>NW_027556098.1:142274936-143657408 GCF_003287225.1 Phascolarctos cinereus
TGGAAGCATCAGGCTCTTCTTCTTACCCTTGTCAGAAACTCCAAAAGTATCTTGAGCTTTCTATTCCATCTACGTGACTGCTCCTAATCAGATCTAATAAATAGGCCTCTGTTGAGAATTATTTAACTCTCCTCCTCAGCCCTGCCCCCAATAAAATAGTACTAACCAAGTAAGTAGGAAGTAGGTCATCCTAAATTATAGGATTTTTAAAATGCAGTTTTATTCTTTTCAAAAAGTATTTTTATAATATACCAATAAAAATAAAGTATTTTTTTTCTTTCTTTCTATACTGCTCTTTGGATTAGGATAATAAAAGATTGTCCAATAGAATTCTTGTGGGGAACTATTGGAATACATGAGAATATGTATGTGAAAATGTTTTGTAAACTGCAAAAATAATACACAAATGTGAGGCATTTTCTTATTGTTCTTCCCATTATTCATGATGGATAAGAATTATCTGTAATTAACCATTGTAATTATGTTCATTGAGTACTAGACTCAAGTCTTAGTTTTCTTTGTACCTCACCTTTCTACCTCTCATCCAACACTTATCTACCACTCCCCCAGGTACCTTGTACTTAATAAGAATTTATTAAATATTTGTTGACTTATAAAATAATTTCCCTGCAATTTTGCTTAAATTTAATTAGTATCTGTTAAGATACAAACATCAGTCCAAATCCCAATTAAATTATCACAAATTGTGATAGAGTGAAGTCCATTTTAATGAAATATGCTTCCCTCTCAGAAACAAAATGAATTCATAATATTTAACTAATTATACTTACTTAAGGATAAACATGCAGAATCTCTCTCTTAGCACAAGGATAAGTCTGCTTTTAACTATAGTGAATTATTCTGAAGTCTACCTGGCTTTCTCATTTCTAGGCATAGGTGAATCCCACTGAAGTCATTGGGAGTTGATAGATGCTCCAGGACAGCTGGATTAGACCAGGAGGATTTTCAATGCCATAAATACACCAGAAAACAGCTTCGTGATTTTCTGTTAGTTTAGAAGAATCCTTCCCTATCTTCATACTCGATCCATCTGTCCCAACAGGGTTGATTAATGGCTTTGCAGAGATAAAAGATTGCTCTACTATTAAACCACAAAGGGAATTCCAGTTTCCAATGTCAGGAAACCTGCCAGATACCCACAACTATTAGAACTTTCTCCTAATTACAAGTTATTCACCACTGTTCTGCCACCTTCCCTGTAGTTTGAACTACCATCATTCAGGTAGGAAAATCCAAAAGTTTACTTGCCAAACACCATTATTTTTCCAAGCTGTTTCTCAAACCCTCTGCATGCAGCCTCATTCAGACTCTTTATAAATATGCATGTCTTCCTGAAACTGGATTTTTCAGTTGGACCATGAAGAGCTTCATGTATTAAACGTGATTGAGTATGACATGTTTCATTTTTACATGGGAATTATTCAGTTTGAACAATATATTGGTTTTTCATCATATGTCTTGATGTGTAAAAATGGAATAAAATGTCCAACATTTCCCATCAATCATTATTCATGAAGGCAACAAGGGCCACAGATGCAGGGCAAAACGTGGTTCATAACAAGATAAAAGTGTTCCAGATATTTCACCCCAGGCTACAGAGCTTTGGGATCATTGTGTGTCTGTTAGTACTACATATGCATATAAAGATAGATTGAAAATTTCCTCAGCAGTCCCTGGAAAGTGTACCTCATAACCCTTTAGCAAGATGAGCCTTCTGGGAAGCTTCTTCTGTATAAGACTACCTGAGATTAGATAGACAGATAGCTAACTAGCTAGCTAGCTAGATGGATAGGCAGGCAGACAGACACACACACATATACATACACATACACACACACACACATACAGTATATATATACACACACACATATATACATATATAGACATTGACAATGAAGGAATGTGTTGTGCTTAACTATATATATATATGTATATGTATATATATGTGTGTGTGTGTATATGTATACACACACACACACACACACACACACACACACACACACATATATATATATATATATATATATATATATATATATATATACACAGACACATATTAGGCAATTGAGGTTAAGTGACTTGCCCAGGGTCACACAGCTAGTAAGTGTCAAGTGTTTGGTCTGAGGCCAGATTTGAACTCAGGTACTCCTAACTTCAGGGCCAATGTTTTATCCACTGTGCCACCTAGCTGCCCCCTTAACTGTATTTTTAACAAAGGTTTTGTTTTTCTTTCTCAATGCTGGGAGTAGGAGCAATATGCAGATTTTAATTGCTTGGAAAAAAAAACCCTATATGTCTCTACTCTCATTTCTTTTGGAGAGTGGGGGAAAGATTAAGACAAGAACTCATTTATGTGGGCCAGGTTGGGTTGGTTGCAATCCATGGAGTTAAGGATTTGAAATAATTTTGTTGTGTTTTCAGGCATCTTTTCCCTGACTCCAATTATGGTTTTCTTGACAAAGATATTGGAATGGTTTGCCATTTCGTTTTTCAGCTCATTTTACAGATGAGGAAACCGAGGCAAACAGGTTAAGTGATTTGCCCAGGGTCACACAGCTAGTAAGTGTCCAAGGCCAGGTTTGAACTCAGGAAAATGAGTCTTCTTGACTACACTACTCTATCCACTGAGCCACCTAGCTGCCCTGGATTTGGAATAAATTACATTCTAAAGTACCTTTCTGCTTAATGAAGGTAGAATCCCATCCATTTATTTATTTGTTCATGCATCCAATTCAAATGGAGGAAATGAATGAATGCATGTATGTATGCATGCATAAATGAATGAAAGTAGAAGGCTATCTGTATGTAAAACTCAAACCTAATGAAGTATTTTCAGGTTTTGTTCAAAAGACTTTGGTACTACGGATTTGGTTCGGATCATTAGATCACAAGTAGAGAGCTTTGATACTACGGATTTGGTCCAGGTCATTAGATCACAAATAGAGAGCTTGGGTGCTGCTATGAACTGATTTCCTAGACATTTATAGAAGGAAAAAAAACCTTTGCATATGGACTGTTGCTCAGCAAAAAATAAAATAAAATAACATTAGATTCAGTTCAGGAATTCAAGAATTATTGATTTGTGTGCTTTATGTCTTTTTGGAGGGTGATCTGTTTTTCAACTTCCTGGTATTGCTCTCTGCACATAGACACACACTCATACACAATCAATCAATATTTATTAAATATCTAGTTGTGGACACACACAAAAAAGACAAAATACAGTACCTGTCCCGAACACTTACAGTTTAATGGTGAAGACAACATGCAAACAAATATATACAAAGCAAGAGATAGATAGATAGATAGATAGATAGATAGATAGATAGATAGATAGATAGATAGATAGATAGATAGATGATAAGTTGGAGATAGTTAACAGAGGGAAGGCATTGGAATTAAGATGGATTAGGAAAGGTTTCCTGTAGAAGGTGGGACTTACAGGAAACCAGGAACACACAGAGGCAGCTTTGGCACAGTGAACAGAGCACTGGACCTGGAGTCAAGAAGACCTGAGTTCAAATCCAGCTTTAGTCACTTAATAGCTGCTTAATCCTGGGCAAGTCACTTAACCTCCGTCTGTCTCAGTTTCCTTGGCTATAAAATGAGGGTAAAAATAGAACCTACCTCCCAGGATTCTTGTGAGGATAAAATGAGATATTACATGTAAAGTGTTTTGCAAACTTTAAAGTACCATATGAATGCTAGCTTTACTGAGCCCTATGTTTAATGCAGGGCCTTGTATGCTCGAGGTGCTCAAAAATACCTGTTGACTGATTTTGACACCCATAAAGAAAATGAAAGTCTCAAGGGCCATCCTGAACCTGCTGGCATCCTTTTAGAGAAGATTTAAGGAACCACGCCACTTCTACAACCTACAGAAGACTCTTCTATTTCATTTGCAGTTAAACATTATTGTGAAAAGGTTTTATAGCCTATACACCATTAGCAGTTCTATGGAAATTCTGTCTTATATATAAAAAGGTTGACGATACTATATAATAAATGGAGCACCATTATTACTTTCTTTCGTGTTTATTGTTACAGCACAAACCATGATGGATCCTTTAAGTTTTCATCTACAATTCCACAGCATTTCTATTATGATTTACCAGGAAATAATGTGCCGAATTTTTACTACTCTGCTTCCATGTAAAGGGAAGCCAGGGAAGAAGCATTTTAATGAGATAATGGCTATGCTGTCTTTCCTGAAAGCAACCCTACAATGCTATTACAATCTGCTCATGAAATGTCTTATGCCCTTGAAAATTATATTTAACTCATTTGAACTGCCTTCTCACATCCCCCTCCAAATATATTTATGTATGTGTATTAGGAAAAGGTCTTTAATGCTTTGTTTATTTTACAAATATGTCAACAAATATTTTTTGAGAATCTAGTATATTCATGGCACTCCACTAGTACAAAAACATAAAATTATTATTTTGTAAAAGGATCCTTACCTTCAAGGAGCTGACAAACTAGTTAGAGAGAAGCTATAGATACTCTTGAAAAGTCACATGATATTACAAGAACTAAATAGCAATACAAAACACCAATACAGGCTATGTCATGAGGTAACCCATGATTAAGGATCAAATGAATGGTGCTGACCATAGGGACCAGTTCAGAAGTGGGAGAGGTCACAGTGGCCTAGGATGGTCTAGAAGACTAGAACAAGCTCTCAAAGAATGAGTAAGATTTGGCCTGTACTTAAGTTTTCCCAGTCATGTGATAAGCAAGTATTATCAGTCTGTTCAAAGGAATTTAAGAATTAGTTCTCTTCCAGAATACAAGACAAAAATGCATTTTAAGAGAACAATTAAATGCAGGAGGCAGCTTGGAGTAGTGTATAGAAGCTAGCCTAAGAGCCAGGAGGAATTGAGTTCAAGGATCGCCTCTGACATTTACTGGCTGTTAACTCTGGACAGAGCTAGAAGTGAAACTGCCCATGTTCTCTGATCTTTAATTCAGGGCTCACTGTGTTGCCCCATATGTCTCTTCCTCAGCCAGCTAAAAGATATGATTGTTGACTCACCTTAGAGAAATGACAATAAATGCAGCCCTAGTCTTGTCAGTGAAGTAGTGCCTAAATCAGGTGTGGGGAACCTGTGGCCTCCAGGCCACATGAGGCCCTCTAGGTCCTCAAGTGTGACCCTTTGGCTAAATCCAAACTTCCCAGAACAAATCCCTTTAATAAAAGGATTTGTTCTATAAAACTTGAACTCTGTCAAAAAGCCACACCAAGGACCTGAAAGACTACATGTGACCTTGAGGACACAGGTTCCCCACCCCTGGCCTAATTGAATTCTTCACCCTCCACAAACAAATAAACCAACTAGTCATAATTCCCCAGTAGCTTCTCTAGCACTACTTCTTAAATATAACTCCTCATCTCTGAGAGTACAGGGTATTTTCTTCCTGTCTGTAGTTTCATCTTCACTACTTAGTGTCTATTGATTTCCTCTCTGCCTGTTATAGATACTTCTCATGCTTCATCTTCTTCTTCCATGACACACTGGTATTTGTTCAGTTCATGTTTTCCCATAGGCATGTACAATGACACTTTGGGGAACACCTCAATTCTGTTATTTTAACAGGGCCCTCAGGGCCTAGGCTTTGTTGTCTAAACCCAAACTGGTGCCAAAGTTAGAAGGATCACAGCTTCATGATCAGCAGCTGGGAAACTGATTGAAACTCTCTGTAAGTTTCTGAAATCCTTTGTACGACATCCTGCCCATAGAAAGTAAGCTACTTGAGTATAGGAACAGGTTTGTTTTGTATTTGTGATATGTCTAATAATAATCAAAATTACCTTTATAGCTTGTTTATAGAGAATTTTAAGTTTTGAAAATCACTTCATATATATGATCTTATTTGATTCTAACAACATATCTCTTTGGTAAGTGGTATTATCCCCCATTACTGAAGAAGAAACCAAGGCTTAGAAAACAAAAGTTACTTACTCAAGGCCACACAGTTTTTCAGTACCTGAGGCTAGATCTGATCACAGATCTTCCTTACTCTACTCATATACCCACTATGCCACACTCCACAATATATGAGTGTTTATTAAGTAAAGGTTAGATAAAATGACATTGTAGTACAAGAATTGATTAATTAAGATCTTACTACTCTGTACTCTATAAATGTACATATACTGCATACATGTATATTATGTTTATATGTGTCAATATAGATACATTATATTTAACTACATATCTGTATAATATCTTTGGGGGGGTGATGAGAATAATCATGAGAAAGCCTCCTGATCTTCTGGACTCGGTACCCCCCCTAGAGTTGAGCTTGCACCCTCATCCCTTCCAGTTGGCCCAGACAACGCTTGCTCCCTTTGATGAAGAGCTGGTGTGACTAGAGGCTTCTTATTGGTCCCTGTGGTCCCTTTTACTATAGGCTATGTGAAAAATGATTGTCGTCTAAGTGAGGAGAGTTAATGGTAGGCTTTAAAAGAAGAAAAATATTTCACTCTTGCTATCTCTTCTTCTCTTTTGAATGTATGGTTTGGCAATCCAACAGTTGCCCTTTAGGTGCAAGGCATGTCCCTGTATGGATCAGCATGGGATTAGAGTTCAATTCCCTGACTGCCTCTGCTGCTTTGTATTTCTTTCTCTGAGCACACGTGAACAAATAGTAATCCTGAGATGGATGTTTCTAGCCTTGGTGGATATCTCATGATTTGGGGGGATCAGGAATCCCTCAACATCCTGGGTGTTGATTAGCAATGGAAGGTGCTTATATCAGCTGGGGCAGAGATGATCACCGTGATCACTTTGAAATCTGAAAATTCAATCAATGACCCAACTGACCAGAAGATAAGGACCTTTGCATAGATACTCAGAGAGTACAGATCTGAGGTGAATGTGAAATACCTGTTAAAAACTCTCATAAGTCTTGTAGTAGTCTTTATCTCCAGAGAGATCATAATCAGAGTGAAAGTGACCTCTCACTGTTTCATGTTTGAAGTATGTGTCAATGCATTTTTCAATCAGTCTTTTGTGTTTTAAACACTTCTTTCATAGTATAAGATATAAATCATTTTCCTGTAGTTGATATGTATTTTATAGACCAAATATCTTTAGAATAAGGCTTCGCACATCCCTTTTGGGAAGACCCTAGATATCATCTATCTTTAAACTTCATTTGAGAGATATTTATGCTATTCTACTCTAGGATTAGGGTATAGTAAACCAGAAAGTGCAAGAAAAACCCTATCCTCTTTTTGGAGGTGTCAGGTTCCTTCAGGATTGAATTCAGTCCAAGCGAAACAAGAATTGAGCCAAGTGCTTAGTGTATTCACAGACTCACCCTTCCTATTGGGTTAAGTAGAGAATATACATACATAGGTCTAGTTCTAGTCCATGTGGCCTTGTGTAAAGTTAGTGGGAACCTGTTTCTGGCCATGTGTGGCTCAGGGGCTGGTATCATATGATGACAAAATCTTCTAATTGGCTGAGAAGCTGGAAGAACTCAGGCCCAGAGGTAATAAAATAGAACTCAGTTAACTTACTAAAGGGATGATGAAAAACTCTGAGTCTCTTTTCCTTCCCAGAAGAGTGAGGCAAGAACTTCTGTGAGCTGAATAGGAGAGTGTCAGCAATCTACATACATTCCTCTACCAAGATGGCATGAGTCCTTGAGCACACAGCATGTGTTTCTTTCAAATTTGTTCTTACTTCAACTATCAAGAGAGAGATTGAATAGTTTACAGTCTTGTGAACTGCAAAAGGTCAGAAAAACCATCAGAGGTTGCCCCAGCAACTGGAGTCAGTAGTGAGTCAATTGTTAAGTGCCAACTATGAGTCAGGCACAGTGCTGTGTGCTGAGGACACAAAAACACACACACATACACACACACACACACACACACACACAAAAATTCCCTTCCCTCATGGACTTCACATTCTAATGGAGGAAACAACCATGTAAGTAACTAGATATGTGCAAGATCCAAAGTAGATGGATTGAAATCTCAAAGGGAAGATGCTAGCAGCAGAAGATGCAGCTAGCAGTGAGGGAAGGGGAGTTCTGCTGAAGGTGAGATTTGAGCTTAGTCTTGAAGGAAGCCAGGGAAGGAAAAGAAGAGATAGGTATGAGGAGGGAAACATTAGGGGACAGACTGTGGAAAGGAAGAATCAGAAGACAGGGTACCATATGCAAGCAATATCCAGTGTAACTGGACCACAGAAGATGTTAAGGGGAGAAAGGATAAGAAAGATAAGAATGGGCCAGGTTGTAAAGAACTTTAAATGGCAAATGAATAATTTTACATTTGTTGCTGCAGCTAATAAGAAGTCACTGGAATTTATTAAGGGTGGAGGTAACATTGTCAAACCTATGCTTTCAGAAAATCACTTTGGCAGCTGAGTGGAAAAAAGAATGGAGTAGGGAGAGACTTGAGGCATGGAAATCAATTTAAATTCTTCTGCAATAGTGGAGGCAAATTATATATATATGTATATATATATATATATATATATATATATATATATGTATATATATGTATATATATATGTATATATATGTATATATATGTATATATGTATATATGTATATATATATATATATATATATATGTACACTTTGGGGACTATAACTTGGGAAAGAAGGTAGGGCTAGAAATATTAATAATAATAGTAAAAGCCAACATTTACATAGCACCTACTATGTGCCAGGCACTGAGCTTTATGATTATATAGCAATTATCTGCATAGAGATTAAAATTGAACTCATAGGATGATCAGTAGTGATTGACTGGAGGAGAGAAGATGCCCAGGACAGAGAATTGGAGGATATTCCATTAGTTGGCATGTCATAGATGGAGATTCAACAGGAGATTGAGAAGGAGCAGTTGTACAGTAAGATAAACAGAGAATCATGAAAACTGAGAGAAGAGACAGCATACAGGATGGATGGTGAGTGACAGGGTCAAATGTTTCAAAGAGGGCAAGAAGGATGAAAATTTTTTTTAAAAAGATGTAACTAAGACATCATTAGTAAATTTAGAGAGAGTCATTTGAGTGATCAGAAGACAGATTACAGAGGGTTTGGATGAGAGTGAGAGGAGAGAAAATAGTTGCATTAAATGTAGATAGCTTTTTTACCAGAGGCATTAGGTGCAGCTAATGACAGAAGAAGCATATGTAGATGGAAGCAGAAAGCCAGTTACCCAAAGGAGACTGTGGATGCATAATAACTCCTAAGGTTGACTATGAACACTAGAAAGGCACTAATCCTCAGAGTAGAGCAGAAAGCTGTACCTAAGGGGAACTTTATGAAGACCTCACAGAAGGAAAACAAGACTCTCAGAGCCAAGTGTCCTGAGATACCCCTCAGTTTCTCATCTTCTCTACACATAGGCCTATCTTTGTAATTTGTCTAGGCCAACTCTCCCTAGGGAGCTGTGTATGCTAATGGAGAGTGCATTTCTATGCTCAAAAGAATGTTTTATAAAAACTTTTCTTGCTATGCCATCTCAGCAACATCCTCAGATAAGAGCTAATTGATCTTAACTTGTTGATTGAAATTGGGAACCATAACCTCATCCACGCAGGGTTACCCATACAGCCTTGGGAGGAAAGTATGAAGTTGCTCTCAATGATGATAATGCAAGTATGAGTTGGGAAAAGGACACCAGAAGGGATGCTACACATATGGGAGCTTCATGTGGGATATTGGGGGAGGAACATTTACAAGGATTCATTGGAAAGATTCTCAAACCAAGATTTCTCATTATCTTGGGACCCAATCTGATAAGCAAACATGAGTTAGGGAAGTGGCCCTAAAGAGAGGGCTATATATGCATATTCATTATGCAATTTTTGTTAAGTATATAAGTCCATAATAAATTACTGCCCCTACAATTTGGGGAGCTATTACTTTTGTATAAAGTGAATCAATTATGAATCCTTAGCTTTTATAAAGCATAGAATCAAAGACTATTAAGGCTGCAAAGATTTTAGAGATCATCCTCTCAAGCTTTTTCATTTTATAGATCAAGGAACCAAAGCCCAAAGAAGGGAAGATTTTTTTTCTTCAAAATCATTCAGCTAATTAATGAAAGATCAACAATTTAAGTACTTTTTTAGGATCATGGATTTAAAACAAGAAGGAAGCTTAAAGTTCATCATACTTTCAGAAGGGATAACTGAGGTTCAAAGAGGTTAAGTGACTTGTCCAAAATCACGCTGTCATTAAGTAGAAAATGCAAGATTCACACATGTGTCCTATGACTACAAATTCAATTCTTTTCCCACAATTCGACTTCAATTTCTGGGTCCACTGGATCTGATCAAATAGTAATTCTATGTTCAAAGAACTTTATACTTCTAATGGGCACAGTTACCTGTCATGACGTGAGAAGACTAATGATGAAGATGATGGACTCAAGGTGCTAAATGAGACATACATGACCAATGCATTGATTCATTTCGTTTGACTATACCACTTTGTTATACAGGAAGGCTCCTCTTTGGAGTTAAGGGCTGGTGAACTAGTGGGTAGCAACAGAGACATAAAAAAGTGTCAATAAAACATTTTTAGAAACAAAGAAGAAAACAAAAAGACATTCAGAAGGAGATATAAATAGGACAATTTTGTTACCACCATGTTAAATTTAAAGTACACTAAAAAAAAGTCGAATAATTTCATGATTTTTACATGGCAATGCTTTGGTCTTTGCATATTGAAATGTTCAAGTTTGTTGATGATTGCTAGGTTCATAATAAAGGTTGAAAAGGGGGAAGTGGTATGATAAAAGGAGTGCTAGTGTTGGAATCAGAAGAAATGGGTTTGATAATTATTACCTATGTGACGCTGAGCAAGTCATTTGCTCTGTCTCAGTTTCTTTATTTTTAAAATGTAGATAGTGTACTATTAGTTCATGTAATTGTTATGAAAAAAGTAATCTATAAACCTTCAAGTATTATTTACCGTACTACACCTACTTTTATGCTCAGGGAGGGTCAGTAGGCAACTAAACACTCTGGGACCCTTTTCTCAGACATGCAATGAATACTAGATATTTCACAGAATGTGACACAATAATTTGATAAGTGTGTTGAATGCACAGTCCTGTGAGTTCAGCAGAAAGAGAATTATAATAGCATGAAAAGTCTTCATGGAAGAGAAAGAACTTTTAAAAAGAGTCAGATTTAAATAAATGAAAAGGATGAGCTTGGGGAGTACTACAGAGATTAAAAAGTACAATCAGTATATAGGAGGTTCTAAAGAGACCCTTTTGTTGGAGTAAAATTCATAGGAAAAATGATCTATGGGCTTTGGTGCACTAAAATTCAGTATGAGTCAATAGTGGAACAAGATAACCATAAATGCTAATAATCTTGAGCTGAATTATGAAAGGCATATTTTTTCAGAACAAGGGAATTGAGGGTACTTTACTCTGGTCAAACCACAGCTGAAGTATTGTGTTCAGTTATGGGGCACCACATTTTAGGAAGGACCTCTATTAACTGGCAGATATCCAAATGTGACAATCAGAATGGTGATTCAAAATCACATCATATAAGGATCAACTGAAAGAAAACAGCATGATTAACCTTGAAGAGACTTAAATGGAATATGATTATTGTCCTTGAGTATTTGAAGGACTACAATGTAGAGGAGAAATTAGATTATTCTTCTTGGCCCCACAGAGAATGACTAGGAGAAGTGGGTGGAAGTTTCAAAAGGTAAATTTGGGATCAATGTAGGGAAAAGTTTCTAACAATCAGTGCTACTTAAAAGGGAAATGAGTTGTCTCAGGAGATGATGAGTTCCACTCCTTCTCTGGACTTATGTCAAGCAAGGTTATATTGCCACTCATTGCCATTGTTACCAAGGGGATTCTTGGTCAGATAGAGGTAGGGAAAGAGGTTCCCAAAGTGGGCAAAACTACCCCTGGCGTGCAATTGGGGGGGCATTGAATAAAAACAAGGGGTTAGTGGAAGTATAAGGAAAGAAGAGAAGACAATTTTGAAAAATCATTTGTCATGTTTTATCTGTTGAATAACAGAGTTAAAGTCATAGTGATTACATTATTTTCCAAATAAATATACAAAATGCAAGTTATAACCAATCAGTGATCAAGTCTGCCAAGAGGTCTTAACAAGCAAGTGTTGGCAAATGAGCATGTCGTGCATTATCAGTAAGTACAGCATGTATCATCAGGAATATGTGCATGTAATGACTTGTTTACAATCCTATACTATACGGTTACATGACGCAATGTTGCATCATCAAAATTTCAATGCAGGGGAAAAAACACAAATTTACAATAAATTATTAAATTTAAATATATCATTTTTTTAAAAATATATATTTTTTGAAATGACGCAAATTTCAAAAATAATGTTAAAAAGCTAAAGAAAGTAGATTCCAAGGAGGGCACTGAGTAATTTTTTTTAAAAGGGAGCAGTAGGCCAAATAAGTTTGGGAACCTCTGGATTAGATAGTTTTTGATGTGTCTCCCAGCTCTTTGATTCTATACAGTTGAGGACTGGAATATATGACCAGAAAGGTAGACATATCAAATATTATTTTATAAAAATAAAAAACTGGAGTGCTGAGATGGACTTCCAGACCAGATGGTCCCTTCATCTATTCCCCTACTTTCATTCTGTAATATACCTAAATTATGGAAGATATCTAATTTTGTTTCTTATTCTTATATATCAGAGGAGAGGAGATTTTGCATTCTTTCTTGACAGCTTATTCCTTTGCCCAACCACATTCAAAATATGACAACCCACCATCAGTACAACCAAACACAAGTAAGTGAGGGCACAGTTTTAGACTCACCCACATAATAACTGAGATAACTAATGTGAGCAGCCCCATCAATCTTGTTGATCCTCTGAGAAGCCAGTGCATGGCCTCTGCTGCCCAAGAATCAGCCTAGAAAAGTATGGTGATGCTAAACCTCCAGCATGTTGATACAAGTTAATGAATGTTTTGGTCATGGCAACCTTGCATCACATAAATTTCTTTAAGGCAGGGCGTTGTCCTTTAAGGTCTTAAAAATAGTGGAGTTTTGTCCTGAGAAGCCTTGAAATTTAAATAAGATTAAAAAAAAATCCCGCCTTACAAGATCACAAATCATTTTGGGTCACAAAGTCTTGAAATCATCCTGGGAGAGGGAAGAAATAATAGAGGTTAAACAAACCATAAATGCTTGTTGATGGAAAGATTGCTTAATTGAAATTCTGCCTTTTTATCTTAGCTTAGTTCCTAAAACCTGAGGGTTTTAAGACCACCTGTATCAGCTAGGCAAATATCCCTCCCTGTCTTTGGAGTTGAGCCAAGGAAGATAATAACAATCTAGTCCCAATAAACCAAGCTGTTATTTGTAAAAAGATATATGTAGGAACATATGCCTCATTTGCTGTAGCCACCCCAGGGTCCCAAGATTACCAAAATCTAGGATTCATGGAAGCATATATAGCATCAAGATATGGCCAGGTTCTCTTTAAGACCAACAGCCCTAGTGGATATGACATATGGGCACAGGATTTTTCATAGATCTAAGCATGTCAAGTCAGCACAAAAGCCAAACCAAGCAGTGAATTCCATTAAGAGTCCCAAAGGAAGCCAAAGCCTCAAGGTGAATTATTGGAGGCAAACAAGAAGGCCAGGCATGAATTAGGCACTATAATACATGAGTTGTGCAAGTGAAAGAGGAAACTTAAGACTCAATGACATAAAGACTCAATGAAGAATACTATACAAGAGAATCAACAGGTCTTTTGGACCACTGCTCTACCAAAACATGAATAAAGTTCATTTAATAATATTAAGCAACTACTCTGGGACCACTCCTCTATTAGGAATTGGACAAGACCATTCAAAAGAGTAATCTACATTCTTGACTCTAAAGGAACTTACAATTAAATTGGGGAAATAATATATACTGTCATATTTCATGGGATCTTTGATCTCATTGATGTAGGTACACTCCTTCCAGTATTATTGATAATAATAACCCATCTGTGTCTTCTCACTTTATTGACTATTTTTCACATCCTTAGTAAAATCTCAATCAGAGTTCCAGCCAGCATTCTAGGGAGGCTTCTTGCTAATCTTTTGACACTGGATGATTACCAGTGGGGTGCTTGTGATGCTTATCATTTATCTCTCAATATTGTTGCTGATTCTTCTCTGTTTCCCATCATGGAACTCTTTGATCATCACTTTTATACTGCTTTTCTTTAGTAACTCCTCATTGTTAATTGCTGTAGCCTATTCATACTCACCACACAATTCTCCATTGCCCTGCAGCTTTAATTCTTTGGAGACTGATTTTCCACAATTTGCTACCATAAAGCATCAGCAGAAGAGTACTGATGCAGAACAGATGGGCCTTTCTTTCAGGAAAAAGCTTTTGGTCATTAAAAGCATTGAACAGCTTTTCCAAATGTAATACAGTCCACTCTCACCCTCCTATTCATGTCTTGCCACAGCTCATTGTCCATCTGCAATGAGCGTACTGGTGGATCAGCTCTATGGCTTGTCCGTCCAACTTTGTATCACAGTCCGAACAATAGGCAACCTTCATCCATTTGATTTCCCCTAATCCCACTTTATGGATATTTATGCCAAACTCTTTTTAGTGATTATGGATCTCATCTAGGAGATTTTAGAGTGTCCTTCAGCTTGATTCAATCAGCACAAAGTCATCCATAAATAAGAGCATATGAAGGATTTCCACATCTCTAGGGAATCCTTCCATTTAGACTGTGCATTGGACATCTTCCATGACAGTGAATAATGTTGGCAAGAAAACATTCCCTGTTTTACATCTCATTTGATATTAATTATCAGAGGGCTGTTATTACTGTTGTTGCACCCCTTAAGTCATTCTTTATGATTTTAACACATGCATAGGCATCACCTTGTTAGAGAAGAGTCTTTAAGAAGACATTTTACTCCACCAAGTCAAATGCTTTTTGACAATAGGCACAGTAGGACCTAGTATTCCTTTCACTTTTCAATCAATTATATGACTCTAAAGATGTGATCTGTCATAGAATATAGTTTTTGAAAGCCTGTCTATTTCCTTCTTGTACCTTCATCAAAGATGCTCTTGATATATGTGTTTATTATTGTCAAAAAGATTTTGAGGCAATAAGAAAGAGGCTCTATGGGTCAATAAGTGTACATACGCTTGGTCTGGATGATTATAGGGTTTCTGACATTTATTTTTTTTAAGTTGTTTGCTACCATACACTCTTTCAAATGTCTTGAGCATCAATCCCTCCATGTCCACAAAATTGTGCCACCTATGAACATACAGATCAAAA
Source organism: Phascolarctos cinereus (assembly GCF_003287225.1). Lineage (NCBI taxonomy): Eukaryota > Metazoa > Chordata > Mammalia > Diprotodontia > Phascolarctidae > Phascolarctos > Phascolarctos cinereus. The sequence continues at coordinate 142,290,275 of NW_027556098.1, forward strand.
TCAAGCTATACAAAAGAAGATAAAATTGAGTGCTATAGTGTGCCATAGTGTGCTATATACTATACGGTGTTATATGCACTGTAAGGAATTCAGAAAAAAGTGAGTCCAATGAGACTTGAATCATTCTCCACAAGGCTTTCCATGACTATGCCATAGGAAACTGGAGCTGTGGTTGTGTGTTCAGGAGTAGTGAAGAATAAAATTAGACAGGTTGAGTGAGACTAGATTATGGAGGTCCTTGAAAGTCAGCAAAAGTAGTTAATACCTGATGCCTTAGAAAACTGAGAAGCACTGAAGGGAGTGACATGATGAATGCTACATTAGTCTAGCAAACTGGATGGCTTGGAGCAAGAGAGCCTAGACTCTGGGTGGCCTACAACAAGGCTACTAGAGTAATCTAAGCATGAGAAATAAAGGCTTTCACCAGAGTACTGGAAGGGAGGGATGAGGAATGGAAATGAAGGTAAGCATCTCTAAGGTAGGTAGTAGAAGTGTCATTATCCCATTTTACAGAAAATGAAACTGAAGATCAGAGCAGGGACTGGAGTACTTTGCACCCAAGTACCCAAGTACTCTGACTTCAGGTTTACTGTGTTCTTGCCACTACTGTATTTCTACTTATAAACCAAGTGCAAGGGACTAAGTACACAGAAAAAGAGCAATATATACAAAAATGCATGACACAAATCATTCCACATAGGGAGATACAAAAGTTATCATACACATACAGGGTAAAAAGAAGCTTGGTAGATGAGAGAAAGAGAGAGAGAGAGAGAGAGAGAGAGAGAGAGAGAGAGAGAGAGAGAGAGAGAGAGAGAGAGAGAGAGAGAGAGAGAGAGAGAGAGAATAGGTGAGATAAGAGGTCAGTAATAGAGGGAAGGGCCTAAGTAAGAAAGGAGCTCATAGGGAGAGACACACAGACAGACAGACAGACAGACAGAGACAGAGAAAGGGAGAGGGAGAGACAGGCAGACAGACACACACAGAGACAGACAGACAGAGAATGCGTGCAAGCAGATGAGGAGTGGTCAACAAAGTATTGATAATATGTGAGTTGGAAAATAATTATCTCGTGTTCTGTGAGCAAAGCTATGCAAGAATACAAATGAAGAAAATTCATTACCCTCAGAATGTAAGTGAAGATAATCTTCTCTTATCAGATAATGAAAGTGCTCTTCAGGAGCTGAGCATAAAAGTAAATCTATTGCAAATACTGATCACAGAAGAAATGAGAAACGCTGCATCATCACAAACTTTCACTGTACTCAGAAAAACATTCTATAAATTGCAGCCACAATTAGAAAATTCAAAGGTAACAAAGTCACAGAAAAAGAAAAAATATACTCCCTTTTTAACAAGGGAAAGAGAATTTAACAATAAGGAAATATTAAGATTATTTTCTACATTTTACCAAAATGAGAATAATCTTGCAAAATTGGGGTTCAATTAACACATCAAATTTTAAATGTTATGTTAAGCTTTAACAAAACACTATGATAACTAGAGTTATTTAACTAACCTAGAGAAGAGAAGACTAGAGATGGGGAAGGAGGGAATGATAACCATCAAGTGGGCTCTCCCTCCTTTGGTATCTTTAAGCTGATGCAGGACAACTACTTGTTGAGCATGCTGAAATGGAGATTCCTTTCATGTATGAGTTAGCTAGTTGGTCATTGAGGCTCCCTCTAACTCTGCTATTCCATGAGGCATAGAGAGGTGAAGTACCTTGTCCTCTTTACACATTAAGGAACATTTATAAGCTCTAGACATCCAAGTGTATGCTTAATCCTCTGGATTAACAAATTCCAAAGATGCAAGTATGGAAGACAAGAGAACAAGCTGATTGCCAGTGGAGGACAGGCAGAGATGAATGAAATGCAGTGGCCAAGTGTCCTGAATTTTCCAGAATGGTTCTGATTTCAAGAAAAGGAAATTTACTTTTTAAAAGGATTTGTAAAAGGAATGTTTTTTGTTGAATATGTTTATGTCTTCTCTGTCTGTCAGTGTTGTCTTTATTTAGATCAGCAATCTATGTCCAGTGGAACAAGTCCTATAGTCTCCTATTTTTATGTAGCCCACGAGGGAAGAATTGTTTTTATATTTTTAAGTATATTTAAGTAAATTTTACTGAATTTTAAAATATAAAACCACTGTTAGCCCAGGGTCTATAGCAGGCCAGATTTGACTCTCAAGCCACAGTTTACTGATCCCTGCTTTAGATCATAAGCTCCCAGAGAAAAGATCCCAGGTTAACCCCTTTTGTGACAACCAGAACAATACATCCCCTGAAAGGCTTGAAGGAATGGAGGAAAAGGAAGCTGAAGCAAGGGAAAAGAAGAAGTAGCAATGGATAGGAAAAAGAAGGAGGACGAGAAATGGGCAATTGCATCAAGGTTCAAAATATGTAATATGATAATAGTAGTTAATATTCATAGAGAGCCTACTATGTTCCAGACACTTTGCTAAGCACTTTACAATTATTATCTCACTTGATCTTTATAACAATCCGGGAAGCAGGTGCTATTCTTACCATCTTCATTTTTACAGATGAGGAAACTGAGGCAAACAGAGGTTAAGTGACTTGCCCAGGTTTACACAGCTAGTAAGTTCTGAGGTCAAATTTGAACTCAGGTCTTCTTGATTCCAGGTCCAGTGCTCTATTCATTTAGCCATCTATCAAGACTGATAGACCAAAGCCAACAAAAAGCTACAGTTATTCCTTACACATAGGGGCAGGGGAGGAGAGAGGCACAGTGCTGTAGAAATCTGGAAAATTCTCACAAAATTTTTTGGCCCTCCCTTCATACCAGAGAAACAGTCTCAATTTTTTTCTTTTTCTTTTATAGGGTGTTTATAGTACCTTATTGTAAAATTTGGGCTAAGTATTTGGTCATAGACTCTGTGGTGTCTGCTGGCCTTCACATGTTGTCTGCAGCTTTTGTAAAACTCCCAAAAAATTCCCATTTAATTCTTATGTCAACCCACAATATGTCAAAACCACAATGGGGAAAGTAGCAATGTAGAGGGGATAACTATATTTAATAGGAATAAGTATCATATTTGAGAGTTGTTATTGTTCAGTCGTTCAGTTGTGTCCAACTCTTCATGACCCTATGGACTTGTCCGCAAGTTTTTCTTGGTAAAGATACTGGAGTGCTTTACTATTTTCTTCTCCGATGTGTCCCAATTTTACAGATGAGGAACTGAGGTAATTAGGAGCTAAGTGACTTGCTTAGGGTCACACAGCTCATACATGTCTGAGGCCAAATTTGAACTCAGATCTTCCCTACTCCAGGCCCAGTATTCCATCCACTGCACCACCTAGTTGCCCATAATGATCCTATACTTAGGTTCAAATACTCAGTAGTTCAAGGTCAGGATATGAGACACTTGAAAAAGATTGAGGGTATTAGATTGAGTTTGCAGTTAAACTCAGTATGAGGCCATTATATAGTGTTGTTGCTAAAAAAACAAAACAAAACAAAACAAAACTTATTTAACTTTAGTCTGTGTTATTGGAAGAATAGCATCTGGATCAAAGGAGTAATCATTCCACCATCCTGTAAATAGGTCATCCCACATCTGAAATCTTGTGTTCGATTCTAGCAGTTACCTTCTAAGTGGGGAATTAATGAAGTAATGAGTATTCAAAGGAAGAGCAGGATAGAGAAGAAAAACAAACCTGTGGAGTGATTAAAAGAAGTGGAAATATTTAGGCTGATAAAGGAAAGACTTCAAAGGGACATGATCAATGTCTTCAAATATTGTCATGTAGAAGCTCCAGCTATATTCTCAAAGGTGATGCCCTTCCAACCAGAAGTGGCCATGTTGCAGTGGTTCTAAAACTCAGCATGAGCTATTCTCTGCACTAGTTGTTCTTGACCTGGTCAATCCGCAAGTTTATGGGAGAGTTATTTGAATAATAGAGTGTCTCTGATTGACAAAACATGCAACTACCTTCCTAGTATGTCTTATGTGAATTTATTTTAAGATAAATGAGCTGGATACTAATTGAAGGGAAGCATGTAGATGAGAACTCTGTGGTAAGATTCTACTGGTCTCTTTTTGCCTCTGTGAAGCTAGGAGGGATTTGTGAACAGATCTGGAGCTGTTCACATAATCAGGGGTGGCTAAAACTTATGTGAACTAACCTCAAGTCACTCTGGGTTCATGTCTGAGGCTCCTCCTTATATCTCAGTAGAAGTAGGCTAGTGCATAAATGAAAAAAAAAATTAGTAAATGGGTAAGGTATGCCATGCCTTGTGTTAAGTGCCAGGGATACACATATAAATGTGTATGAGCTTACATTCTAATAGGGGGATACATTATGCTTTGGATAGTGATAACCAGAAAGGAGACCATTGGTTCTGAAAGTTACAGGGAAAGTAGACAGGGCCAGAGGAGAGTACATTAATGCATGCTATTCAGTAACAATGACAGAGTTGATTTGAACGTGGTTCTAGAACTGGAGTTGAGTACAGGGAGGAAAAGGTATGTATGAGGCAGCAAGGTCATTGGTAAGGCTTTGGAAGAAGATGATTGGGACGTATGGCGTGAAGTATGAATCATGGTTAGAGCTATGGACCAGGAATGACAGTCAACAATCAAGACACTGGGTCTGGGTCTCTAGGGCAGAAGTCCCAGAGATGGAAGGGTAAAAACCTCCAAGGCATGGTCTCTGGTGTTGGTAGCAAGGCAATTGGCAAGGCTGTAGAGAAGATGGCTGGAGATTAATAGGAAAAACCATACCTGTATCACCTCAGGCAAACTTAATTTAGTTGTTGTTTACCTCTGCTTTGCACATCCCCAGGCAAAGCAAATAAATAAGCTCTACAACTATATGTTTTTCTCTTCTTTCTCTATTTGTCCCTTGTATAACCTATTCTCCACTAGTTCCTATATTGTCTGGAAACCATCAACTCTGCAAGAACATTTCTGAAAATTCCTTGTAAACCACAAATCATAAACATAAGATGCGATGCCAAGCAATATATACAGGAAAGATGAGGCCCTAAAGGGAGCCAGGCAATGTATCTGTGAGTAAAGTGTCTGGGGGAAATGAAAGGTGTTGATCAATTTAGATTGCAATAGCCATAGGCTGTTTTCATCACCTCCATTTATTTCCCATTGTCACAGAAATCATCAAGGGTATGAACGGCTAGAAAGGAGATGGGTCAGTGATGGATAGATAGATAGATAGATAGATAGATAGATAGATAGATAGATAGATAGATAGACAAATAGACAAATAGACAGACAGATGGAATGTATATTCCGATGTGCCATGCACTATACTAAGTGCTAAAAATACAAATATAAGCAAACAAAACAGACCCTGTCTTCAAGGGGTATACATTCTAATGGAAAAAGAAAACACATAAAGGGAAGTGTGAAAGTCAGAATTACCTACACCCGACAAGGTGATTAGTGGGCATGGTAAAGGGGGTAGAGAATTCCAGAAAATGAATCAAGACAGGAGTTAAGTGAGCATGTCTAGGGCCCCTCAAGAAAAAACAGTTCATTCAAAAGACAGGGCCTTGGGGTGAATGTTTCTTCAAGTATGAAGGCAATTGGCAAAAAGGTGAAGAAGAGCTGGTGATGAGTTGAACCACAGCTGAAGTTCCTGAAGAAATGGTAGTCCCCAGTCATGTACTGAGATCAAGGGGTACACAGTCCAAGTTTTACAAAGCTATCATTCAAATACTAGAAGAACTAGAGAAAGATATCTAGCACCATTGTATATTTTCATTACAGAAGATTTATGGAAGGATGAGGACAAGAAGTACATAAGAAAGTTCCTACATCAATGAAAACATAGAACCATCAGTGTATCACAGTATATCCAAATCGTTCTAGACTGAGAGATTAAGACTCTTCTCAGTTCAATTTAGCAAACATTTATTAAGTGTCTATTGTGCACAGGGCACTATACTTAGGAGAGGTACAAAATCTCTTCCAAAGAAAAATTTTGATTAAGAATAATTGATATTTATATAATGTTTCAAAGTTTACAAAGCATCATACCTACATTATCTAATCTAAGCCTTTCCTGATCCTCCTTAATGCTAGTTCCTTCCCTCTGGCAATGTTTCCTGTCTACATCTTGTTTGCCTATAGTTGTTTTCATGTTTTCTCCATCGTTAGACTAAGAGCTCATTGAGAGCAGAAACTGTCTTTTGCTTTTTTTTTTGTATCCCCAGCACCTAGAATGGTACCTGACACATAGGAGGTGCTTAATAATTGTTTATTGACTAACATAACCCAGGAAGGTAGCTACTACAGTTTTATTTTTATCCTTCTTTCACAGATAAGGAAACTGAGACTCACAGAGTTTAAGGGACTTGCTCATGGTTACATAGCTAGAAAATGTCAGAGGCAGGGTTTCAGCTATGATCTTTCTGGTGCTAAGACCAACATGATTTCCACTGAATCAGATTACAGAGGAGAAGGAAAGTCATGAGTATGGTATACAATAAGAAAAGAACATCCAAAATACAGGATGAAATGAGAAAAGGAGGGGAGAGGGAGAAAGGAGGTGAAAAGGGAGTAAAGACGGAATGAAATGTATTTATTTGAGAGTTTTAAAAATGAGTGATGTTTCCAGGCACATATTTGTACCAGACTGCCACTTCCTCAGGAACTAAACAGGATCTCCTTGACCGTTACCAATGTCACCACAACTTCCCATAAAGAGCAAATTTCTCCTTAAAAAAGCCTCTAGGAGAAGAGTCTCGATGAGCTCCCCATTCATTTCAGGAAGGTTTATGAGAAATGCTGATAGTCATAGTTCCAAGTTTCATTTTTAAATTAGAAACACTTGCATATTAATTGACATTCTCACCATTTTTTGTTATTACTTTTGATTACTCAAATTATTTTTGCCCTGCTTTTATGAGGTTTCTAATCTTTAGCTTGGAGGGCCTAAAATTGTCATTGAGTCCAAATTAATAGCCGTTTTATTGGCTCATTATTTTTGACATCTGGTTGGAAGTGCTAGGCAATAACTATTAGGTAATAATAGCAGTAGTTTCTGATTAGAAACTAATAACATTAGCAATAAACTTTGACTGTGGTAGCTATGAAGCTTGATCAAAGAAAAGGCTAACATGCTCCTTCAATGCAATTCAAAGAGGGTGAGAAAATGAACTTGAAATGATTCATATGCCTGAGGTCTGGATTTGCAACACAAGCACAATCATAACTTATGGCATCCAAAACAAAAGCTGAGATAGCCAAAGGAAAGAAAAATGATGGCAGATAAAACATTCTACTGCTCGAATGAAAATGAAGTAAAAGAAAGACCCTCTGTGCTTTTCAAAATTCCAGATAAACTAAGGAATCATAGAATTGAGAACTGGAAGGAACTTTCATTATCTCCAACCTTCTTATTTTACAGATGAGAAGACTGAGCCTTACAGAAGTTAAGTTTCTTTTCAAAGAATTCACAACCAATGTGTGGAAGAACTAAGACTAGAATCAGGGTCTCCTGAGCCTTGGTCATAGAAAACTGCTTGGGGGTTGTTTTAAAGCATTTTTAAAGAAAATATATTGCATTCCATTTTTCAAAAAATCCCCTACATTTTCATCCACTTCTATATTCGACAAATATTTATTGAATACTCACTATAAACTCCATATAACAGTTATCATTGTAAAGGCATTTAGAAACATAACACAAAAATCCTGACACTGGAAAGACACAGCAAAAAAATGCATTTTTTTAAAAAATAATATTTTATTTTTCCCTAATGACATGTTAAAAAAAATTTAACTATATTTTTAAAATTCTGAGTTCTAAATTCTATCCCTCCATCCCTCTTTCCCCTCCCTGAGACACTAAATAATCTGATACAGATTATACATGTACAATCATGTAAAATATTTCCATATTAGTTATTTTGTGCAGGAAAGAAGGAAGGAAGGAAGGAAGGAAGGAAGGAAGGAAGGAAGGAAGGAAGGAAGGAAGGAAGAAGGAAGGAAGGAAGGAAGGAAGGAAGGAGGAAGGAGGGAAGGAGGGAAGGAGGAAGGAGGGAAGGAGGGAAGGAGGGAAGGAGGGAAGGAAGGAAGGAAGGAAGGAAGGAAGGAAGGAAGGAAGGAAGGAAGGAAGGAAGGAAGGAAGGAAGGAAGGAAGGAAGGAAGGAAGGAAGGAAGGGAGGGAGGAAGGGAAAATAGTATGCTTCAGTTTGTGTTCAGACAATATCAGTTCTTCCTCTAGAGGTGGATAGCACTTTTCATCATGGGTCCTTTGGAATTGTCTTGGATCACTGTATTGATCAGAGCAGCTAAGTCTTTTCACAGTTGCTAATCATTACAATATTGCTACTACTGTGTACAAAACTTTCTCCTGGTTCTGCTCACTTCACTTTGCATCAGTTCATGTAAGTCCTTCCAGGCTCTTCCTGAAATCATCCTGCTTGTCATTTCATATGGCAAAATAATATTCATCACAATCATACACTACAACTTGTTTCCCCCTTCCCTATTGATGGGCATCATCTCTGTTTTCAATTCTTTGCCACCACAAAAAAAGCTGCTATAAATATTTTTGTACGAGAAGGTCCTTTTCACCCTTTTTTAAAAAATCTCTTTGGGATGCAGACCCAAATAGTGATATTGCTGGATCAAAAGATATGCAGAGTCTGATTGGGGCATAGTTAAAATACATTTTTAAAAAACACAAAAAATTTACCATTAAAGCACAGCACATGGAAGCACATTAAGTTATGTGTCAAATATTGAGGACAGACAGAGAAGATGTTAGAAATTGTTAAGTAGAAGAAATTTCTAGGTATTGGAATCATCAAGCAAAGAGATCATCATGGAAATTGGAAGAAGCACCTTCAGAAAGTTGAGATTTAAGCTAGTTCTAGTAGGAAGAGTTGGATAGTTAGAGGACTTCAGAAATTCAGGCACAAGAAGTGAATCTTTTTGCACTCACAGAATTGTGATACAAGTCATTATACTATACCATGGCTAGTAGCTGCTTGCCTTATATCTGAAGACATACCAGATTACACTATAATATAAGGAATTTAAACACTGTAGTACTCACTGCCTACAATATTAGTTTAGGCACATAAGGGGTAATATGTTAGAATAAAGACAGAAACTCCCCCCAATCTGAATTAGTCAAAAAAAAGAGAGGGCCTAAACTTTTTGACTGAAGGAGTCAAAGGGGTCTCACTACCTTTATACCTGAAGCTTGGGCCCACTCTCCCATGTAACTGTGTGTGCCTAACAGAGTTCTGTGCTCTAGTTCGTGAAATGGAGGGAACGTTTTGTGCTTACTGTTCTTTACTAACAGGGAAAGTCGCTTAACCTCTGTCCTGCTCCATTTTCCTCTTTTGCAAAATTTGCCCATAGTTATCCTGAGAATAAAATGAGATTATACTTTACGTGTTGCAAACTTTAAAGCATCACACAGCTAAGTGAAGCTACTGGTTGATAATGGGAAGCACAGGAGAAGAAGAAGAAGGCAAGACACATACTATTTTCATCATTTCAAGTCCTTATCTGGAGACTCTAGCCCAAATAGACAAGCAGCTATTGATTGACATAATGTTTTATATGAGAGATATCACAAGTTAGTTAATAATTAAACAGGAAATACTGGTCAAGCACCTATTCTGTGCAAGGTACAATGCTAGGCTCTAATTAGGATACAAAGAAAATTAACACTTCACTTCTGCTTTTAAGATTATAATCCATTATAACATAAACTCTTTGAGGCAAGGGCTATCTCACTTCACTGTCTATATCCCCAGAATACAAGTGATCAACATATAGTCGGTGCCTAATAAATTAAATATTGATTGATTGGGGACATACATAAAAAAGAAAACAAGGTAATGTTTGCTATGTCCCAAGTAAAGAATATAGACAATAAGTACTACTGGAGTTAATGGGGGGAGGGAGGAGGTCCCTTAGGTCTGGAGAAGTAAAGGAAAAGGAAGTGGGAGTTTGTGCCAAGTCCATAAAGATGGATAGGATTTAGGTCAACAAAAAGGAAGGAAGGCAAGGAGGATGATGGGACCAAAGTTGAGGGGGTTACAATGTAAATATTTGGAGCACCAACTGACTGAACTGCAGGGATGTGGCAGGGAATAGAGTCAGATAAGGCCGTAAAGTTGGTTAGATGTAGATTGTCATGGAACAATAATATCTCAAAAAATTAATGTGACCCTATCATCGCTTATAGTAGCTACTGTGATATGGTGAAAAGAACACTGGACTTGCATTAAAGAACCTAGGTTCTTCTAGACCAGGAAGACAGAGTGTTACAGTGGAATCAGAGGACCTGGGTTCAAATTCCACCTCTGACAGCTACTACCTGGGTGACCCCAGATGAGTCACAACTTCCCTGGGCCTATACTTCTTCATCTGTAAAATGGCCTTTGAGGTTTCTTCCAATTTTTGATCTATCATCCAATGAGCTTATCACCTGGGTTCAAATCTTTGCTCTGCTATTTACTATGTGAAATTAGAGTTAATATGTTAAACTGCCACTTACCCTCTCTGGGGATCAGTTAATATATGATCTGTAAGGTATAGTCCAGATCTGACTTCATAAGGTAGTTTATGAGATTGAAACTGAGAGCCTGATATGCTAAGTTGTTTGTCTAAGGTGATACAATTAGAAAGTGGCAGAGATGGAATGTAAATCCAGGTGTTTTGGCTCTAGGTGAAAAACTCTTTCCATTGTATGACATGAAATATAAAAGTTTTTGGATACCATACTGAGGAGATTAGACTCCATCCCATAGGCAGTGGGGAGTTATTGGAGGTGTATGATCAGGGAGGTAAATCATGAATGCCTAATTAATCTAGTAGCCATGTTCAGGGTAGATTGAATTAGTGTGAGTCTTTGCTTATACTTACACAGCTGTGTGAGTCCCTTACTTTCAGTTTTGCAGTAAGCTGCCATTGCACATTTGGGATTGGCACCAATTTCTTTTCCCCAAGTTAGAATCATTCTCAACTTGTTAGACCTCTGGGTAGAGCATGATTTACACTGCTAATTAGGAATTGCTCATTTGTCCCATAATCACATTCTGGAAAGACCTAGAAAAGTAAAAGTTTTTAAGTTTAGACGCAGTCTAGAGCTGAAGAATCCCTTTAGAGCTTGGGTGATGATGCCACAGAAGACCTGTTCTGTGCAGATGTGAGATGAACTTCAACTTCTGGATCATGGATCTCCTGAACCAGGAATATTCTGTGCCAGGAGAAAGTCTTGATGCTCCATTTTCATTGCTGCTTCGTTGCCTACTGAATTTGTGCCATAGTCAGTAACCAGTGCCCTGCAAAACAAAGAATTCCTGGAAGATCATGGACAAATTGATTGGAAAGTGAATCCTTTGTGCACATCTGACCCACACCTTATGTTTTCCACCTCCCCCCTCATCCTACTTCCAGACAGACAGGGACAAATGCATAGAGCTGCTAACTGAATGTTCATATTCACATGACAGAAGTCCATAGAAAACAACTGAGGAGAAAGGAGAGCCTTCAGGGCCATTTCAAGGGAGACTATTGGAGGAAATACTAGAGACCAGGTACAATTGAAGCACCTAGATTTCCACAGGTTGAAGTGATCTATCATAGAACCATAGATTTTGAGCTGGAAAGAACCTTAGAAATCATTGAGTCCAGCCCCCTGCTCTTCATTTTATTGATGAGTAAACTGATGATTTGGACAGTTTAAGTGACTTGTTCAAAGTCACATATCTAATAAGTGTTTGAGGCAGGATTCAAACCCAGGTCTTCTTGACTCAAAGTGTGACATTCTATCCACTGCACCACGTTTCCCTATGGTCAGTCAATAGGCATTAATTAAACATTGATTATGTACCAGGCATTATGCTAAATACTAAGAATACAAAAAAAGACAAAAGATAGTCTCTATACCCTTGAGAAACTCACCATCAAAGTTTCCAGACTGACATTACACAGAGGTGAGTAGATGGTCTCCACATAACGTAACTTGAGGAATCTCCAAATCCAAAGACTTTTCCCTATGATACCTAAAATTCTGCCACTAGATACTAATTCCTAGGCTAAGATAATGTCTACTGTTCAGAATGCAAATACTACTAGGAGAAGTAATACATCAAACCAAACAATCAGAATCATGGAGTCATAAATGCCCCATCTAGTCCAACCTATACTGACCAAAACTCTCTTCTATAACATCTCCAACAAGTGGTCATACAGTCTTCAGTTGAAGACCCTTTAGTGTAACTGACTTTATCAATTCTTTTCCACCCTGAGAATTCATTTTATTTGGAAGTAGGAGAGGAGAAAGGAGAGGAAAGAGCATGTAAAGAAAAGCCTTACACTTCTGTAAGAGGCAGGAAGAATCACCAAAAAAGGCTAAAAGAAGGAAAGAGGAGGTAAATCTCACTTTCTTCAACATTTTGCCTAGGCCTAGTGCTTTCTAGAAGGTAGCAGAAAATAAATAGGAAAAGAGGCTGATGCAGTATTGCTCTTTTCCCTAATGCAACCAGAATCCCACCTTCAAATCAATGCAATGCCTTCTGAATAAGTATAGTATCTAAAATCTAAATTAGGGGTAGAAAATAGGATTGGATCTATAATTCCATTGGAATAAGGATCTCTTTTGATAAGAAATCTCCCTCCAATGATGCTTGTCAAAATGTTCTCTTAAACTTATAGTCTTAGAGAGCTGCTTATAACCCTGAGAGTTTCAGTGACTTACCCAGGGTTGCTCAGTCAGTTTATGTCAAAAGTTGTTTGTGTCCTGATTTTAAGGATAGTTTTCTACCCACTATACCATTAGATTTTTGGGAGGAAGTGGTGATGAGATCAAAGAAAAATAAGACAAGAGTACTAAAATAAGTTCATTCCTGGAAGACCTATTATTGTAGGGTAATGAGCTGATACATCAACCTATCAAGAGTAATATCACCAAACTTGAGGGATACAGTACCTATGGTAAATTGGTAAAATGGGAAGAGCAGGCATTGGCAGTGCCTGTGTCCCCAGCTCCTAGCACAATGTTTGGCACATAGTACATTGTAGAGGGTTTTTTATTTATTTTTTTATTAATTTATTTTGATTTATCAACAATCACTTCCATATGCTTTTGACTTTAATATTTTTCTCCCCCTTTCTCCCCACCACCCTCCCCAAAACGGTGCACAATCTGATATAGGCTATACATTTACATTCCTATTAAACATATTTTCACATTAGTGATGTTGTAAGTAAAAATTAAAACCAATAGAAAGAACCATCAGAAAGAGGAAACAAAACTCAATAGAGGAGAAAAAAAAAGATAGCCACTCAACATAGTTCTTTCTTTGGATGTGGACAGCATTTTCCATCACGAGGCCTCTGGAGATGTCTTAGATCCTTGTATTGCTGAGAAGGGTTAAGTTTATCAGTATTAGTCATCTCACAATGTGGCTGTTATTGTGTACAACATTCTCTTGGTTCTGCTCACTTCACTCAGCATCAGACCATACAAGTCTTCCCAGGTTTTTCTGAAGTCAGCCTGTTCATCATTTCTTATAGCACAATAGTATTCCATTACATTCATATACCACAACTTGCTCAGCCATTCCCCAATTGATGGGCATCCTCTCAATTTCCAATTCTTTGCTACCACAAAAAGAGCTGCTATGAATATTTTTGTACATGTGGGTCCTTTTCCCATTTGTATGATTTCTTTGGGATATAGCCCTAGAAGTGCTATTGCTGGGTCAAAGGGCATGCACATTTTTATGGCCCTTTGGGCATAGTTCCAAATTGTTCTCCAAAATGGTTGTATCATTTCACATAGAGTTTTTTTTTTAATGCCTGCTGAATTGAATGGAACATTTAATATAGCTTAATTTTGTCATAGTTAGATTTTGTCAACTATATTATTACGTTGTATCCATATGAAAAGGCCAAGTCTCCAAAGAATTGATCCATTTGTCAAAGGTCATGTAACTCATAGGTAGCATCATCAGGCCAAGCCCCCAAATTTCTGATTTTACAAGCAATATTTGTCCCACTACACTACACCAAATGTGTATCTACTGTCAGGAATTGCTACAATTGAATTCTAATTCTAATTTTAAGGATTCTGAGCCTTAGAGCTAACTAATAGCATACTAAAATCATGAAACACAATCTGTGTGTGTTACAAATATATCTCACCCATAATACCTCTGTGCCCAACTCAAAGTTGAAGAGCCAGAGCCCTTCCCTAGTATTTCCCTTACCAGTTTGAGGTAAATGAAGAGACCCTGCACAGTATTCATGAACAATTTCCTGTTTATTTGAAAAGTGATTTCTCAAGGCACAATTTTCTAATTATGGGGTGTTATCCAAATCTGTTTTTGTGTTTCCTGCCTCCAGCCTTCAATAGTGATAATAATAACTTACATATACATATTTTAATTGAAAAAGACCTTTTAAAGCCTCTGTAAGTGCTAGGCGTCAAGCACTAAGCCAAGTCCTAGGGGTATAAAAACTAAAATAAATGTAGTCCCTGCCTCCAAGGGCTTACATTCTATTATTTCAAGTTTTATATCATATCTTGTTTGATATTTATAGTGATGCTATAAGAAAACCATAACAGGAGTCATTATCCCCATTTTAAAGATAAGGAATCTTAAATCCATAGAGGTGAATTAACTTGTCCACAATCATTCAAAAATCCCGAGGGTGCCACTTCTCCAATTTGCAATGTAGTACTTCTCTGGGCCTCAGTATCCTCTTCTGTAAAATGAGGGGGTTGGGCTAATTGAGTTCTTCTAGTGCTTCTTTTCCAGTCCCAAATCCTATGACCTGTCACCTAAGTACAGTACTCTTACTCCTGGGGTACCCTGATGTACACTGGAAAGATATTGGATAGAGGGAAGAGGCAGAGAAGGACTCAGTGGTGCTTTACCTGGAGTACTCATAATCACAGGGTTTATAAACTATGATTTTTAGAGAAAGTGATATATCTAGTCTTTTTTATTTTATTTTTTGCTTTCGCATCTGTATACAGAAGAGCTTCCTTTTACCATCTTTCTTCAGGCAAAGGATTCATCCAATGATTTAGAGCATTTCTCAGCAAGATCTGAATGAAAAGGATTTTACTTCATAGCTTCTGGACATATATACGTACACACATATATCTCCACATATACAAATACATATACTAATAAGTATTTCATGCTTTCAAGAATGCTTTTTATATCTATTACTTTATTTGATCCCCTCAATACCCCTTGTAAATCTTTTTCCCCATTTTATAGATGATGAAATCGAGGCTCAGAAAACTTTGAGTGATTTAGTTGAATCCACAGAAAGAATTAGTGGCACAAGTGAGACTTGAACTCATGTCTCCTGACCTCTTAATACATTGTTATTTATTGTACCTTTGTGTATTTGTCTACAATAACATTCTCATATTTCTGTGCCCCTCTATAATTTTAAAGCACTTCCACATTTTATGTGCATATATTTTATGTTGTGTGTGTGTGTGTGTGTGTGTGTGCACTCATTAGCACATATATATTCACCTCTGAGAGGTGAGCATGACAAATTCTATTCACCATATTTTATGGATGATGAAACAGTAAAACTACCAAGGAACCCTCATCTTTTCTCTTATTCTCCTTTAAACCTATCCACTGGCTTCAGAAAGGGCTGGGGAATAGTCAATATGGTGTTTGTTGACCAATCCAAGGCCTTTGACTATCAATCATGAGGACTTGTGAAAATTCTGGAAAAATTTGGTTGCCCAGAGAAGTTCATCAGTATTGTACATCAGTTTCATGACAGCACACTTACACAGGTTCTAGATTATGGACAATACTCTCACACTTTCTCAGGCACCAGTAGAATGAAGCAGGGCTGTGTGCTTGCTCACATGCTTTTTAACTTGATGTTTTCAGCAATATTGTCAGATGCCTTCAATGAAGTAAAAAATGGCATCAAGGTCAGTTGACACATTGAAGGCAAATTATTTAACTTGAAAAGACTACAAACCAAGATTAAAGTGAAGTGAGAGTTGATGCATGACATTTTGTTCACAGATGATTGTACACTCAATGCTGCCTCTGAGTCTGAGATGCAACAGAGAATGGATTGATTCTCTGCCACTTGAGTTAATTCTGGCTTGACGATTAACATCAAGAAACAAAGGTCCTCTACTAGCCAGCATTGGTTGGAAATACGGTTCAGCAAGTGGAAAAATTTTGAATGCTATGGATAAGTTCACTTAGCTTGGCAGTATGCTTTCCAGGCATGGACACATGCATGATAAAGTGGACATACTCATCACCAGAGCTAGCTCAGTGTTTGGGAGACTCTGAAGGAAAGTGTGGGAGAGAAGAGGTATTGGGGCCAGAGTTGGGGAACCTGAGGCCTTGAGGTCAAATGTGGCCCTCTAGGTCCTCAAGTACAGCCCTTTGACTGAATCCAAACTTCACAGAATAAATTTGTTCTTATGACCACTTATGGCCTCAAGGCCACAGGTTACCCACCCCTGTATTAGGCTGTCTACCAAATTGAAGGTCTACAGAGCCACTGTGCTGACCTCATTGCTATATGCCTTTGAAATCTGTGTAGTCTACCAGCACCATGCCAGGAAACTAAACCACTTTGATCTGAATTGTCTTAGAAAGATTCCAAAGATCACCTGGCAAGATAAGGTACTGGACACTAAGGTCCTTTCTTGAGCTAAACTGCCAAGCACTCAAATTCCACTGCAGAGAGTACAATTCTGATGGGATGGCCATGTTGTTCAAATGCCAAATGTATATTTGCCTAAAAGACCATTTTATGCAGAACTCACACAAGGTAAGTGCTCACAGAACAGTCAAAAAAAAGCAATACAAGGCCACTCTCAAGTCCTCTCTCAAGTTTGGGATCAATTGTGAGACATAGTGGACACTTACAGAGGACCATCTAGCATGGCATGCATACATTCAAGAAGGAGCTGTGCTTTATGAGCAAAGGAAAACTGTAGTGGCTCAAAAGAAACATGAAATATACAACTTTAGAGATATCTACACTCCAAATGTTCATGTGTACTATTTGTGGTAGAGCCTTCTGAGCTCATTTTGATCTGATCAGCCACAGTTGGACATATTGCATCTTACCCTGACATAGTGATGTCATTTTGGTCCTCTTCAAGCAGAAGGACAACTACCACCAATCAGGTTGTCTTCCAATGTTCTTCCAAGGCTCAGAGGTTTAAGTAACTTGCCTAAGGTTTCATGAAGAATTAATGGTGGAGCTCAAATCTAGGTCTCCAGATTCCAAGTGCAATACCATTTAGATATATCATACTTGCCACCAATCATTATCTGAGTGGGCATAGTAAGAAAGGGCTAAAGGAACCTTGGGGTGATAGTCACCTTGTCTTCCTAGAAACTCTTAACCACAAGATCATAGAAATCACCCTATAAATTTGCCTTCTCTACCCAAAGCCATCTAACTTCTCTCTCTAATGTTGCATTCACATTTTGCTTTGCAGCCTGTCAATTGTCACTATATAGTATAGTTCTTCATGTTACGTTTTTATCAGGCCAGATGATCTTCCTGCCTCTGAGCAAAGGGCACCTCAAATTTACTTAGGAAGATGATCACTGCCAATGTCTGTCACATTCACATTTGCCATTAACCTTTCTGGGCTAATCTTATTCTACAGGATTATGTATGCCCCCAAATGAGAATTTGCCTTTATTGAGGAATTTCCCAGAGATAAAGTATTTATTCCTATCCTCTGAATTTGTCATGGCTCCTAATTCTTAACTCCCATTTTGAGCCTTTCTTCTAGGAAGATGGATGGAGGGAGAGGGGAGGATAAAGGTGGATTTACTGTTTTAGTCTATAGACACACAATAGACTCTTTCCATTAGACTTTATTTCTGAAAAGCAAGTACCATCAATAAACTAAAAGGACCAGATGTACAACTGACACAATTTTTAAAAATAATTTTATGATTTTGTTTTACTATAATTTCTCCTATGAAACCCATGTTAAATACAAATCCTTATGAGCGAATATTATAATATTACTTTGAAATAAAAAAGAAACTTCATCCTATTATCTTCAATACATACAAAGAACTATATCAAACAAGATATTTGTTCAAAAGAATAAAATAAAAGCTTAGCACAGTGTGTGGAATGTAGTAGACAGTATATAAATGCTTATTCTGTCCATTCTCTTCCATACACACAAAGTACAAAGTTTTCATACTCTGGCTCTGTCTTTATCTGTTTGTCTCTCACTTTGTCTCTGTCTCTCTCTTCTCAATTCTTTATTCCTCTCCCCTCTCTCCTTCTGGCCCTCTTTCCTACAGAGAGACAGAGAGAAAGAGAGAGACTGAGACAGAGACAGAGGGAGCTTTATTTCTTCCCTTATAAAAATACATCTCCCTCTTCTCAATGCATGACACCCACACACAGGGAGCTAATTTCTTTTCTTTTCTTTGGAGCTAATTTCTTAGTCTAAACACATATAATCCCACATTGTTAAATAAAACCTATGTTAAAACAAAATGCAACTGGAGAACTGGAAAAATAAAACCTCATAGGAGCTCCAAGTGCAGAGAATAATAATATGGATGAGAACAACTCTATGAAGTTGAAGTTACAAGACTTGGACTTGAATCCCAATCCTGCTACTTAGTGCCTGTGTGACTTTTGAAAAGTCAGGACAAAGCTCTGTGTTTTTGGCATAGGGGAGAGCACGTAAAGGAAAACAAAGAGAATTCTTTGCTTTATACATGTGTAAAGGAGATAGATCTTTGTGTGTGTGTTATGTGTAGGTGAACTTATTCTGTAAGTACAGAAAAGGGAAGAGATGCAATGGAAGATGTGAGAGATAATCTTACTTCCCTGGACCTCTGTTTCCTTACCAGTAAAATGAGGGGATTGGATTAGATATTTACTAAGTAACAATTGTAACAGTCGTGGACTCTTACTTTAAAAATGGAAGTCATAAGCAAATGAATGAACAGCTGTGGCAATACATTTGAGGGTTAACAGCACAATATAAATAAAAGTGTGCCGTTATTATAGATAAATTTGAGGACAACTAACTCATTTCACAACAATCTGATAGCCTTCCCATTTAACTGATCGTGGCACCAACTATTAGCTCACCATGGAGAGAAATGATAACATAGCCCTCAGTCAAAATCAGGCTAGAAAATTTTAATACTGAGTCTGTGAAACTTAACTGGGTTATCTGTCAGTAACTCAGAGGAAATAGTTCCCCCTTCAATTTAAGAGTGAGGTGAACTCAATCAAGCAAGCATTGCACCCAAATTAAAGTATTTAAATCCTAGAAATCCTGGAATTCCAGACAGTGGATAGTGAAAACTGTCCTAGGCAAATCCAATAAAGGTCTTTTAAAATGTTAAGCAGATGTGTTTGTATTTTATGCTAGCTGAAATAAGGAGCCACTGAAGGTTCATGAGTGGGAGAATAACACTTCTATCTATGTTTTAGATAAATAATTTTGGGAGTTTTGCAGAAGATTGTTCCTTCCAACTTTGAAATTTGTTAATTCTGTGCTTCTGTAATAAAAGAGTCTTTGCCCATTTTATTTAACTGACATGTTTGATGATGCTGGGCTAGTGATTCACCCAGTTCAGTTTTGCTAATTTTGGAATAAAATTAACGTTCAATCCCTGCTCCTTTGAGCATATAGGTGCCAGAAATTAAAGTCAATAGACAGGAACATATTCTTCCCAGGTGGAAAGAATCTTAACTGGGAAAAGAGTCTCTGTTCCAAGTCTTGTTCAGAGAAAGTAAACTTAGAAGTCTTGGAGGTTAAGTCAGAGGTCACTGGAATACTACATTCCAAAGAGATTGGAACAGAATCCATAGTAGTGTATCCAAAGTCAAAAAGTCAAGAATCTGTCAAGGAGAAGGTACAACAAAGGGAATAGCTAGATAGATAGTTTGTTAAGCATTTATTATACTTTTGCAATAGAACTGTAAGAATTATTTTGTAGCTCATTTTTTCCATTATACCTCTCCTTGTCAGTAGAGGCTTTCTGACCATTGCAAACATTGGAAAGTCATCAAAAGGGGTGAATCATTAGCCCAGGGTCATCAAACATGTCAGTTAAATAAAATGAACAAAAACAGAATTAACAAAAAAGTACTATGCTAATTGCTAGGGATATAAATACAAGCAAACAAAACAACTGGTGCCTTCAAGGAGCTTACATTCTTGTTGGGGAAATCATACATAAAATAGAGAGAGAATGGTAAGGGAAGAGAGAGGGAAGGACATGGTATGTAGCTAAAGGCCAGGAAGAAACATAGAGGCCGAGTTCCAGGAAAGATAAGGCAAAAGACTGTCTTTCAGAGCCCAGGGTCATTCCAGGAACAGAGTTCAGGGTTCCAATAGGAAAGAGGTATAAATAATGGCCAACGTATGAGTGGCTGGTTTGGGGCTGGTGTCCAGAAGAAATTAGGTATCAACTAAATGGGTGGATTGTCCCACTACATTCCATTACATAAGACAGAGTTATTTTACAATGGTAGTATACTAGCCATACTCCCTTCTCACTCCACTAACTCAGCCATGGGAGTAACCAATTAATATCACTTTTACATGTCTTCAATGACTTGTGTGACTATTTCGCAATTGCATATTAATACATATCATCCCATAACCACACTAGCATATTACCTAGTTCACAGGAGGCAGTTCAAAATATCTGTTTATGACAGGGCTGTATTCAGGAATTTAGGACTTGTAACTTTTGTATCTGAGACAGTGCAGTATTCTTACTTGTTCAGAGAGAAGGAAGGTGTCTTTTCCCTTTTTCTACAACTGAGTAATTTGGTGACCTTGGGCCAGTGATTGAACTTCTTTGTATTTCAGTTTTCCTGTCTCTGGAAGGAGATTAATACCACTTCCCCACAGCAGAAGGCTGTTGGTGTGCCACACATCACTATTATTAGACTACACATTATTATTATTATTGTTGTTCTTGTCCTCACCGTTTTGATTACTTATTAATGGTCCTGATCCTATGGTGGGTAAATTACTCTCTGGAAGTAATCTGTTCAACCAAGTGAGGTGAATGAACTCTTTCATCTCGCAAAGGTAATTGCTTTTTTTTTTTTTTTTTGCTATATATACACCAGTGCTTTATTCTGGCCACCTTGCACCTTATTAAACCTAGCTGCTCCACTTAACTAAAGGGGAGGGTCAACTTAATAATGCCCCTTCTCCTTTCCTGACATCTTTGATGGGTGGAGTAGAAGAAATTTTAAATGTGGAAAAGGGATGGACAGTCTTCCCAGATAAAGCAGGTCAATAGTTCTGGAATAATTCCACCATCCCATCTGGACTTTCCTCCCCAATAATTTCACTAGGGTATATATACTAGCAAGGGGGCATGTTGTGTATTTTTATGAATAAATCAATATAAAATGAGATAAAGAAAAATTGGATTGAACAACAATGTTCACAATATTCCAAAACTTGTCTTATCTAAATTATTGTGTAACGTCTTAAATGGATGCAGCAATTTGACAAAAAGCACAGACTGGGTTATTGTATTCTTTACCCAGACAGTGGTACCCTGTTGATTTATTATGCTACCTGAAATTACTAGTATGCATTTACTAGTAGAGCTAACTCAGAATTGAGATCAAGAAAAATAAGTTATTAACAATTTAACCATGTTTAAAAAGAAAAGCAAAGATATCCCATAGTGTTATCTAATGGACAAAATATTGCCCTTTAAATTTTTATGTAATTATAACATTTAAAGGCAAAATGTGCAGCACTCGATAATCCTAGCTGAATAATTATAATTTTTCTACAGAAATTTGAGGCTGTTAATTGACTTGCCTGAAGGTTGCTATGGAAAACACTACATCTTATGGGAAGAGTAAATGCAGCTGAACAACATGAACTGGAAGAGAGCCCTCCACTGATGAGACAAAAGGCTTTATCACTTAAGTCTTTTTTCAATATTTTTGAGCAAGACTGCTATAACTTTTCATCTTCCAGTGGCTAGCATAAGCATGTCTTGGGAGAATTACCTGAAGTCTATAGAGAGAGACAATGCTGGAAAACATAAACAAAAGGTTTGTTACTGACAGATATATATAGGAAAGACAAAAATGCAGATGAGAAGAATGGAAGCCCTGGCTTCTTCATGTGGCTTTTGTATTTTCCTTTACTTGATTTCATTACATGCTAATTAAAGAAGGTCTTGGGGATAAGACTTATCTCAGGTTCCACCCAGTCTCCACATAGCTTCTATAAGGATTTTTGGATCAGGAAGCCTGAAATAAGTTTGGCGTTTACCAGCTCACAAACAAGTCAAATGGCAACTCTAAGGAATTTTCTAACCTAAGTCATAAAAGTATATAACATTATTTTTGCAATAGAACTATTGGAAGATTTAGTGGCTCATATATTTCCATTATACCACTCCCTGTCAGGTAGAGGCTTTCTGACCATTGCAAACAAGCAGCAACTGACCTTGAAGAGGCTAAATAGATGCAGCCTGGAAGGTGGCAAAAAACTGAAGAAATAATGCAATGATGAGAATTGGCCAACCCAGGGGAAAGTAGAAACGATGCCTTCCAGAGAGTAGCATGATAACCTTACCAGATGATATTGGAAGCTCTACAGCATCAAAATATGGATTTTCTCAGGATTATGTGTAGGAATAAAGGGGCACACATCCTGTATTTTTATGCACATGAGGACTGAAGACACCTACATCAGTAACCTGTGTAATTAGAATGCACAGAAAGAGGATACATGTGGTGAAATATATTTGGTCAGCACACACATGGGAGTAGGTATACTAAGGGCTATAGGAGAACATTTTTGTCAGCAAACAATTATTAAGCACTTATTTTCAAACAATCAGAAAACATTTATTAAGTGGCTACTGTTTGTGCCTACAGTACGTTAGGGGCTAGAGAAATAAAATAGAGATGGAATATCAAACTTACAATTAGCTAGTGGTCTACTTTGGAAAGGTTATAGAGATCATGAATAGGAATATTGTGGACTATGGCCATATGGGTAGGTTGAAGTTACATTGTGGAGAGCCTTACACGCCAGGCTAAATAAAATGTATTTTATTCATCAATCAATAGGGTGCCACTGAAGATTTTTCAACAGGAATGGCAGAGTCAGCATTGTACTTTGGGAAGATAATTTTGGCAGCTGTGTGGAAGATGGGTTAGAGACAGGAGAGGCTAGAAACAAAGAGACCTCTTAGGAATCTATCGAAGTAGTCTAAGAAGAGATGATACGGTAATAAATAATGGTGACAGCTGTTTAATATAGAGACAGGAAAAGAAATGAGATACTGTGAAGTTAGACTCAACAAGACACAGCAACTGATCAGATATGGGTGTGAAGGGAAGAATCTGGAATTACACTGAGATTAAGAACTTTGGTGATTGGAAGAATGATGATGCTATATTTTTAAAAATAGATATAACAATCTATTCAAACAGTTTTCAAACTGCTCCATAAACAAACAACGACAAAAAAAATACATTCAAGACCCTCACTAAGGATCATATGTGTAGCCTTTCTAGCCTGTAAAAAGACAGGCCTATCAGGCAATTTGAAGCTAAAGGGTAGAATTACAACTGTTCAGGTGCACTTTAACTGATCTGCCATGGTAAAGCAGAAAAGATCAGCAGTATTAGTTGCAGCAATGGAATCAACTTCGAAGGAAAACTGGCAGTAAGTATTGATTGGCTAAAAGAACAAGTGTTCCCACCACAACATGAACAAGCAGGCATTCAGTCTTTACCTGAATACCTCATGTGAGGCATATTCTACCAGTACATTTCAAGGCAATGCATTTCACTTTTGCAGAACTCCAATTGTTAGAAAGTTTGTTGTTTACATCTCTCCTTTTTCCAACTTCTACACATTCATCTCTAAGGATCCAAACAGAATTAACCAAATCCCTTTTCCATGTGACAACCTTTCAAACACCTGAAGACAGTGATCAAAATTTCCCTGAATTTTGTCTCCTCTAATCTTAACAGATCCCCTTCCTTCAACTGATGCTCATAATGCGCAACATCAAGGCCCTTCACCATTCTGGTTGCCTTCCTTTGGAAGTTCTTCAGTTTATCAATATTTGCCCTAAAATTCAGAGACTAAAAACAATATCCTAGATGTAGTATGATAGGGCTAAAATTTAGCAGAACGATTACCTCCCAAGTTCTGTACATTCTTCCTAACAGCCTATCAATCTGTTTTATTGTGCTATTCAATAATGTTAAACTTATAGCCCATTAAAACCCACAGATCTTTTTGTCAAATGAACTATTACCTGGCTATACCTCCTCAGTATTGTACCTGTGGAGTTAAATTCTTGAACCCAAGTGTAAAACTTTACCTTTATCTCAATTAAATATAATTTTGTTACATTCAGCCCAATGTTCTATGTCAATTTTTAAAGTCCTGACTCTGTCATACAATGTATTTGCTATCTCTCTCAACTTCATGCTATCTACATATATAATCAGTAGTCACAATTTTCAACAAAGTATTTCTTTGGATTCCATTTACCTTCTGTCCAAGTTCCACATATTTTGTTTTAATTCATTAACTACTTTTAAGGTATTGCCATTTAATTGATGCCAACTCCAATTAATTGCACCAGTGCCAAACTCATCATCCCTTCCACAAGAATAGCAAGAGAAATATTACTAGTACTTTGCAAACATCTAGGTAAATCCCAGTGGATAGATGGTCAAAAGATATGAACAATTTTCAAAAGCAAAATTGTGAGTTCTCAGTAGCCATATTTTTAAAAGTGCTCCATATCACATTAGACAAATAAAAATTAAAACAGTTCTGAGGTTTCATCATACATCTATGAAATTGACAAAAATGATTTTTGAAAAAAGGAAGCTCCAAAGGAACTACACAGAGTATGGTTAAGAAACACTGGCAGGGCAATAAACAACCAATTCCAAAGTTGCAGATACATTTAATTTCTGCATCTATTTTCTCCTCAAACCTGAGATCCATGTCACCAAACATAGATCTAAACCACTTCTTTTTAAAACAATTCAGATTCAGGATATATATGCAGAGTGTTAGACGTTAATATGCATAACCTAGAATGCTGAGAAAACTGTTTCCCAAGAACCTTTGAAAAAAGGAGAGTCAGCCATCCACCTGATGTTTTTCAAGTGCCATAGTCCTGTGAATAAGAACAGGAATGGATGAGTTAACTTCTAATAGTCTTTTCTATCCTCAAGAGTCACTGATTAATGAAAAGGGTATAAACTAGAAGAAGGGGACTGGTGGTATTTTAGAGGTTTCATTTAAAACTTGACTGTAATGCACAAAATTGTTCTATAATGACAAGTTATTGGGGACTTTTTTGGATAATTCTTTACACCTCAGTTTTATATGCACATAAATAGATTCTTAGACAAGGTCAAGGAACTGCTCCAGCTACTTCCTCCACTCATTCTTATTATGCTTCAGTCAGCCAAGGTATCTTTCTAGGGCAACAATCAAATTAAAGAACCTAAGAATCAATGAATCAAGTCAATAACTTGCATGACTTATAACTGTCCCCAGGTCCCCTCTTAATGGCTATATCACAAATCATTCTCTACAAGATGAGAAATTGGCATTTCAGTGTGTAACCAAAAAAGCGCTACTTTAGTTGGTCTTTTTTGTGTGTTTACCTTTTCAAAAGTCTTCCTTCCTCCAGGGAGCTGAAAAAGCTTTGTGAGATTTTTTTTTTTTGGAACAGACCCCAATAGGTTTAAGAAAGGATTTCAAAGAAATCAGTCAGTCCAACATATACTGACTGGAACTACAATGGAACAAAAATGTGTAGAGTTCAGTAAATCCAATAACACAAAATAGTGGGAGGACTCCTTATACAAGAAAACATCTTGGGCAAACTGGAAACTAGTTTGGAAGAAAATAGATTTAGACCAGCAACTCATACCATATGTTTCACTTAGTTCCTAATGGACTCATGATCTGAATATTTTTTAAAAATCACCTCATAAAAAGTTAGTTATCAAAAGGAGATAGGTACCTTTCAGAAATATTGTAGGAGGAAATTCACAAGCAAATAAAAAGAATTGCTAAAGATAAAATGGACAATTTCAATGACATAAAATTAAAAACTTTTAAGCAAACAAAACCAATTCAACTAAAATAAGGAGAAAAACTTTTAAATGATAAAAAAAAATTTGCTACTAAATACTTCCAATGAAAGTTGGATATCCAAGATATACATAGAAAATGAGAATAGGACTCAAATCCATTCACAATAGATAAATAATAGCACAACACAAAAAAAGTTTTCAAAACAAAAATGAAAAATATGATCAAGTTCATGAAACAATGCTCCAAATCACTAATAATAAGTGAAAGGCAAATTAAAACTAATGTTGTTATAGCACACCCATCCATTAACAAAAGTGATAAAAGATGAAAATAATCAACTTGGCAGGATTTATAGGAACACAAGCACACTAATACATAATTAGTGGAGTGGTAAATTGGTCCAAATATTCTGAAAAAAAAGTCCCAAAATATTTTGTCATAACAAAAAGCTAGAGTGGGAAATGATTGAATAATTTTAGTAACTGATATAATAGAATACTGATACACTGTAAGACATGACAAATGTAAGAGAATCGTAGGGAGAGGTATATGAAATAATGTAGAACTAGAAAATTTATACACACAAGGTAAACCAAAGCAACATTAAAAAGCAGCCAAATTCAGACACATCATAAGGACCAATACTAGTTCCAGGAGACAGATGATGAAATACTTCTCTACTTGTGTTAGAAAACTACAGGAGTAGAACACACACACACACACACACACACACACACACATACACACACACGCATGCACACACTCTAGCACAATCATTTTATCAGTTTTTCTTTACTGTAAGAAGAGAGGGTTCAAGTGGGAGCAGGATATATCAATAAATGACTGTATTGTAAAAATAAAAGGCATCAACTGACCTTAAAACTAAAGAAAACATGCAACCAGTTTTCAAGTATTCCTTGAAGAAAAAGATAATATTTGTAAAGCACTCAGCATTGTGTTTGTCACTTGTAGGTACTCAATAAATGCTTGTTTTCTCTTCCTTTCTAGATTAATGCAATATTAACCAAATGTCCTTTTGTGTTTTCTGCTGGCCTTAGAAGCCACCTTAAGTGTTGGGGGGGGGTTGGTATCCAGAGCTAAGCAAAAAGTTAAATGATTACTTGGAGAGTAAGGGAAAATTGAACTTTTGGCCTGAATGTTCTGAATTTTCTCCTTGGTGAGGCACAATTGACCGACCAGCTAAGAATGCACAGCTTTCTACCATCCTCCTGTCTCACTCTCCTTACCATTCACTTGATTATGTGGACTGTTCTATCTCAAAACAGAAGTGGTGGAACAGAAGAGGCCCTTTCTACCATTTCTGATTTGAGATGCAATAGTCCACATAATCAATACAACCCTTCATTTTCTAGTAGAGGACATTGGTACCCAGATCACTGACTTCCAGCACAGCTCTCTTATCACTATACTTTTCTTTCTGCCCCTCTAAATCCTTAACCATTTTTTACCTGTAGGCTCAACTAGCTCCTGAAACTAGTTGCCAACATGCCCAAAACCAAACTTGTTATGCTCTTTTCCATTACCCTTTGTCAAACTGGATCCTTCTCCTGTCTTACCTACAATATCTTTATTACTTCCTTCCGAATGCCTAATCACAAAACTTGACCATTTTCTTTCACTTTTTCCTCTAACTTCCAATATCTAGTCAATGAACAAGTCTACCACTGAAATGCCTGCTTCATCAACTCTCACCTAAGCTATAATAACAGTAGCTAGCTTTTAAGGTTTTAAAAGCATCTTACAAATACATCTCTCACTTTATCCTCGCAACAATCCTGGGAGATAGGTGTTATTATTATCCCATTTTACAGGCAAAGAAACTGAGGCTGGTAAGAATCAAGTGATTTGCCCAGGGTCTGATGGCTAACTAGCATCCAATTCAGGACTAAACTCAGGTCTTCTTGAGTCCAGAGCCAAGAGTCTACTCATTGTGCCACCTAGCTGCCTTTTATCTATCCAAATAACTTCCTAAATGGTTTCTCTGCCTCCAGTCCTTCCTCATTCCAATTCAACTTATACACTGCTGTCAGAGTAATCTTCATAAGCACAGCTATGACCCTGTCTCTCACTAGCCTCTAACATTCAAAAATTCCAGTCATTTGCCTTCCAAAGAAGGTCTAAACTCCTTAATATGGCACTAAGGAAATCTCTCCACAATATGATGCTACCTACCTCTCCAGCTTCATTTCCCACGATACTGAAGTATCCAATGCTCCAATCAAACTGGAATATTATGAGCCTTTCCCCAAAATATGATTAACTGTCCTGCCTCCATGCTTTGCTCAAAGCATTCTTTCTCCCTGGGCTGCCCTACTAATCCTCCCCCTCAAACTTCAACCATTGAAATCCATCCATTAAGGTTCAACTTAAATTCCATTTTCTCTATGAAGCATTCCCTGATTGAGGCTCCAGATAAAAATGGTCTCTTCTTTCTCTATGTTTCTGAAATGCATGCTTTTTTACCTTTCTTCTGATATTTACAATTTGACTTTTTCTATAATGATTTCTGTACTTGTGTTATATCTCCTATTAGACTGCAAGGTCCTAGATGATAGGTTAACATCATGTCCATTCATCTTGTATCCCCACAACTTCCACGGAGCTATTTCATATATGGTAGCTCCTATCCAAGTGTTTATGAAATCAAATTCTTCCATTAAGCCTTTCAACAATAACCAAGAAATAAAGCCCCTGTTGTCGAAGGTAAAGAAAAACAGCTAAAAGGCCAATAGAAAATGAACTAAAACAAGTCATATCCATTTGTAACATCATTGGCTGGATTATAAAAACTCTTAACTTTCCTTCCAGATCTTTCATTCTGTGATTCTATTGTAGCTAAAGTAACACCACTTCAATGTGAATCAGGGAAGAAGCAAAGGGTTTTTCAGGAGCCATTCAAATGGCTAGAGAGGGTGAGCTCAGAGAGCATTCAGGCATGGAGTATGTCACTGGTCACCCAAGATACTTATTACCTCTTCTCAGGAGCTATTTGATCCATCTTCTTTATGTTGCAAGTTCACAAGGTAAAACTCGCTGCTCTCTGTAGCGTGTGTAAGGCCAAATAGACAGGCGGGCAGCACTCAATAACACAATTTTATATCCTCTCTTTTTAAAGCTACCTTGGGAGAAGGAAATCAGCCACCTCGACAGGTAATTTGAGTGGAAGAAAAAGCAGTAGAGGGAAGAAAAGGGGGAAAGGGGCTTGTTTAAGTTTTAGAAGAAAAGAGGCACCGTAATCTTTTCACATTTGGTGACATGTATAGGATCAGATCATATCAAATCAAAAGAGCAATAGCATCAGAGAGAAGGGAAAAGAATGAGGCGGCTGGAGCTTTTGCCTTCACGTGGATTAGCAGCCAGAAGTTGGATTTTAAAAGCAAGCTCTCTATATAGCAAGAAAAGGGGTCCATGCTGCGGGCTTAGTGCTGGAGACAAGTTTAGGGGAAATCATTTTGACAGATGACAGCATGTTCACATTGCACCTATAGAAATCTGAAGTTTAATGGCAGGAAAAAATAATGAGGAGAGAGTCAAAGGACAAACTAACTCTGGAAAAAAAAGCTTCCCTTAAAACAGAGGACAAGTTCATAGCATTAAATAAATGGTTAAAAAGGAAAACCTGCAGTCAATTTGGCTTGTCAGAGAGTATTTTACCACCATTTTCTTTCAGTCTCTGTTAGGGTCCATAGTTAAGAATTAGAGTAGCTTTGCAGAATTAAATGAGCCAGTCAGTGCTGAAAGCAAGGGAAGGGCCTTTTTAATTGGTGTGTTTAAAGGAAGTCTGCATAGCTTAACTGGACTTACCCAAAGAGACACCAAGGAGAAAGCAAAACCAACTAGGGCAGCATCCACTCTTCCTCTCCCACAAAAATGGAGCAAAAGCTGACATTTCCAAGACTAGAGCAACCCAAAATTCTTCCACACTGGGGCCTCCCAACAACCTCCAGATCGAGTCTGGGAAGGACAGAGAAGAGACATGAGCAAAGGTGTCAATAATGAGACTTGGGCACAAGAGATTTCCAGCCTTGGCAGGGAGTCCACATTAGTCTTGTGAAAGGTTCTTCCTAGGTCTTGGTGCATCCTTACACCAAATTTTGACTGGGGCTTTGGGTCCACGTTCATTTCAGGTATCTTTAGGGGCTCATGCTATTCAAGTGTTTTGTTTTCTTTTGTTTAATAGAGAAGGGAAAAAGCTCTTTCTCAGGCAGAACTCATTGCTTTTTTTAAGATTACCAGAAGGAAAATATCGATCAGTTAGAAACTTAGAAGCTTCAAGCTTTGAAAAGTTTGAGCATAGAAAATCCCAAAAAATGGGGCTCACAGAAAGGGGACAGGTCAAGAGGAAAGGAACACAACCAGGGACTGTATAGCTTATTGGATAGAGATAGATGACTCCCATACATAGGAGTTTTTCAGAACTGCTGCAACCTCCGTAACAATGACTGATCAAATTAAATGAGCTTTTTTTACTTAGTCTGTTGATAATTACCATTTAAGATGCTTTTGTTTCCTCATCTGTAAAATGGGAATAATACTGGCCCTATTGACTTTATTGGGTTGCTGAGAAGACCAAATTACATGTAAATTATCATCATTAACAGATGGATTAATCAAATCTCAGAGCTGGATGCAATCTTGAAGCACATTTCATTTAGTTCATTGTTAAAGCCTTATTCCTAATTATTGTCAAAAACTGAAGGCAAGCTCCCTGGCTTATTGTTGCAGATTCTACCTCATCCTTTTTGTTTGAAAACCAAAACAACATTCACCTGTCTCCAGTATTATCCCATCCTCTATAACAGAGATAACTTATATGACAGTTGAGAAATCACATCTGCCCTTCTTTCAATATTCTAGGATGTAGTTCATTTGGTACTGATGACCATTTTCTCAGTTCTCCTGGGCTTCAATTTCCTTTTAAGCATGTTTTTATATCCTTCATGTCCAACTACTATTTTTCCTAGCACAAAAAAAGCAAAATTAGTGTTGAGTAATTGTTATCTCACTATTATCCATTATTGTTGTTATGACCCCAAATCATAGTGTTATCCCTGTTTGGTCTTCCTCTTGCCCATAAATTACCTAAAGCAGTCATTTTTACCACACTCAGCTTGCTCTGAGCTCTAGTATTCCTTATCTTATTCTTCCTCAATTATGCCATTCCTTTATATTCATCCTCAATTATTGGCCCTTGGTTTAATCTTCTATATGTGATTTTTTTTAAATTCTGATTTGGTTGATGGGCTTCCTCTGCAGCCATATCAATCTCTTTTGACATTTCTTTCTCACTGAAACAGTATTTGTTTATGTCATTATAATTTTATTCTTGAGAGTTTACCACCTTTCTTGAGCTGACTTCCCCTGAAATACAGATTGTTGGCATCTACCCATCTTTTTTCTGAACTCTTTGAAGTTTACTTGCCCACAGTCTAGTGCATATGTTAGATTATGTCCAGCCTTTCTCTTCTTCATAACAAATTCTAAGATGAAATTGTCAATTCCTCCCTAAATTTCCACCATTTCTATTTTCGTTCAATTAAATAAACATTAATTAAATATTCCAGGAACTACCATTGAGTAGCTAGTGACTAAGTCACTCTAAAATTATAATTTTATCATTTTTTAAAGTAGCAAGACAGGGAACACTACCAATTCCAAAGAACTAAAGATGAGTGTCACACAGAGGGGAATTGAGAATGGAGTGAGTTACATGCATAGGATGGGTAGGTATGGATGGTTGGCCATCTGCATAATAGAAAGGAGCTCTGAAATCAATGAGACTACAGATCCATTTGAGTATTAAATTGTTATTAAATACCTATTAGTCCAAAGATACAGTTTGTTAGCTATGGATACAAAGAAAAAAAAGTATCTCCTGCCCTCAAGGAGCTTATAATCTCCTGGGATACAACATTTAAATATACAAATAAGTAAAATACAATTTGAGGAAGAAGATAGCACTACAAAAACAAGGGGATCAAGAAGGCTTTCTCATAGACAGTGGCATCTAAGATGAGCCTTGAAGGAAGCTAAAGATTCTAAGAGTAAGGATTTTAAATAATCAATTCTTCTCTATTGGTAAGAATCACATCTAGAGTAGTAGTTCTTTTAGTGGCTTCTACTGCTTATTAAAGAATAAAATATAAAGTGTATTTTATTTTACAGATGATGAAATCAAGGCCTGGGGAGATGAGGTCACATAACTATTGAGTCACAGTTGGTACTAAAATCTTAGATTAAGAGTCCTAGTCTTATGTTACTTCCATTGAATCTCTTTTGCTCCATTTCCTAATCCTTTCTTTCCATTCCCAGCTTGTGGTAATCAACAGGTGATCCCAAGTTACAGATTTTTTTTTCTTTCTTGGCCATCTCATGTCTACTTTTTATTTTGTTCTTGATTTTGGAGCTCTCTCCACTCCCTTTGCCTCATCTCACTCAGAGCATGGGGTTTCTTGAAGTAGCCAAGTCAGTCAGGGATGCTGTCCAGAGAGTAAACAATGTGGACAGCACCACTCCTTTCCTACAATCCATTTGTGTGCATAATCAAAAATGGTACAAAGCAGTTAGATTCTCTTGAATAGTCTATCATTTTGTAGCAAAACATCATGTCTACAAGAAGCCATTGATTAAAAGATTTGGGCCAGAAACTTTATTTTTGCAATTAACAAGATTGCAGCAACAACGAAACAAATTTTAAGAGAAATGGCTACTTTTGTTTATGGAGTAATGCAGGAAAACCATCAATTCACAATGCCTAACACAGAGCCTCCAACATTGTGGGTGCTCAATAAAGAGAATTCCATTTGATGTGATTTGAATTAATTCAGTGATTCTGTCCTCCTCTGGGGCTCTGAGTAAGTTGTGGAGCTTAAGAAAGCAGTGCCTGCTATCACTATATAAACAGAGCAGGTGTCTATGTAAATACCTCATGTGTGCCAAGGCCAGCCTTAATACCACATTTAATTAATTTCAAATATATGCAGGGAAATCATTTGTAGATGCTTTCTTGGCAGCAAATCTGCCAGTGACTACTGGCCACGGAGAAGCTCTTCCCAAAGACTGAGTCATCTCTCAAGATTAAAGTTCAAGTATGGGTCAATATGTGTGAGGGTTTGTTGCAATAGGGCCACCTGTGGCACCCTCACCTTAGCACAAGTTGCACACCTCTCCATTGACCTCTGACCACATGGTATTAACAAAAAACTGGTTCTGGAATCACAAGACCTCAGTTCAAATCCTGTCTCTGACATTTGCCATCTATGTGACCTTAGGCAAATTGTTTAACCTCCTTTGGCTTCAGTTTCATCATTTATAAAAGGAAGGTTTTGCTCTAGAGGCATCATGATCTAGTACAGAGATATCAAACATGCCCTCAGACACATACGTGGCCTACATCACTCTCAACTGAAGCCAAATCAGATTAAAATGTAATTGGAAAATATTTAACAAAAAAAATGCAATAAAATATGGATAATGTATTTTAAAACTAAATCAATATGCATCCTACAGGGATTCTTACATACTGTTCAGTGGCCCCTGTTTCTATTTGTTTGACAATGCTGCTGTAATAGATAGAGTATTGGACTTTTAGTCAAGAAGACTTGAGTTCAAATCCTATCTCATAGATTTAAATCACTGTGTGACCCTAGGAAAGTCAATTAACTTATCTATGGTTCAGTTTCCTCATCTATAAAATGAGGCAGTTAGACCTAATGGCCTCTAAGGTCCCTTCCAGCTCTAAATGTGTGGTCCTATAATTGCCCGCCCTCTTCTTCATTTGTACAATTGGTTCTGCACTCCCTAGAATGCAGTAAAGCAAAGTGGGGATTATGGAGGAAGAAGTGAGTGGATTGGCACAGGAAATAATCAAGACTAGGAACAGAATATTCAGGAGAGTGTATTCTGTGTACCTATATACTATAGCTCTCTACCAATAAATAAACAAACAAACAAACAAATAAATAAGTGAATGAATGAATGAATAAATGAATAAATAAATGGATTAATGAGTGAATAAATAAATAAGTAAATCTAATTCAATTGGTCTGAAGGTCTAGTGATAAAAGGATTGAATTTTGAGTCAGAAGACCTAACTGCTAATATCACCTCTGGCAAGTCATTTCTCCTTTCCAGGCTTCAGTTTCCTCATCCACTTCATATCTGACAGGTTCAAAGTCAAACAGAAAGAATATGTAGAAATTGCCTGATTCTGACCTGTGTGCAGGAAAAAGCTTGGACAGAGGTTGCCCTAGTGAGGATGGGAAGATAGATGAGCAGGAACTGTGACAAAATAGAGTAAATTGAGACAGGAGGAGGAGCTTTGTGGAAAAATAATCCTTCGCAGACATGAGTTATGCAAAGTATGGACAACTAGGGGCAGCTAGGTGGCGCATTAGATAGAGCACTGGCCCTGAAGTCAGGAGGACCTAAGTTCAAATCTGACCTCAGACACTTAACACTTACCAGCTGTGTGACCTTGGGCAAGTCACTTAACCCTAATCACCTCAGGGGGAGAAAAAAAAAGTATGGACAACTAAGGCAGTGGTCCTTGAGTAGCTATAGAAAGGAAAAGCTTAGGTAATTGAAGCAAGATAAATCTGAGGTGGAAGAAAGAATGACTTAGAATATGCTGCCCCAGTTTGTAGCTGGTAGGTAATGTGTTGAAGGGCCATGTGTGGATCCAAGAGAGCTGGCTTGGGCTAACCACTTTGTCTTGGCTTCTTCCCCTTTATTCACACGTTCCCTTGTACAATGAGGTCCTATTTAGTGCAAATAGTGAACGCTTCTGAAGTGGTTGCATTATTCAAATCCTCACTGCATATTTCCATTGGGTTGGAAGCAATTACCAAATTTTATATAATTATAACTTTGAATGGTTCATATCAAATACCATGCGACCACTTCAGGAGATTCATTATTCACACTAGCCTAAACTTAGCTGATTCCCAAACTTAATTGCAATAAGTAGCCTTCTTACTGAATCTAATAGGATTTCAAATGGTGGCTAAAAAATAGAAAGAGGTTCAAAGTCCTTAAATTTTATCGAGCTTAGGCTTGTATCTACACAATGCCAAAACCACCAGTCAATTTGATATTTAAAAAATCAATACTAAACAGTAGTTTATTGTTTTATAGACAAAGCAACCAGATCAAGTGAATTTTTCCATTTTAATTGGTTGTTGTGATGGCAGTAACAGATGCTAAGGTACCTGCCATACAGGTAGAGTGTGTCAGAGACAACTTCCAGAACTGATTACTAAATTGTCATTTACACCTTAAAATTAGGAAATGCTACAAATTAGGGCTTCATCTATCACTTTGTTGATTGTCTAAACTTAAGAAAGTGATGGAAAAAATGTTAAGAATGCAGATTAAATTTTAAATTGTGTCATGGATTTTTTTTTCAGAAAGCTGTTTATTAGACATTTACCAGCACACTCCTGCACAGAGACTAGGCTAGTCTTCCCCTAAAAAGGCAAGGAAACAGTCCTCAAGTTTTAAAAAGACTGGAAAAATGGATCCAGGGGACTAAGGCTCAAACAATTGCAGTCACATTACAGTCACCTAAGACATGAAACACCAGTTCATAAAGTAGTAGGGACTCCCTTCACTCAACTCGCTTCTGCTCTGTGACCTGAAGTCCTTCCTTTTCCTCCCTTCGCCTCATCAGACAAGGTTCAAGCTTCTTACAGAGACAAGGAGAACTGTGTCCTTTTAAAACAATGCTGTGACCTTGATGACTATGCTGTCCATGCTATTGTTAAGGAGACACCCTGTACCGTTAAGTAAACTTGCTTTCATTAATGTTTGTCCTATAAGTGTTTCATTTCATTTTAATTCCAACCCTGAACCACCAGACTCACCCGGGTCAGGTCTGGCCCAGAACCACTGAAGGGTTTAGAGAAGAGGAGTAATGTGTCTACATTAGCATATAAGAAAGATTGAACTGGCAGTCATGTAAAGAGTTAATTTATTGAAGAGGGGAAGACTAAAGACAAAAAGATCCATTAGGAGGTCATTGCAATAGGCTTGGTAGGTAGTAATGAAGACCTTAACTGGGATCAAGGCAATGTTAGGAGAAAATGGATTCAGGAGACTTTTTTTCTGAGAAACAGTAGGACTTAGTCACTACTAGACAGCTTTGTAAGAGGCAATCTAGCATAATGGACAGAAAAGTATCCTCAAGATAATACACTATGACCAGGTGGGATTTATACCAGGAATGCAGAGCTGGTTCAATATTAGGAAAACTATCTGCATAATTGACCATATCAGTAACAAAATTAACAGAAATCATATGAGTATCTCAATACATGCAGAAAAAGCTTTTGACAAAATACAACATCCATTCTTATTAAAAAACATTAGGGAGCACAGGAATAAATGGAGTCTTCCTTAAAATGATAGGTAGCATCTATCTAAAACTATCAGTAAGCATTTCAGGTAATGGGGATAAGCTAGAAGCATTTGCAATAAGATCAGGGGTGAAACAGGGATGTCCATTATCACCACTGTTATTCAATATTGGACTAGAAATGTTAGCTTTAGCAATAAGAGAAGAAAAAGAAATTGAAGGAATTAGAAAAGGCAATGAAGAAACAAAGCTATCACTCTTTGGAGGTGATATGATGGTATTCTTAGAGAATCCTAGAGAGTCAACCAAAAAACTACTTGAAATAACACTTCAGCAAAGTTGCAGGAAATAAAATAAATCCAGATAAATCATTGCATTTCTACATATTACTAACAAAGCCCAGTAGCAAGAGATAGAAAGAGAAATTCCAATTAAAGTGACTGTAGACAACATACAATTTTGGTGAATGTACCTGTCAAAACAAACCCAGGAACTATATGAACACAATTATAGAGCACTTTTCACATAAATAAAGTCAGATCTAAATAATTGGAAAAACACCAGTTGCTCATGGGTAAGCCAAGCTAATATAACAAAAATGACAATTCTACCTAAATTAATTTACTTACTCGGTGCCATACCGATCAAACCACCAAAAAATTATTGTATAGAGCTAGAAAAAATAACAAAATTCATCTGGAAGAACACAAGGTCCAGAATATCAAGGGAATTAATGAAAAGAAATACAAGATCTGAAATTGTATTATAAAGCAGCAATTATCAAAACAACTTGGTACTGGCTAAGAAGTAGATTGTGGATCAGTGGAATAGGTTAGGTGCATAAGACACAGTAGTCAATGACTATAGTAGTCTACTATCTGATAAACCCAAAGACCCCAGCTTCTGGGGTAAGAATTCAATATTTGACAAAAACTGCTGGGAAAACTGGAAAAGAGAAAGGCAGAAACTAGGCATAGACCCAAGTCTCACACCATATACCAAAATAAAGTCAAAATGGGTTCATGACTTAGATATAAAGGCTGATACTATAAGCAAACTGGGAGAGCAAGGAACAATTTACCTATCAGATCTATGGAGAACAGAAGAATTCATCACCAAACAGGAGATAGAGAACATTATGAAAAGCAAAATGGATAATTTTGATTACATTAAATTGAAAAGTTTTTGCACAAACAAAGCCAATGCAACCAAGATTAGGAGGGAAGCAGAAAACTGGTGTCTCTGATAAGGGTCTCATTTCTAAAATATATAGAAAACTGAGCCAAATTTATAAGTATACAAGTCATTCCCCAATTGATAAATTGTCAAAGGATATGAACAGGCAGTTTTCAAATATCTATAGTCATACAAAAAAGTTCTAAATCACTATTGATTAGAGAAATGCAAATCAATACAATTATGAAGTATCACATCACACCTATCAAACTAGCTAACATGACAAAACAGGAAAATGATAAATGTTGGAGAAGATGTGGGGAAATTGGAATACTAATGCATTGGTGGTAGAGTTGTGAACTGATCCAGCCATTTTGGAGAACAATTTGGAACTATGCCCAAAGTGCTATAAAAACTGCATACCCTTTGACCCAGCAATACCATTTCTAGGTCTGTATCCCAAACAGAGCATAAAAATGTGAAAAGGACCCATATGTATAAAAATATTTATAGCAGCTCTCTCTGTGGTGGCAAAGAATTGGAAATTGAGGGGATGCCCATCAATTACAGAATGACTGAACAAGTTGTGGTATATGACTGTAATGGAATACTATTGTGCTATGAGAAATGATGAGCAGGCAGACTTCAGAAAAACCTGGAAAGAAGTGCATGAACTGATGCTGAATGAAGTTAGTAGAACCAGAATAACACTATACAAAGTAACAGCAACACTGTGCAAAGACCAGACTTTATTAGACTTAACTCTTCTGAACAATGCAATGATCTAAGACAATTCCAAAAGACTCATGATGGAAAATGCTGTCCACATCCAGAGGAAGAACAATGGAGTCTGAATGCAGATTGAAGTATACTATTTTCTCTTTTTTGTTGTTCCTTTTTGTTTTTTTTTCTTTCTCATGGGTTTTCCCTTCTATTCTGATTCTTCTTTCACAGCGTGACTAATGTGGAAATATGTTTAATATGATCATACATATATAGCCTATATCTGCATGCTATATTGCAGAAGGGGGTGTAGAGGGAGTGGGGGAAATTTAAAACTCAAAATATTATAAAAGTGAATGTTGAAAACTAAAAATAAATACATAAGTAATTTTTAAAAAGAAAAAATATGGTTCTAAGGCTAAAGATTTTTTAATCTTCCAAGGCCTAAGGAATCTTTATATTAATATGCTTATTATTGGACCCAAAATGCTATTTAAAAAAGGCAAAAGGAAAAAAGGAAAATGATTTGTGGCTGGTCATAATAATCATCACTGTTTAATGTACTCATAGTTCAGTAACACCTCATTTATCCAACATTGTCAGTGAGTGAACTCTTCCATATAAATAGATTTTCTAAGTAAGTAAAGCTAACTCCCTTAAGAACCAAAACTTTTTTTTTTCATTTTAGCCATTTTTATGAAGCCTTTTCTAAAGGATACTATACACTTTTTCCTGACTTCTTGGCATACTAAAAATAACTTTTTTTCTTGACTTTGGGATAGTAATATGAACATCATTGATTTCATAATAATACCCTCAATAGTGATTGAAGGGTAAAGGCCTGATTTTGCCTCCATTAAATGGTCGCAGACTTCAGCAATTGTTGAGAGTTTTATCTGATACTACAGTTTTCCTGTCT
This sequence comes from Phascolarctos cinereus, assembly GCF_003287225.1. Classification (NCBI taxonomy): domain Eukaryota; kingdom Metazoa; phylum Chordata; class Mammalia; order Diprotodontia; family Phascolarctidae; genus Phascolarctos; species Phascolarctos cinereus. Next base: position 142,329,581 of record NW_027556098.1, read on the forward strand.
TCTCCCTTCATCAGGATGTTAGCCATCACTTGTCAATAATATGAGTGAACCTACCTTTACCAAATGTTTCATTCACTTCCTGTTCACTGCTTCTAATTGCTGTAGCTTGAAAAATCATAAAGTTGATCCCCCTAGAACTATATGGAAAGTAACAGTGAATAGATTCTGAGATAGGGCCCATCTCATAAGTAAAGAGCATAAATTTACATAGACATTGTAAAATCTCTTTTGGCTATTCAAAAAAAAAAAAGTAAAGGCTTTTGGTGGTGTTGGTGGTGGTTGTGGAAGCCATGGTGATGGTGGTGGTGTGGTGGTGGTGGTGGTGGTGGTGGTAATGGTGGTTTAAAAAGTAAAAAATAAATTCAAGGTAGAATAAATAATAAATAATCATAGCTAGTATTTCTATTGTGTCTTAGGGTCTGCAGAGCATCTTACATATGTTATCCATTTGATCCTTACCCTGTAAGATAGGTAGTATTATTATTCCCATTTGACAGATGACTAAACTGAAACTAAGGGAAATTAAGTGCCTTGCTGAAGGTCACAGAGGGAATAAATGTGAGAAGCTGCATTTGAAATCAGTCCTTCACAATTATAAGCCAGGCTTCTATCCATTGCACCACATTGGATGTAAGCCTGTGACCATTGACTAAGTGTGGTGTAACTGTAAAATAAAATGTATTATTTAAATTCAATGATTTTATAGTTGTTTCATATATGTATATATACATACATACGTATATACACAATAAATAATACAAATAAATCACAGAAGCTTAAGCCCTATGCTAGTTACAAAGGATATGAAGACAAAAAGTAAACATTCATTGCCCTCAAGGTGCTTATATTCTTTTCGTGGCCACAAGTACACATATATAATTAAACTAAATTAATTATTAATTATATAATTAATATATATATAATTAAATTATATATAATTAAATTAAATACTAAATGATTTCAAAAGTGTTAGCTATATTGGCATCAGGAAAGATCTTAGTGTTGGAGATGCTGCTCGAGCTGAGCTCTGAAGAGATTAGGGATTCTAGGAGATTGACACATGGAGATGGTGAATGCCAAGTATAGAAGAAAGCCTGAGCAGAGACAGCAAAATAGGATACTCAATCCTATTCACAATAAGCAAAAAGCCAGTTGATGTGGAACATACGGCATAAAGGGAGTGATGTGTAGTAAGCCTGCAAAGGTACTTAGAGACAAGTTGTAACAGGATTTAAATGCCAATCAGATGAGTTTATATGAAAGGAGTACAAGACTGGGGAGAAAGTTGACAACTTCTAGTCCCAACTTTGCTATCATGTGGCCTTAGATAAGTCACTTTATCCTTCAATTAACATTTATAAAATGAGAGACTTAGACTAAGTGGTCTCTGAGACAATTTCTTTTCTAACACTCTATGATTCAATCAATTATCACTTTTTTTAATTTCACAGAATCATAGGCTTCAGATCCAATATCCACTGCTTGCCCCTAAGAAATCTTGTTCCTAAATTGACTTAGGCCAGTGGTTCTCAACATTTTTTTTTGTTATGAAAACTCCTTCCAATAACAACAACAATACAAATATGTCATGAGGATCCAAAGTAATTTAATGTACTATTCATAATGTTCTTTTAGACTTATCCATTAAAGATTCATAACAACTACCATAAAAAACATTTGCCCCAAAAAGCTTTAAATTAATTTTTATTAAATAATTATAAGTAAAAAATATAATTTTGAAAATTCAAATTATAAAACTGTAATTATACAATAATTGCAAATACTTTATGTAGGGTATTCTGTAAAATTTAAAAGAAATAAGATCTCATATGCTTATTATTATTTGTAAGACTTCATAATTTCTTTATTTTGCAAATTTTGTTGACTGTAAATAACATTTACTGAAATAGGAAAATGTTTAAAATAATATAATAATTACATATAAAATTAATTTCAATTTTTTTTAATTTAAACAAAGATTTTCTGTATTTATCTCAACTCCAGAGAAACATGGCCTTTTATCTGGTTCTGTATCTAAAATTTATTTCTGTATCTTAGTTTAAAACAAGAATAAGGTGAAAATGTTTGCTCACACAAATAAGTGGTGGAAAATGCTAGGAAAATTTTATAAGCTCTCTTACTGAAAGATGGACATTCTTTTCTGTTTAACTTTTAGCCACCTAACCAGTTGATGAAAATGAACAACATTTGTGATATTAAAATATTCACTTTTCTATTTACTAACAACAATTGTAGTACTAGATGATAAATGTACTTAAAGTTCAATTGCATGCATTCTTCATTTTTAACAATGTTTGATGTCATTCCTGCACAAACACCAAAATCATTGTGCTTGCAATCACGATATACTACAAAAACAAATCTATAAGGCTTCAAAAATTCATATGCTTGCTCCCATGGAGAAAAAATTGCATTTGTAACACAACTGAACAATCATTTACTTCTTAAGGTGCCATTTAAAAAAATCTAGTGTGAACCTCTTGCACCGTATACAACAAAGCACTAAGTTGGATAAGCTAACTTAGGCAGATGAATATTGTTTAAAAAAATCTTTGGGGAACAGCTAGGTGGCACAGTGGATAGGGCACAGGCCCTGGAGTCAGGAGGACCTGAGTTCAAATCCAGCCTCAGACACATAACACTTACTAGCAGCTTGTGACTCTGGGCAAGTCACTTAACCACAATTGCCTCATCAAAAAAAAAACAAAACCCTATTTGAGGAAAGAGACTCCAAAGCTTCCATAAAAAAATCATTTCTACTGCCCACTATGGTAAGGCAGTTATTCTTCAAACATGGCATAAATTGCTCCCATTGTAAAATTTTCTCCCCAGTGTTTGTTTTTTGGTTAAGGTAGAAAACAGAAAATCACCATCAGTGGATTAAAATTGAATTCTTGCCTCATCCAAAAGCAAAAATTTTAAAAGAATCTCAGCCCTTGCTTGAACTACTAAAAAAGATTACCCACAGATGTGAATATTGTCTACCAGGGATAAACACACACACACACACACACACACACACACACACACACACGTCTTGTCCTTAGAAATTGTTTGGGTGCCTAATTCATTATTTCCAATGTCCTTGAAAATTATTATTGCATGTGGTATCTTGAGAGGGAAACAAGCCCCTAGGGAAGCATCACCCAGGACCTTTGAGTAACAACATAAGGCAGTCATTTCTTTGGAGTATCATTGTTGCTTCTACCTGAATCTTCCTTTTGGTTCTCACTGAAAATACCTTAGTCCTTGGTCTCACCACCTGTCATATTTACCCCTCCTCCCCAAGGGCAGAGGGAAGTCTGGAATTTCAAAAAGTAAATCTGCTCTCAACATCGGCATCTTTGTTTTCCACAACCCGAATTTGCCACTGGGAGGAAATTTGGCAACAACAGAGATCCAGATCAAGGAAATCATAGGATCATATGGTTATAGAATTACAGCTGGGAGGGACCTTATAGTCGTTGAGTCCAACCCCCTCACTTTATAGATGAGAAAGCTAACACCCCGAGAATTAAGCATGGGTTCAAATATCATCTCAAATACTTATCTGTGACCCTGGGAAAGTATTTGAAGTGGAATTTGAACCCAAGCATTTATGACTATGAATCTGGAGCTCTATCCACCATATCACAATACCTCACTGCCTGAGATTGTTACTATCAGATTCCCAGGGTTGAAAATTTTGTTCAACAATAACCAACTATTCAGTGTTGATGATAGACAAACCTGGGGCAGCTAGGAGGCACAGTGGATAGAGCACTGGCCCTGCAGTCAGGTGGACCTGAGTTCAAATCTGGCCTCAGACACATAACACTCACTAGCTGTGTGACTCTGGGCAAGTCACTTAACCCCAATTGCTTCACCAAAAAAAAAAAAAAGCTGTTGATAATAGACAAACCATGGTGAGCACATAGGTTTAAATTCTTTATTTTTCCAGTTAGGTCACTTTTCCAGAAAACATGCCAAAGGGCTCCTTTCATATCATGCACCCAAAGAAACAGAAAGAACAATTTGGATCACATAATAATGAATGTCCCTTTCAGAATTCATTGAAGAAATACATTACCATCTCCCTGGTTGGTCTGTCATTTCCTTGGCTTTCCACTGTATCAAATCTCCCGTCTATAAGAAAAGGCTTCAGCTTTTCTATAAGCAACTCTATCAAATCCCATGGAGAATTGTTTTCCTCCACACTGAGAACTCAATTTTTAGTATCACTCAGAGACACTCAGAAAATTGCTAATTTTCAGGAGTCAGCTTACACTAGGACATGTACCATTTATAAGGGTGTGACTGCCACTTTTATATTCCCTGGAAATTTACTGTTCAAGAAACAGCGATTATGAAGCTGTATATGGTTCTGGTTCTGTATCTTTCATCCCAATTCATTGCATGGTCTTTATCTCTTCCCTTATCATTAACAAGGCAATTTAATCCAGTCTTCTTCCTTATGTCATATTAGCCTCTATATCCTTCTCACAAGTCTAGCAAATGCTACATTTGCTTGTCCATTAATTTACCCCCACATTTTGTCCCACTCATTCGCCTTCATTTCTGGTCCACTAGCAAAGACTTCTCCCAAACCTGTAAGAATTATTCTCCTAATGAGATCTTCACTTCTTTCCTAACCACTTTCTTCTTACCCCTCTGCAACAACCGATCCAGCCATCTGCCTTGTGTATGTTGCCATCTTCCCTGTTACTGTGGCCCCCTACCTCTGCTCCTTCCCTAAAACTGCACCAGAGATCACATCCTTTCTCCATAGGGGAGTTGCTCTACTTAACTTTGGAACACCACGTTAGGGATGAGCAGTCCTGACTGATGAGTAATTGCCTCCTTTTCATTCTTACTGGCTCAACCTTGTTCAGGACTCAAACACCTATCATCTAGTGACTCTCAAAATTGTTTCCTGAAGGTTCTTACTTTGCTCCATCTCCTCTTTTCCAATCTAGAATAATTTGCCTTTACCATAAAACTGTTACTGAAAGCCCTCCAACAGTGTGCCACAGGCTACTCAAACAAAAACCACATTTACTAATTCAGAGATTTAAGATTCTCCACAACCTGCTATAAACCCATCTAACCTTATGTCTTACAGCTCTCCAGCTTTTACAATACGAGCCACTTGATGTTCCCCAAACAACCTCTGCGTTTTCATTCATTCATTCATTCATTCATTCATTCATTCATTCATTCATTCAACAAACTTTTATTAAGCATCAGTTGTGAGTAGAGTACTGTGATGAACCCTTAAAAAAGTATACAGTTTAAATATGACATTCTTTGCCTTCATAGTACTTTCTTATTTTTTTTCCCTTCTGCTCTCACCATGCATCTTCCTGGAATGATCAGCCCTCTGCCCCACCTCCTCTCTAAAGTTTACTTATCTTTTCAGTCCCGCCCGAAAAGTCACCTTCTGAGTAAAGCCTTCCTGAATCATCAGGTCTAAAAGCAACCAACCAGGCAGTGGTGGAATGACCACTGGATTTGGTGTTCAAGGAATTCAGTGCAAATCCCAGTTTATATTGTTTCTTTTTTAAAAGTGTTTTTCCATTTATATGTAAAAACAATTTTAACATTCTTTCTTTTTAGTTCTGACTTCCAATTTCTTTTCCTCTCTTTCCCCTCCCTAAGAGCAAGCAATTTTATATAGTTTATACATGTGCATTCATGCAAACTATATTTCTATATTAGTCATGTTGTGAAAGAATGCACAGAGAAAAAAAACACCCCAAAAAAGTTTTAAAAGATGCTTTGATCTAAATTCAAACACCATCCATTCTTCCTCTGGAGCTACTAGTATTTTTTTCATCATATGCCATTTGGAATTATGTTGGATCAGTGATTGCTGAGAATAGCTAAGTCATTCACAGTTGATCATTGTACAAAGTGTGTTACTGGGTATGCTGTTCTGCTGGTTCTACTCACTTCACTTTGCAGCAGTTCACATAAGTCTTCCAAGGTTTTCTGAAAGCATCTTTCTTGTCTTTTCTTATAGCACAATATTATTACATTACAATCATATGCAATAATTTATTCAGCCATTCCCCAACTGATGAGCATTGCTTTGATTTTCAATTCTTTGCCTCCACTAAAAAAGCAGCTGTAAATATTTTTGTACATATAGGTCCTTTTCTTTTTTTATTTCTTTGGGATACAGACCTAGTAGTGATACTGTTGAACCAAAGGGTATTCACAGTTTGATAGCCCTTTAAGCATATTTCCAAATTGCTCTACAAAATGTTTGGATCAGTTCACAACTCCACCAACAGTGCATCAGTGCCTAAGTTTTCCTACATTCCCTCCAACATTTGTCATTTTCTTTTTCTGCAATATTAGCCAAAGTGATAAGTGTGTGGTGGTACCTCAGAGTTGTTTTGATTTTCATTTCTCTAACCAATTGTAATTTAGAGAATTTTTATATGACTATAGATAGCTTTGATTTCTTGTTCTGAAAACTGCCTGTTCATATCTTTTAACCATTTATTAATTGGGGAATGACTTGTATTCTTATAAATGTGACAGTTCTCACATTCTCAGTCCTCAGAAATAAGGCTTTTGTCAGAGGAAATTACTGGAAAAAAATTCCCAGTTTTTGTAGGATCTTGGTTTTTAATCCATTCAGCTATTCACTTCCATTTTATGGGTGAGTTCATCCCATTTACATTCATAGTTATGATTACTGTGTATTTCCCTTCATCTTATTATATCCTGTTTATCCTTCTCTCTCTTGTTTCACCATTCCTCCTCAAAATTTTTTTTTGTTTCTGACTAACACTTCCCCCAATCCTCTATCCCTTCTACCAGTCCTCATGTCTTCTATCCTACTTCCCTCCTACTTCCCAGTGGGTAAGATAGATTTCTATGCCCAACTGAGTGTGTATGGTATTCTCTCTTTGAGCCAATTCTGATAAGAGTAGCATTGCCCACCATCCTTCCCCATCTTACCATGATAAAAGTTCTTTTATGCCTCTTTCATGTGAGATAATTTACCCCATTCTACTTCTCCCTTCCTTGTTCTCCAAATACATCTCTCTTTCTCACCCCTTAATTTAATTTTTTTGGATATCATCCCATCACAGTAAACTCACACCCATGCCCTTCATGTACGTTCCTTCTAACTGACCTAATAATGATAAAGTTCTTAAGAGATACAAGTATCTTCTCATGTAAGAATGTAAACAGTTTAACCTTATTGAATCACTTATGATTTCTCTTTTCAGTTCAGCTTTTTGTGTGTCTCTTGAGACTTGTATTTGAAAGTCAAATTTTCTATTCTGCTCTGGTTTTTTCAGCAGGAATGCTTGACAGCCCTCTTTTTCATTAAATATCCATATTTTTCCTCTGAAGGATTATGCTTATTTTTGCCGGGTAGGTGATTCTTGTTAGTAATCTTAGCTCTTTTTACTCTCCAGAATATCACATTTTAAGTCTTCCATTCTTTTAAGGTAGAAGCTGCTAAATTTTGGGCAATCCTGACTGTGGCATCATGACAATTGACTTGTTTCTTTCTGGCTGCTTGCAATATTTTCTCCTTGACATGGGAGCTCTGGGATCTGGCTATAATATTCCTGAGTATTTTAATTTTGCGGTCTCTTTCAGGAGGTGATCAGTGGATTCTTTCAATTTCTATTTGACCCTCTGCTTCTAGGATATCAGGGCATTTTTCCTTGATAATTTTTAAAATATTATTTTGAGGCTCTTTTTTTATCATGGCTTTTAGGTAGTCCAGTCTTTCTTAAATTATCTCTTCTTAATCTGTTTTCCAGCTCAGTTATTTTTGCAGTGAAATATTTCACATTTTCTTTTTTTTTTCATTCCTTTGATTTCCTTTGTCATTTCTTGATGTTTCTTGGAGTCATTAACTCCCATGTGCCCAAATCTGATTTTGAAGAAATTATTTTATTCAGTGGGCTTTAGTATCTCTTTTTTTTCCCTTTTGGTCAATTCGCTTTTCAAGGAATTCTTTTCTTTAGTGGATGTTTGTGATTCTTTTACCATTTAGCCTATCCTGTTTTTTTATACTATTATTTTCTATAGTATTTTTTGTGCCTCCATTACCAAACTATGTACTCTTTTCTCATGATTTTCTTGCATCACTCTCATTTTTCCCCAATTTTTTCTCTATATCTCTTATTTGATTTTTAAGTCTTTTTTGAGCTTTTTCCAGGGATTCTTTCTGGGCCTGAGACCAATTCATATTTTTCTTTGAGGCTTTATTTGTAGCTGTTTTGACTTTGTTGTGTTCTGAGGTCGTGTTTTAATCTGCCCTGTCACCACAGTAACTTTCTATGGCCACGTTCTGTTTGTTCTTGTTGTTTGCTCATTTCTCCAGCCCATTTCTTGATTTTTAACTCAACGTTAAAGTTGGGCTCTTTTCCCAGGGTAGAGTAGGCACTGTCTCAAGCTCTAGGTTTTTCATGCTGCTGTTTTCAGAGGTAGTTTTGGGGGTTGTATGTTTTCAGTTCTTCCAAGGTGTCATGGTCTAAGGAGAGGAATGGTCACCACTCTCTTGGCCTGTGCTCTGGTCTGTAAGCAGCCACTAGCTTTCTTTTATACCCTGTAATGGTGACCAGGTTTCCCAATCCTGCTAGTATTCCTCCTCACCCTTGGACTGTGATCCAGAATGACATATGAGCAATGCAACAGAATCCTATATCCAATGCTAGAAAAGGATCCCTCCTAATCTCCTTCTGACCAGTTATCTGACCTTACTGTCTGTGGTCTAAGAGTTTTGAAAGCCACCACAATGATTCAGTCTCCCCTAAAGCCCCTTACTGTCTTGCCAGGTTATGACTTGCACTGTACTGTGCTCTATTTACACCTCTTTCCTGCTGACCTTCTAAGTTGTCTTGAGCTAGAAAATTGTTTCAGTCCATCCTTTTGTTGGTTTTGCCACTCCAGAATTTATTTTGAAACATTATTTTAAAATTGCTTGGAGTCAAAGTTGGGAAAACTCAGGCAAGTCCCTGCCTTTACTTCATCATCTTCCCAGCTCTACTTTTTATGAGCCGTGTAATCTCAGCAAGTGGAATGCATGTGTTCAAGGAAAGACTAGTGCCTCAAGTATGAGGACTGCTGAGACCTTTTCAGGGCTGCTGATCCTCCTTTGGTGTCCACCTGCCAACCAGATCCCACCTATGGCTCCAAAGAGCTTTAGCACATGCAGTAGCCATACCGCAGTAGTCATCTTGGAAGATGGGCTACACCAGGCTGAGGGTAACCAACAGGCCTCAAACCAATTGGTGAGTTAGGGAGCTGTCTACCCCAAGCCTGTAAAGACTTCACCAAAGGAATAGGTAGACATGAACAAATTGAACACATTGTTCCAATGTGCCATGGAAGCAGTTGGAACAGTTGCTGTGGAGTGCTTAGAGCTTGATCAGACATCAAGAAAAGGAAGGTCATGAACTGTATCCAGAGTGATTTCCAGTCATCTTGAATTCTGTATTGACACTGAGCTCTGATAACTCTGGAAGAGAGAATGAAGCTAATGACTTCACACTACTCTGCCTCACTTAAATCCAATTTACACATGAGTCAAAAAGTATCACTCATACCATTTTTTTCTTTAATTATTTTACTATTCAATAATTTTATCATTTTGTTTTTCAACTATCTTACTATTTTTATTATTTATTATTTTACTATGTCACTATTTCACTACCTTGAAATCCCATGACGGTGAGCTAGTGATGAAGTAGCAGGTACAAATATACTAGAAGCTGTAGTCACAATCCTGAACAAGGTGGCCCAGGCCACAGAGTCATCTTTTCACTGGACTGAAGCAACAGTGAGATTTGGCAGGCCTCTGAGTATCTGAACAACCTTCTTAAGGACCATACTGCTCACCTTCTGCCATAAAGAAAGGGCTACAAAAGGTACCATAAAAATTGTCTGATTCACCTAACCCTGGTCTGCTTCCTGCAACAGGAGAGGATCTCAACCTACAGTCAAAACACAAAAACCTGTACAAAAACTTTTGCCAAAATGATTTCACTCACCATTGGTACATGGAATGTGTGCATGCTTATTGACAACAACAAATTCACTAAACCTAAAAGATGGATTTTTGTGAGAGAATTTAGCAGGTATCATATCCCAATAGCAGCCCTGAGGGAAACAAAGCTGGCAAATGAAGACCAGCTTACTGAAGTTGGAGCTGGATGAGTGGCCACAGGGATAAGGAGTGCCAGGATGGCATAGGTTTCACAGTCAAATCAAATCTAGTCAACAAGTTTGCATGCCTTCCAAGATGTATAAATGACAGGTTCATGACAATGAAACTGACACTTCAGGAAAATGCTGTGCCATGATTATCAGTATATACACTCCTACCATGATGAACCCTGATGAGGTCAAAGAAAAAATTTATGAAGACCTGGAGACCTTCATCATCAGTATGCTTAAATAGGACAAGTTTATAATTCTGTGTGACTTTAACTAATAGTAGGTATAGATGACGTGACAGTTCTTGGGAGGAACTGAGTCAGAAACAGCAACAGCAAAGGTCACTTAACACTAAAGACATGTGCATCTTGTGACCTCAATACCAACACTGTCTTCCATTTACCTAAATGCAATAAAGCTTTCTTGAATGCACCCTCACAGAAAACATTGACATTTAATAGAATAGGTCATTGTAAGGAGAAGAGACAGAAGGATATGAGAGTGACAACAGACAGATGTGATGCAGAATGCTAAACTGATCACAGACTTATCCTCTCCAAGCTAAATATTTGCATTCAACAAAAGTGGTGGTCCCAAGGCATGATGACTATAAGAACATCAACAGGCTAAAGAGCTTCTCCATGTGTGAACATTTTCTTACTGACTTGGAGGGAAAGCTGAGCCAACACACTGTTGGTAATGGTGGAGCAGAAAAGGAGGGGGCAGCTTTCGGTGATTTGGTATACAGCACCACATTTACTCATCTGGGCCAGAACACTCAGAAGCATCAGGACTGGTTTGCTGAAAAGGATAGGGAAATTGGGAAGCTACTAACTGAAAAATGAGAATTCTACCAGCAGTATAGTTCATCCATTTCTAAAAATGAAGTGTTTAACTCCATCAAAAGTAAAGTTAAGCTTAGGGAAATTCAGTACTCTCAGCTCAGCAAGCAGAAAGATGAAATTCAGTTTTACACTGATGGTAACAATCCAAGGCATTTCCACAATGCCTTGAAGGCTATTTATGGGCCAAAGACCTTTAGTTCATCTCAACTACTGAGAGCTGATAGAGCCACACTGATCAATGAGAAGGATCATGAGAATGATTGGCTGAACATTCCTATAATGTTCTCAATAGACCATCATCAATCAACCAATGCTGAAGCTACTGACTGTATTCCTCAGGCTGAAGTCAATCCCTCTCTAGCCAAACTTTCAAATGAAGAAGAGATTTTGAATGGCTTTAGGTTCCTCTCACATGGCAAAGTGTCTGGTACAGATTTCATGCAAGTAGTGATCTGCAAGGCAAAGAGTCTACTGCTCATTCAAAAGCTGACTGAAATGTTCCAAGTTATATGAGAAGAAGAGGTCATCCCCTAAAAAAATCAAGGATGCCTCTATTGTTCATCTATAAAAAAAGAAAAGGTAATAACAGGTTGTCCTGTGACAAGCATAAGGGAGTCTCTCTCTTAGTCATTACCAGAAAGATTCTTGCCAGAATCATCCTTAATGGGCTGATCCTTCACCTGGAAGATCCTCATCAAAATAGGCCAAGGAACAGTCAACATTGTGTTTACTGCCTGAAGCAGAACTGAGATCTATACACAACATTCATCAATCTAACCAAGGTGTCTGATACTGCCGGACATGAGGATCCATGCAAGATCATAACAAAATTTGGTTGCCCAGAGAAGTTCATCAGTGACGTATGCCAGTTTCATGACAGCATATTTGCACAAATTCTGGATGATGGATGATACAATAATGCTTTCCCACTCACCAATGGAGTGAAGCAGGGCTGTGTGCTTGCTCCCATGCTTTTTAGCATGCTGTTTTCAGTGATGTTGTCAGATGCCTTCAACAAGGACAAAAACAGCACCAAGGTCCACTATTGAACTGATGGTAAATTATTTAACTTGAAAAGGCCAAGACTAAAGTGGAGAGTTGGTCTGCAACTTTTTATTCACAGATGATTTTGCACTCAATGCAGCCTCTGAGGCTGAGATATAACAGAGTATGGCTTGATTCTCTGCTGCTTGGGCTAATTTTGGCTAACAATTAACACCAAGAAAACAAAGATTCTTCACCAGCCAGTATTGCTCCATCCATATGTAGAACCATTAGAAAAACAGCAAATGGAGAAATTTTTAATGCTGTAGATGAGTTCACTTAACTTGGCAGTATAATTTCCAGGGATGTACACATACATGATGAGGTCTATGCACCTATTGCCAGAGAATGTGTGGGAGAGATGAGGTATTAGGCTGCATACCAGACTGAAGGTCTACAGAGCCATTGTGATGACCTCATTACTACATGCCTGTGAAACCTGGACAGTATACTAGCTCGATGCCAGCAAACTGCATTGTTTCCAACTAAATTGTCTTAGGAAGATTCTGAAGATCATATGGCAAGTTAAAGTACCAGTCACGGAGGTCCTTTCTTGAGCTGAACTGCCAAGCATTCAAACTCAACTGCAGAGGTACAACTCCAATGCACTGGCCATATTGTTCAAATGCAAAATGTACATTTGCAAAAGAAAAACTATTTTATGCAGAACTGACACAAGGCAAATGCTTACATGGAGGTCAAGTGATAGAAGGACACTCCCAATATCTCTCTGAAGAACTTTGGTATCAATTTTGAGACATGAAAGACACTGGCACAGGAGTACCCAGTATCTTGTGCCTGCATCAAGGAAGGCACTGTGCTATGTGAGCAAAGCAGAATTGCAGTAGCTCGAAAAAAAAGTGTCATGCACAAATTTAGAGACATCTCCATTCCAGAGGTTCATGTGAACTATTTGTACCCAACCTGTGGTAAAGCCTTCTGAGCTCATATTGTCTTATTAGCCACAGCCAGACACATTGTACATTGACCTTGACATTGTGTTATCATTTTGGTCCTCTTTTAGCAAGAAAGATACATAACAACTTAGCATATCTTTTCACCTCTCTAGGCTTCCATTTCTTCATTTGTATAAAGGGTGGGTGGGTTGGGGAGAAGAGCCTACATGATCTCTAAGGTCTCTTCCAGCTCTAAATCCATGATCCTGGGATCCTTCCCTATTTCTGGTCTGCTACAACATCTGGACTTCCACCACTCATATGTCACTATCACAGCCTCATATTATAGTTATTTGTGTATGCATATATGTAAGTGTCTTGGGCTGTAATCTACTTAAGGTCAAGGATTATATCTTGTGTATATTTGCATCCTTTACCATAACTAAACAGCTCAATAAATATTTATTGAATGATAGATGGAATGCCAAGCTGAGCATCCTATAAATACAATTAGTAAGAAAATCTGCATGAAGCAAGGTCCAACATCCATGACATGGTAAGATCAAAGTTTATTTTCAAGTCCCTTCTGCCTTTTTGAATTTCTTGATATTCTCTTTTTGAGTATTCCTACCCACACTTCCACTCTAAACACTATAATTTTCAGCCATCTTTGGTTGCCCAGGATACATCCAGAAGTAAATTTTTTTGCCTGTTCTTCCACTCTTCTCTTATCAGATCCTTCCTCTCCTGTGTCCCATTATAGCAGGTCTCACTCTTAAACATCTCTCTTATTGAAAGACATCTAAGAAACCAATTCAATTAAGGTGTTAATAGAAGAAAATGACTAACTAGATTACCTATCTAGAGGTATTTTCATTTTCATGAGTGATTTCTATTAAATAATGTGATGAGCTTAGATTGAAAGAACTGTGTCTATATAGCCTAGAGAAAAGACTAAATATGCTTATAATAGCTGTTTTTGAGTAGTTAAGGTGATGTCATGTGGCATAAGATTTAGACTTTTGTCAGGTACCAAAGGACAGAACCATGAACAATGAGTAGAAATTGCAAAGAGGCAAATTGAGGCCTGACAGTTAAGAAATTAGGGAAGGCTAAATAGAAAGAGAATCGCTGATGGTGAATTTTGAAATAAGACAAAGAATCTGAAAGGTGGAGATGAAGAGGAAGGACTTTGAGGCATGGGGGATGACCTGTGCAGATTCATGTGAAACAGAAGCATAGCCAATGGGAATAGCCAATAAATGGCTATTGAACTGTATGATTGATCAGATTGCATTTCCAGTCTGCCTAGGACCAGAGAGCAATTACTAGCTGAAAAGAGTTCCCAGGATTCAATTTCCCAAAAATTGATGGCTGACACACTGGCATTCCATTGTGTCATGTAGAAATAACAGGAGGCGTAATCTAGGAAGATTTTGAGATCTCATGAGATAAGCTAGAAAACCATGATGGCACCTCAAACAAGGATTCCTGCACTTAAGGCTCTCTACTATTTCTAGAGAAAGGAAGTGATCATTTCCCATTTCTGGAAGGCATGACTTTCAGAGTTCGTTTTCTCAGACCATAATGGTGGGAATCAAGGGTGAGGTTATACTCATTCAGGAATTAGAATTGAGGTATTTTTTTTACCTATTCCTTTGCTTTGCAATAATGTCTTGATGACTTTCCTTACTTAATATTTTACCATAACAATTTGAAGCTTCTTATTTTCTGTTGAACCATTTGGGTCTGGAGTCTTTAATCCAAAATATTTTTCTGCTCAGACTGAATGTGGAAGAAAGAATGCATTTCCTTCTAGAAAGGAAGAAGGAATTTCCCTGCCTAACTTAGAACTTGAGGGTTCTAAAATCTTGGGTCTCTTATCTCTGTGTTTCAATATAACCATCACATCATTAAATGGACTTTTATAGATGAAAAGGAATTAGCACAGTCTATTGACTGTTCTAAGGTCACTTTGGCAAGTGTTCTTGGCATTGATTGATTGACTTCAGGGGGTACCCCGAGTCTTAGTCTTCTTATAAACTGTAAATTCCTGGAAGGTAGGGACCAGGTTATCTATCTCTCACCAATACCTGATCTCTCTCATGTACCATAGATGTTTATTACTTGATGAATGAAATTAAGTTAAATTTATTGGAACAAGGATTTCAACTCATCTGCAAGTCCCTTGACTAGGAATCTGTCAGAAGCAACACTGTAGAGGTGCCAGAACCCTGAAAGGTGGGACTATTTCCAATGAATAAGGATTAAAATAGTCATTATACATAGTCCCACAGCAGACTGGCATCACTTTTGTTGCTAGATTGACAGCTAAATAGACAGGGACATCATAATTCATCTATTTCACAGGACTTACCTTTCAACAGACTTCGTCACGTCCAAGGTCCCAGAGCAGTGTTGTTATAGACTGTTGACTAAAACATGGAAATAGCCTCATTAAATGAAACTGGATACTATAATTGGATTCAGTCAGTCTTTAGTGAATCTTTAGAGTAGGATCATCAGAAAAAGAGGCCAATCACATCAGCAGTTCTTTACTTCAGACAATACTAAGGTCATTAACCCTTATTTCCAAGCCATTTGCACCCTGGAGGATTTGAGCTACCTTTTATAAGTTTATCACACCACACTTGGCTCATACCACCAGCTATGAAATTCATCTGCTCAATAAGCTGGTGTTCCCCATTTGAACTCAAAGTTCAAATCAGTCTAGAATATTTTTTAATTTTTTGTTTATTTTATTCTTAATTTATGGAATAAAACAAGCACTTCCATAATATAGTATAATACAAAAGACAATTGCACATGAAACTGCAAACCTATTACTTACAATTTGCTATTCCCTTTAAATATATGATAAAGTTATCATGAAAATTTTTTTCCCTTTTTCCCTCCCCCCCAGATGGCTACTATTAGACACGTGTGTGTGTGTGTGTGTGTGTGTGTGTGTGTGTGTGTGTGTGTGTGTGTAAAATCATTCTATACATATTTCTATCTATCAATTCTTTCTCTGGTTGCAGACAGTATCTTCCTTCATATATCCTTTGCAGTTAATTTGGGTATTTATACTAGTCAAAATGACTTATTCACTCAAAATTGTTCTTAAAATAATATTACTCTTATTGTATACAACATTTTCTTCGTTCTGTTCATTCTGTTCTTTGTTATTTCATGTGTCTATCCATGTTTTTCTAAGATCATCAAGCTCATCATTTCTTACAGCACCATTTTTAACACCAACAATTCTAGAAACTCATTTGTAATCATTTACTTGCTCTCCTTTTTCAGGACCCTACAAGATCACTTACATCCAAGAATAGGATCCACTGTTTGTGGTCTCATTCTCTACAAGATAGTCTGCCTTCAACAGTCCTGTGAGTGACTCCAACAATGTCATAGCCAACTGGTCACTGTTACCTATCATTTGGATTATATATCCCCTCCATTTAGGTCTTAATATTGCCTATTATAATAGGACCAGGGCTCTCCCTGTTTCCTTGGAAGAGAGATCAGCTTTTCCTAAAAGGCAACAAAGCTGTTCTTGGACCCTGACTAGCCTCTGCTTTCCTTGATATGACTACTTGGTCATACAAGAGAATAAGATTCCTCATATGGAGTCAGGGCCTCTGTAATTTTGTGGATAGCTGAAGATCACACAAATTAGCATACTCTCTTTTGCTAAACTGACACATTTACAAACTTAAGGTAGGTCAGAGTCTAGCAAACAATGCTGTATTTTCCCTATCTTTTCCCCTTTTATCACAATGCCTTCTTATCCTGTTGAGTAGAAGTTGGTGACTGATACTCTAGAAAATGTAGTGTGAGTCCTTTCCTTCCCATTGTCCTTTCAGCCTCACTTCCAGAGGTTGCTGGAATATATATCTCATTCACCTTTATGAGACTTTGAGATATATCATATAAAATAAGTGAGCAGGATTGATTGAGGTTATGAGGAGGCAAAACTTTATTTGGGACTTGTAGAATATCTCCCTGTGGAGAATGTGGGGCATGCCCATTGGCACCTTATTGAGGATGAGAACATCAACTTAAGTCTCATTGGTGAGGAATAAATTTTTTGTCTTGGGCTATATGGATCTATTAGGAATGACTTAGTTAGCTGAGCTTATTTTGGGTTCTAGCCACCCCTTTGTGTGGGGCTTAATTTTTAAAGAGAGAAACAGAGAGAGCTGAAAAACCTGCGATAGCACTTTTATTTTGCCTTTTCAAAGATATCCTAGAAGAGCTGACAACAGACCAGAAAGGAACAGAGCTAATAGTTAGCCCACATCCTTGGGAGAGGGATGAGGATTTTTCAGGGAGCCCTGTGTTAGAGAAAAACCTCCTCTCTGGAAGGTATGGGTGGCTGACTTGAGGAAGAAATACATTGCAGTTACACATAGTCTCACCCACATGATAAAATAGCGTGGATGATGTCTTCTGACTCCCCCACAAATTGGATTTAAGTGAGGCAGAATTGTGAAAGTCATCAGCCTCACTCTGTCTTCCAGAGTTATCAGAGTCAAGATGACTAGTGATGGCCCAGGGGTACAGTGGATGACTGGAAGCTCTAAGTGCTTCTTCCACCTTCATGTCCCATTGGAACAATTTGTTCACATTCACCACTGCAACAGGAGATGTCTTCACACGTGCTTGGGGTAGACACCCCTTCAACTCACTGACAGGCTTAAAGTCTGTCAGTTACTCTCAACTTATTTAAGAGTGGAGTTATTAGGGGCAGCTCAGTGGCACAGTGGAAAGAGCACCGGCCCTGAAGTCAGGAGGACTGTTTCAAATGCGGCCTCAGGCCAAACACTTGACACTTACTAGCTGTGTGACCTTGGGCAAGTCACTTAACCCCAATTGCCTAAAAAGAAAAGGAGTGGAGTTATTAAAACCAACAAAATTTATACAATAACATCACAAATATAATCAGCTTCATAAAATTTAAGACAATGACCAACCACAGTTCCAAAGGTTTCATGATAAAATATGCTATCTATCTCTAGCTAGAGCTGATGAGCACAGTGTACAGATTGAAGCATATCTTCTTTTTATTTTATTTTTTTGTGGGGGAGAACCTGGCTAATAATGGAATTTGTTTTGCATAACTATATTGTGATGGGTTTTGTTTGTCTTGCCTTTTTAATGGGCAAAAGAGGAGGAGAAAGAAGGGAGGGAGAGAGACAGACAGACTTCAGGGCTGAAAATAAAACAAATTGAATTTTCAACAAAACAAAATTAAAAAATGAAAACATACACAATTTAGCCCATTCAGTTTACACCCAGTACTTGGGACACTGGGCTGTAGGCCACATAAGTACTCAGGTACATACACAAAAATACACAGAGAGAAATAGAGTAAAGAATTTCTAATAACCACTATTTCTCATAATTTATTGAGAGCAGGTAACTATCTTAGACACAGCTTTAGTCCAGGAATCTGTAATCCAACTGTATCAGTTAATCTTTGTTTCACTAGAAATATGATTATAATCTTTTACATTTCTATAACATTTTATCACTAAAAATCCACTACCTTTTTTGATCCCCCCAACTATGTGTGTTTGTGTGTATGTGTGTGTGTGTGTGTGTGTGTGTGTGTGTGTGTGTGTGTGTGTGTGTTGTATTTGGATAGCCTGTCATTACAAATGAGGAATCCAATTCAATCAGTCACATGGCAAGGACCTTGTTGTCTTGGAATTAGTGCTAGAACTCCTATCTCCTCACTCCTAGGCTCCAATTTCAATACTCTTTCTACTACTCCCACTCCCTCTTGTCACTAGCACAGAATGATATAGACATCGTCTATTTTGTGTTGCTGCAACTTTGTTTGTTTGTTTTAACATAAGCTCATCTAGAAAAAAGATGGCATTATTTGGAGGTCAAAAAGTTTCTTATATTACATGTATATTTCCTTGCCCTTCCTAGTTTAAAAGCAATAGTTACTTGGCTTTCTGCCGACTAAAAGGAGTAACTCCTTGTACTACAACAAAAAACCTTTTGTAGAGAGAATCAAACATTCAAGATGGCCATTTATTGCTCATAACAAGGCTAAGCAAAGGATAAAGACAGGGTATCTTTCTCATGTATGCATGGACAGGGGGTGTGCATCTATCACTCTTGCAAACCTGGAAGAACCAGATAAGAGAGACATCTCTTAATCCAAAAGCTCAAATTTCAACCACATGCATCTTTTCTATCTTATAACACAGCTGTGGCAATCTGGAAATATTAGCAAGAAGTATCTGCCAAAAGGAAGTGGTATGATTTGTACTTTACACAGGACTGAAGAGATAGAAAACATAAGGCTCAGAATATTGTGAATTACAATGTGATTCCAATGAGGTTGTTTTCTTTTTTCCCCCTGAGGGGGAAATGCATGACATTAATGCTGTTGTGAATAAGCCAATGGTGTAAGCATCAGTGTCACAGAATAATACACAGATGTAAAAACTCAGCGTAAACATTGTTGCCAAGACTGAAGTGAAAGCAGAAAGGTTACCATTCACCATGTAGATATAAAAATAGCAATCTGCAATATAATTATAAATAAAATGGCTGTTAACTTTTACAACAGCCATATATATTTATATAATGTCAAAGCTTACACATCACCAATCTTTATATCAACTTTTATATCGGCATTCACAGAAAAATACCATATTTCCTGGAGCTTTTAGTAAAATAATAGAGTGGGCATGGTCATAAACATTCCTCAAATGCATAGATCGCATCTCTGCATGTGTAAATGGCATGTGCACTATATAAATAGACCTATTAATGAAAATATAAATAGTTCACTGGGGACCACAAAATTGGCAGAGGCAACATTTCTAGTTTGACCTTTTGCAAAAACAGTGTAAAAATATTACCATAGCTTTCAAATGCTACTTCTGGCTCATGTCTTAGGAAAGAAAAATGCAGCACCAAGAGTGTTAGATGTGGGGCCAGAGGTCCTGGACTCAATGTACAACTTTACTACTTAATATCTATATGATTTTAGATAAGTCATGTAACCTCTATTGTCCCCAGTTGTCTCATTTGTGAAATGAGGATCTCAGGCAATACAGTATGGCTGAAAGCACGTCATCTCTGGAATCAAAGGACTCAGGTTCATTGGTAATGTTTTAAATTTGTACAATTTAAAAATTGTCATATTTATATTTTGATATTTGATGTTTCCTTAAACACCAAGGAAATATTTGAGCT
Source organism: Phascolarctos cinereus (assembly GCF_003287225.1). NCBI lineage: Eukaryota > Metazoa > Chordata > Mammalia > Diprotodontia > Phascolarctidae > Phascolarctos > Phascolarctos cinereus. The sequence continues at coordinate 142,349,790 of NW_027556098.1, forward strand.
TCACTCTTAGTTTCAGGAAGAATATTTCTTTCAAATAGAAAGACCTCCACAACCTAGCCACAACTGACTTTTGTTTCTCCAGAGGCATGCTGGTAAATGTTTAACAAGTAACTCTCCAGAAAAAAAATAAGCTTTTAAGCTTAATCTACATTATTGATATGTCTCCATCACTTTCTTAACTATAAACAATCAACAAGACAATAAATCAATCACTGATTTGTACCATTTGCCAATTTTCCAAGGTATAAATGCTGGGGGCAGCTTGGTTGCATAGTAGATAGAGTACCAGCCTTGGATTCAGGAGAACCTGAGTTCAAATCTGGCCTCAGACATATAACACTCACTAGCTGCATGACCCTGGGCAAGTCACTTCACCCTATTGCCTAGCAAAAACAAACAAACCACAAAAAAAAACAAGATATAAATGCTCACACTAAACATATAACAACTGGCTTTCACGAGGCAGTTTTAGTGGATTCCAAGATGCCCCTGTAACCCCTCAGCCAAATTGACTTTGGAAGCAGCCTTCTGGTGTCCTAGAGTCTTCCCTAATAAGACCTAGTGTCTCTGATTCCCTCTTCATGGAAGAAGCAAACCCCAGGCAGCGGTAGGGAACCTGTGGGCTCTAGACCACATGTGGCCTCATCAAAGGGCCACACTTGAGGACCTAGAAGGCCACATGTGACCTCAAGGAAGCAGGTTCCCCACTCCTGCTCCAGGGTCTTCCTTATGACTCACCTGAATTTATCTTACTTATTTTTTATATGATTTCCACATTATGAATTATAAAGCTGATTTGAGAGGACTGATGCTTTCCCCAGATATGTTTTGTTTTGTTTGGCTCAGATGTCAAAATTAATGGTTATAAACCTGGGTAATTTATCAATGTAGATATCACTTTTAAAGTATTAACATTAATAAAATTAGGTCATATTTAGAATTGTTCTAATGTTCTCCTCAAAAACTTCACTGAAGATTTACTATAATGTAACAATATTCTTATTGTGCATCAATAATCAAATGTTTACTGAGCCCTATCTCACACAACACTGTACTATAAGTTAACTAGTCATATCACAAAACCACTGTGCAGTTAAAACTTACCTATGATGAAATTCTTTGGGTACCTGAAAAAAATATTCTTGGATATAAACCAAGATAAACTGAATTCTTCTGTTTAAATGGCAGTATTACATAGCAGAGTCTGGTGAACTAAAATGCAGAATTATATTTTTTTCAATACTAAGAATGAATTTGACAAAACAATAAAAAAAAATAGTGCTGCAAAATTACAAAGAATAAGGTGGTTCCAAAAAAGATATGAGAAGATACCTTGTCCCACTTCTTTGCAGAGGTCTATGGGTGTAGAATATTGTTATGTTGTCAGATTTTTTCAATGTGATCATTAGGTTTTCTGATTTTTTTCTTTTTCTCTTTGTCTTTAAGAAGTAATTATTTGTTATATAGGATGGCTCTTTAGCAGGGAGGAGAAAAGGAACATCGAGAAGGGAAAATTTGGACAATCTAAAACAAAGGACATCAACACAAAATTTACATTAAAAAGAATGAGTTTGTGATAGAAATGCCCCTTTGCCCTCTAGCTATAACCTCTTAGTTCCTTTTCTTCCTCATTCCATAATCCTCCACAGCCTCCGAATTACTACTACTACTGCTGCTGCTGCTGCTACTACTACTACTACTACTACTACTACTACTACTACTACTACTACTACTACTACTACTACTACTACTACTACTACTACTACCATCCAAAGTATAATTTTGACAATAAACTTCCTTTCTGTCAACCATGAACAGTTGGGTAAAGCATTTATTAAGCATTTCCCATATGCCAGGCACTGAAAGAGTTAAAACCCAGAGCTTGGCTATGAGGACCAGCTCTTTGTCCTGTGGGAGAGAGAGCTGGGCCTCAGAACCAGGAGTAGAGATAAGATCAAAGTTCAAAGCAGAGAGAGAGAGAGAGAGATTCACCATGGCAACAGAGACAGCAGAAGCAAAAGTCAGGGAGCTCAGGCTGAGCCAAATACACTGCAGGCAGAGAAGAGAGCTGGGATGAAAACACAGTGTTGGGATGAGCGACAGCACAGGGAAGCCAGAACAAGACAGGAGTTCAGGGCTGTCAACCAAATGACAATTCGTGGCACCCAGAGTACCTGAGGGCCATGTTCCCCTTGGCTTCTTAAAGGACCAGAGTTTCTAGAAGCCAGCATCTGTACACCTTCTAAGACAGCTTGCCACTTGTATGGCATTCATATCATTATACATATCTGCACTGATTAGAAATTAAGAGGTCCAGCTTCTAATCCAGTCTCACTGCTTTGTACATTATTGCTACTCAATACATTTCAGCTTACTTGATTTTAATTCATTTAATTCATTAACTGCACAATACAGCAGGTAAGCAAGCTACTTACCAGCTCTCTGGACCTAACAACAAGGGTGCTGGCCTAGATGATCTCCAAGATCCTTTGACAAATAAAATGAGGTGCTTAATTAGATGATTATTTTGAGTGGAAAAAAAGCCCTAAACTAGGAATCAGGAAACATGATTGTTAGTCCCAGGCCACTAACTACCTGTATGACTTTGATCAAATCTTCACCTATCAGTTTTCTTCTCTTAAAATGAAATGTTGGACTAGATAGATATGCTCTAAGGTCCTTTTCAGCTCTAAAATCTATGCTTTAAGTATTTTATCTTTCTGTGCCTTGGTTTCCTCATCTTTAAAATAGGTATAATCATACTGTGCTACCTATAGTACAGGGTTGTGAGAAATAACTGAAAGAATACTTGCAAAATACCTTTAAGTATATTACATTTGTGCACTGTACGATAGTAAGGTTCTATTATCATCACTACATCACATTTATTTTTCTATTTCATTCCCTTATTTCCAAGGAAGATAATGGCATCTTCTTCTCTAGGACAGTTTATATATAATAACGTCCAGAGACAGAAGCATAGATTAAATGATCTTTTCAAGGTTCCCTTCTTGCTCAAATATTCTCTGACATTGGTGGTCATGAATTCCTAGACAAAGCACAATTGAAAATTGAACTAGAAAATTTACCTTGACTAAGCAATTGTCTGCCACAGTGATCAATAGGAGATGAGGGATGGTGGAAGTAGAATTACATTTCTAATTAGCTAAGAAAAGTTCCAACAAGAACATGTGTAAAATGGTTTTCAGATAAACAACTGTGTTATCTTGTACCTGCAGAACATTGTGACTTCACTGGGGACCACCCTGCTTCTGCTTTCTGAATTTCAATAGTAATTGACATTTAGAATAAGCTAACATTTCTCCTGGATAAAACTGTTCGTTGATGAAGACTTTCCTTGTCTCCTTTCTTTCTGTAGCTTTGTATAGTTTCTTCCTCCTTGACATCATGCTATGTGGACAATGATTATCTCTTTTAGATAGGGGCTTCTTATACTCTCAGAGGGCAGGTTTTATTGTTTCCTTACCTAAATTCTATTTGCTGAAAATTTGCTGATAGACTAGTAGCGAAGGCAGATTGAGTAATTAACCAATAACGATGGCAGGAATGAAGTACTTAACATGGGCCTTTTTGAGTTGTGACATGAGCCCAGAGTTAAATATTAGGGTTCTTTTTTAAATCTGGGTAGAGATATGGTGAATTATAGGAACAAAATGCTGCATACACTGCCAGAGGTAATTGACATGCATTTTTGTTTTAACTTTTTTTGTTAAAAGGAAGATTTTAGGAAGGCGATATTCAGAACCAACAGTGATACAAAATAAAACCAAAAGTAACAATAAACATTATTTTTAATATTAGGATACCAGTCTAGAAGGATGAAAACTAAGTGGCTTAAAATAATAGGAATTGTGGTATAATGGAAAGTTCAGTGTGTTTGAGGTCAGAGGACCCTGGATAAAAGTTGTGAGTTGTGACATTGTTTCTTGTGAACTTATACTATCTTGGGCAAGCTGCTTACCAACTCTCTGGCCATAACAACAAGGGTGTTGGCCTAGATGATCTCCAAGGTCCTTTGATAAATAAAATAAGGCAGTTAAACCAGATGATTATTTTGAGTAGAAAATCCCAAAAGGTGGAGTTAGGGTAAACAGGAAAAAGTTCACTAAATCCAGCATTCATTCATTCAAGCAACAAAGCATTTATTGTACATATTCTATAGTCAAGGCATTATGCTGACTAGACACAGTACGCTAGAACAATAGAGTTACCCTTAAACTCAGAAAGGTAAGTTTAGCACAAATAAAAGGAAGCTCAGTCAATCAACAAGCATTTATTAAATGAATACTATACGCTCAGCCCCATGGATACAAAGACAAAAGCAAAACAATCCCTTCTTTCTTAACTTCTGTTGAGGGAGACATGTCATCAGATTTGTAGATGACATAAAGCCAGGAGGGATATTTAACACACTGGATGGGAGACTCAGGATCCAAAAGAATTTTGACAAGCTATAGCATTGAGCTGAATCTAAAAATGAAATTTGATAGGGATAAATGTCAAATTCTACATGTAGGTTCAAGAAAACCACTGTCTCAAGTCCAAGCTGAAGAAGGTAGCATGGTTAGGCAACCATGTTGTTCTGAAAAAGATCTAGAGGTCTTAGTATACTTCAAGCTTAATGTGAGTCAGCAATGCAATGTGGCAACCAAAAAATTTTTTAAAAAAAGATAATGCAAGCTTGGACTGTATTAAAAGAGCCATGGTTTCTATGTATAGGGAGGTGAGAGTCCCACCGTACTCTGTCCCTAATCCTATCTCATCTGAAGTGTTGTGTACATTTGTGGTCACCACAATTTAAGAAGGACATTGAGAAGTTGAAGTTTGTCTAGAAAGGCAGTCAGAATGGTGAAGAGCCTTGGCTATTTCTTATGAGGATCAACCAAAGGAACTAGGCATGTTTAGCCTAGAGAAGGTAAGACTGGTTGAGGAGATGGGGGTGGTGGGAATAGAAGAGCAGGTAGAATATGCTTGCTGTCTCTGACTATTTGAAGGGATGTCATACTGAGGAAAGACTAGGCTCATTGTATTTGGCCTCAGAGGGGAGAAAAAAGAATATTGGGCAGAAGTTACAAAAAATCAAATTTAGTCCAAATGTCAGGAAAACCTTCCTACCAATGAGAGCTTCCCCAAAATGGAGTGGCCTACATGGAGAGGTAAGTTTTCCCTCCTTAAAAGTCTCCAACAATAGGCCATTTGTCTGCTATGTTATTGTAGGAATTCCTTTCATGTTATTGATTGGACTAGAGAGGCGCCATGGTCCCTTCCAGCTCTCACATGATGTAATTCTCTGATTCTATATAAAAATGGATATAAAACTGATACAAGGTGATTTGGGGGAGAACATGAGTAGCAGCTGGAGAAATCAACTTTTGCCAGAGGAAAGTAACATTATAGACCCAGTTGCCCACAAAAGGTGATATAGGATGAAAATATAAATTGGTTCCCCAAAAAAAATATTTTGAGAAACTCATGAATGACAGCTCCATAGCAGGTCATCAAAGGAAACTAAGAACATTTGTGGTACATCTTAAGTGATAAGGTTGATTTCAAGTATCCCCATCAGAGAGAAAATTCTGAGTTGGATACAGCTTGGAGCTGGCCCAATGTAGCAATTATGATAGCCTTATATTCTTTTATCTGTGAGAGCTATTGATTTTGATTAAATAAATAACCAAACTATTCCCTAGGGGAAACTATAATATCTTTATCACTACCACTATCACAGATGTCCACACGCATTCTACTTTGTTGGGTGCCATATTTGAATTTGCTCTAAACTCCTTTAAAGACCATGGCATATGTCTGCATTCCATACACTGCATGCATGCACTGGTTCCAGTGCCTATGAGGAAAGATCATGAAGGAAATGGCTGGTTGATTGGATGGTTAATTAGGTATGGCCTCTCTTGTCCTAAATGTGAGGAGGTTCTCTGAAATAATCAAATTCATAAGATATCAGAAAGAGATAACCAAATTGAACTAAAACTAGAATGTGCACAACAATGTAGAAATTAAATGGAATAAAAAGACATATTTTCACAAAAAAAAATAATGACTACTATGTCACTTTAACAAAGACTAGGATAAAAGTATAGACAGAATATTTATTGAATTTACAAATGATACAATAGATATGAAAGAATGCACTTGACAGGATCCAAAAAATATACAAACAATATGCAAGAACATTGGGCCATATCTAAGAAAATGAAATCTAATGAGAGGTCAATGTAAATCCCTCCATCTATGCCCCAAATCCCATTCCTTTTTATCTACTCTAGATCATTGCTCAAGCTGTTTTCCCTCTCCATCTCACAGCCTGCATTAACTTTTCTAAATCTTCTCTTCCCACTTCAAGTCACTCAGAACACCCCCCCCTTTTCCTCTCAACAGAGAACTTTTACCTCACATTTTTTAAGAGAAGGGATGTTGATCATAAACTCCTTCTTCCCCCAATTATATACCTAAAAAGTTCTCAACATCATTCCCTGTTGTCTTTTCCTTTATTTACTCTAGTCTCTAATAAAGGGGTAGCACTTCTCCTCACCAAGGTCTAAACCTCTATTTATACTCTTCCCCCAATCCCCATTCTTTCTTGAATCTTACATTTCTCCTCATCTACCAGCTCCTTCCCTATTTCTCACAAACATCCCCAGATCTCCTCCATCCTTAAAAAAAACTTTATGTTGAACTTGTAATCTTTTGAAGCTATCATTATTAATATATTCTTCCTTACACAGCCTAAGTCCTAAAAGAAGTCAATTATACTCTGTGCCTCTACCTCATTTCCCCCTTCTTATTACCTTGAAATCTGGCTTCTGACCTCACTTGAGTGAAACTGTTCTCTTCAAGGTGACCCGATGTATCAAGTATCACCAGGAAAAAGAAATAAAAACATTCTATTTATCTGTTATGAATAGTTCTCTATATTTTCAATGAACTATCACATTAATTGTTTCAGTGTAGCCCTTTCTCTCCTCTAATACTGCTGCCAATCAAGTGCAGGCCCTCATCACCTTCTGCCTGGACTAATGTAATAACCTGCTGGTGGGTCTTTCTGCTCAAGTCTCTCCCCACTCCAATCCATCCTTCATTCTGCCACCAAAGTTATTTTCCCAAAGTGCAGGTCTGATCACATCACCTTTCTACTCAATAAACTCTAGTGGTTGTTTCTTCAGTATCATAGTATCATAGGGTTATAGACATGGAGTTATAGGTGCCCTCTCTCAACTGTTCCACCTAGCTGCCTCTCTTAGAAGCAAGGCTCACTTCAATATTTTGCTTGATTAGAGCTATTTTCTTAAACTCTCAGATTTTTAGGACCTATGAGTTGTTGCTTAATATGATCTTTGAAACTTAAACCCAACTCCTCATCGAGGACCCTGGCCTTGAATTATCACCTGTTCTTAACTACATACATACAGAGACTCTAAAGGAAAGGAGAGATACAGAAAAGTTGAGAAAAAGTACCTTGGTTCCTTCACTGCAATGGTAAGGAATATAGATATGGAATATTGCATATGCTTTCAAACACAATTGATGCACTGGTTAGTTTTGCTGAACTGTTGCATTTTACTCTTTATTACAAAGGATGGTTGACTGGATAAAAGAGGGGGAAAACATATATTCAGAAATGAATGTGATGTAAAAACAAAAGACCAATAAAATAAGATTTATTTTTAAAAAGCAAAGGGAGGGAGAAAGGCTAGATACAAAAGTTGGAGTCAGAAAAGGACACTTTTTTTTTAACCATCATCAACTAAGGAAGTTTGGCTTTGATTCTCTTTAGGGACAAGGGTCACCAGCTAGGAGAGAAATGTTTCCTTCTTAAAGGATAGGGAAAAGATGGAGAAGGAATGGAGGTCACTGCCTGAGTTAACCACATGAAGCAAAGTGAAGAGATACAACTCCACTGCCAAAAGTCGACAAATAGTCCAAGCCAGGACCCAGATGAGAAATCTAAAGTACAAAACTAGTGGCAGACTGTGCCCAGAGGGATAACTATGAAGGAAGGAGACTAGGACCTTCAAGAAAATCTTCAACCCCGGGGTGTCATCCAACAGTACAGTGTCGCTTCAGAGAGAATCTGAGCATTTGCTATTAGGGTAATAAGTTTCAAAATGCTTGAATTCTATGATAAGGAGCAACATCTCCACCACATAAGCTAGGCTAGGGTTTTTTTTTCCTAAAAGCCATTGAACCTGTCCTTGAGAAACATCTGATCCAGGTGACTAAAGCTCAAACTACTACCATAGCTCCTGGTCATCTCCCAATGCACATAACTGAGGAAGTGGGGCTCCTCGGCCTTGACCTACTCTGCAGACCAGGTATACCACCATAATACATGTATAGGCAGGGGAGATGCATCCAACTGAATCAATGCTATATCCTTGTTAAATATCCTTTCCATGCTATTATTAAGCAAACATCGTTTTGCTAACTGCTAGATATTCTGCAGGTACCTTATTTCATTCCAATCTTAAACCTGGACACTGCACCATTCTGGATCAAGCCTGGCCCAGAACAAGTCCCAGATAGTTTTGGAATGGAGAGTGGAAGGACACTGTTCTCAACCAAAAGTATAACCATTATTGTGTTCTTTTATTATTCATTACTATTCCAATTCAATGTTGCTACCTTGCTAGGATCTGTTGAGTACTCGGGCCTAAATTAACTTTAGATATTCTAAACTATTTAAAACTGGGTCAACCATTTTAAACAAATGAGTCAGGATAGGTAAATTATCATTAAAATTCCTCATGAACCAAATCTGAGTCCATGGAAGTCCAGCAGTTGGAAACCAACCAACCTCCTAGGAATCCTGCCTTATGATTACAAATGTGCCAAATGTCATGGACTCATGATCCTTGATCTGCTCTGACCACAGAAAGCTCCTGATACCTCTAGGCCTTCCCAGATCTCTAGACTGCTGATCCTGATCCTGCCTAACAAAACTTTTCTTCTTTCATGCCAGAAAGTAACAGCTTTACACCAAAAACTCCAGTGGATTCATCGAGTTTGGTTTTGAATGCTTCTCTGAAAAGGAATTGAGGAAGCATTCTACAAACACCCACACAAAAGAAAACAGGTAAAGCTGTTTGTTTTTCCCTTTATTGATCCCTCTCAACTAGGAATGATTGCCAGCAATCAGCTCTGAACACTAATAATCCCTCTTCCTTGTTGGCCCTTAAGCTCCTAATGAGAACTTTCTACCTAATGAACTAAAACCTGATGTTGAAGATGTTCTGTTCTGTTTTGTTTTTCCTAAAATAGGAGAAGCATAGGAAAAGAATTCTAGGGTGATTCAAACTTGCCTCTTGCCACCTGAAAGACTTCCTTGGCATAAGTCATTCCTGTATGTATGTGGTATTCTCTCCTGATCTCTAGATCTCTAGAAAAAGATTCTATAAGCACACTTCAGAATTCATTCCAGTCTCCCTCAGCTCTCACTTTCCAGAAGTTCCTCTTATAACTAATCTATATTCCTCCTACTGTGCTACAAACTACAGTTTGTACTACACAAGTAAGATTCACTCCTGGTTAACAAGCGTAACCAGGATGAAACCTCATTTCTGGCATTACCTCTATTTGACAGTGTGTGGGCTCATCTTGCAGGGAGATGGGGCAAGAGGTTGACCTTTGAGATCATATTTAGGATGATGTATTCAAGTCAGTTTCAGGCTGCCTGGGCTATACCATTGGCCTTGTCCATTAAAATGAGAATTAGAGGAGACATAAAGTAACAGAGAGACAGAGAGAGAGAGAGAGAGAGAGAGAGAGAGAGAGAGAGAAAGCTGAAAATATTACAAACAAGCTGGTTGGATACAGGTTCTCATCCTCTGAAAGAAGTCTATTGGTCTTGTAACTTTTCCAGGTAAACATATACATCAAAAATTATATAGCCCCAAAGATGGCAGAGCAATGACCTTTGGGCCAAACCATGAGCTATAGAAGAACAGAAGAGACTGAGTGACAAGAAGTTCCTGGACAAACAGAGGAATCAATGAACCAGGCCTCCTAGACAGAGATGTAGAATTCCTGAACAATATCATGTTCCTCTCCCACCCCTCTTAGTAAGAACAGAATATTCCTGGCTAATGCTGAGTTTCTGGACCAAGTGGAAGGGTATGAGAAGTAGCAAGTGAGATAATGCCCTTCATTGGTACTAGGTGTTACATAAGCTGTGCAAGACTATGAAAAAGGGAGGTCAACCCTCTATTGACCCTTAATACTTTCCCTTTGCAAAGTAGCCCCTACCAGGATACTTCTATATGTCTGTAGAGATCCCTACAAAAGTAGGATTCACCAAAGAAAAAATTGTTCTTTTCTGGCTACCCTAAGTACTTCCTTCCTCTACATTTGTATCATAGTTATTTGCCATTTCCCTTTTCTGTTATGAACTCTTTTAAGAGAACAACCTATGGCATATTTATCATTATATTCCCACCACCTAGCACCATACCTCTGTATACAATAGATATTTAATAAATGTTTCCTGTTGTTGAACTGAATTATAAACTTCTTGAAATAGAGAAATGAGATAGTCTGAATTTGTCATGTTCTGTTTTACACTGAAGTGCTGAAAAGAACTCTGTGTGTGCGTGTGTGTGTGTGTGTGTGTGTGTGTGAGAGAGAGAGAGAGAGAGAGGGAGGGAGGGAGGGAGGGAGGGAGGGAGGGAGGGAGAGAGAGAGAGAGAGAGAGAGAGAGAGAGAGAGAGAGAGAGAGAGAGAGAGAGAGAGGGAGGGAGGGAGGGAGGGAGGGGGAGAGAGAGAGAGAGAGAGAGAGAGAGAGAGAAAGAGAGAGAGAGAGAGAGAGAGAGAGAGAGAGAGAGAGAGAGAGGGAGAGAGAGAGAGACACTAGTGAATACAGGTGGGTGACAACATAGATTAAAAGCAAATAACAAATCCAAAGGGGAGAGAGAATACAAGCACGTTATAAAGATCAGCATGAATCAAGATTTGTTATTGAGTACCCTGATACTCAAAAAAAGTTGTATCAATTAATTGATTTTATCTTCAAAGACAGTATCTTTGTTGTTTCAAAATGAATTGTTTAAAAACACATTTGATAGTTCAAAGATAAGGGAAAAGGGAAAAAATGACATCACTTATGAGCTCCTTTGATCTCTTATCTCTGCCTTAATTCACATTGTTCTTTCCTTTCAGAAACTACAAAATGATTCCCCAAGCCTAGAGGTGCACATCTTCCCTGCTTTAGCTGACACTATCTCTCCCCAGAAACCAAAATATTTTACAACAGCCACTGACAAAGGAGGCCCCTAACAAAGCCTATTCCATAGAGTTGGACCCTTCTCATTAGAGGCTTAGAATCGAAGTTAAAGCCCTAATGGTATGGTAATGAGTTGTTATAGTAACTGAGGCATAAGTGGGGTGAGTCACTAACCTTTGGAGGCAAGTTCCTGGAAGATTATCATGCCTGCCAACCACTCATTCACTCAAATGGGCCCAAAGATGGCAATAGACAGTGGTAAACAGAGGCAGTGTCATTGCCAGATATAAGGTACTGAGGCTGGATGGAACAAGGGGTTTTGTGCATCATTTCTTAGGTCCTCAGTAAAATTACTTTTTTAATAACATTCCTGACCAATGCCTACACTTAAAGAACTCATTGATTGGGAAATTATTTCACTTTGAGTTGGCTCTGATTGTTAAGAAATGTTTGAGCTGTTCTTTGCCCGTGCATGGTCTTCAGTAAAAACATAGAACCTCAGAATTGAAAAGAACCTCAGAGATCACCTAGTCTAACATGTGTTTGAGGAAAAATCCTTTTTGACAACATTCTTGACCAATGCTTCCATCTGAAGTCCTCCAGGGCTAGGGAACTCACTCTCTACTAAAGTAACCCATTTCACTTTTGGATGGCTCTGAATGTTAGGAAACATTTGCTTTAAAAGTAGTAGAAATCTAACTAACAGCAACTTCTACCTAGAGATCAGCAAGTTCTGATGATTATAGCCAAGCAAAACAAATATAATCCCTCTTCCACATAAGAGCCATACAAAAACTTTAAGACAGCTTTTAAGCCTCTTTATGGTATAACTTTCTTTCTACTACCTACCCATCTGCCCACCAAAATCCTGGCTACATTCCACTAAATGTATTGCAGATTATTAATATCCTATCATTCCAGTAATTCCTTAATACCTAATGGCATAAGTAGAGCTATCTTCATGTATGAAGGGCAACAAATTTCATGTTTTGATGGGTATATATTAATGATCAAATTCTCTGCTTCATTATACCTAGATACTCAGGCTGACATATTAGATGAAGCATGAAGGGATGAAAAATTATCTTTTATGGCATTTAATTCATTGGAATCAAATGTGATTAAATAGAAGGATGAAAGGGAATACTGAAAAGAACAACACAGAAACTGGACATAGTTCTCAGAGATGATCGGTCCTAATTATATAGGCAGATTAGTCAACCTTCTACATTATATGAGTTGAGGGATACCACAAATTTTTCCTATTAAAAGTGCATCTTTTCCACAGGTATCTTTCAGGGTATAAAATTCTCATTCTTCAAAATTCATTCTTTTAGGATGAGACTTTTTTTCAAGAAACCAATACAACAACAGTCAATAAGTCCTTCTATATATACAGCACAGTCTAGGCACTGAGGGTTACAAAGATAATATAAAAAACTTCCCCAGTGGAACCAATGAGGTTCCATTTCATTGGGATGGCACAAAGTGTCAACAGATAAATATATAGTTGATTATTTGAAGAGGGAGAGTGGGCTAACACCTGAATCTTGAGCTGAATCTTGAAAGAAGCTAGCAATTTTATAAGAAAGAGGTGAGGAGGGAGTACAAAGGCACAGAGGTGGGAGATTGAATGATAAATTTGAAGAACAACAAGTTGGCCAGTTTGCCTAGAATGTAGAGTGCTTGAAGGGGAGTAATGTGAAACAGTCCAGGAGAGTTAAGCTACAACTAGATTATGAAGGACTTTAAATGACAAATGGAAGATTGTGTTTTTTCTAACAGCAGTATGAAGTTTCTTGAACAGGAGAGTGAGATGGTCAGAATTATGCTTTCAAATATCTTTGGGGAAAAAAGGAAAACAATTTAATACTATCATGAAGTCTCATGATATTCTCATGGAAAAAGAAATAGGGACTGTTTAATAATACACATAATAAAATAAATCATTCATCACCCATGTGCAAAGAATTCTGAAGAAGGTATCAGTACTTGACTAGAGGAAGGTCTTTAATAGTAGTTCACAATACAATGCCTTTAGCCTGATCCTACTTGCTATTTTTGTCTGGATGAAGACAAAGAAGATTCTGCTATGTCTGTTCACATAACTTCTCTCTTGGTTTTCTCATCTTTAAAATGTGGAAATTGGAATAGATGATGTATAAGGTCCCTTCCAGTTCTAACTACCATCTTATGATTCAGTATTAATTACTTCATAAAGTTAATTAGGTGTAAGTCAATCATCAAGCATTTACTAACAACTTACTTTGTAACAGAGGATCATAGAGCTGGAAGGGACCTTAAAGGTCATTGAGCTCAGTCTCATTTTACAAGTGAAAAAACTAAAGCAAAGAGATGTTCAATGCCTTTCCTAAGGTCATACAACTAAGTTAGTAACACAGTTAGAACTGGAACCCAAAGCTCCTGATTTCCTGTTAAGTGCTCCTTCCACTAACCCTAATTCCACTCAAACACCCAAAAAAAACCAGCAATAAGAAACTACCAAAGCATCAGTAATTTATGATACATACAGGCAAAGTTCTGGCCTTCTGAAGTCAACAGCGATTGGAATCTACCCCTTATGTAACACAGCCAGCCTTACTTCAAGAAAAACAACCCTAAGTCCCCCAACAATGAGTGAAAAGCATGAGCTTTGCAGAAGGACATCACAACACAACAAGAGGTCTTAATACACATTATGAACCAGTGATCTGCAAAATTAAATTCCTTTTTTTAAAAGACATTTGTGTGTTAAAGAGAAAAAAGGAAATACAATAGGGCTGAGACCAGTTAAGAATTGCACGCAGGCAGTCATCTTATTTGACTAGTTTCAACCCAATGGGGAAAATGAGCTTTGTAATTGGAATTGTGCTGCAGCTACACTTAACTGCAGAACTGAGGCCAGGCAACAGCGGCCCCCTTCAAAGACCTCATTTACTTGGCAACTGAAATGTTTTGAAAAGGAAAAAGAGAAATCATTCAGGATGGAATTACAAGTGGACCCTGGGTCACACAAATGATTTGTCTCCAAGAATGTGATGTGAGAATCAAATTTCACTTGATTTTCTTTGCTTGTCCTTCTTTTTCACAAGTTTATCCTAAAGTACAAAACAGACACAAAAGCTGTGGTGAGCAGGACTGGCCCTCAGAAAAATCCAAATTGGCTGTTCATCTTTGTTGTCTCCTTTCCCCACTCCCTTTTCATCCTTCTTTCCTGACCTTTCAGCACCACTTGCCCCATTTGCCTCAGTTTATCTTCAAAATTTAGGCTTGGCTTTTTCACGTATTTTGAACACATCATGATGTAATAATAGGAAGAGCACTTAGCAGGTGAGTTGAGTTTTAGATTCTAGCTAGCTATGCCACTAACAGTGAACTGCAGTAAATCACTTCCTCTCTTTGACTTTTAGCTTCTTTATTTGTAAAAATGAGACACTGGACTAGACATTGGATGAAGGAAATAATAAATAAGCATTTACTATGAAGTGCTTACTATGTGCAAAGCACTGTACTAGAGACAGAAATAGAAAAGCATGACAGTACCTGCTCTCAAGAAACTCACATTGTAATTGGAAACAACCAATAGAGAGATGTTTAATATGATTTCCTAAGGTCTCTTCCAACTCTAACAGCCCAAAATAATAAGCTTCAACTAAGTAAATTATTTGAAATAAAGGTAGTAATTATTGTTTCATTCACCACAACACCATAGATCTCTCAACATTATTCTGTAGCTAGTCAGAGTGCATATGTACATTGTGTTCCTCATTATTATGGAGTAATTTTATAACTATGTTTTCATATAATTATGTTGTTTTCATAGGATCATACATCTAGTGATAGAAAGGACAGAACCTTAGAGGACATCTAGCCCAACTCCTTCATTTTATAGGTGTGGAAACTAAGTCCAAGAGAGGTTAAGTAATTCATCAATGGTCACACAGGTAGTAAGTGACAGATATGGGATTTCAATCTCAGTCCTATTGTTGAAAATCCAGTCATTGTACAACATTTTACAGTTGTTCTTATTGAAATCTTAACCATCCTCTACTTCAGTGCCAAAATGATTTTCTCAAAACACAGGTGTAACTATGTAACTCAATTATCCATTGGAAAGAAGGAAGGGTAGAAGGTTGGAGGGGAGGAAGGAAGGAAGGAAGGAAGGAAGGAAGGAAGGAAGGAAGGAAGGAAGGAAGGAAGGAAGGAAGGAAGGAAGGAAGGAAGGAAGGAAGGAAGGAAGGAAGGAAGGAAGGAAGGAAGGGAGAGGGGGGAGGGAGAAAGAAAGAAAGAAAGGAAGAAAGAAAGAAAGAAAGAAAGAAAGAAAGAAAGAAAGAAAGAAAGAAAGAAAGAAAGAAAGAAAGAAAGAAAGAAAGAAAGAAAGAAAGAAAGAAAGAAAGAAAGAAAGAAAGAAAGAAAGAGAAAGAAAGAGAGAGAAGAAAGAAAGAAAGAAAGGAAGGAAGGAAGGAAGGAAGGAAGCAAGGAAGGAAGGAAGAGAAAAATTATCTTCTATGAAGGGGAGCATAGTCTAATGGAGACAATATGCAAAAACTATGTACAAACATGCCAAATACAGAATAAATTAGAAATAACCAATGAAGAAAGGGCACTAGAATTAAGATTGGAAGTTGTGGAAGGTGAGATTTTAGCTGTAGTTTGAAGGAAGCCAAGGAAGCCAGGGGGCAGAAATGAAGAGGGAGAGTTCCAGCATTCCAGGCATGGGGCACAGCCAGTCAAAATGCTCAGTTAGGAGATGCAACCTCTTGTTTGAGCAACAGTAAGGATTCCAGTGGCACTAAATCACAGAATACATGGGAGAGGTGGTGATAGGGGAAGGGTAGATGTGAAGTGTAAGAAAACTGGAAATGGAGAGGCCAGGTTATAAAGTGCTTTGAATGTCAAATATCTATTTAATGCTACTGACTACCATTGTAAAATACATGCCTTTTGACATAAAAATTGACAGCCAATTTGAATAAAACTCAGTTCAATACATACATTCTTTCTATGGCTTTTAACTTATCTTTGTATAATGGAATCTTCCATTCTAATCAAAATAGTTAATGGATTAACCCAGAATCAATCTGTTACGGCAACAAATGTTTTCCTCAGTATAGTCTTCTACTAGATTTTAACAAAACCTAGTTAAATCAGTGGAATTTCTAAGACATGCCGCGTTTATACAATTTATACTATCATATCTTTCTATTTACCAAAATGTTCTCTACCATTTCATGTCTTGTATACACTAGACATCATTGATTCCAGCAGAAAATTTGACATATAACTGTTGCCATTTGAATCCTGGGGGATGATCATATTCTCAGGCACCAAAGGAGAGATTTGGAGATGATTTGGCCATAGCACACATCTTTATAATTTAAATCAAGCTACTACGTTGAGGTTCAAATGTATCCAGGTAGAGACTAAATTTGCCCCTATCAGACAGAGCCATGGTTGAAGAGGAATACATAGGTATACTTTCCTGTATTTAGTCATAATACTCATGCTTGGAGCTGTAAATAAGAATTCTTTCACCTGGAGGAGAGAAGAGAGGATTCGTTGAGCAGAGCTTGGGGAAATGGTCATAGCAGTCCAACAATGTAGAAGTTATTCAATGAATGAGCTAATCTCCTAAAGAGTCCTACTTGTATGCCTTGAGAGTTGAAGAGAAGGGAAAATGGATCTTGGATTAGGAGCACCAAAGAAATGCAATTGTAGACTGGAACTGGGGAAAGCTGAAGGGTCATGCCACACATAGCACAGGCCTGTGAAACAACACAAAATGAGACGTGCAAGACAATCAATCTCTTCACTGACACAGGGAGGAAATACACCTCACCCAGCATGTCAGTGCCCTGGGAAAGTTAGTTATCCTGCTCTACTTATAGCCATATTCATATTGTGTCATTTCAGCTCCAGTTGCCTTTCAAATAAGTATGCCTCCTCCCCTCCAAATCTTTCTAAAAGGTGAAGAATCTTGCATGGAACTGGTACAGAAGGGTTTGACTCTCTAATGCAACATGCATGGGTCTTTATCTGTAGTGGAGGGCTTTACTCTATTTTTTTTAGATTCCAGGGTGAGCAGAGGTACAAAAATACAAGGCAGAACCTTCTAGAAATAAGTCCTAGAGTAGCTGCCCAAAGAAGAGATTAGCTCCATTTTAAGGGAATAAATGAATAGATTGTTAGAGATCCTGACTATCTTCCAAGCATTCCAAATTCAACCGTAACAGCAGCAGAAAAAGGTACAAGTTAGTAAGGAGAGGTGCTGAACTGAGAGCTTTCCTAACGATGGATGTGCAGACAGCTGTATACAGCTCATGTTTCAATAAACTTAACCAAGAGTAAAGAACATGAGCAGGCATGAGCAAGGAAGCCAAAGACAACTTAAGCCCTGCCAAAAGTGGAAGGAGTTGCAAAATTCTGAACATAGTCAGTAATGGCCAGCTCCAGTACTCGTGTTCAAGAAGAGAGCATCTGCACCATAGCTGAAAATAATCCACCCACCTTGAGTTGATCTTAAAAGTTTGACCACAATTAAAAAGGAGGAAAAAAAGGAAATATGTAGCAGAGACACTGTGTCTGCAAAGCAGCTGCCCTGGGTAACAGATGCTGAAAGCATAGGCAGTGATCTGTTATTCTTACAAGCGGCAACAGAGCTCCCAACAGGCATAGAACAACAGAATTAATGGATTGGAAAGTGAGAGTCTAATGTACGAGCTCTCAAAATTCCCCAGACTAGCCAACTCATTGTGCATATCCAGTAAGTTAGTGCTATCAGTTTCAAGGTAGATGCGATATCACTGGGGAAAAGACAAACCAAAATGGAGGGGAGAGGGAAGAAAAGTGAGGTCAATACCACTTCAATAAGGCAAAATACCATTTCCATGAAAATCCTTTCAGAGCTTCAGTAAAAACAAATATTACTTATACAATCAGCTTTAAAAAAAAACAATAATAGAGCAAATAAGCAAAAGTCTGCCCAGTTCAACTGCTTGACAGTTAAATCATTTTTTATTGAATTCAAGTTTCATGGATCATTAGAGGACTAGAGGCAGAATTTCAGTAGATGCTTGTGGACTAATGAGGGTTCTGTAAATTGTTTTCTTACAGATTCTTTGTTCTCTTTGTGAAAGTCACAGGCAAATTTGGTTTATGTAATTTCTTTTCTGGATGCTTTATTTAAAAAAAAACAATTTAATTGAATCTAATTTATTTCCATTATTATAAGATTCTAGTTGCTTACATTCCCCCAATACATTTTTGACACTAATAAAAATATGTTAGCATCAGCCTAAGTAGCACAACCTCCTACACTTGTTACTGAATATTAATCAAATGTTCTCCAAACATTTTTTCCCCAAATGCCTGCAGAAAGAAGGTAATCATCCAAATGAAAAAGAACTTAAAAACATGAACATGTCAACAGCAGATCAGAAATTTAGAGGTGGTAGGGGCTTGGAGGTTATCTAGTCCAACGTCCTCATTCTATAGACGATATTGGACTAAAAAGTACTTAAAAACTCAGCTCCAGGGCCACCTCCTCCAGGAGTCCTTTTTTGGTACCCCCAGGTGATAGTACCACCTCCTTCGAAATTACCTTCTGTGTTTATCTTGAATGTGACATATTTGTTGTCTTCCCAATTAGAATGCAAGCTCCCTGATGGCTGGATTTGGTCTTTTTTTCCCTTTTTCTTTCTATTTCTAGTCCTCAGCGCAGTGCCTAGGATACATTAAGCACTTAATAAATGCTTCTTAACTGAGTAGTTGAAACTGAGCCCAATATAGGTTAAGTGACTTGTACAAGGCAACTGGGAGAATAAATAGGAAATAAGGAAAGAATTTAGAGGAGGCTGAAGAAAAACAGTAAACATAATCATGTCATCTTTTGGGAGCGGGGGAACAATGGCCCTTCCCCCAATGGTCAGCATGATTTCTACTGTGCCACTGCTACTATACAAATGTGAGCTATTCTTATACTTACAACTCAAATGGAAAAGGCAAACACAACAACGAGGTCAGGTCTCAAATGGTCCATAATCTATTTTGACTTTCAGTGGAAAATGATAGGTCTAGGCACCACACCAGAGTGATCTTGGAGCAAGGAAGCTCCAACTAGTAGAAGCTCTATTTTTTTAGCAGCCATCTATTAATGGCAACATCTATTCTCCACTCCCCAACAAAAGGAAACTTCAGATTTCTCCATAGACTACAGTAGGTTACGACACATTGGCGTACAGGTATGGCTTTGAGCCCAGCTCTACCATTTATGAACTGAGTGATTGTGAGCAAGTAATTCAATCCTCCTCAGCCTAGGGTTCCTTATCTACAAATGGGATTGATAATGTGTCCTATTCAAAGTCATTGTTAGAAAGCACTATGTAAATTACTAAGATATAGGACTAGAGATCTAGAGCTAGAAGAGACCTCAGAGGTCACCTAGTCAAGCTTCCCTCATTTTGTAGATGAGGAAACTGAGGTCCAGGAAGTAACTTGCCAAAGACCACATGAGCATTAAGTAGGATTTGAATCCAAGCTTTCTGACCCTAGAATCAGTATGCTTTTTACTGTGCCACAATTACTGTATGAATGTGAACAGTCATTATAATTATGCCCTGAGTGGCATCTGCTGGGACTAGGTAATCACAGCAACCAGACCAGGCCTAAGGCAAAACTTCAAGGTTGGCAAAGTTCAGCATTCATGCCCTCCCAGTTCCCAGTTCAATGCCTCTCCTCTCTATACTTCAGATCTTCCCTTTCCCTCAAGCACTATCCTGTGTCTCATTCCATGATATTCTTACCTCATAGGCATCCAACACATGGACAACAGACCAGATACAGCTCACTTAACCCCAAGGTGCTGATTAGCCAGCAGGTAGGTAGGCCAGAACAGCTTAGCTATCTGTGTATTGCTACTGTTGTGAGACTGACTGCCCCAAGTCATCATACAAGCAGACTTGGATCAATCAGTAATTGTAATTAAAGCCAACTAGTTAATTATATAATTATTCAGCAGCCCCAACTCATATGGCTTTCCACTCATCAGAGCTGTAACTAGGAACCAGCACCTGGGATAAACTGGGAAGGGGGGAGTGTTAATGAATAGTACAGAGTTTATCAAGAGGCATAGTGTGGGATAAAACTAGAAAAATGGGACTAGGAAGCTGGGAAAGAAGGAAATGAAAACAGAATGGATTTAGCATCAAAGCACATGGGATCAACTCTTGGTGCTACTATTTCCCAGCTGTGTGACTCTGAGCAAGTCTCTTTATCTTTCTGAGCCTCAGTTTTCCCACTTGTAAAACAACCAGTTTGGTCTAGGTCAGGAATTCTTTACCATTTTTGTGTCAAGGACCCCTTTGACAATCTAGTGAAACCTACACGCCCTTCTCAGAATAATGTTTTTAAATGTATAAAATAAAATGCATAAAATTACAAAGCACAGATTACAAAGGAAAAAATAAATTGAAATAAAGATGTAATTGTTTTTCCTACCCATTTGCACAGATCCTCTAAAATATACTCACAGATTCCTTGGTTGAACCCCAAGTGAAGAATTCCTTTCAACTCTGAATATTTAGATCCTACTCTATACTTCTCAAGACACATGTAGGTGGCTACCTACTTTCCCTACAATATTCTTAATACTCCAGAGACCATTTGTAAGTCTAAAATTCCTTTCATCCCTGTACTCGATTTTAAAGAAAGCTGGCCATTTGTTGATATGCAAGTGGAAGAGATGGGCAGGTTTTCACTGCTCCCCCTTACTCTCACTTCCCTAATCAAGATTCTTGCATATTCACAAAAGGCAGCATGGTACAATGGAAAGAGGGCTTATCTTGGAGGAAGAAGATGTGAGTTCTAATCTCAGTTCTGTCCCTTACTACCTATGGGACCTTGGGAAAACCATTTAAACTTTCAGGGCCTCCGTTTTCTCAAGTGTAAAGTGGATAAGGTGACCTCTGAAGTCTCTTCCAGCTCCCAATCTGTGAAACTAAAAGAGCTGTTTTCTCGTTTCTTCCACCACATAAACTTGTTCTCTGTTAAAGCAAGTCACTTCTGCTATAAAAATGATAAGTTAATTGGGTGGAGGAAGTGCAAAACAGTAAGGGAATGTGCTTGTGGATGGCTTAAAGTAGTTTTCTCAAATTATCTTCATTAAAGTTAAGATTAGATTCGCAGGATGTTTTAGACTTTGATGCCACTGTGCACATTTGGAGTTGTCAGAGGAATTAGAGTTGACTGCTACTGCAAATTCTCAGCCTCCTTTCAGCCACACCACCTACGGGTCACAACAATTCTCTCACAACTTGCCCTGGAAAAGCTTGCAGTGACAATACACAAGAGCTTAATTACTGCCACCCTCAATGCGTTGATTGCCTCCATTCTCAAGTTTCAATCAAAGCAAGAAAGTTAGAATCGCAATTCCTCTGTGGGCTGACAACCGTCCTGCCCACTTGACTTCTCTTGACACACTGGGGTACTAGAACTATTCTTCTCCATAAAAAGGAAAAGGGCCTCACCCATTGCTTGTCCCCACTAAGCCAGAAATCGTACCCCTGTCACTTTGACATCAATACAGATTGAAACACCAAATCAAAGCCTGGCAGGGAAAGGCCTAGGTCATCTTAAAGAATGGGAAACTAGAAGAAAAAGTTGATTGTCTGTTAATTGACCTCCATGGTAAGCCAACACTCTCTGGGGAGCCTATTAAAAGAAAATTATACTTATTTTATCTTAAAGGCAATCTCACCCTTTTCATATCAATCCTCTCTTTCCCTGGTAGAAGGAAGTGAAAATTATTTCAAATTAGTAATGGAGAAAAGGGGAAACTGGGTTGGGTTTTGAGGGGTTTTTGCAACAAGCTCAAACAAAATCGTTCACTAGTCCTCCCCTACTTATGAATTATTATTGGGAAATGCTAGCAAATTGTAAATTAATGGGCTTCAGTCACTCTGAAGATGCATTTATGCAATTCAGCAAAGCAGCTGCTTTGCACTCGCATTCCACTTGGGGTTGCTGCTAAACCCAGTCACACTGGCCCAATAATTAGCATACAGGTTTTTGTTCTTCTTGGGATATACTTATTTGGCTTCCAGAAAATGCAATATGCAAAGTCACAAGTGAAATCTTATGTGAATTGGGAGTTTTGCTGATAGCAAGCAAGCATACACATTACAAATATCAATGGGATCCTGAGACCCCTTTGTTTTCAAAGATGAATTATGTGTATGTATTTTAAGGTGGAGATATTTAGGTGATACATTATTCAATACATGATTTTTAAAAAATAAATGGACAGACAGCATTCAATTGTCCCTTTTCTCTAGCTGTCACCTTTGAGATCTGTATGGAGGACATACAGAGAATATTTTGAAATCTTGCCCAGGAAGCTAAAAGTAAGGAAGTCAAAAGAGTATAGAATTTTCCTCAGTGAAAAGTTCCCATTCCAAAAGACATGAGGCAATATTGATGTCAACAATAGTAATGATGATATGAACCAAGTGGATGGTTTCAGCCAACTGGTTTTTACCCAAACCACCAGTTGGGCCCCTTTCTCATTATGGAGTTTATCACCAAAAATTATATCACTGATCCATATTGCATTAGCACCACAAGCTTCCCAAACCATTTGATAAAAGGAAACTTTCAGTGGAAGAGGAAGAAATGTCCATTGAGCATTTGGAATAGAATTTAATACCTATTTAACAAAGCACTCTGTCTTTTCCCCTTACCCCTTACAGAACAGGCAGTGAAGAACAAATAGTAACCTAAACAAGACCAACAACTGAGGTCTCATAAGTCAAAAGGCCAATATTATTCCTAGGTGGATTTCTCTGTCGTAGAATCCGCTCCATTCTACTATCCAATTCTCCCCCCTAGTCAAAACTAACCATATGCCAAACTCAAAGAAAAAAAATGTGCTCCAACTAATGACTTTGAGAAACTTAATAAGCCTTTACTATGCAATTCATAGCTTCATTTCTTCCAGAGACCACTTAGTCCATTCTCAGATCCTTTAGCCATGTTTAGTGTGCCTTCTATCAACAGAGCCTGCACCTTAGTTATTATTTTCTTTATGGAACAAACACCTTATAAAAGCATTATCAGGGAATCTGCTCCCTCAAATATTCCTCCTTCCCAATTGAATCTTTAATCATTCCCTCTCAACCGGCTCTTTTCCACTAGCATACAAATATTCACAGACCTCCTTTATGATCAAAACAAAACAAAAAAGAAACCCATTCATTTGTCTTGGCTCTACTCTCCCCTCAAGCTTCCTTCTTTTTCCTCTTCCTTTCATAGCCAAATGACTGGAATAGATAGTTATAACTACAGCATATACTTTCTTAATATTAAACCTTCATTGTTTAGCCATTCTCTATTAATGCATATTGCATTAAACACTCACACTCTGACTTTTGACCCTACCACTCCACTGAAACTGTTCTTTGAAAAGTCACCAGTGACCTCCTAATCAACAAATAAAGTTCCATTCTATTCTCTCTCTTCCTCTCCCTCCTCTCTCAAACTATTAAAAACAATATGAAAGGATGCTCCAAATCACTAAAAAAATAAGGTAAATGAAAATCAAAATAACTGTAAGATTTCACCTCACATCCAACCAATTGGCAAAGATGAAAAAAGATGGTGACAGTCAAAGTTGAAATGGGTTTTTAGAAGACAGAAAAATAAGTGAATTATTGGTAGAGCAGTGAATCAGTGGTGGCACAATGAATTTTAGAAAGCAACTTGAAATTACACAGATGACATGATTAATTTGGCTATACCCTTTGACTCAAATTCCACTAGTAGCCATACTCAAAGGAGGTCATTGATAAGAAGAAAGTGCTCATATACACCAAAATATTTATAGTAAAACTTTTCGTGATAGCAAAGAATTGGAAACAAAGTTGATGCCCTTTAATTAGAGAATGGCTAAACAAATCATTGTACACAAAAACAATGGACTATAGTACTGTGTTATAAGAAATAAAGCAACGGATAAAGAGAAGCATGGGAAAGTCTGCATGAACTGATGCAGACTGAAGTAAGCGGAGCCAAGAAAACAATATATTTAATGACTACAACAATGTATATGGAAAAAACAACCATCACAAAATAATAAAAAATGAAAGCTACAAAATTGTCAAGACAAGCATGGCTCAAAAGTAGAGATATGAGAAGATATTCCCATTCCAACCTTTTGCAGACATAGAAGGTTCACAAGTATACATTTAACATATTTTTTTCAGATTTTCTTACAACATATTGATCAGTTATGCTGATTTTTCCTTCTTTTTTCTTTTTTTGTCTTTAAAAAAACTTATGGGGGCAGCTAGGTGGCACAGTGGATAGAGTACCAGCCCTGAAGTCAGGAGGACCTGAGTTCAAATCTGGCCTCAGACCAAACACTTGACACTTACTAGTTGTGTGACCCTGGGCAAGTCACTTAACCCCAATTGCCTAAAAAAAAAAAGTTAAAAAAACTTATGAGATGACTCTGGGAAGGGGAAAGGTACTAGGGGAAATACGATGATGTAAAAACCAAAAGACATGAATAAAAACTTCTCTAAAAAATAAAGCACCAATTTGTGAAGATTAACTTCACTGGAGAGGGAAATGCAGGTAACAACGGAGTTGAGGAAACCTTCTTGATGTTTGGCAAGACATGAGAGTCTACTTTTTTATGCCTCGTGCTTTTCTATAATCTCTTATTTTCCTTTTTATGAACTGAAATTCTCCATCCTGGTGTCTAGATTTACACAGCCTCTTCTTTCTGAAGTATCAATAAGATTATTTGGAATTTTTACAATCCAAAAGTTAACCTTGATAAAGTTGGCAATGACAAATCTCTGAATGGTCTTTCACAGAGGAACATAATTGATAGTCAGAGGTCCACTTGCAAGTAGCAAGGCACTAGCCAATTGCTTCAGGAAAACTATTCCTTTGCCTCTATGGTAGCCAGTAAGCATCATCAGAACTGTCCCAGGAGTGATGCTAGCTTTCAACCTGTTTGAAGGGCTTTTTGCAATAATTTAATAGCTTGCAAGGCATAATCTTAATATGGAAATACCTAAGCATTTTGTGAAGTTATACCACTCAGGTATCTCCATTATTATCTCTGCCAACTTCCTTTGAAAACTCATACTCCTTGAAGTCTTTGTAACATTTGATCCTGATGACCAGTTAGTTCCCTGAGATCCAGTCTCACATTTTCAACGGCTTCCTGCTCATATGTCCCACCATCACACCAAATTAAACAAGTTTAAAATGTAACTTATTATCCTCCCCCTAAAACCATCTCTTTGGGCTCCAAAACATGAGATCATTTTTATTCCTCCACTTCCTCACAGTCCTCCATCCTCATATATCCAGCAAGTCAGAGAGTCCTATTATTAATTTGAAATGTTTTTTGCACAATCCATTGTTTTGAAATTTTCATCTCACTTAATTTTATCATCCTAGTTCAGGCCATTATTACCAATCCTAACTGTATTATTATTATTATTATTATTATTATTATTGTAGTAGCTTCTTAATCTCGAGCCTCTCTGCCTTTAGTCCCTCATTCCAACTACTACTACCAGAAGAATTATCCTAAATCATGGTGTAGATCATGTCATTCTCAAAAATCATCAGTGACTTCCCACTGCTCTTAGGATGAAGCTCAAAGTCCTAAGTTTAACTTTCATGTCTCCCCATTGTCTGGCATTAACCTACCTGTCCAGGCTTACAAATTCATTCATCTTTCAGAATCTTCCACTCCCAGCAGGCAAAGTGATTTGCTGACTATCCCTCAAACATGCTTTATAATTTCCCATCTCCATGTTTTTATTTATCCTATTTCATGTGCCCGGAATTATTTCTTTACTTTTTCCTACTAATATCTTGCCTATTCTTCAAGACTGGGCTCACCTCCCACCCATGCCGTACAGACCTCTCAGATAATTCTAACCTAAAGAGATTGCTTCTTTTCTCTGACATATTATAGCACTAAATGTCCATACTTCTTGATTTGGAGACAGCTAGGTTATGAGTACTGGGTTTTGAATCAGAAAACCCTGACTTTGAATTCTGACTCAAATACTTACTAGCTATATAAGTTGTGGACAAGTCACTTAAACCCTGTTTGCCTGATTTTCTTCATCTGTAAGTTGAGGTTATTTGGGCAAAATTCCAAATGATCTCTACAATCCTTTCAAATTTCAAAGCTAGGATTTCTATGATTTGGCAACTAAAAAGGTATTGAGCTATAGATTCTCCTCTGTTTTTGAGTGGCTCTTTACATCTGGTTCTTATTTAGCTTTTCACTTTTTAATGCCTTATCTCCATAACTGCAGGAATGGAAGAGAAGGGAATAAGCATTTAAATAGTGTCTATAGTGTCAGGCACTATACTAAGCACTTTACAAATATTGTCTCACTTAACCCTTAATAATCCTGGGAGGTAGGTGCTATTATTACACCCATTTTACAGTTAATGGAATTGAGGCAAATAGAGGTTGCCCAGAGTCACACAGCTAATAAGTATCTGAGGCCCAATTTGAATTCAGGAAGATGATTCTTCCTGATTCCAAATTCAGTATTCTATCTGCTATGCCACCTACCTGCCCTACCTATTCTACCTATTATTGTTTCAGAAAAAACTGGGAAGACTTTATGAACTGATGCAGTGACATGAGGAGAACCAGGACAATAATTTATATAGAAACAACCATATTACAAAGACAACTTTGAAAATCTTAGGAACTCTGATCAATACAATGATCAAATTGTGATTCCAGAGGACTCCCGTTGAAATATACTACCCACATTCTGACAGAGAAGTGAAGGGCTCAGAGTGAAGATTGAGACATCATTTTTTGAACCTTTCCAATGTGGGAATTTGTTTTGCTTGACTACACATGTTTGCAATAGGGATTTTGTTTTCGTGTGTGTGTGTGTGTGTGTGTGTGTGTGTGTGTGTGTGTGTGTGTGTGAGAGAGAGAGAGAGAGAGAGAGGGAGGGAGGGAGGGGGAGAGAGAGGTGAAGAGGGAAGGAAGGACAGAAAGAGAAAGGAATGGAGGGAGAGGGAGGAGAGAGGGAGAGAGAGAGAGAGAGAGAGAGAGAGAGAGAGAGAGAGAGAGAGAGAAGGGGAGAGGGAGAGAAAGAGGGGGATGGAGGGAGAAAGAGGGGGAGGGGGAAAGGAGGGGAAGGGAGAGGGAGGAAGAAAGAGAAGAAGGAGAGGGGGAAGAGGAGAAAGAGAGAGAGAGAGAGAGAGAGAGAGAGAGAGAGAGAGAGAGAGAGAGAGAGAGAGAGACAAATAATTTACAACTATCCATCCCCTGAAGTTACTTTTGAACTCTCAGTGCTGCTGCTAGGCCTATACCCCCAGGAGACCAAGATGAGGGCAAAAGGTTCTATATGTACAAAAGGTATTGATGGCAGCTTGTCTGAAGTAGAAAAGACCTGGAAAGGGGGGGGGGAGGGGTATCTATCAGTGAGGAATGACTGACAAGTTGTGATGTGTGAATGTGGTAGAATGCTATTTAACTGTGAATAGTGAGGAGGGAAATGGTTTTAGAGAAATCTGGAAGAAGTTGTGTAAACTGATGCATAGTGAGGTGAGTAAAACCAGGGAGACAATTTGTACTATGGCATAAATATTGTGGAGATGAATTCTAGGAGACTTGGGGACTTCAATTAGCACAGTGATTTGCCATGATTTCAGAGAATATATGATGGACAATACTGTCCACTTCATGATGGAGAGGTAATGGACTAATATTTTGAATGGGACACAAATTTTGAACGTGGTCAATATGGAGATGTTTTTAAGGTTTATTTATGCTTATTTGTTGTGAAGCATTTATATTTCTTCTTTTTTCCCTGGGGAGATGGGGGCAGGGGAGGCAAAGAAAATTAATGTTTGACAATTAGACAAGAAAAATATAAGCTCTGATTGATTCAAATAGACAAGAAAAAAAGGAATTCAAAATACTGAGGGTGCAGTGACAGGAGTCATACTAACCCAAATTTCCAAATGATGCTATTTCAGGCAATATAACAAAGTGAAGGGGAAAATACGAGCAATGTAGGAGAGAACCTGAGGCAAGGGCACAGCATAAAGGGAGGCCTGCACATGGAAGAACAGACAATGAGGAAGATGTGTCAGGTTTGGTCTAGATCCAGCACTGCTCCAGATGAGCTGACTTGATTGTCCATCCTTAGAGAAGCAATGCCTTGAGGGAGAGCAAAAGAACCCTGACACTAACTAGAAAAGATCTTAAACTCAGAACCAGAGCTAAGGGATAAATTGTAATGGCTCTTGAATGTCAAGCTAAGACATTTGGCCTTTATCCCACAGGCAATGGCAAGTCTTTGAAGACTTAATGGAGCATTTTTTTTAAATTAAATAGATCGCATTCTAAAGAACCCATCAGGCATTTGCCACCAGTAGGCACATAAGACATACATTTTAAAGAGAGAATATTCGTAACACTCTTCTTTCTTTTTAAAATTCTTTCCATGTACTTTTTCTCAAGCAACATATGAGATTACCAATTTTTACTCCATCATCTCTGATTTGCATAGAACTGCCTGTTTA
The DNA here is from genome assembly GCF_003287225.1 of Phascolarctos cinereus. NCBI lineage: Eukaryota > Metazoa > Chordata > Mammalia > Diprotodontia > Phascolarctidae > Phascolarctos > Phascolarctos cinereus. Next base: position 142,378,633 of record NW_027556098.1, read on the forward strand.
AGGGTCACAAATATATAATTGTCATGCTGCTATTTAGTCCTCTAAAATATTGATTCCAGATACTAATCCTGGTGCTCCTCCATTACCTTCTAAAAGAAATGTGTGTCGCAAAGAAAATTCTTATTCCAGAATGCCTTGCTCTGAGTTCAAGGAACTTTGTTTTTCAGTCATTTTAGCTGTGTCCAACTTTAGTGACCCAAGTTGGGGTTTTCTTGGCAAAGATACTGGAGTGGTTTGCCATTTCCTTCTCCAGCTCGTTTTACAGCTGAGGAACCTGAGGCAAATATGGTTAAGTGACTCACACAGCTAGTAAGTGTCTGAGGCCAAATTTGAACTCAGGTCTTCCTGATTCCAGGCCCAGCACTTTATCCAGCTGCCCCAGCCCTAGTGGGAGAGCCTTTGAGAACTCAGCTTCCATGCCATAACAAATGAGGACTTTAGTGGACACAGCAGGTGATATAGGAATGAGAAGCATATCTGACACTCCTGACTGAAACAAGGATGCAAAAAGAGCACCATGATGAACAAAATAAAAAACCAGAATGAAATCCAAGAAGAAACTAGACTGAGAGTGAATTCCCAGTCTGAGTCCATATAAGGAAACAGCCAGAAATGTATTGCATTATTTCATAAATTAAAAAAGTAAATCATGTTATCTGCAATAAATTATAATTTTTTGTTTCCTTTTTGCTTTTGCTTACCTTCTTAATTGGGCATGAGATAGTGCAGTGGATAGAGCAGTGGGCTTGAAATCAGGAAGACTCATCTTCATGAGTTCAAATCTGGCCCCATGCACTTACTAGAAAGGGGCTAGTAAAAGTATCATTAGAAGTAACCTAGTATATAGACCAGGGAGTGAATAGAAGAATCTGAATCCTATAGCTACATAGCTTAGATGCTGCAATGAAATAAGGATCCTACAAACCTAAGACTAGGAAGGCAACAATCAGATAATCCCCTTGGAAACTCAAAGTTTGTAGCTTTTTGGTCAATCCTGAGGGCAGCTTCGAAGAGCTCAGAGTTAATTGGCAGGGCCCTGAGTAATACAGAACATGTTCAAACAAGGCCCCACCATTCCATCCAGAAGGAATTAAAGCGTGGTTTTCAACACAAAGCACAAATCCAGGAAGTAAGGCTGGGAAAATGAGTAAAAAAGAAGACACCAAAGAAAGATTGTGGATCTAGCAACATGTGAGACCATTCCCAGAAGAAAAGTATACCTGCACAATATCCATAAGCAAAGTCTGAAACAAAAACACAGCATGGTCAGGTTAAATAGAACTGGTATCTAGGAAAACCTAACAGGAAAGAAGTTAAGGACCTAATTAGAATTTTAGAAAAGTTAACTATGATAGCTCTCCAGTGATTAAGAATAGGAAAGTATATACATATTTCTTAATGCATTTTTTAAAATTCACCATTTACCAGTCATTCAAAACCTCAACAAAAATTAGAAACACTAAATATATTTTATAGAATATAATTTTATTGCATTATTTTTATCAATACCATTGAAGAAAAGATTGGAAAAATTAACTGGAGACTAAATGATAATCCAAAAGAATTGATGCATCAAAGAATAAATTATAGAACAATAGGTAACTCCATCAAAGAATATACAATAACAAGAAAATACACCAAAATTTTGGGAATAAAGTCAAAGCACTCATTAGATGAAATTTTCTATTGCTATATACTATCCTCAACAAAAGGGAGAAAGAACTGATCAGCTGAACACCAAAATAAAAATTCTGAAAATGAGAAACCAATAAAAGTGAAAGCAAAAAAAAAAAAACCCCTTAACTTATGAGCAATAAAATAAGCTATTTTTTAAAAATCATAAAATAAATCTTTTAAATAAATGAATTAGAAAGATACAAAGTACACATTTTTAAAACATGAAATAAAGAATTGAAATAATCCAATTTCAGAAAAAGAAATTGAATAAGCCATAAATGTACTCATAATTGAAAAACATAGGACCAGATAGATTTACAAATGAATTCTATCAAACATTGAAAGGACAATTTGTTCCAATTTATGTAAATGTTTGTCCAAAAAAGGGGAAAAAGCAATCCTACCAAATTCTTTCTATGAAACAAGTATATTCTTAATGTGTAATCAAGAAAAAACAGAATAGAGAAAGAAAATAATAGACCAATAATCCTATTGTTGACAACAACAACAACAATAAAGGCTTCTTGAGATTCCATGAACTCTTCAGGTGGTCCAAGAAGAGCTGCCTTCTACAGTATTCTTTCAGTGCCAGTAAGACAAAGAAATGTTTTACAGCAGTGTGGTATAGTAGAAAGAGTGCAGGTTTAGAATCAGAAGTTGTTGTTCAGGCATTTGTCATGTCCGACTTTTCATGACCCCATTTGGGGTTTTCTTGGCAAAGATACTACAGTAGTTTGTCATTTCCTTCTCTAGATCATTTTACAGATGAAGAAACTGAGGCAAGCAGTTGTCCAGGTTCACACAGTAAGTATCTGAGGCCAGATTTGAACTCATGAAGATGAGTCTTCCTGATTCCAAGCCCAGTGCTCTATCCACTGCACTATCTCATGCCCAATTAAGAAGGTAAGCAAAAGGAAAAAGAAAACAAAATTATAATTTATTGCAGATGATATGATTTTACTTGTTTAATTTTTAATTTATGAAATAACACAAGCATTTCCATAAGACAGAAGAATAAAAAAGATGATTGCACATGAAACTGCAAATTTATTATGTTCAACTTGCTATTCCTTTTAAATATATGATAAAGTTATCATGTAACTTTCTTTTCTTCTTTTTTTCTTCCCTCCTCCCCTATCCCTGCACCAGAGATGAGTATCATTAGATACAAATATATATTTATATAAAATCATTCTATGCATACTTCTGTTTATCAGTTCTTTCTCTGGATGCAGTTAGCAGCTTCCTTCATAAGTCCTTTCTAGTTAATTTGGGTATTTATGATAGTCAAAATAACTTAGTCACTCAAAGCTGTTTTTAAAACAATATTGCTGTTACTCTATACAACGTTCTCTTGCTTCTGCTCACTTTACTCTTCATTATTTTTGTGAATCTATCAATTTTTTTTGAATGCTACTGTGCTATAATAAATAATCTATTGACTATAGAAATAAATGATTTACTTATAGAATCCTGGACAGTCAACTAAAATTAAACAATAACTTCATTGAAGTAGCAGGAAATAAAATAAACTCACATAAGTCATCACCCTTTCTGTATATTAAAAACAAAACCTAGCAAGAAGATATAGAAAAATAAATTCTACTCAAAATAACTATAGACTACATAACATATTCCAGAGTCCATCTACCAAGATGCATAGCAAATATATAAATACAACTTTAAAACATTCTTTATAGAAATATAGATCAACAATTAGAAAGACAAGAATTGCATATGATTAGACCATACGAATATAATAAAAGTGGCAATGCTCTCTAAATTAATTAAATTATTGAATGCCATAATGGTAAAACCACTGAACTATTACTTTAAAGAGTGGGAAGTATAATAAAACTCATCTAAAAGAACAAAAAGTCAAGAATCTCAAAAAAATTTAAGTGGAAGGAAGTGGGTCTAACAGTGCTAGATCTCAAACTATACTACAAAGCAGAAACATCAAAACTATTGAGTACTGGTTAAAAAAAAAAACAAAAAAGACAACAAACGGAATAGGTTAGGTACACAAAATACAAAAGCAAGCAAACTTAGCAGCATAATATTTGATAAGCCCAAAAGTATTATTTACTTATTATTTGACTCATTCAACAAATTTAACTCATTATTTGACAAAAATTGCTGGAAAAACTAGAAATTAGTCTGACACAAATTAGGTTTAGAACAACTCATACTGTATGCTAAGAAACATTCAAATAGATACATTACAAATATAAAAGGTCACCTCATAAACAAATCAGAAGATCAAGGAAGGAAGTGCCTTTCACAGCTATGAATAAAGGAAGAGAGCAGAATCAACCAAGGGAGAGAAGTTTCTACAAAAGGATTTTTACATTGAAAGTAGAAGCGGAACAAAAACACAAACATTTCTCCCCAGTGCTTTGGGAGCACACTCAGCAAAGTCAAACCAAGAGCAAAGATCCACCAACAGAGCAAATAAAGAGAATGACTAAGGCTAGCTTTTTTTTAAAAGTTTTGTTGATGTGTTTCGGTTTTATATTACAAACATGATTACTCTGACTTCATAAGAGGTTAACTGTAATATAGTAAACCAATTATGTACAACTAATAATACAGTGACCTCATCTGATAATGCATGCAACATCTCATATCTGTAGCATCCTATCCTTCACTCCATTTTTTTTAAATGAAAAGAAATTTATTTTCTCTCCCTCCTACCACCTACTCCACCAGAAAAAGAAAAAAGAAAACAATTATGTGCAGTAGAGCAAAACAAATTCTCTCAATGATTCTAAGATGCAGAGAAGGTGGCAACCTGTACTAGTAAATGGAGTTCCCTCACCTGGGAACTCCCTATACCACTGATTTAGTCCTTATCCCTTATATTTTGCATTTATGTTTATATATGAAATCTCCCCCAGTAGAATGTAAACTTGCTCAAGGGAAAGAATGCTTCATTTCTTTGTCTCCCCAGAACCCAGCAAGGTAAATGGCATATAATAGGTGCTTCATAAAGGCTTGTTAAGTTGACTGATTGCTCAATTTTCCAGGGTAAGCTAAATGGTCCATATAGGAGCCCATCTTTTGGGCTCAATCCCATTAAAATCATATTTCAGTATTATATGTTGTCTCTTATAGAAAAGAGGCTAACTGCCAATGACTGAAGAGAGCCCCAAAATCTAGAAGAATAGCATCCCACCTGAGACCTGCTTCAACTTGGCTCCCACAGCCATCAATGAGGGGAGCAACCCCTCTGGCTATGCAACCAGGCAACTGCCTGCGTGCATGTGATACAACTAGTACCTCCTTTGCAGCCCCAACTACTGGAGACCTAGGAAAGGAAATTCTTAAAGCCAAAGTCTTTGGCACTATCAAATGATTCAACATTTAAAAATGAATATGGTTTTATTGACACTAAAATTTATCAACTTCTTTGCTGCTATACTCTGCTGTATCACTTCCATATGAATTGTCTTAGAAAGTTTCTGAAGATCATCTGGCAAAATAAGGTATCCAACACTGAGGTCCTTTCTCCAACTGAACTTCCAAGAATTCAAACTCTACTGCAGAGAGCACAACTCCAATGGGTTGGTCACATTGTTTGAATGCGAAACATATACAAAAGATTTTTGCACAAAAGTTTTTTAGGCAGAACTCACACAAGGCAAGCTCTCACATGAAGGTCAGAAGAAGTGATAGAAGGATACTCTCAAGGTCTCTCTGAAGAACTTCAGAATCAATTGTGAGATATGGGAGACATTGGCACAGGACCACTCAGCATAGCATACCTACATCAAAGAAGGTGCTGTTCTGTATGTACAAAGCAGAATTTCAATAACTCAAAAGAAACATGAGATTTGCAAATTTAGGGACATTGTCACTTCAAATGTTCATAAGGATTATTTGTGCCCAACCTGTGGTAGAGCCTTCTAGGCTCATTTTGGTCTAATCAGCCATAGTCTGACACGCCATACCTTGACCCCAACATAGAGATGTCATTTTGGTCTTCTTCAAGCACGAAAGACAACCATCACCACCATCACCCTCAAGTATATTGGAACTTCCCATCTGCCACCAAAACCTCTGATATGTGTTGTTTCTTGGTATTAGAATGTGAATGCTTTAAGAATACAGACTATCAATCGTGTGTGTGTGTGTGTGTGTATTATAAGTGCTTAATAAATTTTTATTCACATAATCAATAGATTCTAAACTCCTTGAGGTCAGGGATTATTTCATTTTTGTTTCTAAACCCTAGTGCTTAGAGGAGTGCCTTAAACCAAATAGTTTCTTAATAAATGTTTGCTGAATTGAGTTTAGCCAAATTGAACAAGCCCAAATACTAATAGAACTTATGTCAGAAGTGACATTTAAACTTATGCAGAACAGTGGAAACTGAAATCCAGCAACTGACTTCCCTTCAGTAGTTGGAGACCCACTTTCCAAGCTAAGTGTTCTTTCCAAGGAGGCATGTGATGTTTCCCATCCCTGGGAGCATAATTATCACCAATGCAGTGGCTCTTCTTTGAGGCTGATTACAAAGTCATCCATCCAGCAGTCTCAGGACCTCCAAACTTTTCAGTTTCTATTTCCAGTTCACACACTTCTCAGATTTTGTGTTTGATAAGCACTGTTTGTGTTTTGCATATTCAGATGCTATTTTACAATCTGCCAGTAAGACACCAGCTATATAGAGATCACAAGCAATCAGACCGTCTGTGGTATGCTGTCTCAGAGAAGTAGGAGAAAAAGTGGAAAGATCAAAGAAATCTATGTAAAAGAAGTGACCCTCAAGAATCCCCAACTAATGAACTGGGTTCTCACAGTAAATCTCTAAGATGCTTTTCAGTGGACTTGGCCCCTCTCTCTGCCATATCCTGAAAGGTTTTCCTAGATTCTCACCAATAAGGAACATGTAGTTCTACTTATAATTTCATTCAGAGACTTTACTGTCTACATACATCCCATCCTTGATAATCCCAAAGTTTTAGGAAAATTGTGGTTTCTCCTCAAAAAAAAAAAAAAGATTGGATTAAAAGTCACTAAACTGTTCCATTGGCCCAGGAATCCCACTCTTGGGCATATTCCCACAAGGAAGCAAAATATAGAAAGAAAGGTTCTATATACAAAAATATTGTAATGGTACTATGGTGGCAATAAAAACCTAAAAATGAAATGGGTGCACAATGAATGGGGAATGTCTGAACTAAAGGTGATATATGAATATAAAGTAATACTGTGGCCCTCTAATAGATGAGAAGCATAAAGAATTAAGAGAAACATGAGAATTGTATGTACTGATCAATAGTTAAGTAAGCAGGATCAGAAGAATTCTATACCCAATGACTACAATAATATAAATGAAGAGAATACAAATAGGAAACAAAACCCTCTGCAATCTGGCCTCCAACTTCATCACTCAACTGAAACTGCCCTGTCCAAGGAGTAATCTCTCCATTTACAAATCCAATGGGCTTTCCCTTAATCCTTATCCTCCTTGGCCTCTGCATTAATTGATATTGTTGATCACCTTCTCTAGTTTACTTTTTCCTCTCTAGATTTTCATGACACTGTTCTCTCTTGGTTCTCCTACTACATCTCTGACTACTCTCACAATCTACTTTGCTGGTTCCTCATCCATATTGTGCCCACCCATGATTGAAATCCCCCTAAGGCTCTGTCCAGGGTTCCCTTCTCTTTTCACTCTATACAGACTTACTTAGTGATTTCATCAGCTCCCATGGGTTTGTCATTTCTATACATATGATTCCAAGATCTATAAATCCAAATTTATCTCTCTGTTGAGCTATACTCATGCATTTCCAACAGCCTCTCAAATTGGATATTCCATAGACATCTCAAACTCTACCTGTTAAACAGAAATCACTATATTTACTCCCAAATCCCCATTGCTTCAGAACTGCCCTCTGACTTTCACCACCATGGTGGTTCAAGGCAGCACTATCCCTCTAGTTGCCCAGGTACACAATGTCAGCATCATCCTTGACTCTTCAGTCTTACTCACCCCACATATCCAATCAGTCACCAAATCCGATTTTACCTTCACAGTATCTCTCATCTATAGTCACCAACTCTCCACCCATATATCAACAAATCACTTCAGACCTCCATCACCTCTTGTTTGAATTGCTACAATAGCATTCTAATTTTTCTGCCTGCCTTAACTTTCTCTGTACTCTGATCCCTCTTCCACTTGGCTACCAAGGTGATTTTTCTAAAGTGTAGGCCTGACCATGTCCTCCTACTCAATGAGCTCCAGTCCTCTGTTTGGCATTACAAGCTCTTCATAACCTGATTGCTTCCAGGAATATTCTGTACTCTCACTTCTGCCTCCTAATCTCCCTTATTTCCTTCAAGACTCAGATCTGATCACATCTCTGCAAGAAGCCTTTTTAATCCTCATAGTTACTAATGTCTTTTATTTGCAGATTCCTTTCAACTAATCTGCATATATGTGCCTAATAATATACATATTGTCTCTCCCCTTAGAATTCACACTCTTGAACGGAGGGACTTTTTGCCTTTTTTGCATCTATAATGCTTAATACAGTGCCTAGAAAATAGCACTTAATAAATGCATGTTGACTTGAATGATTATAATGACAGGTCAATTGTTTTTCAGTAAAACAGAGGATGAAATTTATATCTTCCATTTCTTCAGAAAAGAGGAGAGGCTACAGGTACAGAATGCTGGATACACTATCAAATGCAATTACTGTGTCAGCTGGTTTTGATTATCTGCTTTTCATTGTAATAAAAGAAGACCAGCATGGGGAGGGGGAGTGGAAGAGAGTAGGAATCCAAAAATAATTGTGATATAAAACTAGGAAGCGGCAATAAACTTTTTTTTTCAAGATTAGGTTCTTGTAATAGAAACCTAGGTACTGAGTTCTAATCACCCCTTTTGCTCAGTCTATTTATGTGACCTTAAGCATCATTCAAGCTCTGAAAGTCTCAGCTCCATAGTAGACAAAGGATACTGGTGTACCTTACTTTACATATAAAGTATATTTTGAGAAATTGGGTATGAATCAAATTTTTATGTATAATCCCTATTTCCCCACTGAATGACACTATCTCACCAGTGGTGCCGTCTTTTAATTTCTCATTTACAGCCACACAACAGTGGCTTCTAAATGCACCAATTTTAACTTTTTTTCCCCTCCCATTTAGTTAGACCACCAATAAATATTTATTGATAACCTACAATGAGAATTCATGATTGACTCCTAGGAGTCCATGCAATTGTGTGGGTCTAGGAATCTTTGTGAGAGTCACTTTTGATGTATAAAGAAAACATGCATTTACACTAGTTGTATTACAGGAGCCTGCCTTGCTATTAGCTGCATTGTAAAATGATTTTTGGTAATGCAGGTTTAATAGCTTTAAAGGCTTAAAACTACACTCTGACTTTTGGGACATGCTGCATGTATAACCAGGCTTGAATACATACATACATACATACATACATACATACATACATACATACATACACACATGCACATATACATACATGCAGATACGTGTGTGTGTGTGTGTGTGTGTGTGTGTGTGTGTGTGTGTGTCCCTTAAATTCAGATTTCCTCATATCCAGTTTTCTCAAAGAAAAGCCCACCTTTATTGAATTGTCTGCTTGGGTTACCATGGAAATGGATAATCGTAAAGTATGTCTAGAAACACAAGCACTCACATAAAACATCAATAATAGTCTCCATTGTTTTGAGCCATAATTGAAACTATTCACATTGTGTTGCTAGAAATAAACAAATGACCCTCCAATTTGCAACTCCTTATAAAACCACAGGGTTCTGGGTAAAAGCTAATGGGCTTTTTGAAGAGCAAGTCACATCAAACTGATCTAATTTTCATCTATGATAGAATATAGAGGCATTCATCTGGAAAAGAATCTCAGTAGGTTAGCAGTTCTGTCAACTTGTCTCTTAAGTCAAATATACCTATGCCTGGCAGGTATTTTTTCTTACTTCAAGAGAGACAGTGCAGTACAATGGAAGGAGCCCTGGACTAAGGGACAGTTGTTCTGCAATTTATTAGCCATGTGACCTTGCCCAAATCATTGATTTTTCTGGATCTCAGTTTCTTTGTTGATAAAATGAGGGGGTTGGATTCAATGGTCTCTAATGTCCCTTGTAGTCCTAAATTTCTGTGTTTCTATTTCCACAAGACCCCACCATCTGCCTCAGTAGTTTATTATAAGTTTTAAGTTGAAAAGAATAAGTATAATCATAAACTCATAGATTTAGAGTTGGAAGAAACCTTCCATCCATCAAGTCCAACTCCTTTATTCCACACATGAAGAAACTGAGATTAAATGACTTGTCTAAGTCCACAAAGTTAGTATCTGAGCCAAAATTTTCACTCAGCTCTTTCTGACTCCAAGTCCAGCCTTCTAATCCTCCTCACTGCCTGTGATATTTCAATAATCAAGGTGTTATAATTTGATTGGTATGAACAAGCACTCCACCCAAAAGGATAGTCCCCAAGAATGGTTGTAATCACAAAACTCATCATTCATTGTGCAGCCAACCTAATGACAAGCCTCTCTTAATAATAGGATAACCTCCTGCATGACATATATCCATAATCATACCATTGGAATTACCAAAAAAAAGTCACATTTTGTGACACCTGAGATCCATTTAGCCTAGTATTCTATTTCTTAACAAGAGGTACATTGTGGAAAATCATGGTTGACTTTCTTAATGTTAGCTTCAAAGGATCTTATGTCACCAAACATCATAGTTTTCCTCAGTTACTTATTATACAACCTTTCCATTATGAATTTATCTAAACATTATTGAACCTATTAATATTCTTGGGTAATACCACGGACCCAGTTATGAGTTACATGTGTTTATTCCCTACTATATTGCGGGGGGGGGGGGAGAAGAGAGAGGAAATTGATCCCAATCTTACCTCTCTCAAGCTCCAAGATAGACTCTCAGGTTCTAGCATTCTTGGATTTAGTGGTCAAGTAAGTCTACATTCATCTTATCCATGACTAGTTCAGTCTTTGCATCTTCAAAATGAGTAGTTCTAATATCTTTAGTCCACTCTCAAGAAGCAACCCATCCTCACTCCATTTCATTCAGTTGTTGAACAGAAATTAGTTAAGCGATTATTGTGTGCTAGTTACTGCACTAAGTTCAGGGTCCACAAAGACAAAAAATAAAATAAAATATGGCCCTTTCCCCAAAGGGACTTCCATTCTTTTTTTTTTTTTTTGCATTCCAGCTTGGTTCCACTAAGGTATATCTTTAACCTATATTGACATCATGCAAGATCTATTACAGGTGGAAAGGAGGTCTATAAGAAACTGTAGGCTATAGGAAACTTAATCCCAGAATAACTGGCAAGGATTAAATGACACCTATGGAACACAAATAAAATTATCAAAGAATTCACCTGAGTTGGAAACACCAAGGAGTGACCATTAGAGGATCACACATTTTAGAGCTAAAAAGAAACTTCAAAAGATCATCTGGTCCAGCTCCTTGCATTCATTGTTGTTCAGTTGTTTCAGTCACCTCTGACTCTTTGTGACCCCATTTGGAATTTTCTTGGTCAAGATACTGGAGTGGTTTGCCATTTCCTTCTCCAGCTCATTTTGCAGATGAGGAAACTGAGGCCAACAGAATTAAGTGGCTTGCCCATGGTCACAGAGCTAGTAAGTATCTGAGGCTAGATTTAAATTCAGAAAAACCAATCTTAATGACTCCAAGCCCAGCATGCTAGCTACTGTGTGACATTGTTATTGCCATTTTATAGATGAGGGAATTGAGACCTGGAGATGTTAAATTATTTGCTCAACATTACACAGCTGAGAAGTAGCAAAGGGCTAACTGAAACACTGGTCTCCTCTCATCTAAGTGCAGTTGTGGGTCTGACCAATGAAAGAGCCAATACAGCCCCTAGGCATGGATATTCTCATAAATGAATCCCCAGTAACCGTAGACAGTTCCCATTCTACAGAACAGCAGCAAATGACAGCTTCAGGGGCAGCTCTAGATGCAGTGAAGTACAACGGATTCCCAGGACACCAAGTTGATAGTCATGAGAGGTGCTTCAGCTAGGACAAAATCCTCATAACCTCAATTGTCTAGGAAGAGTTCCCTCTTCCACTGACAGCATTTGAATTTGTGGGAGATTTTCCCCTTAGTATATGGGAGTTTTGATTATTTACTTTTGATTATTTACTTTGGTATTCTGTTTAAATGTCATGCTTTGAATTGATATGTCATCTGCCCTGGTCCACTATAAGGAGATACCTCAGTAGGAGCTAGAAGCCATAGTTTTGGATGGGCAGTAAGCCTAACATACTATGAACTTAGGCATAACTCAGGAAGGAAGTAATATCCGGGTGGCCTCAGGCCATAGGTGTAAGACATTGTCCTAAGATCATAAATTTAGAGTTGGGAGGGACCTCAGGAAAGGAACTGAGACTCTAAGTTCAATCCCCTCATTTTTGTTGTTGTTCAGTCATTTCAGTCATATCCAACTCTTCATGACCCCATTTGGGGTTTTCTTAACAAAGATACTGGATTGCTTTGCCATTTCTTTCTCCAGCTTATTTTACAGATGAGGAAACTGAGGCAAACTGGTTTAAGTGACTTGCCCTGGGTAACACAGCTAGAAAGTGCCTGAGGCTGGATTTGAACTCATCTTCCTGACTCCAGGCCCAGTGCTTTATCCACTGCACCACCTAGCTGTCCTCATTTTAGAGAAGAGTAAACTGAGGCCAAAAGTTAAGTGATTGACTCAGAATCACATAGCTAATAAGTGTCTAAGGTGAGATTCAAGTTCAGGTCTTTCTGACTCAAGGCCAATACTTTATACACTATACCACACTGCTTCCAGTGCTGTACGGTTTAGTTAGGCAGACAGACATTAAAAAAAAAATAACAAAATGAGATAACATTTGCTAAATTCTAAATGGGCGTCTTACTGACTAGTGCTTCAAGAATTCTGGGTAGGAGGAGATTACTGGATCAGGGGCACATCAGAACCCACATTTACACTGCCCTCAAGCATCTGAGAAGAGTCATGGCTAGTACCTACATGATGGAGATAGATAGATGATGTAGATGGTTACAGCGCTGGACCTAGAATCAAGAAGACCTGAGTGCAGATTTGGCCCTAAAAACTTACTAGCTGTGAGACTGTGGCCAAGATCCTGTCTGACTCAGCTTTTGCAACTTTGAAATGGGAATAATAATACTGCCTACCTAGGGCTGTTGTGAGGATTAAATGAGACAATCTTTGTAAAGTGCTTAGTACAGCACCTGATACATAGTTAAGTGCTTAATAAATGATTGTTCCCTTCTCTAACAGGCCTCAGCTACAAAAGGATTCTGCCTCCTCTTTTTTGCTTTTTGAATCCTTATGCAATCTTCAAAATCCAACTTAAATGCCACTTATTCCATGAAAGCCTCTCTGATTCACAAACACATACATACATACATACATACATACATACATACATACACACACACACTCCAATTTGGGTAATGACCTTTCCCCTTGAATCTCACATAACATCTTGTTTAGTAGCCTTCTAATGTGCTTATGATATAATATTGTATATTTCAATTACTGGCTAGGCTGGTACCTTATCATCCCAAGAAGACTATAGTCACTGAGAGGCCAGAGACTGACTCATCTAAAATTTAGATCTTTCCTCCTAGCAGCTTGAAGTTTCTCTATACACAGAAGCCAATTAATAAATATTTATTGAATATCTGTTGACTTTATCACATATGGAATGAATTCTTCCAGATAATTATTTCCCTGAAAGACCTCTACTTCTTTATTTATTTTTTTTTTAATTTTTAGGCAATTGGGGTTAAGTGACTTGCCCAGGATCACACAGCTAGGAAGTGTCAAGTGTTTGGTCTGAGGCCACATTTGAACTCAGGTCCTCTTGAATTCAGGGCCAGTGCTCTATCCACTGTGCCACCTAGCTGCCCCAACCCACTACTTTTTGTTCCTGATCTTGATAAAATATGGATCCCGTTGGCTGCTCATCCTTTACTCTCAAGCACAGACCCAAGTTTCCACTAAACTTCTGAATTTATTGTCTAGTTGGACAAAGATTTCTAGATTTAATCTTTGTCCCAAAAACATGCAACTATGCTTGGACTATACCTACCTTGTCATCTCTTTGATGATTTCAGTAGAGATGGGAATCTGCTAAATATCTGCTTGTTCCCAAAAGGTCAAGATAAGATAGGACCATTTTCATAGAGGAGCCCTTCTAAAGTGGGAATACCTCAGAAACTGGAGAAGACCACCTTACAGGGCAGGGAAGAGAGCAGTCTACCAAACAAAAGCAATGTCATGTTAAGCTGATCACAGTAAATAATGGACCAACAAGAGCAGTAAATAACTCTCATCAAGAGCTTAGTATTGCTCAGACCATTTCATGGGAAATTTCAGAAACGGTGAGTCCTTTACTTTCCCTTGACCCAACTCCCCATAAGGCATCCATGCTCCAGCATGGATTTGCAGACCATCTTTTTAAACATCAAATTAGTTTGTGGGAGGAGGAGGGAATTGTTCCTGTAAAGTATGAAATTGTCAAATTTACTACCTAATCAATACATAAAATGGAAGTTAAAAACATGCTGTCAAACTGTTCAATATTTCCTAAAGGGTAATTTTTACCTCCACTTCCTATGTCCTGACTGGCAGTTGCTGGCTTCTGCTCTGAGAGTAAGTCATTAGATCAGCTTTCAGGGCCTTGGAAGTGATGAGATGAGATGAGACAATCCATCACACCTCCATGATGCTGCTAATGGAAGCATAAAGTTTTTTAATTTTTTTTAACTTGGGAGTGGGGGTGGAAAAGTGAATGAAGTAATTTTTATACTGTTGATGGCAAATGTTTCCTATTCAGTTCTCAGTTCCAATTCCCCTTTCCTAATTACTTTTATAAGCTTATTTCCAAAGCTCTCACACTTCTTAGCTACAGATGGCAATGATAATAAGCCATGGTGGTGAGCTAAATACTGACAAATGTAGGGAAATGGTCTTCTCTCTCCATTAAAAAGAAACACCTATGCTATGGTGCTGAGAGAAACAAATGAGTGAGAATAATTTGGGTGCCCGTCTTTGCTATAAGGTACAAACTTTGCTAAGTTACTTTCCTTTCCTGAAGGCCAGGGGTGAGTATAGAAGAAATAGATTCCATTCCCCTACCTCCAACACTTCTAGAAGTCTAGCACAGAGTTTCTGCAACTACTTCAGGCCACTCTAGAGTTGCCAATAACTATGAATGGTCCCTCTTCCATGCTGCCATAAGCCACTAACTTCCCTCCCTTTGTTCCCCCCAAAAAATTCAGAATTAATGGGTAGATAATATTACTTGGAATCAGAGGTCAGTGAGATTCTTTGTAGTATGAAATATAAGTAGTTAGCATGGCATAGTCAATCAAAGGAAGACCTGGGTTCAAGTCTTGTCTCTGACACATACTAGCCATGTGACAATAGCCAAATAATTTAAACTCTTATTGTCCCTGATAATTCTCTAAGACTATAATTCCCAGACCAGTTGCT
This sequence comes from Phascolarctos cinereus, assembly GCF_003287225.1. Taxonomy (NCBI): domain Eukaryota; kingdom Metazoa; phylum Chordata; class Mammalia; order Diprotodontia; family Phascolarctidae; genus Phascolarctos; species Phascolarctos cinereus. The sequence continues at coordinate 142,393,882 of NW_027556098.1, forward strand.
GACCTCTATCAGTGGAAGGAGTTTCCATACTGGGAGTTCCAAACACTAATTGGAAATGAAGGAAGGAAGAAAAGAAAGAAGGGAGGAAATAAGTTAAACATATCTCCAAAAGAAAAATGACTGATGGGAAAATATCATGGATATATCAAGCCGAGAAAAATGGAATGAAAAAACTTTTGCATCCACCATGTATTCTCTGTCTGCAGATATTCAGATCCATGTGAGTAAAGACAGAGTATATTCTACAAAGTGCTCTCAGGGCAGTAGAATAGAGCAGCACAGTCATATAGTTGATAAGTCATCTCTTTCATTGAACCTTCCATAAGTTCCCCTTGATTTTGACCTTTCCCCATATTATAATTCCAGGGTAGTTTATTAAACATAGTTAGCAAATCACTTAGCCTAATAATGTATTCTTCCATTCATATGCCAAAATCATATAAGATTCCTACAAAAGTGTAACAACAGAAATGACTTTGTTTGATAACCCTTAAATTGCAAATATCAAGCAAGACACAAAATGTTGATAAGTAAGCTATGGCTAATGGCACTTGCCACTGCCTTGGAGGATATCCAGTGCAGCATTCCAAGAGAAAAGGGATTGCCCATACAAAGCGAGGTCCTCCAGGTGCTCCTGTCAGTGTTTGATATGGTGCTGATTACATCAAGACCCAAAACAACGCAGAATTCCCTACACAAAATCCATAATCACTTAAGAATTCATCCTAACTATTCACCCAGGAAAAATCAATTACATGAAGAACACCTATAGTCTGGACTATGATAAGCAGTGGCATAGACAGCCCACAGCACTGGCCTCTTAGTATTTGTATATTTGACAGACAGCATCTCTCCCTCATCGCTCTCCCATATCCAATAAGATGCCAAAATCTTGTCAATTCTGCTTCCAGAATATTTCTCATGCCTGCTCCCTTCTTTCCACTCACACTACCCAAATTCAGGCCCTGCCTCACCTTTTCTTCTAGGCTATTACAATAGATTTTTAAAAATACACTTTTTCAATTCTGAATTTAATACCAAATAAAATTAACACTTCAATGTACAAAGTAGAACAGGGAGGAAAAGTAAATTATACATATATCTGCTAGAGTCTATTATATACCACTTATTTTTTAAATTTTATTTTTAAATTATGAAATAAAACAAGCATTTCTGTAACATAGTATAATGAAAAGATGATTGTGCATGAAACTTGACATCTATTACGTGCTTGCTATTCCTTTTAAATACATAATAAAGTTATCATGTAAATTTCTTTTTTTTCTTTTTTTTCTCTCTCCCCATCCCCACCCTAATTATGGCTACCATTAGACACAAATAGGTATATACATGTAAAATTATTCTATATATACTTCTATTTCTCTTCTTTCTCTGGATGCAGAGAGTGTCTTGCTTCGTATGTCCTTTGTAGTGAATTTGGGTATTTATGATTGTCAAAATGACTAATTCACTCAAAGTTGTTCTTAAAACAATATTGCTATTATTGTATACAATGTGCAAGCTAGTAAATGTGTAACAGTGGGGCTCTCAGGGAAAAAAATGTGTACACACATTTTTAAATATAATCTGCTTTAATACTTTTTTTAAGTTTAGACAATCAACATGACAATAAATCAAGCCCCAATTGGTAGCATTTGCCCATTTCCAAGCTGTAAATGCTCACGTCGAAAATTTAACAATCCTCTAGAAAGCCAGTTAGACTTGGCTTCAGCATATCTATGTTGCTAAGTGTATAGTAAATCCAACATGTAGCTTTCAAACATGTCCTGCTTCATTATGTTTCTTTCTATCCTTCCTCATGTTCTCAAGTGCATTTTTAAGTGTTTAATGACCCTCTTTTCTTTCATTTCTTTTTTTGTAACCTTATCACTTCTTCCATCGCCTCCAAATAAATTGAAAAAATAACAAAACCCTTATAATCAATACGTGTAGTCAAGCAAAACCAATTCCTACTTTGACCTTGTCCAAAAATGTATGCCTTGTTCTGTACTTAAGTCTTGTAATAATAGCTTTACAGGCCTTCCAGTTTCTAATTTCTCCTCTCTCCATCCCATTCCTGGCATAGCTACCAGAATCATCTCCCTAAAGCATAGGTTATACCATGTTATAACTCTAATAATTAGAGCTATTGAAAAATGGAATGAACAAGCTGAAGAAGAGTCAGGGGAGACATGATAACTGTGTTCAAGTATATGAAAATCTATCCTGTAGAAGAAGAATCAGACTTGTTCTGTTTGGACCCTGAGGGCAGAATAAAATGGGGAAATTGTAAAGAAGTAAATTTAGGCATGATTTCAAGAAAAACTTCCTAACAATTAAAGCTAGCCAAAAATAAAATGGGCTGTTTTAGGAGGTAGTGGATTCTCCCTAACTGTAGTCTCCAAGCACAGATTAGATGACCATTTGTTGGTAAGTTACGATAGGGATTCTTTTGTTTTTGTTTTTTGCTAGGCAATGGCATTAAGTGGCTTGCCCAAAGTCACCCAGCTAGTAAGGGTCAAGTGTCTTAAGCCTGGATTTGAACTCAAGTACTCCTGACTCCAGGGCTGCGCCACCTCGCTGCCTCTATGGTGAGGTTTCTTTTGGGGTATGTGTTGCATTGAATGGCCACTGCAATCCCGGAAATTGTATAACACCTCAAGAAGTAGTGAGCTCCCCATCACCAAAGGTCTTCAAGGGGAAGCTAGAGAACTCTGTTGTCAAGAGATGTGGCAGACGAGATTCTTGATCAGGTATGAATTGAACTAGCTGTCCTCTAAGATCCTCTTCAACTCTGAGATTTTGTGATTCCAAAAGGGATGTACTACTCTGTGCCCAGCCCTGACCTAGGCACTGGAGGGGAAAGCAAGAAAAAGAAAAAAAAATTAAGTCCCTATCTTGGAGGACTTCAAAACCTAGTTAGGAAGAGAAGAAGACAGACACACGTGCTATGAGTAGAGAACAATTCTAGTACAAAATATATAAATGTGAGAGTGTGATACAGACCAAATAAATATATATGGTTTAAGTGAATTCAAAGTGACAGAAGGGTTACTATTGAATGGAGCCAGTTAGGGAAGTTTTCATGAAGGAAAAGAGATTTGAATTTGCATGTCTGCATTCAGGTGTCATCCTCCCAAGAGTATTCTACATGGAACACACCTGAGTTCCCATGCAAAGATCTGCAGCCAATGGTAGCGGCCATCGGGAGGTTGATTGACCATCAGTCTTTCATCAGATCCTTCGATTTTAGAATGTTAAAATCCATCAGCTAGGAAAGAAACTGTCTTCTGTATTTGGAGTGAGAGAAGACAAGTAAAAAATAGTTTTTCCAGTTAAGTTCTTATGGTGTATTTGTTTTCTCTGAGTGCCTCTTTTCTTCAGTCCTTGATATTATTCCTGTATATCCATTATAGCAAATATTCTTAAGAAGAAAGGCTTGAGTTTGGAAATAAATTGCACCTTCGGATCATGTCTTAGAATGTGCATCATTAGCATTTAACTGGCAAAACCAGATACAGAAAAGATAGATGATCCCATTTGAGAAGTCAAATAGAATTCTGAAAGGACTCGGGCTCATCCTTTTTTTTTTTTTCCCTTTTCCTTTTCTGCTTAAAAAAAAAAAAGCAACAAACTGCTCCACATAGGAATCTTATACCTTTGAGGGCCTTATCGCTTTAGTGCTGGACAACCCCATGGCCATCATTTTCCATTATACAGTCCCTCAAAGAAAAAATAGCTTGGGATAGAAGCAACTTCTCAAATTTGCATCCAGTAATGTTAATATTTGACTTCACCAGTCAGCACTGAAAGCCAGTAGTAACCTATTTCCCTTTGAAGAGATTCCCGTTATATATGCAGTATTCACCTGCTTTCTGCTTTGCTCTGAAATGCAGCAGCACTGCCTAAACCATTCTTACCTATCAGAGAAGCCTGAGAAAAATGAATGCAAAGGCAGAGCGATGTCCAAATATAAAAATTAAATCCACTGATCCTTGTTCTGCTTTTCAAAGGAATTATGATGGACAGTATGTTGTTTTCCCCCAAACAGCAAAATTGGTTTCAATACCCATCTTGGAGAACTTTCCCTTCCATTGACATATGAGCCTACTCCCTCCAGCTTCCTTCAGAGTCCTGATGCTTTGGACTCTTTCCACCTTCCCAGCCACAAGCCAAAACATGATCTGAGAAAGGGTAATAAGTTAGTTATTTACACTTTAGTATGAATTCGAGTCAATGTGTTCCTTTTCCCAGGGGTATTTACACTTAAGTTTCACATCTGATTATGGCATGCAGTGCTTTAAACATTTGTGAAAGTAATTTTGGACATTTCTTACCAAGTGAAGCCGAGGTTTGAAAGCAGTCTTATTTTAATGATACCCTTGAAATCATATTACATAGTCACTTATTCTGCACATGAAATAGGCTGACCCTGGCAACAAATAATTATATACCTCCATGGATGGACTAACACATACAGTGGACCACAAAAATTTCCAAAAGATCAGAGTATCACCCTCGTCTTCTTCCAACCAAAACCTTAGACTTGGCTCCCTGGGAAGTCCAGCTCTGACAAGTGAGTTTTTTTTCCTTTTCTTGTTCTGAATAAGGATTCCACACGACTTCCTGACAATCTCAAACCCTCCCCCTTTCCCCATCTCTTCCTTTTCCCCACTTAGAATATAAATTCCTCGAAGGCAGGGATTAGCTTTACTTGTATATGTACCCTGAACACTTAGCTGAGTTTCTTGCACATAGTAAGCCCTTACTAAATGCTCTGTTTCTCTATATCTGTCTCTTTTTCTCTCATCTGTCTATTACCTGAATATCTAACACTGGTAACCTCACCTCCTCCCAGAAAACAGCCCAAGTACAGGTGATCTTGTGATGTACTTAGGCATATGCATGATTGCCTGACTTTAACTTTTTAGGCCTTATGTTTATTTATGTAAGTGCCTCTTTCATTTGCCTCCATCCCAGGCTCTGATAGTCTAGTAACATATCTTCATGCTAAGAACTGTATTCCCACATGAATTTTAAACTGTTGATGGGAACATAATAGTACTTTATTCACAAGGCAACTAAGTGGCACAGTGGATAGAGTGTCAAGCCTGAAGTCAGAAAGACTCATTTTCCTGAATTCAAATCTGGCCTCAGACACTTATTAGCTATGTGACCCTGGGCCAGTCACTTACCCCTGCGTGTCTCCTCATTTGTAAAATGAGCTGGAGAAAGAAATGGCAAACCACTCCAGCACCTTTGCCAAGAAAACCCCAAAATGGGATGACAAAGAGTAGGACATGACTGAAACAACTCAACACAACAATAATTTTGAAAGACCTACACTTTAGGAAGATTTTGGGGGCAAAAACTCAGGAGATGGTTTGGAGAGGGGAAAGAGATACAAAGCAAGAGACCAAAAAGCTTTTGCATGACTGAGAATGAAGTGTGCATTTTTGGATACGGCCAGTGCAAAAATTTGCTTTGCTTGACTACATGTATTTTTTTACAAGTATTTCATTTGGGAGACATACAAAACCTTTGAGGTTAATTTCATGGATAATAATCCTGTCCCCTCTCAAAATGATGCTCCTTTATACCAGATACTGGACCTCAAAAGTGACAGTTCTAAGATGCTTATATCCATATATTAGATAGAAAAATAGATAGATAGATAGATAGATAACACATGTATTTATCATGTATGTATGTGTATGTGTATATATATATGTTTGTGTATATATATATATATATGTATATATAAAATGAAAATTTGATAAAAGAGCTTGACCTCCTCCTGATTTTTGTCTTTTGAGTACAAAAGAATTAATTCCTCAGCTGTGGATTTCAGTTTGCTTATAAAATAAAAGGACTGAATCTCCAAAATCTCTTCTAACTCTATACCTATGGGTCTTTGAACCCATAGCTATATAGAGCTTTGCAAAATATTTCACATATGTTCACTTCTTTGAGACTTATAACAGCCCTACAACATAATTACTGGAAGGGTCATCATCATCATTTTACAGATGAGGAAACATAGGCTCAAAGAAATTAAATGACTTGCCCAAGGACCTATAGCAGTTTAGAGGTGGAATTCAAACTCCAGTCTTCTGACTCTAGGGGCAGTGCTCTTTCCATAACATTATGCTTGTTACTACATTATAGAATACACACATACATACAATGCTATAATGAAAATTCAAGGGGCATAGTGGTGGCATAGTGGATAAAGCACCAACCCTGGATTCAGGAGGACCTGAGTTCAAATCTGGCCTCAGACACCTAACACTTACTAGCTGTATGACCCTGGGCAAGTCACTTAACCCCATTACCTAAAAAAAAACGAAAGAAAAAGAAAGAAAGAAAATTCAACAGTAAATAATATATGTATATCCTCCCTTTTTTGCAGAGATGAGTGACTATGGGTACAGAATACTCTATGTACTATCAGACTCCATTAATATGTTGGTTAGTTTGTTGAATTGTTTTATTTTCCTGTTTTCTTATTCTTATTTAGAAATAATGGTTTGCTGGGTAAAGGATAGGTGATGGATATATTCAGAAATTAAGATGATATAAAAGATATCAAAAATAATAGATATGCATACTTTTTCACATATAAATTGACAAAAAGATACAAAAAAAAATAGATTGCCCTCACCACTTAGCACAGCAGAGGGTGGTAGAAAGGAGTGAGACTTCTGAGAAGTGCAACTATCTGGAAAACAGCCACATATCCACAATTGAGTTAAAAATACCTGAGTGGCCAAAATTGTCGTCCCAATAGTCCCTGCTTTAAAAGAGCTCACATTCTAATGAAGTCTCCTTCATTTAAAGTCTCCTACGTTTAAATAAGTACAGTTATCCCTTCCATATAACAGGGGTTAGGGGGATGGTACACTGCAATCTGGAAAATCCATATAAAAATTTTTGGCCCTCCCACTGTACCAGAGAAGCATGCTTAATTTTTATGGTATTAAAAGATAAAATATATTGATATTATACAATACTATACATATATTTTATGTATTTCTGAGTTTCTTAATTTTTTCTGTGTTATCTGCTGGCCTTTACCTGTCATATGCAGCTTCCACAAAACTCCACCCAAATTCCCATTTAATTGCTTATGCTGGCCCATGATATATATTGAAACCATGATGGGGAAGGTCATGATGTGGAAGGGATAACTGTACATATGAAATATACAGAGAGTAGATGGAAGGTCATCTCAGAGGGGAGGGCACTATGAGCCGGGGTTGGGGAGAATTGAGAAAGGCCTGCTACAACAGATAGAAATTGACCTCAGCACTGAAGAAGGCAGTGATTCTCAGAGGCTAATGTCAGTCAGGAAAGTTTGGAGGACAGCCTGTGAAAATGTACCAAAAAAAAGAGAGTGTTGTTTACAGGGAATAGCAGATAGACCTGTGTACTTAGACTATTGAATGTGTGGAAAGAAAGAAAGTATAATAGTATTGGAAAGAGGGGAAGGGGCCAGGACTCGTCAATCCACAAGCACTGAGTACTTCATATATGCCAGGCTAAGTGATGATGATACAAAGAAAGTCCACAAAGCACAACTTATAGAAAGTTACAAATGCCAAATGGAGCACTTCATAATTGACGCTCAAAGTAACATGGAACCACTGGCTTTTACTACAGGGCAGGGGTGTCATGGCCAAACCTATGGAAAATCACTTTAGCAACTGAGTGGAGAATGGATAGGAAAGGGGAGAGATTTGAAGCAGGGGTCCAATTAGAAGGCCATTGCAATAGTCCAGGAGAGAGGTGATGAGTACCTGAATTAGGATGGTAGGTGTGTAAGTGGAGAGAAGAAGAGATATATTACTGACCAACATACTCATCGATATTAATGTTGTGACCCTAAGTCATGGAGAAAAAGCTAGATCATGTTCAATATCCTTTTTCAAAGAAGAAGAGAAAGATTATAATCCTTTTTAGAATGATTCCTAGTCAAAGCATTGAACAAGCCATCACCCCTGCTCTGACTTCTCTTTCCTCCCTTCCCAATCTTGACCCTACTATAAACTGTTCATTGTTACACCATCTTGTACACTCTCAAATCCCTTGCCTTTTTCCTGTCACCACTCATGCCTCATCAAATCCCAACCCTGGATTACCCTATTTGCTTCCTCTTCTCCTACTCAAATGTTATTAAATAGTGTTAAGAAAGTCATACAACAGTGTTGAGTGCGTCCACTACAAGTTTATGCTACCTAACCTCAACTGGTCCATCACTGCTATAGTGCAATCTTTTCATTCTTCCCTTGTCTATCACATTCCTCATAATAACTGTCCCCAACCTCTCTTTTCCTCTGTCTGAACAAAAAAAAAAACCTCCCTCCTACTATATGGAAAAAATTAAATTCATACTGAGCTCCCTCTTCTCCTCTGCTCTAAAATTCAAAACTCCTTGACATCTTTCCCCTGTTCTATCTTTTTTTTACTCAAGTTTATGATGAAGAGGTAGCCCTTCTCTACTTATATTCTTGGCTTCATGCCTACTGATTTTCTCACTCCAATTTCCCTTACAATCTTGTTCCCTTTTTCTTTTCTTTTCTTTTGCTTTTGCTTTTGCTTTTTGGTGAGGCAATCGGCATTAAGCAACTTGCCCAGGATCATACAGCTAGTAAGTGTCAAGTGCCTGAGGTCAGATTTGAACTCAAGTCTTCCTGACTCTAAGGCCAGAGCTCTACCCACTGCACCACTTAGCTACCCCTTCTTCCCTTTCTCTTGCTACATTTTTTTTCTCTCTCTACCTACTGGCTCCTTCCTACCTGCCTATAAATATACCAATGTCTCTCTGAACCCTAAAATAACTTCACTTGACCTTACCATCTCCTCAAGCTATTATTCTGTATCTCTCCTCCCTTTATTAGTAAAATTCATAGAAAAAGCTATGTTAACTAGTTGCCTCCACTTCCTGTCTTCTCACTCACTCCTCAGCCTGTTGCTATATGTGTTGTGAAATTACCATTCACTTGAATCTGCTCTCCTCAAATGACCAATGATGACTTCACTGCCCAATCCATTGACTTTGTCTCATTCCTTGTCCTTTGTGACTTTTCTGCCCTGTCACGTGTGATACGGTTGAACACTCTATTTCTGTAAACTCTCTCCTCTCTAAATTTTCAATACACAGCTCTCTCTAGTTTTTCTTCCTACTTGAGTAGTCATACTTGAGTCTTTCCCACACACACACAAAAAAAACTACTCATCTTCCTAACTTCTCTATTTGTACTGAGGGCACCATTATTTTTCCAGTTAACCAGGTTCATAACCTTGGAATCATCCTCAATTCATCACTCTCACTAACCAACCCCCCCATGTCAAATGACTTGCTAAATCTTACATCTGTCCCCTTCACACAGCTGCCCTCCTAGTTCAGTATCTCATCATCTCTCACCTGAACTATCAAATGAATGAAAATGCCTTTATTAAGCACTTACTATGTGCCAGGCACTGTGCTAAGGACTAGGGACACAAATACAGAAGTGAAGATAGGCTTGCTCTCAAGCAGTGTATAGTATAATAGGAGTAGACAACACATATAAGAGAATGGTGGTCAGGGACAGGTACTTTGGTTTGGGAAATTACAGATGTGATGAATGGAGTTATGGGGAGCAAGATGATTCACTCCTCTCCAGCACCAATGGTGATATTAATTTAATTATGTTATCATTACTAGGAAGCTTACGGGGGTGGGGAGAGGAGAGGGAAGAATGTGTTTGTGCACAGTGGCAAGGCAGCCAGTGAGAAGATTGTTGGGGAATAAATTAAAGCATGGCTGGAACCTGACTAGATAGAGAGACCACAGGAAACAGTCACAACAATCAGGATAGAGAGGTCCCAAGACAGGACTTCCTTGAGCACAATACATACAATAAATGTCTGTTGATTGATTGATATAAGAACTCTGCTTTAATTGGATATTGGATCAATATTCTCAGAAGGAGTTGAGAATTATTCAGAACAGAAGGTTGTGGGTGTGGATGGGTTCTGATCTCCACTGGTGGAGTAAATGTACGCTCATGTCAATGACATCATTATTACATCAAAGTATTAAATTACTTTAAGTTTTCAACTAGAGCTGAGCATGACCAGTAACTGCCCTCCAAAAAGTCTCTGGCAGGATTGCCTCTTCAAAATTTCTCTTAGACCTTCAACCAGTCCCTCAGAGGCTATTTGAAGACAGAGTATTCTTTAACTCTTAGGATGTAAGTCCAGATGCAGCCACAGTGGTCCATACCTCCTTCTGCACAGCATCAAGAAGACACAAAGAACATTTCAGCATATTTGCATGAAGGAGAGACTAAATGCATATATCCAAATGACAAAGCAACCAAATTAGAGGACCAGGTGTCTGTGACATTGGCTTCACTTATTTGTTCCACTCTTTCTAATGCCAAGAACATACCTAGGAACAGGACTTGGGGGACAAGGAAAGGGGAGAATTTCTGAAAGTAAATTTGTTGTTTTATGTTATTTTTGAGCTCTCTCTCCAAGAATAAACTAAGCTCACTGTGACTTAGGCTATTTTTCTATAAATGAGAATGGCTTCTGCTGAACTAGCAAGACTCTCTTCTTTTTGGGGGTGGGGTGCTAGGCAATGGGGTTAAGTGATTTGCCCAGGGTCACACAGCTGGTAAGTATTATGTGTCTGAGGCTGGATTTGAACTCAGGTCCTCCTGAATCCAGGGCTGGTACTCTATCCACTGTGCCACCTAGCTGCCCCTAGGACTCTCTTCTAACAGTTCTCACATGCTTCCTTGATTAGTATTTTGATCTAATTTTTCATGCTCCCTAATTATGTTATAAACTCAAGATTCAAATTTTGTATGTAATTCCCCTTTGCTTCCTCTTGTACTTAATAAATACTTCTTGACATTGCACATGTATAACCCATATCTGATTGCTTATTGTCTCAGGGAGAGGGGGAGAGTACAGAAGGAGGGAGGGTAGACTTTGGAGCTCAAAATGTTTAAAAGAATATTTTAAAATTTTTTTTAACATGTAATTAGGGGCAAAATAAAATATATATTAAAAGAAAATAAATAAATATTTAAGTCTAGTCAAGTCACTTGAGTTTTACTAAGTCATTTGTTCTCTGGGCCTCAGTTTCCTCATCTGTAAAATGAAGGGGTCAGACTAGAAGTTCTCTAAGTAAAGAACTGGAAGGTGATGCAGAACAAATGACATGTTTCTTGATAGACATTTATAAATAGTTCAGAATTTATGGTTTATGTATGATCTTAGTCTGTATTTTGTTTGTTTATGTGATTGTTTTTGTTGAGGTGACTACCAAGTTTATAATGAAAAACTGTTCAAAAAAAAGTATCTGTTTGTGGATTCTTGTCTCCCTTGCAAACAAGGGTATGCATTTGCATGGTGGTTGGTGGAAGAGAGAGTAAAAGAGAATTCTCTGGTACAATAGGTTAGAAACTGTGTACTGGCTGTGTGATAGGTCACCCATGACTGTTCTCATTTACCCCAGTACCTAACTACCTGAGTTAACAGGACTAGATTCTTTACCACCAGCAGCCCATACATCATGTTCTCCCTGGACAATAGAACATGTAGTTACTGGACAGGTGGCCAATAGACAGCTGCTGTTTAATGTCTCTAAAATGGGAGATATTGAATTTTAACCCTGGGTGGGACCTAAAAGAGAAAGTCCCACAGGCCTACTATGACAGGAAAGAGCCCGTTTTAAACAAAATTCTAGTTAAATACTACAATTGATGTTAGTAGCATACTATTAAAGGACGGAAGCTCTGCTCTCTGTTTAAAAAAAATGAAACTTACTGTTTAGAGAGAACGTGCTTTGTAAAGGGAACTTGTCTGGGTAATTTATTAGAAAGTATCTACTGAATCAAAACAAAATGTATCAATAATTTTTAAATGTTAAGATTCCACATTTTTATGATAGATTAGGCTTATAAATTCACCCATCATCTGAAAATCAGCAAAGAATAAAAGCTAGCCGGTACGTGGCTTATGTAGTTTTGGAAAATTTCGTGAATAACCTTATACCTGAATTGGTCTTTGGAGAATTGGTAGATATACCTGGTCATAAATAAATGAAGACGTCATTTTCAGAAGGTTAAAACAGAGATCAGCTTTAGAGAAGACAGAGTGAGGGAAAGCTTGATGAAGGAGTGTAGCAATAGCTTCATATTTAGTCTCCCTCAAGCCTCTTCCTATTCTAATTCATTTGCCATATGACTACCTGGCTGGTACCAATCAAGGAACTTGGGGACGCTCTACACTAACCTCTCCCTTCTGAGAGTTTTTATGGCATGAATTTCCTGTACTGACCAGCACACTTAATTTTTTTTTATCTTTTGCCATTACATTACTAAATATGTCCCTCTCTCATGACATATTAAGCCAGCCCTTGTAAGAAAATAAAAAAAAATAGCAGTTGGGCAAAGTCAACCAACACATCGACTTGGACTTGTAATATGTATAATATTCCATACCCATACAAAAAGAGGAGGAAAGTTCTTACATGTAATTATCCTGTTTCATGTATGTTAGAGCAGAGACCACATATGTCTTTGCATCCCTTGAAGTACACAGGACTGGACACAGAGGAAATGCCTGATATAACCATTATTATTATTAATAGGAACAGTTGATATTTATATATAATGTATTATATATTTATGATATTACTATTTCTATATAGGTGCTGCTAGATGGCACAGTAGATAGAACACTGGGGCTGTAGTCAGAAATACCTAAATTAAAATCTGGCCTCGTGGGCAAATCATTTAATCTCTATTTGCCTCATTTTCCCATCTTTACAATAAAGATAATAATAGCATTACCTCCTAGAGCTGTTATGAAGATCAAATAAGATAATAATTATAAAGTGCTTATTTAGCACAATGCCTGGCACATAGTAATTGCCATACATGTTGGCTATTATTGTATATTACCGGCACTTAGTAAATGTTTATTAAGTTTTATAAAAATGCTTGAGATACTTATCACATTTTAACCTCACAAACAGACCTATAAGGTAGGTTCTAGAGTGTGTTGTTTGTTATTCCCATTTTATAGATAAGGAAACTGAAGCTTAGAGATTTTTTTCATAGTCACATAGCTAGTTAAGTGTCAGAGGCACCATTCAAACCAGATAAATACTTGTGGATGGATTCGTGAATTCCATTGATCCAAATTCTTGGGGCCAAAAAGTCCAGAGAAGTAGGAAAGGATTCATTTGTCTGCTGTTAAAATAAAATCCCCACTGGCATATTTACCTTGTCAGGGGATTGATGACTTTGTCTTTTGCACTGTACAGTTGAGATACAGCATGATGTATTCTTTGGGGAAGGCCAGTGAGGGAAATGGCATTTTCTTCTTTTATTTTCTTCCAAAGGATTGATCTATGGGGCAAGCAGGCATGTTGGGAGAATGAAAAGATGATGTGCTTTGATTTTAGCCTTTTGCTGTTTTGCCAGCACAGGTTAAAAAGGCAAAAGGGAAAAAGGAAGGGGAAAAAAAGAGAAGCCTAAGGGTATTTTATGTAATGAAAGATACTGATAAACATATGAATCATAAATATCATTTTGAATGTCTCCCATCTGGTCTGAAGAGATAATGTTGCAACCTTCCTTTGATGGGGGAAAGCATTTTGTCATGTGAGTAGGGACAATTAGGGAGTAGAAATTTAAGGTCAGCTTTTTTCCCCACTCACAATAACAAAGGAGAGGGTGGGAGGGTCGACAGATATCATCCTTTTTTTTTCCATTCTGTGCTACTGAATTATTGGTGACACTTGTGGAGTCCTTTGTACAGTACAGCCTTGGGAAAGGGTCAATTGAATTAGAGTTTTCATTCAAATGCTGAGTGTTTTATTGGGAAAGGAAAAAGAAATAATTAGAAGACATTTAAGGACAGACATTCATGCCATAGGAGCTCCAAGAAAGGAGAGGTCAGTGTGGACTTAGATAGTTTTGGAAAGTTTCATAAATGATGCAGGATTTAAATTGGGCTTTGGAGCATAGGTAGGATCTAGATATCTATCAGCAAGCATTCATTAAGAACTCAGTGTGTGCTTAACAGAAACAATGCAGTAAAGTGGGTTGGGTGCCTCAAAGCCAACATGGCCTGGACCTGCCCCTGACACATATTGGCTGTGGAATTCTATCAATCAGTGAATCTCTCAATAAACATTTATTAAATACCCACGATGTACCAGTCACTGTATTAAGCACTATAGATACAAAAAAAAGGTAAAAGACAGTGGAAACCCTAAATGTGCCTGCCTTCAAGGAGCTCACAATATAATGAGGGAGACAACTTGCAAACAAATATTTACAAAACAAGTTATATACAGGATAAATAGGAAATTATTAGTAGAGAGAAAGCACTGGTATTAAGAGGAGTTGAGGAAGGCTTCCTGCAGAAGGTGGGATTTTAGTTAGGATTTAAAGGAAGCCTAGAAGGTCAGTACCCAAGCAGAGGAAGCTAAATCATATAATCTCTCAGGGCTCTAGTCTAGTCAATTCTCTAAATATGTAAGTCTTGGAGAAGGTTTCATCCTTCATGATAAAGGAAATTCCTCACCCAGGAGCTCCATACAGGTCAGGTCTCTATCCCTATCCCTGTATGCCAGACATGTTGCAAAAAAAAAAAAAAATTAGGCAGAGGAGTGAGGAGGCCATTAACCGTTGTGTAAAAGCCTAGTCATTCAGCTCTGAATTGGGCCATGCTGTTGTTCAGTTGTTTGTCATATCTGACTCTTCATGACCCCATTTGGGGTTTTCTTGGCAAAGATGCTGGAGTGGTTTGCCATTTCCTTCTCTAGCTCATTTTATAAGTGAGGAAACTGAGGAAAACAGGAGTTGTCTGGCATCACAAAGCTAGTAAGTGTCTGAGGCTGGATTTGGACTCGGGAAAATGAGTCTTCGCTACTCCAGGCCCCGTACTTTACCAACTACACAACCTAGCTGCCCAAATTTGCCATCTAGGTGATATATTGTTCTTTTTTTCCCCATGTATTTTCATTTTCCAGGTGAGGAAACAAAGGTAATATAGCTAGGGACTGTGTGTCAGGTTCAGAACCCGAGTCTTCAGTTTTCACCTCTGCATTATGTTCTTGCAGTTCTTGCAAAGCTAGCAAAGAAAGCTTAGCATTTTAGCCAAAACTTCAAAATATCTCAACTTAACGTAATTATCTCATAAGGCAGAATTATTTGATCAAGGCATCAGAGGCAGAGTTATACATCACAGAAAAGGAACAGAGGGAATTTCCCTTCCTGAGAGGGGGCCTACATTTCAATTGGATTTTTAAATTAATTTTGAAAAATAACTATTTGCATCTTTGAGGTTACTTTATTACTTCAAGTTTTCCCTCTTATACAAGGCCCAATAGTTTATAAAGGGGGAAATTTAATAGAAAGAGCACTAGACTTCATATACAGAAGAACAGGCACTGAGTCCTGGCTCTACCATTTATTACCTGTGTTATTTTAAATAAATCCCCTGACTTTTCTTAGCCTTAGTTTCCATATTTGTAAAAAGGAGAGATAGTGTCTAAACTACCTGCCTCACAGGCAACTATTTGGCATAGTGCATAAAGTACTGGGGGCAGCCAGTGGATAGAGAGCTGGGCCTGGAGTCAGAGACTCATCTGTCTGAGTTCAAATCTGGCCTCAGACACTTGCTAGCTGTGTGACCTTGGACAAGTCACTTAATCCTGTTTGCTTCAGTTTCCTCATCTGTAAAAAATGAGTTAGAGAAGGAAATGGCGAACCACTCCAGCATCTTTGCCAAGAAAACCCCAAAGTGGGTCAGGACTGAAACAGCTGAACAACAACAATAGAGTATTGGACTTAAAGTCAGGAACACCTAAGTTAGAATCCTGCCTCAGCCACTTTGGCAGCTATGTGGTGGAGTGTATAGAGAACTTGACCTATAGTCAGGAAGACCTGAATTCAAATTTTGCCTCAAACCATTATCAGCTATGTAACTCTGAGCAAGTCACTTAATCTCAACTTCTGTAAAAAAAAAAAAGTATAATAATAGCACATATTTCTCAGGGTTATTATTATGAGGATAAAATGAAATATGTGTAAGGTAATTTGCAAATGTTGAGTTTGTTAAAAGTTAAAGCTAGATATTATTATTATTATTAATACAAGGTGTGATACAATGGACAAGTTACTTGTTACTTTAACCATTTATTTTCACCCTTTGCAAGTTGGGAAAATAATAGCACCTACCTCACAGGGTTTTGTAAGGATTAAATTAAATAATATATGTAAAAGTGTTTTGCACAAATTAAAGCACACCATACATTTTAGCTCTTACTAAGATCAAGTAAAATTGTCTCAGAGTTTATTTCACATAGAGCTTTGCAGTTGATAAAGAGTTTTCCTTGGAGGTAGGCTACATAAGAATTATTAGACATTTTATAACTAAGGAAAATAAAGTTCGCATACCCTTTGACCCAGAAATACCATTTCTAGGTCTGTATCCCAAAGAGAGCATAAAAATGGGAAAAGGACCCACACGTACAAAAAAAAATTTACAGCAGCTCTTTCTGTGGTGGCAAAAAATTGGAAATTGAGGGGATGCCCATCAGTTGGAGAATGGCTGAACAAGTTGTGGTATATGAATGTAATGGAATACTATTGTGCTATAAGAAATGATGAACAGGCTGACTTCAGGAAAACCTGGAAAGACCTATATGGTCTGATGCTGAGTGAAGTGAGCAGAACCAGGAGAACATCGTACACAGTAACAGTCATGTTGTGTGATAACTAACTGTGACAGACTTAGTCCTCAGCAATGCAAGGATCTAAGACATCTCCAAAAGTCTCATGACGAAAAATGCTATCCACATCCAGAGAAAGAACTATGCAGTTTGAATGCAGATCAAAGCATGCTATTTGCTATTTTTTTTCTCTTCTGTTTTGTTTTGTTTCTTCTTTCTTGTGGTTCCTCCCATTGGTTTTAATTCTTCTTTACAATATAATTAATGTGAAAATATGTTACAGCCTATATCAGATTGCACACCATCTTGGGAGGGAGGTAGGAAGAGAGGGGAAGAAAATTTAAAACTCAAAAGCTTATGGAAGTGATTGTTGAAAATTAAAAATAAATTAATTTTTTAAAAAGTTCAAAGAGGCTTAAGGTCAGTAGGCAGCAGAACGTGGGCTAGAACTAGAATGTATGAAAAAAAACTGAATAACCATGAAGGGCTTCCTAAGTGTGAGCTTGTGTCATTCCAAGAATGGCTCCCTAGGGAGCTAGCTGAATACTTCACCTTTAATGAATTTCTCAAACTCTCTACCAAATAGGAAACAAACTATTCAGCAGGTAAGAACATGCAAAATATAACCAATTTACTGTCCTATCCCAAAGGAAAGGCTGGCTTTCTTTGGCTTGTTGTTGTGGTGCTGGTGGTTGTGGTGGTTGCGGTGGTTGTGGTGGGGGTAGTGGTGTCATTTCAGTCATGTCCAACTCTCCATGATTCCATTCGGGATTTTCTTGGCAGAGATACTTGAGTGGTTTGCCATTTCCTTCTCCAGCTCATTTTACAGATGAGGAAACCGAGGCAAATAGAGTTGAGTGACTTTCTTGGGGTCACAGAGCTAGTAAGTGTTTGAGGCCAGAATTGAACTCAGGAATATAAGTCTTCCTGCTCCAGGCCCAGGCCTGGCATTCCATCCACTGAGCTCTGCCAAACCATCACATAGCAATGATGTATTGACAATGAAGATTCAAAGAGATAAGGTATGGGAAGCACTTTGTAAACTATAGATAGATAGATAGATAGATAGATAATAGATAGATAGATAGATAGATGTATATGTGTGTGTGTGCATATATATGTATATATATATGCATATATATATATATGCATATATATAGATATATATATATATCTATATATATCTCAATGTGAACTATTATTATTACCACCATCCTTTTGCAGTAGACAAACACTACTAGGAAATAGAGCTGTAATAATGATGTTACAAATAATAATGAGGAATGAAACCCAGGCTTCAGGGGCCAAATGACCATTGTAAATTATTAGAGGTAGAAGGGATCTCTGATTAGAGAGGGTGGGGAGTGGATATCAGAGGGCTCCTCCCAGATCTTCCATTTAAGGAGGGCACCCAGGACACCATTTCACAATTTCCCTCCTAGTTGTACTCCCCTAGATTTCATCATGCCCCAGTGCCAGGTACCCTGCCCTTGCTCCTTCTTCCACCCCACCCCTGCCTTTCTATCTTCTTTCCATGTGTTGCCTTTTCCTATCAGCTTATGACCTCCTTGAAGGCAGGAAACACTTTTTGCTTTCTTTGTATCTTCAGTGCTTAATGCCTAGCATATAGTAGACAATTAATAAATGTTTATTAATTACTGAGTATTGAGAATGAGGATAATTAGAGCAGCTAGGTGACTTAGTATGTAGAGTCTTAGACTTGAGGTCAGGAAGACCTGAGTTCAAATATGTCCTCATTTTCTGACCCTGGGTAAGGTACATTACCTTGCTCAATCTACATTTCCTCATCTCTAAAATGGGCATGAAAATAGCACCTGACTCCCAGGGATATTGTGAGGATAAAATGAGATAATATTTGTAAAGCACTCAGCACAGTGGAACATAATAGCTATTTAATCAATGCTTATTTAAAAATAATAGTAATAACAAGAAGAAAGCAAGGACTGTGGGAAGATGGCAGAATAAGGCAGGAAACTACCTGGCTTTCCCAAGTTCCCCCACAACTAACTTAAAATAATGCTTCAAGGTAAATTTTAGAATGCTAGAAATAATTAAAATCAGGGTAAAGCAGTTGTCCAGCCTCAGACAACTTGGGAAGATGCTTAAAAAAAAAAAATCCAAGCTCCCAGCATGCTTTTCTGGCCTGAATGAAGTAAAGATACCTCCGGCAGATACCCATGAGTCAAAAAAAAGAAAGCCCTGGGGACCACTGTGTAGGCAGTAGCCTTAGCTGTGGGAGTTTTTGCCCCAAAGATGGTATAGGGCTTGGGTGGCTGATCAGGGGAAGATTTTGGGGGCCTTCTACTGGCGCTAAATGAGAGACCCAGGCATGCTGATCAGACGTATTTCCAGGCTGTGACTGAGGGCAAGGAGGAGTGAGCACACTCCACAGAGTACAGGGTGCCCTGCTGATAGTGGTTACTTATAGAAGAGCAGAGTCTCTGGTTTTGGTTCCAGTGCAGAGGCACAAGCTGATACTTGCAGGCACCTAAGGAACTGCAGGCAATAAGACCTTTTGAGATGACAGCATTGCTGTGGGCCCTAGTAATGGCTCCAGGAAAGGAGTGGAGTACCTTAGGCCACTTATAGACCAAGGTGTGAGCCATAAGACCACACCTGGACTTGGATTATAAAACAGTGAAAAAACCAAAAGGCCAAAGACCCATAGATAGAGCTCAGAAAAGAACAGTGAGGAAAAACCTGAAGCCTGAGACATTATCCCAACACCCTAGGAGCAAAGCCTGACCTTACCATAAAGTGAACATCCAACAAACAGGTCATTGAAAACAAGTAAAAAACAGAGAAAGAATCCGACCATAGATAGCTACTATGGTGATAGAGAAAAAAAGGGTTCACACTCAGAAGGAAACAAAACATCTTCTTGTAAAGTTTCAAAGAAAAATATAAAATGGTCACAAGCCCAAAAGAGTTCCTGGAAGTGCTTAGAAAGGTGCTTGCTTCGGCAGCACATATACTAAAATTGGAACGATACAGAGAAGATTAGCATGGCCCTTGCGCAAAGATGACACACAAATTCGTGAAGGAAGTGCTTATAAAGGATTTTAAAAATCAAATAAGAAAGGTTAAGGGGAAAATTGGAAAAAGAAACAAGTAACGCAAAAAAATTATTAAAAGAAAGTCAACCAGTTGGAAAAAAGAGATCCAAAAACTTACCAAAGGAAATAACTTTTTTAAAAATAGAATTGGGCAAGGAGAAGCTAATGACTTCATAAGACATCAAGAAATAATAAGACAAAATCAAAATAATAAAAAAATAGAAGAGAATGTGGAATATCTCATTAGGAAAACAACTGACCTGGAAAACAGATCAAGGAAAGATAATATAAGAATTGTCAGACTACCTGAAAGTTATGATAAAAAAAAAAGAGTCTAGACAATATACTGCAAGAAATTAAGAAAAATTGCCCTTAAGTTCTAGAACTAGAGGTAAAATAGAAATTGAAAAAAATCTACTGATCATCAATTGAAAGAGATCCCAAAATGTAAACTCACAGGGACATTATAGGTAAGTTTCAAAGCTCTCAGGTAAAGGAGAAAATATTACAAGTAACTATAAAGAAAAAATTTAAGTATTGTGGAGCTACAGTCAGGATAACACAAGATTTAGCAGCTTCCACATTAAAAGACCAAAGGGTATGGAATATAATATTCTGAAGAGCAAAGGAGCTAGGTTTGCAACCAATAATAACCTTCTCAGCAAAGCTGAGTGTCATATTAAAAGGGGAAAGAACGGATATTTAATGAATTAAAGGACTTTCAGGCATTCTTGAGGAAAAGACCAGAACTGAACAAAAGAAAAAAAAATTTACTGACAGAATCAAGAGAAACATGAGAAGGTAAACATAAAATACTACAAGGGATTTAATAAGGTTAAATGGTTTACTTCTTATATGGGAAAATGATATTTGTAATTCAAGATTATCATTACTAGCGTGGTTCAAAAGAATATACACAGAAAGAAGGCTTGGGGTTGAGTTGAGTATGATGTGATGATCCCAAAAAATGAAATTTGGTAGGGAGAGGTAAAATGGAGCAAATTTTCTCGCACAAAAGAGGAATAATGGAAGAAATGTTACAGTGGAGGGGAGAACAGAGCTGAGGACAGGTAGTACAGAAAACTTATTCTCATCAGAACTGGGTTAAAGAAGGGTACAACATATACATGTAGTAGGATGTGAAAGTCCTCTTAACTTACAGAGAAATAGGAGGACAAGGGGATAGGATAAGGAATTTTAGAAGGGTATGTGAATTAGGAAGGCAGTGGTCAGAAGTAAATTAGATTTCTGTGGAGCGATAGGGTAAAAAGGGGAGAGGACAAACAGTGAGAGAAAATGGACAGGGGAAATACACAACTAATAATTATAACTTTGGAAGGTGAACAGGATGAACTCACCCATTAAATGGAAACAGATATCAGAATTGTTCAAAAACCAGAACCCAATAATATGTTGTTTACAAGAAACACATTTTAAAATGAGAGAAACACATAAAGTAAAAATAAAAAGCTGGAGTGGAATTTATTATGCTTCAGCTGATGTAAAGAAAATCAGGATTAGTAATCATGATCTCAGATAAAGTAAAAGCTAAAATAAATTTAAGTAAAAGAGATAAACAGGGAAACTACACTATGTTAAAAGGTACCATAGATAATTAAGTAATATCAGAACTAAATATATGTGCCAAATGCTTTAACATTCAGATTTTTAAAGGAAAAAGTAAATGAATTACAGATGGAAATAGATGGCAAAACTATAATAGTGAGGGATTTCACCCTTCCCCTCTCAGAAGTCGAGGAGATTAACAGAATCTTAGATAAGTTACATATCATAGACATCTGGAAAGAACTGAATGGGAATAGAAAGGAATATATCTTTTTCTCAGCAGTACATGGTACCTCTACAAAAACTGATCATATATTAAGCCATAAAAACTTTATACTTAAATGCAGAAAAGCAGAAATATTAAATGCATCCTTTTCAGATCATAATGCAATAAAAAGTACATTTAATAAAGGACAATGGAAACATAGATTAAAAATAGAGACTAAATAATCTAAAGAGTGAGTGGATTAAAGAACAAGTCATAAAAATAATAAATAAGTTTACTAAAGAGAATGATAATAATGAGATGACACATCAAAACTTATGGGATTCAGAAAAAGCAGTAATCAGAGGAAAATTTATATCTCCAAATGCTTGCATCAATACAATAGAGGAGTAGATCAATGAATTGGATATGCAATTTTTAAAAAACTAGAAAGGAACAAATTTAAAATCTCCAATTAAACACTAAATTGGAAATCCTGAAAATTAAAGGTGCAATTAATAAAATTGAGTGTAAGATGCCTATTAAATTAATAAATAGAACTAGGAGTTTGCTTTATGAAAGAAACTAATAAAATAAACCACTGGTTAATGTAATTTTTTTAATGGAGATGAGAACCAAATCACTAGTATCAAAAATGAAAAGGGTGAATCCACCACTAATGAAGATGAATTTAAAGCAATTATTAGGAGTTATTTTGCTTAATTAGATTAACAATTTAGGTGAAATGGAAGAATACTTAAAAAATATAAATTGCACAGATTAGCAGAAGAGGAAATAGAACAGCAAAATGAATCAGTTTTAGAAAAAGAAATTGAACAGAACATAAATGAACTGCCTTAAAAAAAAAAAGCATTAAGACCAGATGGATTTACAAATGAATTCTACCAAACATTTAAAGCTCAACTAATTCCAATATTAAATAAATTATTTGGAATAAAAGGCAAGTAAGGAGTTCTACCACACTCCTTTTGTGAAACAAATATGGGGCTGTTACCTACACCAGGAAGAGCAAAAACAGAGAAAGAAAATTATAGACCAACTTCAGTAATGGATATTGATGTAAAAATTCTAAATAAAATACTAGCTAGAAGACCACGACAATATATCACAAAGATTATACATTATGACCAAGTGAGATTTATACCAGAAAGTGGGATTACAAGAATATAGGGAAATATATATATATAGGGAAAACTATTAACATAATTGATTATATCAATAAAAAGCAACAAAAATCATATGATTACATCAATAGATACAGAAAAAGGTTTTGACAAAACATATTCATTCCTTTAAAAACCACTTGAAAGCATATGTATAATGGATTTTTCCTTAAAATGTTAAAAAAAAAATCTACCTAAAACCACCAGCAAGCATTATTTCTAGTGGAAACAAACTAAAAGCCTTCTCAATAAGATAAAGAGTAAAGCAAAGGTGCCCATTATCACTAATATTATTCAATACTGTAGTAAAAAATGTTAGCAATAGTAGTAAAAGAAGAAAAAGAAATTGAAGGAATCAGAATGGGCAATGAGGTAATAAAATTCTCTCTTTAGTAGACAATATAATGATATACTTTAAAAATCCTAGAGTTTCAACTAAAAAACTAGTTGAAACAATTAATAATTTTGACCAAGTAGCAGAATGTAAAACAAACCCACATAATTCATCAGCATTTCTATATATCACCAACAAAGTCCTGTAAGAAGATATACTATAACTATTTAAAATAACTATAGATAATATAAAATACTTGGGAGTATACCTGCCAAAACAAACCCAGGAACCATATGAACATAATTATAAAATACTTTTTATACAAATAAAGTCACATTTAAATAATTGGAGAACTATTAATTTTTTCATGGGTGGGCCAAGCCAGTATAATAAAAATAGCAATTCTACATAAATTAATCTACGTATTCAATGTCATACCAATTAAATTACCAAAAAAAAAATATTTTATCAAGCTAGAAAAAATAACAAAAATCATTTGGAAGAACAAAAGGTCAAGAATATCAAAGGAATTGATGAAAAAAAAATATAAAGGGAGGATATCTAGCAGCACCAAATCTTAAACTGTGTTGTAAAACTATAATTATCAAAACTATCTGGTACTGGCTAAGAATTAGAATGGTAGATCAGTGGAATAGAGTAGATAGATATACAATACACAGTAAGAAATTATGATAGTAACCTTGTGTTTGATAAATGTAAATATTTAAGTTTTCAGAATAAATATTTACTTTTGGTAAAAATTGTTGGGAAAACTAAAAAGCAATTTGACAGAAACTAGGGATAGACCAATATATTACACCATTTACCAAGACATAGTCAAAATGGATATGTGACCTAAACATAAAGAGAGATATCGTAAGTAGATTAAAAGAACATGGAACATATTCCCTATTGTATATATGGATAGGAGAAGAATTTATGAATAAATGAGAGATAGCACTGTGACATGTAAAATGGATAATTTTGATTACATTAAATTAAAAAGGGGTTGTACAAATAAAACCAATGTAGCCAATATTAGAAGGAAAGCAGAAAATTGGGCAGGGGGGAGTTTTATAGACAGTTTCTCCAGTAAAGGTCTCATATTTCAAACATATTACAAATTATTGTCAAATCTATAAGAATATGAGTCATTCCCCAATAATAAATAGTCAAAAAAATATGAACAGGCAGTTTTTTAGAGGCAGAAATCAAAGTTATACGTACTCATCTGGAAATGCTATAAATTATTATTGAGTAGAGAAATGCAAATTAAAACAACTTTGAAATATCATCTTACACCTATCAGATTGGCTAAAATGATAGAAGAGGAGAATGACAAATGTTGGCAGAGACATAGAAAAATTGGGACACTAATACACTGTTAGTGGAACTGTAAACTGATCCAACCATTTTGGAGAGCAATCTGGAATTATGCCCAAATAGTTATAAAATTATATATACCCTTTGACTCAGCAATATCACTATTTGGTCTGTCTCCCAAGGTGATCAGGGAAAAAGGAAAAGAACCTATACGTTCTAAAATATTTATAGCAATTCTCTTTGTGGTAGCATAGAACTGGAAATTAAGGGGACGCCTATCAATTGGAGTATGGTTAAACAAGCTGTGGTATATGATTGTGATAGAATAGAATAGAATCTGCTCTAAGACATGATAAGCAGGTTGATTTTAGGAAAACACAGAAAGGCTTGCATGAAATAATGCAGAGTGAAATGAGCAGAACCAAGACAATGCTGTATACAGTAACAGCAATATTGTTTGAAGAGTAAATGTGGATGACTAAGCTATTCTGAGTTATGGGAATATTCAAATCAATTTCAAAGGACCTATGAAGGAAGATGCTATCTACCTCCAAAGAAAGAACTGACATATCGAACTATATATTGCATAGTTTCATGTATGTCTGTGTGTGTGTTTGTGTGTGTGTGAAATGTCCTTTTTCTAATGTGAGCTTGGGAGGGAGGGAAACAGCTTGAAACTCAAATGTAACAAAAATTAAATTAATTTTTTAAAAAATGCTAGACTTGGATCCACAAAATGATTTAAGTGCCAGAGGAAGCTTTTCCACATATACATCCTCTGTGGAAAATTTGTAAAAAGACAGACATTAAGACAGCAAGGGATAGATGGCAGGCCATCTGCCCCTGTTGAGGGAGGTTACAAAATCAGGGAAATATTCAAGCTTATATGATTTTAAACGCATAGGAACTAAGCAAAGACTGGGAATTGAGACCAGTGAAGACTAGACCTGTCTCTTGATGTTGGTGTGATAGGAGACCTTGGGCAAGTCATCATAGGATCAACAACTTATAACTAGAAGGGAACTATTTAGTACTTACAGATCTAGGGTTCTTAACTTAAGGTCCACGGACTTTTTAAAAAATATATTTTTACAAAGTTACCAATGATCTCTTAGTTGCCAAATCTGATAGCCTTTTCTCAAGCCTCTTTCTCCTCAACCTCTCTGAAGCCTTTGACACTAACGATCACTCTCTCTTCCTTGACACTCTCTTCTCTCTAGGTTGTTGGGACACCACTCTCTACCAGTTCTCCTCCTACCTATCTGACTGCCCCTTCTCTGTTCCCTTTGCTGGATCCTAATCCAGACCATGCCCTATAATTGTAGGATTCTCTCCGGGTTCTGTCCTGAGCCCTCTTCTGTTCTTGCACTATAATACTTCCATTGGTGATTTCATCAATTCCCATGGATTTAATTACTATGCTGATGGTTCTCTGTCTACCTCTCCTGTCCTAATCTCTCCACTGACATCCAATCTCACATCTCCAACTTCCTTTCAAACATCTGTAACTGGATATCCAGGAGATACCTTAAAATCAACATGTCCAAAACTTATTATCTTTCCCTGAAAACCATCTCCACCTCCTACTGTTCTTATTGCTGTATAGGGCAATACCATCCCCCCAGTTCTTCAGCCTTACAACCTAGGAGTCATCCTAGACTCCTCACTATCCCTCACCCTCCCTCATATCCAAAGTGTTGCCAAGGCCTGTTGATTTCACTTCTGCAATATCTCATATACACCTCCTTTTCTCCTTCAACTGCTCTAGTACACGCTAGTATAAGCCCTCATCACTTCATGTCTGGACTATTGCAATATCCTAATGATACATTTGCCTGCCTTAAGCTTCTTCCCACTCCAATCAATCCTCCATTCAGCCACCAAAATGATTTTCCTAAAGCAAAGATCCAATCATATCACCCCTCTACTCAACAAATTACAATATCTCCTTATCAATTCCAAGATTAGATACAAAATTAATTAAACACAAAATACATTCAAAGCCCCTCATAACCTAGCCCCTTCCTACCATTCCAATCTTCTTACATGTTACTCCCAACCACATATCCTTGGTCCAGTGACACTGGCCTCCTGGCTGTTCTTTGAACAAGACATTCCATAGCTCAGCTCTGCAAATTTTCTCTGGCTATCCTCCATGCCTGGAACTTTCTCTTCAACTCCACCTACCAACTTCCCTGACTTCAAGTTCCAACTAAAATCCCATCTTTTTACAGGAAGCCTTTCCCAACCCTTTTTAATTTGAGTGTTGTCCCTCTCCTAATTATTTCCTATTTGTCCTACATATAGCTTGTTTGTATATATTTGTTTACATGTTAGTTCTCCCAACAGATTATAAACTGCTTGAGGGCAGAGGCTGTCTGTTGCTTTATTTTGTATTTCCAGTGCTTAGCACAGTATCTGACACACAGTAGGCACTTAACAAATGTTTATTTATTAGCTGACTATATTTCAATATAATTATTTTCCTTTGAGTCAGAAAGATCTTCATTCAAATCTGTTTGCCTTCGTTTCCTCAACTGTAAAATGGGAATAATAATAACACCTATCTCTTAGCCAGGGTTATTTTGAGGATCAAGGGAGATCATATTTGTAAAGTACTTATCATAGGGCTTGGAACATAATAGGTGCTTAATAAATGCTTATTTCCTTCCATTTTATTTTATGCATTTACAGACAGTATTCTAAGAATAGATCCTTAGTTTTAACCAAACTACCAAAGGAATCTTTAACATAAAAACAGTTAAGAACTCTGTAACAAACACTAAAGACCTATCCCCCTCTCTTTATAGCTGAAGAACCTAAGGTCCAGAAAAGTTAAGAGACTGGGACCAGATCATCCAGGTGGCAGAGCCAGTAATCAGTCCTAAGTTTCTACCTCCATGTTGAGTGTTTTATCCACCACCCAATACTTTCTTTCATAGGGCAAATCATCATATAGTCCAGGCTTATCTCTTCAAGCAGATAAGAAGTTAACATATGCATTTGACAAATTGGGCAACTGAGGTCTAGGGAGATTAAATAAATTTCCTAAGTAAACAAAGCTAATTAAGTCCATCAAAAGAATGTAAGCTCTTTAAGGGCAAGAACTGTTTCATTCTTGTTTTCTGTCCCCTGAAACCAGTAAATAGTAGGTGCTGAATAATTGCTTGTTGATTCATTGACTGCCTAAAGTAGGTACTAGAATTCAGCTTTCTTCTTTCCCCTTTCTACTAAAAATTCACTTACCACTTTTTTTCTCTTTAATAATAGAGAATTCTGGAAGATGTAATTGCATGAGAAAAGAGCCCATAGTTGACCAGGTAGCCTCACCACTAGGTCAGGAAGGGGAAATTAGATGCCATTATTAGATAGCACATAAGTTGTATATTTATATCTTTTACAACAAAAGTACACTGGGGGAAAAGCATGAATGGTGAGGACAAGTGTATTCTTCATCTTGAAAGGTGCCTGTCTGGAGAATTTTGTAAATCTGACCCCTAACTCAATGCTCCTATGAAGCATAAATTTCCACTCACCATTTCCCAAAAGAGAAACAGGGTTTGAAGAATACTAGAGGGAAGCTTCAGCAAATAATCATTACATCAGGTTGACTAAGTTTCAGCCACAATAAATGATTAAATGAACTGAAAATTTTTTAAAGCTCTCCCAGGATGAAAAAGAATCATTTCCAGAAGAGTGGCCTTGTGGTTCAGACACTGTTTCCAAGGAACACTCCAAGGCAACAAACAATAAAACAACTCTAGGCACTTAGGCAGGGTGTCCTTTCTATCCCACCAAGCATTTCATGAAAGCCACTGCCTCAGTCACTGAAATATACCAGTTACGAATCAGCAACTACTACTGCTGAGCACAGACTGTGTCTCCTACACTGTAGAAGAAAAACAAAAGGCAGACCTCAAATACTCCACCACCATCCCCAAATTTGGGGACAAGATCACAAAACTTGACCCTCTGAAATTGAAGCAAGAAAAAGAAGCAATATATGCTGGATAAGAACAGGAAGCCTCAGAATTCATACAACCTGAGAGACAGTTTGTGAACTGCTAATGAAACCAGGGTGTCTAGTTCCTAAGTCTCCCTCCAGGAGACCAGACTGTCTCCCTGATCTCATTAAGGATGCCTCTCAAGTCTCATCAAGGAGACTAAAATGTATCTAGTGTAAAAATGAGCTGTGAACCAATTAACTGTCACTTGTCTGAGCTTATGTTGCCATGAAAAGGGGGTGGAGTGGAGATAAAAGAAGAATCAAAGAGGCAGAATTTGTTTGTTGCAGAACTGGCCAAGAGAGAGGATGTTCTGACCAGCTCAAATATGGTGGTCTCCTTGGCAAGTCTACCCCATTAATGGAGTTACCCACAAAAAACTGTCAAGACTTGACAATATTATTCATTGACATTGCCCAAATCTCTGTGGTCACCAAACCATCTTCTGCTACTAATTTAACATCCCAAGTAGACTTTCCTACAGGGAAGAAAGTAAATTAAGCAGTCAAAACTAATACATTAGCATTCTGGTTTATCAAGCAATCTTCAGCAAGCTTCACTATCATGGACAAACTGATAAAATCTCTTTCCTGAGTCTGCAAACTTGAATGTCAAACCCAGATCCAAGGTGATCTCACCAGGCACAAATAAAGCGTCACAAAATATCAAAGTTGGAAGGGAACTCTAGGGCCATTTAGCCTAACACCTACCTCAAGAGTAATGTCCCCCATAAATAACTGGCAAACATTCATTCAGCCCTTACTTGAAGACCTCAGTTATTAGAAACCCATTACCTGTCAAGACAGACTATTTTCAAATTAGGAAAGTTCTATCATAAGAAAGTTTTTCCTTAAGGAAAGCCCTGGGGGGGCAGAGCCAAGGTGGTGGAGTGAAAGCAGAGACTTGCTTGAGATCTCCCCCAAACCCCTCCAAATATTCATAAAAAATGGCTCTAAACAAATTCTGAGACAGCAGAACCCACAAAAAGACAGGGTGAAACAAATTTCCAGCCCAAGACAACCTGGATGATTAATCAGAAAGGCCAGGCTGGGAGCGCAGCGCAGCATGGGCACGCAGGCCCCAGCAAACCTGGAGCAGGCCCCAGACGACTGAATCGTGGGCAGCTGTGGAGGTTTCCAGACTCCTCAATCCATGAACGCCAAAGACAACTTAGAAGGTCAGTGGGGAAAAGTCTGTTTCTGTCAGTGGTCAGAGAGGAAGGCAGGGTTTCAGCTCCATTCCCCAAGAGCGTGGCCGGAGGGGGGCAGCTGCTTCCTGAGCTTCTGGCCCACAGACTGAGGGGGAATCCAGTGGCTGATCAGAGAGGGACTGCAGGGATCTCTTTGCCAGTGCTGAGGCAGGAATCTCTTGCTTTGCCCGTGTGTGTGGATCTGGGTCACAGTTCTGGGCGGCGGTGCTGGGGTGAGGAGGAGCACTGGCATGGTGGAGCTTGTAGTAGTTGTGCAGAGGAACCCCTCCTCACAGTTATGGGACAGAAAGGAATACTTGTGGTCACAGGCCAGGAAAGGAGTAAACACCTCGCCCCTTATCATACCACCTTGGAAGAACTGAAAATGTACAGGTCCCTACAAGTATCTCTGAAAACAGCTGTGCTAACCCCTGAAGCTTGGGACAGTACACTCTCCACATTGGAAGCAGATTCTTACCTTAACAAGCAGTTTAAAACTCAAGTAATTGGCTGGGATCATGAGCAAGCAGCGCAAAAAGAGTCAGACTATATTATCTTACTTTGGTGAAAAAGAAGATCAAAATATACAACCAGAAGACAACAAAATCAAAGCTCCTACATCCAAAGCCTCCAAGAAAATGAATCAGTCCCAGGCCTTGGAAGAGCTCAAAAGGGATTTTGAGAAGCAAGTAAGGGAAGTAGAGGAAAAACTGGGAAGAGAAATGAGAGTGATGCAAGAAAATCATGAAAAACAAGTCAACAGCTTGCTAAAGGAGACCCAAAAAAATACTGAAGAAAATAACACCTTAAAAAACAGCCTAACCCAAATGGCAAAAGAGGTCCAAAAAGCCAATGAGGAGAAAAATGCCCTAAAAAGAAAAATTGGCCAAATGGAAAAGGAAGTCCAAAAGATTACTGAAGAAAATACTTCCTTAAAAATTAGAATAGAGCAATTGGAAGACAGTGACTTTATGAGAAATCAAGACACTATAAAACAAATCCAAAAGAATGAAAAATTAGAAAACAATGTGAAATATCTCATTGGAAAAACAACTGACCTGGAAAATAGATCCAGGAGAGACAATTTAAAAATTATTGGACTATCTGAAAGCCATGATCAAAAAAAGAGCCTAGACATCATCTTTCAAGAAATTATCAAGGAAAACTGCCCTGATATTTTAGAACCAGAGGGCAAAATAGAAATTGAAAGAATCCACAGATCTCCTCCTGAAAGAGATCCCCAAAGGAAAACTCCTAGGAATATTGTAGCCAAATTCCAGAGTTCCCAGGTCAAGGAGAAAATATTACAAGCTGCCAGAAGGAAACAATTCAAGTACTGTGGAAACACAATCAGGATAACACAAGATTTAGCAGCTTCTACATTAAAGGACCGCAGGGCATGGAATATAATATTCCAGAGGGCAAAGGAGATAGGATTACAACCAAGAATCACCTACCCAGCAAAACTGAGTATAATCCTTCAGGGGAAAAAATGGTCATTCAGTGAAATAGAGGACTTTCAAGCATTCCTGATGAAAAGACCAGAGCTAAACAGAAAATTTGACTTTCAAATACAGGACTCCAGTGGAACATGAAGAGGTAAACAGGAAAGAGAAATCATAAGAGACTTATTAAGATTGAACTGTTTACATTCCTGCATGGAAAGATGATATTTGTAACTCATGAGAACTTTGTCAGTATTAGGGTAGTTGAAGGGAAAAAATTGTATGTATGTATAGGTAGATAGATAGATAGATAGATAGATAGATAGATAGATAGATAGATAGATAGATAGATAGAGGGCACAGGGTGAGTTGAAGATTAAGGGGTCATATCTGGAGAATAAAATTAAGGGATGAGAGAGGATGATACTCAGAGAAGAAAGGGAGAAGTAGAATGGGGTAAATTATCTCACACAAAAAAAACAGAAAAGTCTCTCAAAGTGGAGGGGAAATAGGGGAAGGTGAGAGGGAATGAGGGAATCTTATTCTCATAGGATTTGGCTTAAGGAGAGAATAACATATACATTCAATTGGGTATGGAAATCTGTCTTACCCTACAGGAAAATAGGGGGAGAAGGGGACAAGAGAGCAGGGGGGTGATAGAGAGGAGGGCAGATTGGGAAAGAGGGTAATCAGAAGCAAATACTTCTGAGGAGGGACAGGGTCAAAAGAAAGAATAGAATAAATGGGAGGGCAGGATAGGATTAAGGGAAATAGAGTTAGTTTTTCACAACATGTCTACTATGGAAGTGTTTTGCATAACTGCACATGTACAACCTATATTGAGTTGCTTGCCTTTTCAATGAGGGTGGGTGGGGAGGGAGGAAGGGAGAAAATTTGGAACTCAAAGTTTTAAAAACACATGTTTTAAAAAAATGTTTTCACATGCAACTGGGAAATAAGAAATACAGGAAATGGGGTACAGAAGTCTATCCTGCTCTACAGGAAAATAGAAGGGGAAGGGGATAAGAGAAGGAGGGGGGAGAGATAGAAGAGAAGGCAGACCAGGGGAAGGCGTATTCAGAATGCATGCCATCTTGGGGTGGGGGAAGGGGTGAGAAATTTGGAACTCAAAAACTTGTGGAAGTGAATACTGAAAACTAAAAATAAATAAATTTATATTTAAAAAAAAAAAAAGGAAAGCCCTGAACTTGCCTCTTTGTACCTTCCACCCATTACTCCTGGGCCTGCACTCTAAAACGGAGCAAATCTTTTCAAATCTGAAAACAGCTGTAATGTCTGCATCACCCCCAAGCCCTCCAAGTTTTCTACCCTCCAGCCTAAACATTCAATGCACATATGGCACAATCTCAAGGGCTCTTCATCATCCTAGTAGCCTTTCTCTCGACACTCTCTAGATGACCAATGTCCTTCCTAAAATATAATGTCCAGACCTAAATACAATGCTCCAGTTATGTTGGTCTGGACAGAGCTGAAAGGAGCTGTCCTATCACCTCCCCAGTCTCCCTAGGCATTCTTCCTTTCTTAATGTAACATGAGATTGCTTTAGTTTTCCTGGCTGCTATGTCTTACTGTTCACTCATAAAGACTTTGCAGTCTACTAAAACTCCCAGTTCTTTTTTTTTTTATGACAAGATATTGTCTAGCTACTCCTCTCCCATCTTTTACTTATGAAAGTGATTTTATGAACCTCAAGAGTCACAATCAGGCAGCCTCTCTCTTTAACTCCTTAACTACAAGCTGAAAGAGTATACGATATTGTGGTGGACTTTAATCAAATAATAATAAGCATCTATTAAGTAACTATTTGATAGACACTGAGCTAGGTGCTGGAAATACAGATTCAAAGAATGAAGCAATCCCTGCTCACATGGGATTTGCATTCTAATAGGATGTATAACCACATAGTGAAGAAGACATTAGCGGGCCTTATAGCTTTAGCAGTGATGAGAGTTATCCTGGCCACATATATGAACTGGCCATAGAAGTTCCTGTCATGCGCCCTTTTATAATGCATGATCCCTGGTCACACATGCTCCCTCCTTGTTTCCTCCATGCATGACTCCGGGCCAAGTATACTCCCAGCATGTGTACCATCTTCCATTGGCAGGGTGATAATTTGCAATAGCATGTGCTCACAGGGGCATTTTAACATCTGTTTTAAATACATTGTGCTGTCTGACTACATGTCTTCATTTCTTTAACTTAAAAAAAAACAACTTTTAACTAAAAGAAAAAACTGTCCTCGGTCACACAGGCTGTGTCAGAGGCCTCATTTGAACACAGCTCTTCCTAACTCCAAATCCAGCACTCTATCCAGTCTATTATAATGCTTCTCAATTAAGGGAATCAGAACAGAAAGGATTGTCAAAATCTAAAAACAAACAAAAAAAATCAAACATTTCCTATTCATTAATCTCATTTCTCAGTTGGTCAGGCCCATCTTTCCAATTCTGGGTTTAAATAACACTAGCTATTTCCTGAGTGGTTCCCACTCACTCCCTCAATATGAATTACTGCACAAAGATTTTAATATTTTAAAGTGAGGCAGTATTATACAGTCCAGGGGTGGGGAACCTGCAGCCTCAAGACCACATATGGCCCTCTAGGTCCTTAAGTGTGGTCCTTTGACTGACACCAAACTCTGCAGAACAAATTTATGAAGTTTAGATTCAGTCAGAGGGCCACACTTGAGGACCTAGAGGGCCATATGTGGCCTCAGGGCTGCAGATTCCCCACCCCTGGTGTAGTTAATGGGAAGAGCATTAAACTAAGGGGCAGGAGATCTGATGCTAATCCAACCCTGATAAGACTATGCAACCTTAGACAAGTCCTCAGATCTCCTCCAGTCTCAGTGTCCTCATCTATAAAACAAAGGCTGTAGACTAAATGATCTTTTCGATCTCTTTCATCTTTAACATTCTGTGATCCTATTGCTTTCAAAACACCAGCTGCAGTGGTCCAAAACAATGTATCTATTGTTGTTGCAAACTTTGTACACATTCCATTTAGAAGAGATTTTTAAAAAAGAAGAGAAAAGAAATACTATAATGTTCATTTGTTTCATTACAATTTAATAAGAACAACCACCCAAAAAATGGAAAATGTCAAGTGGGCCATTAAAGCCTTCTAGCATGAACAGGATGCATCAAGGTACGAAAATTAAATGAGAATGATCTCAAGAAAGGAATACAAAGGGAAGGGTTTGCTGCTATGTGTTCAAACATTATTGTTTGAAAGATGATCACACAGGAAGCTAGCAGTAGGCAACATCTGTGCAGGCTATTGGAGTGTTGAGCCTTTCAGAGACAGGCTCAATGACTTTCCTAGACTTCTTGGAAAAGAAGTCATGAACTCACTATCATCAATTCCAGCATACGATAAGCACCTAATGTGTGCCAGGCACTGTGCTAAAGGATACCAAAAGAAAAAAAAAGGCAAAACACAGTATCCAGTCTCAAAGAACTCACAGTCAATGGGGAGACAAAATGAAAACAATTCTGTACATAAAAATATACACATGATGAATTGGAGAAAATCAATAAAAGTAAGGCAGTAGATTTAAGGGGGATGAAGAAAGGCTTCTCAAAGAAGATGGTCTGAACTGCTGCCCTCAGTCAGTTGTATAACCAGAAATTTGGAGGTGCAAGGAATGACCATTCAAGGGTCATCCCTGAAGTACAGGAAGGCCTAGTGCATACAGGGCTGGAGTTGGAGTCAAGACTTTGATTCAGAGCCTCCTTTCCCTATTTATTGTGTGACCCTTGGTCAGTCACAACTTTTTAAAACCTGGCTTTCCCCTTTTGTAAAGTGAGGCTGATAATACTTGTAATAATACCTTACTTCACACAGTTTTTCTAAGAGTAAAATGACAAAATGTCTGCAAAGCACTTTGCAAAAAAATTAAAATACTGTGTAAATGTAAACTATTATTATTGTCATCGTCATCATTATCATCATCATCATCATCCCTTCACAGACACCCAGGGCCGGAAACCCAATGCATGTTCCACCTAGAATATGGTAAATTGGGATAATTGTCCCATGCTCTGAGCTCAGAACCTACGTAGGAAATCCTACTACCATATCACTATAACAAGTTCCGGTATCTGATTCAGAGCCATACCCTGTGAAAGAGGAAAAGATTGTTTCTCCCATTGCTATATCAAAGAAAGATAGATAGATATAAATATATATGCATGTATATATACAATAATAATTCCTTTCATGGTAGTTGACAGTTACAAAACACAGTTACAAAACACTTTGCAAGTATTGCCACATTTCATATTCAAAACAACCCAGATGTCGTATGGCAAGGTAGTTCCAGTATTGTCCCCATTTTCCAGACAAGATGACTTGTCCAAAGTCATACAGCTAGTTAGTGGTAAAGCTGGCTCAGCCTAGCCTTTAACTTTTTCCACTATCTAATAACTTCCCTCAGACTGCAATCCTCCTTAAGTGGAATCAAGGCAAAAGAAATGGACTAGTTTTTGTGCCCTTCTGCAAACAACTCCCACCCTCTACCCCCAACAATCATTTTAACCTGAATTCACCTGAGCAGAAAAACTAGGGAGAAATGGAGCATACAGACCAATTTTCTCCAGTTTTTATCCTTTCAGGATGGCCCTGGACTGGGCACCCTTCTAGAGACAAAGCCTCTTGCACATCTCCCAGGAATCCTCATGAAGCCCTTGCCTCCATGGCCTGGAACCTCCAAGGCCTTCTTATCTCTAGTTTCAATGAGGTCTGTCAACCATCTGAGGGAAAATCTTCCTAAGCACTCTGAAAATTTTCACCACTAAAAGTTGAGGACATTGGAAAGATATTTGTAAGCTTAGATGCCCTACTTGTCTCCCTCAGCTGCAGCATCTTCTCCCTCTTTACCTCCCTCCCTCTTCCAAAATTGTAGAGCACAGCAAATTACAGAGAGGACTCTGAGCCTTGATGCAATAGCAGCCATGCAGGCAGTAGTAAGCCACTTGAGGAAGCACAAGAGGGATAAGATGGGACTTAGAACTTAAGCCTTTTTTTTAAGATGCTTATATGCATAGTCAGCATTTAAGCTAACTAATCAACTGGGAACAACATCGTCACCAAGGCAACCTGGTACCAATATCTCTTCTTCTCTTCCCATAGTTTAATTCCCACCTATGACTCTTAGAATCTATATAACTGAAGCAAGTCACAACCTCTCTGAGGCTCTGTTTTGTCATCTATAAAATGACAGGCTGGATTTGATGATCTCTAAGTCCCTTCCAGTACTAAATCTATGATCTAATGGTCCTATTCACCCCTCAGATTGCATGTTGACCTTTTTTGGTATCTTTCCCCCATCAGCTGCTTCATTTTAAAACCTATTAGATAACCTCCCTGGCCTCAGTTTCTTCATCTATAAAGTGAAGGTGTTGATCTAGATGGTTTCTAAAGTCCTTTTTAGCTCTTAAATCTCTAACCCTATGATTATGAGATCCTTGATGTTTATTAGAGTATCTCCCATAGCCCTAACACAATGCCTTGTATTAAAGTACATG
This sequence comes from Phascolarctos cinereus, assembly GCF_003287225.1. Classification (NCBI taxonomy): domain Eukaryota; kingdom Metazoa; phylum Chordata; class Mammalia; order Diprotodontia; family Phascolarctidae; genus Phascolarctos; species Phascolarctos cinereus. The sequence continues at coordinate 142,430,511 of NW_027556098.1, forward strand.
CATATTAAATGTTTATTGAACAAACACTTCTGCCTACAAAACTAGATAAAATATTGGAGTTGGGAGGAAGGTTAGATATCACCTAGTATAACCTATCACCCTCTTCTCACTTTATAAATGAGAAACTGACATCTGATGAGAAAATGTATTAATTTCATTTGATGAGAATTTATTAAGTATCTACTATTTATTAAGTACCTACCTGACAGACACTGAGCTACGAGCTGGGAACACAAAGACAAAAATTAAATAGGTCCCACCCTCGAGTGTTTACATTCTATTGGGGTAGAACAGCAAGTACGTGAAAAATTAAACACAAAATATATAAAAAGTAATTTCCTGCCCCCCAAGTGATGTAATGACTTGTCCAAGGTCACACAACAAAACCAGGAGGAATATCAGATATCCTGATACCTGGGAAGAGGATATAACATTTATATCAAAATTTAAACCAGATTTTACTCATATAAAAATGTTGAAGAGAGGACAGGAAAAACAGTAGGATTTCCCCTAGACTCTGCACACAACCCCAGGAATGACCCTGACCTTCTCTTCACATCTCCTTAAAGCCTGGCAAAGGAATACATAACACTGGAAATCCAAACAGAAATTTCAATTCCCACAAGTTGGCAGGCCTCGGCACATGAAGACACGATTCTAATTTGCTCCTTGTGTCAAGGTCCCTGCTTCCATTTAAAACTAAATCTGTGTGAAGGATTTGTCTGCAAATTTGCCAGGGAGGAAAGAAGGAAAGAAGAAAAAAACCCAAACCCTATTCTCTTGTGACTTAATGCTATTTGTTGACCTTCACACTCACAGAATATGGCCATTGCCGGCCTGGCCACTGGAAATAGCCTGTACCAGTGTCAAGGGCAAAAGGGGAAGAAGGGATTCAATGAGCTGAATCATTTGGCCCAACTATGAATTCTCCTTCTAGTGAACAGGTCTTAAAGAAAAGAAAACTAAGAGAGAGAGGGCAAAAGGTAAAGGCAGGAGGGGAGATGGGATGGCTGTTTCAAAAGAAAATGAGCTGAAAGAATCCTCAAGGTATCAAAAAGGATGAGGAGCCCTGAATTTTCAATTCTGCCATTTCTTTGTATATTTCAATTTCATGACATTTTTATGCTATTGTTCTCATTTTATTCCTGAAATCATAATCAGAAGAGTGTCCCTGAGATGTTGGACTGGGGGACTTCTCATGGAACAGAGCAGGAACTCTGGCTCTTCCCGATGAGCCATATGCTATGGCCCTTTGCTAAAGGACATGAGCAAACAGCTGCTCCAAGTTGGTCCTTGTTCTCTGATGGCTCCCCCGACCCCATACTCAGTGTCATATGGAAGACAATTGGTAGCTAGGCCAGAAAGAGTTGTCCCCTCAGCAGGCTATGTGAGTTATAGAAAAATTCTTCTTCTCTCTACCAGATATCCTGACTGGTATGGAATACAGTTTTCTCTTGGATTTCCAGCAAAAGGAAGAGGAAATTCCTTTTCCATTCCCACCCAGTAAATACAGAGGCTACATACACTCAGCAGCAAGAATACGTGCTTGCCTTTATGAGCCTGAGACTGGACCTCAAATCCCTGGCCGCCTCTTCTACTTTGTATTTTTTTCATTGAACCCAGGTCGTGAAGTGATCCTGAGAAACAGAATTTTCCAACCATGGTGTTGTGAATTGGAGAGTTTAGGAGTCCATGAGTTGGTGCCAGTTGCCTGGAGAGAGATGCTTTCCACAGCTACATAACTTTTCAGGGCAAAAAAAAAAAAATGCTTTATCACCATAAGAAATTGCTAGAAAAATGTTGCATTTGAGAGGACTAAACCCATGGAGGCTTGTCAGGAGACCTGAACTCATGAATTACACAGCTAACACAGGTCAGAGATGAAAGTGAAATAATCTGTTCTGTAGTCCTACAAAGGGCCTTTACCTCTGAGGAGAGTATAATAGGAGTGATGGGTTAGTGTTTTATAATTTCAGTATTTCTTAATGTATGTCTATGAGTCCTTTGCATTTTAAGTATTTTTTTGAAGCAGAGAAAATAAATGCTGCCTTATTCCTGACATCTGCTTTGTACCTTTAATACTTTTCCTAGGAGGAACCCTGTTCATCTCTTTTAAAAAAACTCTTAGACATGAGTCATATCAAAGCTTTGTTGAAGAGATTTTTCCTGGATCTATGGTGAAGAAAAAATACTAGAGAATAAACTGGTTCTTCTCTTTGGAATCAGGCTCCCCCAAGGACCAAACACAGTTCATGTGAGTCCAGAGTAAGAGTCCCTTTTTTTGGATGGGATCCCCTGGGCCATAAGTGATATTCCCAACTGAAGCCAGAGACAGAGCTAGCCATGAAATAGGCAGAGAAGGAAAGAAATTAAGTGATTTGATTTGAAAGTCAGAGAAGTATCCAAGTTACTTCAAATCTTAAATTCTGCCTACTAAAGCTTCATACCTTTGGTTTATGGATTTATCTCTGTTGAAATGTAAATCCCCTAAAAGAGTTATACTACAAACTGCTTTCACTTGAGTATGAAGGCTAATAATGGGATCATTGATTTCAAGCTGTAATAGGCCTTGGGGATCATTTATTTATCAGAATTGGATAAGCAAAAACTTAGAAGAGACCTCAGAGTTCAACTAATCCAACCACCTCATTTTAGATAAGGGGAAGATTGAAGCTCAGATAAAGGGAATATCCTACCAAAGGCTACCTACACAAAGAACAAGAGGCAAAATCAGATTTGAACACAAGTCCTCTGTTTCCAAATCAGAAGCACAAATTCACATTATTTTAGGGTTGGAAGGAATCTCAGTAGCCATGTAGTCCAAACTATACCTCCCTAAAAAAAGAATCTCCACTATAATATAACCAACAAATAGTTATCTAGCCCTTGCTTAAAGACCTCAAAAGAAGGAGAACCCACTACCCAGAAGTAGCCCATGCCACTGGAGGACTATTTGTTACACGGGCTTTCCTGACATCAAGCTTGGATTTGTCTCCTTGCAAGTTCTACTTTTTGTCCCCGATTCTTCCCTCTAGGGCCCAACAGTACAAGCAGAAGCCCTCTCCCACATTAGTCATTCAGATACTTGCAGACAGGCTACTGTATCCCCTAATTTATCCCTTCTCCAGGCTAAATCTAGTGTTCTTTCTACCACAATCGATAGCTCATAAAAGTGCTTTTATACAGTGTCTTACAGCCTACAATGGCTTTCCACACGATAGCCTGGTGAGCTTGGTAGTACAAGTTTAATTATCACCTTTCACTGATGAGAAAACTAAGGTTCAGTGACTTGCCTCCAATCTCACAAGGAGTAAGTAACAGAGATGAGATTTAAACCTGGGTCTGCTGATGGAAAGATCAGGCCTTTTTCTAGATCTGAAAGCAGATTCAGACAGGGAAAGGGAAGAGATTTTGAGAGTTCCAGATTCCTGAAATGGGAAGGAAGGAGATGGAGAAGCACTGCATTTTGGCATTCATTTATACACTGTGTCACATTACCATTTGACTTTTTCTTGTGTTTGTCTTATTTCCCCAAATAGATTTTTAAGTCCCTCAAGAGCATGTCTTCTTTTGTGTTCCCATAGAAGTTGGCACAGGGATGATAACATAGAAGGCAATAAACAAATATTTGCTGAGTTAATAAATAAGTAGAAATTTAAGGTATTATTATAATTAAATTATTGCTCTCTCCTCCCTTTGACATCATTAAAGAGAAAGAGAAGTTCTTCTCAGTTTAGTTAGCTGCAAACATTGCCCAAAGAAATGCACAATAATTCCCCCCCGCAATCATCAAGATTCATTTAATATCCACAAAGCACTTACTTCAATACCTTCAGGACCTATAATTCTGTTGATCTGAGTCAATTCCTCCACCAATGCAGTTCTTACTCCATCTATAGAGGTAAAAAATCTTTGAGAGTTGCTGTGTCCAAATAACAAATCATCATTCCATAGCCAGCTTATAAATGAACCTCTCTGAACTTAGCTCACTGGTACATAGAAAAGAGACATACACACCAGCCTAGATTCAAAACCTTGCCAAGAAGTAAGATGTACCAGAGCTTGTATTCCCGTGGAATAACCCTCAAGAGTAACACCCATGTCGTGATGATATATAAATTGCATTTTAGAGGGAGAAATGTAGGTCATTATGGAAGAGAAAGAGAAAAAAGTACAGCTGTGGTCTACCACCCAACACTTCCACACAAAACTGGAAAAATAGACCAGAGTCCCGATCAGGAAAGCCAAAAGAAATCCCAGAAAGTTATTTTTCCAGCCCAAGTTGGCAAAGAGAGAAGATAACAGAAAAGTCCGCTGGGGACAGGATCTAACCAATAACAGCTCTGCAGATCTGCAGATCAGCAGATCACCTGGTAGATTCTTCATCCTCTACACAGTTGCAGGTTGCAAATCCAATTCTGGAGAGAGGAGCAGACCTGTGCTTAGAAGTGACATTCCATGGAGGTGGACCTGGAGGGCTAAGTATTGAGTAAGGAGCAAGTTCATAGGCAAGGAGTAGCTGTGTGGGTGATGCCAAAATCAGCAGGGTCTCAGGCTCCAGCTTCTAGGCTAGTCTGAAGCCCTCAGAGGAATAACTGGCCCAGGAATCCCACACCAAAAGGGAGCATGTATTCTTGTCATTCTTTCTTTCTTTTTTTTTTTTAAGGCAATTGGGGTTAAGTGACTTGCCCAGAGTCACACAGCTAGTAAGTATTATGTGTCTGAGACCAGATTTGAACTCAGGTCTTCCTAACTCCAGGGCTGACACTCTATCCACTGCACCACCTAGCTGCCCCTGTTCTTGTCATTCTAAAGCTGCAGATCTTTCCAGCTAGCTGGCAGTGCCAAGTCCAGCAGCAGTCTACTGGATCCCCAGCCCTCAAGCGTGTTGCTCAGACCCAAACACAGGTCTGGAACTTGCAAAGCTCAGACTCAGATTTTGCCCTGTAACAGACTTGCAGATCAATAACTCAATATTCATTACCCAAGAAAGCAGCAGAAGGACCTAGTGAGATACAATTTCAGGCCAGACATTTCCTCCAGAAGTGTCCAGAGCCCAGTCTAAACTTAAAGTCCAAAATCAGGAAGCTCAAAGAATGAGCAAACAAAAAATTAATCCCACCATAAAGAGCTATCATGGTGACTGACACAAATCCAGAAGAGAATTACTCCAAAACATCTACAAGCAGAGCCTGAATTAAAAAAAAAAAAACCCATAGTTTGTGGATAGAGCACTGGCCCTGGAGTCAGGAGAACCTGAGTTCAAATCTAGCCTCAGACCAGACACTTGCCATTTACTAGTTGTATGACCCTGGGCAAGTCACTTAACCCCATTGCCTAGCCAAAAAACAAAACAAAAACAAACAAACAAACAAACAGAAAAGCCTGGGAAGACTTATATTAACTAATGCAGAGTGAAGCGAGCAGAACCAGGAGAACACTATACATATTAATAGCAATACAGTACAATGATCCAAGACAGTTCCAAAGGACTTAAGATGAAGAATGCTATCCACCTCTGGGGGAAAAAAAAAAGCCAACAATATAGTTTTAGCATAAATTCAACTAGAATTCCTGGAAGAGAAGAAGCTAAAAGGTTGTTTCCTTTTTTAAAGATTAAAAATGTTTTAATAAATGTAAGTGACTTGCCTAGTAAGTTCCTGAGGCAAGATCAAAACTCAGATCTTACTGATTTCAGGTCTAACATTCTCTCCATTATTTCACTTAGCTGTCTAAAAAAGAAAAAAAAAAGCACTCTATAAACTGAGTTATTATGTTGACGGTGTGTTTTAAAATTAAATGCTCCAGGAACAGCTGCACAGATAGTACCCAACGCCTTAGTGGGAAGATTTGTCAGATTGCTTTACCAGGTAGGGGAGGTAGGAGCAGCAAGTAGTAGATAATAAAAGAAGGGCAGAGACAAGTAAGGGTCGGGGGAGAGGGGAGCATACTGGAAAAAGCAGTGGACCAGGAGATACCTGTAGAGCCTGGGCTCTGCCCCTGGCTAGCTATGTGTCAGTGAGGCAAGTCACAAGATTCAGGGTTGGAAAGATCCTTACAGTTCATCTAACCCAACCTCCTTCTTTTACAGATGAGGAAGCTGAGGCCCTGAGAGGTTAAATGACTTGGCCAGGGTCACATGAGGAAATAGAGGCAATACCAATATTTGAATTTAGGTCCTCAGACTCCTAATCCAGGGCTCTCTTTCCTCTACTGGACCTTCTGATACTCCTTTTAGCCTCCTTGTGGCTCATTTCCTAAGGGAAAGTTCATTAAGTGTAATCTGTGACCCATAAGAGCACCCTTAAATCATGGTTCATAAAGAGAGTGACCTCAGGAATTTAGAGCCCAGGAGAGATTCTGTACTCTGATATTACTCTTCAACTGTATTTACTAGAACAGTGATTAATGCCCAGTTTAACTCAAGTAAGCATTTACTAAGTGCTGGTTGTACCATGATGATGCAGAGACAGAGACAAAAGAAACATACAGTCCCTGACCACATGGAGCTTACATTCTATTGGAAGCTGGAAAATATACAAAATATAAGGGAGAAATACTCATCTCTGTTCTTCTTCCTTACTCTCAGATCTTTACATCTTGAAGTCTTCTCCCTTGGCCAATCAGAACATGAGTGAAGAAGCCTGGCTCTTGGCATAAATGCAATGACCAGTCACTTACATAAAACAAAATGGTGCCTTTCTGGCCGCTTTTCATTTTATTTTCTCTTTTTTTATGTGATTCCATCTTTGTCCTCTATAACACGTATCCATATTCTGGAATAAAGAAAGATTTCATATGCTATCTTCTAATGGTCCCCCATTCTACAGCAAATATATTCCTTCTCCTATCACTTCCCTTTCTCCCCAGAAGAACATGTTTCCTTCTGATAGCTACTTTCCCAGTTCAATTTCAGGGCTATTCATTTTTACTCAGGGCTCAAATACAGTCCCCAAATTGCCCATCTCTCTGTCTTTGCCCTTATCAGCTACTAAAAAGAACAAAGTACATTTCACAGGACCAGCATTACTCACTCTGATATCAGGATACAATGGAAAGGATGCTGGATCTGGAGGCAGGGGCCAGGATCCAAATTGGAGCTTGGCTACTTACTATCTGTTTGACCTTAAATGTGACACAACCTCTCTAAGCTCCTCTGTAAAATGACTTCACAGGTCACCTTCAGTTCTAAATTTATGATCCTGTGATCTCAGTTGCTCTTCTCCCTGGCCAGGGTCCGGGGAACCTTCTTGGATTCTCCCTTTGTTAAGAAGCAGGCCAGCTATATTCTTTTCAATCCTGACCACTTAAAAGCTAGTCTTCACTTCCTTTAAACTTTGCAGATGACAAATTCCACCCCAAATTGCAAGTGATATGGTTTCATTCTCTCCCCTTACTGGTGATGTCTCTTCAGCTTTGTGCTAAGCACAGCCAGCCTGTTCCCAGCACCTGGGATTTAAATCACTTGTTTAAAAACAAATTAGGGAAATCTCCCTATCTCCTTCAGTGCCTTTTCTCTCAACGTCTGGGGAGAAATGAGCTTTACCTGAGCTATCTGATGAAAGGGCATGAAGTGGATAATATCCCCTGTAATGTACTGAGGGAAAGGCTCTGAAGGGCTAAATAAATACCTTCATTATTCCCAAGAATCAAGGTTTCAAAAGCTACTTCCACCGTACCTTATCTTGAGTTCTAACAGGCTAATGTAGCAAACAGACAGATGAAACAATTTTCTAGCTCAGAAGGCTGACTGGAAAGCCAGTTCTGCGTTGGGGGTGTGTGTGTGTGTGTGTGTGTGTGTGTGTGTGTGTGTGTGTGTGTGTGTGTGTGTGTGTTTTGTGTGTATACTCCTCTGGTCCCAGCACATGAGGTGAAAATTCTCTGGGTTGCCATTCAGAAAGCAAGCTGAGGAAGAAACAAAGTTCATTGAAAGCAATTGTTTTCCATCGTCTGGACCATGAGGCTGCTCGGCTACTGCTACAATATGACAGGACTGCTTCCTGACAAAGTTGTCAAGTAACCAAGACTTACTGCAGCTACTTCATTCATGCCTAAAGTGGCACTGTACAAAGAGCTTTGTATTTGGGTTGAGAAGACCTGGCTATTATCTGTGTCACCTTGGGCAAGTCACTTACCCCTCTGGGTCCCAGTTTCTTCATCTGTAAAATGTGGATTGGACCCGATGACCTTTCTAGTGTTTTTCAGATCTGAAGCTACAGTCCTATGACTTCTCTTTCCCTAATACTCAACTGACCCCCAGGCCCTCAGTGCTTTCCTGCTACCTCTGCCTTCTCTCTCTGGAAAAACAATCTGATAAACTCATGTGGAAGGTGTGGAAGACTACATAGCAACACATACCCCTGGGGCATTTGACTTTTTTGTTTACAGAATGTATCACAACTGAGTTTATATAGAGTCTTAGGATTCATAGGGTGCATTCCCCATAAACATCCTGAGAGCTAATAGGTATCATTGTCCTCATTATTCAAGAGAGAGCACTGAGGTTCAGAGAGGTTAAATAAGGTCCCCTTGGCCACACAGTGGTAGAGCTTAGACTTGAACCCAGAGATCCTCCTGTCCAACTCCTTCATTCCATACATGAGAAAACAAGAGAAGTAATTGCCCAAAGTCATTCAGCTAGTAAGAAGCAGAAGTGACACTTGAACTCAGGTCTTCAGACTCCAAGTCCAGTGATCTTTTCACTACTTGCTGATTGATTGACTATTATTTTCAATCTGCAAAGTCCAGACAAATACAGGTACCCATTGGCCATCCAAAATTAATCACTAACACCTTTTGATTGTTTGTAAAAGGGTGTTTCTATATGCTTTAGAAGAGATTTGGTTTGGGGGCATGGGGTGTTGTGGATACAGAGCTAGATTCGGAATCAGAATAATGTAGTTTTAAGTCCTCCTTCTGATACTGGTCTCTGCCAACTATAGTACTCAATAATTCTGTAATACTATGTATACCACACTCTTCCAGATGCTAGGAGATGTAAAAAAAAAAACTTGTAAGATAGTGACTTTATCCTCATAGAAATTACAGTGGAATTGAGGAGATAAGATAAACACTCTAAAACTGTATTTCTTTTAAAATATTCTATAGCTCTACATTCTTTTTCTTTTACTCAGACTAACTTCCCTGCTTCAGTAGTTTTGAATAGAATTGGCTTTCTGATGTTGTTACTCCATCGTTTTCAGTCATGTCCACTTCTTCACACCTCCATTTGGAGTTTTCTTGGCAAAGATACTGGAGTGGCTTGCCATTTCCTTCTCCAACTCATTTTACAGATGTGGAAACTGAGACAAACAGGGTTAGATGACTAGCCACAGCTAGTAAGTGCCAGAGGCCAGATCTGAACTCAGGAGGATAAGTCTTCCTGACTCAAGGCCTGGCACTCTATCCACTACATCTCCTAGCTGCCCTCCATTGGTTTGAACAGAGTTGGCTTTACATGGACCAAACTGGTGGCCCATATAAATTTGAGCAGAATAAAGAAGGTTATGGCCCCTTCAAAAATATCTCTCCTGCCCAAGTGCCTGAAGTTCTACTGTTAATCATCCCTTTTAATTCTTCTTCCTATTTAATCAAATTTCTTGGAAAGAAAAGACATCGAGCAAAATCTCACTAAGGTGTTGGTAAGATATTAGGTTCATTTGGCTGAGAGCCTTTGGTCCTGAGGGCAGAGGACCTAATATAAGAGCTCCTAGAAAGAACAGTAAATGTCTTCTTCATCTTTCTACTTTCCCCCATCATCTAGCACAATGCATTGCACATGAGAGGCATTTAATAAATGTTTGTTGAATAATGAATTGATGAAATTTAAAAAAAGAGAAATAGTATAAAAGAGGAGGTAAGATACAAAAAAAAAAGCTTCCCTATTGTATCAAGGACCTGCCCTAAGTACGAATTCATGAGATTTTGCTAAGTTTTCCTTGATTATTTGTTTATTTACCTGTCTTCAGTCTGATTTCTCTGAGGCCACCAACTAAATATAAACCTAGTCTCTTAGGTCCAAGTTCACAGCCACTCTGTCTTTGGAGAATTCAGAAATTTTCTCAACAGGAAGGCAAAATGTAATGTCACTGGATGTGTCAGAGGTATTCTATGGGTAGTGGTCCTTGGAGATGGGAGGTCGCTGATCCCTCCCTCCTTTCCCTGGCTCTGGATACTGTTTATAAAAGGCAATTGCCTCCAGAAACTGACAGACAAGAGCTGGGCTTGCCAAGTTCTGTTATCTTGTATAAGGCAGAGGGAGCTAAGCTGTGCTTGATTCTTTCTCTCTTCCCTTTTCATCTGGACTTTATACAACAACCTTTCAGTTTTTCCTTCCCAGTTTCAGGTAGGCTGTTCTCAGTGGCAAAGAGCACCCATTTCCCACCACCAGCCACAGCATCATAGCTCTGAGATCACAAACTACATTTATACCCCAAAGGTACTCAAGCTACTCTCTAACATCATTAGCTACTAAAAATAATGCCATCTAAGCTTTCAAACAGTGCATTAAAAATTAGAATTTAAATAGTAATCTACTGGGGGTGGTTTTTTTTTTATTCCCCTTACTCCAAGTTAATTAGCTTAAGAGCAGATAAAAGCCAAGTTATCTAGCTAAAGAAATCATGCTTTTCATTCTGCACACACTCCTCAGCCCTATTCTCCTTATTCTGTTTTAAAATTCAAGTCCCTTCCCTGAAATGGAGGATCTGGCCCTCCCTGACAGTCCATCAAATGTTCTCAGCCACTTTGCCCAACTGTATGAATGATTGTCCCAGAAGACGGCATCACCACTTAAAGAACAAGAAATGTTTGATGGTGACAGCAGGTGAATGAGTTTAATACCCCAAAGGACATCCAAGAAGGACTATTAGTAAGGAAAACAGTGGTTAATTTCACCTGATACTCTCCAGGACTCTTAACGTCTTTTGTGTGTGCCAAGGACCCTTTCTGAAGTCTGGTAAAGCCCCTTCTCAGAATAAGACTTTTAAGTGCATAAAATATATAAGGTTATAATAGAAATCAATTATTTTGAAATAAATATGGATTTTTCCCATCTAACTTCATATAGCCCTAAAATCTAGAGGATAAGAACCCACACCCTAAATACTCAAAGTTATTCCAAATAAAAAGGTACTGAGGATTTGCAGGTTGAAAAATATATGCCTCTGCTATGGTATAGTGGAAAGTAAACCCTACTTGTCATCAGGAGGATTGACAGGGCAATTATGAACATCCTTTGATGCTCAGTTTCCTCAGCTATAAAATGGCCATAGGGGTACATGCTCTACTTGTCGCACAGAGCTATTGGAGGAAATATTTTATAAACCTTCAAGTGCTATGTAAATGTAAATTATTATGTGTGTGCATTTTAATACATGAAATTCACAACTGTCCACATTGAGCAAAAGAAAAAAGTGCACACAAAGATATTAATTGAATTAGTGCTTCTATATCACTCTACCTTTTACGGCAGACTAGTTAGTGCCAGGGGAATACTCCCAGTTCTGAAACACTCCAGATTTAAGTAAAATCCCTTTGAATCTGAAACTTCCTCCAGTAAAAGGTAAAGATTCAGATCTCACATTATTTGCTTATCCCCAGAGTACTTTTACCTAGTGAAGCAGGTATAGTAAGTACTTAGACCTGCTTTCCTGAGGCTGATGAACCTTTTAACTGACCTGAGGATCATAATGGGACTGAACTGTTCACTCTAATCCTTTTTTCAGTCCCCATTAAGCCAACTGCCTCAGGCCTTGTCAAGAACCACACAGAAGCTGTTTGCCAAAACTCCTAACTCACTCCCTGGCTGGGAGCCTCAACAACCTCACATGGCCCTCAGACAGAAAGAAGCTGAAGAAGAAAGGCAGAAAGGCAGCAGCCATCCTTAGGGCCTGTTGTGGGTGAGGCATCATACCCAACATGGCTTAAGAAAGGAGGACCAAAGTAAGGTAGAAAATCAGCCTTTTAGGAGCTTATAAGAGGATGTAACAGAAAAGTTGATAAGTATACTTAGAAAGAAAATACACCAATTAGATTAAGTTAATCATGGAGAACAATATGGAAGTCCTCCTATAACACTGTCCTTGGGATACCAAATGGCCTTAGAAGGGAGAGACTGCCATATTAAGAGGACTCAGAATTCCTCAAATCACAAAATATTAGAGTTAGAAGGGATCCTACTTATTAGCTTATCCAATCCCTTCATTTTACAGATAAAGAAACTGAGGCCCAGGGAGGTCTAAGTAAGTAACCCAAGGTTACACAACTATTTTAACAGCCAGGACTCTAGAAAACTGTGCTGCTCACCTTTTCCTCAAAACCTCCTCCTTCTATTGGCTTCACTGTTTCCATCAGTGATAGAACCATTTTCCTAGTCTCCCACATTTGAAATCTTAGCATTATTTTTCACTCTTTCCCCTTCTTCTTCTCTCATAAACAGTCAGTTAGTAGGTAAGAGGAAATATGGAATATGGAGTGAATAGAGAATTGTTGACAGAGTCAAAGAGACCTGGGTTCAAGTCCTACTTCTGAAAAACACTAGTTGTGTAGCCCTGGGAAAGTCACTTAACCTCTCTGTGCCTCAGGAAACTCTCTAAAAAAAGGAGTTCTTAACTTGGGGTCTATGGACTCCAACGGTCTATAAACTTAGATAGGGAAAATTATATTTTTGTTTCAAAAAAACTGATTTCCTTTATAATCCTTTGCATTTTATTTTGTGCATTTAAAAACATTCTGAGAAGAGGTCCATACCCTTCAACAGGCTATCAAAGGGGTCTAAAAAATCCCTGCTCTAAAACTGTTTGAGAGTAGCTACCTAGTTATATTGGTAGAGGTCCATTTTTTAAAAGTCCCGTGAATTCTAGCTTTGCAATCTCACTCACATTCATCCCTTCCTCACTATTTCCATTGCCTGACACTAAAGCAGTACAAATTCCCATTACTCCCCTCCTAAACTACTGCTGTAAACTTCTGTCAGGTCATCCTGCCTCCATTCTTTCCCCTTCTCTAATCCATCTTTTATATCTCTGTCAGGCACTTTCCTTATCCATATGTAATGAGACAAGTTTGAAGGAATAGGCTATATGTGCTTCCTACAACTTTCTGTATAAAGTCAAGGCACAGAGAGCATGGTTTATTGGGGAGAGTTTGCTCACAAGGCTAAGTGTCAAGCTGTTGCATAATAAGGTAAAGACTGTAATTAGTGGTGAGCTTTCTTAGAGGTAAGGTTGAAAAATCAGATCTACCAACATGTTGGAATCAGGGGGAGACAGAAATGACAAAGCTGGTGCTGAGATCAATCACTAAGTACCTTCAATGTGCCAGGCGCTGTGCTAAGCACTGCGGATACAAAGAATGGCAAAAAACAGTCCCTGATCTCAAAGAGCTCACAGTCTAATGGGGGAGAGAGCATGCAAACAGCTATGTGCAAATAAGATATAGACAAGACAAATCGGGGATAATCAACAGAAGGAAGGGATAAATGTGGATTAGGAAAGGACGTCCTTAGAAGGTGGTATTTTTATCTGGGACTGTGGTGGAGAGGATGAAGGAGAGAATTTTAGGAAAGAGGGACAGCCAATGAAGATGCCCATCAGAGGATTGACTATCTTGTTCGAAGAACTGCAAGGAGTCTAGTGTCACCGGATAAAAGAAATGTGGAGGTAAATAAGATATAGAAGATTGGAAAGGTAGGAGGGACTCAGGTTTTAAAGGTCAGAGTGAGAAGACAAGCTATCTGGAGGAAGATTATCATGGCATCTCTAAACTTCAAAAGTCCTAGATGTCTCACTAGTGAAATTTAAAGGTAGCTGTCATGACACTCACAAATCTTTTCATCAGTTTAAATATCCCTATATGGGCAGCTAAGTGGCTTAATGGATAGAGCACTGGGTCTGGAGTCAAGAAAACCCGAGTTCAAATCTGGCCTCAGACACTAGCTGCGTGACCTTGGGCAAATCATTTAACCTCTCTTTGTCTAGGAGGCAGCTAATAGATAGGATGCTCGCCTGAAATCAAGAAGACTCAATTTCAAATCTGGCCTGAGATACTTACTAACTGTGTGACCCTGGGCAAATCACTTTGCTTCTGTTTACCTTAATCCACCTGAGAAGGAAATGACAAAGCACTCCAGTATCCATGCCAAGAAAATTCCATAGACAGTATTGGTGTGCTATGGTCCATGGGGTCACCAAAAGTTGTACACAATAGAACATATGTTTTAAATTGTTCTCATGTGGCACGGTCTCAAGACATTTAACATCTTGGTTTTCCTTCTCTAGACATTTTCCAACCTATTAACGCCTTTCCTAAAATGAGTTGCCCAGAAATGAGCACAATATTCCAGATATGGTCAGCCCAGGGTACCTTTCTCATGTTCAATATAATGGCTTTTATTGCAGCCTAACAGGTAACTTTTTTGTCTTCTCTGTTGCATTGTTTCCCACAGAGTATTGTTTAACCATGTCTCCCATCTTGTGAAACTAATTTTTTTGAACCCACATGTGGGACTTTACATTTATTCCCCATTATATTTAAGTCTCAGCCCAAATTCTTCCTGCCAAGATCATTTTTGCATCCTGACTATTGTCCGACATGCCAGCTATCCCTCTCAGGCTTGTGTCATATGAAAATTTTATAGACATGTCATTTATATTATTATCCAAATACTTTATTTAAATGATGACCAGTATAAGGTCAAGGACAGATGACTAAGGTACTCCACTGTAGATCTCCCTCCAAGCTGAAATTGGCCCATTCATGACTAGTTCTTTGCTGTTTTGCTGTTCATTTGTTTTCAATTGCGTCAGACTTCTTGTGACCCCATTTGGGGTTTTCTTGGCAAGGATATTGGAGTGGTTTAGCATGATTAGCATATTAAAGAGGTACAAAACAAGTGCTGTGTGAGGTCTTGGGAGAAGGTCATTACCAATGGGGAGGATCAGGGAGGGAGTCACAGGGTATGATGGAAAGAACATTGGCTCTGGAGTCAGAATACCTGGTTCCAATACCACCTTGGGCAAGACATTTAATTTCTGTGGGCCTCAGTTTCCTCATCTATAAAATGAAGAGGTAGGACTAAAAGTCCTCTTAGGTCTTTTCTTGTGCTGGATCTCTGCTCTCATGATCCTATTATTGTAGAATGGGCCTGGAATTCCCACTTCCTCATCCCTTTTGTATTCCTACTCTTCCCTTAAAGCCCAACAAGAATATCTGCTCTTCCATGTAACCTACTCTGATCCCAATTTTAGGTGACAATAACATTTCCCTTCTCAGCTTATATATGACTTCTATTTGTAACTCTTGATTACATATTACTTTGAATTTCAGTTATTCGCTGTACATTTAAAAGGTTCAAGAGAAATAATTTCTGGGTAATTTGATAATTTTGTTAATAATGGCAGCGTGTTTATTAATAAAAGGATGGTCATTTGGCTGTCTCAAAGACAATCATGGTGGTGGGCTCATGGCTTATATGCCCATTGGAAGAGTGGTGTTCCCAAGGGTGGCAATCAACTCTGATTGGTCAAAAATTAATGACAGAATGAATTTTACAATGAGAGGCTGGGCTATGTTACAATGTTGCTTAAAAAGTTAATCCAAGCTCATTATCAGTAATCTCCTTCAAGACACTGAACTTTCAAAATCAAGACTTTAGAAAAAGAGGAGAACTCTGGCTCTCCCTAAATCATTGGTTATTAATAGGAATTTCTCTTATTGCGTATGTCATCTACCAGTGACAGAAAAAAAACTCCATGAAGGCAGGGGCTGCTTCGGATCTAAGCTTTGTTTCCCTCAGGTTCTAGTCCTGTGCTTTGCACAGGAAGGGCTTAAGATATTATTATTAAATTGGATGAACAACAAAGAGCTGGAAAGGACCTAGGAGGTCATTAAATCCAGTGGTATCAAATTCAAATTGAAATAGAACTGGATGCTTATTAGCTTAGAAAACCACAAAATAAACATTATCTATGTCACATTTTTATTTATTTTATTAAACATTTCCTGATTGCCTTTTAATATGGTTCTGACCCCACTTGTTTTTTTGCAGGCCTGATCTTTTTGCAGACACCTCTGAACTAGTCCATTTCTGATCTAATATACCTCCTTCATTTTACTGATAAGAAAACTGAGGCTCAGAGTGGTTAAGTATAATGTTAGTACTTCTTTTCCTTTTATGTGACCTTAAGGAAGTCACTTCAGCTTTATGGGACTCAGTTTTCTAACCTGGAATGATCTATAAGGTACTTGGCAGCTCTAAATCTATGATCCCGGGTAATTTGCCTGAGACCTCACAGGTAGTAAGTGGCAAAGCAAGGAGTCAAATCCAGGTCTTCTACCTCTATTTCCGTTGCTCTTTTTAACTGTCTCCCAATTAACTGGAACCTGGATCTTCTGACTTCCAGCAGAGCACTCTTTAATGCTTCACTCTCTCCCTTTAAATGGGGTTCAGGGTCTTGTGGGCCAATTCCTTCCCTATAGGAAAATATTCTATGGCGAGGTCCCAGCAAAGCTTCTAAAGTGCTCACACAAGCCAGGAATGGTTGGAATACATAGGCTATAACTGGCTCAGTTTCATATGAACTGCCTTCAGTATATTTCCTGCTTCGAGAACAGAGTTTTATAAATATAGATTCCTATGAATGGCTATTTTTTTATAACCCTACAGGTAAAAAAATAGTTTTCACCGGCACTAGCAGGCACCATGACTTCTGGACAGTTTCTGAAACATTCAACCGT
Source organism: Phascolarctos cinereus (assembly GCF_003287225.1). NCBI lineage: Eukaryota > Metazoa > Chordata > Mammalia > Diprotodontia > Phascolarctidae > Phascolarctos > Phascolarctos cinereus. The sequence goes on from NW_027556098.1 coordinate 142,447,248, forward strand.
GGTAATGTCTTTGAAACAGACACTATAGAAAGATCACAACGTACTAATAAGCTCCATTTGTCAAATTGAGAACTATTCCAAGGCTCCCAGAAGCTGGAGGTGCCAGCCTCTTCCCAAAGAGGGTCCTAAGACCTTGGGACAGTCTTGGAGAACTGTATTAGGTGCCATGACACAGCTTAGGGTAACAGTAACCTTTCTTTCCCAACCTATCTGGAAATATGGAATGATTTTAGTCAGGGAAATGTGCATTCATAACAACCAAACAAAACCAACCCCTCCTTTTTTTGCCCTACCATGATCTGTTTCCCTGAAAAGAATGCCTGTCATTCAAATGTCAGGATACAACTTGTCCAATCACTGCTTCAAGGGAAAGCATTCAACCTGCCAAACAACCAAAGTATCTTGGGATATAAATTGGGGGTAGCTTCAAGGCTAATATAAAGAAGTTTAAAATAAACCTCCCCATATTTATAGAAGGCACTTAAGGGCTGTGGATTTATGTTGCTGCAATAAAATTTTAATTAACAGTTCAAATTCTTGTAATGTCATGTGCTGTGTGAAGTAGGACATAAAAACCAGGCCTTGGGTACTTGCTGTCACTAAGGACAAGCTGCAGTATACTTCAGATACTTGCTAGCTAAGGAACTCACTCAATCTCTCTCAGCCTCAGTTTCCTCATCTGTTAAGTGAGGACAATCACTAACTGTGACACTTAGCTCAAAGAGCTGTTTTGATGATCAAATAAGTTGTATGTAAACCTATAAATTCTATATAAATATCAGTTGTTATCATAATCATTATATGGTCCTTCTGGGAAAAAAATAGGGACATTGTTCCTTGCTGACACCATGATGGGCCTCTTGGGAAGAGGCTGAAAGCTCCATGGACATCTGGGTAATAGAAGGCATTCCCCACCTGAAAGTGATTTTCTCCCTCCTCCACCCCTGAGATGGCAAAATTTTACCAAGGAATGAATGATTCTAATTAGATCATCTAATTACATCATGACAACAAAAATAATTGTGTGTTTAATGTACTGGTCCCATGCACACTGTGAATGTCACATCTGGTCCCCATGATTGATCTAGACAGATTCCCATGGGAAATTATGACAGGGATGAGCAATCTTTCTTTTTTTAATTAATTATATTTATTTCATTAAATATTTCCTAGTTATATACAAAAAATTTTAACAATTTTTTTAAAATATTGAGTTCCAAATTCTCTCCTTTCCTCATGCTTCCCCTCACTCCTTGAGAGGGCAAGCAATTTAATATCAATTATACATGTGAAGTGATTAGCAACCTTTCAAAAGAAGCATGCCAAGGTTCTGACCCTTTTATGTTGAGAGCAGAAGGCTGCGAATACATACCAACTACCAGATCTTATAAGGGGAAAAGGGATGGGGGAACAAACATGAATGCATTGGCTGATCCTTAATTCTCAGGACCAGGGAGGGAATAATGCATACTGACTGATAACTCATAGAGTGAATAATTCTACCAGAAAGCAGAGGGAGTGGGTTTAGCAGAGAAAACAACTCTTCAAGTCAATGAAATGATGACCTGGTACCATATTCTTCAGATAGGCCATAGATTTCCAACTGATGGTCTATAAAATCCCCTTCTGATAAAGTAAATACCAAATAGAATCAAAAGTCAGTTCCAAAACTAGGAATCACGGAGTGAATTTGTAAAGCAAATTCTGGAACTGAAGAATGGTCATGTCAGGAATCAGTAATCAGACAGACAGATGATAGTAGCCTCTTTGTGCTTTCAGACTCCTTGTCAAATTCCTTCCATCTACTTTCAATTTTCAGGGAGAGGGTCCAGATAGACAACCCATTTGGACTAGATAAATTTCAACCAGCGCCTACAGCTGATCCAAAAAGCAGAGAAAGGAGACCAAAAGAAGAACTTGAAATTCAGTAGTACTCGGTCAAAATAAAGAGACAAAGAAGGAGGAATCTGGATAAAGCTAAATGCTAATGGTAAAGAAATATGATCAAGGAAAGGTCAAAGTGTTAATGTATCATGATGGGGTGGGTAGGGTGCAGCAGGGAAAGGGTGAATCAAACCTCTATAGGAAGTTTCCAATGAGGAACTCCTTCTACAAATTCAGATCAGCCTCTGTTCAGCAACTCAGAGGCTCAGAGAAACCTGCAGAACGAAAAGATTAAATGACCTGTCCAAGGTCACATAGGTAGTATATATCAGGGGGGCAAGCCTTCAATCTTGGTCTCATAACTTCCAAGATCAGTTTTCCATCCACTACAGCAGGCTGTCCCTTAGCAATGTATCATAGTTTTGTTTTGGGGGAATTTCCCCCTTCATCCATAGTTTCTAGAAGGAATTAAGTGAAACATCACATCAGAATCACAGATTTAGGGCTGGAAGGGACTCCAAGGCCATCTAGTCTAACCCCCATTTTCCAAATGAGGAAATTGAAGCCAAGGAGATTTTCCCAGGTCACACAGATAGTAAATAGATGAAATAGAATCTAAATCCAACTCCTCTGATTCCAAATGCAGTGCTATTTTCACTGAGCCATAATGCTCTCTATATCTTCACCAAAAGACAGACTGCCCATAAAATGTGACTAATTTTAAATGGACTCATGTTTCTTACCCAATACTTTTAATAGCCAGAATGAGTATAGCAGCATGGTATAGTGGGAAGAAAGCTGTTTTGGCAGTCAGAAGATCTGTATCTGAATGAGTCTCTAACTATGTGACCATGAGCAAAGAATCTAACCTCACTGAGGCTCCAGTTTTCCAATCTATAAAATGGGACTTATAATGCTCATACTGACTACCTCACAAGATTTTTGTGATTAAAGCAATTTGTAAACCTTTAGACGCTACATAAAGTATTACTTCTATGACTAATATTGATATAGAGGCAATAATGATATATGAATTCTTCACGTTAATGGTTATTAACAGTAAATTATTTGGAGACTGTGGTATTACATGACTCACAGCCAAATACCATCAGTGAAAGAGTATTAATGTTAAAAAGATAAGTTTTTGTTCTAAGGAGAAGCTTGGGGCAATACATCTTGATCTATCTGTTGCATTTGACACTGTTGACCACCTTCTCCCCCAGATACTCTCTCTTCTTTGGGTTTTCATCACATTCATCCCTCATAAATCTCCTCCTGCCTAGTCATTCCTGAATCTCCTTTTCTGGCTCATCAGCCATAGAGCATGCCTCTGACCTCCCCAGTTCATTCCAGAGCTCTCATCACTTCTCTGTCTATACTCTCACTTGTTGATTTCAACAGCTCCCAGGAGTCGAATTATCATCTCTATTTAAATGATCCCCAGAACTACATAACCAGTCCCAGTCTTTGCCTGGAATTTCAGTCTCACATTACCAACTGCCTAGTGGACAATTCTAATGTTCCAAAGACAACTCAAATTCAACATGTCCAAAACAAAACTTTGTCTTTCCACTCAAACCCACTACCATTCTAAACTTCCCTGTTTCTGCAGACACTACCATCCTTCCAGTTGCCTAGTTCATGACCTCGACATTATCCTAGACTCCTCAGTCTCCCTCACCCCATATATCTAGTCAATTATAAAACTCTAACTCCCTATTTTTCATATCCAACTGCTTCTTTTTACTCACACAGCCATCACCTTAATTCAATAGTCCTCAACTTTCATGTAGATTATTTCAACAGCCTTCTAATGGGTCTCAAGTGTCTCACTACCCCAGTCTAACCTAAACACAACCACCAAAGTCATTTGCCTAAGTGCAGATTTGATCAGGCAATCACAAATAAACTTAATTAATAAACTCCAGTGGCTCCCTGTTGACTCTAGGATAAAATATACACTCCTCTGTGAAGTTCTTAAACCTCTTCACAAACTGGGCTCAACTTGTTTTTTCAACGTTGCTAGATATTACTCCTCCTCGTTTACTCAGAGATGCAGCCCAACTAGCATTCTCTCTGTTCTTCACACACATGTCCATTACTCCATCTTACATCTCCCTAATTTGCACTGGACATCCCTCATGCTTGGAATGCACTTCCTCTTTCCCTCTGCCTCATAGAATCTCTCTCTGCCTTCATGATGCCCTCAAGAATCACCTTCTATGAGGCATCATCTGCTTCCCCCAATGACTATTGCCCCTTGTCTAACTATTTTATATTTAACCATTTGAATTTATTTCTACATATATAGTTAAATATGTAATTGTCGTTTCCCCTGCTAAAATGTATGAGTATAGACAATTTCCTTCTTTGTATTAGTAATCTGCTTTGTCCAAGGCACTGGGGGAAAAAAGCACAATGACATTTCCCAAAGCTTATCCAGCCTGCCTTCCTCCTCCTACTACTCCCAGCCCAGCCCATTGTTCATATACGGTTTCTATCCCAGACATTTGTATCTAACTGAATATCATAATCTCGATGATAGGCATTTTTTTATCCACTTGATTTTTCCTGTTGGATAGTTAGATCAAATTCTAAATGATTATTGAGCCCATCTTTAGGTGGTTCATCAATGTTCCAAGGTTTGATACAACTAGCACAATGTCATCTGCTAACAGGAGCTAGAGCTTTACTGCTCTAATAGGGATTCTTAAGTTTTTTGTTTCATGGTGTCCTTCACCAATCTAGTGAAGCCTAAGGACCCCTTCTCAGAATAAGGCTTTTAAATGCTAAAATAAAATACATAGCATTATAAAGTTAACCTATCATATTGAAATAGTTGTCAAAAAATTAAATAAAAAAAGGAAAAGTTAACAGACTCCAAGTTAAAAATCCCCATAGTAAACCCCTTTTTAATTCAAATTCTATGCTACACAAACTAGAGAATTATAGTTGGGTTGAAATTGTATCTTGTCATGATCCTTCCACCACCAGTAAATATATAAGTAGCCAGTATAAGTCAACAATAAACAGGAAATAGGAATTAAAAGTGTAAAAGGGAGCATAGTAGCCACTTGCCCAAAACTGCCTCCTAAATTATTTAATATATAGAGAGATGATATGCTAAATTAGGAGAAGTAAGCTTGGCCCCCAAAATGTCCACTTGGTCTGTAAGTTGCAGATAAACTCTGGATACGCATAGTAAAACAGAGAAACATCATGCTAATTAAGGAACCATAATTTGGCACTGGGGCAGCCCTGGATAAAGTGCAGTGCCTAGAGTCAGGAAAATCTAAATTCAAATCCAGCCTCAGAGAGTTGCTAGCTGTGTGAAGGTTGACAAATCACTTGCCTTAGTTTCTTCATCTGTAAAATGAACTGGAGAAGGAAATGGCAAACCTCAAAAGGGGTCACAAAGAGTTGGACATGACTAAAAAATGACTAAACAACAACAAAAAAAAATCTGGCACTAATAACTTTTAGAAGATATCGATATATTAATGAATGAATGCCAAGTTGGTACAGATAAGAGTCAGGCCATTCCTCACCCCCACCAGAACCCTATAAGAATGGGACTTCAAAACTCTGTATGTCTCCCTCTCTCACTCCATTCCCGGTGACAACCTACCTCTGTACTCTCTGTGCCTTATTAAAGTGTGATTGATACATTACTCCCTGCCTGCTGCCAACATAATCTTTCCTGGCTAGTACCTAAAGAACCTGGATCATCTGTCCTGACCCAACTAGGGAACTTTTATAATCCCCTTCTTTAGGCATAAACCAGGGCACCCAGACTGAGACTGAATTTGTTCACAGCCACACCCCTCAATGGGAGAGGAAGGCTGATGTACCAGGTTTGACCCCCAGATTACACAAAAATGACAGAGATTTGAGGCAGGCAGTCCCACCAGCAGATTAGTATAACAGCCCAAGCATGGGGGGATAATGGCCCCCACCAGAGTGTTGGTAGTCGTCAGAGAAGATAAGGAAGCATAGTCAAGAGATGTTGCAAAAGAGAAATTGACAGGCCTTGGGAACAAACTGAATATGAGGATTGAGAGATAGTAAGGAGTCAAGAATAGGGTTAAGGATGACACCTCGCTGATGGGTTTGCTTGAAAATTGTGTATGTGACGTAATAAAGAACCTGGAAATCTTAGTAAGCTACTGACCACTATAAACGACTACTGTGTAATGTGTCCATATTTTTATGAAGACATTTGCCAAATGTTTTTGTGATGAAGAATATGGGCTGAATGATAGTCTGACCATTGGGACAATGTGGTCACCAAATAGAAATTCACTCCCAGAGATGCCTGGAATATATAGTCTTGGCAGACAAGATGGTGGCAAACTGGAAATCTTTCTGCAAGAGGGAAATGGAAGTTGGAATATGAAGATGGAGGACCTATATCCCAACACTCTTATTTAAACACAAAGAGTAGTAACTTTAACCATCTACATAATAATCCACAGAACATTCAATATAAAAGAATACCAGCAGGATAATTACTTATCCTAGGACAATTTGGTCTGAATTCCATCAAAAATATGGGGAAATTATGAGATAATAATAATGATCATAAAATAACAACAATAGAAAAGCATCACAGTACCAATCAAAAGATATTAGATAATAAATAATATAGATGTTTATAGTACTTACGGTTTCCTCAAAACAACAAATAGGATAGGTAGCACAAGTATGATCTTCCCCATTTTATAGATGAGGAAACTGAATCTCTGAGAGGTTGAGTGACTTACCCAGGATCACATAGCAAGGTTAAGTGTTTCAGCCACGATTTAAACCAAGATCTGACTCTGAGTCCAGATTATTTTTCTGCTGTACATGCTATAACTCCCCCATTTCGTTAAAAAAAATTAATCAAATTGATGCTGCTACTGTTAAAAATAAGAATATTTTTGAAATGCATTAGCTGTGATTTCCTGCTGTTTGAGATGTAACTATCATTCCAATATTGCCTTGGTTTGTGAATGCCAGGGTAGCCAAAATCCCAATTTAAAATTAAGCAACAATCATACCATCCATAATCCTTTAAGCAGCATGCCTGTTTCAAACATTAGGAACTCATAGAAGCTCTATTAGACAGAACTAATCAATACACACTTCATTTCTCCTTGAGGTACAGCTGCAACTGCTCACCAGACATGAGTTATGTGTAACTTTGGTCATTTTCTATCAGATCAGGGAGCTCTAAATTTCACCTCTCCTAGTATACATATATATATATATATATATATATATATATATTATATATATATATATAATATATATATATATATATATTTCAGCCCCCAAATGGAAAATCATTTCACAAAACAGAAGAGTGGTTCATTCTTTAAATATGAGATTAATATATGATTCATGGTTTGGACAAAACCATGAAACTCCTTCAATTAATCCACTGGAGTCACCCCAGCAATTTCAGAATGATTGGAAGACCTGGTGCTGTATTTCTAAAAGAGTTCCTCCCTCCTCCCAATTTCCTAAGACTCCTTTAGCAATTCTGCCAAAAACTTCTACTCCATCTTTTTTTTTTCCTAAGTGATTTTTATCAGTGATGACATATGAACAAAATGGAAAGTGAATTACCCTTTCATTCTTCCAAAACACATTTTTTCCCTTTACAAATGCTGCGATGAGATGGACAATATTTCTCCTAAAATGTCATAGGCTGCCTTACCAAATCAACACTGTGTCTTATGGTAAGAGAGAGAGAGAGAGAGACTAGCCTGACACTTCTTAGGCCAAGTTATTTAGAAGAGCCTGGAGTCTTTTCACATCACAGTCTGGTCTCTTTTGTGACCTGAGGAGGCTGAGTCACAATCCCTCTCAGCTTGGTTCTACATCCCATGGATGGACAGGACACAGAGGCCCCTAACCTTAAGGTCCCTGTTTTCCAAAAATAAAAATAAAAAAAAATACACAAGATAAGCAAACAACCTGAGTTCTGAATGCTAGAGGAAGAAATCTGAAGACTTACAACTTCCACGCAGGGACAGAAAAAGGATAAAATCCCAAGACTAGTGTACAAATACATATAGGAGCTTCCTGGGATCCACAGCCATGAGCTAAATTTCACAGCCATCAACTTACCCATGTGAAATACTACGATGGCTCTGGTTTCCCAAGAACTAAGTGGGTTAGCAGCATAATTATCACCAGCATCAGCCCTGGCATGCATTGTAACTCAAATAACCCCACTCCTAATGGGTAACACTAAGGGATAATTGAAAGCAGTTGCTTCTAATGGTCAACTAGCCAGCTGCTATTGCACCTGTATCTTGTTATATCCCTCTGAGTCCCAATGTACTTTTATTCCAATAATGGGGCAATCTGGTCCTGCTTCCTGTACTGGACTAGGTCAGTGTGTTTTACCTTTTCCCTATGCTCACAGCAGGAAAATGACTGCCCTCAGTGCACACCTTTCCCATTAGACTATTCCCTTCCACTGAAAGCAAGGATCCATTATGTATGTATTCTGTGTACATTTTGTTATGTGACTCTGGGCAAGTCATTTAATCTTATTTGCCTCAGTTTACTCTCTAAAATGTACTGGAGAAGGAAACAGCAAAGCACTCCAGTATCTTTGTCAAGAAAATCCTGAAAGGGATCACAAAGAGTGAGACAAGACAAAAAACAACGAAGCAAAAACAAACAAAAAACCAATTACAAATAGCATATAGCCTGGAACACAAGTAAGTTTTTAAGAAATGCTTTATCTCTATCTCCATTTATCTATATCAGTCTCTTTCTACTGCCTATCTACTTACTTATGTTTTGTGGTTGTTATTTAGTCTGTTTATAGTCATGACCTACTTACATATATAATTGCTATTTCCTCTGATAAAACATAAATTCTTTGAGAGCATGGAATTTTTTTTACCTTTATACACCCAGTTCTTGGCACCTAGTAAACACTTACTAAATATTTGTTGATTGATTAGATGATTGATTCGCAATGTAGTAGATTATGCTGCCTCTATATATGTTCTCCTTCCTGACTGCATTAAATCTGAGTTCTCAAGTCTTTTGCCCATCTAAACTTCCTTTTCTTGTTGACTGATGTGTTATGATAGATAGATAGATAGATAGATAGATAGATAGACAGACAGATAGATAAACAGACAAATAGATAGATGATAGAGAGAGATATAGACTCCAAAGCCATCAATCTACCAATGTGAAATAATACTGTATATCTACCTATATATATGTAATACTGCATATCTATCTAACTATATTGATACATAAAATACTGTATATCTATCTACCTATATATGTAATACTGTATATCTATCTACATATATATAATACTGTATATCTATATATAATGCTGTATATCTAACTATATATGTATAAAATACTATATATCTATCTACCTGTATATATAATACTGTATATCTATCTACCTATATATATAATGCTATATATCTAATGATACATATATAAAATACTATATATCTGCCTACCTATATATATATACATATATATACATATACATATATATACACACACACACACATATAGAATACTGTATATCTATCTACCTATACATATATATGTATATGTATAGGTAGAAGATATACATTGTGTATGTAAATATCTATGAATGTATATGTGTATATATGGTTTATGTGTATATATGTGTATATGTATACAAACTTTTAATTTACTGCTCTCACATGTAAAAAGGGTGCTCAGGGCCAGCCTTACACACTGAGTAAATGTTCTTCCACATATAAGGGTATTTGGAACCTTTGCTTGTCCCTCACCCTGTCTTCTGTGGATGTATCTATTATTACCTTATTAAGAGAAAGGAAAAAAAAAACAACTTTTGATTAAGTTCTGTGACTAAGACTTCACCCCAACATGAACTGGTTGACTTAGATGCTTGGAAAATATAATACTATTGTGGAAGGACCTATCTCTTGTACTGGCCAATAAAAGGTAGTACAATGTAAAGAGCACTAGATTTGGAGTCAGGGTTCAAATCACAGTTTTTCTATTTACTGCATCTGTGACTTTGGGTAAGTTCTGTAAGATTGAGGAAGCATGAGATATCCTCTAAGGTTCTTTTCAGCTCTAAATCTAAGATCCTGTGACCTACTCAGGCCCCTTTATGGTTTATTCTTAACTTTTCCCCTGTACCTTTCTTCTGGAGTATGGGGACAGGTATTTTCCCTCCAACCTCAGCAGGAACCATTAATGGCTTCCTTGGAGCAGTAGTACATAGGAGCTGTATGTACTTGCCAAAAACTTTCTCGCTAATTCAGCCTGAGAAGAAAATTTGAGAATCACCTTCCCCTTCCAAAAATATGTCAGAAAAATCAGTAGACAGAGCAATGATGGAATAAGCTGGAGAATTCCATAAAAATTATGGGTTCATCCAATATCTCAAGAAAAGAGTTCAAGGGTCAGCTAGCAATGGATAGAGCACCAGCCCTGGATTCAGGAGGACCTGAGTTCAAATCCAGCCTCAGACTTACAGCTGTGTGACCCTGGGCAAGTCACTTAATCCCATTGCCTAGTTTAAAAAAAAAAAGAATGGAGTTCAAGAACAATGCTCCTAATCCAGCATTTTATGTGGAAGAAAAGGGATTTTCTTTTTTATTTCTTAATAATAATCCAGCATGATCCTAGAAACTAGTCTTCTACCTAGGAAGAAAGAAAAAAATTTTCTGAGACAGTCTTGAGCTGTGTCTGTGGCCTATGGGACGAAATAAAGGCTATCCTAGACCTGATATGCCTGAATTAATTTATGAAAGCACCCTATTACCCACATTCATAGAAACCTAGACACAAGCTATCTTTGGAATTGTTCCCAGTGTAAACTTTAGGCGGGAGCAATAAGACGACAAAAAAAAATATGACTCTTTTGGATTAGTTTTCAAGTTTTGACTGGGCCTATGTGAACTCAGATTATGAGTGACCCTGGGCCATGGGTTGCATATATATTGTAATGTAATTGGAGCCAAAAAAGCTCTTTCCCAAAATTATGCCACACACTAGCCAAGAATGCTACTATTTGTAATCTATTCTTTCGATTTGATTCCGTTAAATAAGCATTTTTCAAGCATTCCCTATGTGCCAGACCCTGAAGATACAATGGCAATAAAATACTGTTATAGAGTTTATATTCTATTCTTAACCTCTTTTTGCCTTAATCCACTGGAGAAGGAAGTGACAAACCACTACTCCAAGATCTTTGCCAAGAAAACCCCACGGATAGAATTGGTTAAGTGATTTGCTCAGGGTCACACAACCACTAAGTGTCAGAGGCCAAATTTGAACTCAGATCTTTCAGACTCCAGGTCCAGTGTTCTATACCCACTGAGCCACCTAGTTGCATACTAAGCATATGTAATGTGGTGAAGGACAGGGAAAACACTAAGTAGTGAAGGCAATTGGAAAAGGATTGTGTAGAAGGTGGTACATGAGTTCACTTTTAAGAGAAATGTCCTACTTCTGGACTCTTAAAATGCATATCCTTTTTTGCATATAACTTTCCTCCCTGACAAAAAGGATTGAGTCCGCATGAGAGCTCTTTATGCCTAGGAATAGAGGTGAAACTTAAAAGGGAAGAAAGAAGAGACAGATAGTAAAAGGATAAATTTTTCCATTTGCCATTTTGCATTGGGCTATCTGTGAGCCCTGTGACCTTAGAAGCTCAAAGTCCCTGTTCAGCTCATTCCAACAGGTCAAATAAAAGCCTTCTGTGTGTCCTCCATTTTGTCCATTCCAACACCTAATAATGGTCCATAGTTCTGATTGCATCTGCTGGCCTACCTGGTTTCAACTCCTGGACCAAGATGCCCCTTCCAGGATAAGCTCATCGCTTCTAAACTCACCACCATGCTGCTAACTGAAGCCTTGATTGACACCATTTCCCTCAGCCTCTTCTCCTCCTTGAGTAGAAGGCAGAATACCAAACTCCTCCCAGTGCCTTACAGAGGACAGAAACTGGACTCTCAGCTCACTCCACTTCACATATACTACCCTGCCTGGTTTCAACTCCATGGAATGAGATGCCTCCCATCCAGGTACCTCCTGGTGTCCCAACCCCATCCTTCCTGACTCCTTTTGTATGTGGTCTTCCCTTTTAGATTCCAAGCTTTTTAGGGCAGGAACTGTGTTTGTTTTTATTAATTATATCCCCAGTCCTTAGCACACAGTAGGTACTTAATAAATGGTTATTAGATTGATGGATTGATTGAAGCAAGCTTCATCAGAACACAGCTCTACTGGACTAGGCCAGGCTTGTGGATAATGAATACTAACATGATAATCAAGTAATTATTGTAGTGAGAACTGAAGCAAAGTAGTTAGCAAAAAGAAAGGAAGAAACACTTTGAAGATTTACTGGAAGAAAAAAAAAAGGCTTGTCAAACTTGTGAAGTAGAGGTTTGTCTTTAGTGGCCTTCCTGGTACTAGGACTGTCCAAAACTACCCACCCTGGCTTCTCCTCCTTTCCTGGTCAAAGATCCACGCCTCATCTTCTTCTCATTTGTCAAAACCTACCCAGCCCTGTCTCATACTTCCTTTGAACATTTCTCCTCAGATGTAAAAACAAGTTCCGATGGATTAGTAACATAAACTAATCCCTACTAATGTGGTAAGGGATGATTAGCCATCTAGGTAATATTTACCTCAGAATGCAAGTCTCCTTATTCCCTTCACTGAGTGGAGGAAGAGAGAGGAGAAGGGTATAATCAATTCCACAGTGGATAAGGGACCAAGGATATGAATGGTTTTTTTAAATGACAAAATGCAAAATACTGTCTGCCATATAAAAAGATATTCCAAATCAATAATGAGAAAAATGTACATTTAAATAACTCTGAGGTTTCCTGTAATACACACCAAGTCAGTAAAGATGGCATAGTCAATAGGTTCTATAGACATCCATGCATACTAATACACTGTTGTCCAAGCTGTGAATTGGTGCAGCCATTCTGGAAAACAATGAGAAAAGTCACTAAACCAGGAGTTGGAAACCTGCCTCCTTGAGGCCACATGTGATCTTCTAGGTCCTTAAGTGCGGCCCTTTGACTGAATCCAAACTTCACAGAACAAATCCCCTTAATAAAAGGATTTTTATTAAACTTTGTAAAATGTGGACTTGGTCAAAAGGCCACAACCAAGGATCTAGAAGGCCTTGAGGCCACAGGTTTCCCACCCCTGCCCTAACCTATTCCTACCTTTGACTCACCTATCCCACTACTGGGTATATAGTCATAGGAGACTAAAAGAAAGAAAGCTTCATATATATGTAGCAGCAATTTGAGGATGCATGATGAAAGGGCCTCTCTCCCTAGCCATCCCCTTCACAGCAGGGGCAGTATCTGCTGTGAGAAGACTTTCAATTGGCTGCTAAGTCTGAACTCCACAGATATGTCAAAGGGGAGCTCTCCATCTGTCAGGCCTCACCTTCCTGCTGTCTCAGGTATAATGGCAGCTCTTTAAGCTTTGGAGCTCACTGGAGCATCCCTAAACCTCAAGTCTTAGGCAGGAGAAACCTGAGGGATGAAGATTTTAGTACATTTGAAGAATCCTGACTTAGCAGCCGATTAAAAGTGTCCTTGTGGCAGACGAGGTGCAAGCACAAGATACCTGCCCCTGCTCTGTGTGTGTGTGTGTGTGTGTGTGTGTGTGTGTGTGTGTGTGTGTGTTGGGGTGAGGGGAAGGGAAGATGTTGCATCACACATATCCCAGAAAGGGCTCTACACATAACGAAAATATTCATTGCAGTCCTTTTTATAGTAGAAAAAAGCTATAAACTAATTGGTTGCCCATCAGTTGGGGAATGGATGAACAAATTGTTGTATAGGAATGTTTTTATTTTGTGTGGAATATTTTTGTCCTTTGGTTTCATGGTAAGGGAAACTCTCATTGGTGTGAGAGTCATTCCAATGGAGCAAAATCAGCAACTTCTCTAAGACATAATCTTAGAGAGCTGCCTCAGCCACTGAAAAATCAAGTGATTTGCCTGTGATCACACAGCTAGTATGTGTCAGAGGCTAGATCCGAACCCAGATCTTTCTGAATCCAAGAACAGCCCCCTTTTCCCTAGGCCATGTTGTTTATTCTGTATATTAACATCATAGAACATATTATTGTGCCTATAAGAAACTATAAATGTGAGGAATTCAGAGAAATATGAAAAAACTTGTAATGAATTGATATAGGGCAAATAAACAGAGCCAGGAGAAACACATGATAAGAATAGCTATCATTTATATAGCAGTCTAATAATACATGTGGATGGATAGGTAGATAGATAGATAGATCTGTATATATATGCATATATGCATATATACGCATGTTCATAGCGTATCCCAAAAGTCTTAGTGCATTTTAAAGCTTAATTAAAAGCTTAAAGTTAATATAGTTTTAAGCTTTAAAAAGTCTTAGTGTACTTTTCTATTTAATATTAATAAGCTTATTAAAGCTCAAAATTCACCAGGACTTTTGGGATACTTTGTCTATAATTTCATTTAATACTCACAGCACCCATTTGATGTTGGGGCTATTAGTAGCCCCATGTTACAGAAGGGGAAACTGAGACTGAAAGAAGTTAGGTGATTTTCCCTGGGACACACCACTAATAAGTGTCTGAGGCAGGATTTGGACACAGGTCTTCCTGATTACAATGACTAAAATAATATGGTCTCATAAAAGATATAGGGGGAAAGCTACTTCCTTTCAGTAGAGAAATAGTAGATTATAGCAAGGGAATGCTGCATAGCTATCAGACATGGTCATTTTTTGGTTGATTTCACTTAATTGTTTTTCATTGTTACAATGGGAAAATACAATAGGAAGAATGTTCTAACATAAGAGTAACAAGCATCAATAAACTTTTATTTTAGATATATAGTTCTCCAAGTTCCTCACTTAACAAACATTCATGCAGCATCTACTATGTCCCTGTTTGTATTGGGAAAACAAGACAAAAATGAAATAATTTCTCCTCTCAAGGAGCTTATATTCTATTGTGAGGAGAAATATATATATATATATATATATATACATATATATATATATATATATATATATATATATATAAAACATACATATACAATATATACATATATGTACAGAATAAATATTTTCAACATAAATGCATAACAAGGTAAGGAACGTAAATGCAAGGTATTGAGGGAGGGCATTATTAGTTTGGGAGTGATCAGGAAAAGCTTAGTCTAGAAGGTAGTGCTTCAGCTGTGTCCCACTGGGAGTTATGGATTCTCTAGGACAGAGGCGATGAGGTGGTGAGTTCCTGGCACAGGAAGGAGAGACAGAGTATCTTGTGTGAGGAACAGAGGCAAGGTCTATCTCATTAGACCACAGAATGTAAGAAGGGCAGCAGTGTACATGAAATTTGGAAAAGAAATTTGAGCCTAGTTATGGAAGTTTTTAAAAGCCCAGCTAAAAGGTCTGTATTTTAACATAGAAACAATGAGGAGCCAATAGAACTTTTTGAATAGGGAGTGACAGGGTCAGATCTGACTTAAGGAAAATCATTTTGGCAGCTGTGTGGAGGAAGGATTGGACAGGGGAGAGAATTGAAGCAGGGAGACTAGTTAGGGAAGCTAGTATAATAGTCTAAGCAAGAGTCAATGAGGGCCCAAACTCAGGTGGTGATTGCATGACTAAAAAGAAGAGGTCAGAAATGAAGAATGTCGTAGAGGTAGAAATACAAGATTTGGCATTTGGCAACTGAATGGATTTGTTTGTGGCGACTAAGAGTGAGAGGTTAAAGGATAATGCCAAGGTTATGTACCAGTAAGACTAGAAGAGTAGCGGTCTCCTCAGCAGAAATAGAATAATATAGGAGAGGGGAGTACTTGCAGGAAAAACACAATGAATTCTGTTTTAGACATGTTGATGTTGAGATGTCATCTGGTAATCCAGTTTGAAATGTCCAAAAGATGTTTAATGGGGTAAGACTGAAGCCCAGAGGAGAGACTATGGGTATGTGTATGAAGTTATAGACAGAAGAGAACCCAAAGCAGAGCTTTAGTTGGTATTTCCACAGTTAGGGACCATGATATGGATGATGGTCCAACAAAGGAAACAGAAGAGTAGTTAGTCAGGTGGTGGTTGTTGTTCGTCTTTCGTCTTTGAAAAGGACCAATGATATCACAGGGTGATGTCTTGATTTTCAAGTGAATTGGATTTAAGTGAGGCAGAGTTTCACAAAGTCATCAGCCTCACTCTCTCTTCCCGAGTCATCAGAGTCCAATGGCAGGACAAAAGTCAGGATGACCAGCAAAGGCCCAGATGCACCGGATGACTCTGGCATCTTCCATGTCTGACCAAGCTCTAAGTGCTCCACAGTGCCTGCTTCAGCCACCTTTGTGACCCTTGGAATAAATTGTTCTCATCTTCCCATTCTGCCCTAGGGAAAGCAGGCAGACCCCTAACTCACCAACAAGTCTGAGCCCTTTCAGTTACTCTGAACCCTGGTTTAGCCCATCAGTCAAGAAAGTTTACTGGGTATGGCCGCTGTGCATGCTACAGCTTCTCGGAGCTGGAGGTGAGAGCTGGGTGAAGGTGGACACCAAAGGTAGATGAGCAGCCCAGAAAAGAGTTTATCTGCCCTCACACCATGCACCCCAGTCAGATAGGGGAGATAACTAAGAGAGGGCAGTGTCATGTACTACCAGCAGCATCAAATACAGCAGAGAGGTCAAGAAGAATGAGATCAAAAGCAACTTTGGAAAGAGCAATTGCAGTTGAGCAATGAGGCTGGAAGCCAGACTACAAAGGGCTGAGCGGTGAGAGGAGAGCAGGAGGGGGAGGCAAGGATCGTAAAGAGCTTTTTCTAGAAGTTTGAATGAGAAAGTAAGAAGAGATGCAGGACAATATGCTGAGGGGATGGTACAGATGCAAATAAAAAGCAAGATATTCCCCACTCTCTAGGAGCTCCTGTTCCAACAAGGGAGACAACACTTAGAGAGGGTTTCAACTGTAAGTCAATGGAAAGATCACATAGGCCTTAGTGTGCAGTGAAGAAGCTGATGCTAATGCATCTTCTTTAATGCCATTTCTTCTCATAAAGTCATATCCATTTCCATTAAATTGCAAGCTTCTTGAGGACAGGAGTAATTTTTTGCTTTGTTTTTTATCCTCAGCACTTAGGACAGTGTCTAGCACATGGTAGATGCTTAATAAGTGTTTATTGATTTCTGATTTTGAACCATTCGATGTGCTAAGGACTCTGGTGTTGAGCACTTTCTTTCCAGGCATTTGGTAGCTGTGATTGCTGAGGATGTGAGGATCAATGCACAGGCAGAGGTAATTACCAGGCTGTACCTCTACAGGGGTTGATTCCTAGGATACTCACAGCGGCATCTATGAGGAGGGGGAAAGGTCATCAGCTAAGGAGAAGTAAAAGTTTGCCTTGCTCTAGTGGACGCCCAGTTGAGACTCAATAACACAAATTTGTAGTGTACCCAGTCAACTCAGTTTTATGACTTGCCCCAGCTCTGTTCAGTAGCAAGTGAGTGGGAGTGGAAGAAACAGATGACAGGAGTAATTCAGGTTTAAGGTTGTCAAGGGATGAGCTGTAAGAAGAGAAGGGGATAAAAGAAGCAAAACAAGCATGGAGTTAAATAAGTTAACTATAGAGTTGGGATTTGTAGGGAATGAAAGTGAAGTTAGAGAAGGGATAATAGCCTCAGAAAATACTGAAATTACTGAGTGGGGTAGGAGGCCGCAATGGAAGTAAAGAGTCCATTTAGGAGGGTGAGGCGCAAGGAGAGACGGAATGATAAAAAGGTTAAGGTCAGATGAAGCAATGCCAGAGTTTTATCATGAAAGTAGGATACCTGTGGGGAATGGCTCAAAGTATGGTGGGACAGCCCTGTGTGGGGTTGAGAACCAGTTGGATCTCACCGGTTTGAGAAGACTGAGGAGTGGAGAGACTAAGATGTTTGTGGGAGCATCAGCAAGTCCCCTCATATAGTGGTATGAAATGCAAATAAAAACTGGAGCTGCTGAGCTGTACAATTCGCAGGCCAAATATTGATTCAGAAAACTACATATTTACATTATCTATGTTCTATTGTATTTTTATTTATTTTGTGAAATATTTCCCAATTACATTTTAATCTGGGGCGGTCACACTCTGGAGTATTGCAGGCTACAATGCACCTGTATTTGACACCTCTGCCCTAGAATAAAAGCAAGAATTTTTTTTGAGGAAAGGAAGACAGTAAGGCATTGCATTCCTTGAGAAAGAATAAAGCTGGTCAGGGGCAAACAACAACGACCATGCTCTTTACAAGGTGAAAGCTTTTAATAGAATGACCTTCAAAAGAATTGGTCCTTGCTTGCAGGCTCTCTGAGCTGGGTCCTGATCTGGAATGAGCAAAGGCCAGAGGAAGACAGTCTGTGAATTTCAGGCTAGTGATAGGCCAATGCAAGAGAAGCTTAAGAACAGGAGGCTTCTGGTGACCTTCAAAGCACATCCTGAAGCATAACCCAAAGAAATGCAGTTTAGCTAAAGACATCTGCATGTGGTAGAATGGAATTATTTTGGAAATAAAATGAGATTGGAGTCAGAAGATTTGGTTTTAAAGCCTATTGTCTCCCGAGGCAAACAAAATGCTCTGTTTGGCATTCAAAGCCCTTCGTAACCTAGTCCTCTCCTACCTTTATCCAGTGACATTGATCCCCTGGTTGTTCCAAAAACGACACACTCCATCTCTCTTCTTGTGTCTGGAATTCTTTCCCTCCTCTGCTCCAACTACTGACCTCCCTGGCTTCCTTTGAGTACCAATTCAAATCCCCCCTTCTAAAGGAAGCCTTCCCCAACTCCTCTTAATTCTAGTGCCTTCCCTTTGTGAATTATTTCCTATTTATCTTGATTGAATATATTTGTTTGCTTGTTCTTTCCCCAACTGGACTATAAACTCCTTGAGGGCCTGGACTGTCTTTTGCCTCTTTTTGTACCCTCCCCTCCCCCACTTAGCATAGCACCTGGTGCATACTAGGCACTTAATAGATACTGATTAATCAATTGATTGGTTGGTTGGTTGGTTTAAAGCCTAACTCTGTGACTTAACACCTGTGTGATCTTGGACAAGCCAATTAACTTCTATGGCTCTCAATTCTTCATTTGCCAAATGAGTGAGGTTGGACTAGAGACATGACAGCTAAGGTCTTTTCCAGCTCTAGACCTGAGATCCTGTAAATCATGGTTCTCTTGGCTTCGGATCAACTTTGCATCTCTGTAGATGAGGTGCAAATAGCAAAAAATACTTCAAAAGTACACAGAAGTGAAAACTGGGCATTCATTATTGAATCTTCTATTGCCTCTGACCTGCTTTTCGATTGTATGAATATACTATTGTCCTTCCATCACAGCTGACTCTAACCCCGTCTGGGGTTTTCTTGGCAAAGATACTGGAGAAGTTGGCCATTTTCTTCTCCAGCTCATTTGATAGATGAGGAAACTGAGGCAAACAGGGTAAAATGATTTGCCCAGGGTCACACATCTAGTAAGTGTCTAAGGCCAGATTTGAACTCAGGAAGATGAGTCTCCCTGACTCCAGTCCTGGCACTCTATCCACTGTGCCACCTAGCTGACTATAAGAATATGATCCTGCCCAAAAATGAGAGCTCCAGCTCCTGTGAGTCTACCATGACAATTTCATTCTTTTAAGCCTTCCGGACTCCCCTACAAAAATGCAAATCCCTCTAGGGAGAGAAAATATACTGTAAGCCCTTATCCACTCACTACTTTGTCACTAAGACCCTATTCATTAAAATCAGGAAAAGAAAAAAGTATTAGACAAAATGTTCAGGATTTTTTAGAGGGACCCTGGGGAGTTTTATAAAGAGCACTGGACTTAGAAACAAATGACTTAGATTCAAGTCCTTGTTTTGACACCACTCTGACTCTGTAACTATGAACAAACCACTTAATCTCTTCAAGCCCCAGTTTCCTTATTAGTAAAATTAGTATAATAATACCTGTACTATCTAGTTTTGGGGGGTTGTCATAGGAAAAGCTGGGTAAATTGTGAAGCAACATAGAAATGTGAATGATTTCTTATAAAAAGATTGAATGAAACTTGGTCCTGCTAAGAAATTCCATCTCTAGCAAGTCCTACAATAATTATGAAAATAAAGAAAATTATCCTTTACCCCTCAGTACCTCTGGCAATTCTCAGGCTACAAGTTGCAGAACAGTGGCCAATCTGCACTCAGTAGACGCCCAGTGTTTGTGAATTAATTGGCTATTCACAAATAAAACACAACTACTTGCATGTCATAAGGTGGGAGTTGGGGGCAGTTGGGTAGCACAGTGAAAAGAGTGCTAGGGCTGGAGTAAGGAAGCCCATTTTCTAATTGTGTGACCCTGGGCAAGTCACTTAATCTCTGTTTGCCTTAATCCACTGGAAAAGGAAATGGCAAATCATTCCAGTATCTTTGCCAAGAAAACCCCTGGACATTATTGGCATGAAATGCTTCTTGGAGGCATGAAGAGTCAGACACAACTGAGTGACTGGACAACAAATGTAGGATCCGGAGTTTCTAAGGAGTTTTATATACCCATTAAATCACAGGTCTGGACCATTCCTCCCCCAAAAGAAACCCCACCTCTTACTCATAGCCAGTGATGGCTGTAATAAACTAAGGACACACCTCAATTCCAGTATAATGTGCAGGTGTCATGACAGCTGACAAGGTTGGCTGTCGAAGAAGCATTTTCCTCCACCCTCTTTTCTGTGAGGAGGAGTTGAATTCTCTCAGACACCTGTCTTTACACATAGTCCAAGGCAGAGGCAGAATTTTTTCTTCTGGTATCAGACTTCCTCTCTTTCTCCCTCTCCTTCTCTTTCTCCCTCTCATTTCTCCCCATATCCCTTAAGATAAAAAGCAGAGATTTCCCATGGGCTCATACTATACTCTCAAACCTCCTCCAATCCCAATCCCCTATATACTCACAGTAGAGGAAGGAGTAGAGATTTTTATCCAGCACATCTTATTAAAACAATAAGCTCATTATAATAGAGGTGAAGAACTGTATTCAACTTAAAGTTTTGCCTAGGGAAAGTTTCTAGAATTCTTCGTGAAATATCATAATAGTTCACCATACCCCCAGGAAGCACCTAACGGCCAAGCTGGAGAGCAAACTTCCCAGTCAGTTAAACTCCGAGGAAGCAAAAAGCCAAAGACTTCCCCATTTGGACCCAGTGGAGGCAACCAACCAAATCACACCCAGGGAAATGCAGTATTTCCTGATTTACTCTAAATATACATGTAGAAAGAATGAAGTCAATATCAAGTAAGAGCTTAGACCATGACAAGGAAACATCATATATAGATAATTAATAGCATGTATAAGTTGAAAGGAGTTAGAGAAAAATAAACTTTGTTGATCTTCAACATCTTCTCACAAAAGGACAATACAGTTCAGCCCTCTTGCCTGAAGAGTGTTCATAGTGATCAGAAGTTCAAACCGGAAAGGTAGAGACTCTTCCATCACTGAATTCTCTAAATCTTTCTCTCCATAATTGCCTTCCTTTCTCTCCAGTGTCTAGAAGACAAAGACACAATGATCAACACTATCACCATTGCTGCCCAGAAAGCTTCCCCTGCTCCTCTTCTAGACCAATTTAAGCTTCCTTGGGGAAGTTAAAAAATCCAATGCCATCCCCCTCCTTCCACTCCAAGACTCCCGATGCCCAATTCTGTTCCCCCTCCTGTTTCAGATCAGTTTGAGCTTCCCACAAAGCAGTCAAAAGTCTTTCCCACCTCCATCCCTATTCCAATCCAAGTTTTACAATGCCCAGGCTGAAAGAACAGCCTGTTAAGACACTGGACTACCTCTCCTAATGTTGCGGGCAACTAGTCCCTGAAGACTTGCTTTAACTGAAGATATGTCTGAGGGTCACCCCTCAAACAAACAAATGATTATAGCTGAATACAGAAATGTTACTATGATGAGACACACAGTCCATGAAGAAACAAGGAGAGAAGTCAGTACAGAGCACGAAAATGTCCATAGTATAGTTGGGAAGGCACCAAATACAAAATTTCACTGACTTCTCAGTTTTAGCTAGACCTAGTCCTGGCTGCTTCTTATAGTGCCTAAGATATTTACAAAGAACTTCCTAAAGACAAAAATAGTAAGATAGACATAAGTGCATACTTATTACAGGTATGATATAAATAACATGATTTTATATATATTTATATATATATTATATATATAATATGTGTTAAGTATTATGTCAATAATTCAAATGAAAGCTAATAAAATATTCAAATGAATGACACAATAATAACGCACCCAGAATCCGAGTAAATTAATTTTTTCCAACTTGGGTACACTTCAGTCATTACATTACAGTCTATGTTGATCTAAGTTCAGGGTTGAACACATAATGAGTACTCAATTTTTTTTAAAATTCAATTGAATTATTGAGTAAAAATCAAATCAAAATGAAGAGGGAAGGAACATAAAAAACAGAACTGATGGTGTGTTGGACCAAACAAATTTTCTTACGGGTGACTGAAAGAAAATGGGAAGTTGGATAATGGCAAAATTGGCTCTGGGTTTCCTTACGCATGGGGTAGAGCAAGCAACTTGGCTGGGTCTCAGGCCTGGCAGCACCTCAAGAGCTGAGGCTGTCACGTCCCACTTTTCCTGCATTCTTAAAAAAAAAAAAAAACAACTCTAAGCAACACTCTAATGTTTCACCTTCAATCTCCCACATGAAGTCTCAGTGGTGCTGAAACAATGAATTAGCCCAACCCCCTTCAGCACACATGCAGGGACTCAATCCAAATTACTTCACTGACAGTCCAGGACAGGTATCCAGCCCCTAATCCTCAGTCTTCATGCTCACACAGCCATTCCCTGGCACATCTCTCCCCTGTGCCCATCTGTCCGGGTGGCAAAATGCCCTCACATAATGTAGGAGAGCAGCTTCAGCAATTCATCCATGCCAATTAAGAAGGGAAATAACCCAAAGAGGCAGACAAACCTGCCCCTGCCTGCAATGCAGGCAGATTGCTCCAGTGGGCCAGGTCTCCAGGCAAGCCTCACAGCAAAGAAAACACTCAGCTTGCTAAAATATCATGCAATTTACCATAAGACTAACAAATCGAGGAGGTTTGGAGATGTTTTTAGGTTTACAGAATGTCTCCTGTAGCAAAGAGCACAGGTTTTCATGAAGCTGGCAGTCCAGTTCCAAAAAACACATTCTTATATGTGTAATATCTACAGTGTATGTTGGTTTGAATTAGTATGCATGCAGTATAAACATGTTCAGTATACATAAAATACAAATGTATGTATAGCATACATATGTGCTCTGTGTGTATTATATAAATGAATATGTTTTTAATAAGTGTGTATACACTCATTGAATCATTACTATGTTCTGTGTAATATGGTATAGTGGAAAGAGCAGTGGATTTGGTGAAAGAGAATTTGGATTCTAAATCCTGGCTCTGCAATCGATCATTGGTGTGAATTTGTCAATTCATTTAGCCTTTCTGTGCCTCAGTCTCCTCATCTGTCTGGACTAGATAACTATAAGGCCCTTTCAGCTCTAAATCAATAAAGTATCAATAAGTGCAGACCTATGAATAATAGGCAGGGAAAAGGAGCCAATTTTTAATTGGAGCATCACCGACCCACAAAAATAATGAAAGGCCCACACACACACACACACACACACACACACACACACACACACACACACACACACACAAAACCCTATACATATACTGTGTTCTTATTGGCGTAGGAGCTCTCTACAGCAACAAAGATGTCCTCCTACAATTTGGGTACAGACAGTCTTCCAGTGCTGCTATAGCTGAAAAATTCCTCACCATTGAGCAATCAGATCTTATCAACAAGAGGAAAGAGGAGGGAGAGTTTTAATCCCACAAGTTTATTTACCCCCTTTTCAGTAATTTTCACCAAATTTATAGAGTTATCAGACAACAGACATACCATTCTTGAAGTCCTTCCAACATTATGTATTGAGTCAGAATTTGTGCTCTATTGGAATAGACTTCAAGAACCCAAGGTCACTTCTATGTTACCATGAGGCATCAGAAAAGGATTTTAGTGGATGACATATGATGTGCATAAATATATTGTATATGTCCAAATGTACATCTTTAGATAACTTCATATATTTGTATTTGTGTATATGAGTATGTGCATATGCATGTTTGAATATACCCTCTTGCCAGTCTTTTATGTGACATACGGGCCCATATACCCTTGGGCAGATTTCTTACCCACTAAGGAAATCTGATAACTTCACTAAGTGACATTAGACATTGCATTGTCATCAACTTCCCCTGCAAGCACATAGTGCATAAAATTTGTTTGAAGTAGGTTATTTTCAGGGCAAATACAAAAACAGAACTTCTATCAGAGCTGTGGTGGACTTTCGCCAGGCCCAGCTGCAACTCCCACTGACATATGTACTCGGAAGGCAGTGGGGAAAGTAAGAATTTAACTAGGTGGGAGCAAGAAAAAAAAAAACAACAAGATGGTAAAATTAAAGGGGAAAAATCAGAAAAGCCATGTTTTAAAATGTAAAACAGACACAGACATGACCCAAATCTGTAGACCCTGTCTTAACTATTGCCTGAACAGCCCCAGGCTTGATGAAACACCCAAAATATCCGGCACTCAAGATATAAAAACAATCTTGGATTTGAGTTCATTGTTCCTCTGACTAAGAGCTCTCACTTTGCTCTGGTTGCTATGACATCGGGACCCTGGACAAGCTTCACTATGGGGGAACAAAAAATACATGCATGCCCAGGGAATCTGTCCACTGATCACAATTGTTACTGGTTCTGATTTTTTATCATGTATCTTGCCCTGTGTCTAACAACTGTATTCTCACCAGTTAAGTAAATTCCTTTTATATACCTACATATATCTGTGTGTAAATAAAAATGTATAGAGAGTGAGATAGATGGATAGATAGATAGATGAAAGATAGATAGATGGAAGTATAGATAGACATCTTTCCAGGTCCTCCTTTATGCTATTTGTTGATTATCTGTTGATTATCTTCAATTTATCTTATATACATCCTTTGTAAATAGTTGATTGCATGCTCTCTCCACATTAGATGGTGAGTTCTTTGATGATAGGAATTATTTTTGCCTTTCTTTGTCTCCCCAACACTTAGCACATTGTCCAGAACATAGTAGGTGCTTAATAAATGCTTCTTGATTTGACTTAACATAACAAGATCAATAGATAGAGACATAGACAAAGGCATAGCCATAGACATAGCCCTAGTTTTTGTTGATTCAGTCATTTTCAGCTTCTCCCTGAGGTTAGGTTGGTTTTCTCAGCCTCCTAGAATAAGAGCTCATAGAAATTAACAAACCTCAACATGGACAACCTTTTCCCTAGAGACCAGTATACCTTCAATTACCCATAGCCATGCATTTGGTGGGGCTCCCATTTCCTTAATAAGTAAATCTTATTATATTATTCACTCTGCAGCTCACAACAATTGATGCTCATCTCTCTCATTATTACTCTCTATAGCTCCCAGCAGCCAGCTGGGAGCCATTCCTCTTTCAGTTCTCTGTAGCTCTTCAGCAAGTGGTAAAGGTTTCTCTGCCATGGACTCTATCAGAATACTGCAGAAGGGAGGGTTTTAATAAAGAACAGTTTTATTGCTTTAAGGTTTGGAAAGCACTTGACAAATATTATCTCATTTGATCCTCACAACAACCCTGAGAGGTAGGTGCTATTATTACCCCCCATTTTAACAAGAACTCTGAGAGATAAGTGCTATTACTATCCCTCATTTTACAGCTGAGGAAACTGAGGCAAACGGAGGTCAAGAGGCTTGCCAGGGTCACATATTTAGTAAGTGTCTGAAGTGGGATTTGAACTCAGATCTTCCTCTCTTGAGGTCCTGCACTCTATCCACCGTACCACCTAACTGCCTGAGATTTTAGAATTTCCCTTAAAGAGAAGAAGTACATTAAAGCTCAAACACAAGGTCACACCAGGGTATCTCACCTCTGAAATTATTTCCTTTGTACTATGGTTCACCCATCAAAGGCAAAAGTTCATCCAGGAATTAGTAAAACATCTCACCTTTTTCATCTCATTCCTGAGTAAGTCCCTATAATTGACGTAGTAGTTCCATGATCTGCTATCTTCTTTTCTCTACCTGTCTCAATATTTATCTAGAAGCTGACAAAATACATGGATTTCTTCCCAGGAGTCTCTTTGGGGGCAAATAGATGGGTTTTTCAAATTACCCAGGGCTTCTTCCACCTCAAGGGCAGCCAACATTCCTGGCCATTTCTCTTCAAGGTAGAAAAGATAGGGGAAATGGATCAAGAGAGGGAGAGGAAAGAAGGGAGAGGTGAAAAGAGAGAGAGATGCTCACAGTTTTGGGGTTTTTTTTCATTTTTGGTGCAGAATGATGAATGAGCACATGGATTTTAGTCTGAAGATGTGGACTTTACTCTTGGCTCTGTTATTAATTTTTTGCAAGTAAATCACTTAACCAATCACCTTGGTGTTGCTTCTGATGTTTGTGGGGATCAACCATCCACATTAAAGGGGCAGAGTTGGTAGTAAATAATAGGCTTTTTTAGATCAACACAAATATGTGAGAAGTGAAAAATGTAGTGAAACCAGTTATTTAGCAAACCACAGATGAAACAAAATTGTATGAATTAAAGCAGTCCATGTTTTGGGGTTGGTTCATTTAATTGTTCATTTCTCTAAATTTAGACCAGTTTGCATATGGAAAGACAACTGTCATGAATAACAGAGAAAGATGTCAGTGAAATCTCCCAAGGAAGGGAATGATGTTGATGCAGACAATGCACTTGATGAGATAGGACAGGCCCCTGGCAAAACTGTGAAACTTGTCCTGGAGGCTATCAGCCTTTCCTCCCTTTCCCTTTTTCCCTTCTCTCTGACTCCTATAAAGCACAGCAGTTCCCCACTCACTATCAAATACTTGCAGGAAGCATTTGACATCAGCCATTTGCTCATAAGTCTGACCGTAAGTTATTATGTCCCCTTCTCCTAAGCCTTATCTCTCATTGTAAAATGAAAAGATGGGAATAGTCCAGCCATTTATTTTTGCTTTGCTGTCCCCTGGAACTGTGCTTTCACACAGACAACTACCTCTTCATTTCTGCAATTCTCTTCCAACTCACCTCCATGTCTTGGCATTCCTTAAAGAGAGCTCCCTTCAAGGCTTAACCCCGGCGCCACCTCCAACAAGACCTTTCCTGCTCCCTTCAATTATTAATGCTTTCTTCCTCACCTTAAAAATTCGTGGCATTAATTTGTCACATTTTATATTTTTTGTCTATGTAAATGTTGTGTTCCCACCCCCACTTCTGCCCCAATAGAATGTAATCATCTTGAGGGCAGGGATGCTATCATTTTTGCTTTTGTATGCCCATCACTTAGCATGTTGTGATAGTGCCTTGAACACAGTCACTACTTAATAAATGCCTGTTAAATGAAAGTGAATAGTTTTAGAGGGTAGACTGGAGTGCCATCACCACCACCCCCCAAAAAAAATCCCAACACAAAGATTGCAGCCGGTTCCTTCCCCTTTATGAAGACCATATAAAGACTGGCTTTGGGAAGCGATACCAAATACCGTGGTGATTCACTGTGGCTGCTCCAACTCAAAACAGTCCTGGTATTCTCTTCCCCTGTTTTAAACTAAGGAACTACCCAGAAATGCAGCAATTTGAGAAGGAAAAACTCTAGCTTTAAGCTGAATAAAAACATTAACTCCTCTTGCCATAATTCTCCCCCAAGTTTAAGTCATCTAATTGGAAAACAATATACAGTTCAATATTGGATTGAGCACCTCAGTTTAGTATCTTCCTACTCTAACCTTAGATTATATTAATTACTAATTAATACTTCTTTGCTTTCCATTCATGCAGAAAGAATCAATACTTTAATTACAGCCTGTTTAATAACATGCCTTCATCTTTCTTCTAATGGCACTGCCAGTTTATTTAGATGCAAACATCTAAGGATTTTTATATCCCCTGGAGCAATTTCTCTTTTAAATACTTTCAGTGATACAGTCGCTTTGAAGCAATAAGCAACCCAAGGAGACGTAGCATGAAATTACATTCTATCTCCAGAGGTTTTGTAGTTAAATAAGAACCTGTATCTTACAAGGTTATAATTCTTGATCAATGGATTGTCTAGAGTAGGTTAGTGCCTTTATTAATTAATTGTTATTGATACTGTGCTCTGTGAGTGTCACAAAAGTTTGTGAGGGATGGAGGGACTGTCCTTTGTTATGAATTCTAGTCTTTGGTGAGGAGAGAAGAGGCGGTATGCAAGGACACTGAGGAAATGGGGCAAAGCAGCCCATCATGTTTTTTCTGCCATTGAAATTATGGAGATTCATATGACCCATGGTGCAAGAATTTCAATGATTGATTTAAAAGAGGTTTTTACAAAGCAAGAACTAGTCTTTTTTCTTTCTTTTTTAGTAATGGAAGAAAAAAGAGGTTAAATGCAAAAGGAAAAAAATAAAAGAAAATGTATTCCTCTTACTAACTTGAGCCAGAAGACAAGAAGCGAAGGAAATGGGGGAGGGGAAAAGGGGCTATTTCAGATTTTCTTATTTTGAGGTGAACAAAGACCAAAGGTGACACAAAGACATTCCTCCTGAATGGAAGGAATGTCTCATTCTTATTTCTTCCCCTTTGTGAGTTTTCCTGGAGGTCCTCTGACCCATATAGGACTGAAGTGATTTTGGAAGAAGTGGGGGAAAGGCCAGATTCTTGAGTATGACCCCCTTTGTGTGACTTAGCCCTCTTAATAGCAGCAATGCACACAATAGGAGAGTTTTCCAGAAGGCCCCATTGCAATCAGCCGGAGCATTGTTCCCTTCTTACACCTGACTATGGGGTCATATGGTGATGGATTATTAACAGGCACCATGCAGGGAAGGTGACTGCTTTTCAGCCAGTGAAGGAAACTGGGACCTGGGTAGCAAAAGATAAATATAATACAGCAGGTGCTAATTGTTGGAGATACAGGCCTTTTTTTGCCACAATTGCATACAATTTGTCTCTGAAGTCATTCCTCCCCTCAGCCCTGAATAGGCAGCCTGGTATTACAGAGAAGGAACTTAAGGTTAAAACACATGCCAAGTCACACAGAAAAATGGATGCAAAAGCAGAAGACACCCAGCCACAGTGTAGAGAGGTAACTGGTCTTTAATCAGTTGATTTCCAACTCTGCCTTATAATAAGATGACTATTAATACCCCAGATTGTGATCACATGAGCAGCTAGATGCCTAAGGGGAGAGAGCCCTGGGCCTGGAATCAGGAAGGCTTGACACTTATCAGCCTGTGACGCTGGATAATCTCTAGTTGCCTCATTTTTCTCACCTGTAAAATGGGGATAATAATAGCATCCACCTCCCAGAGTTACTGTGAAGATCAGATGAAAAAGATCATTGTAAAGCACTTAGCATGTTACCTGGCACATAGTAGGCACTATGCAAATGTTCATTATTGTGGTTCTTGTTATTATTAATTATTATCCTGGTGTTTTAACACCCTATCATTGTATGATTATATGGAAAAGGAATGAAATGGCCAAAAGCCAGTTATCCCCTGACATTCTTAGCCTCAGTTCACAAATACCATGTTTAGGAGAGAGAGGGTAGAGGTTGGACCCATGATTTCATCGGTCTAGGGAACTCC
This sequence comes from Phascolarctos cinereus, assembly GCF_003287225.1. Classification (NCBI taxonomy): domain Eukaryota; kingdom Metazoa; phylum Chordata; class Mammalia; order Diprotodontia; family Phascolarctidae; genus Phascolarctos; species Phascolarctos cinereus. Next base: position 142,476,893 of record NW_027556098.1, read on the forward strand.
CTCTCAGATGAGGAAATGCTCTCAATCAAAACAAATCAGCACCTTTTCTGTAATTTACTATCTTAGTTCCCTAGCGGACTGAGAGATAACTTGCCAATAGAAACTCAGCCAGTATGTATCAGAGACTAAGGCATGCCTCTAAGCCTTGCCTTCCCGGCTCAGAGGCCATGATGCCTCTCTAAAATGTCACATTAATGTTCCTAGAATCCCTCCTCACACTTGATACCACCTTCTTCAGAACCTTCAATGGATTCCTGAGTCACAGGGTCTATCAGTCAATCATTGTTCAGTCATATGCAACTCTTTGTGATCCCCATGAACCATACTGTCTATGGGGTTTCTTGCAAAGATACTGCAGTGGTTTGTCATTTCCTTCTCCAGTAGATTAGGGCAAATAGCAGTTAAGTGACTTGCCCAAAGTCATACAGCTAGTAAGTGTCTGAGGTTGGATTTGAACTCAGGCCTGACTCCAGGCCCAGCACTCTATCCATCAAGCTATCCAGCTGCCCCCATCAGTGAATCAATAAGTATTTATTAGGCAGCTACTGGGTACTTTCTCTGAGGAAGAAAAGAACATGATGACTGAAGGAAACAAGGAAGGCCTCACAGAGGAAGTGGTAACTGAATTGACCCTTGAAGAAAGAGAATTCTGGGAAGACAAGGATCAATAGAGGACCTGTGTAGTCAAGGACCATTCATTTATTACTTAGCATCCCCAATGTCCTTGGCCTGGGGCAACTAGATGGCACAGTGGATAGAGTGCTGGGCCTGGAATCAGGAAAACTCTTCTTCCTGAGTTCAAATCCGGCCTCAGACACTATCCGTGTGACCTTGGGCAAGTCACTTAACCCTGTTTGCCTCAGTTTCCTCATCTGTGAAGTGAGCTGGAGAAGGAAATGGCCAACCACTCCAGTATCTCTTCCAAGAAAGCCCCAGATGAGGTCACCAAGAGTCAGACATGACTGAAAGACTTTTCTGTACAAAGATACAGTAAGCATTGTTATTTCAGAAAGGATGAGGTCTGGAACTGTGATTTTATTGGTGTAGGAAACTCCCTCCATCAATACACATTGGCACCTGTTCTACAGCTTTAAGTCTAAGAGAACTGCCTAAAGAACTGAAAGATTAAGTGATTTGCCAGGGTCAAGTAGCCAGTGTGTGTCAAAGGCAGGGCTTAAACCTAGGTGTTTCTGAGTCATGACCACCCCTCTATGCACTAGGCCAAGTCACCATTCTTTCAGATAGATCTTAGAAAATGTCTTGACCTTCTTTCATTGATCAATACATCAATGAAAAAAAAAGGAAGGAGGAGGTGGGGGGGGAGGGTGGCCCAGTAATGGAATTTGTTTCTTTGTTTATTTTAGTGGAGTGGGTTCACTTTTAAAATTTCCAGCTCTAGATAGGAAGCATCCCTTCTGTCAGTGCAGTCCTTTGTGACAGTTGCTGATGATTCCCTGTACACCAGGTTACAAGAGAAACAAGTTCTGGTCCTTCCTCCAGAGTGACAGCTCTCTAGTTCTTGAATCAGTAGCAGCAGAGACAGCTAAAAGGTATTAAAATAGGTCAGTTGCCGAACTTGTCAAAGAACTGCCGACTCCAATGTCACCACTGAAACACATATAACCCAGCCTGGCACCTGTGTCCTCAGCTGTCAAACACCGACAAGAAATTGTCAGAGAAGGTAAAAGGCCAGAGAGAGAAGCATCAGAAATGCAGCTGCCAATGCAGCGGTGGGTAGAAGCAGCAGCAGCAGGAGCAAACACACCCTTGTCTCACGTTTCTGAAGAGCTGGGTGATGTTTTTTTAATCACTGGTGAGTATTAAGGAAGGAATGAGTTTGGGTTATTAAAATCTAAATTGTTTCAGGAGAAGTTTAGCTAAATTCCTGGAAGAAAGATAATTAACAAGCTACCCAGAGAAATTAGAACATTCTGAGTATAAGGGGATATATTCCCAACCTTCAATACTGGTATCAGAGAAATGATTGTGGCCCTCCAGAACCCAGTTATAATTAAGAATAATAACAATAGCTCAACTTTATATAGCATTTTAAGATTTACAAAGTGATTTATATATTGTTGTTGTTATTAATAATAATAGTCCAACTTTATATAGTACTTTAAGATTTACAAAGTAATATACATATTGTTATTAATAATAATAATAGTTCAACTATTTTGACACATATCCTCATTCCTACCTTCCAGCATGCCCATAGAAGCATCCATTTCCATCAGCACCTGCCACCAGTACCAGAATGTATAAGATAGAGGATCAGTAGATTTTGGTAGAGAGCGGGGAAAGGATGAAAGGTCTAAAGCCTGAGGCACCTCTTGGGAAGGCTGCCATATTGAAAGGACCTGTGTAGTCAAGGACCTTTCATTTATTACTTAGTATCCACAATGTCCTTGACCTGGGGCAGCTAGGTGCTGCATTGAATAGAGGGCTGGGCCTGAAGTCAGCAAGACTCATCTTCATTAATTCAAATCCAGCCTCAGACACTTACTAGCTCTGTGAAGTCACTGGGCATGTCATTTAACCCTGTTTGCCTCAGTTTCCTCATCTATAAAATGAACTGGAGAAAGAAATGACAAACCACTCCAGTATGTTTGCCTAGAAAACCCTAAGTCGGGTCGCAGAGAATCAGACGCAACCGAAAGTGACTGAACAACAAAAACAAACATCCTTGGCCTAGAACATGAAGGTAAAACTGCCCTAGAGAAGTTTACACTCTCACTAGGGAAGATCATAGTATATTGCAAAAGGGCTAGAAACCATATCACAAAAGCATCTGTTGAAAGACCTAGCCTGGAGAAGAGAAGATTTGAACGGCTGTGTCTGAAAGGCTGTTATGTGAAGGAGGGACTGGACTGATCCTGTTTAGCCCCAGAAGGCAGACACTAAGTTTCCTTATCCTTCCCACACTAGAAATGAAGCAACCAGAAACGCCTCAGATAAAGATATCCAAATAAAACACACTTCTTCCCCCTTACATTCTAGCAGAGTGCCTACCACCAAGACTAGCCTGTCCCGTCACTCAACCCCTAGGCCATCAGTCCCCAAAGTCCAGGGTCCATAATGCCCTCCTCTTGGGGCCCACCTTGCAACTAGGGCAGACTATTCCCTAACACACCACTTGGCCTGGGGACACACATCAGGCAGGATGCCTTTGATCGGCAGTGGAATCAGTGGTAAAGCCACTGCCTCCCCTCAGTTGTAAATAGCCTTTTATCCTTCTCCATTCTCTTTTCTACTATGCCCTCCAAAACCAACTTCTATTGTTAACACCAACCCTCTTTTACCCTAGTCCTCTTCCTTTGCCATTCCTTCATTCTTTTGGTGACACCTCGTTTTCTCCTGTACATACTACCATCTCTTTAAATCCTCATTGCTCCTCATATCCCTAACATACAGGCCAGGAGAGGCTCCTTCCTCCCCACTGCCAATTTCACACCCTCTTTCTGCTACCATCACTTTTTGACTACCTCTCTTCTTTTAAATTCACTCACAGAGACTCAAAGGAACAGAATTTCTGAGTTGTAAAGGACACGTGCAGCCTTCTAGATCAACCCATGACTGAAAAATAACATTCCCTCTGCCACATACCCAACACCCACCAAGTGGCCATGTAGCCTTTCCCTGGGGTTAAACCTTCCTTTCCCTCCTCTTCAATAATGTATTACCAGGCTCATAATCTTCTCTCACCATACCCTACTCCCTTCAAACAACCTATCCTCCTAGTTCCTCAACCTCCCCAACTTGAATGACCTCTGCCCTAAGTATAACACAACTACACACAGTAGTAGTCATTCCTTAGAGAACTTTCTTTCCCCTGAAAAATGTATCTGCCCCCAAATGTTAGAATTCTAGTTAATGGTCTGCTAAATTTCTTTCTCAGAAAAGGGGTTGGAAGGAGAGAGGAAAGGGGCAAATCACTTTACCACTGCCTTCCTCAGTTTCCTCATCTGTAAAATGGGGATAATAATAGCACCTACTTCCCAGGATTGCATGCAGATCAAATGAGGTAATGTGTAAAGTGTCTAGCATAGAGTCTGGGTTATAGTAGGCACTTAACAAATGCTTGTTTCCTTCTTTCATTCCTTTTGTGCAGCAAATGGCAAATTTGGACAGTGAATATATTGACATCCACCACTCATGTAAAGAGTTGACTGAAAAAGAAAAAAAAGAAAAAAAGGAAAAAAAATTTAAAAAAGAAAAATTTTTAAAAAGAGTTGACTGCCACAAATGCAAAGGATAGCCAAAGTGTGAGATATGATACAATTGCAAAAGACTTGAAAGAAACATCTCTGTTGTTCCCTGGAACACTTCTTAGCTGAAGAGGACACCAAGCAGATGACAAAAAGTAGATGGGAAGATGGGAAGAGAGCGGAATAGATGGACCGTATGGAATTCAAAAGAGAAGAGGTCACTGAGAGTGATAGAAGATTGGTCAGGAGGCAGCAGTGAGGAGCAAGGAGGAGGCCTCCTGGCCCTATAAATTAGAGGATGCGTAAGAACTGACCTCTACCAGAGAGGGTTGCAAGAAATATGGTATCCTCAGGGAAGAGCCAAGTTTCTGTGAAAACATGATGGTAGAAAGAAGGTTGGTTGAAGACTTCAAAGTCATAAAATGGTATTTGTTGAGAATTGTGAAGTGGCTCCAAAGGTTGCAACAGAGTAAGTTAGAAGATAGGAGAATCAGGTTAGAGTAGACCTGGAAAGGAGTTTGATTTTAGAAAAAGTCACAAGAGGAAGTCGTTTGGGCATGAAGCTTGCATATCAGGTGGTGAGACTGGATGACTATCCCTGAGGAGGCCATATGACTGAAAGCAGATTGATGTGGCATGCTTAATCAGCAAAACTTAAAGACAGAGACTCCTTACAAAGTTAACCCACCTCCAAAGTTTCCGAGGGAATTTATATAGCTGGTATTCTGGAGCATCTACATAAGTCTCATCTCCAGGTGCTCTGCTGACTCTTGATTATGCAATGGGGTTTTTGGCACTGGATTTGGGGAAGGAAAGAGCAGCTCAGTGGGAGGCTTACCTATAGACTCACAATGCTTGGCATTGTAGGGACACCACCTGTGTCCGTGGGGAAAAATTGAATGCATTTGTTGTAGGCAGGCCATGGTAAGCCTTACACAAAAAACAAACCCAAAGGAAGGTCAGGATCATTAGGAGAAGTTTGAGGTGGATTGAGTCATGTGGGCAGGGCCAATGCAAAATCTCTAAGCCGATATAGGCTCTTCATGCTTCATGGTCCTCAAAAATTAATTAAGAGTTTGTCATTATCCTGAGCCAAACCTGTTTCTGAAAACAGAGCAATGATTGTAGGCCAACAGGAAGCAGCTCTGAAGGTTGGATGGGAGCCTTATTGCTGCCAGAGTCTCTCCAGTGTAGAATGCTATGGTAGTCTTGTGCCAAATGCATGGCTGACCACCTGCCAGGATTCACTGAGAAAGTCTTCACTTTGTATAGTTTCACAGTGAAACTTAATATGATACAGATTGCTAATGGTCCTACAGGAAGCTTAAGCCAAATGCTATCACTGAATATCAAATCATGTAGGACCCTTCACAAAGTCAAGTTATGGCTGTCTTTCAGAATTTGCAGTAGGAGGAAAGGAAAGAGGAAGAAAGGAGACAGAGAGGCCTGTAGTCAGTCATTGTCAGATCTAGGACCACTCTTTCAAGGACCACAAAGAACATCTAGTACAAACCCTGTTCCTATTTTATGGATGACAGAAGAGTGGCCTTCTGACTACCAACCCTGGGTACTTTCCACTATACCACACTGCCTCTGAAAAAAGAAGTCATTCAGATTTAGATGACAAATGGTAACACGTTTTCCATAATTGTTATTGTTCAGTCATGTCTGACTTTTTGTGTCCCTATCTGGGTTGTTCTTGGCAAAGATACTGGAATAGTTTGCCATTTCCTTCTCCAGCTCATTTTACAGATGAGGGAACTGAGGCAAACAGGGTTAAGTGACTTGCCCAGTGACTTCACACAACTAGTAAGTGTCTGAGGCCAGATTTGAACTCATGACGATGAGGCTTCCCTGACTCCAGGCCTGGTGCTCTATCCACTGCACCACCCAACTGCCCTTTTCCATGATTGTCATCATAGCTAATGCAGGGTATTCCCAAAGTCTTAGTGCAGTTTTTAGCTATTAAAGCTTGAAAAGCATGCCACATCAATCTACTTTCAGATCTTATCAGGTTCCCTAGTCCTAGGCATCTAGTCTCTCCTCTCCCCTCCACTCGCCCTCCTCACTTGAGATGCGAACTTCATGCCCACATTCCTATATCTCTTTTTTTTCTTTTTATAATTAATTTATTTTAATTTATCAACATTCACTTCCATAAGCTTTTGAGTTTTAAATTTTTCTCCCCTCCCCCCCACCCCACTCCTCACCTCCCTCTCCAAGATGGCACGCAATCTGATATAGGCTATACATAATACATTCCTATTAAACATGTTTTCATATTAGTGATGTTGTAAGGAAGAATTAGAACCAATAGGAGGAACTACAAAAAAGAGAAAACAAAGCAAAAGAAAAAAATAGCAAATAGTATGCTTCGATCTGTATTCAAACTCCATAGTTCTTTCTCTGGATGTGGATAGCATTTTCCAGCATGTGACTTTTGGAGATGTCTTAGATCCTTGCACTGCTGAGAAGGGCCAAGTCTATCAAAGTTAGTCATTGCACAATGTGGCTGTTACTGTGTACAACGTTCTCCTGGTTCTGCTCACTTCACTCAGCATCAAACCATACAAGTCCTTTCAGGTTTTTCTGAAGTCCACTGCTTATCATTTCTTTTTTTTATTATTATTCTTTTTATTAATTTATTTTGTTTTATCAACAATCACTTCCATAAGCTTTTGGGTTTTAAATTTTTCTCTCCCTCCCTCCCCACCTCCATATTTCTTAAGATTGGCTTTGGCTCTTAAATCTTAAAACTACAGAGACTTTTGGAACCCCCTGGATTTGTAAAACAAGAGGCAGAATGGCTAGAGAGCTGAGGTGAGAGGCTCAAATCTTGCCTCTGATACAAACTGGCATTGTGATCCTGGGAAAGTGGATTACCCTTCTCAATGTCTCAGGCAAGTCACTAAGACTGGAAGCAACAGGACCTCACCAGTAGAGGGAATTTGCCCCTTAGGAGCACCCTACATTGATGAAAAGTCGCAGGTCCAGCCCCACCCTCGACAAATTTCAATAGTATTTAATGGTCACAAAACGCTTCATAGACATCATTACATTTTTTCTTGTGGCAACCTTACAAGGTATGAAGTATTATTATTCTCACTTTACTAATGTAGAAAGAAAGACACAGAGTGATTGACTTACCCAAGGTCATACAACTAGAAGTATTATGTCTGAAACTCCAATCCAAGTCTTCTGACTCCATGACCAGGAAGGGATATTTCCACACCACCATGCTAAAGCCTAAGCGCTCTGTGAAAAGAGCCCTATTTGACTAAGGCAGAAGATCCCTCTTCTAAATGGATGTTTTGATTTTTGACAAGTTACTCACCTCTCTGGATTCATTTTGGCTCCTCTATAAAATGATATTAGACCAGATAAAGTCTAATCAAAATAGCTGACATTTATATAACACTTTAAAGTGTTAGTGTGATCAAAAGCATTGTTGCATTTGATCCTTACAACAACCCTATGAAGTCGGTGGGTACTATCCTTAACCTTATTGGACAGATGAAACTGAGATTCTAAGAGGTGTCTTAGCTGTTATCAAGGCTCAGGTCAAGTCCTTAATCTATAAGATAATAGGGTTGTATTAGCTGACCTTAAAGTTCCCTTCTAGCTTTAAATCTAATTCTGTGATCAGAGATAAGATTTGAACTCAGGTTTCTCTTGACTTTATGTCTTGTGTTTCTTCTACTACACACTGTCTCTCTGACATTCAATGGGTGGTCCATAGCTCCAGTAAACAGCAGAACCAGTACTGAAACCCAAGTCATCTGTCTCCTAGGTCCAATACTCTTCCAGTTGACCATGCTGCCTCATCCCAAGGTTCAACATAAATGAGCCACCAAAGTATAGCCATTAGTCCAAGGACTATTACCTTCCCCCAAATGTCTCACTGGATATGGGCAGATAAGAGTTCACAAGTGAGAACTGTAAGCCAGAGAGAGAGACCCAGACTTACTGAGTAAGGCACTGCGTAAGGGAGAGCAACAACATCGGGGAAATTAGTAAATCTAAGGAAATAATCATTGCGCATATTGTCCTCTTTCCAAATATGATCCTGATGGAATATTCAGGACCTTAGGATAAGGATAGTGACTGAACTATGATCTCATTGGCATAGGACACTCCCAGGTGAGAAAACTCCCTCTACCAGCCCAGATAATGACTAAAGCTACCTCGGCAGAGGACAAAGCCTTTCACCTCCCATCCGAGCAGATCTTCCTTACAATGAACCAAATGCTACCAACTCACAAACACAGTATTGTCTGGGCTGGACTTCTGGTTCTGTTGCTTACTAGAGCTGCTGGAGAAACAGTGTGGTATATTGGAAAGACTCTAGACTTAGAATAAGATGAAACTTGGGTTTGAATTTCACCTCAAACACAGAAAGGATCCCAGAACTGGATGGAGTGAATTTCACTGATCTCTGACAATAGCAGGAAACTTCTCTTATACACTGGCTCCTATACCAGTACTTCTTCTTTCGTCCCAGACTGCCAGACCATTACTGTAACTCTCACCCACAAAGGGGGCTCTAGCGGCATCCCTGGGAACTACAGAGAGATTAGTCATGCTTCTACATTTAGCAAGCTAGTAAGATCTCAAAGAAAGGGTACCATCACTGTGCATAATTGGTTACTTATTTAGGCAACATTGTTTGTATAGTAGGCTCTTAATAAATGTTTGTTGGTTCATTAACTGATTGATTACACATGCTTCAAACTTTTAGAATTTTACAGAAAAAGTAAGATTGTGGACAATGGGAGTTTCATAATTGATATGATTTCCAATATAAGACGTCCTCAAAACTCATTAAGAAAAACAAATACACTGAAATACCATGAGCCTGGGAAAAACTTTATCATAGATAGCAGAGGTTGTTTGTCCTTCATTCTCAAAGAGGACTATGACATCAGGAGGTGATGCCATGACATGCAAGTGAATTGGATTTAAGTGAGGGAGGGCTGTGCAAAGTCACCAGCCTCACTTTCTCCTCTGGAGCCTTCTGGGACACAAATGAACTCAAATATAGAAAGAAAAGAAGGGAGATAAATTATCGCTTCTATGAATCCATGTCTTGACAGTGAAATCCAACAGACATCAGTGTTGGAATTGTACTTATTTAATGTTTTCATGAGTGATCTGGAAGAGGGAGGATACGGTGAAAATCTCCAAATTTTCAGATGACATAAAACTCTTCCAGAGAGTAAAATGTTGACCTCATGGGGATAAATGATAGCAAGATCTCATAAAACTATGCAACTGGTCAGTAAAGTGCAGCTGAGCTTCACTGTGGGCAAATAGAAATGCATTTGGGGGAAATAATCTGAGCTATGCTTGCAAAGCAATGGGCTCTGAGCTATCAGCTACAAACAAAATAAAAAGGACTCTGGGAGCAATCCTAGGCTGTTACCTAAAAACGTTAGTCCAATATGCTACTGCAGCCAAATAGGCCAACCAAATACTTGGCATCATTGGAAAGGGCACCTTGGAAGCAAAACAGAAAACATCATCCTCTCTTCATATAAAATGAAGGCAATTTGCACCTGGAATACCACATGTCACTCTGATCATCAAACCATCAAGGACAGTTCAGTCACTATCCTTATGAGGTTTGATCAAAGCTGCCCCAGAAAAGGGCAACAGAAATGATCAGAAGAATGGAAGGGCATCTCTACAAGGCCTCATCTTCTCTAGGCAACCTTATGCTTCACTAGTCCCCGACAGACGCTGCCACAATAAAGCCAGTTTCCTAAGCACACCACAGTCATTCCTTCTGCTCCTTTGCTTGTGACATTTTCCTTTCAAAAAATGTCTTCTACTTCTTCATCTTTCTCCCTTCCTTTTAAAACCCAGTTCATTCTTCAAGGACCAGTTCCAGTCCCACCGATTTGATGAAGCTTCCCCTGACTATTCCAGTCCACAGTAAACTCTACTGTCTCCAGAATCCTATAGCCAGCTCTGAAGCACAGTGAACCTCTAGAGTAGGGGCTTGGAGTCAGGAGCACCTGAGCTCCAATCTTGCCTCATCTACCAGCTGTGAGACCCTGGATAAATCACTTAATCTCTCTCAGCCCCAGTTTTCCACATCTATAAAATGGTGATAATAAAAACAAATACCTCACAGACCTGTTGCAAGGATTAAATGAGATAAGATATATAAAGCAGCTGAACTTGAAGTATTATATATATGTTACCTGTTATTCTAGGTATAGCATTTACTCTTTTTATCATTCATCTTCTAAATCATAGGATACGGATAGGGACTGTGATTTCTTTGGTATAACAAATTCTTAAATTAGCAAATTCCACATACCCAAAAAGGTCAATCCCATCCTCCTCTGTGACTTATTGTCTTAAGGAGATGCCTGGGATCCTGAGAGGTTTAGCGACTTTCTCAAATTCATATAGCCAGTATGTTGGGGTTACATGACTTGCCCAGGGTCACACAGCTAGTAAGTATCCGAGGCCAGATTTGAATTCAGGTCCTCCTAACTCCAGGGACAGTGTTCTATCCACCTAGGTGTGCCACCTAGGTGCCTCACCAACATGTCTTAAAGGCAGGACTTGAACCCAGGTTTTCCCAGATCCAGAGCTGACTCTAGGTCCATTGTACTACACAGCTTCTCATAAAGTGCTATATAAACAAGAATTGTTATTCCAGTTTATCACTTCTCTCTCATATACTGACCTGCCTTGTATTGTTTTTTTAACTAGGGTAATACTTTGCCTCCCTAGTCCTTTCATGAGCTAGGGTTCTGCCCCTAAACCCCAGCACCTAAGACTAGATATCTGTTTTTTTGCAGGATCCACCCCCACCTGTTTATATCAATTTCATGCCAGGAAGCCTTTCTAACATCTGCAACTTAGACTTCCTCCACTTGTCTACCCTGTCCCTATGAGACGAAGTAATGTCTGTAGGCAGAATATCACTGCTATGGCCCATCCCACCAGCATCCAAGCCACAGCAATGACAGTCAGTGATTTGTGTTCTAAAGATCCCAGACGCTGCTTTCTATAGAATAACCCATCTAAAGCTGATGAGACCAGATAACTTCAACAATCATGCCATCCTAAAGACATAGCCCTATGCCAATCACCAAATTAAATAGAACTGTAGAATTTCAAAGTTTAAGAAGACTTGAAGGGTCATCTTGTCCAACCTAAAAAGACATTCTACAACATATTAACAAATGGTCAGCCACCCTTTGCTTGAAGACCAACAATAAAGGGAAAACTCCTATTTCATGAGGCAATCCTTTCCACTTTTGGACATCTTTAATTTTAAAGAAGGTGCTGTTTACATTGAGCCTAAATCTACCTTGCTGACAACCAATCCCCTCCATCCCTTAATTGAAAATGTTCATGAGTTGTTGAGGCCAAAATCGTTCACCAACTGGTAGCCAAACTTCTGATGAGGAGATGTGGAAGCTTTGACCAGCTCTGTTTCTGACCTGAGTTGATTCACCACTCTTTGGCAGTCGGGTGGCTCCTCACTCCCAGGGGAGCACCGTGTTCGTGCCAGACTTAGTGCAGACATCTGATTGACCACTTTACCTAAACCCTACCACAGCTAAGAATTCATGAACTCAAAAATCCACCAGCCTCACCCTCCATTGTAGCAAGGACTACAGGTAACCTGTGCCTCGTGTCCAGTCACCAAAAGGAATTTTCAAACAAGAATCCCAGGAGATAGCATTGGGATAGGTGGATTGGATGGGAAATATCAAGGTTCATCAGGTATAGTAACCAACCTGTACCATCTCCTGAGGGCATCTGGCTACTTGAAAACTAAAGTGGCATGGATATCTATACTGACTGAGATTTGTTTAGCTACTTGACCGATGACCCTTACTAAGGATTTGCTAAACCATGCTAAACCTGCTTGAAAGTAAGAGCCTGGCATTCTTTGATGAGAAGAGGATGGGGGGAGGATAGGGATTAAAAACAAGTTAATTCAAATTCATCCTCTTTCAAAGCGCCTAATCTTTAAATCTTTTGTTTTTGTTTATGCTTTTTTTTAGTCCCTGAGAACTCAGAGGGGGGAAAGTCATCTGATAAAAATGGGGTGCTTTTTCTGGGGGGTGTCTTCATTTGGAAACATTAAGGGACAATAAAATTTGGAGCCAAAAAGACTTTAATTAAAAGGTGATTGTAGTCTGGGGATATTTGAGCAAGAGAATGAAGTACTGCTTGTTAGAAGGTCCCAGAGAGGGAATGATACAGGTGATCACTAATAAGATAGAAGAAAGATGTCAGTGTCAAGGACAGAAATTCTTGGCATTAACAATTTGCTAACTCTCAAAACACAATTAACTCAAGCACCTCAAAACAACTTGGAACATTGGTGTACATAAAAGCCTTTGCCTAAAACAGTATCGATTTTACTAAGGAGCTTCTAAAACATATTTTTGATTGGTGGAAGGGAAAAACATTTATTAAATGCCTACTATGTTCCAGGCACTATTCTAATATCTCATTTGGTCTTTACAACAACCCTGAGAGGTAGGTGCTATTATTATCCCCATTTTTCAGTTGAGGAAACTAAGGCAGGTAGAGGCAAAGTGACTTGGCCAGGGTCACACAGCTAGTAAGTGTCTGAGGCTGAACTTGAACTCAAGCCTTCCTGATTTCAGGAAGGAGCTCTAACTGCTGTGACTCCCAGCCCTAGATTCCTGTCCCAGCTATATTGTTAGCATACTTAATGACCTGAGCATGTCACTTTTACACTATATTACAGTGATGTTATGAAGACTTACTGGCATAAGCACTTTAAAAAGCATGAAGTATTCCACATATCTAAAAGGTTATTTTAATTATTTTCTTTTTCAGGTTTCTTTCACAGAATCATAGAATGTTAATGCTGGAAGGGACCTTAGAGATAATCTAGTTCAATCCCATCATGTAATGTGATTTTTTTTAACTGAGGAGGAAAATGAGGCCCAGAGTCTTGAAGCAGCTAGCCCAATTTCACATAGTGAATTTATGGCAGATCAAGGCAAGAATCCAATTTAATTCAATTAAGCAACCATTTGTCAATGGCTTACTAAATGCCAGATGTTATTATATGCTCTGGGGAAACAAAGACAAAAACCAAAACAGTCCCTGCCCGCAAAGCCCTCGAAGCTTGTTTTTCCTCCTAGACTGTAAGCTCCTTGAGAGCAGAGACAGTCTTTTGCCTTTCTTTGGCTCCCTGATACTTGCCACAACACCGGCCATGTGGTTGTCACTCAAAGAATATTTATTGACGGTCTCAAAGATAGTGAGGCAGCATGGCACAGTGGGTGGAATGCTTGACTTGGAGTCAAGAAGACTTTAGTTCAAAGTGGATTTCAGATAGTCACTACATGTGTGAATATGGGCAAGTTATTTAACCTCTCTCAGCCTCAGTTTCCTCATTTGTAAAATGGGAATAATAATAGCATCTACCTCATATAATCACCGTGATGATCTAATGAGATAATATATATAAAGTGCTTTGCAAACCTTAAAGCATTATGTAAATGGTGGCTATTATTATATTCTGTGGGCAGAATGAGGAACATGGAAGCAAAGATACAGATAAGTAAAAATAAGGAATAAACAATATTTTGGGGGAAAGGAGCACTAAAAGCTGTGGGAAGTCTTAGACCCCTACTCTTTTGATTATACCGCATTATTTCTCCAATCTGAGGCTCTGTTCACTTATTAAATATATTCATTGAGCTAAATCTCAAGTTCCTTGGCAGAAGCAGCTAGATGGCACAGCTTTGGACCTGGAATCAGGAAGAACTGAGTTCAAATCCAATCTTAAACACTTATTAGCTATGCGACCCTGGGCAAGTTATTTAGCCTATCTGCCACAGTTTTCTCAACTGTAAAATGAGGGGTCGTAATAGCACCTAGCTCCAAGGGTTGTCCTGAAGATCTAGTGAGATAATATTTATAAAGTGCTTAGCATAGTCCCTGGCATATCATAAACAATAAATGCTTGGGTTTTCTCTTTCCCTTGGGCCTCCTTTTGCCACTTTCTCACACTCCATTGGAGGAGGCAACTGTGAAATGGAGGAAAGACCTCTGGGCATGGAGGCAAGATTCTCAGCTGCTGTTTCAGCGCAGGGATCTAGCCACATTACCTTTCCTTCTCTGATCACTAGATCACATCTAAGGCTAGATCACATCTAAGATCTCTTCTAACTCCAGTTCCAGGAATCTATGGTTTGAAAACTGTAGGGCACCTAGCATTGAACTGGCCAGACTTACCTTTGTCTATAACATCCTCCTTCCAAGAGCTAGCTGTTCTCAGCTATGTCTAAAATCAAATGAAAACAACTTTGCTTAGCATCTAAAGTCCTCCACAATCTGGGTTCACTCTATTTTTCTGAATTTACTGCATATAACTACTGTTCACCCATTCCTAAATCTGCACAAACTAGCCACTCATTGCTCTATATACAATATTACATCTCCCAGTTCTCTGTCTTTACACAGGCTTTGTTTCCTTCCCACCTCTTGAATGAGACTTCTCCTCATTTCCCCAGGGGTTAACTGCCTTGTGTTTACTTTGAATATATTTTCTATTAACTTAAACATAGATGAGTTATTTCCCCAAAGAAGTTGTAAGCTCCATGAGGTCAGGGACTGATTTCATTGTTATCTTTATATTCCCAGCACCCTTGGATATCAAGGACAGATGTAGAAATGGACAAGTTGAGCCCAGAATTTAATAGGAGAAAATTACAAAGCTCCTTTACCTAAGTTTCATGTGAAAGCAAAGCTCCATATGCTTAATACTAACATTCTACTGGTGTTGCCATAAGGCAATGAAATGTGGAATATAACTGTCTCCAAAGAATTAAAGATGGGGGCAGCTAGGTGGTGCAATGGATAGAGCACCAGCCCTGGATTCAGGAAGACCTGAGTTCAAATCCGGCCTCAGACACATAACACTTACTAGCTGTGTGACCCTGGGCAAGTCACTTAACCCCCATTGCCCAAAAAAAAAAAAGAATTAAAGATGAATATGAAATAACGAGTGATGAGAATTGAGAAGGTGTGAGCAAGCTGAAACACAGAATCAATGAAGAACTCCAAAGAAGAACAGGAATAAAAGATGTCATCAAGCAAGTCTATGATGGGAAGAGAAAAGGGCTGTTCATATGACAAGACTGAGGAATGACTAGTGGGTAGTCAAGGTGCTCTATTAAGACCACTGGTGACTTCAGGACAAAATGAAGAAGGCTTTCAGGATATTGAGCATACCCTCAATGGCAAATTATAGCAAGGACATGGACAAGCATCTGACAGGCTAGGAAGGCAGATACGGGTTATGATCTGCATCTTTGAAGGGAAATTCAAAATTTTTGAGGACAAGATATTCATTTGAATATTTGGATATTATCCCCAGTACATAGCACAGTGCCAAGACCATAGTAGGTGTTTAATAAATGCTTGTTGACATTGATTTGTATGAAATGATCTGCTGTCTATTAAGCAGAACTCTCTATGATCTTGACTTAAAGGTAATCTATAGCACTATGATGGGGCAGCTAGGTGACATAGTGGATAAAGTGCCAGGCCTGGAGTCAGGAAGTCTCTTCTTCCTGAGTTCAAATCTTGCCTCAGATAGTTACTAGCTGTGTGACCCTGAGCATGTCACTTAACCTGTTTGCCTCAATTCCTCATCTATAAAATGAGGTGGAGAAAGAAATGGCAAACCACTCCAGCATTTTTGCCAAGAAAACCCCGTGATGTCACAAAGAGTCAGACACATGACTGCACAGCAACAGTGCAATGATAACTGATATGACATGATCCTGATGCCCAGTTGAGATATAGATATTCAATTATATTCAGATAGAGCCCATTTTCCCAAGTGTATTTTATCCCCATTCTTTGAAAACTCATAGCCCATACATAGTATATTTGGTGACACTCTAATAATCAGAATATCTTATTGTCCAGAATATCCTCTTCTTTTATCACTCCAAATGATGGAATTTCCAATGTAGAGTAATGTAAAAAGTAGTTAAGGGTTGAATTTTTCTAAGACTTACTTTTCTGTAGAGACTATATTAATGAAGGTAACTATTTAAGTGTCTAAGTGAGAAAACAAACACTCCACGGTATGTTATTAAAAAAAAAACAGGAATTAATACTGACCCCATCATTATCACTAAATGTCTACTGATACTTTGCAAAGAATTTACTAAGTTTAATCTAAAAAGACATGCAGTGTGGCAGAAAGAGAATTGTCCTCAAAGTCAAGAAGACCTGGGTTCAAGTCCTGCTTTCTGAATTGTGTGACCCTGGACAAGTCCCTTAATCTCAGAGTTAAACAACTCTCTGGGACTATAAATTGCCCAGAAGGTATTGATTTTCATTAGGAAAGGAAGTGCCATACTGGAAGCGTAAAATCCAAAGTGTGGCCAAAAAAAATCTAAAAAGGGCACATTTCAATGACATATGACAAGGGCACATGACAAAAAGGACTTTGAGGTCAGAAAAGAGGAAGAATAATGAGGCCTGGAATATTTCTCAATGCCTGGCATAGTAAGCACTTAATAAATGCTTGTGGATGGGTGGGTGGATGAATGGATGGATGGATGGATGAATATGGAACTTAATCTAAATCTTGAAAAATAGGTACAATTTGGATGGGCAGAAAAGGAAACGGAGACACACCAAGTGAGGGAAACAAAGTGAATAAAGGCATGTTGGTGGAAATGAACAGAGCATGTCAGGTAACAGTGATGAGGCTACCCTGACCAGGATTCTTACAAGGGTGCAGTGGGAAATTAGTTAGGGCGAGACCAGATTATGAGTGCCTGAAGAAGGAAGCTAGAGTGAACAGCTCACATTCAGGAAACCTTCAGGAAACCTTCAGAAAAGACGGAAGGTAGGAGTTTCCCTCCTCAGCATCCAATCAATTAATCAGGCAGACCACAATCCTTTAGTAAGTGGTCGTTAACACATTCAAGGCCTACGAATGGGGTATCTCGCTGTTTAAGTGGCCCAACGTGGCCAATGAGAAAAAAAAAAACTGTCTGACACAGGAAGACACTTCTTGGCTCATTCTTAAATGGTTCCAACAAAAGAAGTCCTATCAGATGACAAGCAGCAAAGTTTCCCATTAAGACAGGCCTGAGCCTTTTCTGTGCAGGTGGTCTTTAATTAGACAGAACACAATGAATATAAGCAGGAATTTGGAAGGGGGAGAATAACTGTCAATGTGATGCTATGACTGTGCCAGTCACAATGGGCATCAGTGTCCCAGCACTGTGTTCCAGATAAAAGAGAAGGCCTGTCTTTTGTTTCTATAATAGGATGCAACATGTGTCACACACAGAGAGAACAAGAAGAAACAATGCTTGGAATTATACTTTCCATAATTCCAGTGTGCCCAGGAGTATAAAGGGACTAATTTGAATTTTTAAAACCAGGAGGACAGAAATGTCAGAAGTTTGGCATATTTAGAGAATAAATAGATAGGAAAGGTACCCTTGGAAGGAAGAAAGTTAAAAAGTAATCATAGTATTTTGGAGCTGAAAGGGACCTTTAAAGGTTATCTCCAAAATAATAGAATCATGGATTGTTGAAGCTGGAAGTGATTTTAAAAATCATTTAGTCAAACCTCTTCATTTTATAGACTGAAACACTGAGGACCAGAGGTGCTGAGTAATTTGTCCAAGGTCACTAAGCTAACTAGCGGCCGAGCTGGAACCAGAAGCCGAGTCTCCTAGTACAAAGTGCCTATTGAGTGACACACAATGCTGTGCTCCAATTGTAGTGATGTGGGGAAAGCCCTGGATTTGTAGCCAGAGGCCTGGAGTTCAAATCTCAGTTCTACCACAAGCTACCTGCATGACCTTGGGCAAATCATTGAACCTCCCTGGCCCTTGATTTCTTTATCTGTAAGATGAAATGGTTGTACTAAATGATCTCTAAGGTCTCTTATAACTCTAAGTCTATGAAACATGTATAATAATTAATAATAACAATAATAGCTAGCATATATATAGCACTTAAAGGTTTGCAAGGAACTTTGCAAACATCATCTCTTTTGACCCTCATAACAATCTTGAGAGGTAGATGATTTTATTATCCCCATTTTACAGGTAAGAAAACTGAGGCAGAGTAGTAAAGCAACTTGCCCAGGATCACACAGCTAATAAGGGTCTGAGACAGGATTTAAACTCATCTTGACTGCACTCCATCTGCCGTGCTACCTAGTTACCTCTAAAATAAGTATTCACAGAGGGAGTCACGCTGCCCAGGACTTGGGGTGAAAGGACACAGGAGGAGGAGATGAGGTTGTGTGGGAGAAGTTTTCACAAGATAACTCTGCAAAGTCCAGGCTTCATAACGCTAGAATATAAACTTGTCCATCCCATTCAGCACAAATAAAATAATTTCTTGGTGTTTTCTTCCCAATTACTATTGAGACAAAAGTCCCCTTTATTGTTATTGTTGTTGTTCAGTTGTTTAAGTAGTGTTCTCCTCTTTGTAACCCCATTTGGGGTTTTCTTGCCAAAGATACTGGAGTAGTTTGTCATTTCCTTTTCTAACTCATTTTACAGGTGAGGAAACTGAGGCCAACAGGGTTAAGTGACTTGCCCAGGGTCACATAGCTAATAAGTATGTGAGACCAGAGTTGAACTCAGGAAGAGTAGTCTTCATAACTTCAGGCCTAGCACTTTAACCCATTGCATCACCTTTAAATTGGCACAAAAAGTAACTATTCATGTAAACTTTTACTTCAGATTTTAAATAAATCAAGTTAAAAAAGGAATGTGTAAGCAAAGGTGCTAAAAAAGGTCTATGCATCCTACTCCATTCATTTATTGATTCATTCATTCGGCAAATACCTATTGATTATCTACTATATGTAAGCCTATGTGCCAGGTTCTGTAGAAAACAGAGGTGGCTAGGAAACATAGTTCCTTACCTCACATGGTTTAAGGACCAGAAAAGGAGATAAAACATCTACACAAATAATAATAAGACAGAACATATATACCATAAAATACATACCACTGAAACTGAACAGAGAGCTGTCCAACAATTTTGCATTAAGTGAGCCCCCCAAAATAGTCATGGAGCACATAAAAGTATTAGTAACTAAGTGAAAGGAAGAGCATTCATAGACAGGGCTCTGACATCCTTTCTATCCTGATCTCAATCACGTCCCTTCATGCATGCCACAGTTCTAATCAAACTGGACTATTAGCTGTTTCCCACACTCAACATTCTACGGCCCAACTCCTTACCTCTATATAACTAATCTCTCAGGTTGGGAAGATCCTAAAACTAAAAAGGAAGTTACAAAAAAGTAGGAAGTCACTAGGAAGATCCTGAAATTAATAGGAAGTCACATAGAAAATTAATAGGAAGTTTATGATTAGCCCTGCAATTTAGACTCACTCTCTCTCTCTCTCTCTCTCTCTCTCTCTCTCTCTCTCTCTCTCTCTCTTCTCTCTCTCTCTCTCTCTCTCTCTCTCCCTCTCTCCCTCCCTTCCTCCCTTCCTTTCTCTCTCCCCCCTCCCTCTCCCTCTCTCTCTTTCTGACTCCGTCTCATCTCTGCCTCGTAGAATATTTGTCTTTCTATATTTATCTTTCTTCAGGCTCAGCTCAGTTGTCACCACTGCCATAAAGCCTTCTGTCCCAGTAACAAAATCTACCCCTACAAGCTAAGCTAATTTCTCACTAACATGTATTAAATAAAACTAATTTTATTTAAAAATATAAAAAAAAATTCTCAGGTCTCTCAGGCCTTGGGTCCTATTTAGTGATGCCTGCACTGTAGATTCACCCCCTAACTCTTCATAGGTACCCCTAGAACCCTGAGTGGGAGAGAGATCCTCGATTTGGAACCCAAAACTCATCTATGAGAGTGAGAATTGGGATAAGAATACTCCAAAGTTTCTATGGACTACATAACGTCCATAGGATGTTCTTAGAGCTAGAAGGAGAGAAAAGTTATCTTGTTCAAATCCCTCAGTTTACAGATAAAGAAAAAGAGAAGAGTAAAGAGATCAAGTAATTTCCTCAAAATTGTATAGGAATAAAGTAGTAGAACCAGGATTTGAACCAAGGTTCTTTAACTACAAATACACTCTTAATTACAAATACCCCACATTATCTCACTAGATACAGGTAAATAGATATCAATGTTGTTTTACTACCACCACCCCAGTAGAATGTAAGCTTCCTGAAGTCAGAAACTATGTCAATTTTATCATTATATACGGGATCTAACATCCAGCTTTGCACAAGGTAGGCATCTAATAATTTTTTAATTGAATTGAGTTGAAGCACCAAATAGGGTCATGCTCCACTATAGTTAAAGCACTAGAGAAACTCTATCTAGTTGTAAAAAAAGGGAGCTCTCCTACCCTCACCCAGACCCTAGTCAGGGAACGTTTCCTCTAGGAGGTGAAATTTGTGCAGTGTTTTCAATAAAAGAAAATTTTCAACCAGTAAAAATAGGAGTAATAGCATTGGTAGGTAGAAGAAATAGCAGCAGCAAAAGATACAGGAAAAGGAAAGGTATGTTCAGGGAACGGTGAGTCCCACTTTGTCACAGATTTGCTACTGGGTATTAGAGAGAGATAAGACTATAAAGGCAGGTTGGAGCCAAAGAACAAAGGACTCTAAATGTCAGGCTAAGGAATTTAGACTGAATTCAGCAGGCAATTGGGAAAGGCTTTGAGCGAGGTAAAGATAGGATCGCAGCTCAGCTTAAAGAAGATTAATCTGGCAGCAAGATACAGAAGACTGTTTAAGAGGCTATTGCAGAAGTTGAGGGGATAGGTAATGTGGGCCTTAACTAGGGTATATATACAACTTTTAAATTCTCTCAACCAGCTGTCTTAAGCAAATTGTTGAGCCTGCCAAACAGGTCGGGGGGATGCCAAAAATCTGACCTCTCAGGGAGAGCCAAACAGCCAACCCAGTCCCAATCTATTAACAGGTTTGAGATGGATTTAGATAATCTCACGGATAATGGCTCTAAGACTATCTATTAATGGGATATTGGTCAGTATGCTCTGAACAGCTTTTACCAGGAGCATGGTCTCAGGAAAATGAGGAGTTAATGACACAACTGTCCATCGATTCTCCAGGTTATCAGAATACAAACTGATTCTTGAAGAAGTGCATGAAAAAAAGAAAAACAAAATAAAAAGCCTATAAGGAGATTAGAGCATTGAAAAGTGTGATAAAGAGAAGGAAAAGATGGGCCATTGAAAATTTAGAACTATGTATTCATTTTGAGACTCTTCTCACAGATGGGGAACAAGATTCTATTGGAATTAAATAAAAGAGATTATCGGTCAGGTTCCAGTTGGACCTGATGACCACGGAAGACTTCTGCAATTCTCATATTCTCCATTTGGTGGGAGGAAATCCATGAACCATTAAAGGGAAGGCAGGGGGAAATATTTTGGTGAGGATCAGCAAAGGGACGCACTAAAGCATTATTCCTGGGCCAACTACAAAAGGACTGTTAACTCACTCATTCTGAATACCACCTACTGTAGTATTATTTTTTTTGCTTGCCATGGCACACAAGTGGTTCACTGTAAGTATGCACTGCACTAAGACTTCCAAGTCTTTTGCACAAAAAAAAAAAAGATATTCAGGATCCAAAATAATCTCAGTAGGCTAGATTTACAGGGCCAAATTTTAAAAAATGAAATTTAATAGGAATAAATGTAAAATACTACACTTGCTTTTTAAAAAAATCAAATATATAAGATAAAGTAAGTGACAGTATGGCTATATAATGAATGTGAAAAAAATCTAAGGGTTATAGTAGACTCCAAGATAGCATGAATACGGGGGGAGCTAGGTGGTGCCGTGGATAAAGCACCAGCCCTGGAGTCAGGAGGACCTGAGTTCAAATCTGACCTCAGACACTTGATGCTTACTAGCTGTGTGACCCTGGGCAAGTCACCTAATCCCATTGCCAGGCCAAAAAAAAAAAAAAGAAAAAAGAAGATAATATGAACGTGAGTCAACAGTATAGTATGGCAGCCAAAGAGAAAGAAGAAAACACATGAAGAAAGATGTAGTGTTCAAGAAGAAGGCATACAAATTTGGAATGTGGTGTTCAGTTCTGAGAATCATATTTTAGGAAAGATATTCCCAAGCTTATCCCACATATCCAACTATTTCTAGGTCTTGCTGTTTCTACCCTTATAATATCTCTCATATATGTCCCCTTCTGTCCACTCACACAGCATGATGCAGGCCCTCATCATGTTATACCTGGACTATTTCAAAAGCTTTCTAGTTGGTCTCCCTGTGCTAAGTCTCTCCCCACCCCTTCTGCTCAGTTATCAAAGTAATCTTCCTAAATTGTAGATCTGACCGTAAACTCTAGGGACTTCCTATTATTTCCAGGATCAAACATTAAAACCATCCCAAACCTGGACCCTTACTACTTTGCCAATCTTCTTTCACTTTACTCCCCTCCACACCCCCCTACAATCCCATTACAGTAGCTTTCTGAATGTTCCTTGTCCACAATACTCCACTCTTGACTCTGATTCTGCACTGGCTATCCCCCATATCTCAAATGCTTTCCTTCCTCATCTCTACTTCCTGACTTCCTTGGCTTTCTTCAAGATTCAGCTCAAATCCACCTTCTGTAGAAGGCCTATCTGTTGCTCCACCACCTTCCTCACCGCTGCCCCATGCCTTTCCTCTGAGGTTACCTTCATTCACATTATATGACTATAAATATATATATGCATATATGTGTGTATGTGTATAAGCACATGGACGTATGTATAGTTTCTACATAGACAGCTATTCGCATTTTGTCGCATCCACTAGAATGCAAGCTGCTTGAGGACACAAACCATGTTTTTGCCTTTCCTTTGCATCCTCACATGTTTGCATAGAGCCTGGAATATAGCAAATACTTAATGAATGCTTGAAGTCTGACTGACAATCAGGACTTGGTATAGAAGAGGACAACTAGGATGATAAGAGGACTGGAGGTCAGACCATAGGAGGATGATTTGAAAGAACAGATGACGTTTGGCCTGAAGAAGAAAAAGGGGCAAGTGATGGCTAATTTCAGGCTCTTAAAGAGCTGTAATGTATAAAATTTGTTCTGCTTGTTTCAAGAAGACAGAAATAGGCAGCATTAATTGAAATTACAGAGAGATTTAAACACAATGCAAGGAAAATCTTCCTAACACTTAGAGTGGTTCAATCACATAACCCACTCCCTGGGCAGGCCTCAGTGGAGGTCTTCAATGGGAGACTCAATGACCATTATCAAGTATATTGTAGGGGCAATTCTGTTTAAGAATAGGCTGGAGATGGAGTCAAGATGGCAGAGTGAGAGGCAACATTTTGCCTCAGCTCCAAAACAACCTCCTCCATAATGACCTATAAAGTATGCCAGACCAAATTCCTGATCAGGAAAGCCAAGAAAAAGACACAGAAAATCATTTTTCCAGCCAAGGGCACCTTAGAAAGATAGACAGAAACATCTATGTGCTGTGTCCAGGAGTACAGCACAGCAGCAGTAGTGGAAAGCATCCTTGGTAATCAGAAGCAAACACTTCTGAGGAGGGACAGGGTCAAAAGAGAGAATAGAACTAATAGGGGCAGGATAGGATTAAGGGAAATATACTTAGTTTTTTACAACATGACTACTATGGAAGTGTTTTGCATGGCTACACATGTATAACCTGTATCGAGTTGCTTACCTTCTCAATGAAGGTGGGTGGGCAGGGAGGAAGGGAGAAAATTTGGAACCCAAAGTTTTAAAAACAAAAGTTTTAAAAAATTGTTTTCACATGCAACTGGGAAATAAGATATACAGGCAATGGGGTATAGAAATCTATCCTGCCCTACAGGAAAATTGAAGGGGAAGAGGATAAGACAAGGGGAGGGGAGAGATAGAAGGGAGATCAGATTAGGAGAAGGGGTATTCAGAATACATGCCATCTTGGAGTGGGGGGGAGGGACAAGATGGGGAGGAAATGTGGAACTCAAAATCTTGTGGAAGTGGATGTCGAAAACTAAAAATAAAGAAATTAATTTTTTTTAAAAAAGCGTCCCAGTGCCTAGAGATAGTAAGGGGACTGAACTCTAGGGAAGAAAGAGAACCAGGAAACCCCTAAACTAACACTGGGAACAGGAAAAGGTGCCATCTGACCACTCTGTTGCCCTTTACCCAGTTTCTAGATCACAGTTCCAGGGCAGAGAGGTGTGGTCCCAGTCACAAGAAAGCAGGAGCCCTACCTGCATAAAAAGCAAGGTAACAAGTTCCAGAAACAAAGCTGTGGAGCTCTGAGTCCAATAAAAGAGTTGGAACAAATTGCTAACCTTTAACCTCACGCATAAACCTGTAATATGATAAACCAGGGCAGGAAACCAAAGCAAAGGGGAAGCTAGCAGTTCAGTCATTCTGAACCTGCAGATCCTCCCAGCTTCAGTCTATGAAAACTCAACCACACATCTAATCATAAAATAAGTAAGAAGTTAAGGAGAAGAACAGAATTTCAGAAAAATTAGATATGATAGACTTCTGAAGAACATTGAACAGGAATAGAAAGGAGTATACTTTTTTCCATTTATGCTTGGCACATTCACAAAAATCGACCATATATCAGGACATAAAACCTCACAAATGGATGCAGAAAAGCAGAAATATTAAATATACCTTTTTCAGTGACTAATGCAATAAAAAATTACATTCAATAAAAGGCCTTTTAAGCATAAATTAAAAATTAATTGGAAACTAATCTAATCTTAAAGAATGAGTGGATCAAAGAATAAATAATAGAAATAATAAATCCATTGATGATAATGATTAATTTTGTGGGATGCAGCCAAAGCAGTACGTAGGGGAAATTTTCTATCTCTAAATGTTTACATTGATAAAATGAAAATCAGATCAACGAATTAGTCATGTAACTAAAAAAAAAACAAATAAATTAGAAAAATAACAAATTAAATACCCCCAAATAAACACCAAAATAAAAATCTAAGGAGAAATTAATAAAATTGAAAGTAAAAAAAGAACTTTAAAAAAGCTAGGAGCTGGCTTTATGAAAAAGTCAACAAAATAGATAAATCATTGGCTGATTTGATTTAAAAAAAAGAAGAAAACCTTACTAGTCTAAAAACTGAAAACAGTAAATGTACAACCAATGAAGATGAAATTAGAGAAATTATTAGGATCTAGTCTTCCCAACAATATTGCAATGAAACCAACAATCTAAAAGAAATAAATGAACATTTACAAAAATTTAAATTGCCCAGATTAACAGAACAAAAAGTAGAATACTTCAATAACTCTATCTCAGAAAAAGAAATTGAATAAGCCGTGAGCTCCATAATTTAAAAAATGAAACAGGACCAGATGTATTTACAAGTGAATTCTACTAAACATTTAAAGAACAATTAATTCCAATACTATATAAACTATTTGA
The DNA here is from genome assembly GCF_003287225.1 of Phascolarctos cinereus. NCBI lineage: Eukaryota > Metazoa > Chordata > Mammalia > Diprotodontia > Phascolarctidae > Phascolarctos > Phascolarctos cinereus. Next base: position 142,502,547 of record NW_027556098.1, read on the forward strand.
AAAAATAAGTAAAGAATGTGTCCTACCCAATTCCTTCTATGACACAGATATGGTCTTGTTACTAAACCAGAGAGAGCAGGAGAAAGAAAACTGTAGATCAATTTCCCTAATGAATACTGATGCAAAAACTTTAAATAAAATACTAGCAAAGACATTACAATACATCACAAAAATGATTACACTATCACCAGGATATACTTATACCAGGAATGAAAGACTGCTTCAATATTAGGAAAACTAAAAGCAACAAAAACAATAAAAATCATATGATCATTTCAACAGATGCCGAAAAAAGCTTTTCACAACATATAACACCCATTCCTGTTTAAAAAAAAAAAAAGAACAGTAGAAAGCATAAGAATAAATTGAGCTTTTCTTAAAATGATAAGTAGCATCTATCTAAAACCATCAGCAAGCATTATCCATAATGGGATAAACTGTTTTTATTGTTTGTCCTTCATGCTCAAAAAGATCCAAAATCACATCATGATGTCAAGGTCAATGTATGGTGTGTCTGCCTGTGGCTGATCGTAACAATATGAGCGTGGAAGGCTCTTACATAGGTCGGGCACAAATAGTCCATATGAACATTTGGGAGGGAAATATCTCTAAAACTGTGCATCTCACATTGCTTCTAAGCTACCACGATTCTGCTTTGCTCACAGAGCATAGAGCCTTTTTTGATGCAGGCATGCTATGCTGGATCATCTTGTGTCAGTGTCTCCCATGTCTCAGAATCAATACCAAAGTTCTTCAGAGAAACCTTGAGAGTATCCTTGTATTGTTTCTTCTGACCACCATGTAAGCGACCTGCCTTGTGTGAGTTCTTCATAAAATAGTCTTTTAGACAAACGAACATTTGGCATTTGAACAATGTGGCCAGCCCATCAGAGTTGTGCTCTCTGCAGTAGAGTTTAAATGCTTGGCAGTTCAGCTCAAGAGGTAACCTCAGTGTCTGGTACCTTATCTTGCCAGGTGATGTTCAGAATCTTCCTAAGACAATTTAAATGGAAGCAGTTCAATTTTCTGGCATGGCTCTGGTAGACTGTCCAGACTTCACAGATCTACAACAATGAGGTTAGCACAACGGCTCTGTAGACCTCCAGTTTTGTTGGCAACCTAATACCTCTTCTCTCCCACACATTGTTTCAGAACCTCCCAAATACATGTGTCAACCTCATCATCTATATACACATTCCTGGAAAGTATACTGCCAAGGTTAGTGGACTTATCCACAGCATTCAAACTTTCTCTATTTGCTGTAACTGATGGTTCCATGCATGAATAATGTGGTGCTGACTGGTGGAGAACCTCTGTTTTCTTGGTGTTGATTATCAGGCCAAAACTAACACAAGTGGCAGAGAATCAATCCATACTCTGTTGCATCTCAGCCTCAGAGGCTGTACTTAGTGCACAATCACCTGCAAACAAGAAGTTGTGTAGCTACTTTCCCTCCAGTTTAGTCTTAGCCTTTTCAAGTTAAATAATTTGCCATCAGGGCAATAGTTGACTTTGACACCATTTTTGTCCTCATCAAAGGCATCTGACAACATCACTAAAAACATCATGCTAAAAAGCATAGGAGCAAGCATAAAACTCTGCCTCCCTCCATTGGTGACTGGGAAAGTATTAGAGTATCATCCTTTATCCAGAACCTATGCCAGCATGACATTATGAAACTGACATACAATACTAATGAAGTTTTCTGGGCCCTCACAACCAACAGTGTCAAAGGCCTTGTTTAGACTGACCAATGTGGTATAAAGACATGTTCTGCTCCTGACATTTCTACTGGAGTTGCCCAGAATCAAACACTATGTCAACCATTCCTCAGCTCTTTCTGAAGTCATACCAGCTCTCAAATAAATTACTATCGTCCAGGTGAAAGATTAGCCAAATAAGGAGGACTCTGGCAAGAATCTTGCCAGCAATGACTAAGAAAGAGACCTCGCTATAGTTGTCACAGGTCAACCTACTTCCCTTTCCCTCATATAGATGGACAATATAGGAATCCTTGACCTCCTGGGAAATAATCTTCTCTCACCAAATAACCCAGAAAATTTCCATCAGCATTTATATAAGCAGTGGACCCCCTGTCTTGTAGGTCTTTGCTGGAATAGAATCAACACCAGGAGCTTTACCACACAAAGAAGACTAATGGCATTCAAAACCTCTTCTTCAGTTAGAAATTTAGCTAAAGAAGGATTGACTTCAACCTGAGGTAAATGGTCAATGGCTTCAGCACTAATTGATGATGATGTGTGGAGAACATTATGGAAGAGTACAGCCCATCTCTCTCAGATCATCTGCTGATCAAAGTGGCTCAATTAGCAAGTACCTGAGATGCACCAATGGTCTTTGGCCCATAAATAGCCTTCAGGGCATTGTAAAAACAATTTAGATCACTATTATCAGCATGAAACAGAATTTCATATACCTTCTTACTGAGCCAAGAATCCTGCATCTCTCTAAGCTGTGCTTGCACTTTACTTGTGAAGTTAAATATTTCATTTTTAGAGACAGATGAACCATCTTGCTGATAGATCCTGTAGAGCTCTTGTTTTTCCATTAGTAGCTTCCGATTTTCCCTGTCATTTTCATCAAACCAATCCTGATGTTTGCAAGTGTTCTGGCCCAGATGAATAAATGCAGTGATGTACACCAAATCTCTGAAAGCTTCCCACTCCTTTTCTGCTCCACTATTGCCAACCATGTGTTGGTTCAACTTTCCTTCCACATCAGTAACAAACTGTTCACACATGGAGAAGCTCTCTAATCTACTGACATTGAGTCTTCTGATAGAGGCCAAGCTTTGGGGCCACTTCTTCTGTTCAATGCAAATGTTTAGCTTGGAGAGATCAGTCTATGATCAGTCCAGCACTCAAAGCCACACATCACCTCCATCATTCTCACATCATGTCTCTCTCTTCTCCTTACAATGGCATAGTATATTAAATGCCAATGTTTGCTATTAGGGTGTATCTGTGAAGTTTTGGGTTTGTTTGGTTTTTTTTTTATTTTTAGGTAAATGGAAGACAATGTTGGTGATGAGAAAGTCATGAGATATACAAGTCTTCAATAGTAAGTGATCATTGGTGTTGCTGTTTTCAACTCCATTCCTCTCAAGGCCCCCTTGCCATGTCTGGTAATCTCTGCCTACACTGGTATTAAAGTCACCCAGAATCAAAACTTGTCTTTTTTTGGTACATTGATGATGAGAGTCTCCAGGTCTTCATAAAATTTTTCTTTGACCTCATCAGTGGGAGCATAGGCACTAATGATGGTGGTATGGCACTTTCCTGTAAGTGGCAATCACTCTTATGAGTCTGCTGTTTACTTCTTTTGCTTTGGTAAGCCCACCTTATTTCAATCAGGGCTGCTATTTGGATGTTATACCTGCTGAGTTCTCTCACAACAAGAGTTGTTCGTCTTTCAGGTCTACTGGGTTTCTCACTGTCCATACGCAGGCACAAATTCCATGCACCAATGGTGAGTGGAATCCTCTTCACAAATCCTCTTCCCCATACTAGATGAGCAGTGTGGTCCTTAAGAAGGCTGCTTAGACAACCAAGAGGCTGATGAATCCCACTGCTGCTTCCATTTAGTGAGAAAATTATTGCCCGGGCTGCCTGTGTGTAGGTTTATGACTACAGCTCCCACTGTGTACCCACACCTGCTGCTTTGTCCCTAGCTTGTCACCACAGGACTTCAAGGCAGATAAAATAGTAAGATGGTAACAGAGTAACATAATAAATAATAAAATAGTAAGATAGCTGAATAATAAACTAATAAAATTCTAAAATTATTGAATGGCAAAATAATAAAATAACGAAGTAGTAAAAGGGTATGGGTGATGCCTTTTGACTCGTGTGTAAATTGGATTTTATTGAGGCAGAGTTGTGTGAAGTCATCAGCTTCACTCTCTCTTCCATAATCATCAGAGAAAAAAAAGGTCAAGAATATCCAAGTATATCAAAGAAAACAATACAAAAGAAAAGGGCCTAGCAGTATCAGATCTCCAACTATATTACAAAACTGTAATCATCAAAAGAATTTGGTACTGGATAACAAATAGAATAGTTAATCAGTGGAATAGATTAGTACACAATATATAAAAGCAAATGAACACAATAACTTGGTGTTTGATAAATCCAAAGGTAGATCCCAAACTGATAGGAAAACCGGAAAGTAGTCTGGAAGAAACTATAGACCAACTGTATACCAAAATAAGTTCCAAATGGGTTCATAATTCAGAAAGAAAAGGTAATGTCATAAGCAAATTAGTGGAGTAAGAAATAAATTACCTGTCAGACCTATGGATAAGTGAAGAATTCATAACAAAACAAGAGACATTCAGTGGAGATAAAATGGATAATTTTGACTTCAAAATTAAAAAGGCTTTGTGCAGACAAAACCAGTGCAGCCAAAATTAGAAGAAAAGTAGGAAACTAAGAAATCTTTGCATATAAATGTCTCATTTCTCAAATGTATTGGGAACTAAATAAAATCTCTAAGAACAAGAACAATTGATAAATTGATAAATGGTCAAAGAATATGAACAGATACTTTTCTGAGGAAAAAATCCAAGCTATCAATAGTCATATAAAAATGTTTTAAATCACATAAAATTAAAGAATAGCACATTAAACCAACTCTTAGGTAACTCTTCATACCGATCAGATAAACTAATATGACAGAAAAAAAATGACAGATGCTGCAGAGGACGTAGGAAAATAGATACATTAATGCACTATTGGTAGAACTAGGAGCTAATCTAACCAGTATGGAGAACAATTTGGATCTGCATCCCAAGGGCTATAGAAGTGTTCATACCTTTTAGTCCAACAATACCACTACCAAGTCTACACTGCAAGAAATCAAAGAAAAATGAAAAAGACCAAATGTGCAAAAAAAAATTTTGTAGTTGCAAAAAAAATAGAAACAGGGGATATCCATCAATTCGAGATTAACTGAACAAGTTATGGTATATGAATGTGATTGAATACTATTGTGCTTAAAAAAAAAAGGTTATGAAAGCAATGATTTCAAAAAAACCCAGAAAGACTTATATGAACTGATATAAGTAAAGTGAGCAGAAGTAGAACAATGTACACAATAATAGCAATACCGTAAAGATAATCTACTATGAAAAATTTAGTAACTCTGATCAACACAATGACCCACCATAGTTTCAAAGGATTAATGCTAGAAAATGCTATCCATCTCCTGATAGAGAACTAATGGATACAGAACTCAAACAAATATCTTCCTTTCTTTCTTTCCTTTCTCTCTATTTTGTTTTAAATGACTATTTGTATTTAAATTTGTAATGGATTTTGTAATTCTTGCCTTCTCAATGCATGAGGGAGGGGTAGAATTTTGAACTAAAAATTAAATTAAAATGAATCTATAAAGAAATAAATAGCTGAATTAATTAATAAATGAATCAATATGGCTTGAAATAAGGACACTTCAATGTTTCTTCCAACTCCAAGATCCTGTGGTTCTGTATTGCCAGAGAAAATAAGACTGGGAATAATATTCCTTGTGCGTGTTAAATCTGGAAAATGCATCTGAACCCCTGAAAGTTCAGATTGGTGAGAAGGGATAAGAAGTAGAAGAGGAATAAAAGTAAGAAGTTAAAGAACTCAATGAATAACCAGACTGCTGCTAGGATATTCTTAAGTAAGGTAAATAAAAATAGTCACAAGTGAGATTTCTATAGCAATTTGAGGTTGACAGAACATTGGATATGTTCTCACATGTGATCCTCCCAACAGTCTTGTGAAGTAAGTGCTACAGATAGTATTGTCCATGTTTTTTAAATGAAGAAACAGCCTCAAAGATAAAAACACCTTGCCTGGGGTCTTACAAGCAGTAAGTCAAGCAGGATTTTTATCGAGCTCTTACTAATACCAAGTTCAGATGATCACGCTGTCTTTCAAAAAAGAAAATGATTGGAAATTAAAAGTTCCTAGTTGGGAGTTGAACATGGGTCAAGGTCACGATTCATAGAATTGGGTTCAGAGACCTGGATCTGATGCTTGGACAGACTGTCTTTGCATGGCAGATATTACTTCTCAATTTCCCTGTAAGTCACATCATGATGTATTGAACCATCTTCCCCTTTATTCCCTTTATTTTAAAGCTACCTTAGTTTGAAATATTCTCTTTTGGGATCTTATATTAAACCTTAATTCTTGTATCACATATGAAAATAATGTGCTTTTTAAATCTGTTTTTAATGCAATTGTCAAGGACAGAATCTTGTGACTGTCCCAACCAACCATTTCTTATATTCCTTGAATTTTCCAAGTTTTTGGAAGACAACCTAAATCCATCTGCACTAGGAAGCTTTGCCTGTTTCACCAGATGCATCTACCTCTCCACGCCATTCCATTATATCCTCACTTTAATGTGCAGGTTTTACTATATGTTCATGTTATTTATAAATCCACTCATTCACCTAACAAATAGGTATTGAATCCTTACTCAATATCTACTTGTTAAAGTATAAAATATATTCCCTTCCCTCAAGTAACTCGAAGCCAGTTGAGGACAGAATATGCCCAGCAATTCAGACATTAAATTCATAATAGGAAGAGATAGGGGTTTATTGAAGAGTCAGAGAAAGCTTCATGGATGAAGTGAGATTTGGGTAGAACTTTAAGGGAAGGGTAGAATTCAGTATATCTTGAAATTGGGAAACTACAGTTAAAGCCTAGAAAAGGGAATAAGGAGGAGAAAACAGTTTTGGATTCTGTGTCCTTCCCCAAAAATAGTTGAGGAGTTTCAACTAAAGGAATTCACATATGGGAGAATTTTTCAGGTTCTTAGTAATGATGATATTGCTTACTGGCTTATTTCATCTGTTAAAAAAAAAAAGACAAGAATCTTCTTGAAGTGAGCTATGGTATACAGAAAAAAATTTAAAAAACAGGGAGCTTTCCCTGGGAGGAGATCTGACTACTCAGATAATGCAGCTCAAAACACAGCCAAGCACCCATTCACCATTTATCAACAAAGTTAATTATCAGATAATCACTGTCCCTGAGGGTCTTTCCCTACACCCTTGGTGAAGAATTTAATTTCTAAAGAATACTAAGAAACAAACCTTAACTCTCTAGAAATGGGAATATGAAAGGGGTCATTAGTTTCAAGCAGCATGGAATGGTTCCCATTTGTGATGTCTCCCACCTCATCATCAGTCCCATCCTCCACATTAACAGTAATCAGTCATGTGTAGTACATGGTACATTTTAATTGGCTGTGATTGTGTGTATTTTTCACCAGCATGTATCCTGTCACAACTCTAGGGCTATAATCTTCGCATGGGCAGGGATAATTTGCCATTTGGGATTTTCTAAATCTATACTAGTGTCAACAATTGAGAGTTGATTGTACTTGGAAATAGGGAATATTGGTAGGCCTGGGGGGAAAATAGAACCAGTCAACAGCCTATCCATCAAGCCAGAAGTATTTATAGAGCATTCGCTATGTGGGAACACATAGTATTAAAGGATACAAAAGAATCACGGCAAAACCTTCAACATTCTGAGAACTTGCTTTCTGACTTCAGCAAGCATTCCAGAGAGATGACAAGTTTGAAAGTAAGAGGAGGGGGGAAAAAAAGCTTTAGACTAGCATCAGTAAAAGGAAAAAGAACTTTTGAGCAGCAATTAAAATAGCTGAGATGAGTAAAGACTGGGAGGTTATGCCCAACAGGTTTGGATTGGTGATTTTGACAACCAGAAGAAAACAACTAACACTGTGGTTAGTTGGCACTGCCTATAAAAAGCCAGTCTTTTCCCATGAAATTTAAAATGCTCAAGAGAGGCAGCAAGAGGGAGGAAAGACAAGATAGAAGACAAAGAAGGAAAAGGGAACAGAGCCTCAGAGATTAGGAGGAGTAGCAGCAGCAGAGACAGCAAATAGCTAGAGCGACAGTGTCAGAAATTAGAAGTAGTGATGGGGGTAGTACCAGTAAGTAGGTTCTAGGAGTGGTGAAGGAGGGAGTCAGTGATAAAAAGAGAAAACAGAGTCACTTGGAAGAGGATGGGGTGATATAATAGAGTAAACATCATTAGTCCCATCATAGAGATGAGGAACTCGAGGAACAGAAAAGCTAAATGAACTATCCAAGGGCACACAGGCATAAAGGACAAAACAAGGTGTCGTATGCAGCTTTTTCTTACACTACATGCTTCTCTCTCCCTCTTTATTCTACAGTACTTGTACGTGGAAGAAAAGAAGCCATGTTCTGTTGCTATCTCCACAGGTAGTGTCTAGCTTTAGACTTTGGCTATAAACCCTAACACAAGTTTGTTTGGGTTTTTTTTTTAAAGGAAAAATAACAACCAAACCCACAGTGCAATTATAACTTCACTGACGTACAGAGAAGCTGAAAAAATGGAACTTGCTTTCTGCATAAGCAATTTTCCAATTTCAGTCATGCTTAGGGAAAATGGTAAGATGGAACATACCACAAGCAGCCAATCATTCTTAAATGAGACTACACATGGTATTATGAGGGTCAACTGTAAGGTTAAAGCAAAATCAGAAGGGGACGAAAAGGCTGGGATGGTAAAGCAGTGCTATTAACGTTCTGTAATTTGAATCCAAGAGGTAAAGATGTCAATTCCATCAGACAAAGCAGAACCTCCAGCTCCAGGTTAACGAGAAAAGTAAAGAGTAACTTCCAAGTCAGTGGACTACCTAGTTGTGACAATCCTCCTCTACCATTTAGCTAGCCAATAGCTTACACGGAAAAAATTTAGGTGAGCAAGAGGTAATGCCACCAGCAACTGGGCATGGTAAAAAGATGCCTCCTGTTGATAGGGTATAGAAATAAATCAGCATTGAGGATGTAGTGGACAGATGAAACTGCTCTGAATGTTGGCATACATAATAGAGGAAAATATTTTCATTAATATTAATAATTTACCCTTGCATAAGACTCTACAGTTTACAAAGCATTTTCTCATTCTTCTCAAACCTGCCTCTCTTTCAAACTTCCCCATTTTCTACTGAGAGTGCCAGAATTCTTCTGTCCCCTCAAATTCAGAATCTCCAGTGTTATCCTTAATTCCTCACTCTTCCTCATCACTCCTTTCCAATTAGCTGCTAAATCCTTCCTTTTTGGAGCAACTAGGTGCAAAGTAGATTAGAGCACAGGCCCTGAAGTCAGGAGGACCTGAGTTCAAATCTGGCCTCAGACCAAACACTTGATACTTACTAGCTGTGTGACCCTAGGCAAGTCACTTAACCCCAAATGCCAAAAAATAAAAAATAAATTGAAAAAAATCTTTCCTTTTCTACCTTCACATATCTCACAACCGACCCCATCTCTCTACTTATACAACCACCACCTTACTTTAGGCTCTCATCACATCTCAGCTAGACTATTGCCATAACTTACAAATTGGTCTCCCTGACTCAAATATCTCCCCACTCCAATCCATCCTTTACAGAGCTGCCATGGTGATTTTCTTTCAGAGGAGATCTGACCATTTCATTTCCACATTCAATTAACTCTAGTGATTCCTTAATGCTTTTAAAATAAAATATAAACACCTCTATTTGGCTTTTAGAGTTTTTTACAACCTGGCCTCAACCTCTCTATACAAATTCATTGGAGATTACTCTCCCTTCCATACTCTATGGTTTAACCCATATGGCCATCTCTCAGTCCCTCACACATGGCACTCCATCTCTCATTTCAATGTCTTTGCACTAGCCATTCTTCCTCACCTCTATTTCACAGAATCCCTCACTTCCTTCAAGATACAACTGAATTACCATAAATCCTTTTCCTTATCCCTCCAACTGCTAGTGCCCTCCCCAATCCCAAATATCTTGCATTTATTTTGCATTTAACATAAATATGTGTTAGATAGATATATACACATTCATGTATGTTGTCTTCTCAAAGAGAATTAAGTTCCTTGAGAATAAGCATTATTTTATTTTTGCCTTTGTATCTGCGGTACATGGCATACAGTAGGTGCTTAATCCATGCTTGTTGCTTATTTGTTTATTTAATTGATAATGAACAGTATGCTAGGGCCAGTTCAAACCCCTTATGAAAGTCAATTATTAAATTTTCAGTGGGAACATTTATACTTCAGAAATCGGCAAATGCTATAAGTCAGGGCATGATTTATTGTTCTGTTGATAACCTAGACTTAAGAAAGTGATTGAGAAAATGTCAATAATGAGGATTGAACTTAAAAGTGTTTCATGTACATTTTTTTCAGAGATCCAGTTGTTTACCAACATTTACCAACACACTGCTAGAGAAAATGCAAAATAGAACATGATACATTTTTTAAAGAAGTTCAGAATACATATGATGCAAGTTCTGAGGAAGGAAGAGATAAAAATGAGGAACACTTTGTGAAATTCTGTGCCTCTCTAAGTTATCCCCTTCTTGCTGCTCCCAATGCCACCATTTAAAAGTTCAAGCTCTCATCTCATTTCCTTTGAACTGTAGCAATAACCTCCTAAATTATCTCCCTAGCTTACGTTTCAACTTGATCAATTTCACTACTTTTATCAGAGTAATCTAGCACTGCTGTGATCATGTCACTTCTTTCCTCAAAAACCTCCAATGGTAATGAAGATTACTTAATGAATAAAGCACAAAATCCTTAGACTGATATGCAAGGCCCTCCACAATCCTTCTCCAGCATATCTTTCTAACTTTATTGCATGCTACTCCTTTTCACTGACTCCATGTTCCAGCTAACCTGGACCACTCATGGTTCACTGGTCTTACCCTATCATCTCCAACCTCCATGACTGCATATGTCATCGCCCCCTGGAACTGGCTCCCTCTCCTTTCATCCTTGCCTCCGCCTGTTGAAATCTAGCCCTTTTTTTTTTCAAAGCTCATGTATCATCTCCTCCACAAGGCTTTGCCTAATCCTCTTCACCACCACCACCACAGCTAAAAGTAATCTCTTATTACCCAAATCTCTCTTAGAGTTTTCTTTGGATCTCCACCTGACAGCTGTGATAGTCTAATTTGTTCTAGAATTATTTGGATGGATGCTTTATCCTCCTTGTTGGATTGTAAACTCCTTAAGAGCAGAGGCTTGTTTGTTTATCTTTGTTTTCCCAGTACCTAGGATAATGTCTTGTACCAGTAGGTGCTCAGCAAATGTTTGGAATTAAATAGAATCCTTGGGGCAATGCTAAAATTCTCTGTATCATTCCAACTTTTAATATATGTACTATTATATCAATGGTATTTTGATTGTCAAATACTTTCTAGATTTTTCTAACCCTAATAGTCCTGAGATGTTTCTTTCTGTCTAATTTAATTCCTTCCCACTGGACCTTAAGTCTATTTCCTCCTTCCTCAATGGAGATAGATAGGAAGTATACTTGTCTGCCACCTCCTATGAGTAGAAACATATGTAATCAGACTTAAAAACAAACAACCAAAAAGACTCTCTCTTATCCCTGAAATTTCCTTTTTTCACTTGGAAGGGAGTCAAGGCAAACCATGTATCCTGTTACCCTTTTATCTAGAGAGATTATGTTTCCCAAGGTAACATAGCTAATAAGTATCAAAGGTAGAATTTGAGCCCAAGTCTCTCCAGATGCTAAGTGCAGTGCTTTTTCCACTAAACTAGGAGGTAGTATTTGCAAATACTTGTCTTTCAAAAGTCCTGGACTCTTTGCCAAAATCAGTTGTTGGTGCAAGACCTTGGAAGATACTGCTTAATTCTGTATTTATTTGCAGCAAATATGTATCTTGTCTCTCCGTCATGGGAGCAAACTCTTCAAAGTCAGGGACCACATCTGACATATTTTATTTATACATCATAGGACTTTACGTGCAACAGTTATGCACTAAATGATGGGTTTGATTTTTATCATTATCTACAATAATAATAACAATTTCTTACATTTGTATTTTCCTTGATGATTTGCAAAAGGCCTTGACATACCTTATTCTATCTTCCCAACAACTTGTGATATAGGTAAAATGTATATTATTATCTCCATTTTACAGATTGGTAAACTGAAATAGAAAATAGTTAAGTAAATTACATAGGAAGTCTATGATGGACCTGACTAAAACCCACATTTCCTAATTACTAGTCCAATACTTTGAATTCATTAGAGAAATGTAAGTTCTTGGTAACTCCCTTAGTGCCTTGCACAAAGTAAGCACATATATGAATGAATGCTTCAGATCCCATGCTCTACAAAGAATGGTTAGGTGACATTATCTTCACAATGTTCCTTGTGTGTAGAGGGGGAAAAAAAGGAAAAGATAAATTACCTAGTTGGAAAGAGCCAGGAAGAATGAATGACAGTCCCAAGTCTACCAGCAGTTGTATGGCCTTGGGCAAATCTCTCCAGCTCTTCAGGATTCTCTTTCTTATTGCCCTAGATGATTCTTGAGGTTTCTTCTGGGTCTATAACTGTATTTTAAAAAAAAACATTAACTTTTCTTTATGCTTGTATTTGATGATAGCAATTGCAAGATAAAGCAGCAATGGAAAATGGGGACAGTTTTACCAAACTGAATAACGAGATCTTTAAGCAAATGTATATATAAAGGTATATTATACTACATGACTAAATAGCAGTCAATAGGCTAAATTTAAAATTTCTGATTCATAGTCCATAATCTATTTTACTTTGCATTTAAACTAAACCACATTTCATGGTCACTAGAAAATTTTTCTATCAAGAAAAAGCAGAGGAGTAATGTGCCTATTGAAAGGAAGCTCAGTAGCATGTATGTAAAAAAAAAAAAGTGATAAACTTCTCCCAGCCTCTTAAAAATGCCTTCAGTGAAAGAGATTTTTAATGAATTGTGCCACGTAATCTGGGGGTTAATGAGCTGTAAAAACCTTTGTCAGTTGCAGTGGCTAACTCTTTCAGCTTCTAGATCAATAGCTGTGTTCTTTCTCGACTCTGTATTGTGAAGAACTCCAGGGAGAAGCCAAGTTTGCCAGGAAAGGCCATCTCCAAAGATCGCCAGAGCCATGGATCACCTGCCTTTGCCCTTCACCTGACACATATTTAAATCAGAATTTAGAGTTGCAGTGAAACAAAAGACATTCTGGAGATCAAATGCCATAGCTGATATGAAATGCCAATAGAAAATGAAAACAAAACAAGCCTGAACAACTCTAATAATAGCTAACTGCTTTCCAGAAGAATACTGAGTTCAGCCCTTTAGAAGGCAAAAAAAAAAAAAAACATGTCCTTGAGTGAGAGGTCCCAAAACAAGCCCATGACATTTATTGCTCTCAAATCACAAAGTAATAGCAAATTTGGAGTTGAAGAAATAATCTAAGGCCTTCTATTAATTCTTTTCACAATGCTTCTTTTGTCTGATAGTCTCCTAACTTTATATTCTAGCATCCAAATTCATTTGTAGGTTGGCAAAGTATACAATTCAAGGACTATTTCCATCACCCAAAGATATTGCTATGGTGATGTCGCAGCATCTGAGAAAATGGGGATAAAAAGCCCAATGGGTGAGGGAGAAGGGATGACTAAAAGAATATTCCTGCCTTTGCGTGCACTAGGCCTTGACCTCTCTCAGCCCATAAGTCACTGACTCAGCAGGGCAAAAGATAGCTACAATTTTTAATGTCTTTTTCTGTGTTTTTAATATGGACTTATTTAGACAGCTAGGCAGAGAAATGATTAGAGTCTAAGACTCAGGATTCCTGGAATCAGGAAGACCTGAGTTTTAATGCTGCTCCAGACCCTTACTAGTAGTTTGATGCTGGTTAAGTGCCTCAACTTCTCTGAGTCTCAGTTTTCTCATCTGTAAGATGATGATAATAGCTCTTACCTCACAGGATTGTTGTGAGAATTAAATGAGATAACAAATGTAGATTCTTTGCAAACCTTAATGCTCTCTATAAATGCTAGATAATATTTAAATCTTCAGTTAAAAATATACTTTTTGGAAAATGTGCAATGTCTATATGGTAGGAGAAATATTTCCTAAGGCCCTTCTGCATAGGACTATTGATATTCTAAGACCTTGCCCCATGCAAGCTAGGACAGTTTTTCTTAAAAGATATTGCAACTGTCCTTGAGACATAATTGGCTCAAGGGACTAAAAGCTCAGCTGTGGATCTGGTGGCCTCCTGGAAGCCGAAGTGCAAAAATTCAAGACTCAAGAAGTCACCTGTTTCCTTCTTCAGGTAAGCGACTAGCATGACCAACATTGTACGGGAGAGCCACACTCAAATGAATCAAAGCTATGGCTTTCCTTCATGACTATCTTTTCTCTGCTCTGACTCTCCTTCCCCTGCTATGACTAAATATGAACTTCCTTTTGCTAATTGCCAGATGTCTTGCAAGTATCTCATTCTATTCTAATCTTAGACCTGAATGCACAGACTGGCCTGAGTCAGGCTGGGCCTATGATAGCCCGCAATTATCTTTCGTGATATGCTGGTCACGTTTCATGGGGAAGGTAAGACTTATCTCTCCAGGTAGGCTGTAAGCTCCCTGAGGGCAGAGACTGGATCTCAGGCTTCTTTGTATTCCCTACTGTACCTAAGGATAAGGGCTAAGCATACAGTCAGTTCTCAACAAATACATGTTAACTGATTGTTGTTGCAAAAGCTCACCCAAATTACATGTGTCAATATGAACACCCATCAAATGCATCTTCTCCCACATCCATATCTTGTTGCTGAGTTAGAAGGGTCACCTTTCACTATGTTTTTATTTTCACCCATTAGTGTTCTCTCTTTGGCTTCAGTGTGTGAAATCTATTAGTAAAAAAAAGAACAGGAAAGTACTTTCAGGGGGAAAAACCTTCTAACATGTGAAAAATTAAAAGGTACCTGAAATTTCCATTTAGAAAAGCAATTGCCTACAGGCAACCTCTCAAATATGAAAAATCCATTTCTGCCAAGAGGGCAGAGAAGTTTGTTCTTCTTGGGTACATTCAGGACAAATAAGGACTGTTTGATTTCAAAAGGAGTGGAATTGTAGGAGGAACTGAGATTTCACAAGTTTCTATTTCATGAGAAACCACAAAGAACTATATAGAAATGAACAGGTTGTCCTTCAGAAATCCATCATTCCAAATGGAAACGAAGAGTAAGATTGTCAGTTGACCTCTTTTCAACTGATAAGCCTAGCTTCCTTGCTGTTTCTGGAACAAGACCCTCCATCTCTCAATTCCAGATGTTTTCATTGGCTGTCTTCCCCACTCACCTACCCACCCCAGTGCCTGGAATACTCTCCCTTCTCATCTCCACCTCCTGACATCCCTTGCTTCCCTTGGTTCTCAGCTAAAATCCCCACTTTCTACAGGAAGCCTTTCCCAAGCCTTCTTAATTCTAGTGCCTTCCCTTTGTTGATTATTTCCAATTTATCCTGTATTTAACTTGTTTGTACATAGTTGTTTGTGTGTTGTCTCCCCCATCAGACTATGAGCTCCTTGAGGGCAAGGATTGTCTTTTGCCTCTTTTTGTATCCTCAGCCCTTAGCAGAGTGCCTAGTACATGGTAGGTACTTAATATATATGTATTGACTGACCGATGAAAGTATATTCACAGGTCAAAAATTTACCCCTACTAATAAAATCCAATCCAAAATCCTCAGCCTGGCTTTTAAAGTTCCCCGTCATCTCACTTTTCCCTATCGAAGCCTATCTCCTCTATTCTCTTTCCATTCCAACCAGATTTATCTCCTCACTTTTCCCTCACAGTTGGATCTTGACAGAAGCATGGTGGGCAGCAAGTTAAAGACTGAGGATGCCAGTACAAGTTGCTGGTGCAAACTGAGATCAACTATGAAAGGTCAGGCTGAGTAATGGGAGTAAAGAGGAACAAAAACCACCATAATAAATGCAACTCAGTAATAAACATTGCTACATGCAAGAGGCTGGGTACACAGTGATAGCTATGATACAAATTCTACTCACAAGGAGCTTAAAATCCATGTAGAAAAGAAGTACAAAAACAGAAGCAAGGCAAGGGAAAGTGGGACAAATGTTAGGTCCAGGCAAAGTTCAGAAAAACTTAAATCAGTTCAATAACATAAGTGCTTACTTGTGCCAGGCACATAGTAAGTAAGCCAAGTGCTGAGGATACAAATAAAAACAGTTTCTGCCCTCAATCTCGTGGGGAAAATTAACACACAAAAGGAAGTTGGAAAGGGGGCAAGGGCTAACAGGGGCACTTAATGTGGGCCATGATGTTCTGTGGAGCCCAAACCAAGATGAGCTACTGATGGAAAATGAAGAGTTACCTGGAAAGTTCCGAAAGTTCTGAGCCCTCTGTGAAGGAACACTTTGGAACAAGTTTATTGCTCCATCATCAAGCCCTCCAGTTAGAGGAACAAGAGATCCCTGACAGTTGGTACAAAGGAGGGGAATAGATTGGAGGGAGAAGAGCAGGGGAAACGGTGAGAGGAGGTTTTGCGGAAGAGTTGTTACCTGAGTTTGACCTTGAAGAAAGAGACAAAGATGAGGAATAGCCCATTCCACTGGGGCAGGCATGACACATCATGAGCAAAAGCACAAAGATGGGAGAAGCTAGGACAAGAATTAGGATGAAGAATAGTCCAGTTTGACTAGAATGCAGAGTAATTGAAGGGGAATAGGATGAGATAAAGGTGGGAAAATAGGTTGGAGCTAGATTAAAGAGGACCTTGAATGACAAACTCCAGAGTTCTGCTTTATTCTATGGGCAACTTGAAGCAGCTGAAATATGTTTGTTTGTTTGTTTAAGTAGAATTGCAAGATCAGAGTGATACCTGAGGGGGACTATATGAGCAGGGATGTGAAGGATGGGATTAGAAATTGAATAGACTGTGGGGCAGCTAGGTCGAAGTCGGGAGGACCTGAATTCAAATCCAGCCTCAGACCAAACACTTGACACTAGCTGTGTGACCATGGGCAAGTCACTTAACCCCAATTGCCTAAAAATAAATTGAATAGACTGGAGCCAGGAAGATCACATAGGAGTCTTTCACAATAGTCTGGGTTGTGGTTGTGGTTTGTCCTTCATTCTCAAAGAGGACCAGGACATCAGGGAGATGCTGACATGGCTTGCAATTGACTTTGATTTGAGGGAGGGAGGGCTGTGCCTCACTTTCTCCTCCAGAGCCATCTGGGTCCAGTGGCCAGATATCCATCAGGATGACTGGCGATGGCCCAGGATGCAGGGGGAGACATTGGCCCTTTTAAGCTAAATTCTTTTCAAGTTTTCACTTTGAGTGAGGCAAAGCTCATTCAGTGAATAGGCCTCTTTAAGGAGTGAGTCAATGGATGGCCCCTTTAATTAAAAAAAAAAATAAAGACAAAGAAAAAATTAAACTGGGAGGGGAAGACCCTCAGGACTGCTGGCCAAAAGAGAAGCAGTTACTATTTGCATTCACTCTGAGACAGGAGGGCCCAAAAAAATAACCATTAAGTGGTGCTTGGGCAGGGACCCATGAGATCCAGAATGAATTGGAATTAAGGCTTGGTCTTTGACAAAGAAATCCCGCCAGTAAACCCCAAGTTAACTAGATAACTTCTGGCCATCAAAATTTACCTTCCTTGGGCAGAACACAGAGAGGAGAGGACAAGCGAGGACAGGACAGGAGAGGATGAGCTGAATTGGCCAGTTAGGTCCCCATTCAGGCAGCTCAGACTACTCACAGGATGTGGTTTGTAATAGTCTAGTTGGAAAGAGATGAGGGGCTGAATTAGGATGGTTTGATGGGAACAGAAAGAGGAGAATCAAACAGGACATGGAGGTAAAATCAGTAGGACTTGTCCAAGCAGAAACAAGGAAAAGCCAAGTACAAATGGAATCAACAGAAGCAGAACTGTAGAATCCAAAGACTGATCAAAGTGAGACCAGCAAAAACAGAGAGTCAAGAAGCCTGAGTGAGAACTATGAAGAAGCTGAAGAAGATCATGAAACTAAGTGACTTGGGACACAATGTATGTTTTGCTGACATGTGTTCTGGTGGGCTAGGCAGGTATGCCAGCCAAGCCCAATCCTATATCTTAAGATGTCCAATCACAGTAGCTGAATGTCTTGATGGCACCCTACATAATTCCATTTCTACACCTTTGTTCATAGGATTCCCCAGCCAAGGGAATATTCTCCTCTCTGCCTTTACATATTTTTCAAGGCCCATTTCAAATCTCTTCTCCTTCAAAAAGCCTTCCCTGACAACTTTTTCCCACACTGCTCTCTTGCTTCTCCAAATCCTATTTCACTTATATTTACCTCGTCAGGCAATATTGATATCTGGATGTGATCAATGCTCAGGGTCCTAGAGCAGATGTGTTGATCACCCAGCCTCCCTCTCCTCACTGGTATGTCTAAGCTTTTTGCTGCTGTCATTCAGTGTCTGACACTTCATGACCCCATTTAGGGTTTTCTGGGCAAAGATACTAGAGTGGTTTGCCATTTCCTTCTCTAGATCACTTTACAGATGAGAAAATTGAGGCAAACAGGGTTAAGTGACTTGCCCAGGGTCACACAGCTAGTAAGTGTCTGATGATGGATTTGAACTCAGAAAGATGACTCTTCCTTATTCCAAGCCCCACAATCTGTCCACTGTGCCTAGCTGCCCTTACTATGTCTAAGACTATGTGTACATCATGCTATATCACATATGTGGCTCCACCCCCAGCTGCTGACCTCATTCCTTCCTAGACCCATTGTACTGTCTCAGGTACTCATCCCCAAACAAGGTTATAATTGAGCAAGCTGTTTAATTAAATTAGATAATAACAGAGTAAACTTAAATGTAATACATTGCCAAGTATAATATGATACTCATTCCCAGTGAAAGATAAAAAAAATAAACCTCAGGTTACAATTTGTTTCTTCCTTCTTCAGCCAACAGCCACAGAATGGCTGAGGGAAAGCCAACCTGGAAATTCAGTGCTTTACAACATGTGTTATCTCCCAGTAAAGTGAGGAAAGGATGCAGACTTAACACAATAGCTTGGCTTTACCTGTCTGGTGGGTGCTGTAGAAATTTTAGACAATCCTCATGGTTTCAGATGCCTGGGCTAACAGAGGCCCCAGGGTCCTGAGAACTATGCTTAAGGGTCTGGAACTCTCTGGACTTGTCTGACTCACACATCTGAGGACCTTTGAGTACTCCATTCACTAAAAAGAAATCCAGCTTCAAGACTCCTAAGGCCAATTTGTGCCCACATCCCAGGTACAGGAGGAATGGCTTTATACAAAGTTAGTCCTTTTTCTGATAGCCCTCCTTTAGCTACCATCTGGATTAGCCCGGGAGGGCAAAAGAGTATAAAGAAGTTATGTAAAAATAAAAGGCACTGGCAAGGAACTAGTACGTCTTGCTCTTGTACCTTTAATCAGTGTTTGATAACATACCATCTTGTATTTTTTTTTTCTGGTGACCTCATGTCTATATCTTGTGTATTCAGCTAGAGTGTAAGCTCCTAGAGGACAGGTACTGCATTATTTTTAAAGTTCCTTCCTTCCCTCCCCCCAAACATGAGGCATAACTATGAGCACAGAACTGAATACGTAGTAGTTATTCAAAGAACACTTTCAATTGATCATATACAGGCCAGCTAGGTGGTACAGTGGATGGAGGTTGGGTCCTGGAGTCAGGAAGACTCATCTTTGTGAGTTCAAATAATCTGGCCTCAGACACTTACTAGCTGTACAACCCTGGGCAAGTCACTTAGTCCTGTTTGCCTCAGTTTCCTCATCTGTAAATGAGTTCAAGAAGGAAATGGCAAACCACTCCAATATCTTTGCCAAGAAAACCCCAAATGGGATCACAGAGTTGAATATGACTGAAACAACTGAAAAACAACAACAAATTGATGATATGTAACGGGGGGGGGGGGGGGATTTACCTTTTTCTTCATTTTCCGTTAGTTCTAGACTTCATAATTTGTAAGCTATCAAATTTTAAAATTAGCATTGCCAATGACCAAATGGATCTCTTTGCAACATAGAGTTCTAGAGAAACAAAAATTCAGGCTTGTCCTTGGACAAAGGTAAGAAGGCTAAAGCCAATAAATCAGCTAAGCTATCATTAATCCATTATTCAGTCAGTCAGTCTATTCTATGGTGAACTTTATATGAAAAGGAATGTGGAAAAGTCATACTCTCTAGGTAGTTGTCCTCAAAAGCTTCCCTACTGGGGCAGCTAGGTGGCAAAGTGGATAGAGCTCTTGCTTTAGAGTCAGGAGGACCTGAGTTCAAATCTGACCTCAGACACTTGACACCTAGTAGCTGTGTGATCCTGGACAAGTCACTTAACCCAGATAGCCTCACCAAAAACCAAAAAAACAGCTTCCCTACTAGTCCTCAGTCTTGCTTGCCACTACCATGGTGCTTTTGTGAATGCTATTCCACTCACCTTGGAAATACCTTCTGCCTCTTTTCAATTTTTTTTTTTTAAGGCTAGGCTCAAGACTCATTTTTTTCCCCTATCAGTAAGCTCCCAGGCCACAGTGATAACTCCTTAGTTTTGCATTTCTAAGTATTTAGATATACTCTATTCTACTCTCTCTCTTTCTCTCTCTCTCTCTCTCTCTCTCTCTCTCTCTCTCTCTCTGTATCTAATATATATATATATATACATATATATATATATACACATATGTATATATATATACACACACACATATAGGTATATATGTATATGTATATGTACATATAATGTATATGTGTGTATATATAATATATACATGTATGTATGTGTACATATAAGCATATCTGTGTGTATATGTAATGTCTACATGTATGTATATGTCCATATATATACATATCTATCTACATTTATTTAACTTGTTTCCTTTTCTAACCATTTGCTGTATAGGGTTGGCATTTAGTAATTGCTTAATCAATGCTTTTTATTCATTCATTCTTCCCAATTAACCTAGAAGCTTCTTGAGAGGAGGGACTACATAGAATCTCAGAATATTTAAGCTGAATGAGGCCTACTTAGAAACCATTTTTCATTCACAAGATCTACATTTAGAGCTGGAAGAAGCCCAGAGTTCATTCAGTCCAACCTCTTCATTTTAAAGACAAGAAACTTTAGGCCCAGAAAGGTTAAGTGAAGGCCCAAAGCCACACAGAACTGAGATTTAAACCAAGTCCTCTCACTCAGATTCCAGGGCCCTTCCCATTGAACCAAAGCCTCTCTACATCATACCCCACAAGGACTCTTCCAGACTTTGCTTGAAGATCTCCAGTGAAGGAGAAACTACTATTTCCCAAAGTAAGACATTCAACTTTGGAACAACTCTCATTATTAGGAAATTAGTCCTTAGCTTGATCCTGCCTATTTGCAATCTCCATCCATTAATCCTAGTTCTGCCCTTTGGTGCCCACAGAACAGAGGCAATCCCTGTTCTATGTGCCCTTCAAATATTTACAAACAGTTGTCATCTAACTCCTAAGTCTTCTCTAGGTAAGCATGCCCAGTCCCCAAGATCAGTCCTCACAGTGCCTTTCCTTCACCATCCTAATGATCTTCTCTAAACATTCTACATCTTTTCTTTCCAAAAATATGGTACCTCTACAGAACTGAATATTATACTCCAAATGTGGCCTGCTCATGGCTGAATTAAGCCCCATTGTTGTTTCTCTAATCTTAAATATTACATCTCTCTTAATATAGTCTAAAATTGAATTTTCTTTCTTGGCTGACTATTGTCTCACACTGAGTTTGTAGCCACTAAAAAGCTCAGAGGTTTCTTTCAAGCAAACCATTGTCTGCCCATACCTCCTCCATTTTGTGTTCATGTAGCTGATTTTTTGAACTCGTATCAGGCTTTATCTTTATCCCCACTAAATCACTAGATATGGCCCGTCATCTTAGCCTAGACCTTTTTTAAACATTGATCTGTTATCCAATATTTTAAGTATCTCTCCCAATTTTCTATAAACCTGATAAGCATGCTATCTATCCATGTCATTAATGAAAATCTTAGATGATACAAGGCCAAGTATGGACCACTGAGGCACATTACTTCATTCTAGGCTGATAATGAACTATTACTTATTGGGTTTTTTTACTCTTTGAACTTCATGAGTTGCTATGTCCCTCCAAAAAATCATGACCCCATGGTCTGATGGTGATGAGAAGCTGTTTTTTATTGTTTAAATCTGACAACCCTATTCAAATAATCTAATAAATGACCAAACAGTTCTGAAAGGAATTACAAATAATCATCAACCCCATGAAAGGCTGCTCCAAAAGACTAACAATAAGAAAAATGCAAATTAAAACAATTCTGATATAATTCATGCCCAAAAAATGGGCAATGAGGAAAGAAGTAACCAATGTCAGAAGAACTACAGGAAGATGAGCATACTAAGACACTGTTAATGGCTGTTGAGGGCCGATCTTAAGAGTCTGATAAGGGTTTAACATCCAAGGCAGAGTTTGACCTCTGCCCAGGCTTTTACCCGAAAGGGCTCAATGATTAAGCGGTATGGCTCTCCAATCCCTTCCTGATTAGGAGGTCCCTGAGACATTCCTTCTCACTCTTTGAACCTTAGATTTACACATTCACTCCTCTATGCAGGTGGCGCCAAGGCGCCTGGGAAAACCTTGGAAAATACAACCCAATCTAGGAACCCTGATAACAAGGAAATGTATGTTGTCACGTCCTCAGCAGATGTTTTGGGGAGTATCTCATGGGGAGGACTCTTTGAAGTTAGGCTTGATTTTCTCTACATGTCCTGTACCCTCAGATGAATAAACTGAGTCAGTAATGCTGCTCCGCCTGGCCCATGTCTCAAGTTATTTCACGCCTCTCTGTTCGGTGTACAATCTGTTTGCGGGCAACAAATGGAGCTATGTGAATTGGCCCAAGAGTCCAGGATTTCAATTTGGTATCAACAAGATAAGTAACTTTAACCCACACATCCCACTACTAGCATATACCCCAAAGAGGTAAAAAATGAAAAAAAAAGGTCCTCATATACATTAAAATATTCACAAAAGCATGTTCTATAATGGAAATAAACTAGAAACAAAGTGGGTGCATATCTACTAGGGAATGGCTAAAAAAAATTGTGACATGAATATAATGTAATAATATTGTGTCATATGCATATAAGAATAAGAAGAAATAAGAGAGCTCTTTCCACCATCTTGCAGCGCTGCCACCATGCACATGAACGTCCTGGCAGATATTCTCAAAAATCATCAACAATGCAGAAAAAAGCAAGGAAAACACCAGGTTCTCATTAGGCTGTGCTGTAAAGTGACTGTCCAGTTCTTAACTGTGATGATGAAGCGTGGTTACGAATTTGGGATCATTGATGATCACAGAGGAGGAAAAATTGTCTTGAACATCATGGGCAGATTAAACAAGTGTGGTGTAATCAGCCCTAGATTTGATGTTCAATTGAAAGATCTGGAAAAGTAGCAGAATAATCGCTACCATCCTGTCAGTTTGGGTTCGTTGTGCTTACAATCTCAGCAGGCATCATAGACCATGAGGAAGCAAGACAAAAACACATAGGAGGAAAAATCCTGGGATTCTTTTTCTAAGGGCATAAAACATACATACAAATGAAAATGCTCCAATGGAAAAAAAAAAGAAGAAATCAGAGAAACATAGAAAGGCTAATGCAGAATGAAGTAAGAAGAACCAGAACAATATACATAAAATACACAATAGCAAATTAAAAGGGCACTAAAACACCATGGCCATCCAAAATACTTTAATAATAACATCAGACTCTCATATAGCATTTTAAGGTTTATGAAGCACTTAACAAATATCTCATTTGATATTCACAACATCTTTGACATAGATGCTATTATTACCACCATTTTACAGATAAGAAACTGAAGCTGAGAGAGGTTAAGTGACTTGTTTAAGGTTACTTATCTGAGGTAAAATTTGAACCCAGGACTTCTTGGTTCTAAGTCTAGCCTTTTATCTACTATGCCGTGCTGCCTCCCATTTAGAAGAGATTCACAAAAATCAGATGGAGGAGAGGTCCTTGGCCAGATGGACAGCAAAGAAATTTTTCCTTCCATAATTTTGTTTAGGCCCAACCTTCATTCTTACTCATGCAGTGGAAAATTACTAGATTTGAAGTCAAAGGACTGAAGTTCAAATCCAAGTCACTTATTACCTATGTGACCTAGAGCATGTTACTTATCTGTAAAATGAGAGGTGACCTCTAAGGTCTCTGGCAACTCCAAATCTATCCATATTCATGCCTTGATCCCTCAGCCTTGGTCACTATGCCATGATTATGATCCATACCAACTGAAATCCATATGCAAACCCCTGCTCTACAGTAAGTACCTAAAGTAAGCATGCATTGTGTTCACATAACCCAGTTGTCCTATGTAGTTTTAGAAAGACATTCCCTCAGCAGATCCTTATGAATGATGCCACATTAGGCTACTTCAAATTGCAGTAAACTACAGAGATAAGGAGGCTATGCCTCCACCTGCCATAACTGAACACCCAGTTAGTTTCATTTTCTCAATGCAGGCTACAAGATCCCACTGAACCCTTAATCATGCTTAATCAGAAAGATGTAACAGTGCTAATTGAGGATGCAGCAATATTTGGCATGTCACCTTGAGGAAAGGTGTCATATAGATTGAAAAAAAAAAGTAACACTTTGAATAGTTAGAATAGAAAAGTGAGACAAAGCCATTTTTCTTGTTCTGTCCAATACTCCTGTGAGAAAAGATGCAAAATAAAGTAGAAAAGAAGCAAGATGTTAGAGCCTTGAGACCAGTAATGGCTATTCTTGTAAAGAAGCAAACCATGAAGATAATAAGTAGGGTGTGAGGGAGTAGGCAGAATGAACACTCAGAAGAAAGAGAAATAATGAAAATGCAAATCCCCCAAGATTCCAAATCTATCATGATGGATGAAAAATGTACTCTCCACCTAGCATATTTATTATTGCTGTTATTGTTCAGAAGGAAATTTAAGGTAATGCACCTCAGTGCCATGGAAGCCATATGTCAAGACTAGAGTGTAAATATCAGACTTCTGAGGAACAAGAACAATCCCAGGCAATAAATTTAGGATTGACACTCTGAGTACAAGAGCAGTGGCCATCTTATAGTGGCATGAGAATATGAAACGATTTGGGATATTAGTTGATATATAAAGATGATTTTTAAAAATATTTTTTGGAAAGCTACATTCCAGAAATCACTATGACATCATAAGAATGGAATGAAATGAAGTTCATGGAAGCATAGAATCTTAGAGTTCCACAAGAAACCTTAGGGCTCATCTGGTCCAACCTCTTACCCTTTGTAGGAATGTCTTCTACACTGCAAATGCTGCAGAACCTACGGGATCCTGACAGATAGATAGCCAGCCTCTGTTTGACCCCTTCTAGTGACAGAGAGCTTACTTCCCTACCCATCCAGGTGCCTTCTTCTAGTGTTGAGAATTGTATTAGAAAAGATTTCCTTATGTCATGGAAATCTGCCTCCTTCTAACTTTCCACCCTTGGCACTAGTCCAGGCAAGTTAGGTTGTTTGTTCTGGATGCAACAGATTTCTTAATTTGAGGGAGATCAGATGCTCCAAAGAAAAACATTAATACCTCATTTGCCTGCTCTGTGATTTAAAGGAGCACATGGTACTGTTCTTTGGCATTGCTTTTTCTTCCTTCCACATCCCAACCCCAGAATCCACTGTCATACATGCTATCTCCTGTAACTCTCTTTCTCTTCCTATCCTTTATCCTTACTAAGAAAGGCAATGATGCCCTAACTGTTGCATTTGTGTGGCCCAGCTACAGATCTAATGTTTGTCCCACCTTTACCAATGACCTCCCTCTACTGTTCACAATATACACATGCCTCTTCACAATCAATTAAGTTAGTCAATAGATAACCTAAGTAATATCTACAATAGACAAAATACCATACCAGTTACTGCAAGAAATTCAAAAAGTTTAAAGCACTATTAGATTCTTAGTATGGTCCTCAAGGTATCTACAATACTTTTGGCAGACCCATGATAAGATAATCAACAAAAAATCACCTGGAATCACTGAACCTGTGACAAATACAAAATTCAAAGGGCCACAGAATCTTAGCTGTTTTTTATGACAATATCTCATGTGTTATAGTATTTTAGTGTTACAAAATGATTAGCTAGCCTATTTGCATTTTCATAAAATCTCTATGAGACAGGTACTACAGGTATTATTGTCCCTATTTTAGAAATGGGAAAACTGATACTCAGAGAGGTTATATTTCTAATTGTAACAATAACTTACATCAATTTAGTGTTTTACATACATTATATCTTTTTGTCTTTACAACGACCTTGTAAGGTAGGTGACATTTGTTTTACTACTCCCATTTTACAGATATTGAAACAAGCTCAAACAGGTTGAATGACCTACTGATATACTTCTAATCATAAAAATAACTGACACATATGTATAATTATATAATATATATTATATATGTGTGTATGCATGTATATGTGTGAATATATGTGTGTGTGTGTGTATATATATACACATATATGTATATATATATACATATATATATACATATATATATGTATATATCTTATTTGAGCTTCATAAATACATCCTTTAGGTAAGTATTTCCATTTACAGACAGGAAAGTTGACATTCCAAGAAATTAAGTAACTTAGCTAAAGTCATGCTATAATAAGCATTGGAAGTGAAATTCAAACATGGGTCTGCCTGCCTCCACATCCAGGTTTCTTCCCACTTTATTAAACTGCCCTTTGGGAACTATAGAAATAATGACATCCTTGCCAAGTCTACTGGCATGCCCGTGGCTATGCTAGGACCCACACTACCCACCCTGTAGGCTGGCCCCCCATGGAACTGGCTAAAAGCTTCAGTGTCAGCTCAGATTCCTAAACAAAACCAAGTCTTTCTGATTCTGCATATCTGCTCTACTTACTTTTAATTAAGTGATGTAAACTGTCACTTAACCAGAGGAGAGGATCATAGGATCAACTTTCTAGGTGCCTTCTCCCCTAAAAAAAAAAAGAGTCTTTTAAGAAGAGCCATTATATGCCTACACCTCATTAAAAGAATCAATATCATGCCGAATAGGAAAGTTTTAAGGGGCAAACATTATCTTAAAATGCCATTGTGCTTTTATTACAAGAAGGAGGGGTTTTTTTTTGGAAGGAAGGAAGGAAGGAAGGAAGGAAGGAAGGAAGGAAGGAAGGAAGGAAGGAAGGAAGGAGGGAAGGAAGGAAAGAAGGAAGGAAGGAAGGAAAGAAGGGAGGGAGGGAGGGAGGGAGGGAGGGAGGGAGGAAGGAAGGAAGGAAGGGAGGGAGGGAGGGAGGAAAGGAGGAAGGGGGAGAAAGAGAGAGAGAGAGAGAGAGAGAGAGAGAGAGAGAGAGAGAGAGAGAGAGAGAGAGAGAAAGAAAGAAAGAAAGAAGAAAGAAGAAAGAAAGAAAGAAAGAAAGAAAGAAAGAAAGAGAAAGAAAGAGAGAAAGAAAGGGAGAGAGAGAGAGAAAGAGAGAGAAAGAAAGAAAGAAAGAGAAAGAAAGAGAGAAAGAAAGGGAGAGAGAGAGAGAAAGAGAGAGAGAAAGAAAGAAAGAAAGAAAGAAAGAAAGAAAGAAAGAAAGAAAGAAAGAAAGGGAAGGGAAAGGAAGACGACAAGACACTACAGGACAAGACAAGACAATTCAAGGCAGACAAGACTAGACCCTGCAGGCAGCTGACCGTGACTACAACATGTTGAGGAATATGACATCTATACATGCCAAGTCTTTGTTCAACTGTTTCATTCACTGTCCCTAGCCATGGAGCAGATTGAGAATGAAGCACAAAACAGCCGTTGGGGAAAGGCAAGCCCCTCAGACCTACACTACTGCAACCTGTTCTCTGTGAACCACCGCTAGCCTAGACAGGGCCCATCGGTGGATGGCAGTTAGCAAAAGCCATGGTCAAAATAGCATCGAGAGAGAGAGAGAGAGAGAGAGAGAGAGAGAGAGAGAGAGAGAGAGAGAGAGAGAGAGAAGCTCAGTAATATTTTTAATTAGCCTCATCTTTAGATCTCCACTTTCCAGCTAGCATGTGTCTTTTCCTGGGGTCAAAATTGTTAGAGGCACCTGCTGGAGATTTCATTTCAGTTTATTTGGAAGAGATTAGGCATCTGCTGGGTTGGAAGCCATAGTTGCTCTAATAAAAAAAGACAACCACAATACATTAATTGTGTTATATAAAGATCCAGCCTACTTAGGGTGGTTCCAATTGGAAGGAACTGTAGCCAAACCAGGATTAGTCCTTGAACTCAAAGATGGGCTACTGTGGACTCCCCTGCACTCATTCCACACCAACCAAACTCCCCATTGGGATCTATTAGAAAGAACCCTTAATGGGTGCAATGTGGGAAGAATCACTGATGTTTTCCTGAGCCATTTGAGGATGAGCTTGCCAATTTCCATAGAAATGTTCTTTAACTGGGATGTGTCCAGCTTTAATAAGTCATCTTTTCCCTTCCATAAGAAAGACTCTGAACACATCTCCCCTGCTATTCAGTTGCCTTGGACCTGAGCTGGTCTTCTCATGAAGAAAAGGTGGGAATGAATCTTTTAATATTAGAATCTCAGAGTTAGAATAAAAAACTTCAAGGTCATGCAGAGGTAGCTTGAAACACATGGAAGAGTTCTAGGCTTGAAATCAGGAGACTTGGGTTTGAGTCCAGGTTGATGCTGAGCAACTAATTTGCAGCCTCACTCCTATCCTTCAATTAAGCTCTCTAAGATTTAGTTTTTTCCTCTGTAATACGAGGATGATAACACTTAAACCAACAACTTTCCATGGCTGTTGTGAGGAAGACCTGTTGTAACGCTCTAAATAAAGGTGAACAACTGTTAGCTATTACAACCCTACCTGAATTGCAAATTATGAACCCCCTCTACCAGCCAGAGTGTATTTCTTCCTTTGTCACCCCACTTTGAACTGTCTAGCTTCAGGTTATAGGAGCTTAGAATCTGGAGCTGGAAAAAACTTTAAAGCTGCCATCACCTACCCCAGGACCTTCATTTTACAGATGCAACTGAGGATCAGCTGTTTGCGATTAAAGTATTATTTGACAGGGCGGGACCTAGGCAAATTGTGAAATTGGCAACATTTACCTTCAGTGTCTTCCTCCCTTTCAACATCTACACTACCACCCCCTTTCAGCCAGATGTTTTTCTCACTTTACTCAGACCCCTTTTGCCATAAAGACGGGTGATCTCCACAAAGTCATTGACAGTGAGGGGTTTGTGCCTTAAGGTGCTGTACCTCTTAAAGGACTTAAAATTTTATATCAGAGCCTGAAGAGTAATAGAAATGAATCTCTCTGATGGTGGGATTTCTAGTACTATGGCATCTGGTTAGAGATGACTGGGGGTAGGGAGGCTTCCCAATCCCCCCCCCAAATCCCACCACCTATAGATAACCACTTAATGCACCAAAGTGCAGCACCAGCCATGCTAACTGGGGAGGTTGCTTCTTTCAGAAATGGCTCCCTTCTCCATGATGAATTGTCTCTCTTAAGTACTATTCTGGGAACACAACCAGCATTCAATAAATGCTCATCATCTGTTCATTTAACTCTTAAGCTGTCACTCAAGCTATTTGGTGACCATCAGAAAAATGCTGTATTTTTCCCAAAAAACAACATTAGGTGAATTTGAGGCTCACTCTGTTTACTCCTATGCCATAATCTGTGGTTATATTCTTGGCAAAGATCTAGCCCATAAAGAGAGAAAAATATTTTTTGAAAACATAACAGTATTTAAGTGATACATGGCCAATATGATATCGAGCCAGAGACCACTACCAACATAACTCCTGCCAATGCCTCTTCCCTTTTAAGGGTAAAAGATCTACTAAAAACAATGACAGGGGTGGAGGAGAGAAGGGAGGGATGGCTATATCCTAAAATTTGAATGATAGAACCCACTGTGCAAAATTATTTCCCCCATAAATCTCAAATTCCACTATTCAAGATTTATTACTTTAAGTTTTGAAGTCTTTTTTGTCTTCTGGAGTTTCATATTAAAACAAAATGCTGCTAGGAAGCTTACTCCATTACCATGGATGCAGAAAACCCTAGAACCTTAGAATAGTCAAAGTTTGTAAAGGTCATCTCTACTAAGAAAATGGAAGCTTCTTGAGGTCAGGGACTAACCTCATTATTGTCTTTGTGGTGCCAGCACCTAGCACAGAAATGGACAACTTACTAGCATTGAGTGGGATGTAACAGTGAAGTGGTAGTCATGTCAGTTTGCTAATGAACCATAATAAACAGTAGGGGTAGAGGGAAGGGGTTAATGTAATGATAGCTGCTAGTCCTTAAGATAGATAAGGACTTAATAAATGCTTACTGATTGGTAGATTGATCTAATCCAACTTCCCACCCCATGCAGAAATCCCCTCTCCAACATTCCTGACAATCAACATTTTCAGTGACACCATGACTTCCATGATGGACCTTTATATGCAGGGTGTTCCAAAAAGTCTTAGTGAAGTTTGAAGCTATCAAAACTTAAACTGCACAAAGACTTTTAGGACACACTGTATTTTTAGATTAGAATGATGTCCCTTGTAAATCTCTCCTCTGTGATAAATATTCCCACTCCTTTCAGGAAATTCTCATATTATGCTGTTTCCAAATGCCTTGTTATATCCTAATCACCTTTCCTAGACACTCTCCATTTTTTCAATGTCCTTCTTAAAATGCAGCACCAAGAATAAGACAGAGTGCTGCACACATGGTCTGATCAGTACAGAGTTCAAAGGGGCTGTTTCTTTCCATGATCTGGAGGCAGCCTGACCGTTAGCTCTTTCAGCAGTCACATTACACTGTTGTATACTGTTGACCTGTCAGGGTAAGAGATGGGAAATGTTATTTGGAGACAGCTGGTGAGAAAGGCCCAGACACTGAACCACCAGTATATAGACTTTACTTTTTTTTTTTTACTTCTGACCACTGAAAATTTTTTTATATGTTAATGATAATTGTGATAATAATGATAGCCAACACTGATATAGTGTATTTTCAAGTTTGTAAAGGGCATTACATACATCCTCTCATTTGATCCTCACAACAGCCCTATAAAATAGATGCCATTATTAGGTCTACTTTACAGATGAGGAAACTGAGGCTGAGAGAGGTTAAGTGACTCAGCCAGGGTCAGACAACTATTAAGTGTCAGAGGCAGGATTTGAACTCATCTTCCTAACTCCAAATCCACTAGGCCAGAGGCATCAAACTTACTACCCTGAAAAATTCCCAAGCAGCTTAAACCAGATTAAATGTAACTGAAGAATGTATAACAAAATAAATAAAAATACTATATAACAGATAATGTTGTTCTCTACATTGGTTTATACCCAGTATTGATCCATTTCTATTTGAATTTGACATCACTGCTCTATACCAACTACCAACTCAAATCCTATCCCATTACCAAGTTCAACTAAAGAAATCTTTAAGGGGAAGCTAGGTGGTGCAGTGGATAGAGCTCTGGCCTTGGAGTCAGGAGGACCTGAGTTCAAATCTGGCCTCAGACACTTAATACTTACTAGCTGGGTAAGTATTAATTGCCTCACCAAAAAGCAAAATTTTTTAAAAAAAAGAAAGAAATATTTAAGCATCATATATCTCTAGGCACTGGGAATACAAAGGTGGGAACTGAAGTCCCTGCACTCAAGAAACTTCTATTTCACTTGGCAGGGGGAGGAGGGCAGTGTGTTAGGGGGGACACATGCCCACAATTAAGCATGGTACTGTTCAAGGACAACTGAGGAGACAGAATACACTCACAATTCAGGAAATCAGGGACGACTTAACAGAGCTGATGCCTGAGTTGAGATTTGAAGAAATATGAGAATTCCAAAAGTTGGACATGAGAAAGAAGTGCATTCCAAACATAGGGAAAGTGGCTTGTACAAATACCCAGAGGCAAGGAGAGGGAACATCTAGGTCAAGGAACAGCCAGGAATCCAATTGGGTTGTAATGTGGAGTATGAAAAAGTCCTGGAAACGTAGGTTGGAGTCAGATTGTGGAGGGTTTAAATGCCAGGCTAAGGATTTGGAGATATCTTTTCCAAAGAAACTGTGGGGAGCCATTGAATGCTTTTGAGCAGAGGAATAAAATGGACTGTTCTCATTTTACATAAATTTGTATTCTACAAATTTGACTTTATGTAAACAATTCTGAAAGAAATTCACATTCCAAAAATAAATTGTATAGTACTATGCTTTCTTTCTCATTTCCTGCCCCTCAGCTTGGTGCTCTGAGGCCTCCCACCCTCCCCAACACCCCCCACCAGAAAAAAAAATGCTTAAAATAAAACTCTCCAAGTGAAAACAGAAGACCAGATACAGAGACCCCCAGTACAACCACCACCTGATTGGGGTGGGGGGGAGGGGTGTGCCTGGTTTGAATTGAGACCCTAGGCCCTGAGAAAGAAGGCCTTTGGCCCACTCTGCCTACCCCCCTGCAAGTCGACAATCCTCTCCAGTCTGTGTCCCTGACCTGGCCCCACGTCTGCTCCCACTATCCCGGTTCTTCCTCTTGGCTCTGGCAGGCCTTAACATGGTTGGCCCCTATCTGGGTGTTCACCCTCCTGCTCTTGCTTATCAGTCCCCAGCACCCACAAGTCTTGAACCATGTGCTGACCCACTCCCAGCACAGCATGTGTCTCCCTTCCTATCTCTATTCCTCCCTTCCTTCCCCACATCCTCAGGCAAATCTGCATTATGTAAAAATCACTTTACATAGAGGTCAGTAGAATGGTCCACTTACATAAAATGACACCTGTTTGCAGTTAAATCTGTATTTTGGAAGATTATTTTGGTGGCTCCATGAAAGACTAATCAGGAAGTTATTACATTGGTTGTCCAGGTGAGAACCGATAAGAAATCTGAATTAAGACAGTGGTTGTAGATAGGAAAGAAAGGGACAGATAAAAGAGATATGGTAAAGGTAGAATCCTATCTAGGGGGCTCAGATGAGATGCTACCAGAAATCAGGCACCAGATCTCTTTAACTTGCTTGGTGCAAGCCCAACACAAGGAATATATGTAGAATGTAATGTATAGACTGTACCACTTATATGGCATCATGCTGCTTCATACATATTATGTCTTAGCTCCCTCAAAGAGATTACAATGTGCTTAATGGTAAGACCCAGAACTTCCTTTTTTCCTTAACACCTCATATTCCCTAATAGTGAACATAGCACATAGTACTACTACTTCACTAAATAGTAGCTGGCTTCTATGGTAATCTTAAAACTCAAAAGTCTGTTCACTCTGTCATCAAAGGAATTTAACTAGAAACCAACTGGAAACCGAGCTGAAGACCAGAATGAATGACTTACCAATTACTTGTTGTCCACTTGTTTTTTTCAGTTGTGTCCAACTCTTTGTGAACTCATTTGGGATTTTCCTGGCAAAGATACTGGCGTGGTTTGGCATTTTCTTCTCCAGCTCATTTTACAAATGAGGAAACTGAGGCAAACAGGGTTAGGTGACTTTCTAGTTAGTTTCTGTAACCAGATTTTAACTCAGAAAGATAGGTCTTCCTGACTCCAGGCCTGGCATTCTATCCACTGTGCCACCTAGCTGCCCTGGCATAGTTGGCAGGATTACTAATTGCTACCAGTAGTTTATATTGACTGTGAAGAATCTTGAGGACAAGCAGCCAAGGTTCACTAGCAAACTGGTTTATCATTCAACTGTAGTCATACCCCACCCAAAGCCAGTGAGCTGTCAAACCCCCCAGCAACCCAAAAGCCAATCATCACCAAGGTCCCAGGAGGCAGGATTTGATGAAAAGGAGAACGTGTACACACCAAAAAGCCAGAGCAAGCTTAAACTAGGGTGGCTGGAGACTGAAATCCAATAGCTGTCACAGGTGAGAAAACAAACTGTCTGGCAAAGACACAGAGATGGAGGAGAACATACATGACCAGGAAGTCAAAATGCAGAGAAGGGCTTGACTTGACTGCTTGTCTGATTCCGTCTGATCCTGCCAAAGATTCCTTCTTTTTATTGCATATGCTCATGTTGCCCATTGCCAGCTGGTACTAACTTCAAACTCAGCTGCCCCTGACAGGCTGCGGGCTCATAAAATTGACCATGTTCACTTCTCTATTAACTTATTGAAAAACAGAGAGTAGGATGGGCACTTCTCCCTCCTGAGTGGCCCAGAGATAACTCCCACCCTTGCCGCTAAAACCCACCAGCAAAATTAGCAGCCAGAAGGAGGCATGATGCCCTTTTACTCATTGACCAGAAAGAACGATGACTTTCTCCAACCATCACAGAGGCCAAGATAGGCATGATCACAGGGAAGAGAAACAGTATGGTATAGTGGGAAGAGCAGTATAATTAGCATTAAAACTCTTAGGTTCAAATCCTGGCCATGCCACTCAGTTAAATTCAAAGCAACTAGTATTTATGAAGTATCTACAGTATGCAAAGCACCATACCACGCAGGAAGGATACAAAACAAAAATAGAAACAGTCCTGCCTTCAAGTAACTGATATTGTGTAACCTTGGACAAATCACAATTTTCTAGATCTCATTTGCATCTATAAAATGTAGAGGTTGGACGAGATGATCTTTAGGGTCCCTTCCAGCTTGAAAGCCTATGAATTTCTGATGGATGTTTGGGCATCAAGCTCACGGTCTTAATCTAAGCCAGGGATGGGGAACCTGCAGCCTCGAGGCCACATGTGTCCTTCTAGGTCATTGGGTACGGCCTTTTGACTGAGTCCAAGTTTTACAGAGCAAATCCTTTTATCAAGGGGATTTCTTCTGTGAAGTTTGGGTTCAGTCAAAGGGCCATACTTGAGGACCTAGAGGGCCACATGTGGCCTCGAGGCTGTATGGGAACCTAAGCTGGCCTAAGCTGTTCCCCATGCCTAGTCACCCTCTTGCCTTCCTATCTTGCTCATTCACAATTCAGCTTAAGTTCCCCTTCCTGGATAACTACAGCCTTCTCTACTCTGAATGCACAGAACAAAATGTATTATCCACATTCCTTATTTGGCACTTGCAATATTATGCTTTATATTATTATTTAACTATATCATATATGTATATCTTAGCTTCCTGATGAGATTACAAGGTCCTTAAGGGCAGGATCCATATCTTTTTATTTTGTATGTCTCATTCATTTCACCTAGCAGAGAGCTCTGAACATCATAGAAACTCAACATATAATTTCATGAAAGAAGAAAAAAATCAGAGTAAAACTTCCAGACTCCCAGGGAATTAATGAGAGTGAGTAAATGTCCGTTTACTCCGGCCTGAGAGAGGTCTTCTTTGGATACTCTTCCTTGACCTTAGAGAAGGAAAAGGAAGGGTCCTTAGGGCCATGCTCCCAGCACTGAGTCTAGTCATCCTACTCTGCAGCCAGTTCTCATCAGCAACCATTGCCCCAGCCACCCAACCAGCTCAGGCCAGTACATCCATCCAGCTGCATCCCAATACCTGCACACAGATACAGACTAGCAAAGGTGCACCAGGAGTTCCTTTTCTTCTTGGAATACAGAGGTCAGGGCCCACTTCCTCTGTGCTAAGGTACTGACCTAGGAGGCACAAACACTCACACGGGACACATTGGACAAAGTGTCATTCATAGTAGGATCGAGTTTTCTAGAAGGCCAAGTTCCTCCAATGAAACTTCCTCTAGCATGTCCTCCCAGTGCACTGGGAAATTTCTGAACCCCAGCATCAGACCTGTCCCTTACGCATACTCATTAACTCAGGCAGAATACACCTCTAGGCCTTTTGCTCCTTCATGATGAGCCTGCATTCTGTAGCAACTCAATGTTCCTGATATGTAATGGCCTCCGATGTCCACTGTGCAAAGTCCAAGCTGGGAGCATAGTCTATCTTGGCATGACTCCTCCTACCAAGATAAAAATCATGACTTCCTTGTAACAGCATAACAGAGCCACTGCCTAAGTCTGAAAAAGAGAATTTTAATATAAACCTTGATTCCATCTGTCTTTCAAAAAGAAAAACTCATGGTAATTGCCTTTAATCATGTTCATTTACCATTTTCTCAGATGCTTAACAGCTGAAAGGTTGGGGGGAGGCACAAGTAATTAATAAAAGCTGTTCTTCTTCCTTGATTTTACATTTTTGTGGATGTTTAAAATGTCACCACCAGTGCCCCCACGTTACTCAGCCGATTTATATATTACATTTCAGAAATGAACCTACTGACAAAACCCACATGTTCGTATGTAGAGTGTTTCTCAGGGTGAATCTAATCCTACTTATTAAAAAAAAAAACAG
This sequence comes from Phascolarctos cinereus, assembly GCF_003287225.1. Taxonomy (NCBI): domain Eukaryota; kingdom Metazoa; phylum Chordata; class Mammalia; order Diprotodontia; family Phascolarctidae; genus Phascolarctos; species Phascolarctos cinereus. Next base: position 142,538,817 of record NW_027556098.1, read on the forward strand.
ACTTTCAAAAGCTACTGATTAAGAAGAAGCCATCCTCAAGAAAAGTTCAATTAACAGATGAACAATATATTGTAAATATTTACATCTTAACATTCCATTTGAACTGCATTTCAAGGCTAAGAATTGGCCCATTGGGAACTCAGCAGTAGCAATACTTCCCTTTCTAACACAGAAATATAAAACGTTCCCTTGAAAATTTAATTCAATTCAACAAGCATTTTCTTGGCACCTGATATGTACTAGGCACTGTGCAAAGGCAAAAGCAAAAACATTCTCTGCCCTCAAGGAATTTACGTTCTATTGAAGAGTGAAGGGCATATATGAATTATTATACAGGTTATAAAATGCAACATGGAATTGGAGGAGAACAGCAACCACTGGCAAAGGCCTCCTATAGGAGGTGATACCTGAACTGTGTTTTGAAGAAAGAGGTGATGGGCAATAGGTGCAAAATAAAGCATCCATTTTCAGATATGGCCAATATGTTGATTTCTTGTTTAATTTTGTTTCATTATGCTTATGTTACAAGGAAGGTTTCTATGGAGAGAGTGAGAGTCATTGGGGACTGAAAGTAATGTTAAAAAAAAAAAGAAAAAAGCATCAACAAAACATTTAAAAAGAAAAAAATAGGAGTGCAAAATGAGGAGTGGAAACAACAAATGTAGACAGCTTTTTCTAAGAGTTTAGCTGTGAAAAAGAGGAGAGAAATAGAAAAATAGCTTGAGGAGATGGGAGGGTCAAATGATGGATGGGATTCTTAAGGATAAGGAAGATCTGGCAAAGTTTATAGGGAGTAGAGGACACAGGAGGGGGAAGGGAATGAGGAAGGGAGAGAAGGAAAGAAGGAAGGAAGGAAGGAAGGAAGGAAGGAAGGAAGGAAGGAAGGAAGGAAGGAAGGAAGGAAGGAAGGAAGGAAGGAAGGAAGGAAGGAAGGAAGGAAGGAAGGAAGGAAGGAAGGAAGGAAGGAAGGAAGGAAGGAAGGAAGGAAGGAGGGAGGGAGGGAGGGAGGAGGGAGGGAGGGAGGGAGGAAGGGAGGAGAGAGGCAGGAAGGAAGGAAGAGAGGAAAAAGATGAAAAGAGAAAGATTGAAAATTAGAATAAGGGCAGAATGATTGATTGCAGAGATTAAGTAACAAGTCAAGATGGGAGGAAATGGGATCAGGGCCACAAGCAAAAGAGCCACCATATCTTCAGACTGGATCAAAACAAAAGAGAATATGGACCAGGGCAGAGCCCATGGGGACGGTGGGGTGTGAAGGGGGGAGGGGGATTGTGAGGGACATTGAGATGTAGAATAGGAGAAAAGAGGGAGCATCCAATGAATGACCTCTATTTTCTCAGTAAAGTATGAGATGAGGTCCTCTAATTAGAGGGCAGTAGCAGGGGGTGGTCTGTGAGGTGTAAAGAGAGAAGAAAAGATTCTGGTGCAGTAACTGTGGAGAATGAAATAGAGAGCCAATTAGGGAAGAGTTAAAAGCACTGGTTGTCTTGCGGGAGTGTTGGCCTGGAACTGATGTCACTATGAGGGTGAAGAATAGGGAGAGATGGAAGTAAAGCCCAATATCTGGAGCTCACCTCCCAACACTCGATAGCACTATCAATTCAGGTCCCCAGAGTGAGACTACATCTCCCCTCAAGGATCTAGGAGTAGTCCTGAGAGTGTTGGGAGCAGGGGAATGGATCTAATGTTATGTGTCACAAGTACCTTCTGATGTTCTTCCCTCCACCCCTGCAGTTGATTATCAATGATATTAATCAACAAGATTTAATAAGCTATTAAAAATGGGCATTTACTAGGATGACATAGTTGATACAAAATACTCCCCCAGCTATGTTACCCTCTCACCAGCATGTACATAATCAAAGGAAAAGTGGGCTCAAACTTAGAGAGTATATGGAGCAAAAGGGTGACTCACAGCTCCTGGAAGTCCTTTTGCTGGAGTCCTCAAGATATTCCCCTTAGATAATGTGTAGCTTTTCTCCTGTAGAACCTCGACTCTGCCTTCTTCATCACAATCTCGCAGATACTGCCACCAGCCTCTGCTATCCTAGGGACACTGCTGGAACAGCTATAAAAAGTACAAATCCTCTGGGCCCTTCAAAGCACACTGAATCCTCCTCTAGCCAAGGGGAGGAGAGAGACTGATGTCAAGGCCCGAGTTCTCCACTCCTCCTAAGTGATTCCTTCTCAGGACTTGGGTAGAGGCAGACCTCAAACTCTGATTCAAAACTAGCTCTCCAGCTATAAACAAGTTCCACAGGTCATGATCAAGTCTGAACAGGTTTTCTGTCACACCTAGGTGAAATCCAGCTTTGTTTATACCTAGCTCATAACTCTGATTGATGTTTTTTCCTAAGCTATAATGATAATAGCTAAAATTTATACAGTGCATACTATATACTATATGCTAGACACTGTACTAAGCAATTTAGAATTATTATCTTGTTTGGTCATAACAACAGCCCTGAAAAGTAGGTGCTATTATTATCCCCATTTTACAGATGAAGAAAGTAAAACAAACAGAGTTTAAATGACTTGTCCAGGATCACATGACTAAGTAAATTCTGAGATCTGGATTTAAACTCAAGTCTTTCTGATTTCAAACCCAGCACTCTATCCACTGAGCCATATAGCTACCTCTAGTTATCTTGTTATGGCAAGTTATCTTGTCATCTTGTTTTAAATGGGTTGTGGTGATAGATCGATGGACTCAACCCATCCCTACTCTTATACAATTGTGGCAGATTATGGTCAAATAGAGGAATTTAAGAGTTTTTCACCACGAAATTAAACCAATTGTGGTTGATGGTGAAATCAAGAATATGGCCACTCCTGTGTGTGGCAAAGATGGAAATATGTAAGCCATGAGGGTCAAGAGGATCCTGAGCCAAGAGACTCATGGGAGGGGACATCAAAATATGTATTGAAGTCATCAAATATAAGGAGAGCAGTTAAAGCAGAGAAGATGACTGTGAGCCAATTGCTGAACTTGAGAAAGGACGATCTGCCGGGCATAGTGGTGCACACCTGTAATCCTTGCTATCAGGAAGGCTGAGGCTGATGGGTCTCTTGAGTTATATAGTTTTGAGCAGCAACATGGTAAGTCACTCAGGCCTCTGCAATAAGTTTTGTGAGCTTATGGCAAGCTCCAGGGAGCAGGGTGACAATAAGTTGTCTAAGGATAGTTGAACTAGCCTGGGTCAGAAACAAGGCGGTCATAGCTTGTATGCTGACCACAGTGGAACCAGTACTGTAAATAGCTCCTTTACTTTCAGCCTGGCTGACATAGGAAGTTACAGTTCTGATTAAAGATAGAGAGAGAGGGGCAGCTAGGTAACGCAGTGGATAGAGCACAGGCCCTGAAGTCAGGAGGACCTGAGTTCAAATCTGGCCTCAGACCAAACACTTGACACTTACTAGCTGTGTGACCCTAGGCAAGTCACTTAACCCCAATTGCCTAAAAAAAAAATAGTAAAGAGAGAGAGAGAGACAGAAACAAAGATGGATACAGGTAGAGAGACAAAGACAAAGAGGCAGAGGCCAAGAGAGAGAGACAGAAAATAGTCTGGAGACCAGTAAATAACTGCCACTAACAGAGAAAACTTTAAAGGAGGGGAGGCTGTAAAGTTTTATTAGCAGAAGGAGAGTGTTGGAAATGGCAATGAGGACCAAGAAGTATTCCTGTTCCTCTTCCTGCTTAACAAATGTGGGCAGGATGAGCAGGAGTGAGAGAGGGGGACAGAGGGAAATACATCTGGTACTGGAGAGGACGGCCAGGAACATAGTGTCTTCAGAATATCAGAAGATAGAAGGAAGGTAGAGGGAAAAAGTTAGGCTAAATGAAAGTTTGTAAAAATAGAGTGAGGATTCCAGAAGGCACAATGAAAGATGGTGACAGAGGAAGACAATAAGCTGGAAAGGGCTGAGGTTAATGGAGATAAGAGAAAGAAGAGTGCTAGCAAAGACAGGGATTGTTTTAAATGAGGCAGCCTATGGCTCTGTATCACTGAGATTAGAAGAGGAAGAAATAAGAGTTGGCTAGCCACAGGGAAAGCATGCAGTACCTTTTGACTGGAATGCTCACCCTCAAGAGTCCTATGGATGGCAGAAAGCTCTGTCAGTTCTCATACACTAGGGAAGAAGGGAGATTGGACCTGGTGTCAGGGCACTCACTACTCATAGATGAATTTCTGATGGTGAAGTCTGATATCTGAGTCTTCAGGTCTGGAAAAGGTCCTGTAAGCAAGTGTTTGGTGGCTAGAATCAAAGAATTTGGCTCTGATACCTGAGGCTGAGTCAAGTCCAACAACAAAAGCTTTGACTGTGTGTTGTATGTGCAAGGCATTGAAGATAAAAAAGAAAAATGAGAAGAAAGCACTCCCCTCAGAGAGTTTCCATTCTAGGATGGGTTTGGAAGGGAATACAGTACGATATGTACAACATCTCTATGAGGTAGATGCTATTATAATCCTCATTTCCAGAATCCTCAGGTGCAGCTATGTGACACAGTGGGTAGAGAGCTGGGCCTGGACCAGAAAGATCCGAGTTCAAATCCAACTTGGTTGGGTGACTTGATAAGTCACTTAACCTCTGTCTGCCTCAGTTTCCTCAATTGGAAATTAGGATAATAATAACACCTACTTCACAAGGTTGTTGTCAGAATAAAATAAGATATTATTTAAGTGCTTGGCACATAGTAGGTACTTAATAAATGTGTGTTCCCTCCCTCTACCTCCTATTTTACAGATGAGGAAACTGAATCTCAGAAAGGTTAAATGATATACCAATGGACACACAGTCAGAAAGAGTCAGAGGCAGGATTTGAACACAGATATCTCCTGGCCCCTAGGCCAGTATACCATGCTACCTCTTAAAGATGGGATGTGGGTTTTTTCCTCCAGGAAAAAAGGGCTTACTTGCTCCAGGGAAACAGCTTCAAGAAGAAGGTACTTCACGAAAACGTCTCACGAAAAAGAACAAGTCCCTTAGCAACTGTGCAGCAATTCCCTCATTTGCCCAAAGCTCTAATTGAAGGAGATTCTACTTACACAATGAGGCAATTTTCTCCACAATTGCAAAGGCCCCCTGAGCATCTCTGATGCTGCCTACTTGTTAGCCAGAAGGTGAGTGGTAACATGTGCATTTCAGCACCAGGCTTAGAACAAATTGTGGTCCGTGGGGCCAAGAGCCAAACACACCAGGTGGGTTGCTTCTAATTATTGCTGTAACCAAGAAAAGCCATCCACTTGAGGAGGAGGGTAATGCTCAGGACAATTTAAGAAAGTTTAGAAAATTGAATTTACCCAACCAAGTCATTGTCTATTATTGTGAGGCCAATCATCCAGATAGTTGGAAGCTGTCAGACTCCTCATTCTCTTGCTTGGTTCTCCCCGCCCCCCATCCCATTTCTCAGGAGTGCAGGTATCAGAAGAGGAAACAGTCAGATATAAGGATAAAGTTCTCCAAGCATGGTAGACTATACCTCTGATCTCTGATACCATGTAGGCTGAGGCTAATGGATCCCTTGAGTTCTGAGCTGCTGTGGGCTATGTTGATTGGGTGTATACTAAGTCTAGCATCAATTTGGTGAGCTCTCAGTAGCAGGGAGGCAACCAGGTTGTTCAAGGAGGGGTGAACCAGCCCACATTAGAGGCAGAGGGGATCAAAGTTCCCCTGTTGGTTAGTAATAGTATTGGGACCTGGAAGTGGTCCTTGCACTTCTGACCTATGTCATGTAGAGAAACCCAGTCTCTTAAAAAAAAAAAAAAGATAAAACCCAAACCAAGCCTTTCTGGTCCTTCCAAAAAGGTTGAGGGGCAGAGATGGAGAGAAGGCAACGAGAGGAAAAAAGAACATGCAGCAGATTTGAAATTTGTTGCAATCTGGGGCTTATCTGTGGATTTCCAGTTCCCTGAACTGACCCACCTGATGGCACTTGCCTTTCTTTGCCATCTGTTATTTTGGGGGCACTTGCTTTCTTTCCCAAGGGCTGAGGAACTGGATATAGTTAACTTTTAGAGTTTCCTTCTGGCTCTAAGAATTTAAGACCACTATTTTCTGCAACCCTTAGGGCTGACACCAAAACAAAAGGTTCTGAAATTCATTGCCCACAATTTCTATCTACCTTCAGCCCTTATTTAAGCTGACCTCCAAAGCATTATTCACCCAACAATAAAGCTTATGAGGAATGCTCCCAAGCCCCCTTCTTAGCACAGCAAATGACAAAGAAACAAAAATCACTATGGGTTTGCTCATTAATGTCAAAATGGGCCAAAGGCATTGAAGACTGGGACCAAAGATAATTCTATGCCGACCAGTCAAAAACTGGCACATTTGGGGCCTTTGATATGGGGCCTTTGCTCTCAAAGACTCCCCCAAAAAAAATTTTAAAGCAAAGAAAGAAAAATCCAGGTAATTCATGTGAAATATTAATTAAAATGCAAATTAAACCGAAACAGTGTGACTTTAAAATGTGCTCTCTGAAGTTTTCATGAATATAAAGCATATGACAAGCTCCTGTTTTAAATGATCTGCATAAATGTATGATGTTGAAAAACTGCTTGACTTGAAAATCACCCACTGAGGTGGGGAACTGCAAATCTTCGACAGGAACAGTTTCATTTCAGGAGAAGGGCAAAGGGAAAGAAGGACACACTCCTTGAAAAAGCAGCACAGTATGGTAGAAAGTGCCTTAATTCTGCAGCAACCTTGGGTAAGTCATCTGACTACCCTCGGTCTTCATTTCCTTGTCAGTTAAATGAGAGGGGCTTGAAGATCCCTCTCAACTCTATCATTATGATCTCATGCCACTGATGATGAGTTAAGATCCTCTCCCACTGACCTGTGCTTATCTGGGAAGTCACCATAGCTTCTCCCCCATAGCCACGTCTGAGTAAATCTGTCTTTTCACCTAAATGAATTTAAAATGATACCTGAAAGTGAAGTTGGACAATCTTTTTAAAATGGCACCAGAGATGTTAATTCATTCCTTTTAGAGTATCAGGAAAGGAGGGGCTAAACAAGTACTGATTCTAGGGAGGGTAAGAGAAATGGGGAGAGAGTCTACACAGATTCCTTTGGGATGGGGGAGATAGAACATAATCCCAAAATTAAGAGAGAGAGTGACTCAAACCAGTCAAAGACTTACGACTGTTGACATTCAGGGAACCATATGTTGAGGTTCAGAGGTTTAGGGGTGCTAGGACCCTGAAATAGTGATATGTGAGTCCTGCTCGAATGAATTCAACCCAAGTCTTCTTTCAGCCAAAGACAAGGTTTACTAAAGATCCACCATATTGGCCAGACTTTTAATGAATCCAAACATTTGTGACACTCATATTGACAAGTGGGCTAAAGTAAGTCTCAGCCACTGGCTAGATTTTAAGAATCTGAACACTTGGCTAGACTCTTAAGGAATCTGAGCTATTGGCCAGATTTTAAGAATTGAAGCCCCTTAATGGAGACCAGGTAGACCTTATATACAGAAAGATTGTGGGAGGGATCTAGGAGTGGCCAAGTAATCTGGGTAACTGGAGGAGGGGTCTGGGAGAAGGGGTATCTTAATAAGAGTGGTCAGTAGGCTAGGGTGACTGGAGGAGCGGTCTAGGGAGGATCTTGATGGGAGTGACTGGGAGGTTGAAAATGGGGTCTAGATAGGATCAAGGGTAGGAAGTAGCTGAGGGCCATGAGGAGGTAACAGACAATGGAGGGCTGGGCTAGGTTAAGGGTAACAGAAAATTGGGAGATTGGGAACAGGGGATAAGAAAAGGTCAGTTGATAGGATTATAGCCTCAGGTGAATGCTAGAGACTTCCTTGATGTGGTGAGAGTTCAAGGAGAGACCAAGGGTAGGGTTTTTCAAGGGCCCATTTTCAAATGGGACCCAAATTTTTTGGGGGGGTAAGGTACAAAGGTCTCAGCTTGAGCCTGTACCCCATCACTACCAGCAACTATAAGGATCCATAGATAGATGAGACCAGTGGCAACAATCCCACTAAAAGGCCATCTACCATTCTCCCATCTATATAGCACTATGCAGCCTTGACCACATCATTTAAACTGGCTTAGTCTCTGTTTTCCTACCTGTAAGATGGGTATGATAATTACACCAATAGAAATTGTCAGAAGAAGACAAAGAGAACCCAGAAAGCTCCTTAGTCAGCAAACGTATTCATAATTTGCCAAGCTTTGTCTCCTTTCATCCTTACAATAATTTCTTTAGTATAGGTGCTATTGTTATACCTGTTTTGGGTTGCACAGTTCTACAGATGGCAGGATAAGTTTGATTGTTGTAACATGCAAATGGAATTGGCTATAATTTTTTTTCTTTGCTGTCATTTGTTGGGCATCATACAAATATAGCTGCAGATTTAAAAAAAAAAAACCTTTCTCCTTTTCTGTCCTTTCCTCAGAGGTTCATCTATTCTCTAATCTCCATTTCTTAAGAGTTTGATTATTATTTTCTTTTGTCTTTTAAGTATGATAAATCTTGTTAATCATCTCAATGCCCTTCTCAGGAGAACAGCTATCACAGAAGGAAGCAGTCAGTTAAAGGATTTAGTTCTATCCTGGTGCAAATTCTCCAAAGATAGTATAAAGGCCAAGGAGAACAGAGAACCCCTTGGCCAGCCAGGAATATTACCATGCTACTACCTTGGATCTATGATGCCAACAAAGTAGGGAGCTCCCCAGTAAGAAGTTCCCTCTATCAATGCATATTACCAGTTTCTATTTACTTTTGGAGAGCTGCCTTGGAAACTGAGAAGTAAAGTGACTTGCCCACTGTTACAGTGTCAGCAGTGGGAACTGACTCCAGGTCATACTAATTCTCTATATACCTGGCCATGCCATCTCTCCAATACAAACATTTAATGTAAGTATAGTGATTTCATATTTGTGATTGGCCAACAATTATTCCCAGCCTAAACTTCACTTGTGCCTTGTTGGGGCCCTGACGGCTCAGAGTAAATATAAATAGCAATTGTTTCTATTTTGGCTGGAAACCCTAAGGGTCTTCCCCTCCCAGACTGATTCTTTTTTAACTAGGTAAAAAGGCCCTTCTTTGCCTCATTTCCTACCTACCCTTAATCACTTCATGAGTTGTTGCTTCAATCAAACTGAGACCTCAGTTGCCCTGATCTCTATCTTTTTTGAAATGGCTCTGGAGGTGAGAGTGAGGCTGGTGACTTTGCACAGCCCTCTCTCACTTCAATCCAGTTCACTTGTAAGTCATGGCTTCACCTTCCTGATATCATAGTCCTTTTCAAGAATGAAGGACAAACAACAACAATAAAACAACAGTGATTTGATAGTAAGGATAATGATTTCGAAGTTCCAAAATTAAAACTATTATTCTCTCTAAGTGACTGTTTTAAAGGAAGGGATATGATAACTGCTTACCTAATAAATTGTCCTAGCAAGAAAGTTATTGTCAACCTTCCCTTCCAAGTTTAGGTGTTAAATAATTAATAATTCAATATGAAGAAAAGAAGAGAATGTCACAATATGGGCCATTCATTGCTACCTTTAAAAAAGGCTATGTGGGTCTGATATACAAGAAGAGAAAGTTATTTTGAGACTAGATCTGATGCTTGCAACCTGAGGGAAAAATGGGTTGACAGAGAAAGAATTGCTTTTATTTACTAACAAATTATACAAAGGCTTATTCTAATGCTTCTTGTAGACATATCAGAGTGTCTTTCATCTACGAGATGGATTGGCAGGAAACTTAAAAAAAAAATGTAACGATAACCAAGACAAGGATCATCCTAACACACTGAAAAACTGTTTCCTCAGGGGCAGCTAGTTGGCACAATGGATAAAGCAGTGGCCCTGAAGTCAGGAGGACCTGAGTTCAAATCTGGCCTCAGACCAAACACTTAACTTGTATTAGCTGTGTGACCCTGGGCAAGTCACTTAACCCCCATTGCTTTAAAAAAAACTATTTCCTCAATTTGGGGCTTTTTTTTAATCTACTTTGTGGACACCAGTGTAGCACTCATTGTGTCTTGTTATTTCTCATTCTCAATACACGACTGACTCATCTCCTTTAATGGCCATTTTTTTTTCTGGACCTATGATGTCATTCATAGAGTGAGCTCCTAGTGAGGGGACTGTTTCTACTGATTCAGGTCAGCAAATCATTTATAACTTATAATCAAACTTGCTCATGATCACTTATAAGTCTCTATCAAAGGCCAGGCTTGAACCTTGGTCTTCCTTAAAGGCCAGCTCCCTAACCATGATATCAAGCTTTCTCTCTTTCTTAAAGAGTTTCCCAGGGCACTGAGAGCTTATTTACTTGGCCAATATCACACAGCTAGCATGTGTCAGAGACAAGGCTTGAACCCAGGTCTTTATGGCTCCAAGACAAGCCCTCTATGCACTATATCACTCAGCCTTTCACCAGAAAAAATATTGGTGTTAAAAATATAAGATTTCTTGGCAGGGAGAAGCTCTAGATCAATTAATAATTTCCAAAATATTATGCTCCTTTTTTTAGTTGACTCTAGGAAGAGCTTATTGTCTACATAGCCTATACTGCTACAGAAAACCACAATGGCCCAAGTGAGAATCAAGGAATAAATATTGAAAAAGTTAATATATTCATATTCTACTTCTCATTTCTATCTTTTTATGTTATTTGGATAGATCCTTTTATTTTTATTTTATTTTTTTTTTTTGGCTAGGCAATGGGGTTAAGTGACTTGCCCAGGGTCACACAGCTAGTCAGTATTGTGTCTGAGGCCAGATTTGAACTCAGGTCCTCCTGAATCCAGGGCCAGTGCTCTATCCACTGTGCCACCTAGCTGCCCCCATTTTATGTTATTTGGAGTAGGGAGAGTCTATGACTGCCTGTATAATACCCAACAATGACAAGAAAGAAAAAATCATGGCCAACCCCATCTGGGCACTACAACAACCAAACCAAACCCAACCCAACATTTGATTTTGCCCTCCTTTTAATCTGTGATAGTCAACTAAATCAAGTGACTTTCTTCTCTCTGTTGTCAAAGAAAGCTGAATCAATTTCATTGATTTCACACTTATGCCCACCATCTGAATGGTCTATGATTCATGTTCACTGACAGGAAGTCCAGTCACAGAATTCTATGTTTTAAAACTATTGTCCCTTTCCTCTGGATTTCTTTAGGTTCCACTGCCCTTGTTTTAGAAAGAACTTTCAGCACCCCTGAATTTATTTCATCATCCCAGTCACGGATGTGATTTAGAACTGAAGAAGTCTTGGAAATCAACCAATCCAATCCCTTCATTTTACATATGAGAAACTGAGGCCCAGAATGGCAAAGTGACTTGTCCAAAATCTCATAGTAAGTAAAAGAGCCAGAAATCAAACCTAGATTTTGAACTTCTTTCCATCCTTTGTTTTCAAAGATGCCTTTCTCTCCTGCTGGACTGCTACAATTCTGAAGCTTTCCAAGGGAAATGAGAGGTCCTAGGAGCTCTATTTTTCCTGACCAACAACTTTCTTCAAAAATGTGGTTTATATGTGTTATAAGAAGAAATACCTTTTTAGGCTAATCATTTACGAAGGAACTGAACTATAAGTTGAAAGTAAATATGTGTTCAATTTTACTGTTGGATTTTGAGGGGAGTTTTTTGTTTTTGTTTTTGTCTTGTTTTTTCATTCAGATGAGGTGAAATTTCCAGGTTTATCATTCTCCTCAAGGCTGCAAAACATTTTTCCTTTTTTTGTTTTAAGTTTCTCAAAATAGGGTAATTTCAAAATGATTTCATAGTTTCTTAGATCTTACGTCGCAAAGAGACTTTCAGATGTCATTTCATCTTGGACTTTGAAAACAGGCAAAGGATTATCCCCATTTTACAGAAAAGGAAATTGAAGCCCTTTTCATTGTTGCTATTATTTAGTCATTTCATTTGTGTCCAATGACCCCATTTGGGGTTTTCCTGGCAAAGATACTGGAGTGGTTTGCCATTTCCTTCTTCTGATGTCAATAATTTGACCAAGGTTACACAGCTTTTTGAGACGAATTGAGGTTGAGAATTCAGGCCTCCTGTCTCTTAGTACATTGCTTTTTATATAAGGACTGAAATAGAAACCATACCAAATGTCCTTATCTCTTAATGAATATTCACATTTTTCACTCAATTAGTTGTACATTTATATTAAGGGAAAACCCATAACCCCTAGGTATTGTAGTATCTTGTACTTGATTCTTGGTACTACTTGTACTAATTTTAAGTATGTTAAATGGTATGTTAAAGTACGTTAAATAAAGATGTTATTTAAAGAATATTTTAAGACTCCATAAGCACTACCTTTATCTATCGGCTCTACTTCAAATAAATACTGACAAAACATCACCATTTCTATATTGCAAGAAGGCTGTTCAATTTATATACATTGGTGTATTGCAAAAGGAAGGGAACTAGCATTTTTTTAAAATATTTTTTTTCTCCAATTACATGTCAAAACAATTTTTAAAATTTTTGAAGTTTCTGATTCCAAATTGTATTCCTTCCTCCCCTATTTTCCCCTACCTCTTTCCTCTCCCCTCCCTCAGATGGTAAGCAATCTGATATAGGTTATGTATGTGCAATCATATAAAACATTTCCATGTTAGTCATTTTGTACAAGAAAACTTGGGAGAGAGAGAGAGAGAGAGAGAGAGAGAGAGAGAGAGAGAGAGAGAGAGAGAGAGAGAGAGAGAGACGGAGGGAGGGAGGGAGGAAGGAAGGAAGAAGGGAAAGAACAAAAGAAGGAAGAAGGGAAGGAAGGAAAGAAGGAAGAAGGAAGGAAAGGAAGGAAGGAAGGAAGGAAGGAAGGAAGGAAGGAAGGAAGGAAGGAAGGAAGGAAGGAAGGAAGGAAGGAGGAAGGAAGGAAGGAAGGAAGGAAGGAAGGAAGGAAGGAAGGAAGGAAGGAAGGAAGGAAGGAAGGAAGGAAGGAAAATAGTATGCCACAGTCTGCATTCGGACAATATCAGTTCTTTGTCTGGGGACAGATAGCATTTTTCATCATGAGTCCTTTAAGATTGTCTCAAATAATTGTATTGCTGAGAATAGCTAAATCCTTCATCTTATAATATTGTTACTGTGTACAATGTCCTGGTTCTACTCACTTCATTTTGCATTAGTTCATATAAGTCTTTCCAGGTTTTTCTGAAATCATCCTACTTGTCATTTCTTACAGCACAACAATATTCCAACACAATCATGTGCCACAACTTGTTCAGCCATTCCATCCCCTCAATTTCCAATTCTTTGCCACCACAAAAAGAGATACCATAAATATTTTTGTACAAGTCCTTTGGGAATAGTTCCAAATTGTTCTCCAGAATGGTTGGATCTGTTCGCAATACCACCAACAGTGCATTAGTGTCCCAGTTTTCCCACATCTCCTTCAATATTTATCATTTTCCTTTACATTATCTAATCTGATAGGTGTGAGGTGGTACCTCAGAGTTGTTTTAATTTGCATTTCTTTAATTAATAGTGACTTAGAGCATTTTTTCATATGACTATAGATAGCTTTGATTTCATTGTCTGAAAACTGCCTGTTCCTATCTTTTGACCATTTATCAATTGGTGAATGACTTGTATTTTTATAAATTTGACTCAGTTCTCTATGTATTTGAGAAATGAGGCCTTTGTGAGAGATACTTACTACAAATTTTCCCCCAATTTTCTACTTTCCTTCTAATTTTGGTTACATTGATTTGTTTGTGTAAAAACTTTTTTAATTTTATAAAATCAAAATTATCTATTTTGCATTTTGTAATGCTCTATATATCTTGTTTGGTCCTAAATTCTTCCCTTATCCATAGTTCTGACAGGTAAACTATTCCGTGCTCTCTTAATTTGCTTATGGTATCACCCTTTATGTGCAAATCATGTACCCATTTTGACCTTACCTTGGTATACAGTGTGAGGTGTTGGTCTATACTTAATTTCTGCTATACCGTTTTCCAGTTTTCCCAACAGTTTTTGTGAAATAATGAGTTTTTGTCCCAAAAGCTTGGATCTTTGAGTTTATCATATTCTTGATTATTATGGTCATTTACTACAATATATTGTGTACCTAATCTATTCCACTGATCCACCACTTCATTGGAGCTAGCATTTATTAAGCACCCACTGCATGCCAAGCACTGTGCCAAGCTAAATACTTTACAAATATTATTTCATTCAATCTCACAACAGCCCTGGGAGGTAGAGGCTATCATTATCCCCATTCTCCAGTTGAAAAACTGAGTCACAGAGAGATTAGGTGACTTACCCAGCATCATATAGCTAGTAAAGCATCTGAGGCTGGATTTGAATTCAGGTCTTCCTGACTCCAGGCCCAGCACTCTCTTCACTATGATATTTAGCACACCCAACCTTCATTAGTGACTACCGTGTATGGTACATCCTGAGATCCAACTCCATGTGTCACTATTAATATAGATCAGAAACACAAGTCAAATAATAACTGCATTTAATTAAGACACAAATCTGTATATAATAAGGAGTTGAATCAAGTTGTGGAACATTCTCAGCACTCATGCTCAAAGGGCTGTGAGTCTCCTAAACCTCCAGGCAAATTACAGTAGTTCTCTTCCATCCTTCTGATTCACCTGCATAGTAAGAGGGTACAGTCACTTTGTATTCACAGTCAGAGTAGAGACCACTTAGAATACAACATGGTCCTTCCGTTATTTCTTGACCCCATAGTCTACCTGAGATGTCCCTTGCATGATGATGACAATGGTAATAATAAGGCTATCTCTGAACAACAGGTGCCTGGGTTAAAGTTAGGACTTCTTTCTTCTCTGGATCCTTGCCTCTACTCAGACGATTTGAGTACTTCAAGGACTGGCACTCTCCAAGATTGAAAGGAAACAATCATAGTCCCTTTTCTGCATTCAGTACCTTCCTGCATGAAACCATTGTCCTCAGTTGATTCTCCCACTGGTTCTTATTTTTGGCTCTCATGGCCACCTGGTTATTGGTAATGTCTTAATTAGAGATATAGCCTGGGTCCAACCAACAACTAACCCTTCCTTGGCCTTTCCTTCTTTCTATGCTCTTCCCTAATTCTAAAGGTAATTTTCATGCTCAGGCTCCTTGCTTAGGAAGTGGCTTTAGACATTCCAGGTTTTACCATAAAACAAGTAACATTTGGGCTCCATAGTATAAAACAAACATATTAAAGATGCAAAGATACTCCTCAACAATAAGAACATGATACCACATTGCAGTTCTGTTTTTACAATGGCTGCAAAAAAATGAGAATTCTCAGAATCATGTTTCAGAATGAAAAGACCATGCCCAGGACATTTCCCAGAAGACCCATCCAACAGGTCTGGCTCATAAGAAACTAGGACTATCTCAGTCAACTGGCTATGCCAGGCCACTTTTTCAGGCCCACACTCTTCTGAAGCTTGAGGGAAGCCCACTCTTTCAAGCAGAGACCATAAACTTCCAAATTACTGCAGTGGGAGAAGCCATTTGGTCACAGAAGAAAATAAAGTAGATTTTGTTATCTGGAGATCTAGTTCCTTTGTAAAATCATGCTAAGCAGCTGCATTGTAAAAAGTAATTGTTCTAATACAGTTGCATCCATTCTGTAAATTCTGAATGCCCCATTTCAGCTAGGATGTCAGCCAAAAGTTTTCAAATGCACCTCCTGTTGTTGCTCTGTCATCTGTTGGCTGATGGCTTTTTTGTTTTAAATCTTCTTAAAATAGAAAGTCAAGCAATAGGGCATCATGTTTCATAGATCAGGTTTTTATCTGGGAGATTTTACAATCTAATTTCCTCCTCCCATTCTCTGCTCCACTGGGGCCATGTATGAGAGGCATCCAGTAGGATAACACCATAGCTCCATTTGTATCTTTTTTGTTGCCACATAAAATCTCAATTAGCATTCAGAGTTCCCATCAGCCCATACCTATGGAATGAACTTTTATCCACTTCCCCATTTCATAAGTTTAATTAACTAAAACGGAGCTAGTGCTTAGCATGCATGAAAATGCTTATGGAATGAAAATCTTTTGCCCTTTGAAAAACTTTGTGCCAATCCAGGAAGGAAAAAGGAAACAGACATACAATTTAGCACCTAAAAAACCAAAAATCCTTAGGTTGGCCAAAAGACTTTCCCTCATGATAATCTTTATAAGGCCATTTGTGAACTGCAGTCTTGTGGAAAACTTAGTGATTAATCATTTAAGCATCAAGTTTAAAGAAAATTTTAATCCCGAGGGTATCGGTATTTCTATAAGAATGATGATCAGTGAGGACTCTAGTCAGGAGTTGCTAATATAATTTTCATGAGGAAAATAAAAATTGGCTTCAGCCTAATGAACAAATTTATATTTAAGTGACTCTGACTCTTCACTGAGCAATGTGTTCAACAGTAGAGGAATTCATGATGGGTGATTCTGGGAAAGAGCAGAAGTCCTATGACCTCCCCCTCAACCTAGTAAAATTTAACCTGCCCTATGTCCCATTCCTTCACCTAGTAACTGTGGTTAGACAAGTAGAGAAACCTATTCATGGACTACTAGTCTTAAATCTCCAGGAAAAAGTATATTTTGACCGAAGAATGAAATTCTTTGGTGAAATTGCAGGCACTAAAGCAACCCTTGAGAGAGAAATTGGGGGAGAAGGCATGGAAATTTTTGGACACCCAAGGTGTTGTAATATATGGAAATGTTAGTCCTAGAGGGCAAAAAAAAAACCCATAGTTTCTGAACTGGAGTAATTACTAGTGGAGGAATGTGAGTAGAACAACCATAGTCATAACGATTGAATACATAGATACCAGGTTTTCTGGACTCCTGGCCCAGGACTAGAATATCTCATGGAAGTATAAGAAAGTCAATTTCTGAGCTAGGATTTGGTGCATAGCAACCATTGCTTTCTGGGAAAGGTGACATAATCTATCATCTTATGGAAAGCAAGCTCATAGTGGATAGTACACTAGACTTGGAAAAGAAGACCTGAGTTTGAATCCTGCTTCACATTCATTTGCTGTGTGGCCCCAAACAAGTCTCCATGCCTCAGTTTCCTCATCTTAAAATGGGTGGGAAGTTAGATACAGCCTCCAGTGTCCCTTATAGCTCTAAATCTACATATCTATGAACCTATAATCCTTTTCTGATCCTTGTGATTCATTGTTTAAAGCTGAAAAGCTGCCTAAGTAAAAATCTCTTGGAGAGGTATCTCAGCTCTACCCAGTAGTGACATACTGTAAATACTTAACAACTGGCTCTCAGAACTGTATGTACAACATTCTTTTAAGTTTAATCTTCATTGTTAGCATTTTTATATTACTTCCTTAAGTCTAGACAATCAACACAACAATAAATCAAGCCCTAATTTGTAGCATTTGCCAATTCCTCAGGTTTAAATGCTCACATTAAAAATTTAACAATTGGCTACCTCTGGCCAGTATGGGCAGGCTCCAGGACACCTCTGGCCCCATACTTCCCTGACTTACCTTTCCCTGCCCTCTCCTTTCATCACACTCTATGGAAGCTCCATTCTATTGTTAACTGTTCTTCATGTTACATTTTTCATACTCTTTCCATCTTATAGAAAACTAGTTCCACTCAAAAGACACAGCATTTTTTCTAGTACAGTATGCACTTTTGCTCATACCTACATCCCAATTCATTGACCCAGAAGACGTGCCCCACTGTCACTTCTATGCCTTCCCCTTTTTAACATTACTATTTATGTCAAGACACCAGCATTCTTCTGTTGTTCACATTGAAAAGTTTAAATCCTTGGAATTGTTGAATTCTTCCTTCTTTTCTTACTTCCTTTCTTCCTTCTTTCCTTCCTTTCTCTCTCCCTCCTTCCTTCCCTTCATTCCTTCCTTCCTTCCTTCCTCCTTCCCTCCCTCCCCATGTTAAGAAAAGGGGTCAATTATTTAGGGGGAAAAGATAATGAATTTTGTCATGGATGTGGACTTTTGACAGGCAGGTGCCACTGCTGCCCAGGTGCCTAACACTATTTGTTGATAAGGGCCAGGTGCTGCTATTCTCATACCCCCAGTGAATATTAACTCTATTCTACAGCACAGAGTGGTCCCCTCAGAAGTTCTTAAAGGGTTGATCCCTTCATCACCCACCTCTATTTCCCTTTCGTGATTTCCAGAATTTCTTTCACTATTCTAGAGGTATAGCGTATGTGGATTTGTCCAATGCTACTCTTCTGTCTCATGGTGCCCTCACCCACTGGGATAGTGCCACCCTCTTCCCTTCTGTATCTGTTAATGTGTCAATCACATCTGCCTGCCTCTCCTCAGTTTCAGTCCTGGAAATCTGGATGTCTTAGCTCCAAACCAGCTCCTAATGCTGCTGCTTTTCCACTAGCTGCTCTTCTTTACACCAGAAAGTAAAATGGGAGCATCTTCATAAGATATGAACAGTAGATGTGTCTCAATCCTGTCCAGGGAAAACATGTGCAAGCACACTAGTGCCACCACACTGACTCCTTCTCTGTTCTGGCTGTTTCTTCTCAATTTTTCATTATAGGATCATACTTTTAGATCAGGAAGGAACCTTATAGGTCATTGAGTCCAATTCCATCATTTCACACATGAGAAACTGAGGCATTGAAAAGTTAAGTGGCTTATCCAGGGTTTATACTACCCACATCATGGGCCGCTTTACCCTGCCATCTTCTGCCCTGCCACTGCTAATGTCGCACTCTTCATATCGGGTCCAACCATGCTTCTTTACCCTGTCCACCTTTAGCCTTTCCTTTCCCACTTCTCCTTCACTACACCCCCATATACTTCCTATATTTTGCTCTGAGAACTGTAATCAAATCAAATGTACATTGCTTCTGGCATGAGAATGTCAATCGACTGCCCTGCTGTTTCACTCACCAGCCCTGTGACTTCCCAGATAAAACACCCTTATTTGACCAAATTTCCCTATATATGTTGTCTCTTCCAATAAAGTATAATCTCCTTGAGGTCTTGCATCTGTATGCCAATGTTTAGCACAGTACCTGGCTCGTAGTCAGCACTTAATATATTTTTTTCATTCACATGCTTTCCTTTCTGAGCCAGCCCCAATCCTAAGCCACTTCATAATAGGCATACTTGGTCCTGTCCCCACCTCAGTATCTTCTCTCTACATGCATGATCTTGGGCTCACACCCAGCCAAAAGGTGTGAGTGCATATCTGTTTGTATATGTGTGTAAGCATCCTTATCTATATGCATGTATTATCCCTTCAGTAAAGTAGACACCAAGGGCTTCTGTCAGGCCTGGAGAAAGGAAGACCTGAGTTCAAATCAGGTCTCAGACATTTACTAAGTTGGGTGACCCAAGGCAAATCACTTAACCTTGTTTCCTCATCTGTAAAATGACCTGGAGAAGGAAATGGCAAACCACTCCAGTATCTCTGCCAAGAAAACCTCAGATGGGGTCAGAAGAGTCAGACACAGCTGAAGCAACTGAACAGCAACAGCCTATAAGCTCAATGAGGTCAAGACTACTATTTTTGTCTTTCTATCTCCAGCACCCAGAAATGTGCCTTGCTCATCATAGATAATTAATAGATCATGGCATCATAGATTTAGAGTTGGAGGGGGGCTTAGATGCCTAAGCCCCTCATTTTATAAAGAAAGAAAATAAGAACTAGAGAGGTTAAATGACTTGCCCAAAGTAGAATAGATAGCAAGTAGATTTGGGATTAGAACTCAGGACTTCGGGGTCTAAATTGTACCATACTACTTGTGGAATTGTGTTGAGTTGAAGGCTGACCATTTGTGAAACCAGACCTCATTCCAAGCAAAATTTTTTGGAGATAGCAGACCTTTTTACAAATGAAAATTTTGTGTTTTCATTATTGCAACTGCAGTGTGGAAATTAATAAGAATCATGTAAGTGCAAAAGATTGGGAAACATGAATTAAATTTCACTGAACTTTCTTAATGATCCCTGTAAAAATGAAGGAAAAGTACTTGAGAAAAAGTGCTTTTCAATTTTCTTTGGAGCTCAAAGATTAGAGATGTAGGATGAAGTTCTATAAAAAAAAATCCTAGACTTGTAGGTCTTGGAAGTGGATTGATTGAGAAACTAGCCTGAGGGAGTAGAAAGTGATAAAGTTGATGAAGATGCTGATGTTGAACAGGCAAAAAAAAAAAACCTGTGACAAAGAAGGATGTTTGTGTCATGCCAGAAGTAAAAACTGGTGGCAAATTAACAGCCTGGGTATCAAATATTTAGTGAGTGCTTTGCAGAGCATCACTAGACCAACTTCTAAGTCCCAGGTGGCTTAGTGAGTGTGTATCTTACTGTACAACTGAAGAGGCTGAGTTCCAGGCAACAACAGTAAAGTATGTGGTCGACTAGTGTAAGCGCTTTGATTATCACTCTATGACCTGTAGCCAGGTAGATCAGGTGATGAGGGAAGAGTGGTAAATGTGCACAGGGGCACAGGTTTGATCTCTGGGAAAGTTCATTACCTTTATTCTCTTTCATAGCCAAAAAAAGAAAGTCATCCCTGAGCCCAGTTAGCAATCTCCAGAATGGGTGGCCCTAATCTAAAGAGGGTAGTGTGAATGATTCCATGCAACCCATACCTGCTTTCACTGGGGGACGTGGGAATTCCTGTAGCAAATACTGTGGTGTCTAGAAATGTGGGTTCCAGTGTTAGAAAATTTTAATAAAAATTCAGGGAACCTTAATACCTTTTAAGAGAGAAAGAAAATCTTCTATAAGGTGCTTACTGGAGCAGGAGTCACTCCTAAGGTATTGCCATCCTATAGTTTTCAGATGGCAGCATGTGAGAAGAGTTACCCATATCAGAACTTAAGACAATAAGGCAGATGGATCTCAAATTAAAGAACATTGACACTAAAAAAATTCAGATTTATAAAACCAAATATTCCTAAATATATAAATATTGCTAAGTATATAAGAATATTTTTAAAGACATAGATGAGAGGTGACAAAAAAAAGCCACATAGGAAAATCAAAGACAAGTAGGACAGCTTTGGAAGTTACAGATTAAATTATTACATATTTAAAAGAAAAGCAAGCTGTGTAGAATAGAGGTTCACAGACTCATATATGGACATAGACTGTACATACTAAGATAAATATACTAAGTATACTAAATATACTCAACTGAATCTGTGATCTCACTGACACTCCCTCAAACAATGCAGATAACAACACATCCATGCCTATCCATTCTGTGTAACTCAACCATATTGGAGATCCACTCACCATTTTCTTCTCATGGAATCTTTATCCAATGATACTAAAATATAATTTGAAATTCATAGTGTAAAATTCTGAACATACAGCAAGTAAAGTTAGGGACTGAAGGCTCTAAGCTTAAATCTGAAGATTACATTGCACCAATAAAAAAAAAAAGCCAATACCTAAATGTACCTTAGTTTCCTCTAAACAAGACCTATCAAGCATAAAAAAATCAAGCAGGAGGCTGAGACTTAATGTTAAGAGATTTACTGGCATCTTGAAATCAAAGCTAAATAGAATAAATTTGAAGAAATTAACACATGCCAATTCCAGACTCAATGTATACCTTCAGAACTGTAAAATGGACTATAACATACGTGGAAACCATCCAATTAAAACCCGCACAGTATTAACAAAGCATAAGACCCATCATTCTACAGCAGTTATAGAAAAATTAACATTTCTTAGCCAAAAAGAGAAAAAGGATTGATAGGCATTCATAGAGCACATGATAAATAGGTCAGAAGCCTAGAGAAATATTTTTTCAAATAAATAGGCATCATTTCATAAAGCAATAGTAAACATTGGTAAGTGGTATACATCATTGACTAATGGTCACTCTATCTGCAAAAGGGAGTGATCCAAGCTACCATTTAATTTCCACTAGTTTGGAGAGTCTCTAGGCACCTGCTCAGTGTGCCTGATAAATAATCCAGGAAAACGGGCAAAAACACAGTTACTAGAACTAAAGTACAAGGTCAGAGGAGAGCCAGATGTTAGCCTGATTTGATGATAACCTGCCAAATGAGTGATTAATATGGCATTTATATTATGCCTATCTCAAGACTATCTTGGTCTCAGGACTCAGGACTGTGTAAATCCTCTAAGTCATACTTAAGTGGCCCTAGGTGCAGGTCATCCACAGATACTAGGCCAAGAGGCCAAGGAGTTCATTAGGATTTTCATTGCTGCTTTTCTCAAAAGTGGTGTAGGGGATGGAGGCAGCCATTCTGGGTATGAGCTTTTCCAAACTTAGCTGGCTCTGCAGACATGTGTCTATTACCAGACTTGAAAAGTCCTATCTGCTTCAATATTTTTTTCTGTGATTCTTTGGAATTCTATATGTCTAGTATTTTAATTGTTCCCCATTCATAGCATTCTATTTCTCCCTCCTCAGTGGCTTGATACAGGCTCTCTGTCTCCTAAGCTCAGAAAGCACTACTTTCTTGAATTCATATCTTTCATCAAGGCCAGGCTTAGATGAGGCTTTCACTGATTCCCTCAGTTTTTTGTGTTTTCTGCTCTTTGAAATGACTTTCAACTTACTGTATTTTACACTACCCTGTATTCATCTATGTAGTTCTCAATGACCCTGAGCAATTCATTTAAGCCTTCTCAGTGCCCCCAGGCAATTCTCCAAGAACATAAATTACAGAGCAGTTGCCAATATTCACTGGTGGAGGGAATTTCCTCACCAGGAGTTCCTAACAGGGATAAAATCAAGTCTGTATAAAAATAAAACAAAAAATAAAATACCTAGACATTATACCCAACTACCCCCCTAGAAGGTAAGCTCCATGAGGGTAAGAACTATGTTGTTTTTTTTTTAATGTCTTTGTATCTCAATAGCCTGGCACAGTTTCTGGTGCTTAATAAACATTTGTTAAATTGATTCTATCTCCTTTTTCAATTCACCCTTAACCTACTGCTAGACCTTTCATGTATTGTAATGAGTAATCTATAAATAAGTACTTAAATTAAATGCTCAGGAATACTACTATTCAAAGGAGTCATTTTTTATAAACAAAGAATTCATTTGTAATCCAAATAATCACTCCTCTCTGATGCTTCTGTATTGTAGGTTCAGGTTTTCAGTAATAGATTTCCTTAATGTGGGGCCCACTTTGCCAGAGACATGCTATGGAGAACCTGTTCCATGACTTCACTGGTATAGGGAAGCTCCCGGTAAGGAACTTCTTTACTAATACAGGTCTTATAGTTTTAGAGAGCCACCTAGAACACTGAGAAGTTAAGTGACTTGCCTGGAGTCACACAGCTAGAATGTATCAGAATCAAGACTTAAACCCACATCTTTTGGGTTCCAAAGCCAGCTCTCTATCCACTATGCCATGCTGTCTCTTACACTTGCTATACAAATAGTCAGCATCCACCGCCTATATGGAATCTTTGCTTTGGCTGTAAAGCTTTGGTTCCTCAAATTAATGTTAGGGTCGAGCTGCCAAAAGCCAGTTATTTCAGAAATAAATGTATACCTGTAGTAAAACAAATCTTCTTGCAATGACCATATGGAGTCTACCAACACTGTGTTCTGAAGGAGGAGATTACATAACAACACACTGTGGTATAGTAGAGCTTGTTTACACAACCCTATAAATAATAAAACTACCCCCAGATACAGTCTTAAGTGAGCTATGAAGGCTATTTGATTTCCTCCTATTCAGCTGGTAGTCTACCATCTGCTGTCCTGATAATACTACTAAAGGGAGTGTTAATGCTGCTAAAAAGCCTCCTCCACATCCTATCCTTCTCTGTGTGTTCCTCAAACACAGCATATTTGGGGTGACTTTGGTTTGGCCATTCTCATTTGAACTAAAAACAAGATCTGAATCCTTTCAACTGGTTTTTATCTTTTTTTCTCTTTCATTGCCTACCTCTCCCCTTCCCACAGGATCTGCCAGTCCTAAATTAAGTATGGCTCAGTCTACTCTTTTAATAGGCCAGCCCTATTTATAGGTAAGAGCAGCAGTACCCCATAAAATAGGATATGATGGTCAGTAAAATGCCCCTTCCTCTTAAAATGTCTCTGCCACCAGACTACGAGGGCACTGCCTTTCTCTCCTACGTGGTCTTAAATTCCCACCATTAGAGTACAGTTAGCCCTTCCACATCATGACTTTCCCCATCGCAGTTTCAATATGTTGTGATTTGGTATAAGAAATTAAATGGGTATTTCTTGAGAGTTATGCGGGAGCTGCAGACAACATGCAAAGACCAGCAGATGACACAAAAAAAATTTAACAACTCAGAAATGCATAAAATATATGTATAGCATTGTATAATATCAACATATTTTATTTTTTAAAACCATTATCATTCAGACTTCTTCTTTGGTACAGAGGGAGGGCCAAAAACTTTTATGCAGATTTTCCAGATCACGGAAGCACTGTGCCCCTAATCCCTGCAATACGGAAGGATAACTTTAATTTCTTGGGATCAAAAACTAGGCAGAGGCCATTGTCTCTAGGAGGGCTTCATAAGAGTTGTGCAGAAAAGTGGGAGCACTCTGTAAATGTTTGTAATGTAAAAACAAAACATATCAATAAATAGATTTCCAATAAATATTAAAAAGAAAGAAAAGTGAGTACAATGTAATAGTCACAATTATTTCCTGTTATATTATGTGTGTGGATATTTTATTTTTATTTAATGTTTGTTAAGTTCTGGATAAAAATAACAAATGATTTTTTAAAAAAGATCCAAAGTACACATGTAATGCCTCCCTACTCTCAGCAAAGAAGCGGGAGACACTGTGAGCAGAATATTACATACAACATCAGACAGTCATTGAATCATTTTTTCTTATCTA
The DNA here is from genome assembly GCF_003287225.1 of Phascolarctos cinereus. NCBI lineage: Eukaryota > Metazoa > Chordata > Mammalia > Diprotodontia > Phascolarctidae > Phascolarctos > Phascolarctos cinereus. The sequence goes on from NW_027556098.1 coordinate 142,563,616, forward strand.
TTTTGCTTTGTTACAAAGGAGGTCTAAATATAGTGAGACAATATATCCAGAAATGATTATAATGACAACAGCATCAATTAAATATATTTTAAATCATGTGCATAGGCATTATCCAGTCTGTAGTTGCTACTTAATTCTGTAAAAACATGAGTTTAGCTTTAATAAAAAAAAAAAAAAGCTCCAGAGGGCAGTTAGTTCCATAGTAACAATGCCACTAACAGCAAACATTCCTGTATGGACAAAATTCAGCTTAATATTAGGGTGGCCTTATCTCCAAAGAGGAAAGGAAACACCAATGAATGGAATCTTTACATTCAGACCTTTGTGACCAATAATCACTGAGCATAACATTCAGTCAAGAGATCCTCAGAAGAAGAAAAAAAAAGGAGGAGGATGAAGGGAAGGCTCTGACAAGTCCTCAGCACTATCCAGCCATCTAAGAGAAAAGCAGAGGGAAGGAGCATCAGAAATGTGGTGGTGTTTTGTGTTGTTTTTTTTAAGTCCTGGATTCAAGGAAGACACTGGTCCTTTCCCCATTCAGACCCAGCAGCCCAACAAGTTTTTTCTCTTGGGTATCCAAAGATGTCAATGATCAAAGCCATAACAAGATGACTTTGTGCCAGGCTACCAATATAAGGGATGGGGTGCTTCCTCCTCTGAGGCAGTGAGAAGATGAGGCACAGCTTTGAAGTACCAGAAAAGGAAAGCAGGAGTCAAAATGAATAAGAGGTGATAAAACAGAAAAGAGTGCTCAAGACAAATCTTATTTACTTCACAATTTGGCCTAGTCAGAAACAGGATAAGAGACTTTCAAAAAAGAACTAGGAATTGTTTGTGAGCAAAAATGCCCAGACTGTTACAAGAAAACTAATATCTTTGTGGCAATTTAAAAAAAAAACGACACTAGGCTGGTTATTAAGTGGAATGCTATAGATATAATTCATCTAGATTTTATCAAACTATTTAATAAAATCTCCCATGTCATTATGCTTGTGGAAAATAAGAAATGTGGATTAGATTAGGTATATTGGGAGCTGATTCAATAGTTGCTTCCAAAGTTGGGTTTGATCCCAACATGGAAGGAATTCTCCAGGGGAGCACCCCAGGAACCTAAGTATAGTCTTGTGCTGCTTGATACTTTGATGACTAACTTAGATAAGGCATCAGTGAAGTGCTTGTCAAATTTTTATATGACATAAAAACTGGGAGGGATAGCTAACACACTGAGTTACAGAAATGAGTTTCAAAAAGATCTTGACAGAATATTGCTAGAATATCGGGGCAAATCTAATAAGATTCAATTTAATGAGGATAGATATAAAGTGTTACATGGGTTTAGAAATGAATTTCATGATTATAAGTTGGAGAAAGCACATTTAGATAGCAAGATCTGGGGAAAAAAACTTGGCTTTGAGAGTTCAATATGCATCAGCAACATGACATAGCATTCAGGAAAGCTAACACAAACCTAGGAATCATTAAAAGAGGCCTAGTAGCCAGGAGCAATTCTCAAGCTGGAGGAGCCTGGGCAAGGAGGAGATACAGTAGCTGTCTTCAAGTATTTGGAAGAAGGATTGTACATTCTGCTTGATCTCAGAGGGCAAAACTTAAAATAGTGGGCATGACTGTAAGTAAGCTGTTCAATGCACTAAAGAGTAGTAGGTAGCCCTTGAAAAACAGTGATCTGTTCACTTAGCTTGCCTTGCTCCAGACCAACACCTCAGCTCCATGCTAAACATTGGTTTCCAAGCCTTGTTCCAGATGCAGCCTACTTTTGTGTCTAACCTCTATCTTACAAGCTATTTTCCTGATCCAGCTCTTCATGCTATTTCTGTTGCTTCTTGCAGCCTATCCATCTATCCGAATTCTACTCACCCTTCAAGGCCTAGCTGAAGTCCATTTCCTCTACAAGGTTCCTCTCACTACACTGGACATTGGTGATTTCCTTGCTTTGATCTTACTGTCTATTCCATGCATGTTGCAACTTAACCAAACACTTTTCTGTATTGTTCTCTAATTTTTATGTGTATATGCCTTGCTTTGCCAACTGTTACATAACTTCTTTCAGGGCAGAAGAATACACATCAAGCATATAATACCTAATCTCTTCCTTTGAAGAATTTGCAATCTTGTTGGAGATGCAAAATTAGAATGCGTTAAGCAATTAGATAGCATATTATTGACATGCATATTGAACTGAATCTTATTTTCACCAAGCCAGACATTCTACATTTGTACCATTCTACATGGGATTTCCCATGGCAATTTCCAATGACCCTTTCTATGATTCCTAGAATTCTAAGGATCCTAGCATTTTGTTATTCTAAGCTTAAATTTTCTCCCTAAAGGTTATAGAAGATATGCAGTCTACAAAATCATATAGACTTTTTTTTAGGGCAATTGGGGTTAAGTGACTTGCCCAGGGTCACACAGCTAGTAAGTGTCAAGTGTTTTATCTGAGGCTGGATTTGAACTCAGGTCCTCCTGACTTCAGGGCCGGTGCTCTATCCACTGCACCACCTAGCTGCCCCTTCATGTAGACTTTTTTGAAGAAGGGGGTCAAAACTGGAAGATTACTAACACAACTTGAGCTCCTACTTATCAGTTGAAGTAAGTGTTGTCATGTGCCACTGCGTGGAGTAGACTTTGAAGACGACACCTTAGAAGGCTCAAGCTTTTATTCCTTCCCTACAACTCTCAGTGGAACACTGCTTGATAGATGACCAAAGACAATCTGGTGCAGCAGCCTTTCTTATGAAAGAGAACATTAACTTAGGGAACATTGTTGGACAGAATCACCAGTCTGTTCCCAGCCCACACCAGACTAACTACATCAAAACACAACATCAGGGGTGACATAGGGCCCCAAGGGAGATTTCTTACTTTACCTGAAGAGTATACAAGCCAAATTAGCAAAGAACATTGGCAAGGGGGTTCTGGTTTTCTGTCCTGATGCAAAAAAAGAAAAAAACATGTGATTCATAAGAACAAATGACAGCTGTGAGCTCAGAAAAACAGCTGTGGTGTGGGAGTACCGTCAACAGATTGCAAGAAACTTAGTGTGTAGACACAAGGGAATAAAAGCAGGACAAAGGACTTGGCATTCCATGTACTAAGCAAGAGGAAATAAAACAGCAGCAAAGCCATTGTGATTTTTTCCCTCAGAAATGAAGAAGAAGGAGGACAAGTGGGGCAGCCTTGATCATAGAATCTTAGAACTGGAATGCATCTCAAAGTCTTTTAGTCCCTTCCTAAATCATCTCTACAACATCCCTAGCAAGAAGTCATATAGTCTTTGAAAAATTCTAATAACTGAAGTCAATATTTTCCAATGTGGATTATTCCATTTTTGGATATCACAATTGCTAAGAAGTTTTTCTTCATTTTAAGTAGTTCTGATCATTTGGGTCAAATGAGAATAAATCCAATCATTCTTCTACATGACAGTCCTTCAAACATTTGAAGACAGTTATAATGTCCCTAAGTTATCTCTTCCCCAAACCAGACATCATCTATAAAATCAAGGGTCATAATACTGGAAGGGACCCAGTGGCTATATAACCCAACCCTTTTATTTTATTAGTAAGGAAACCAAGGCCCAGAAAGGCTAAGTGATTTGCCTAAGGTCCCACTTCAGGAAGTATCTGAAGAATCATTTGAATCTGTCTTCCTGATTCCAATTCTAGCACTCTATCCACTATGACATGCTGCCTTTATGGGGAGTTGGAATAAATGCCTTTTATGATACCTTCCAGCTCTAAATCTATGATCCTATGTTGAGCTGCAGCCAGCAGGACCACACCATAGCAACACTAAGAGAGAAGGAGAGAGAAAAACCTGACCACCACAGCCAAGCTATTGCAAGCCTCTCAGAGTTTTACCTGCCATTAGCTTCCCTGCCATTCCACACACCGCACTGTGAATCCCACAAAGAGGAGCCAATAGAACCAGGGTCCAACAGCACTGAAGGCAATGCAAAGCTCCGTGAATACCTGCTGTTTTCCTAAATCACATTTAATAGAGTCTCGGCAATCCATCTCTGCGGTGTAGCCTCACTGTGCTACTTCAATGTCACATCCATTGCTAACTCAAGGTGAAGCTTCTTCACCAGTAAGCCTGTCTCTTTACAAGATAACGGCTGTGGAATACGACTTGTGTCAGCACCATGGCCAGGGGTGGCAGAAAAACTGGGAAATGAGTCAGCACTACAGCAAGGAACAGCCCTGAACAGGTAAGAACAGAAGTGAAAAGGATCTACACATTACAGCCATGATTTGTTTTATCCTTTTAGTTCAAGGCTATTGTAGTTTAGGTGGTGGTGGTTGTTGTTGTTTTAATAAATAATGATATTTATCAAATTGACTAACGTTACAGAAAAAGAAAATGACAAATGTTGGAAGGGATGTGGAAAAATAGATTGGTGGAGTTGTGAACTTTTCCAACTATTCTAGAGAATAATGTGGAACTATTTCCAATACCACTACTAGGTCTGTATCTCAAAGAGAACAAAGAAAAATTAAAAGGACCTACATGTACAACAGCATCTCTTTTTGTGGTGGCAAAGAATTGGAAATTGAGGAGATGCCCACCAATTAGCGAATGATTAAACAAGTTGTGGTATATGATTGTAATGAAATATTATCATGCTATGAGAAATGATGAGGAGGATCATTTCAGAAAAACCTGGGAAGCTTTATATGAACTGATGTAAAAAGAGCAGAACTAGGAGAACATTGCACACAGTAACAGTAACATTATAATGATCATCAACTGGAAAGACTAAGATACTCTGATCAATACGATGATCCAAGATAATTCCAAGGGACTCATAATGAAAAATACTATCCACTCCCAGAGAGAGAACTGATGAACTCTGAATACAGATTGAAGCATATCGGTTTTCACTTTATTTTTCTTTTCTTTTCGCAACATAGATAATGTCAAAATATGCTTTGCATGACTTCACATGTATAATGGGTATCATAGTGCTTATATTCTCAGTGGGTGGGAGGGGTTTAAGAAGGGAGAATTTGGACCTTAAACTTTAAAAATAAATGGTTTTTTTTAAATAAATAAATGATACTGTGAGGATCAAATAAAATCATGTAAAGTACCTTGTAAGCTATAAATCACTTTCCTTATAATTCCACAAGGTAGATTCTCCATTTTTCAGCTAGGGAAGTTAAGATTTAGGTATGTTACAAAGGTCACATGATTAGAATGTGTTGGACTTGAAAACTGAACTCATATTTTCTGACTGCAAGGTTACTATTTTTCTTGGAAGCCATGCTATAGATCTTAGAATCACAGGAATTAGAATTGTAGGAAGCTCAGAGTCTGTAAGCATTTATTAAGCTATGTGTACCAGGAGGGGGCAATGAGGTGGTACAGCGGATAGAGTGTTGGGCCTAGAGTGAGAAAGACTCATCTTTGTGAGTTCAAATTTGGCCCCAGACACTTACTATGTGACCCTGGGAAAGTCACCCTGTTGCCTCAGTTCCTCACCTGTTAAGTGAGCTGGAGGAGGAAAGGGCAAACCATTCTAGTATCTGTGCTAAGAAAACCCCAAATGGGGTCACAAAGAGCCAGGCATGCTAAAACAACTGAACAACAACAACAACATGTACCAGAAACTGTCCTAAGTGCTGGGGATACAAAGAAAGGTAAAACCACTCAGATCCCCTGATTTAACACCCTTATTTTACAGATGAGGAAACTGAGACCCAGAGAAATGAAGTGACTTGTCCAGGTCAAATAGGTAGTATCAGAGGAAATGAGTGCCAGCCCTCTGCTTCCAAATTCAGAACTTTCTCTGTTGCCTCACACCTCACCACTACACCTGCCTACTTGTTACGTTGCCACTCTGACTCTTAAATTAGAGAAAGTTGTGGCAGGTGCCTGAATACCCTTTGTAGACTACACAGTCATCAATCCAGCTGCCCTCTCTGAGTCTAAGACTGGGGTCGCCCCCAATTCACAGAGAGTCACTGGAAAGGTTCTGGGAATTTTCGAGGAAACGTAGGCAGGCAATAAGTTGACTCTCTTTAGTTTTCATAAATGCATTACCACGCGCGAGAAATAATAGTGCTAGCCAGGTCATCTTTGTGACCAGAAAGTCTTGATACTAGTGATAAAGCAATCGCTAGAGAAGTGAGGAGAATTTAAAGACCTTTAGTTCTAAGTGTGTGTGTATATGTGTGTGTGTGTGTGTGTGTGTGTGTGTGTGTGTATCTGTGGAGAACTCTGCTCCCCAAAGGCTAATGCAGACCCTGTTTTTTTCTCTGATTCATGTCCCTTTATCAACAATTTCTCTCCTGCTCTGATCACTTGCCTCAGATATATTGTCCTCCAGAAATGATGTCTATAGATTGCCAGATTAGTTATCATGATCACAAATAAGCAGCCGGCTTCTCTTCAACCTGGGGTTTGGGAACCTTGCTGGAACATGAATCACTTAGATGGCTATAGCTAGTACTTTTGCTATTACTGTATTCTCTTTTTTGTATCATAGAACAGCCGTTAAGAATGCATCATGGCCATCAGCTAAGCCATTATTTCAAAGAGACAGCTTGGACATCAGTGCTTACTTCTTTGTAGGAGACACTGGTTCCCTAAGATATGAAGAGTATTTACTGACTGCCTATTATGTATGCCATACCACAACTGTGGGATTGTAGGATTTAATACCAGCAGGGATCTTAGTGATTGTCTATGCCAACCTCTTCTTTTTACAGATTAAGAAGCTGAGACCCAGAGAGGTGAAATGATGTGTAGCATAGTACAGGGGGAAAAAACTAGCTTTACAGCCAGAGAACATAGGCTGAAATCCTGCCTCTGACACTGACTTTGATCAAATCACTTTTTCTCCATGGGCCTTAATTTGAAATGAGGATGTTGAACTAGATGTCGTTTAGGGTCTCTTCCAGCTCTAAATCTATGATCCTATGATATTCAGCCATAGGACCTACAAGTCATGAGTATCAGAACTAGAACTGAAACCCAGGTCTTCCAGTTCCAAACCCAGTGTTCCTTTCGCTAGTGGACTCGCAGGCAGGAAGAATTGGTTTCAAATCCTGCCTCAGACACTTGTTAATTGTAAGATTGCCCTGAGTAAGTCACTCAGTTTCCTCCTTTGTCTAATGGAGAAAATAATAATTCCAACACTTACCTAATAGGGTTGTTATAAGATCAAATGAGATCATGTAGATTAAAAAAATTTTGAAAACATAACACCAAATATAAACATCAATTATTATTGTTAATACTATGCCATGCTGCTCATTGATGTCAACACTCCAACTACTCAGTAATGGTGATTTTGTGCCAACAGGTACAGCATGCCAATGAGCTCCTGAGCAAAGCCTGTGCTCCGCCCACCTGGCAACAGACACCACTAAAACCAGCAAGAATTCATTTTTCCTTGCTGCTTTTGTCTATACAATGCCAGCCCCTAAGTTCTCTTCATTCCATTGTAGGGTATTCCAAGTCCTGGGCCTCCTCAGTTAGAGTGACATGCTCACAGGACTTCTAGGTCTGACTAAATTCATCAGTACAGTTACAGTCTCCTTCCATTCTCTGAAATGTTTGTGGATCTTACCCAATGTCAGAGGCTTTGTTTATTGGCCCAGAGCAGGATTTTCCATTTGTCTTGCCCAGAAAAGCAAAGTTTTTATTTAATAGGTCACATAGATCTGTATGTCCCCAAGATTAGAAAATCAGCTTGAGGTAGTTTCTGGTTGATTGAATTAGCTAATGCCAGGTAGTGATGAATGATGAAGGTTGTCTCAGAGACTGAGACTGAGCTGATCTGAGACCCTCTCCTTATATTGTTTTGGACAGGCCTATGATTTCATTGGCAATTAGCACTCCCAATAAGGAATGTCCCTTTTCCAATACAGATATGCAATTCAGAATCTTAGAGTTGTCTGGGGCATGAGTAGTTATATGACTGGTTCATGTTCACATAACCAGCATGTGTTGGTTGAATTCAGGCTGTCCTGGCTTTAAGTCCAGTTGTCTATCCATTACTCTAGGTTTCCTCTCTTCTACTCAAAAGAGAAAAATAGTAAGGAAAGGTTACCAACAATGGACATATGTGGTGATATGTTCTTTTCTATTTATTTCACATGCATAAATCCTGACTCTCAACCACATCGTAATGCCTCAAGGGCAGAGTCCATATTTTGTCAATCAACAATCAACAACCAGCCATTGTACCAGCTATTGTGCTAGGCACTAGGGACAAAAAATACAGAAGTTGCATTCTAATGAGCTTGCATTCTAACACAACTTTCTGCTATATATACCCTCAGAATCCAAACGTGGTGGCTTTAGATGTCGGGCCCATTCAGGGCAGGGGAAGGGGGTGGAGAGGAGCTAGAGTCATTGTCTCTGATCCAGGCTACCTTCTTGAAATGAGAGATCCCTGCACTGAGTTCCAGATTCCATTTATTACTGATAAAATACAGATTGGATTAACCAGAACTGGGGTGTGGCTGGTTGTTGATCATGAAAATGTCAGGCCTGACATAAACATCCTTGGAACAGCCCTTTCTGGTGGCTTATACCCTATTATCAGCCATGTTATATGATGATGAAATTATACTCACCATTTAACCAGAGGAGCATGAGTCAACTTATGGTGGAAATCCACTGACCTGCTGGGTGGCAATGGCAGCCCTGGAGGTTTTGGGATAGCAGGGCATTGCTAAAAATGCAGATATAATGAGTAACATCTCAACAAATAAGCTGATGAAGTTGTCTTCTGACATTATGAGAGAAACTAAAGATTATTATGCTTGGAAAGTGTGTCTGTGTCTTCGTGACAATGGACTTGTGGCCAAACCTACCCATGGGGATATCATTAGGTTGGCACTACCACTTCTGATCAAGGAAGGTAAAATTGGAGAGTGTTGAAATTATTAACAAGTCCGTTTTGTCTTTCTGAAGACTTTTTGCTTTCCACTGCATCTGGTAACTGGCTCAAGGCAGGAGGTACATTTATGTGCTAGAAAGCCTCTGCTCTAAGGGCAAGCATGACCCACTCCCACATGTCTTAGAGAACTTACTTTTTCACTTCATGTATAATAGAGTGAAAACTGAATCACTTCAGTTTGCTGCTTAATGTAATTCTGAGAGATTCCATTCAATTAACTGTATTGTCTTCTTTCTAAGTTAGATGGCTGAAGTGCATTTGTATATTGATATCTTTAAATTGCTGTAAGTATTGGCCACCAAGTCTGAAATGTAATGAATGTATACATTTTTATAATTTTGCCTTTAGTAGAATGGTATAAAAATTTTTATATTTGAAACATTTAATTCTAAGGGAATTAAATGAAAGATTTGCTTAACTTTGAGGTGAATCACAAAAGTCCATTGGCACAGGTCTGGGGGTGTTTGGTGATGAACTTGTTCATCTGAATGCTGAGACAAGACTTCAGAAATTGGCCTGGAGTTTGTGAACGCCAGTGAGTGCCTGGGTCTGATTTGACCTGAGTCAGATCTTCTGACATTCCCATATCTACATTTTTGTGTTTGGCTATCGTTTTTAAAACAGTGTTGAGAATGGCCCGCTATAATCTGCCATTCTAAAACTGTTGCCTTTCCTGAAGCTTCAAAATTTTGTTTACAATAAAATTGAAACCTTCAGTTAAGATGTCTAAAAAGAAACAACAGCTTTCTGATGCATACCCAACTATCCTCTGGCCCAAGGCTAGGAAAAGAGTGGATGCTTAATAAATACCTGTTGGTTGATCAATATGTATGTATCTCCACCCTATTATGGGCCTTCATTTCTTTCCATTCAAAATTCAGGGATCTTTCTGCAACACCATACACAGGGATATGCTGGTGAATGTTTATCAATAAGCTCTATGAAAAAAAATGAACACATGATACCTTTAAGCTTAATCTGTACTATGGACATTTTCTCCATCACTTTGAATTATAATCAACAAAATTATAAATCAAGTCCTGATTTGCGGCTTTTGCCCATTTCCAAGGTGTAAATGCTCATACTGACAATTTAACGATTGGCTCACACCACCCCATACCTCACACTTGATTGCCTTGCCTTGCCTTTAATCTGTAAAACAGGGGCATTGGATTAACTGATTTCTAATTTCACTTCTAATTTGAAATCTATGACTCCATGGTCTTATTTAATTTGTGTTGATGAAAGCTGTCAAAATTATATACAGGCAATGAATAATAATAATTCTCATTGATATGTGGTGAGAGACAGCATGGAGTAGTTGATTTAAAAAAAAACTGGTCTAAGAGTCAGTAATACTTGGGTTCAAGTCCTGGCTGGTCACTTCACAAAATCCAAGTTGAAAGGGACCTCAGAGGCCATGTAATCCAATCATATCTGAACTACCATTCTTCTATGTCATGATCTAACAAGTGGTCATCTAGCCTTTACTTAAAGATTGCAAGTTATAGGGAAGTCTCTCCCTCTTGAGGAAGCTTTTGCACTTGTTGGATTATTATGTATAATTTAATTATATACACATGTAATATATTTTACATATAATATTTTATATATTCCATAATATACATATATAATTATCAGATATATTTTCCTTAAATTGAGCCTAAATTGGCCTCTATGCAATTTATACCCACTGCTCTGGGTCTGCCCTCTAAGCCAAACAGAACAAGCTAGTCCCTCTTCCATAAGCCAGCCCTTCAATTAATTGGAGAAACCTATCATCACACTTAAGTCTCTTCTCCAGGCTAAATAGCCATGGTTCTTTTACAGTCTTAGTATGGCATGGTTTTTAAAGACCTCTCATTATCCAAAGACATGCCTCTGGCCATGCCTCAGCTTATCCATGTCCTTTTTAAAAAAGTGGTCACCAAATGACACCACCATTAAGCCTACATCCCAAAGACATCAAAGATAGAGGGAAATGTTCTATATGTACAAAATATTTACAGACATTCTTCTTGTACTGTCAAATCTCAGGGATATTGTAGAAGCGATTCATTCTGTGAGAGAGATATATCTTTTCTAAGTTGCTCACATGAGTGGGGTCTTCGAACAACCTATGAGACACTGATCTACAAACTAAGTTTACATCAACATTGTCTCAAAAGCGGCAACTAAGGGCAGCTAGGTGATACAGTGGATAGAGCACCAACCCTGGATTCAAGAGGATCTGAGTTCAAATCCAGCCTCAGGTACATAACACTTACTAGCTGTGTGACCCTGGGCAAGTCACTTAACCCCACTGCCTAGCCAAAAAAAAAAAAGACAGCAACTAATCCCTGGTATCTTAGAACTGTCCTGTGAATCAATCCATACCCATAGACAAATTAAAAAAGAAAATCTATGCAAAGAGACAGGGCTCTTTGGAGACCTATTTTCTCTTGACTAGGATCTAAGACTCCAGCCAGAAGAAAACACTAAGAAGTAAAGGAGAGAGGGCTCTTACTTTTGCTACAGAATGGAAGTCCAAAGCAAGAATGGATTCAAACAGAAGCATCACTAATGCAGTTTCTGTCAGAGTCAAGATACTGCAATTTTATCTGATAAGCTTTGGAGGGGATCAAATTCCTTATAGTCTAGTCTTCATTATAACTATATTTCTGTTTCCCTATTTGGTAGTCAAAGAAAATTAATAGGCAGTTCTCAGAGGAAGAAATCTAAGCTAGCTATAGCCATGTGAAAAAATGTTCCAAATCACTAATAATTAGAAAAACACAAATTGAAGTAATTCTGAGGTTCCACCTCACAACCCAAATGTCAAAGTTGACTAATAAAAGGAAAATGACAAATGTCAGAGTGACTGTGAAAATACAGGGACAGTGATGCTCTGAATCAATCCAGTCATTCTGGAAAGTGATTTGAAATTATGCCCAAAAAGTTATTAACTGTGCCTATCCTTTGATCAAGTGACACCACCATTATGCCTGCATCCCAAAGATAGAGGAAAATACCTTATATCTACAAAATAAATTTATGGCGATTCTTTTTGTACTCAAAAAACTGAAAACTAATGGTCTGCCCATTAATTGGTGAGTGCTTGATACATGAATGTAATTGAATACTATTTGTACTCTAAGAAAAGATGAGAGATCTCAGAGAAACATGAGAAAACATATGCAGAATTAGTATAGGATGAAGTGAGCAAAACCAGGAGAATAATTAACACTTTAACAATAATACTACAAAAAGAAACAATTTTGAAAGACTTAAGAGCATTGATCAACACAATGGCCCCTCAGGATTCCAGAGGAATACTAATGAAGTAAAGAAGTAATACTAATGAACTACTCACCTCCTGACAGAGAAGTGATGGACTAAATATTCAGAATGAGATATGCATTTCGAGACATGGCCAGTAGAGGAATTTGTTTTACCTAACAATGCATATTTCTTACAAGAGGCAGTGGGTAGCATCATAGTGCACAAAGCCTGTAGTGGCAGCTAGGTAACACAATGGATATAATTCTGGGCCTGAAGTCAAGAAGGCCTGAGTTCAAATTGAGCCTCAGACATTTACTAGTTGTGTCACACTGGGAAAGTCACTTAACCTTTTTGCCTCGGTTTCCTCATCTGTAAAAGGGGGATGTGAGAATCAAATGAGATAACTGCAAAGCACTTAGCACAGTGCCTGGTACATAGTAAGCACTGTGTAGATGTTAGCTATAAAGGAATAATGTGGGAGGGATAAAAAAAAAGCTATTGATAATGAGGGGAAATCTAATTTAATTTTTAAAAAAGAAAGTTGAGGTTTTTTCAAATTGCATTGTTGTTTCCCTATGGGAGGATTGACGGCCTTGGGGCATGACATCAGGTGTGGGATGTGCCCCCATTTATCTGAAGCTTCCCTAATGGGCAGCTGAATAAACCAGCTGGAAATGTAACACTTCCAATTTTGTGCTACCTACATAAAATGGAAGATGGGATTAAATGAAACTAAAGTTAGTTTTCAGCTCTTATGATCATGTGATTCTATGACCCTCTGAAGAGTATCACAGTTTGAGAAAAGGAGGAGTGGAATAGGTAAAACACTGAGAGCAAGATAGCTAGGGAAATCCTTAGGGAAAGTCACTGAAATGGGAGAATGGAAAGCACCAAAGTCAGCTGACTTTGCTGAAAGAAATGACTACTTCAAAATTATAATTCCTTGCTTAAAATTTGAGCTCTTATTATTATTCCCAGTGGGCCTACCATAATGCTGCAATTATGAGATCAAGGGTAGTTTGTTAGGCTTAGGGTCAGTTGACCATTCAAGAGGTGGCTCTAATGGCTGTCCTTTCCATCTGGCTTTCTCCTTCTGATTCCAAGTTTCTACCAGTTTTGAGGACATTTCAATAGGTCAGTCATATTATGGTGTTGCTTTTGTATATCTTACAATTCCAGAGGATTCATGTTCCCCTCTTGACCTATGAAATCAGAAATTTATTTATCTAGTCTATGATTTATCATGACCTTATTTCTCCCTAATTGTCTTTTTAAATTATTAAAAGTCAGTAAGATAAATCTAACAAAACAAGTGGAGTCCAAATTATCCATATGTCATCCATTAAGAAATGTATCATTTCCTGTTCCCAACTCTAATTGACCCTTCCTGATCTCATATGCCTCATAGAGAGAATGCACATAAAATATATATATACATATGTCTATGTGTGTATGTATGTATAGATGTTTGTATAGGTGTATTTATAACATATATGTGTGTATATGTGTATATATAACATGTATGTATTATATATGTGTGTGTATATCTATATGTAAGTATACATAGATAGATAGATACACTTCCTATGATAAGGATACAAGTAGGGACTTAAGAAGATTGAATATTACTCGCATCATTTTTCCCTAGGTAGGATTGGCCCCAGAAAAAACGTTGATGTAAGCAATATTCAATTTTCTTAAGTCCCTGCTTACATCCTCATCATAGAACAGGTTCATGCAGAGATTAGCCAACCACCCTCCTGTCTTAACTGTAACTCCTCTTTTGTTTCCAAATGGTCCTGTAAGTGACATAAGGGACAAAAGAATGTAGGAAAAGGGCTAAGAGGAGGAATGGAAAGACAAAAGGGGAAAGCCCAATGTTATTGCTAATAGCAGTGACAACAGCAACAGTCACAACTTTCAAGGAAGAGAGCTCAAATGGGAACAGTTCCTGGACACCATTCACCTCTTCCAGCAGCAGAAGAGGAGGAAAAGGGGATACTTCTCCATCGTCGAACTTCATGTAGACTTTGCTCAGAGGTCATCTAATGCCCATGACCTTGGACGTTGCATTATTAGGACTATACTTTCAGGTTATGGACTCAACAGGAACAGAAGAAAGATGACTAACAAGCACATGTTATCTGATGGCATCTGTAATATAACCATTTAGCAAAGTCTTGTACTCTGCACTCCCTGGGAATATGCATTCTCATCTTTTCTGCTGCCATTTTCCATCTTCCTATTCCTATTCCACCCTTCTAACAGGACCACCAGAGACCATGCCTGGGATGAGTTAAGCCTGTACTCATCTGTTCAGCATTTCCTAGGATCATGCATCTTCAGCCCTTCCACCAAACATGGACCTACCTCCTTTTCCGTACGTTGTTCTGAGAACTACAGTTGAATCAACACTATTATTTCCCCTAACATACAATGAGACAGCTAGGTAGTACAGTGGGTAGAGCTTGAAGCCCAGAGTCAGAAAGACCCAAGTTCAAATCTGGCCTCATACATTTATTAGCTATCTGATGCTAGACAAGTCACTTAACCTCTGTTTGTCTTAGTTTCCGTATCTGTAAAATGAGGATAATAAGAGTACCTACCTCCCAGGGTTATTCTAAGGCTCAAATGATGTAATATTTATAAAGTGCTTAGCATATTTCCTGGCATATAGGTAGATTTTAATATATGCTTCCTTCCTTCCTTCCTGGAAAAGGCATGTCATTCTGGTTGTTGTTCAGGCATAGCTGATTCTTCATGACCCCATTTGGGGTTTTCTTTGCAAAGATACTGGAGCACTTTGCCATTTCCTTCTCCAGGTCGTTTTACAGATGAAGAAACTGAAGCAAAAAAGGATTAAGTGACTTGCCCAGGGTCACACAGCTGGTGTCTGAAGACAAACTTGAACTCATATCTTCCTGACTCTAGGCCCAGCACTCTATCCACTGAGCCACCTAGCTGCCCATTTTTTTTCACTCACCAGTCCTGTGATTCCCAAAACTAAAGCTACCTTTCCTAGCCATCACTGTCCTACAAGTTTATCGGCTAACTGTGTTGTTTTCCCTGTTAAAATACAAGCTACTTGAGGGTGCAGACTATCTCACTTTTGTATTTGTATCCTTACCACTTAGCACATAGTAAACACTTCATAAATATCTTTTATTTACTCATTCAACCAATGTGTAACAGATACATAGACTTATGCCAGAAATCCTTGACCCTCCTTGGTTCTTGGTGAGCAAAGAAGGCAACACGAGAAAGAAAACACCTGTATTTTTCTTCATGCCCTATTTTCCTCACTTCACTCTCGCTTTAGCTGTCTGATTTTTTAACATATAGAGACCTTACCATTTCTAGGATTTCAATATCCATGACAAAGAATCTTAATAATCCAACTGATCTGCTCTTCTGAATATATGTTATTATGCTACTGAACCTAAATCAGTAAGTTATCTGTAGCCAATTGGTTCATTTAACTCAGTTTCCTCATCTGTAAAATAAGAATAATAATAGCACCTACCTCCCAGGGTTGTTGTGAGGGTAAAAGGAAACAATATTTGTAAATTGCTTTGCAAACCTTAAGCCACTATATAAATGCTAGCTGTTCTTCTCCAGTAGAAATGACTGGTATACTGAACCATTCACACTCTCACTCAGTTCATCTTGCAGCATAGATTATTGAGTTGGCTAGGTAGGGTTAGGAGAAAAATCTATGATCGTTGAATTAGTACCATAAATCCATAGTTTTTAGAGTCAAAAGGCACTTAGAAGGTATGTCATATAGCGTTTAGAATGCTGGAATTAGAGTCAGAAAGACCTGGATTTGAATCCCACCCCTGGTACTTCTGGCTATATGACTGTGGGTGAACCCAGTTTCCTTATCTATAAAATGAGGATAATAAAGGTATCCCAAAAGTCTCAGTGAAATTTTTAGTTTGTTAAAACTTAACACTTGTTCAGTGTAAACTCATTAAGGCTTTAAACTGGAGACATTGGAGACACCGAATTTCTGTATTTACCTCTCAAAGTTGTTACAAAATTATAAAAAATATAAAATACTTCCTGTACTTTAAAGGGCTATGTAAATATCAATTATTATTATTATTACCATCTAGTCCAAACCCTTCATTTTTATAGATATAGAAACTGAAACCCAAAGAAATTTTTTTAAAAATTGTCCACGGTCACAAGTTTATCTGGCTGAAGATAATTTGCCTTACAAGAATTCCACCTGAGCATTTGCTTTACTGGCCCCAAGTCCTAACAAACTGATAGTCCATGCTTGAAAAATATCTTTGTAACCAGCAGCATTTTCTCATGTGTTGGCCAGAATACATGAAATACATAGAATAAGAAAAGATTTTAATGTTGAGAAAAGTAGGAAAAAGTTCACCAATCCTTTTCTGTTTTCTCCAATACCCCAGCCCCTGTGATGTATACTAGAATGAAAGGCAAGGTGAGGGCAGAGAAAGCATATTGAAAGCAATCTGCCCATCATGGCTTCACCCTACTCCTCTGTATTCTATCAAAGTGGAGGCCTGAGGACACTACTGTACCAGAGAGTGTAATAAGTGCTAAAAGGGATTTCTAGCCCTAAGTCATTTAAGTTAGACAAAGGAGTAAGGCTGGTCAAGAGAATGGCCTTAATCTTAGCCTGGGGTATTCTGCTGAATATTGTTGGCTGCCTGTCTAAGTATGCATCACCCTCTTCTAAACACTAAAAGAACTTTAGCTCTCCCTGGGTGAGAGGTGCTTACTAGTTGCTGTGCCAGAGAAGATGGTAGCAAAAAACAGCACAGAAACTACAGGCCACAGATCAATAGAACAGCAGAGATGTTCAACTGAAATAACACACCCAGAAGACAGCAGCATGACAGGCTTTGGAATCAAGTCGGCTCAAATCCTAGCTCTGCTATTTACTACCTATGTAACATTGAACGAATCAGTTAACCCTTCTGGGCCTCAGTTCTGTCATTTGCAAAATGAGAGGGTTCAACTAGATGACTTCTAAGGTCCTTTGACCTCACCAGAGAACACTTGTAACTCTATAGTGTCAGGGGTATCCTGGCCACAAGTTTCCCCACATATATAGCCTTTTGTGTGTCTGCCCTATCACACGTATTCTCACATATGCATGCTATAATTCACTGGTGATGTGGTAACCTTTGGGAAAGTGTACCCCATGTGTTCATGGTAGGATCTTTTCTTGTCACTTAGTTTGTTATATGTTTTGACTAAATCGTTTTAAATTGTGTCCTCTGGTGACTGACAAATATAAACACATCAGTGGGGGCTTATGAGTGTGTGCTAGTTCTGAGTATCTCAAAACGGGAGAGCTTTCTGGGGTTCCACACGTTATGTTCAAGCCAGGAACTATGTTTCCTATTACTGGTCTACCCTCTCCACTTTGAGGCACACAGGTTATAAAATAAGTAAAACTAGCATTCTTTTAGGCTTGCCTAGTCTGAAATATTACTCTGTTTCTGTGGATGGCTAATGGAGTACCTTATTGTGATGAATGTTTGAACAAATAAACAATTCACCACCGAGTATTTACTGAGAACTTATATACTTAGCCTTGTGGAAAGCGTCATAGAGAATACAAAAGGATGGCAGGCTGTCCTTCAAATGCTGTTCCTTGGACAGAATGCTCCATTTCCCAACTCCATATTTAAAGACTGTCCCCATGCCCAGAATCTCTCACCCCTCATCTCTGTATCCCAGTTTCCCCATCTTCCTTCAAGTCTCAGCTAAAGTCCTACCCACTGCAAGAAGCCTTTCCTAGTACTCCTTAATCTCAGTGGCATCCCTCTAATGATCACCTCCAATTTATCCTGTATGTGTCCTATTTGTACTTAGCTCTTTACGTGTTGCCTCCCCCACTAGACTGTGAGCTCCTTGACAGCAGACCATGTTTTGCCTTTCTTTGTACTTAGCACAATGTCTGGCAAACAGTTGGTGCTTAGTAAATGCTAGTTGACTTGTTAACTGACAGGTTCCTGTCTTCAAGGAGCTTACAGTTAGATGGACAAGATGTAAAACAATGGTGGACAAATAAGACTGCATAATCATGAACTAAGTTGTGTAATATAAACTATATTGCTATAGAAGTTTAGGAAAGAAAAGGAGTAATGAGGGCTTAAAACAGTCAGGGAAGGCTTTCCAGAGAAGATATGATTTGAAGGATGAATAAGATTGAGATAGAGTAAAGAGGGAAAAAAACATATTCTGGACAGGGGAACAGTGTGAGCAAAAGTACACAGATAAAGCAACTGCAATTGATCTTATATGTCGGAAAAGAATGGGAGGTAAGTTTGCATAAGAAAAATGAGGTCAGATGATTGATGATCTGGAAAGTCAGGACAGGATTAGTTATAGGGTTAATATTAATATTAGATGGATCTAGTGAGGCCAGATAATGGAGATCTGAAAGGCAGATATTTTTAGACTTTGTGCTACAGACACTAGGGAGCCATCACAGCTCTTTGAGCAGAGAAGTGACATGATAATAATAATAGTAGTAGCTAGCAGTTATATAGCACTTACTATGAGCCATTTCCCATTTTTATCTCATTTGATCCTCACAACAACCCTCAGAAGCAGGTGTTACTATGATTCCCATTTTACATATGAGAAAACTGAGGGAAACAGAGGTAATTGACTTGCCCAAATAAGTATCTGAGGATGGGTTTGAACTTGGGTCTTCCTGACTCCAGGCCTGACATTCTAACCACTGCACCACCTAGCTGCTTCTTAATGAAGAACATATTCAAAACAGATTACCCTAGTAGCCATGTTTAACATAGAGTGAATAGAGAGAAAAACTCAGGGTAAGGAGGCCAGCTTGTCAGCAAACAATGTGGACTCAGAAGAGGGGTTTAACATTAGAAATTTAACATCAGAAAGACCTCTGACCAGACTATAAACCAGTAGCCTTGGAGTGACCACTGAAAAAGTGACACCAAGTTGTTATAGTGGAACCACAATCTCTAGAAGTAGTTTCTGACATGACAGCTTTCAGGGTATGTGTATACACCCCCAACTCCATGCAAACGTAGCCCAGGTGAACACAACTGAGCTTAGGGCTTCCCAACACAATATGTGATATGACGGAGATGGAAAGGGAAGGTGTTGCTAGGCAACCAAAGAGCTGGCGAGAGCTGGCGAGCGGGTTTCTTGAGTCAGGTCAGGTTAGCAGTTCTTTAGAGAATAAGTAGTTTAGAAAAAACGTATTTTAAGATTCCATTGGTACCATATGAACTAAGCAAAACGCATCTGACATTCCCATGTGAATAGAGCTTTTCATTCCTGCAATTTTACCTTTGTAAAAGAGACAATCAAGACCTGGTTCAGAACTCATCTATTCCACAAAATTCTCCCTGACTCAGCTCAATTCAAATAAGCAAATGTCAGGTTCTAAACCATGGACTCTGTATTATAGAAGTAAACGACTTATCTCTCTGAAGCTCACTTTTGTTGCCTAGTTGTTTCTATATGTTTAT
Organism: Phascolarctos cinereus; assembly: GCF_003287225.1. Taxonomy (NCBI): domain Eukaryota; kingdom Metazoa; phylum Chordata; class Mammalia; order Diprotodontia; family Phascolarctidae; genus Phascolarctos; species Phascolarctos cinereus. The sequence continues at coordinate 142,583,317 of NW_027556098.1, forward strand.
TTCATTTCCCCACTAGTCAAGAGAACCAGGTTCTAGTTCTTCCACTGACTAGCTTTGTGATTTTGTGCAAGTCACTTAATTTTTCTGGATTTCAGTTCTATCTTTGAGAAAATGGGTATTATAATAATCTTGTTATTATTAATAATCTCATTAATCTCAATAAAAATCCTAAAAGTTTTTGAAGATTTTTATTGTTTAGACATGTCTGACTCTTTGTGACCCCATTTGGGGTTTTCTTGGCAAAGATACTAGAGGGTTTTGCCATTTCCTTCTCCAGTTCATTTTACAGATGAGGAAACTGAGACAAACAAGGTTAAGTGACTTGCCCAGGATCACATAGCTAGTAAATGTCTGAGACCAGATTTGAACTCAGGCTCCCTGACCCCAGACCCAGCACTCTATCCACTGGTTCACCTAGCTGCCCCTTCTAAAAGACAAGAACTACTAATTACTTCTTTTGAATGTATCCACTTAAGTCTTTAACTGCCAAACAGAGAGATATAGGAGGTAAGGGCAATATCACTTTTTAACCCATTTGTAAAATCTTATAAAAAGAGGCGGTAGCAAGTTGTGAATAGTATCACCTCATAAAACAACAAGAAGTGGTAAAGGGGAAAAGCATTTTAAAGAAAGTTTGCTAAAAAGACTTAGCCAAGCAAAGTCATCCATTTAAGATGTTTAAGGATGAAACTAGGACAAGAGACAAAAGATAGAAAAGATCTGCAAAGGTTTTTTTTTTTCGCTTGTTTTGTTTTGTTTGGTTTTTATAACAAACTCTTTTCACCACCAATTACAATGAAGCCACCACATTTGGATTATAGCATAACAGTCCCATTTATGTTTTAAAGGAGGGGAAATGGCACTAAAGCAAAGAAAAATAGACAAAGTAGCTTCATTACACCAAATTTACACAGAGGAGGCCCATTGCTAGAGGCAATAAAATCATGACAGCACTGAGAGACTGATTCTCAAGGTATTGAAAGGTGAGATTAGCAAAAGAATGGTTTAAAAAACCCATAGATTATTGTAACCAAAAAAATGGAACAACATAATAATTTCTGACCGATATTGATGCTTTCCCATATAAAAAATATTTAGAATATTCTATATGTTCATAAGAGCAGTCTTTTGAGAGCTTTAGAAATAAAGAGTCAGCCCTTCACAAATCTTATTTCACTACATAAGATTATAGATTTGGGAACCTCAGCTGCAATGTAATTTAACCTCTTCATTTTACAATTGAATAAAATAAAGCAGAGTCAGGATCTGAAACAAAGTCCTCCTACTCCAAATCCAATGCTCTTTCCATTGAATTATGTAATATATACGTATCTTGGACAGATAACACAAATTAATTGGGGTCAGAATTGAACAGAAGGAAGAGATACGGAATTGCCTTTGAGAAATTGCAAATTCAGGGGCAGTTACGTGGTGCAGTGGATAGATCTCCAGCCTTGGAGTCAGGAAGACCTGAGTTCAAATCTGACCTCAGACGCATGATACTTATTAGCTGTGTGACCCTGGGCAAGTCACTTAACCCTGATTGCCTCACCAAAAAGGCAAAAAAAAAAAAAACCCAAGAAATTGCAAATTCTTTTAATTACTCCACCAGGATCCTTCTTGAAATAATGGCCCAAATTTTTAAAACTAATATTCTTCCAGCTTTGTTGTATAGCTATGAGTTGTGGAACACTATAATTTCTTAAAAATTGAAAACTGAGGGGCAGTTAGGTGGTGCAGTTGATAGAGTTCCAGCCTTGGAGTCAGGAGGACCTGAGTTCAAATTCGACCTTAGACACTTGATAGTTTCTAGATGTGTGGCCCTGGGCAAGTCACTTAACCGCAATTTCCTCACCAAAAAAAAAAAAAAAAGAACCTGAAAAATCAACCAAATAAAAGTAAAGGGTGAGCAGACTACAATATGCTACCAACATGAAATTATAAAAGAAAGGCAACATAAAGAGTATCATTGGCAAAAATGTATATAAAAAAATAGAGCAGGTCATTTGGCAAGAGTGAGAGAAAAGTAATGCAGAGCCCATGTGCTCCACTGATCTATAACAACCAAGATAAACATATCTTATGACCCTCTGACTCCAAGGTAAAGTAAGGAAGAGACCCAACACACTGGATGGAACTTTTACGGTGAACTTATAGAAAGAAGAAGGTATACATACCAGTGTGGTTCATACTGGTTTACATTGTATCTAGTAAAAAAAAAAATAAGGTTAATCATTTGGCTTTATATTTTATACCATCCACCACATAATACAATAATTGATGATGATAATGGATAATCCTGAGTTACCAAGAAAATGTTTTAAAAAGTATACTATTTGAAAAATCAAGCAATTGTATGGGCTACTCTAAAAAGCTTTCTGTTTAAAAAAATAAAAAACAAAATATATGTTTTGGTTATAAACCTTCAGTTATCCAAAATTTCATATCTAGAATGGCCCAATTCAAAAAGTAAAAGTTTTACCAATAAATGCAAAATTAGTGCTATACTCAAGAAGTGCTCTAAGTTTAAAGAAAGAAGAGATTATTGTAACCTGAAATGATCAGAAAACATTTTATTAAAAAGAGAGTCAATTGAGCTACAGCAGCAGTGGGAAACCTGCAGCCTCAAGGCCACATGTGGCCCTCTAGGTCCTTAAGTGCAGTCCTTTAACTAAATCCAAACTTCACAGAACAAATCCCCTTCATAAAAAGATTTGTTTTGTAAAACTAAGACTTATTCAAAAGGCTGCACCAGAGGACCTAGAAGGCCACATGGGGCCTCTAAGCCACAGGTTCCCCACCCCTGAGCTTGACCTTAAAAGATAGGTAAAATTTGGAGAGGTAGAGGGATAGAGCAGGGTATTTCTGATGGAAGGAGTGCTAGGAACAAAAAGTCATAAGTGGGAATGTATATGGTATGTTTGGAAGCCAATGAGTTTACTACTATGACCTGGTTTATGTAGTGGAACTGTAGGGAATGAGGTTGGAAAGGTTTGTTGGGGCCAGATTGTGATTGGCCTCAGATGTCATCTCAACCCTGTTACTACCTGTTATAGTGAGAAATTATTTAATCACTTCAGGGCTCAGTTTCCTCAACTATAAAATAAGGAAGTTAAATTAGATGGCATCTAAGTTCCCTTCCAGATCAAAATCTATAATCCTAAGAGACTACAAAATGGACAAGAGAAACACAAGATGAACAGGTAGAGACACATTGCGATCAGCATCACTAGAAAGAATAAACACATCAATGATATCACAGATACATTTGAAGCTGTCACCCCATAGTGCCTAGTAAAATGCTGTGTACCGTCTTGTTTTCTTTTTCTAGTAAGCTCTCCAATCAAGACTATTAAGACCATTTGGAGATTTAGATTCTAAAAGATGTAATAATAGTGCTTCATATTTTTATGGCTCTGTTAAGTAATTCAAAGTGTTTTCATACCTATTTTCTCCTTTGTTCTCTCCCTTAAGTCTCATAACAACCTTTGGAAGGAATGTAAAAACAAGTATTCATTTTGAACAAATGAAGAAACTGAGTCATAGGACTGCAAATAAAACAGGTGTTTGATAATCACCAAATGAGTGAATAAATGTTCACCATCTACTATATTTGTTTGCACTGTGTCAGGTGCTAGGTCACTAAATCAATTAAGTTTTGAACATAGCAATCAATGTTCCTAAAATGGCACCCAAGCAATAAGATATGCAGAAGGCCCTACAGATGTGAACCACTTTTTTTAACTGCAACTCTGAAACATGCATCCAAGAATAACCTTAGTTTATGTCTAAGTAAATTATACCACATTGCCTCTCACTTCTTATTCCACTTGTTAATTTAAGAGTTGCTTAATTACCTTCTACCAGTTATATCTATTCCATATTCATGGTGTTTCAGTATGTTATTTTTTTTAAGCCTCTTGGTTGTCTACCATTTTACTAAGAAATCTCTAAAGTCATCTATGAATTGTCCTTGACTTTTCAGGAGCACAAATTCCAGCAAGAATCTATGGCTCTGGATAGGTATGATATTTCCAGATATAACTCTTTGAAAGTTGAACCCTCAAAAAAGATTCTTCAGGACAAGGGATATGGCAGAGATAGGCTCTGTTGTGCACATTAGACATCAGACTGGTGGCTGGATGAAAATTTCTTTAAGCTTAAGTAATAGTTTGAAAAATTATACCTTTTACATTAAATGCACTGGTGAATCCTTTGAGAACAAGATCCATATGTCATGTTTCTCTATATCCTCCCATAGTGCCTAAGCAAAACTTCACATACTTAGAAGGTGCTCAATAAGTATTTGTTAATTAGTGTTCTGCCTCCCAAACTACCTTGTATATGTAATACTCATAACTTGTATGACTATTTTTTGTGTGTGCAGTTACATATTTATGTTGCATGTATTTTTAGATGTCCTTGATTTCCCCCCAGCAGATTGTTCTGTCCTTTGTACTTGCATCCCCAAGGCCTAGAACAGTACATAATTGGAACTTAATAAGGACTAGTTGATTGGTTGATTGATGGATTAAATTATTGAATTTAAAGCTAGCAAGGACCGTGAAGATCATCTAATCTCATTGCCTCTTTTTTGTAGATGTGGAAACTGGCCTCAGAAAGGTCAGACAACTTGAAGCACAGGTAGGACAGCTAAGACTTGTGCCAAGGTCCGCTGATTCCCAATCCAGTCTTCTTGCTACTCTGTAACTCGATTATCACAATTCACTGCACTGTCACATTGGCCAAGTAATATGATATATCAGGTCACAGATCCAATGAGGTCCTATAAAACCCAGAAAAGGTCATGTTGCCCCAGCTGGTCAAAAGCCTTCCATAACCAATGATCTGTGCCAGCCTGCAGCTTGCCTCCAGTTGCCTGTCTGCTCTCCCCAGTCTCCATTCAGTTTTGTGACTGAGAACTCCACCCTCTGGGTTCTGCTTTCCCTTCATCCCACCCACCTTTGTTGATTCAGTGTTTCGTCTGCTTCACTAGATTCTTGACTTTGGTTATATCACACACACCCTGTGGATACCATGCTTTACCTCCTACCTCTCTCCATCATTACTCTATGTAAGGCTTTCCCAGTTGGAGAAGGGTTTGTGGTTTTCTGATGGGCTCCCTACTGTTCCTATTCCCTTAATGACAAGCAATAAATCCCCAAGCCACTGAGCTATGTCTTCTGCCTTTCCTTACCCCTAGACTGGCTCCCTCAGGCATAGCCATATGGCTAAAGAATTATGAACATCTTCAATCCTTCATGGAAATATATATACACATACACATACACACACACACACACACACACACACACATAGATATGTATATACATTTATATGTCCATTTATTCCCCAGGAAAATGTTGTCTCACAGAAAGAACACAGAGGTGGGAGTTAGGACACCTGGCATCTAGTCTCTTTGCCACTGACTGTGCAATGTTCGAGCAAGTCATAATCTTCTAGGATTTTTAGCACTAGCAGTGACTTTAAATATGATTTAGTCCAACCTTTTCATTTTACAGATGAGGAAGTTGGAGCCAGTTAACTTCTTTGGGCCTCATTCTCATCTATGAAATGGGGATAACCTTTGCTCCTGTTCAGGGAACTTTTGAGAAGCCTTCTCCAACTGCAAATACTGGGACAAGTATTGAGACAAGAGGGCAACCTCCTCCTGGAAGACAGACATAGTTTATAAGAGTAATGAGTTCAAGGTGGAGAAGGCCATTAGGGTAATTAACATGGTCGTGCACAATTAAGAAAGTTTAGGAATCCAATGAGAAGGAATAAATAAAGAAAAATGAGAAGAAAATGGAGACTGACAAATACAAGAGCCGCATGCAAAAAAAAAAAAAAGATGCTAAGTAGTTGGATGGCCGTGGCCAAGTCATTTTTCTTCCTCTGGATTTCATCTATAAAGAGAAAGGGTTGGGGCAGCTAGGTGGAGCACGGGCCCAGGAGTCAGGAGGACCTGAGTTCAAATCTGACCTCAGACACTTAACACTAGCTGTGTGACCCTGGGCAAGTCATTTAACCTCGATCACCTCACACACATGGAAGGAAGGAAGGAAGGAAGGAAGGAAGGAAGGAAGGAAGGAAGGAAGGAAGGAAGGAAGGAAGGAAGGAAGGAAGGAAGGAAGGAAGGAAGGAAGGAAGGCAGGCTGTACTAGTTGATCTCTTAAGTGCCTACCAACTCAACATGCTGTGAGCCAATGAGCTATGAGCTTATACTTTGAAATAGAAAATCATTCTAAGACATGAGACGAGGGAGGGGAGACACATAGTTATGACGCTTCAGTCTCCTCATCTGTAAAATGAGGGTTGTAATGCTTGTACAACCTGATAAGGTTGTAATTAATGAAAGCTCTACAAATTATGAAGCAAGGTATGAATGTGAGCTTTTGTTGTTAGATTATCAATGTGATAACAATAACTGAGCTATCTATAGCACTTTCAAGTATATGAAGTGATTTATGGTCACTACTCATTTGAGCCTCAAAATAACCCTGTGAAGTTGACATCAGAGATATTATTATACCCATTTTATAAGGGAGGAGACTGAGAAATTAAATGACTTAGTTGATGGTCACAGAGTTAATGGGAATCAGAGGCAAAATCAGAACCCATCTTTTTAAGCTCAGGATACTGTAGCCAGTATGCTATCTCTCAGTGCAACAAGATTTACAGATAAGTGGATGGAGCACTGGCCCTGGAGTCGGGAGAACCTGAGGCACTTCACACTTACTAGCTGTGTGACCCTGGGCAAGTCACTTAACCTTGATTGCCTTACCAAAAAAAAAAAAGATTTACAGATAAACTGTTAATCACAAAATTTGGGGAAAGAGATGAAGTACAAAATCTGTCAGTAATTGACATGGATATGGGAAAAGGGATTTTCTGGATTAAAACTATTTGAAGATAAAGAGACTAATATTGAATTGGTTTGTATAACCCCATCTGGTGTGGGCAGAGTAACTGGGGAAGGTTGAGATGGGAGGTAGATAAGTGGTTGACATATTTAAGGTGGCATCAGGATATAAATAGGCAAAAGAATATCTTGGCACATTCCACCTGCTTGCTGGGGCATTCATGGGGTCACTTGATGAGCCAGAAATAAATTTTAACAATAATTTGGTCACAAGCTCAATATGAGCCCACATTGTGATGTAACTGCTAAAAATAAATAATGCAACCTGAGTTCAAATGAATTGATCAAATAAGCAACAAGAATTGAAGTGGCAGTTATATGCCAGGTACTGAGCAAGGTGCTGGAGATACAAAGGCTAAATAAAACAGCCCTAGCCCTTGAGGAGTTGAAAATCTAACAGAAATATAGCAGTAGAGTGGCACTCTTTCAATGTACATTTATTATGTGATGTGGTGTAATGTACCAGGCTACCCTTGGTGATGTACAAAAACAGATAAAACCCGATGGTTTAAAAATGAGTGAATGAATGAAAAGACATTTATTAAGTGATTATTAAGTACCAGCTACTGCACTAAGTACTGGGAATATAAAAACAAAATGGAAGACAGTCCCTGCCTTCAAGGAGCTTGCATTCTAGGGAACTATAACTAGGGAGGGGCCTGGCTTCTTGGAGTTTACACTGTAGGACCACCTGGCAAGGATTGGTACTTCCTATGGACATTCATTTAGATGTTCTTCTGATTCTGAGACTCTATGATTCACAAAACCATTGCCTTATATTTGTATGATACTTTCAACATTTTATGAACAGGTGGCAAGGTAGATGTAGTTCCAAGCCTATATCAGGACAACCTGAGTTCAAATCCAACCTCAAATACTTACTATGTGACTTTGAACAAGCCACTTAATCTCTCTTTGCCTCAGTTTCCTCATCTGTAAAATGAGGATAACAATAGCACCTACCTCCTGGGAATGCCATGAGGATCTTTAGCACAGTACCTGGCACATAGTAGGCATTATATAAATGATAGACATTATTGACTTTCTACAGTGTTTTATCATGTATCATCCCATCCAAGCCATTTAAAGACAAGAACAAGACAACTCCTCCAGGACTTCCCCAAACCTGGGAACAGAAATCTTCCTATTATCTCCATTTAACATTATTCTTAGAGAAAAACTTTAGAATAAGTTAGCGAATAACCCTCCCATGCCTTTAAACAGCAATTCATGTCTCTCAGAGTACTTCCACATATATTCTCTCATTTGACCCTCTTAGTACCTCTGTGAAGTAGGTAGAACAAACTGATTTGCACTATTTGACAAATAAGGAAACTGAGGCACAATTGTTGTCAGGCAAGCCAGAAAGAGCCCTTACACTCATGTCACTCTGACCCTATGGTCCTATTATTAATTCACTTTCCTATAACAAAAAAAAAAGTCTCTAGATGCAATGGAATAGGAGACCTGTTAATCCAAGGTGCACAACCACTTCCTTTCTCATAGACACAGCCTTGAGCTCCACCCCAGCTACTCCCATTGTTCACTTTTGCAGCTGGGATAATTGTGATTTATGTGACACCAGAGGTGTGGGGAGCCTGAAGTGTTTGTTTTATCAAGTGTGAAAGAACACTCCCCAAGCTACACATTGTTAAAAGGATGCTATTTCCTTTGACAAGTCACACATCCCAAAAGGCTAAGGGGGGAGGAGGGAGACTATTACCTTAAATTTCAAACAGAATGTGCCAAAGCTCGAGGGGAGAGGGCTAAGGAGTGGAGGTGAGGGCTCGGGGACATGCCAAGCAAAGGCATCAGTCAGAGTTCTTGACCCACCTGGAGACCCTTGCAGCTTGCCTTCCCATGCAAAGGCCCTCAGTTCAGAAAAAACTGAGGAGGCAGCTGCAGTTTGTCTTCAGTGTGCCTCCCCTTCCCTTTGCACATTTTCCTCTGTCAGATGCAGGGACAAAAAGTTCAGACTAGAAGGTCCCCTCACACTGGCTGACACATATGATCACAGAGCTAGAGCTGGGAGGGACCTCAGGGTCCATGGAGTCCAGCCCCTCATTTTATAGAAAAGGAAGCAGAGGCCCAGGCAAGTTCAGTGACTGCCCCTATTACAAGGGCAGTAAGCTTATCAGGGGCAGGATTTGTACTCAGGCTCTCAGACCACAGAGGAGGTGAGTCAATACGGGGGAAAGATCATTCTGTCATAGGATCATAGGGCTGGTAAGGGATCTGAGGACCATTTTCCAGATGAGATAACTAAAGCCCAGAGAGGCTATTACTTTCCGAAAGTAATACAGATGGTAAGGAAAACAACCATGATGAATTCAACTACCAGTCAAGACATCACCCTCCTGATGTCATTGGTCCTCTTGGAGAACGACGGACAGACAACATAATAGCAGTTGACATTTTCATGTAAGGTATCCCAAAAGTCTTATTGCAGTTTTAAGCTAGTAATAACATGCAGGTTAAAAAAATTACATTTGCACATCACTTGATAGTAAAATGGATGAATGAACAAACATTTATGAAGTGCTTACTTTGCGCCATTTTTTGTTGTTGTCATTCTGTCCTTTATGACCCCATTTGGGGTTTTCTTAGCAAAGATACTAGAGTGGTTTGCTATTCCTTTCTCCAACTCATTTTACAGATGAGGAAACTGAGGCAAATAGGGTTAAATGACTTGCCCAGGATCACACAGCTAGTAAGTATCTGAGGCCAGATTTGAACTCAGGTCTTCCTGACTCCAGGCCCAATGCTCTATTCACTGTGCCAACTAGCTGCCCTACTTTGTACCAACCAGTGTGCTAAACACTGGAAATACTAAAATGAAGAACCTTGAAGGCTCTGACTTCAAGGAGGTTATATTCTAATAGCAGGAAACAATACATACAGGAAAATAATGACTAGGAGTGTTAGGAAGGTATTTGAAAGGGCCTCTACTCATTCTCCCTGTAACTATCCAAACCAGAATACCTATGGTCTGGTGAAATAGTTCCTGAAGAACTAAGCACCATTATTCCATTTTACAGATAAGGAAACCAAGGTTCAAAAAAATAAGGTGACTTGTCCAAGATCAAACAGGTTCTAAATGGCAGAACAGGGATATCAATTCAAATATCCTGATTCTAGGTCCAATTGCCTTTCCAGTCCATCACATAGCCCAAGTGACCACCACTACTAAAGGAAAGAAGAGATTTTGAGGAGTTCCCTTAATGCATAGAGAACATAATAGGACATGAGGAAGAAGAGAAAGGAGAAGAGAAAAGGCCCTGGAGAATAGAACTCACCACTAGCACCATACTTTTATATCTATCTTAATTCCACCTATCCTTCAAGGCTCAACTCAAGTCCTAACTTCTCCATGAAGCTTTTCCTGACTACTCCTCTGAAACCCTACAGCTTTTACTATTTGTATTACTTATATGTGGTCAGCTAGATGGCACAAAGAATAGCATGCTGGGCCCAGAGGCAGGAAGACTCATGTTCCTGAGTTCAAATGTGGCCTCAGCCACTTACTAGCTGTGTGACCCTGGGCAAGTCATTTAACCCCAACCTGCCTCAGGTGCTTCATCTGTAAAACTGAGCTGGAGAAGGAAATGGCAAACCACTCCAGTAACTTTGCCAAGAAAATCCCAAATGGGGTCACAAAGAGTCATACATGACTGAAAAACAACAAATAACACCCACTCATATCCCATAATAGTATTTACTGACTTAGGGAGTTAATTCAGTTCTTCATGGGTATGTGTATAGAGTACAAGTTCTTTTTTTTTTTTAATTTTTAGGCAATTGGGGTTAAGTGACTTGCCCAGGGTCACATGGCTAGTAAGTGTCTAGTGTTTGGTCTGAGGCCGGATTTGAACTCAGGTCCTCCTGACTTCAGGGCCGGTGCTCTATCCACTGCACCACCTAGCTGTCCCCCACCTCCGAGTCCAACTGTTTCAAAGACAGAAACTATGTGTTATCCTTCTTTATATTCCTCCTAATCCTTAGGACATAGTCGGTATTCAATAAAAATATTTTGATTGATTAGTTGATTTATTGGAAGGTCATGGAGTAAAACCCAAAGGCAGAGACAGTTGTGGCAATAGTCAGGAAAGGCTCTGCTTACAAATAATATGGAATTATTTTCTCCCAGCATTATTCGGGGAAAAGCTCCCTGAATCCCTGCTGCTAAGTCAAACTGGGAATGAAGGGGGAGGGCAGAAGGAGATAATAAAAGAATGAGGGCCTTGATGTTGTTCTTGATCCCAGTTACATAGTCTGAGGGCTATTAGTCTTAATTGAAAACTAAGAGCAAGATTCTAGTGGGGTTGGAAAAGGGAGAAAGGGGAAAGGAATAAGCATTTATATAGTGCCTACTGTGTGCACTGTGCTAAGCACTTTACACGTATTTATCTCCTTTGATCCTCACAACAACCCTAAGAAGTAGGTGCCATTATTATCCCCATTTTACAGTTGAAGAAACTGAGGCAATCAGAGATTTGAACGTAGGTCTTTCTGACTCCAAGCCTCTTTCTACTCTATCCACTTTGACATCTCAATGGGTAGGCTGATCACCATAAAGCCAGCCTGCAAGGTAAGGGCAAAGAGAAGTAGTCCTTAATGTGAAGCTACTAGGGAGCATCTAGGAAATCGACACAGCAGTATCCAGGACTGGAGCAAAAGAGTTAATGCAGAGAGCTCTAAAGAGTGTGGCCATAGCAGCTAGAAAGTCTCTGGTAGCAGCTGCTCAGGCAGCGACTTGGGGCCTCCTGCTATCTTTTAAGATAAAATAACTCAAGCCTTCCTGTCCAGCCAATATAAGGTAATGTATGTAAAATGCTTCGCAAATCTTACTGTGCTGTATGGTTGTCAGCTATTACCTAGTTATTCCTCATGAATTTAAAGGGTTCTTCTTTCCAGGCTTTCTCACCTTCGGTGTATTCTGACAATAGCATTTTCTCTGGGCAAACTAGACAGTGAAGAGGTGGATCTGGACACCTAAGGACTGAACACTTGAGCCTTCTCTCTGTCTCTTCTTCGTTGTTACTACTGTCCCTGAGGTCTAAGCAGGGAGCAATGAGAGGGCTTCAGGCAACATAAAAGCACTTTGTGGTTCCAAAAGGCAAAGGGGCACTGCGAAAAGAAAGATGGAAGACAAAAGCAAACATCTCCTGTTTTGCAGCTTTGCCTAAAGCAGCAACTGTGGAAGACTCCCATGATTTCCACCTAACCTTGAGGCATACACACTGCCTACAGATTATCTGTACATAAGGTGGCTTCCACCAATGGTGCAGAAAACAGCTTCAGAGGTTCAAGCAACCATTAAAGCTATGTCTGCTCTGTCTTTTAGATTACAAAAAAAAAAAAGATATGGTTCATTATTCCTTTGGTTCTAAAAATCTGTAAGCTCACAAATCAACAAAAGACCCATATGAAAGTCCTCCAAAAGCATTTTTATTCTTTATCTTTAAGACTTGAGCACTTAAGAAATTTGATCAATCCAATGACCAGACAGAAGACTGATGATAAAGCAAGCTACCACCTCCTGACAGAGAGTTGATGGACTCCAGATACAGAAGGAGACATAAGTTTTTGGATATAGCTAATGTAGGGACTGGTTTTGAATAAATACACATATTTGTTATGACAGTTTTGTCTTTTTTAATGGAGAACTTGGGGGTACTGAAAGTGAGGGCACAGCAGTAATGTTACCCCTACCCCCCCAAAAAAAAAAGAAAAGAAATTAACGCCCTTAAAAGTGCACAGAAGGAGGAAGTTCAGAAGGAAACACTGACAAGTAGGATGGCTTTGAAAGTAAGAGTGAATTTATTATAAGGTGTGTTTCTTTTATGAAAAAGTAGGCTATATATAATAGAGATTTAAGATTGATATACAATCATCTTTTTTATATTCGGTTGTGTGTATGGAAATGCTATTTTTTTCTTTTGGTGGTTAACAGAACCATAAAAAATAAAAGTTAAAAAAGAAAATATTTTTAAAAGATGATTTTCTTCTGCAGAGCCAGTATTAGGCCTAGAACTCGTCAAACCTCCAGTAATGAAAAATTACACTGAGATTCCTTTTGAGGACTGCTTTGAGCTAGTCTGTCATAATCATGACATTCTGCTTGGGCAAAACAACCCTTAAGCTTTTTAGACTGGACATCTGAATAGAAGCAAAACTTGGGCTAAGGAGGGAGTCAGTAAAACAAGGTGGATTTTCAGTTATCAGTGGAGTTATTTCCCTCATCACAGTATATTGCACTCCTAGTTTCTGCAGCCAAAGCTGTCAACATAGAATCCCAGGAGCACAGAAACAAAGAATGTTAGAGCTGGAAGGAGTCTCTGAAATTATCTAGCCCCATCTCATCATTCTGCAAGCTGGGAAAACTAAGGCCTATGGAGAGAGCACAATTTTCAAGGTCACATAGTTTGTCAGTGGCAGAGACTGGACTATAGCCAGAGTCTCCTGATTTCCCATTCTTTCTATTACCCAGTTAGTCTCAATTAGTGCGAATAATGAATCCCATAAAGTAATTGCATGTATTTGAGTTTACTCTATTCGAAATTATAATTATGTGAAATATGGTCATTGGTTTCAGCCGTTGTAATTAGTTCAGTGCAAATTTAAATAATGCAACCCCTTCAAGGGATTCATTATTCATACTAATCAGGACCCAGCTATATACTTCTTTATTTCAGAGCTATAACTAGAAAGTTTTGCAGCTATGGCAAGTAGCCCAAACCTTATCTTCATTCATTTTAAGAAGGGAGATGCCAGGATTCTACAAAGTCACCACTGAGTGGCAGTGAGGGAAAAAGGAGCAGGATAGGATAGAGCCAGGCAACAGCCCACTTCGGGTAGGGGAGCTATGGAGGGAGAAAGAAAGTAAAGAAATGTTAGCTATCTGTTTCAATTATTCTTATACTTCTTATAAATGGTAAATTCAACTGTTTCTAGGACTCTGAAAGACTGAACCTCAAGTCAATACTCCCTATTTTTGTTAAGCTGGGGCAATCCTCAGTCACTACCTAGATACAGCTCAGTTTTCTGTATTCCCCTCATATATGTTCTACTCAAATATCATTAACACCATGGTTTGACAATCCAGTTTAAAGTATCTCTAATTAATTCTAATTAATTCATATTCTTTTAAGGTTGACCATGGAATAAGGGGTGCTAAGCTATTTGAACCTCAGAAATCCAAGGAATAAGACTAGAGGTGCCTATCTGACATCAAAGATTAGGGATGGAGATCCAAACAAAGCCTATGAAATGAAGCTGTAATTGACAATAACATAGGGGTTGGCTTACTGATTACCACCACTATCCTATTCTTCTTCTCATTCAAGCTACTATTGATAACCACAGTTAATAGTAGGACAACTCTATCCTTTGCACTTGAGAGTTAGGAGCTGTCATGAAAAGGATTAAACTCTCCTCACCAAAAAAAAAAAATTATCCTCAGCATTTCCACCAATCCTCCCTTTAACTCTATGCATAATATCCATACACATAAGTAAGCATGTCTCAGATCCATAACACATTTGCCATGTTCCATGAACTCAAGGCCCTTCACCATCTTCAATGACCTCTGAATACGGTCCAGCTCTTTCATGTCCATCCTAAAGTGCTGGACCTGGAATAAGACTCCAGATGCAGTTTTGCCAAGGCAGAGAACAGCAGGACTTATCACCTTATTAATTCTGGTAGCTCGGTCTCACTTCATTTAGATTGCCATACCTTTCTTGGCTGCCATATCACTCTGTTGATTCATATTGACCTTTAAATCCACTAAAACCTCCAATCTTTTTCAGACAAACTACTGTCTAGACATACTTCCCACATCTTGGGCTTACAAAGTTGACTTTTTTATTCCATATATATAAAGCATTGTGTTTTATCTTTATTAATTTCATTTTGTTAGATTTGTTCCAAAGTTTTAACCTGTTAAGGTGCATTTGATTGTTGACTTCACAATCCAATGTGTTAGCTATTCTTCTTTATGGGATCAGAAAATCTGATAAGCATATTATCCATGCCTTTATGCAAGGAATTTCTAAAAAGGTTAAATACACAAGGCCAAGTACAAATCACCAAGTGCCTACTCTGGAGACCTCTTTCCATCATCTTTGCAACCTTGATGTGAGAGCTCGCTCTATATCAGACTTAACCTGGGAACTCCTCCCATCTTAGTGTGATATTTTTTTACATGTATTACATGTAACATATGGGACTCTACAGTGGTTCCATCAGCCCAAATCACTTGTGAGCTGTCTTCCTTAAGTCTACAGGACAACAGCCTACCACTGTTAATCATCCAGTAAAAGAGTAAAACATCTAAATTATATGCCAAGTGGCGCTCTCCTTGAGCTACCATCCCAGTTGTGATCCCCTCCAATTGTGAGATATGGAAGAAATAGCACTTGGCTAGGAGTCAGCAGGCCTGGATTCTGGTCCCAGCTCTGACACCAACTGTCTAAGATTCAGTTCCTTCACATGAAAAATGAGTGATGGGAGCGACACAAAATTTTTCTTATTTTAATGGAGAGCTTGAACTATTTTCCAAGAACACCATAATGTTCACAAAAAAATACCCTTGCATGGTGCCAGAACTATTGAAGTATAAACTGACAGGTCAGCGTGAAGGGGTTAACTCCAGAGTTGAGTGTTTCCTTTTGGTGCCAAAAAGGTGATATCTGAAGGGATCATGATAACAGAACTGAGGTAGGGATAATCAACATCAGGAAATAGGCTTTGGAGTGCAGTTACCCCTTGTCCAATTTGCATTTTAATGTATTACAAACCAAAGTGTCTTATGAGATTAGAATTTGGTAAGTTTGTCAAATTATGGGGGGTGGGGTTACTCTCACTTAGGAACATTTTTCAAAATGACTAGTCTTGGCTATAGAACAATCAAGAAAAGTCATACTACAGTTTGCTCATTCATTCAACAAATATTTATTTTATTTTAAAGAAAGTTCTCAGGCCAACTATGTCTTCATTCCTCTCTGAGCTCTATTTGTGACTCTCTGGACTTAAAGGACTGCCTCCTTACCCAAATGGTTCACGTCACCCCATCTTCTCCCACTGAAGTACACTCCACCCCTACAATGAGCACTTCCTATAAATGGCTGGGTTTTTCAGGAAGGCTTAACAGAGCACATGATCCCGGAATGAGGTATGATTGCTATAGGTATTCAATGAGGAGCTTTGCAAGAAACACAAAAACACTCTACATGGACCATTGTTGAAGAAACCTTAGATGCTACCCCCGGTAGAACTCCATAGGGGAATATTTTTCTCTTTTATAAAAGAAAAAAAAAGTTTGGGAAATGGTTCAAATTTCTATAAAAAAGGAGAAAGGGGGGTGGAAATAGAATAATTTTTTGAAGAGGAGGGGTTTTTTTAATTGTACTTTAAGAAGCATTTTCTCTTCTAAAATTCTCACTAACTCCTTGTTTTCTCTTCTAATCTTAACCAAATGAAAACTTACAAGTATGATAGTAGCTCATGTGTCTAGATAATTAAGGAAAAGCAAAATTTTGTTGTTGTTGTTCAGTAGTATCTGACTCCTTATGACCCCATTTGGAGTTTTTTTTAGCAAAGATACTGGAGTGGTTTGCCATTTCCTTCTACAACTTATTTTTAATGAGGAAACTGAGACAAATAGGATTAAGTGACTTGCCTCAGGGTCACTAGTTAAGTGTCTGAGGTCAAATTAGAATTCAGTTCTTCCTGACTCCAGGCCAAGAACTCTATCTACTGCGCCACCTAGCTGCCCAAGCAAATGGAGACATTTTTGTTCCCAGCCTGCCCTCCATCCCTGAGGCCTTGCCCTCTGGTTGGATGACACCCCCCCAGAACCTCCACATAAGGAGGGCCTCAGACCAGCCTTCTCTTCATTTCTTATCAAGCTGTACTCCAGACCTTTCCATCAAGCCTCTTTTTCCCAGGTACCTTCCTTCTATGTGCTTCCCACACATATGCCTTTCAGCTTCCTTTTCTGGTTTGTCTTCCTGCATTAGAATGCAAGCTCCTTGAGGGCAGGGACTGTATTTCCTTTTGCTTCTATTTATATTCCCAGAGCTTCACACAGTGTCTGGCACATGATAATCATTTACTCTAAAAGCTGTTGACTGTGGCATCCCTAAAAGAAAGAGCAGAGTCAGAATAGGGTTCATTCCCTGCAGCTCACCTTGAACCAGTTCTTTGGCCTCTCTAAGCTCAGTTTCTGCAGCTGGAAAGTCAGAACAACAAAATTTGGAGCACTACCCTCAGGTGCTCTATTTCTGCTCCCTACTGTGGTCTACTCTCTTCTGAGGTTCGTAGCATTGTAGGTATAAAGGACCTCAGAGGTCCAATAGCCCAATCTTTTTATTTTAGAGATGAGCAAATTACATTCTAGAAAAGCTAAACAATTTTCTCAAAGTCATACTGGCAGTAAAAGGAGAAGAGGCAGGAACCAACCCCAGGCCCTCTGAGTCCAAACCCAGTGTTATTTTTATTGTACCACAAAGCCAAGCTAAAATTCAATAAGAATTGGCCGTTGATTGGTTATGGAAGGTAAAAGAGAGGTAAAAGTTAAAGATGACTCTGAGATCATGATTCTGGACTATTATAAATATTTGTTGTTGATCAGATAATAAAAGGGCAGTTAGGTGTCATAGTGAACAGAGGGCAGGACCTGAAGTTAGGAAGACCTAAGTTCAAATCCAGCCTCAGACACTTAACCAGCTGTGGCAAATCATTCCAGTATCTTTGCCAAAAAAAAAAAAAAACAACCCAAATGGGGTCAGGAAGAGTCAGACACAATTGAAACGGCTGAACAACAAAAGATAAGAAAAAGTTTGGCTTCCATTGGAAGAGAAGGGAAGAAAGGTCTCAGAGAGTCTTGTATAAGGCCAGTACAACTTGGACTCCTATTCACAAGCTAATGAAATAATCAAATTGATTCTGTATCATTTTAAAATTGATTCTATTTGCAATTAATTGATTTTGTCCTATAATTGCCTAAGTCATGGTTCCTTGTCTGAACTTAGTTCAGAATTCAGATGGCCTGTAATGAGTTAAGTTTAGGAAGCCAGTTCTCTTGTCAATTGCTGTTCTATTCTTGAATTGAGGATATCTGGTTTGTTATCCAAAGAAATCTGGTCCACCATCTCTAACCTTGCGGGTAGACTCAAACAATGAACATTTCTTAGTCACAGAAAGGAAGAAGAGGATTGTTGCTAGTCCTTCATGCCCAATTTCCAAACAATCATATTATCCACCATGCTTCCGCTCTTTGATCAATCACATTGATTTTGCTATTTGTGATGTCAATCTCTTTTAAACAATCATAATTTGTTCCCCAACCTACAAAGTTCTTTGTTCTGTACTTCCCAAAACTATAAAAGAGAGCTGTCCCCCATATTTAGAGCCTTAGCTTTGCTGAGGAAGCTGAGGCCCTATTTATTAGCAAATTCGTGCTTTACTAATAGATTGATCATGCTCAGAACTTTGTGTCTCAGTTTACCTTATTTTGGCTGTAACACTAAAACAGGAAAGTGGAAGATATGAATGAGAGGCAGGCTAGAGTAGCGGATAGGACGCTATCCTCTTGTCTGAGGCATTTGTCCTGCCTCAGACGCTTTCTAGCTATGTGACACTGGGCAAGTCACCTGTTCTCTTTGGGGTGCAGTTTCCTCCTTTGCAAAATAAAGGGGTTGGATTCAATGACTCTAAGTTACCTGCCAGCTCTAAATCTGTGCTCCTATAATAGCTGACAATCGTGATGAGAAGGAACAGGGAGAGATAAAGAAGTCACTGATAGCCACTGGCTGACAACAGCACATATAAACCTTTCTCCACCCCTTCTCTCCTCAAGCCTCGCTACCAAATCTATCCCTATGAAGTGCAATCTATGAAGCTGCTGTATTTCCTAGACAAAGTACAGGTAGTCCCAGGAAATTTTCCGAGCTAGTAGCCAAGAAACCCAACAATGACCAACAACTCAATACCTCTAATTTTTTATTCCTGTTCAAGCCATTTTCAAAACCTTCAAGAAGGAAGTGTATGTAGTACTCAAGCTCCCCCAAAATAAGTTGATCATTTAGAGCTACAAGGGACTTTAGGGTGATGTCTCTTCATTTGGGCATCATTCCATTACTTACTACTCTTCTTCAGCGCTCTCTGTCCCCATTCCATTCTCCAAGACCTGCTCAATTACCCTCATCTGACTCAGAGTCAGAGTCAATAAACATTTATTAAGCATTTACTATGTTCTAAGCAAAATATTAAGTACAGGGAATAAAAAGAAAGGCATAAGACAGTCACCCCATCCTCAGTGAGCTCATAGTCTAACAGAGGAAGAAATTGTTTCTCTTCCAGGGGATGTGATGAAGTCTTACAGGCACAATGGGAAATGATTGGAGGAGGTTAGAGTTTTGGAGCTGAATTCATCTTGCAGAATTCATCTTGAGTTTCTTGAGAGAGTGAAATCTCAAGAAGTATCCCAGTGAGAATAAGAAGGCTTCTTTGGGCACACAATGCAACCAGTTCCACCAATGATATGGTTGATATTTTATGTATATTTTCATCCTAGATATCATGTTAGTATGAAAGGCAGCATGGCATAGTGAATAGAAGACGAGCCTTAAAGTCAAGAAAACATGGGTTCAAATCCTGCCTCTGATATATACTATGTAATCATGAGAAAGTCACTTAACCAGCTATGCAGTGAGTAAATCCCTAAGGCTATAAATTACAGATGAGTTGCCTTACAAACAAGTCTTGGATATGACTGTTGGAGAGAGTTTCTAAATTGATTACCCCAAATTGATGAAATGACACACCTAGACAACCCCGCCAAAAAATTAGTCCTCATGTTAGACAATAATATCTGACATTTATTTATACTTCTCCCCTTCTTCACATATCCAGATTTTACTAATCCTAAAAGCCTAACTCAAAGAAAAATAATAACCCACATTTAAGTTGGATCAAATACTTTCTTCACAAGAAATCTATAAGGTCAGTAATATACATATTAGCATCCTCATTTTATATATAAGGAAACTGAGGCTCAGAGAGATACAGTGACTTAGGCTAAATGGCAAAACTGGGACTCCATTTCATGTTTTCTGACTCTTAATTTCTGACTCTCAATCCTTTTCACTCAACCATGATTCTGACTTGTCTACAAAGCTTTGTCTAGCTTCTGAAGCTCATAGTTGTCTCTCCCTTCTCTGAACTTCTATTGTAAGAATTTTATATAATTACCTGCTATCTTATATTGTTGAACACACCACTAGGCCAGCATAACCAGGGCTTTGCCCCAGAGTGTCCAATTTGAAGGGTGCTGAAATCACTGAAAGCACGCAAACAACCAAACTTGGCAACGAGTAAGGGAAAAAAAAGCTAATTAAAATAGGAAATAAACAGATGGCTGACTGGGGTGAGTTTCCTTCCATTCCCTAGCGTGTTAGTCCCTGCCCCCATCTCAGTGACCTCTCTAGCAGCATCAGTATGCAATGTCCCAATGTCCCTCCAAAACACACACACACACACACACACACACACATCCTATTGAGAGTTAACTTGCCCCAGAAGCAAAGGTTTCTAGTTAGAGCTCTGTTTATTATTCTTTAATCATTTCACAGATAGGTCTTATCTGTCCCAATCGACTGTGATCTAAAATGATTAAAGGAAGGATGCATCCTTTTGACCTTGGCCTTGATGCTGTCATCTACAGGAAGAATCCCTGGGGGCATTAGAACCCAGCTGCCCCCCCCTCAACTATTCTACAATTCTTTTAGAAGCTTCTCATCTTGCTTCCCCCTCCCAAGCCTAGTGGGACAGACAGCTAGGGAATACAAGAGCTCAGAGTTTTATAATGGTTGCCATGCCACTAATCACGACGGCATTAGCAATTTATATAATGTAATCACTCCCAAAGCTGTCTATAGAGACCGGATCGAATTAAGAAGCTGCAGGATGATGTGGATACATTCATGATTAGAATTTATCAGCTCTGAACTCCTAAATGTATTGAAAATTATCTTGGAGTTATATTTTCCTTTGTTCTTTCAATAGGAGAAGTATGGGTTTTGCTTTATGACTCATCAACCGTTAGGTATCTGGAAAGCATTTTAGCCCTCTGGCAAAAGAACAGGCAAACTGACCCTTAGCTGCTCTGGCAGACCCTCTCTCTACCTATTTCCACATAAAATATGGTTGTCCAGTCATTTTTTCTGTTATGTCCAACTCTTCATGACCCCATTTGGGGTTTTCTTGACAAAGATACTGGAGAGGTTTGCCATTTCCTTCTCCAACTCATTTTACATATGAGGAAACTGAGGCAAACAGGGTTAAGTGACTTGCCCAGGGTCACACATCTAGTGTCTGAGGCCAGATTTGAACTCAAGAAGATGAGTCTTCCTGATTCTAGGCCCAGCACTCTACTCACTGCACCTAGCTGCCCAAAATGATTCTATCTTCTCTCTATTCCCTCCCCTTCAATTCCAGTCCAATCCAATCCAATTCAAAAAGTATCTGGTATGTGCACAGCATACTGATAGGTGCCTTGTAAAAAAAAAAAAAGAAAATAGAATGAAAATAAATAAGTATACACATGTTCATTTGAGGAGAGTGAAAGGACTAGTGTTAGGGGATGGGGAAAGATTTCCAATAGGAGATGACATATTAGCTGATCCTTAAAGAAAGCTAGGACTTCTAAGAGGCAAAGATGAGGAGGGAGTACATTTTAGCCCATGGAGAGACTTGGAAGTCAGAGATGAAGTGATGAATTGGAGAATAACCAGTTTGGCCTTCCTGTACTTGGGGTAAAGTGAAATAATCCTTGGAAAGGCAAATTAGAGCAGATTGTGAAGGGCTTTAAATACCAAGCTGAGGAATTTGAATTTTATCCTAGAGGCAATTAAAGACACTGGAGGTTCCCAAGCAGGTAAACAACAGGCTTTAAGAGTTATTTGTGCTCTAGGAAAGTCATTCTGAAAGCTCTGAGGAGAATGAATTATAGGGAGGAGAAATTTAAATAACTAATATATGTCCAGCAAGTAGCATGGAGTGTGGCGTGATAGAAACAGAGGACAGCCCTTTTACTTAGATTCCATCGCTAGGCATAAACCCCAAAGAGGTAAATGAAAAAAGAAAGGCTCCACAGATATCAAAATATATATAGCAGCACTTTTTGTGGTAGCAAAGAACTGGAAACAAAGGAGATGTCAATCTGTCCATTGATCAAAGAATGCTAAAGAAATTATGGTATTTACAGGTAATGGAATATTACTGTGCTGTACAAAATGCCAGGTGGTGCAGCGGAGAGAATACTGGGTCTGGAGTCAGGAAGACTCATCTTCCTGAGGTGAAATCTGGCCTCAGACACTTACTAGCTGTGTGACCCTAGGCAAGTCTCAACCCCATATGCCTCATTTTCCTCATCTGTAAAATGATCTGGAGAAGGAAATGGCAAACCACTCCAGTATCTTTGCCAAGAAAACCCCAAATGGGCTCGGAGTTGGACACGACGGAAAAATGACTAACCAACACCACAAAATGAAGAACATGATAAATACAGGGAAACTCAGAAAGACATACTTGAATTAATGGAAAATGAAGTAAGCAGAGCCAAGGAAATAATATACACACAGATAATCAAAAGTTAATATTACAAAATTACAAAAGAACAAATGTGGCTCCAAAGAAGGCAGATGAAAAGACTTCCCTGCCCTAACTCTTTTGCAGAGATGGAACCTTCACAGGTATGGGACATTTCACATATTTTCAGGCTTTTTTGATATCTTGATCAGTTTTTCCTGATTTTTTTCTCTTTATCCTATTTTTGTTTTTTTTTCTTTAAAAAATATTATTTAGTATATAAGATAATTCTTTAAGTAGGGGAAGGAGGGGCATACTGGGAGAATTTTTAGACATGTAAAAACAAAAGATATAAATTAAAACATATTATTTAAAAGAGAAACAAATATCTCAAAATAACAAAGAACAATCTGGGCCACAAAGAAAAGATATGAGGAGACACCTCCCTCCACTCCTTTGGGGGGGGAGGAGATGTAAGGTGTGAAACCTTTTATATGTTTTTAGACTTTTGTGTGTATTAATTGGTTTTGCTGAATTTTTTTCTCTTCTTTCTCTTTTTTTTCTTAAAAACATTCTTTGTGGGGGAGGGGGGCAGGGAGAGAGCTAGGTGGCATAGTAGATAGAGCACTGGCCCTGAAGTCAGGAGGACCTGAGTTCAAATCCAGCCTCAGACCAAACACTTGACACTTACTAGCTGTGTGACCCTGGGCAAGTCACTTAACCCCAATTGACTCACACACACACAAAAAAAAACATTCTTTGTCATAAGGGATCTGAGAGAGAGAAAGAAAGGGGAGGAACACAGAGAGAAATTTAGGAGATTTAAAAATTTATTTAAGAAAAAAGATCAATGGCCTGGGAAATTCAGAACATTGGTGTTTGATTGGCTTTCCAGTTTATTGTATGAGGTCAAGTAAATTACTGCACCCCTCTGGGTCTCAGTATCCTCACACATAGAAATAACCACACTGTCTACCTCACAGTGTTGTTGTAAAGAGAGTATTTGAAAACTTTGAAATCCTATGTAAATATGAATTGTTAATATCATTATTATTCTTGTCGTTTCTAAGCTCCTTTTCATCACTAATATTCGATGAACTGAAATTGTGAAGACCTGGGTTTGGGTCCCTGCTTTACCACTTGCCAGCTGTGTGACCTTGGGCAATTCACTTGACCTCTCTGAGAATGTTTCCTTATCTGAAAAATCAGGATAAAAACACTTGTGGTATCTACCACAAAGCGATGTTATGAGAAATAGGATAGAAAGGAAGGAGGAAGGAAGGAGAGAGGGAGGGAGGAGGAGGGAAGGAGGAAGACAGGGAGAGAGGGAGAGGAAAAGCATTTCTTACGTGACTATACAGGCATCATAACAAGTTCTTTACAAATACCTCACTTAAGATCCCTTGCATAGAGCTAGAAGGGCCCTCAGAAGCCATATAATCTTACCCCTTCATTTTACAAACGAGGAAACTGAGCCCTTGAGTGTTCCATGACCAGCCCAAGTTCACACAGCTAGCAGCATCAGAAGCAGGATCACAAGCCAGGTCTTTGTACCCCAGAGCCAGTATTTTTCCCCCCAAATGATCCACAAGATCCGTAAAATCAGTGCTATGTTGTCTAAAAACACATTTGGCAATGTTCTAGTTTTTAAAACTGAAAGAAAGGGTAGAGAAAGGAATCAACAGACAGTTTTGACAATTTTTAAATAATTTATGTGAAATTATATTAAGAGCTGAAAAAGACAAGAAAACTTCCTATTTTTATGGCCCAAAAAGATTAACGATCTTTAGCAAAGTGTAAAACAAAGCTGAATGTCAAAATGTATCAGGTATAGTGCACCATTGTATCACTAAGCTGAATGTTGATCTATGCCGGCTCACTGCTGAGAGGAGCAAGAAGGAACCCATGGTGGGAAGATGGTGCAAGAGAAATATTTTATAACAAGGTCAAGGGAAGAAAACAAAAATGAGACATACATTCCTTCTTGCTTTACCCTCAACTTTAGTGTCACAGTCAAAACATAAACTCAATAGCAAATGTCGTACCTTGACAATTTTCCTGTATATGTACCAATGCACACCAAATGAAAAATTCTAAATGGATGTAATGTGTTTGTATGTAAAAGCTCTTTATCAGTTGTAAACTTCTGTGTAAGCTTTGAGGCTTCCTCTTGACATAAAGGATCCAGACAAACTTTGGGGGCTACTTACTTCTCTGGATTATTGGCCCATTCATGTAGACCCTAGAAAGTTCAGGATCTGGAATTCCCCAGTGAATTCCACCAGCTACCCTTATAGGAATTCAGGATCACATGCATCAAAATACAACAATTTTCTCTACAAACT
Organism: Phascolarctos cinereus; assembly: GCF_003287225.1. Classification (NCBI taxonomy): domain Eukaryota; kingdom Metazoa; phylum Chordata; class Mammalia; order Diprotodontia; family Phascolarctidae; genus Phascolarctos; species Phascolarctos cinereus. The sequence goes on from NW_027556098.1 coordinate 142,608,181, forward strand.
TAAGTACCTGGAATGACTCACACCCAGACCCATAGTCAAGACCCTCTCAAAGGTCCCTCTCCCCTAGATACTTATGCAGATTCTGTGACTATGGAACACTGCCCTGGATGGGGACCTGAGTTTCACTCCTCCACATCCGTGCTCCTCTCAGAGACCTCTTTGTATCTCTGTTCTTTCCCTAGTAACTCTCCATGGGTCACTGATCCCAACCGGCAATTCTTCCTTTCCACTATAGCTCCCCTTTGATCTAATCAGTGTCTTTGCTTCCCTCACCTTCACTCTTTCACTGTCTTCTGCAGCCCCCATGGTCCTCTCTACTAACAGTTGCTCGGCTCTTTGATTTTCCCTAACATTCCAGCTTTCCTCTAGAAGATAGCATTCTTCATTCACCTCTCCAGAGGACCAGCACTTGAGCAACTGGACAATGGAGAGATTGTCTTGTCATACAAACTGACAGCATTACATTTTTTCATGTCTTCATGACAAAACTCTTCGAAATCTGCTTTTTTATAACTGGCTCTCAATAGCCTTATCATCTACACAAAGGGTCTCTTCTGGACGCTACTGAAAGCTATAGAAATGCCTCCTTGGATCCTCAAAGGAATCTGTTTTCCAGCTTAGTTTGGTTGGTGATTCTATCTCATTTGCCTCCTCCCACTCACCTCCAACTCCCCACCAGCTGCCAAGGGTGCCTCCTGCTGAGTTTTGGGGATCAGAGGGACATTCCAACTTCCTCCAGTTGTCTTTCCATATGTTTTCCTCCAGGGCATATGAACCAGGGTAAGCAAATTGCCTTAAGCAGCTTGACTTCTTCACCTCTTCCAGGTGGAAGTAATTGTTACTTAAAGGGCAAAATGCATGGCCTCTCTTCAACTGTTATCAATGTGTTATTATTATTAATTATAACAAGAGAGACAGCAGGAATAATGGGTAGAGGGCCAGCCTTGGGGCCAGGAACACTTGCATTCAAGTCCTGATTCTGACTCATACTAGCTGTATGACCACATGCAAGTTACGTAGTTTCCCAAAGTCCTAAGGCAACTCTCTAAGACTGTTGCTGTTTTGCATCAGTGGAGGGAGTTTCCATACCAGGAATTCCTCTCATACTATTGAAATCATAGTACTAAACAAAAAAAAATTATTAATGCACACAGCATCATCTCATGGTTAGCCTCATGTGGCAATATTTAAAACCTAGTTAGACCACACATAAAACATCAGAAAAGCACAGGATATTAGAATTCGAGTGAGTGAGTGAGTATGTGTTCAAGGGAACAAGGGAGTGTGTGTGTGTGTGTGTGTGTGTGTGTGTGTGAGAGAGAGAGAGAGAGAGAGAGAGAGAGAGAGAGAGAGAGAGAGAGAGAGAGAGAGAGAGAAACAGACAGAAACAAAAACAGAGAAACACAGAGGAATGATGAGTTTTAAAAGCACTGCAAGAAGCACTGAATCAAACGACCTATATTCAAATCTTTGCTCTTCTATTTACTTACTCTCTGTATGATCTGAATGAGTTATTTAACCTCTCTGGGGACTTAGTTTCTTCATCCACTAAATGAAAGGTTGGACTACATCTCTATTGTTCCCTCTAGCTCATAACCCTATGATAGACCCTAGAAAACTGAGGCCCAGATAAGTGAAATGATTTGCTTAAAGTCACACAGCCCATTGGTGGCAGAACTGGGATGAAAATTCAAATATCCTAACTTCCAACCTTATAGACTAAGGCAGAATTCCAGGACAGAAAGCATTCATGGCACTTGAACCCAAAAAAACAGGGCAATGATCTCCTGTCCCTCCTGCCAATCAATCCTTTCCCATGCTTCCTCCCTCAAATAATGATAAAAAAAAATAATGCTAGGGAGAGAAATGAAGAAACAACTGCTACCAATGCAAATCAGCACCTTCTCTGAAACTTTTAGTCTTAGCCAGATGAATGAAGAACCAAGGGCTTAAGTGACTCCCCCAGGGCCACACAGCCAGTAGGTGTCAGAGACAAATGTGAACTCTGGTCTTTTCAGATCCAAAACAAGTTCTCTATCCACTACCCCACACAGCATCTCAGTAACACTTGTAATTCATCTCTCTATAGCTCTTTTTTTAAAAGTGCTTTCCTCAAAACAATCCTTTGGGGAAAATTTCTACTGCCACTCTAAAAAAAAAAAAAAGCTACCATAAGTTTCATGCACAAGAGGGCCCAGCAACAGCTATGACAGATGTGGTACACTGTGTCCCTAATTAGGCAAGGGAGCCTCACAAAACATATCCATTCCCTTTGGGCTGCATGTTATTTTTTCCATCTGATATAAACTTACGGTGCAATCCATACTTCTGGACCTCACCAGAGAAAAGAAATCTGCAAGCCGTCAAGAACAATCCATAAGAAAACAGAACTGCAGAAGCAAACCAGAAAACCCCTTATTTCTTTCCAAGTTGGCTAGTGAGTGAAACCACAGTTATGTCAAAAGGGATGGAGACGGTTTTTAAGAGAGAGCAAAGTGGGAAACAAAGTATGCCTCATCTGTTAATCTCCATCCATCTCAGCTCTCAACCTCTGGGAGGATTCCTTCCAAGTAGAAATAAATAACCTAAAGATTGGGGAATATAATCGGAACTCTAGAGCCTGGGCCTGACCTTCCATTTTTCCTCTATTTATTTTTGCGATTAATCAGTCTTTACTCTGTTCATGTCAATAAACAACAGCCCTCTCCAATATGCACTACCTGCACATCCAATATATCTAAGAAAATAAAAGTATATTCAAGGGGATTAACATCCATGAATCACCAAGAGTCAAGGCAAAGCACCATAGATTTTAATAGTCCAAACTATATGTCTTTTCTAAATGGTGGTGAGGCCATCCCAGCTAACCCCTGCCCATAAATAGAGAATGCAACATATTGCCCCATTTCTGCCTAGCACACATTCGAGCAACAGCACCAGGGTTTGTCATTTGTTGATTGTGTAAAACAGGTCTTTAGATTGAAGCATAAGTCCAAGTGGAATTTTTTTTTAAGGAAGAAAGTCAGACAAGCAGAGCCATCATCAGGCAGAATTTACACAGCAAGTATAAAGTGGAAAATGGGAGAAAATGTTGGTTTCTGTTTCAAGGCTATGCCAATAGCTGTGTGTCCTGGGACAAATCACTCAGAAACGTTGGGTCTCCATTTCTACAGGGAGAGGAATTAGGTGACTGCTGATACTGATATCAGGACTTGGGGAAAAAACAAAATGGGCTGAACTGGGAGGTATTCAAGATCATACTTTAAAAAGATCCCAAGGGGCAGCTAGGTGGCACAGTGGATAGAGCACCGGCCCTGAAGTCAGGAGGACCTGAGTTCAAATCCTGCCTCAGACCAAACATTTGACACTTATTAGCTGTGTGACTCTGGGCAAGTCACTTAACCCCAATTGCCTTAAAAAATAAAAATAAAAAGATCCTAAGAGGGCTCAGGCTTGGAAGGCCTTAGCCTTGGGTAAGAGGATGCCTAGATAGGTGGGTGGAATGAAAGGGAATAAAAGATATTAAAAAAAAAATCTTCTTAACAATTACAGCTATCCCAAAATGAAGTAAGATGGCTTGGTCTCCTCTTTCTGCTCCCCCACCCCACCCTCCATTGAAATCTTCAAGCAAAGACTGGAGAACCATTTGTTGCTTCTACTCCTATTTTTCTGACTGCTCATTCTCAGTCTCCTTGGCTAGATCTTCATCCAGGTTGCACCTTGGGTGTCCCCAAGGCTCTGTCCTGGGCACTCTTCTCGTTTCCCTCATTACTATTTCATTGTTGGTCTTGCAGCCCCCACGAACTAAATTATCATCTCTATTCAGATGATTCTCAGACTTATTTATTCAGCTCAGCCTCTCTCCTGACCTCCAGTCCTGCATCTCCAACTGTCTTTTCTACTTCTTGAACTGGATGTCCTGAGCACACCTTAAATTCAACATATCCAAAATGAATGCAGTATCTTTTCCCCAAAGCCCTCTTCTCTCTCTAACTTCTCTTTGCTGTAGAAGGTACCACCATGCTCCCAGTCACCTGGGCTCTCAACCTAGGTGTCATCCTCAATTCTTCACTCTCTCTCATCCCTCTTATCCAATTTGTTGCCAGGTTCCATTGATTCTAAATTCTGCCTTTGAAATATCTTTCCTATGTACCCCCTCCTCTCCTCTGACACTGCCGCCACTCTGATCCAGGCCCTCACTACCTCTCTCCTGGTCTATTGCAATAGCTTTTTAGTTGGTCTCTCTACCTCACGTCTTTCCTCACTCTCATCCACTCAGCTGTCAAACTGATGTTCCTAGGATACAGGTCTGACTCTGCTATCCCCTTCCCAATGCAATAACTCTAGTCTTTTACCTCCAAGATGAAATGTAATTATCTGTTTGGCTTTTAAAGTCATTCATAACCTGGCTCTCTCCTGCCTTCTACACTTTACTCCCTTCCACTTACTCTGCTATCCAGTGACAGTGACTCCCTTCTTGTTCCTTAAATAAGACTGTCCATCTCCTCTGAGATATTACCTCACACCTATCAGATTGGCTAAGATGAGGAAAAAAAGAAAATGATAAATGTTGGAGAGGATGTGGGAAAATTGGGACACTGATACACTGTTGGTAAAGTAGTGAACTGATCCAACCATTCTGGAAAGCAATTTGGAACTATGCCCAAAGGGCAACCAAACTGTGCATATCCTTTGATCCAGCAAAACCACTACTAGGCCTGTATCCCAAAGAGATCATAAAAAAGGGAAAAGGACCTGTATGTGGAAAAACACTTATAGCAGCCCTTTTCATGGTGGCAAAATATTGGGAATTGAGAGGATGCCCATCAATTGAGGAATGGCTGAACAAGCTGTGGTATATGAATGTAATAGAATACTACTGTGCGATAAGAAATGATGAACAGACAGATTTCAGAAAATCTTGGAAGGACTTGTACAAACTGATTCAAAGTGAAATGAGCAGAACCAGGAACACATTGTACACAGTATCAGCAACATTGTGTGATGATCAACCATGAATGACTCAGATCTGCTCAGCAACACAATGATCCAAGACAAGTACAAAGGACTCATGAAGGAAAATGCTATCCACATTCACATAAAGAATTGATGGACTCTGAATGCAGATCAAAGCATATTTTTTTCACTTACTCTTTCTTATGGGTTTTTTTCTGGTCTGTTTCTTCTTTCACAACTGTGACTAATATGGAAATTTTTTTACATGATAACACATGTATAAACTATATCAAACTGACTACCATTTTCAGAAGAGGGGAGAGGAAGGAGGGAGGGAGAAAAATTTGGAACTCAAAATCTTGTTAAAATGAATGTTAAAAATTTTCTTGACACGTAATGGGGAAAAAATAAAATACTATTAAAAAAAAAAAAGACTGCCCACCTCTTGTCCACACATTTTCAATGGCTGTCCCCATACTTGGAATGTTCTCCCTCTTCATATCTGTCTCCTGGATTCCCTGACTTCCTTCAGGTGTCAGATAAAATCTTACTTTCTGCAAGAAAGCCTTTCCCAGTCCGCCTTAATACTAACACCTTCCCTCTGTTATCACTGATTTGTCCAGTTTAGGTCTTTTTTGTACATGGTTTTTTGTATGTTGTCTCCACCATTAGAGTGTGAACTCCTTGAAAACAAGGACTGTTCTTATCTTTCTTTGGACTTAGAACTTAGCACAGGTCCTGAAGCATAGTAGGTGTTTATTGTTAAACATTTGTTGACTTGTTAACTTGGGAATGTCATAGAGAATATTTTTGTTCAGGTATAGTTCGACTAAATGAGCACTGAGGTCCCTTCCCACCCTGAAATTCTGTGAATCTGTGAAGAGTTGGATGTCCAGGAAGGTGGGCTGAGTATTGTGTAAGGAGGAGGGGGGAATACCAACAGGTAGATTAAATGTGGAATGGAGGGCAGGGTGGGGTCTGGCAGAATAATGAGATCATAGCCATAGGAACTAAAATTCAGAGGAAGGATTGCCATTTCCAGTGGTATGGAGGGAGAAAGAAAGGAGAGTTGGGACATTGGTTTGGAGAACCTGGGAAAACAAAATGGAACCATTACTAGAATTGGAATGTCAACTAAGAGCTCAGGCAGAACAAATAAGATAAGATCACTGATGCTAGAACCTGGGTCACATCATCACATGACTAGCATCAAGACTGGTTTGATACTAGGTCCCCCAGCTATGGATCCAATTCAATGTATCTAACACAGAACTAACAATCTTTCCTCCAAAACTCTTACCTTTTTCTAACTTCCTTACTTCTGTTGAGGGCATGATGATGCTTCCAGTGACAGGTTCAAAACCTGGGCATCATCCTTGACTCTTCACTCCTCTTCTCCCCTCATTTCCACCCAATTACCAAATCTTGTTAAATCTGTTTCTACACTGTAACTCACATATGTCCCTTTCTTTTCAATCATACAGCCATTACTTTGAATCAGGCCCTTATCATCCCTACCTGGACTATTGCAAGTAGCCTCCTAAATGGTCAGCCAGCCTCCCTTTTCCACCCTTCACTCAGCTGCCAAATTGATATTCCTAAAACACAGGGCTGACCACATCAATCCAATGCTTAAAAAACTCCAGTGGCTTCCTCTTGCCTGTAGGATAAAATACAAACTCCTCTATTTGGCTTTTAAGATCCTTCACAATCAGATAAAGGCTACCTTTTGGAGCTTAAAACTTACTATTCTCCTTGTTGCACTTTGTTACAGCCTTTTTTTGCTATTTGCTATTCCCTGTATATTCCATTTCCCATCTCCATGCCTTTGCAAAAGTTGTCCCACTTGTCTGAAATGCACTCCCTCCTTGCATTCCTATGCCTCATAGAATCCCTAGCTTTCCTCAAAGTTCAACTCAGCTGCCACCTCCTACAGAATGCCTAGACTGATCTTTTCAATCACTAGTGCCCTCCCTTTAGAAATAATTGTTGTTGTTCAGTTGTTTCAGTCGTGTCCAACTCTCTGTGACCCCATTTGGGGTTTTCTTGGCAAAGATTCTGGAGTGGTTTGCCATTTCCTTCTCCAGCTCATTTTACAAATGAGGAAACTGAGGCAAACAAGGTTAAGTGACTTGCTCAAGGTCACACAGCTACTAAGTGTCTGAGGCCAGATTTGAACTCAGGAAGAGGAGTCTTCCTGACTTCAGGCCCTGTGCTCTGTCCACTGACCTACCTCCCTGCCTCTGATACAGGGTAGATGTTTAAATGTTTGTGGAAATGAATTATATTTCTCTAATCTAGGGGAGGAATTGACCCCAGAGCCTCAGGAAGATACAGGCCTACAAAAGAGAGAAATGAGGAAGGGTGTTAAGCAGCAGGTTAAAAAGAATATGGGGATAAGCAGTAAAGTTTAAAATTCCATTGCTCTATAGATAACAAATTGATAAACAGCTTTTGCACCCACATAAGCTATTCTTGGCAAGTCAGGCTGGCCAAGAACAAGGATAGTTTTACAAGTAGGTAACCACCTACGCAGAATGTTTTTGGAGGGTGGCTGGAACAGTCCCCACAGTCCCCCAGCCTGAAAATATCTCCCTCATTGTCGGGCACACACTGTGCCTCCTGTTTCCCCCATTAGAGATTCATTCCTTTGAGTCTTTAAAGGCCTTTCCAACTTCCAGAATCCCCTATTAAAATGAAAATGCCTCTGGGAAGTTTAATGCCTTAAACTGTTATCTGCTAACACATCGTTAGGGATTAGTTGTCAGCTGGCAGAGAGCAAGATTGAAGCCTAGCTGGCAACCTGGATACTGTAGAGACACAGTGAGATGAGGTGGGGCAGTGACAGCAAAGTTGCCAAAGGCAAAGTTTACTGACTTCACAAATTTGCCAAGGGTCAGTCCTGTGCACAAGGATTTGGTGGATTTACATTTTCTGGGTTTCTCAGGCATAAAAAGCACAATCCGTCCAGATTTCAGGAGGGGATGTTTTGTTGTTCTAAGGCTCACAAAGTCCAAGATTTAAAATTACTCACCCTAATTATTTTCACTCTCATTTATCATCATCATATAAGAGGCAAATAATCACTGGTCCCCAAGCCCAGGGCCCTGAAGGATTCGGAATGCAGTCATGAGAATAAGATGATGGGTTTAATCTAGATCAGGAGATGGACTCAAGAAAATTAATAACAATCTCCTAACACTTTATACAGTGCTTTTTACTTTTTCATAGCACATTCTCATACCTTATTTTATTCGATCTTCACAGTAGCTCTAAGAGATCAGTGGAACAAACATCATTGCACCCATTTTACAGATGGAGAAACTGAGAGGCCAAGTCAAACAACTAGTTAATGACTGAGACAGGACTGCTAAATCCTAATCAGTGCTTTCTACTTCATTCAGACACATCATAGCTTCACAACTTATTAGAGCTAGATGACACCTTAGAGATCTTCTGATACAACCTCCAAATTTTACCGATGGAGAAACTGAGGGCTAGAAAAGTCAAGTGACTTGCCCAAAGCCACACAAATAGCCTCTAAACAAAGGAGCAGGCCTAATCTAAATCAGGCCATGGCTCTTAAAAACAAAACAAAACAAAACAAAAAGATTTCCGGCTGGTTCCTTATATTTCCTATACACTGGCTTTCACAGATATCTAGAGAACCAGGCATGAATCTCTGACTTTGTCCCACACAGATGTTTACGTACTTTCAGCTTAATGAGATAAGGAGTGCTTTTTGAAAACGTTTTAAGGCTGAATTAGTACATGTTATGGCAGCAAATTGCCACCACTGTACAATATATGTAGAGAAAAGGGTCTTTGCCAAGTCTGTATTTCTCCCAGAGGACCTCCAGGCATTTGTCCAATGGCCTTCATTCATTCTTTCAACAGCTATTTATTATGCAGTATGACCTGCTGCAAGAACTCAGTGAGAGAGTAGGTGGGAGATGAGCTAAAAGAAGAGAAAGGAAGGAGACAGATGGTCTATCAACCCTATCCTTCTCTCCAGGAAAGATGGGTTCAGCTCTCCAGCACTACCGCCCCTTACAAGGCTAAAGCCACATATCTTAATTACAGTCAAATCTAAAAGATGCCACTCTAGGAGGATGCCATCTAGAGTTAGAAAGGACCATAAAGATCATCTAGTTGAACCCCCTTATTTTACAGATGGTAAAACCTGACCTAGAGAAAGTGACAGAGCCAGTAAGTAACAGATCCAGGATTTAAACCCAGAATCATAATTGGGAGAGACCCCAGACACTGTCCAGCCCAACTCCTACCTGAAGGAGAATCCTCCCTACAAAATCTTGAATAAGTGATTATCCAGACTTTTCTGACTTTGAAGACCTCCAACAAAAGACACCTAGGCGGCCCATTCCGCTTTGGTTAAGTTCTAATGATTAGTCATTTTTTCCCTTATAACCAGGGTAAATCTACCCATCTAAATCTACCCAGTCCTCTAGGGTCATCTAGAAAGAGTATAATCCCTCTTCTCCACAGCAACCCTTCAAATATTTGAAGGTAGTTTTCATGTCTTACCTCAAGTCTTTGGATTCCAAATCCAGCTCTCTTTCAATTTTTACCACTGTTGTTCATCCTTCCTAAGCTCACTTACCTTCATAGAGCCCTGGATGAGATTACACTCTAAGCACCAAAAATGAAAAAAGCTTGTTCTAGGCCATAGGTCTTACATTAACCTCTATCAACTTCCTGGGATACCAGGAGGTTCTGCCTTGAAACCAGTCCTCAAAACCCTAGCCTCTCATTGGGCTTTCACATGTTGCTTCTTTCTAAATTTATGATTACTGAACCCCAACTCCTGGCATTTAGCCTACTGATATCCTATTCTGTAAGTGGACTAGGCTCCCTAGATTCAGAAATCCACTCCAAACGATCCCTAATTAGGGGACAGCCTGATTCTAATGTCTGCTGCCTTCTACCTCCTACTGCTGTATCCTCTAGACCACAAGAGTGTGTTCCAAGACTTTGTTTCTAACAGAGAAGAGTATGTATAAATATAAAAAACATACACACAAGCAAGGTAATAGAAGTGCATAGAAAACTATTAAGTCCAGACCAAACAGTTGTCCAGGCTTTCTAACTTAATTTTTACTTAAATTTTTTCAGGTCTAACTCAGATTTCTCTGTCTCTAAGCCAGAAGTATCTAGATCCATTACAGGCCCAGAAGTGAATGTGTTTGAGTTGAAGGTTTTCAACCTGGATGCATTAAAATGAATTTATTCACTCTTCTACAATTTCAAACTCACTCTCAGTCATTCAAGTATCCTCCTGATTGTATGACAATTCTGAGGCTGTTTCAAGCACATTTCTATATAACTTTTGCAACCTCTGTAGCAAGAAAAAGACAAGAAATGGCAATAAAAGCTGATGTTTAATTGGCATTTTATAGTTTTCAAAACACTTTGGACCAAATTTGAAGCCAGAATCAGCCTCAGGAGTCACATCTAGTTCAACTCTAATTTTGCAGTTTAGGAAGCTTAGGTCCCAAGAAGTGACTTGCATAAAGTCACAAAGGTAGCAAGTGGCACAGTTGAGTTGTGAACCCAAGTCCTCTGACTCCTGATCCAGGACCTCTCCTGGGTACCACATTGCCTTTAAATGCATTGTCTTGCTTAAGCTTTGAAAATGGGAATTACAAGTGTTATTAGACCCATTTTCCAGATAAGGAAACTGAAGATCAGAAAGGTTAGTTAACTTGCTTGTGGTCAGAGACAGGATTTGGGGGTGCTTACTAGACCTTATCAAGTGTTCCTGACTCACAGACACCAGTCTAAATACTATGGGATACAAAGAGGTACAGTATTCCATCGGCTCAATAGAATACTTACCCATACACAAAAGATTAATTCAATTAATTCATCAGATGCCCTGCCCATTAATTCAGAGACCATGGCCTTAGGGAACTTCCCCAGTACCTATCTTCCTTCTAATTACTTTTGGTCAGCACTAAATTTTCTTCACACTCCCCCCTACCTCAGGTTGTCTGGCTTCCACAAATGAAGACTTTTTTTTTCTTAATATGTTCTAGGTTCATTTCCAGAGGATTCATTCATCAAAGGAGTATTCCATATACTTGTTGATTGATTGGTGTTCTGGAAACATCAAATGGACACAATAAAAGAAAAAGTGGCCCAGACTTGGCTGAACAAATTGTATCCTATGAATGTAATGGAATATTATCATGCCATCCCAACTGATGGATATGAGGAATTCAGGGAAGCAAAGGAAGACTTGTATGAACTGTTGCAGAACCAAGAAAGTAATCTACATGACTAACATAAATGATAATTTAAATTAAATAATAATGTAATGTCAACATAAAGATAGTAAATAAGCTGGACACTGTGCCATTATAATGACCAATCCTGCAGCTTGTGAAGAGATTGAAGAAATGTACTTCCCTCCATTCCTTGGAGAAATAGAGAACTATGTGCCTGTGATTTCACCTTTAACTGTAAGATGCAGTTATTGTGTGAAATGGTTTTGTTTAATTGTTTTTCTTTGTTACAACAGAAGGTGCACTGAGCCAGGAATGGGGATGAGCAGAGAGAAGAAAAAGAATACAGAAACTACTTTTCTTTTTTTATGTTATTTATTTTTTTAAATTAATTTATTTTGAATTATCAACAATCACTTTCATAAGCTTTTGAGTTTTAAATTTTCTCCCCTTCCCTCCTCACCTCTCTCCCCAAGATGGCACGAAATCTGATATAGGCTCTACATATACATTCCTATTAAACACATTTTCACATTAGTGATGTTGTAAGTAAGAATTAGAACCAATAGGAGGAACCACCAGAAAGAGGAAACAAAACACAACAGAAGGGGAAAAAAAAGCAAATACTATGCTTCAATCCGCATTCAAACTTCATAGTTCTTTCTTTGGATGTGGATAGCATTTTCCATCATGAGGCCTTTGGAGATGTCTTAGATCCTTGTATTGCTGAGAAGGGTTAAGTCTATCAATATTAGTCATCGCACAACGTGGCTGTTACTGTGTACAATGTTCTTCTGGTTCTGCTCACTTCACTCAAGCATCAGACCATACAAGTCTTTCCAGGTTCTTCTGAAGTCACCCTGTTCATCATTTCTTACAGTACAATAGTAGTATTCCATTACATTCATATACCACAACTTGCTCAGCCATTCCAATTGATAGGCAACCCCTCAATTTCCAATTCTTTGCCACCACAAAAAGAGCTGCTATAAATATTTTTGTACATGTGAGTCCTTTTCCCGTTTGTATGATCTCTTTGGGATGCAGCCCTAGAAGTGTTATTGCTGATTCTAAGGGTATGCACATTTTTATAGTGCTTTGGGCATAGAGAAACTACTGTTTCTAAAATAAAACTTGATTAAGATAGATGTATAGATATAAAGAGATAGATAGCTGGATGATGAGAGAGAGAGACAGAGTCAGAGACAGAGACACAGAGAAATTAAAAAGGAGGAGGTAGACCACATTGTAGATACTATAATTTCTCTGAGGTCATAAAACTGGTAAGCCGCGGGAACAGCATTTGAACTCAGGGTTTCTGACTACCAGTTCAGTATTTTTTCCACCATATCATGCAGACATAAAGTCTCATAGTGATAAAATAACAGTAATAATAAATATAATGATATCTCAGCACTTTACAATTATTACCTCATTTTAATCTCACAACAACCCCGGAAGGTAGGTGCTATTTTTTATCCCATTTTACAGACAAAGAATTTGAGACAAACAGAGGTAAGATGACTTGCCCAGGATCACACAGCTAATAATTTTCTGAGGCCAGATTTGAACTCACATCATGCTAACTCCAGGCTAGGCCCTCTATCCATTTCGCCATGTAGCAGCCCAACAGAGAAATAATCAATAAACATGAGGACAACTACAACTCTACCAAGCCATAGGGTAAACCTTAGTAGGGGCATAAATGACTTGCTCCTATTCTTCCAGACACCAACGGTTTGTCAAGCTCTCCCACAGTGAGAGCCTGAACTTGACCAGCAACATATAACCTAATACATCCTTGTCTCCTAGTATCTGCACCCAGTGCTATCTTCCCATTCTGTGGTCTCCATCACAGATGGAACACTGGACTTGGAGTCAGGAAGAACTAGGTTTGAATCTCATCTTTGGTTCTTACTAGCTGCATGACTCTGAAAATGTCACAACCTCTATGAGCTCCACTTTCCTCATTTTAAAACAGGAATAACAATTAAGCACCTACCTCATAAGCTCAAATGAGATAATATATGTAAAATGCTTAGTAAATCTTGAATTATATAAATATGAATTACATTGTATATATATATATATATATTATATAATGTGAATTACATTTTACATATTATATAAATTTAAATTACATTGTATAAATGTGAATTACATTCATATTTATATAAATGTGAAATTGTGAGTGTGGGTCATTATTGTTGCAATATACTTCTGAAGGCCTTCTTTGGGTTTTTCTGGATCTCTTGGTTCTCCTGAAAACAAAAATAGATTATATTCCATTGCATCTTCTGCCACTTCCAGATTCATGTTCATTCGTTCAGTTTTTTTTGGGGGGGGGTAGAGGAGCATAAACTAGATCTACGGTTTTAGTAATAATGAAGAGCTCCCCACTAGGCTTTCTTATTGATATGAAGTAACTCTCATTAACTGGTCTGCAGTTTTTAATATTAGAGAGTTGCTTGGGGCACTAGGAGGCAATGTGACTTTACCAGGAGTCTACAACCAGGTGGTTGGCTGTTGTCTTTTGCTCTCAGAGAGGACTAAAATGACATCACTATGTTAAAGTCAAGTTATGGTGTGTCTGACTGGCTGATCAGACCGATGCCAGCTTGGAATGCTCTACCACAGGTCAGGCACAAATATTGCATATGAACATTTGGGGTGGAGATGTCTCTAAATTTGTGCATGTCATGTTTCTTTGGAGCTACTGCAATTCTGCTTTGCTCATGGAGCACAGCACCTTCTTTGATACAGGCATGCCATGCTCGGTAATCCTTTGCCGGCATCTCCCATGTCATGCAAATAATTCCAAAGTTCTTCAAAGAGATCTTGACAGTGTCCTTGTGTCACTTCTTCTGACCACCCTGTGAGAGCCTTCCTTGCCTGAGTTCTCCACGAAACAGTCTTTTAGGCAAACATACATTTGGCATTTGAATAATGTGGCCAACCCATCAGTGCTACACTCTCTTTAGAGTTTGAATGCTTGGCAGTTTAGCTCCAGAAAGGACCTAGGTACCTGGTACCTTATCTTGCCAAATGATCTTCAGAATCTTCCTAAGACAATTCAAATAGAAACAATTCATAGGCGTACAACAAAAAGGTCAGCACAACAGCTCCAGTTTAATACTTCTTTCTCACACTTTCCTTCAGAGCCTCCCAAACACTGAGCTAGCTCTGATAATACATGTGTCAGCCTCATTATTGACCACCATTATCAATTATCAATTAGTATTTGTCAAATGTAGGATCTGAACCCAGCTCTTCCTGACTCCCAGTCTAGGTCTCTAATTACCGTTACATTGCTTTTCAGGAATATGAACGTTTTTATGATTCTCCGTGGCTTTTTAAGGACACTTTACACAAAGTAATGTGAATGGGCTGAATTAGCCCATCAATCAAATGGTTTTTGCTTCTACAGTTGTCTCAGAGCTTTGGGAGAAGTGTAGATTTTTATGGCTAAGTATTTAAGACAGGCATCCACCTGCCTTGGAATTAGCCAGACCCTGGCTCTCTGAGATTCCACTGTCTCTCTCTCAGCATGTGATGGGCTTCATAAAAACCTGTGGAAGTTTGGCTTTTGGATCCTGAGCAATTGCTTTAATAATACCAAAGAGCTAGACACCTCCAGAAAGTATGAAAATGGTATTGAAATGAGCTCAGAATGATATCAGCCGTAATCCTTTTTTTCCCCCTAAATTATAAAACTTGACGACCATTCAATATCATTTGTGTTTTCTTCATTAACTTTGAAGTTTACCTCATCTCATTTTCCTCTTTCCCCTCAAATACATCTATATTACACTGTCAGTGAAGTCGGGGATGAAAGGGGGATTCAGACTTCAAATATTGAATCTGAGCTTCACAAATATAGTAGTAATGGAAAAGTCTGACAGAAAACCTTTTGTAATAATAGACTCAGACAAAAATAAGCCTCCCGAAATCAACTGGAACAAAGTCTCAATTGTTTGTGGAGTCAGTTATGCTCTTCAGAACTGTTGATCCTCATCCACTTTCATGTGGGCTTTGGGGGATGGGGGGGGAGGTGTTTTTAATTCAACATTAGAAAGCTGAAACCCAAACTGGCTCCTGGAGGACAACTGGAGTATATCAGCTGCACTTTCTCCCCTGCCAGTTGAATTAGAGAATACATTTTAAATGCATATTTAATGAAGTTTCAGTATTCTCAAGGACTACATATATTGTGACCACCCAAGTTCATTTACTCATTCAAAACTAGTTTGGAGTGCTTATTAGGGGATCTGCTTTAACAATTGCTAAATTGAAAAGATGGATTTGTAATTAGTATACAAGTTTTTTGTAAGTAAATTTGGGTCTCTATGGCACTAAAGGTAAGAGTACTCAAAATGTTTATTCCCTTAAGTACTTTAAAGATCTCCCTTCAATCTTCTTTACACTATTAATTTCCTCTATCTACAAAGAACAGCTTTGCTCAACTTAATCCCATTGGAATGAGGACAAAGTAGTGAAGTCTAAATTAAGTTTTTCCTCTCTTTCAAGGCCCAAATCAAGTCCTACTTTCACTGTAAAGTCACTTTTTGGTTTGTTAAGACAGCCTAATAGAGCAGAAAGAGGACTTGACAGACATTCAAGGCCCCCATCAGCTCCGGTGCTTACCAACTGTGTGGCCAGAGTCAAGTCACCCATCCTCTCTCTAGTCCTCAATTTCCTCATCTCTACATTGCACCATATAATAATAATAATAGCATTAGGTTCCTAGATTAGAGCTGGAAAGAACCTCTGGTCCAAGTCCTTCATTCTACCAATGCAGAAACTAGGAATGAGAAAGGGTTAAGTGATTTGTCCTAGGTTGCATAGGTAGTAAGTGGCAGTAGAGGAATTTGAACCCAAGTCTTTCAATTCTAAATTCAGGATACCCTCCATTGCATCATGTTGCCTCTACCCAACCTCACAGGGTTGTTATAAATAAAATGTTTTGTGAACTCTAAAGCCATATTCTGGACTCATACCACACTTGTTGACTGTACTACATACAGAATATAACTTTTGACAATACAGAGTTTTAGACTGCTCTCTAGTCCTGTTGTATGTACAAATCTTGTCACTGATCTTTGTGAGATCAAAAGCCTTTCAAGAGCAGGGACAGCACTTGTGTCTTCTGGAGGGCCTAGTACAATGAAGTGCACATAGTGTATATACTCAGTAAAAGCTCGTAGAATTTGGTTTTCATTTTACTGCAGTTGTATTTCCACGTACCAATACATAAGCTCAGACTATCAACAGTGAGTGAAGCAAGCAGACACCTTTTTTTAGAACTTTCTTTTTATTTTTAATTTAATTTAATTTAATTTTTATCTTTTGTGAGGCAATTGGGGTTAAGTGACTTGCCCAGGGTCACACAGCTAGTAAGTGTCAAGTATCTGAGGCCGGATTTGAACTCAGGTCCTCCTGACTCCAGGGCCAGAGTTCTGTCTATGGCACCACCTAGATGCCCCTAGCAGACACCTTCTTCATGAAATTTTAGATGGACCTATAAGCCTGCCCCTTCAAAAAAAAAAAATATCTCCTCCATCTTTCCACCTTCATCCCGCCCTCCCCTGCTTCTGTTATCTCCAGTCATTAAGAATGTAAGCTCCTTGAGGGCAGGACCATCTTCTTGCTTGTGTTTGTATTCCTAGTGCTTAGCAGTGTCTAATAAATAGTAAGCACTTAATAAATGCTTGTTGAATTAACTAACTATCCATCTTTGCTTGAAGACATATAATGAAGAGGAATCCCCTGAGCCAGATCCATTCCACTTTGGGTAATCAGTCAGAAAATAAATAGCTAGTATTTACATAGTGCCTACCGTACACCAGACACTGGGCTAAGCTCTTTACAGATAACATCTCATTTAATTCTCACAACAACCCTGGAAGGGAGGTGCTATTGTTACACCTGCTATGTGCCAGGCATTGTGCTAAGCACTAGGTGTAGGCAGAAAAGATGAAAGATAGTCCTGCCCTCAGATAGGTCAGAGCCTAATGGGGGAGACAACATGCAAACTACTCTGCACAATCAAGCTGTGTACAAGATAAATTTGAAATAATCAATACAGGGAAAGCATTAGGATTAAAGGGATCAGGAAAGGCATCTTAGAGAAGGTGGTATTTTAGCTTGGTTTTCAAGGAAATGGGCAGCAGTGGGGAGAGAGGGAAAGAACGTGAATATAAGCAGACTGGAAAGGTAGAGGAGGCGAGTCATGAAGGACTCTGAATGACAAACAAACAGGATTTTATATCTGATCCTTGAGGTGATAGGGAAACACTGAAGTTTATTGAATAAGGGGTGACATGTTCAGCCCTGTGCTTTGGCAGCTGAGTGGAAGGGGCAGAGAGAACACCAGCAGTCTATTGCAACGGTCCCGGTGTGACGTAATGAGAGCCTGCACTCTTTGGCAGTGTCCAAAGAGGGAAAGGGGTGTGTATAAGAGATGTTACGAAGGTAGAATCTAGAATCCACAGACCTTGGCGACATAGACGGTGACAAAGAGAGTGGGGAACAGAGGATGACATTTAGGCTGAGAGCAAAGGAGTCACACCAAGAGCTGAGATGCACTGAGAGAGAGAGAGGGAGAGGCTAGCTAATGCCTTTTTTATTTTATTTTATTATTATATTTGATTCAATATATTTAATATGAATATTATTTTATTCACAGCCAAAGGGCCATCTTCACCATGCGGTGAGCCAGCCACCCAGAATGCCTATGTATGCTCCAAAGTTTTTCAAGGTATTTCCATTACATGTTATCACAACTTTCCCAAAAGCAGCTTCTTCTGCCTCCTCAAGGTAGGGAGAAGCATCATAGGCATTCTACACATGTGTCGCTCCCTGTCACGTATATAATTCCTTTTTAGCCTCCTCTCCTCTGGATTAATCTTCCTTCCTTCAGTTTCTATGATACTTCTTTCTCCTGGTTCCCCCTCTGTCTGTTTGAACTCTCTTTCCTCAATCTCTATGTGCCGGATCAGCACCCATCTCCTGCTTCTTAACTGTGGGTACCTATGTCCTGGCTGGCCTTTCTTTTTATTAGTCAGTGCTTATTTTAATTGCTGTGACCTACCTCATAATTTGACGTATTAGTCATGTGTGCATTTCTACCTGTAGAAGTGATACTCAATGGATCAAAGCTAGTACTATTAAAAGTATTGTTACTGATATTGTTATCATTGCTTATTGTATATCAAAACTGCAAGCATAACCTCCATTTTGGAAAACTCCTAAGACACTTCAGTATTAAGTATGCTTTCTGGTAATCTTCTTTTGTTTGCATATCAACAGTTAATAGTTTTCTTTGATGCATAGTCTCTGGTGGTCTTTTCAATTTACTTGTCAGAAGTTCAGCAGGTATTATTTGCTATTCTTATGATTTCTGCAAAAAGTTTGAGCTCCCACGCTAAGATAGCTGTAGCTTCTATCATATTTGTTCCTAGGGTATTTGCTAGCATTCAAGCTGAGCAGATTGCTCATCCTGAGATAATGGTTACCTCCTAATGTCACTGATCATCTATTATCCTCAGGTTATTTATAGTAACAAGTCCATCCTAGGTTCCTCCCAGACAACAGGTGCCTACATCTGAGGCTGATGGGGATCAGAGACCTAGCATAAATATGGAAAGGATGGTCCAAGAGCTAGATTTATGTTCTCTGACCAATTAGCTCTCAAAAAAATTTTTTTAATTAAAAATAATCTGTCCATGAGTTCAGGCCTGTACTGCCTGGACAATTAACATGCATAGATCATCAAGAATACTTAAAGAGAGGGCCGCTAGGTTGTACAGCGGATAGAGCACAGGCCTTGGAGACAGGAGGACCTGAGTTCAAATCCCGCCTCAGACACATAACATTCACTAGCTGTGTGACTCTGGGCAAGTCACTTAACCCCAACTGCCCTCACCAAAAAAAAGAAAATACTCAAAGAGTAAGTGAACTCACTAATAAGGACTGATGTCAGAAGCAGAGCTTTTCCCTTATGTAAGCAGATACAGTCCAGCCTCTAATTGCATTGCTATTCAAGATGCATTCTGTGACCTTCACATGGAGCCTAGTGTGGAGAAGCCTGGTGAAGAGCCAGAAGAAACCCAGCATCTTTGGAGGAGCATGACTTCCTTTTTCATCTGAAAGCAGCCAAGGGAGCCATTGACCATAGCACCTGTATTTCCTGCACTCACTCCCCATCTGAAATCTGGCTGGTTTCAGATATATGTCTGCGTATGTATGTGTGTATTATGTACACACACACACACACACATACACACACACACACGTACACGTGTGTATGCATGTATATGTATATATACATACATGTATAATATGTATATATACATATACATATATATAATACGTCTTTGCTATAAGTAATATCCTTCCATAAAACATGCTAGGTCACATGTATGAGTTGTTCATTGAGCATTGCTTTCACTTTTTATAAATACAAGGATAATATTTACCATATAATTACTCATTTGGAGACCATTTGATGTTAAATGTTAGGGAATGGAAAATAGGGCCTATGTTTAAACTAAATTTGACCACTGGCTCTTCTATAAAAAGGGCATTTCATCTCTGGCTACTGCCTAGAGCCATCCCTCATGTCTGGAAAGGACTCTCATGGTCCATCACAATACTCATTTTTCTCCAAGTCAATTGCAGCCTCCTCCATGAAGCTTTCTTAATACTACCCTTGTTGGTGTTCCATCTCTCCTCTATCTATCTTCTTTTGCTTCTCTGTGTACATATTCTATCCAGCCAGAAGCTCTCTGAGGTCATGGACAGCTTCCCTTTAGCCTTCTATGCCCGGCCAAGAAAGCCAAAGACATGAACTCTGAGAAGTTAGACATTTTGCTAGAGTCCAGAAAATTTATATTTAACATCTGCCAACATGACCAGCCCACACTAAGCAAGGAGCTGATTCCCCTTCCCCACCCCCTGCCCCAATGAGGCAAGTTCTGACCCAAATCCTTTCATATTTATCATCTTCTGGCTCCACTCTCTGTTCTTCCTTTGTTTTCTGAAGTGGTGCTGGCTTTGCTGCTTTAAGGCCTTTTATGAATCACCATTGAGAGTGATACAGAGAATGACTTTCCAATCTCCTCTATAATAGGCCATACTGCTCACAAGGAAGCCCTGGCTGGGCAGTTGCATAGAAACCTCAGACTCCACTTAGTCAAATAAAATTATAGGCAGACTGACACAAGCTCTTTTCAAAGGATACCGTGGCCTGATCCTATTGTGTACCTTGTTTAATAACATATGGTGCAGCCAATAATTGAACCAGTCAGCTTGACCTGAGCATTGTATAAAAAATGAGCACCTGTGTGGATTTGTTTATGAAACATCACACCTGACTGTTTCATACACACACATCACAGAAAGTGTGGACGTTTTTATACTCTTATTCTATTTAAACACCTAGGTCAATTTTGGGGACCATCTCATGAAAAGAAGGTGATTTCTCTTGCTTTGGTTTTCTCTTCAGCAGATTTTTTTCCAGGTCACTCATGCCATTACTTCCATTCCCATAACCATTCACAGAGGAATTACGATGTTTGCAAAGAACACTAGACTTAGAGTCCAAAGAACTAGTTTTGAATCCCATCCCTGATACTTACCATATGTGAAATCAAGAGTTGTTGTTCATCCTTCATTTTCAAAGAGGACCAGTGCCATAATGAGGTGGTCTTGACTTGAGCATGAATTGGATTTAAGTGAGGCAGAGTTGGCCTCACTCTCTCTTCCTGAGATGCAGTGGATGACCTTGGCACTTTCAACATCTGACCAAACTCCAAGCTCTCCACAGTACCTGCTGCATCCCCCTTCATGAAGGCTGGAACAAATTGTTCCCATCTGCCCATTCCCACAGAAAGAAGTCATCACATGCTTAGGGTAGAAATCCCCCTAACTCACCAACAGGTTTGAGGCCTGTCAGTTACCCTCAACCTGGTTTAGCCAATATGCCAATACGGTTTTACCAGGGTGTGGCCACTGCTCATGCAGCAGCTTCTTGGAGCCACAGGTAAGAGTTGGGTGAAGGTAGACACCAAAGATGAGCAGCCCTGAAAAGGGATTGAAAAGGGCTCAGCAAGCCTTCACACCAGAGGCACTAGGCCTCCCTATACACACTGTGGCTTCCTCACCTGTGAAATACCCCATGTACCTCACAAGATTATTGAATAGTAAGTGGCTTGTAAACTAAAGCAGTATCAAAATGTGAGTTCTGAGCTCTATCACTAGTTCGGTGATTCTCAAACTTTTTGGCATCCAGCCTCTATATTCTTAAAAACTATTGAGGACCCCAAAGAGTTTTTGTTTATGTGGGTTATAGCTATTGATATTTGTTGTATTAGAAATTAAAACATAATTTTAACATTTATTCATTTAAAACAAAAAAAAAGTGAGAAGAGTGGCATTGTTTTATGTATTTTTCCAAATGTCCTTAATGTCTGGCTTAATAGAAGGCAACTGGATTCTTTTATCTGCCTCTGTACTCAGTCTGTTGTGATATGTTGCTTTAGTTGAAGTATATGAAGAGAATCCGACCTCATACAGATATGTAGTTAGAAAATGGAGGAGTATTTTAATAGCCAAATATCTTAGTGCTATTATGAAAATAATTTTGTCCTCCTAGACTTCCCAAAGGGCCTTGAAGATACCAACTGTCCTAGGACCACACTTTGAGAACTGCTGTTCTAATTACACAATTTTCTATTTCTTTTTTAAGAAAAGAAACCATTCTCATCTTGTCTGTTTTGTTGATGGGAACCCTTTTTATTTTTCAGGAACTCTACAAAAGAAGCTGGTATTTTTTTTGAAAGAGGCAAAAATGTAAGTTATTGTTCAATTATTATACAGTTAGTACTAAAAAATCACAGAATCAATTAATGCCTCATATTTTTCATCTTTTTTAACAGTTTTCGTTACAGAATTCCTAAAGAATAAAGATCTTGCCCATCAATAAAACAAATAAAATCATAATTATTTGTTTTCTTAAACAATAGCTAGAAAGATTGTCATATAACTAGGGAAAGAATTCATAATTTCTACATCTATAACACTTTAAGATCTGCAAAGCATTTTCCATATAACGATCACAAGAGGTAAGTGGCTCAACCATGACTATCCTCATCTTAGAGATTAGGAAACTGATGCTCAAAAAGGCTAAGGGTCCTGTGCAGAGTCACAAAGTCAAATCTGGGACGGGAACTATGGTCTTCTGACTCCAAAACCATTTATCTTTTTAAGACAGATTTCTAAAATCAATTGACAAATTTATTA
The DNA here is from genome assembly GCF_003287225.1 of Phascolarctos cinereus. Classification (NCBI taxonomy): domain Eukaryota; kingdom Metazoa; phylum Chordata; class Mammalia; order Diprotodontia; family Phascolarctidae; genus Phascolarctos; species Phascolarctos cinereus. The sequence continues at coordinate 142,630,683 of NW_027556098.1, forward strand.
AAGGAGTATTTTAAATATTCCACAAAATGATAAAAATTCAGCAATAACCCTTGGTTCTCCTCAGCTCATTCAGGCCCTCCCACAGGTAACACCAGATGCCTGGTAGATTCTATCAATGGAAGGTGACAGGATTATCTCAAGTGCTCAAGGGCCTCAGCTAGGTGGCCCAAAGGCAGCTAGGTGGCACAGTGGATAGAGTGCCAAGCTTGGAGTCAGAAAGACCTGAGTTCAAATCTGGCTTCAGGCACTTACTGGTTGTGTGACCCTGGGCAAAGTCACTGTTTGCCTTAGTTTCCCCATCTGTAAAATGAGCTAAAGAAGGAAATGGCAAAGCACTCCAGCGTCTTTGCCAAGAAAACCCCAGATGGGGTCACGAAGAGTTGAACACGACTGAAAAACAACTGCACAACAAGTTCAGGGCCCATATGCTTTAGGTCGCATAGCTCCACCCACCATCTTTATTCCTGCCTGTGAATTGAGAAGGATCCATGCTCACTGTTCATGAACTGTGGGTATTGGATTGTAGAAAGTAAGAAGTGAGCCAGATCTTAGAGATCAACTAAAACCTCATTTTAAAGATGAAGAAACAGAGACCCAGAATTTAATTTTTTAAATAGGCATTTATCAAGTACCTACTATGGACCAGACACTGTGTTAAGCTTAAGTGATCCTCACAACAACCCTGGGTGGAAAGTACTAACTAGCATTGTCCTCATTTTATAGTTGAGGAAACTGAGGCAGTCAGAGGTTAAGTGACTTGCCCATGGTCACACAAATGGAAAAGTAACAGAGACTGCATTTGAACTCAGATCTTTCTGAATCATAGGTCTAGCATACTATCCAAAGCACCACCTACCTAAAAAGGAAACTGAAAGAGGATGGGTGATTTCCTCAATGTCCCACAAGTAGTATGTGGCAAAGCCTGGATTAGAAATTTGGTTTTCTGATTCTGAATCCAGGATTCTCTTCATTGTGCTGCACTGATTCCCCAACTCAAAAAAAAAAAAAGGTCTTATGTTGGAAGGAAAAAAAAAAAAGAAAAGAAAGCTATGTTTTTCATCTATTCCACATACTTAGTATACTTATTGTTGTCTTCTGTAGATAGTATGTGCCCTCATATATCCTCTCTTATGCCTGTATTAATGTAGTTTTTGTTATACTCAGGAAGACAGGCTTGAGATAATGTTATTTTCTGAATGACTCAACAAGAAAATGGGGACAGGAGCTGAGTGACTCAGTTTCCCCACCTATAACCACATACAGCTTAAGTCCTTGGGTAATGGCAGCAAAGATAAGCAGCTTAATTTTTACATTTGGTATTTGTCTCATGGGTTGGCTTTTTCTCTCTTTCACTATGTTAATTATCATAGCTCACATTAATATTGTGCTTTAAACTCTATAAAGTACTTAACAAATATTATTTTATTTGAGCCTCAAAACAACCATATGAGGTAGATGCCATTATTATCCCCATTTTATAGATGAGGAAACTAAGGCTCAGAGAGATTATGTAATTTGACCAAAGTCACACAGCTAGTATATGTCTGAGGTAGGTTTCAGAACCTGATCTTCTTGGTTCAGAATTCTGTCCACTATACCATGCTGCCTCTTTATAACCTAAGAATATAAGGAATGCCACATTAAATTAGACCCATGGTTCACACAATCCACCATCCTGTCTTTGATGGGAACATCAGGGGATATTTTATATATATAATTTTCTTCCAGGTACCGAACTTAAAAATGAAAGTATGGGTATAATAATGGAAAGGACACTGGATTTGGAGTCAGAAAGACCTGGGTTCAAGTCCCGAGTCTGCCATTTATTACCTTGGGCAAGTTCACCTCAGTTTTATCAATTACAAAAATAAAGAGGTTGGGCTAGCCGGTCTCTAAGGCCCCTACTAGCTCTAAATCTTATCACATAGCCCTAACAGTCCTAACAACAGGGCAGGGCTTTAGAAAACAAACAAGCAATATTTATTAGACAGGTAACCAGATTAGAGAAGCCTTAAGGAGGTTATAGAAAGGCAACAAGGAGAGAGGCCAGAGTCACATCCAAGGTCAGCACAAGTCACTCTGCTGGGGGATTCACTAAAATAGCCATGAAAGAAAAATAAAGAACAGGCAGCTTTGGTACTAAAGCTTCACAAAGGCAGCAGAATACAGAAGTCACACAGAGTCAGGAGAGAAGTTGCCAAAAATGCAGAGATCAGGAAAAAATCAAAATGACAAGCTCAAGTAAGACTTGAGGGCTAAAGCTGTTAGTTGTTTATAATTCAGCTGCCTCCATCCTGCTCTGATCCTGGTAGAATCCAATCCTTGAGCCACCCTAGGGACTTACAAGGAAAGGTGATTAGAAACAGCTGGAGGGATGGAGAGTCTGGGAAGGGGAACAGATGCCAGTCTTAGCAGAGACCATTTGTAACACTGGATTCCCCTTAATCATATATTATGACTCTGTCCTCTACAGATAGGTTTAGAAGTCACTTAAAGCAGTTTGAATCTTTAATTGCCAAATATTGTTATCTGAATCTCTACAACACATCTTGTATATGTTGTCTTCGTTCACCCAGCCACCCCTGTGACTCAAGTCCTCATCACTTCTTGCTTGGAATATTGCAATAGCCTCCTAACTGTCTGCTTGCCTCAAGTCTCTACCCACTTCAATCTACCCTACACACAGATGCTAAAGTGATTTTCCTAATGGGCAGGTCTTACCTCCCTCCTACTCAGTACATTCCAGTGTTTCCCTTTTACCTCTAGGATCAACTGTAAACTCATTTTAAACACATTAGAGGCAGCTAGGTGGCACAGTGGATAGTGCACCGGACCTGGGGTAAGGAAGATCTGAGTTCAAAACTGGTGTCAGACACTTATAGGTTATGTGGCCCTGGGCAAGTCATTTAACCCTGTTTGCCTCGGTTTCCTCATCTGTAAAATGAGCTGGAGAAGGAAATGGCAAAGCACTCCAGTATCTTTGCCAAGAAAACCCCAAATGGGGTCATGAAAAGAGACATAACTGAAACAACTGAACAATAACAGCAACACACATGTTGGCTCCCCAATTAGAAGGAAAGCAGGAATTGTTTTTCCTTTTAAAATTTTGTATCTCTAGCATTTAGCAGAGTGCCTGGCATAGATAAGAACTTAATCAGTGCTTGTTAATTGATTGATATGCCCTTAGAACAATGAATCCCCAAAGTTATTTATGCTCATCATGAAATAGGATTTCTTTGTGTTCATCTTAAACTTGCATCTTTCAACCTTCGAGGTGGATCTCTTCATTCTAGTTTGATGGATAATGACTATGTTCTACATATCTGTGCCCTTCATAATTTAATGGACATCAATTATAAATACATGCATATATATATATATATATAATCACATATATTACATATACATGGATTAATGTAATTATGTATTGTATGCCCTCTCACTTCAAGCCTAAGGAAGGACATTTTTTTCCGGATGGCAGTACTTTAAATAAGTTAGCTTCTATGCTCCTGATTAGTGTCTGCATTCCCAGTCTCTTCCCTTTCCAATTTATCTTCCATTGAGCTTTCAAAGTAAATCGTTGCCAACATGTTACTTCCTTGCTCAAGACATTTCAGTGGCTGCTAAACACTGTGATTTTAATGACAAATTATAGCCCTCCCAAAAAAAGAGAAGGAAACATAAGTCCTTCCTTTCTTTGAAGAGGTGGAGGACTATGGGAGTATAACATGGTACATGCTGTCAAATATGATCTCTGTGTCTACTGGTTTTGCTTGACTGTTTTTCTTTGTTATAAGAAAATAATTACTGGGGGAGGGGGAGATATATCTGAAAATAACTGTGATACCCAAAAAAAGGAGAAAAAGAAAGAAAAGTATCTCCAGTACTTCACTCTTGCCCTAGAGTAGAAAAAAAAAAACAACTCCTTTATGCAGGATTTCAAACACTTCCCAATTTAACTCCAGCCTACATTGCTATCCAATCCACAGTCTTGTATTTAACATTACACCTCCTCAAGCAATCTGTGTTCCAGCCAAACTGACCTGCTAGTTCTCCCCATACAATATGCCATCTCCCACCTCTTTGCCTTTGCAAAGACAGGCCCTGGAACACCTTCCCTCCTCATAATTACCTCTTAAAATCCCTAATTTCCTTCAAAGTTAAACTCAAGTGCTAACTCTAGCATGACATTTTCTGATTCCTCCAGTTAGCATCTTCATCTTCCTCCAAAATTACTTTGTATTTACTTTCTATAAATATGTGTGTAATATATCCCACCCCTATCCCCAATGGAATATAAGCTCCTCAGAGTCAGGGAATATTTTATTATTGTCTTTGTAGCCCAGGTGCCTAGCATAAAACCTTGCACATTTTAAGTAATTAATAAGCATTTTTTGAATTGAACCAATTGACTAGTCTCTCTCTGGATAGAGCCAACACAGAACTCCTGATGTTTTCAAATCATCCTCTTTACATCCTAGGCTTTGATACAAATGAATTCCCCATCTCACATTGTAGCACACCAGGCAGACCTTTTTTTAAAATATCCTTTCCCAGCTATAGCTAATGGACACATTGCCACTTCTTCTGCCTAATTTTTTAACCCCATACTCCAGCTAGATTAGCCTAGTTACTATCTCCCTAAAATACTTTCTTAAATCCTACATGTGGTCTCTTCCTGGTCTGTCCTCATGCTGGGAATGGTTCCTGCCCTGGCAGGAAAAGTATGCAACTTCTTAACCTGAGATAGAGATTGTCTCAATTTCAAGATTTTGTTGTAACTGGGGTCTTATATCTGTTTACCTACTAATGACCTTCTTCTTTATCCTCTAGTAATTATATATTCCCTGGTTTCTGACTCCTTGCCTTATTCATGACTGATTACTTCATCTTCACCTTCCATATCTATGTGTTCTCTCTGACCATTCATTCTATTAGCTCCATTTCGATGACCAACTTCTAAGTATAGCTCTCATGCCAGACTTTTTTCTTTTATTCTAGGTCTTATCTTGGGCCTCCAAGCCTTGGCTTACCACTCAGCCTCCATGATCCACTGACATCCATAGTTCTTGTATAATATCTCCCCAATTAAATGATCCCATTCTTCTGTTCTTCATACATCGGGTGGTCTAGAATCTTATTCCCATCCCTTCTCCTATTTCCATAGGGCCGAATTGGAACTGTCCTTACTAAGATACCCATGGGCTGGATGAATCTAAAGCCCTTGTTGTTAGGAAATGCTGAGATATAGATACAGATAATATATATAATATATGACATATTCCTTTCTTCTGACATTATCATCAATCTAATTAGTTAATATTTATGAAACAGCTACAGTAAGCCAGGTCTCTAGTTTATCAATGGACATGCTTAACCTCTTCCACAGCCAAACCAACTTCTCAGTCTCATCTTCAGTTCAATCTGCAGCCATTATTTACCTGGAAAGGAAGTGTAAGAAGTATAGGAAAGGTAGAGCATAGAGGGTATCTAAAAGTATATCTTATCTAAATTAAGGTATCCCAGGTACATCAATCTTGGCTCCTTCAATATCTAGAATAGTACACTCTTCAGATTTAGCAATTCCCGTGGGAGTCAGTGGAAAGCCTAACTGGATAGGCAAGTGAGTGGGAAAAGAGGAAAGAAAAAATAAAAGAAAGTAGGAGAGTACTGGAGGAGAGAAGAAGAGTTAGGGAAAAGAGGATAGGAAAAATAAATAAAGTCATTATAGGCAGTGATGACCCCCATGATAAAGGTCTTATACCCCTAGTCTATGTCCATAAAGGATGGGATAGAATTTCAGTTGTCTGAGGTCAGTAATTTGGATCACCTTGCTTCACATATCCAAGAGATTTCGCCATCTGCTTAGAGATTGTCAGCCAGGTATAGTTGGCCCAAGTGTTTTGGAACTCAGTTAATTAGAATCCAGTGAATCTGCTTGCCCAGTTGGAAATGATTAATAGGGAAAAGTTGGAAACCTAAACTTCCAAAAAGAAAGGATCTGGTAGCAATCTCCAGGTGGTAAGGGTCGTGGTGACTTGTTCTAAAATAAGGTTCTGAAATCCCTTTTAGAGCACTGATATTCAAGATATGGATGGTAAGAAGATGGACTCCTGCATTTGTTTCAGACTTCAAAATCTTCAGTCCTGCTGGCCCAGGGATTCTTAACCTTTTTGTGTCATGATCCCTTGTGGGAATCTAGTGAAACCTATGGACCCTGTCTCAAAATAATGTTAGTGTTTTTATCCACAATTTAAAGAAATGCTAAATTTCAATTAAAGCTGAATGAAAATAATGATGTAATTTTTCCCATCCAAGGTCATGAACTTCCTTAAATCCATCCACAGACCCCAGGTTAAGACACCTTACTCTAGACAAAAAAAAAATCTTCCAAATGGTGTTACCTCAGTGGCATCTTCTTCCTTAGCCTAAGAAAGGATGGATGTGACAGTAACCTTGTGATAAACCCACCATCAGCTGCTTGCTGGTGCTAGAAATCACACTGGTCAAGATACCACTCTTAGCTCAGCATTCCTTCACCATGTTACACAGAATGGTTGTAGCAACTGGAATTCCTGCACCATTACATTTTTTTGGCAAAACAATTGGAGTTAAGTGACTTGCCCAGGGTCACACAGCTAGTAAGTGTCCAGTTCTGGTCTGAGACCAGATTTGAACTCAGGTCCTCCCGACTCCAGGGCCAATGCTCTACCTAGCTGCCCCATTAATTTTTTCAATCTATCTGATACAGTTCTCCCTTTTGATGGGTTCCTTTATTAGGGTCTAATATCACCCCTTAGATATCTCTGAAATTCTGATACCACACAAACCAGTATTGGGCAGTCTCAGAGCAGTTGAGCATCCTCTGAAGAACACATTTTGGGAAACAAATCATGTTTTCAGAAATCTACAGTGTACAAAGCATCAAAAAGTGCTAAATGATGGGGCATCAGAAAATTTGCATCAGGCTCATCTGCTACTTCAAACAACTAATGGTTCAGAGCCAGAGAAAACCAAAATGACTTATACATAATTTGAAAGTCTTGGTACGTTATGTATCCCTGAGAAGGGCAGCTGGCCACAGACTTCAAATTGTGGTTCTAGCAGATATTCAAACTTGGTGAAACCTGGGTCATCTGAAGACCACAAGTCAACCATTTGATTTCTGTCCTTTTTCTAATCAATTCCTGTTGTTGTTGAGCCTTCCAAGCCATCCATCTTCTGGCTCCACTCTTGTTTGTCCAACTTTATCTCCCCAACAATCCTTTCTTCCATTTTTTCTTTTTTCTTTTTTCTTTTTCTTTTTTTTTTTTGAGGAGGAGGAGAGAGTTGTTAATATTCCACCTAGGCCAGGCTTCTTCCTATGTTCTTGAAAAGTCTTTGTGTATCCCTATTGTAATCCATAGGGGAAAGTGGGAACAGCAGGATTACCAGAGTAAGCACTGGGCAGTGAGTCTAGTGACTTTCTGGTATCTCTGAGGATAATAAAGAGTGTCTTGGGCTAAAATGAACAGCTTAGCAATGAACAATCTACAATGAAAAGGATGTTGAGAAGGAGGAAGTATGCTGGTCTATGAACACATTAGATAAGGAGGAAGAAGGAGGGAAGGACAAAGTCCTCCTTCAAGGAAGACAATGGGAACAGAGTGGATGGCCAGTCTAAGGTCCAGGCAAGGTATCTGAAACCATGTTAAGCAGAGAGTTTTTATGAAACTAACAGGAACAGATGGTAAGCACCCCAGAATTGGAAGGAAATGAAGACAAACAAGCATAAAAAGATCATTCAATTTGTCTATTAGAGAAGAAGTTCAGGCTGAAAAGGATCTGTGGACTCTTTTGGCAGTTTTGCATGGGCCTTGTGGTACCCTGGGCTTTGGGTTTCTAAAAAGACTCCTCCCTGTCAGCCCATGACAGAATCTCTTCTCTCCTCTAGCTACATTCTTCTCTTCATAATCCCATTTACTTCCTCAGGCTTCAGTGATCACTGCTGTGAAGATGATTCCCAAATCTATAAGTGATAAAAATTATAATAGCTAGCATTTATCATTTAGACCTTAAGGTTTGAAAAGCAACTTACACATGTTGTATTGTTTGATCCTCAGAATCTCATAAGGTAGGTATATTATTATCCCTACTTTGTACTTGAGGAAACTGAGACTTAGAGAGGATGAGTGATTTATCCAGAGTCACACAGCTAATAAGTATCTGAGGATGGATTTGAACTCATCTCTGTATCCCCACTCTATTCGTTGTGCCACCCAACTGCCTCATACAGGGCATCCAAAAGTCTTAGTGCAGTTCTGAGCTAAGCTTTAAATTACACTAAAACTTTTGGGACACTCTGTATATGGACCATCACAGATCTATCCCTTTGAGCTTCAATCTTGCTTCCAACCTCCTAATGAACATCTCAAATTTAACATGTCCAAAACTAAATGCATACTCCTCTTTCCCCTCCTGTTTTCCATCTCTGTTGATAAAACACTATCCTCCCATTTGCCCATGCTAGAAACCTCAGAGTTGTCCTTAGCTCTTTGCTCTCCTTCCCTCATAACATTGTTTGCCAAGTTACCAAGCCCTGTTAGTTCTGTCTGCACAGTATGTTTTACATCTGTCTCTTCCATTCAGTTTCTACTACTATCACCCTGGATGAAACTCATTGTCTCTCATCCATTGCAATAGCATCCTAACTGGCCTCCCTGCCTTAAGTCTCTCCTCTCTCCAATACCTCCTTCAGACAGCCACCAAAGTCATCTTCCTAATGCAAGTCTGATAATATCAAACACCTGCTTAAGATAATCGGTAACTCATTGCCTACAGGATAAAACACAGACTCATCACTCCAACATTCAAAGCCCTCCATAATCCAGCACTTGGCACAGTGTCTGGCACATAGCTGGCATTTAATAAGTGCTTGTTGACTAGACAGCTTGGCACTAATCTGCCTTTCCAGACCTTTCTAACACTGTTCTCCTACATGCTGTACATTCTAGCCAAACTGAAAAACTCACCATCCCCCAGCCTCATCCTGCCCCCACCCACTTGAGTGCATTTGCACCCCTCATCCCTAAGTCTGGAATAAATGCTCTTTATGTCATACCTGTTGTAATTGTTTGCCCTCTTCAAGACACAGCTGGGAAATCTTCCTAAAGAAGCCTTCCCCAATGTCCCCAGGAGGAGCTGTTTTGACTCCTCTTTATACTCTTCACATACTGAGGTCTTAAATCCTAGCTCAAGATCTTATTACCCATATGGATTTGGGCGAGTTCCTTAACTTCTCTGGATCTCAATTTCCTTATCTATTACCATTAGAGAGCTGTACTAAAAGACTTCTAAGGTTCCTTCAAACTCTAAAACTATTATTCTACGATCATTATACAATGTCTTATCTCCCACCTTCACACCTTGGCATAGGGGATCCCTGTGGCTAGAACACAGTCTTTCTTAACCTCCTTCTTAGAGACCCTAGCTTCCTCCAAAAAACAATTAAGTGCCATCTTCTACATGAAGCTTTTCCCCATTCCCTCACTGTTTGCACTTTTTCACTTTTGAAATTGCTTTTCATTATTTTGTATTTATTTATCTGTATGTGTGTTTTATAACCATCCAGCAGACTCTAAAATCCTTGAGGTAAGACTGTGCCATTTTTTGTCTTTGTATTTCCCAGTGCCTAGCACAGTGCCTTTGTGCCTCATAAGTACTTCATAAATGTTGGCTGAATGATGAAGTTAAGGTTTACATATGTAACATATTTATTCCTCAGAAAATCCTTATGAGGCAAATACTACTGTTATTATCCCCATTTTAGAGAAGAGGGAAGTGAAGCTCAAAAAAGTTAAGTGGTTTGCCCATTGTCACACAACTGGCAAGTGCCAGAAGGATTTGAACCTAAATCACTCTTCATTCGGGGCCTGGTAATCTTTACACTTTCAGCTTTCCCTCCAAGCAATTAAATAGAATTCTGTAATTTCTTATATATGAGAGGAGTCATGGTACTCTCAATGGTTAATGGTTTCCCCCATCTGTGAACAGCAAACTCCCCAAATGCACAGGCAGGTAACTGCTGCCCTCTGCTGGTCCTGCAGCAACTCCCACAAGTAAAGTATTCACTGTACCCCAGCTCCCAAACTCAGATCATGACAATTTGAATAGGTAAAGAGTAAAAGATACATTCAGGGGTGTGCTGGAGCCAACTTAAATGGGAACCAATAATTAAATTTTGGGTGTGAGCATTTGCACCTTGGAAATTAGCAAACACTACAAATCAAACTTAATTTATTGGTTTTGTTGATTAAGAAAATGGAGAAAATTTCAATAATTCAGTGTGCTGTGCAAAAAAAAATTCCAGAAAGCTAGTTGCTAAACACTTATGAACACATCACTAACATGAGGCTATTTTCATAAAGAAGATAGCAATGAATTAAATGGAAACAAGTACCTGGGGAAGAAGGGAGAGGGCAGCATTTGAAATTGTTTGCATAGCCAGACCCAATGAACAAAAATTATTAGGTCAATGTCAACTTGGAAGGAGATCTCTTACGTAGTGCCACAAGGATCTGTCCTTGATCCTTGGTTCTTTTATCATTGACCTGGATGAAGGTACTAATGTTAAACAAATTTTCAGATGACACAAAGCTAGTAGGGAGAACTAACATGTTGGATGATGGGTTCAGAGTCCAAAAAAGATCTCATTAGACTAAAACATTAAATTGAATCTAAAAAAGATCAAATGTAATAGAAAGAGGTTATGTTCTTCACTTGGATTCAAAAATAGATAAATATAGGTTGGGAAGGCACAGCTAGACAAGGAAAAGATCTGAGGTTGTATGTGGGGTGTGTTAGAGCCAGCTCCAACCTGTTCATAAGAGACAATTGTTAAATTTTCAGTACAAGCATTTGCACCACAGAAATCAGCAAACACTACAAATCAGGGTTTGACTTACTGTTTTGTTGATTGTCTAGAATTAAGAAAGTAATGGAGAAAATGTTAATAATGCAGATTGAGTTTTAAAGTGTGTTGCACAAACGTTATTTTTTGAGAGTCAGTTGTTAAAATTTACCAGCACATTCCTGGTTGTATAGTGAACATTAGTCTGAAATAGGATTCATAGCAGCTTCTCAGTCTGATATTATCTTAGTCTGCATTGAGGCACGTGGTTGTCCAGAAATGGAATGAAATGCATCATAAGTAATGGGTTCTACTCCATTGAAAGTCTTTTATCAGTGACTGGGTGACTACTCATCAGGGCTATTGCATATCTAATTCAGATACACGCTGGACTAAATGACCTCAGAAGTCCCTTCCAACCCTGAGAGTCTGTTATTCTATCATCAGAATTAGCTCTTACCAGCTCAGACTTTGCTCAAAATTCCAAGCATGTTTCTCCATCATGTGGATGTTAAATGATGCCAATATAAGAAAGCAGATGGCCCTCATGTAGCAGGAATAATAGCTTCAACCATCTCAGATCCATATGGGAACTTCTGTTAACATAAACTTTGACATATTCCCTTTTCTCCATTTCTCTAATTACTAAGTTTATTCTTAGGGGTGGAAAAGGTTCGTGATTTTAGAAACAACACTAGTTAGCATTCTAATCATTACTCACCATTAATTCTGCTAACATTCCAGATTACCACATCAGTTTTAGCCAGCTGGTCTAGGATTCAACTACTTGGTGTTATTTTATCTGTATGAGTCAGTAACACAGGTTAATTTTACTGTGTGAATGTTCAAGATTTCCAACATTTACAAAATGCTTTACAACTTCATTAACTCAGACATTGCAAGTTAATTTGTAATTTAGGCATACAAGCCTGAAGTATATTTATTTTTGTACTATCTATGATAGAGTTTGGGGGAGGGGAGTTAACAAAATAAATTAAATAGGCAGAATATTTACCTGTTAAGGGAGGAAACTATTTTTCAAACAGTTTAAAAGCATCATTCATATAAAATCACTTAAACATAGTTTGAGGGAAGGCCAGTGTACTATTACCACTGGCCTTATTCCAGAGTATTGAAAAGGAGAGGTCAAGCCAACAGCTGTGCCTGACAGCCCTCTGTGGAGCACGATGATAACAGGGTAGGACTATGTGGACAGGGCACAGGCCACCCTTAGTGGTAACATTTCTGGTGGTGAGGGGCCAGCTGGTAACAAGCATGAGTAATGACCCTATTAAAACAATAGGTTTAGTTGCCAGAAGGTAACAAGTAGGAAGGGGCAGAGGCAACTGATGGTCTAAGACATGGAATTAGAGGTTAGCAATGGGGCATCACTGAGATCCGGAGAACAAAACAGGCAAGTGTGATCTAAGATCAGGCATGTATTCAAGCCACAGGACTTCCTAATGGGTTTGAATTCACACAAGAAGCACATTTTTCTCGCTTGGATTGCTCGACATAGTGATTATTTTGATACATTTTTGAATCTTAGCAGTTAGGGATAACTGAACTCCATGTTCTGAACAACTCAGCTGGGGGAAGCTGCTAGCCACTGCTCATATCTCCTTCCTGGGAAATACAGTTATCCCTTCCACATCACAGGAACTAAGGGCATGATGCCCCTAGGATATGGAAAACCAATGTAAAAATTTTTGGCCCTCCCTTCATACCAAAGAAGTCTGAATTTTTTCTTTTTCTTTTATGGAGTGTTTACAGTGCCTTATTGTAAAATTTGGATTAGTAATTTGCTCATAGGCTACATGTAGGTCAATATTAAGTAAAAATACTATATGAAAAAGAAACAAAATACAAAAAAAAATACAAATTTTTTTTAAAAAAGAAACAAATTTGAGAATAATACTGAACATACTGCATGTATGACAAAAGACATTTTAAAAAACATTGAGTAGTATGTGTAGTGTGCCTTAAATATCTATATTAACCCCAATCAAGAGACTGAATGAGAGACATATGCTGTAAACACCTTCAACACCTTTAATTCATGGGGTTCTGGGTGGCCGGGGGCAATGACGAGAATCAATAACAACTCAAAGGGTAATCCCTTGCTGGCAAGGCATTTTCTAACCTCCAGCACAAAACACTAATGAAATCATTTAATGTCTTATGCCAGCCTATGATATATCAAAACCAAGATGGAGAAAGTCACGATGTGGAAGAATTAACTGTAGTTCAACCTCAGGACCACTTAGCCTAGTGTTTTGATGAATTCTTTACAAATAATTCTTATCTATTCAGTAAAGCATGCCCTCTAATAATCTCTACTATACAACTTGGTCATCCTGAGTAGACTTGTACATAATTTGTAGGTACCAATATTAATAATAACTTATTAATGTAATGTGCTGTTGTTGTGCCATAAGAAACAAAATGAAGAATTGAAGGAAACTTGAGTGGACTTTCTGTATATGGATTGATGCAGAGCAAAGTGAGCAGAATGAAAACAATTTTCACAATGCCCATTGTTGTTAAGTTGTGTCCAACTTTTCATGACCCTACTTAGTGTTTTCTTGGCAAAGAGACTGGAATGGTTTGCCATTTCCTTCTCCAGCTCTTTTTACAGATGAGGAACTGAGGCAAATAGATTTAAATGACTTGCACAGAGTCACATAGCCAGTAACAGTCTGAAGCCAGATTTGAACTCAAGAAAATTAACCTTCCTGATTCCAAGCTCAGTGCTCTGTCCACTGTGCTACCTAGCTGCCCCTCACAATGTTCACATCACTGTACTAGGAAACAACAATGAAAAACATCAGAACTTTGATCAAGGCAATGACTAATCATGACCTCCTTCCTCTTAGAAGAGAGATAATGGACTTTAAGGGTGGAATGAGACATATGTTGTTACATATGGCCAATATATTCCAGTTTTTTGCTCTGTTATATTTTGGGGGTAGAGAGATTTAAGTGAAGGTTTTATTGAGTAGAGGTGTGAAGAAAATCATTGTTAAGTGTCAACGTTAAGTGTCAAAGCATCAACAATTCAATATTAGACTTTCTGACAAGATGGATTCCTGAATAGGAAGCAGACCACCCAACTCACATATATCCACTCTAGCAAAACCCTAAAGTTTCCCCCTGACTGAATAATGATCAAATAACCCAATGAGAAACAACAAAAAGTTATTTCTTCCACCCTAGAACTGAACAAAAATTATCCAGAAGCCCATGGGCAATGGGAAAGGGCAAAACCAGAATCAGCATAACCAGAGAAGGACACATGCAGCCTAGAAGGCTCTGTGTCCAAAGATCATCCCTCTTCATCTCAATGTCCAAGGGGACTGAAACCCTAGATGGTAGGGGTCACCACAGGAGCCCAGCAGACCCTGGGTAAGATCATGCAGGGCTGACCACCCAACCAAAAAGTGAAACAGGGGGTTGAACCTCAATCTGGCACAAACCCCCAAATCAGGATCTAAAACAGGAGAGAGGGGTCAAAGAAAACAAATATGAAAAAAATTATTGCAAATATAGAGTTCCAAAAAAAAAAATAAAGTGAATACAAATGCAAGCAGAGACTCAAAAGAAAAAAAAATGGGCTTTCCATAAGGACTATATGAATACCTGGAAGAAATGAAGCAGAAGTTAAAAAAAAAAAAGGCCAAAGTGAAATAAAAGCTCTTGAGAAAAGAAGTAGAAAGAATAGCTTAGAAAAGAAATCTTCAATCTTACCCAAGAAGTAGAATTTTTGAAAACTAAAATAGATAAACAGAAATGAACATCTCCATGAGACAGCAAGAAATATTAGAACAGAACCAAAAGTTTGAAAAAATAGAAAGTAGAAGATATATCAAAAACAGTTAACCTGGAAAACAGCTCAAGGAAATATAACCAGAGTTATTAGACTCCCTAAAAAAAACATGATTTTTTAAAAATCCAGTACCTATGTCTCAATAATTTTTAAAAGTGTCTAGATCTATTTGAATCATAGGGCAAAATAAGGATTAAAAGAATCTATAAATCATCTCCTAAAAGGAACTCCCAAAAGAAAAGTTTCATGAATGTCATAGTAAAATCCCAAGCTTCTATATCAAATAAAAAATACCAAAAGCATTCAGAAAAAAAAAAAACATTTAATTACCAAGGAACCACCCTCTGCCAGAAAGCTATAGAGGCATTCATTTTTTTAATATGACCATTGTGTAAATTTATTTTGCTACTATAACCTCTGTCCCAAAGCCTGTGGATATGGGATTATCTCCTTATTGGTGAAGTTGAGTGTCCTGCCCTGTGTGAGAAGCAGAGTGGAGTTCATGAGAACAAGAATGCTTTGTTTCTCATCCAATCTTCTTCAGGACTCTCTAGCTTCCAGTCTCTTCAAGCAATTCTGGTTTCCAGCTTTGAGAAGAATAGAGTTGCTTTGGGAACTTCTGGCTTGCAGCTTGAGAGGGAGGGTAGAAGAAGCCAACTCCAGCTCAGGTTACTAAAGGAAAAGACTCTGGAAAGATATGAGAGGAGCCAGAAGGCTCCACCATGTTCCTGTCCCCAGCTTGCTACACTAGAGATTTCAGGGAGTTTCTGTTGGGTGAGATCTAGAACTCTTTCTTTTGGCCATGTTGAGCTATCTTGCTCACAAAGGGATTGTATTGTCTATTATAAATTCTCCTTCCTCTGAGGGCAGCTGGTGAATAGAACACTGGACCTGGAGGCAGGAAGCCCTAAGTTCAAATCTGGCTTCAGTTAGTAATTGTATGACCCTACACAAGTCACTTAACCTGTTGCCTCAGTTGCCTTATTTGTAAAATGAGCTGGAGAAAGAAATGGCAAACCACTCCAGTACCTTTGCCAAGAAAACACCAAATGGGATCATGAAGAATCAGACACGACTGAACAACAACAACAATGTACTTTCTCTGACATTACGGTCTTGCTGTGATTTGGAAAATAGGTTTCTTGACTATTCACTATGTGTGTTTATTATGGAACTAGTATTTGGTGGGAAAGGAGTCAAGACTTGGGTATAAAGCTTGGAATCCTGCTTCCCCTCAATAATAAGAAATAGTGATAAGAAGTTAGATTGTGGATAAAGCATCAGCCCTGAAGTCAAGAGGACCTGAATTCAAATCGGCCTCAGACACATAACAATCATTAGCTGTGTGACTATGGGCAAGTCACTTCACCCCAATTGCCCTCACAAAAAAAGAAGTTAGATTGAACCTGATCATATTCCCTAGGCTAATAATATTTAAGGGAGCAGATACATATAATTCTACCCCAGCACCACCTCTGTCAGGCACAGCAGAGCTTCCTCTCTTAGTAGGAATTAAGGACTCCCTTGGAGAAGAATAAGGGAAAAGAGGCTACAGATATCTATTCTGCCTCCCTTTGATCCATAATACGCCATCCCCATGCAACCCATGGGGCCTCACTATACTTCTGAAGTCATTCTCTACACTATGAGATTTGTTTTTTTTTTCCTTTCTTTCTTTCAGTTTTCAATCAGAGGAGGGGATTAGGGGGTAACCAAGGTTAGTAATAATGATGGGGAAAAGAAAGATTGCCAATGTAACATTTTTACAAATGCATAAAAGTTCAGAAGGAAGCACATTCAAGCAGGACAGTTTTGAAAGCAACATGTACAATTTATCCAAAAAAATAAAAAGCAAGTGGTATGAAATGGAAATTTGAAGTTTCACATAGAATATTCATTTTATGTTCTGCTGGGTGTTTGGAAATGCTTTTGGGCAGGGGTAGATTAAGTTCAGGATAACTCTAGAACTGAAAAAACGAATGCAATATTAATGATAACTCACATTTATATAGTGTTTGAAAGTTTACAAGACACCTTATGTCATTTCATTTGAGCCTCACAATGACACTGTTAAGTAGATACTTATATGAGTGTTATTATCCCCTTTTAGCAGATGAGGAAACTGGAGCTCAGAAAAGTTAGATGATTTGCCTCTGGTCACATAAGTAATAGGTATCAGAAGTTGAATTTGAACCTAGGCCTTCCTCATTCTTCCACGGAGCTGGATGAAAGTAGGTAGGACTCTATCCACATTGCCTTCTCTTTTTAAAATCCTTTAAATTAAACTTTTCACTAATTCTAGGCTAACTAATATTTCTTAAATCAAGTATCAGGATATATGGTCTTAAAGAGGATTTTCCTCTTACAAACCTCAAAATGTCTTTTCTTGACATTAGAACTATCTCAGCAAGTCTGAGATATATGATCTGGTCATTATCAATAACATGAACATTATCAATTAATTGATTTTTGGCCTCCCCCTCATAGGGTGGGTAGAAAAAGAAGATTTCAGATTCAGAGTCAGGACCTAGATTCAAAGCATGTTTCTGCTGCTTGTGAGTCAGTGGGTAAGTCATTTCACCACTCTGGGATTCAGTTCCTCATTTGTAAAATTTAGAGACTGAAACTAAAGTATATATAACTAACATTCCTTCTAGTTCTAAATCACATTAGCCTATCATTAAAAACATAGCATGTTAAATGACTTTTTCATGGTCACATAGTCTGCATCAAAGTCAGGCTTCCTGATTTCAAATTTACCATTCTTTCCATTCTACCATGCTTGCTTCCACACTTTTATATTCTCTGATAACTTTGCCTAGATTTAAGACTTACAATAGTATTTCTCAACCAAGAGATAGGATAATCAGTGTATAGGTTTTCATAACAGGAATGGTTAAGGTTTATTTCAGTCAATTTTTTTTTATCTGATGATACATACTTAAAAGAAAAAAAAATTTCCCCAAAAAAGACAGTCCAAATAAAGTACTATCTGATCCTTAGCCCTTCAGAGGTTAATCAGGGAATTATAAAGATCTTCACTCCACCTGTTCTCCTTATCCCCAAAATCTGAATGACAATCCCAATTGTTTGGTGGCCAGGCTAAGGATCAGCAATATTGAGGGTCAAAATAAGTTTAAGGCTAGAAATTATCACTTCCTGTGAAATCTAAGAAAGTCCATCTCTAAACTGGAGATAAGCAGGCAAGGGCTGATTATTAAAGAATCAATAATTCTTGGTCTGAGAGCTACATATAATTACTCCTAGACTTAACCTAACACTCAGTATTATATAGTTGTAATGTAGTTATTTAGGATGGCACCAGGGCACTACCATCAACAATGCTGGCATCCAAGTCTTCCAGAATGTTTATGCCAATTGATGGATACCTTTGGAATATCCTAATCAGAAAGCTGAAAGTGGTTCAGGACATATGAGAGACCTCTTCTTAAATGAATCAGTGGAACATATATACTGTTGTGCCAAATCATATTATGAAGGATCATAGTGATCCTTGATCAAGAGTGAGAAAATATATTCTTATTATATGAACCAGATTTCTTAGAGACTAACCCTATAATGTTGACTGAATGAATATGACCAGTCCACTCAGTGATTCCTCTGACAAGGTCATTTGGGGGAATAGCTAAATTGAGGAAAGTCATTTTCTAATAATTAATTTCTAATTCTAATTTCTAATGTTCTAATTAATAATTAATTTCTAATGTTTCTGTAGAGAGATGAATGAATTGGGAAAGTTTGAAAAACCAAGGTCTTTATATTCACTTCCCCATCCTATACGAAACCAAGCTAGGATATTCATACACTGTAGAATATCACTGAAAACCATTCCCCAATACATAAGTAGTGGGGCCCTAGGTGGTGCAGTGGATAGAGCTCCAGCCTTGGAGTCAGGATGACCTGAGTTCGAATCCATCTCAGACACTTGACACTTACTAGCTGCATGATCCTGGGCAAGTCACTTAACCCTGATTACATTACCAAAAAGCAAAAAAACAAAAAATCCCCCAATAGATAAGTAGCTAAAGGATTTGAACAAACCATTTTTCAAAGATAAAAATTAAATGACTAATAACCCATATGAAAAAATATTCCAAATTACTAATAATAAGATAAATGCAAATTAAAACACCTCTGAGATTTCACCTCATACCTATTAGACAAATTAGTAAAAATGACAAAAAGCAGCAATAATCAATCCTCAAGGTGCTATAAGAAATCAGGCACCTTAACACATTGTCAGTCAGCGAACTGGCCCAACCAGTCTGGAAAACAATTTGGAAAAGTTACTACATTATCCATACCCTTCAACCCAGTCATTCACCAAACTGGACATATGCCCCAAAGCCAAAAAGAAGCTCTCGTATGCCACAAAAAGTTTATAGAAAGATTCTTTATGGTAGCAAAAAAGAAGAAGAAAAATAAAGTTGGGGGTTGGACAACTAAGGAATAGCTGAACAAATTGTGGGTCATGAATGGAATGGAACATTATTGTATTATAAAAAAGACAAATATGAGGAATTCATAGAAACACGAGACAATTTATATGAAGTAATACAGAAGGAAAAGAGCAAAACCAAGAGAATAAAACATACAATGATGACAATGATATAAATGAAAACCACAATAAGAGGCAGCTGAACTCACATTAATTGTAGTAAGCAATCTTGGTTCCAAAGAAAAGATGAAACACACATCTCTCTTTTCCTTGCAGGGTTGAGGAACTCTGGATCAATCATCAGGGGTCTGTTTAACTGTTTCTCTTTGTTGTAAGAGGAGACTGAAGGAGTATGTCAGTAAATGAGTGTGATGTGAAGAATAAATAAAAGGCATCAACAAAAATTAAATTATTCTTAAGAGAATGTTAAAAGGAGCATTACAGAATGACCCACAGTCAAAGTGTATCTATCTGTTTCCTTTTGAGGGACTAGAGTTCTCAGGTTCCAAATTATCACATTTCTAACACTGCTAGGGATACCGAAGCTCATCTGGGCTTTTTTTTTTTAAAGCCATCTGGCTCTTGCATTTTTCAGAGCCTGTTGATAAACATTTACCAGCACACACCTAGAAGAGAGAGTCTAGGATTCTCTCAAATTATAATATGTAGGTGGTATTCCATTTTGCCAACCCTGGCAGTACCCATTCCCTCACACACAGAGATACATGTTTCTTGTTGTTGAGTTGTTTCTATCATGTCCAACTCTTCATGACCCCATTTGGCATTTTCTTAGCAAAGACACTGGAGTGGTTTGCCATTTCCTTCTCCAGGTCATTTTACAGATGAGGAACTGAGACAAAAAGGGTTAAGATTCACACAACTAGTAAATGTCTTAGGCCAGATTTGAACTTGGAAAGATGAGTCTTCCTGATTTCAGTCCCAGCACCACCTAGCTGTGTATGTACACACAGAGACAACAAAGACTAGCAAGAATATGGCAGAATTCTATTGATTAATAAGGATACTTCCAAAAAAGAAGCAAGGCTTTATTTACTACTTTAGCTTTTCAGAGAGCATAAGATACTTTGCCATCCCATTTCACAGCTCAATAAAATAAAGAACAGAGAGACCTTTGACCCATTCTAGGGAATCAGGACCTCCTTACCCATTGGAATCCATTCTGAGAATTCCCTGACGGAAACAGATTGAGAGGATATTGACCTGGGGTAGAAGGCAGGACACCTGAATCCTAGTCCAAATTCTAGTTCAAATGCCAATTGCTATATGACGAAAGAGCCCCTATATCTGCTCAATCACACCATTCTCTCCTCCTGGATTGCTCTTCCCCTCTTTTTCACTACCCAAGTCCTACCCATCCTTCAAGGCCCAGCTCTAGTTTCACCTCCTCCACGAAACCTTTCTTAACTACTCCATTAATGTATGATATATCATTTGTCATAGGCCCTTCAGCGCATATCCACCTATTATGCAAATTATGCTCACCATAACGAGTTTGTGCACACACCATAAGCATCACACATTGAACAGCTCAATAAATAATGAACTCAAGAAGTAGGGAGGAGACAAGGCAAAGGTTAGAGAAGGGAGGAAGGCACTTTTAGCTAAGCCCTATCCTGAAGGGGAGAGATGACAAAGTAGGATGTACAACTGTAATTATTGAGCACACATCCTTTATTTACACTTACATTCATTCATGTTTTAATGTTCCCCCTTAATGGCATATGTGAATTGCATATGCCTTAACTGGTACTTACTATACCTTGTCATTCTTATTAGCCTATTACAGTGAACGACTTATTCCTACTCGATTATTACAGTGAACTAAATTGAACTCAGCTATCGTTATGTTGAGCTGTTATCTTGCCTGTAGTATTAATAGATATAATCACCTAATGTATAAGACAGAAAGGAAGAAGTTAACAAAAAATGTAAAGAAGAACCTACTTGTCACTCTAAGGAACAGATTCTGACCCATCAAACCCTCCTCCACTCCTGCCAATCTCCCTGCCTGGATTGTTCTTCATTCTCTTCTCCCTCTCCCCAAATCTTGCCCATTCTTCAAGGCCCAGCTTGTTTCCCCTCCTTCATGAAATCCTTCCTAGGTACTCTAACCATGTCAATTTCTCTCTCCGAAACTCCTACAATATTTATACACTCTTCACACAATTTAGTACTAACCTTTGATAGAGAAAGTGGTCTCAAAACAGTATCATGTGAGGAATAGTTGAACAAATTATTAATTCCTGGAGGTGAGCGTAGAGAAGAGAACATTTTGGGGGATGATGGAGGGCATGATGGTAGCCATCAGGCATTCAAGATGCTAGGAATTCAACAAACATTTATTCAATATCTACGGAATTGAGGCCACTAGGAGACGCACTGAGCTAAAGAGTCAGTTCCTGCCTTCAAGAATAGAGGGTGACTGATCTGTGAGGGCTTGGATGGGGGATAGGGGTAGATGGGGGCTGCAGCCCAAGGTGCAGCACATATACACAGAAGGAAATAGAAGATAATTGAAGGAAAGAGCAAGTAGAAACAATTGAGGGAGGGGCAGGCATCAGGCAAAGCTTCCTTTAGAAGGTGGTACCTGGGAGCAGCTAAGTGGCGCATTGGATAGGGCACCAGCCCTGGATTCAGGAGGACCTGAGTTGAAATCCGGCTTCAGACACATAATACTTACTAGCTGTGTGACCCTGGGCAAGTCATTTAAACCCATTGCCTAACCAAAAAAAAAAAAAAGTGGTACCTAAACTGAATCTTGAAAGAAAACTGGTGATTCTCAGAGAAGGGATAAAATTTTACAGAGGATAGAGATCTAGACTAGGAGTCAGAAAGACTTAACTTCAAATCCTGCCTCAGATACTTACTAGCTGGATGACCCTGGACAAGTCACTTAACCCTGCTCTGCCTCAGTTTCTTCATTTATAAAATGGGGATAATAATATCTCTAATACCTTCCTCACAGAGTAATTGTAAGAATCAAATGACATAATATGCATAAAGTGCTTTACAAATCTTAAAGCAACATAAAGAGTGTCCCAAAAATCTTGGATCAGTTTTAAGATGTATTGTTAATATTATATATTATGTATATGTATATATATATATATATATATATGTATATATATATATATTAATCGCTTATTAAAACTATTAAAGTTTAAAACTGCACCAAGACTTTTGAGACATACTAGGTAGCTCAGTGCAAAGAATGCTAGACCTGGAGACAGGAAGATTCATCTTCCTAAAGTTCAAATCTGGTCTCAGGCATTTATTAGCTGTGTCCCTCTAGGAAATTCTCTTAACTCTGCTTGCCTCGTTTCCTTATCTGTAAAATAAGCTGGAGAAGGAAATGAAAAACCACTCTAGTATCTTTGCCAAGAAAACCCCAAATAGGGTCATGAAGAGTCAGACACAACTGAATAACAACAACAAATATAAATATTGCTGCTACTATTACTCCAGACATGTGGGACAGCCTGTGCAAAGACAAGGAGAGAGAATAGGAGAGCCAATGTAAAGATTGAGCAATAGCCAACAGTCTAGTTTAGTTGGAACAAAAAGTAGATGAAGGAGAGCATTATTAAATAAATCAAGAAAGCTAGGAAGGGAACAGATTATTAAGGGAATGAATAAGCAGAGATTAATTATGAGAAGGAAAAAAGAGGCAATGCTTGGGGGGGGCAGGGTCAGAGCACCTAGTCAGAGAGGAGAGGGAAGAATGAAGGCCACAAGGAGAAAAGTTGGCCTTGGCAAGAATGGATACCTCTTCCTAAAAGCCTGAAGCAAAGGAAGAAAGAATGGGAAAAGGGAAAAAGATTGTGTAGAAAGATTCTATGGCAGGTAGGGGGCACAGTAAATGGAGTACCAGCCCCGGAGTCAGGAGGACCTGAGTTCAAATCTGACCTGAGATACTTACTAGCTGTGTGACCCTGGGCAAGTCACTTAACCCCAATTGCCTTCAAAAAAAAGGATTAGAAAGATTCTGAGGTCAGGTGGTCAGAGAGATCTTGGTGACTGGCCTCTATTCTCTCAGTAAAGTAGGATGCAAAATCCTCTGTTGGAGGGAGGAAGGGAGAGTTGGGATAGGTGTGTAGAGGATAGAAGAAAAGGTTTGGAATAGTTAGAGTAGGAAGTGTGATCAAGAAACAATCAGGAAAGAATTAAAAAGGACTCCTATACAAAAGTGAGGGCCCTGTTGAGAACAGATCACGTAATTTGTAGTGGTGCAGTTGGTATGATTTTATGACTTTCCCAAGCAAGGTCCAGGGGCAGGAGGAGTATCAGAAAAGGTCTGATGGTGAGGATAACTGGGGCTTCAATTTGGAAAGTTACTAGGCTTACAGGTTACCATAGAGGTGGAACCAGGACCAATAGATGGTAGTTACTCAGAGGTACAATCCCACTTGATATCAAGAACATCCCCCAAATTAGACATATCTGACAGTGAAGTGGACTACCTCATGACATAATACATTCCCCATCACTAAAAGTGTTTGGGTAGAGGCTGCATGACCACCTAGAGAGGCTGTTGTGCAAGAGATTTCACCATGAGGTCAAAATCTGGACTGAACGATCTCTAATATATAACAGGAGTCAGACCAGGAACTCCCAAGTAAGAAACCCCCTCACTTTATGCTATCATCTATACAAATATGAGACAATATGGAATAGGGGATAAGGAGCTGGCCTTACAGCCATGTTGAGATAGGATCAGATTCCTCCTTTGATGCAAATTGAATGTATCTTGGTGTTCTAGGCAACTGTCTAAGCCTCTATGTTGCAAAGGAGGTGCCAATCCTCATAGGTTGAGGGAGTTTCTTCATCTAAAAGTTCCCTCTCTCAGTGAAATCACAGGCCCAGTCCTTATTCCCTATCTGTATATGAGCTATGACTCTTAATTAACCACTAATCAGCATCAAGCTTGATATTCTAGCCATATTTTAACTTCTATTCTACCTACAGAGTCATAAGATTTCGGAGATGACCTGTCCACCATCCTTCGGTCACTTTAAACCTAACTCCAGTGTCCAACCATTCCATTTCCCTTTTCTCTTTCTTCCAAAATAGCAAAATGACTTGACTCTTCCTTCTAGGGGTTAATTCACAAGGAAATATAGGATATAAGTAATAAAAGTTGCTTATGCAACTTTATGCATAGGTATGAAATGTATCCAGTGTAGATCAGATGGCTATGTTGCATAACAACCTAGCCAGAGCTAATGAAAAGTCCTAAAATGACAAAGTTGGAAGGGACCTTGGAGGTTGTATAGCCTCATTTTATACATGAGGTAACTGAAGCCCTTGAGCGATTAAATGAACTGCCTAGGGTCGCACAACTAGTAACTGACAGAAAAGAATAGAAACCAAGTTTTCCAACACCGATTCCAGTCCTCTTTCCATTACAGTATGAGTTTTTCTAAGGTAAGCAGTATAAATGTTAGTATCTACATCTTACAGATGAGGAAACTGAATCTCAAAAGCACTGAATGACTTGCCCAAGATCACATAGCTAAAGTGTTGGAGTCATATCCAACACCAGGTCTCATTTCCAGTATTCAGTGTCTCACTGAACCAATGATTGATTGATCCAGTCCCTCTGGGAAACGATTTCTGGTCCCTGCCTTGTTGGCAAGCTGTAATGCTAGAAATCCTTCAAAAGGAGAGATAGTGCTGCAGTGGAGAGAGCACCGGCTATGGATTCAGGATTCAAATCTGACCTCAGACACATAACACTTACTAGCTGTGTGAACCTGGGCAAGTCACTTAACCCCATTGCCTAGCCAAAAAATATATATGTAAAAAAAAGGAGAAATAGCTCAGTTCTTTCATTTCTTGTCCTTTAAAGAAAATTGTCCTGAAGTATTAGAACAAGAGGAGAAAGTAGAAATATTTAAAAATCCATTGATCACCACCTGAGGAAGATCCTACAAGTAAAACCTACAGAAATATCATAGCTAGATTCCAAAACCCCAACTCAAGGAGAAAATATTATAAGCAACAAAAAAAAAATTAATTCAAAGATGGCAGAGCCACAGTTAGAATCACATAAGACCTAGAAGCGGCTACACTAAAAGACTCCAGGTCTTGGAACACTATATATTGAAGAGCAAAAGAACTTGGGCTGCAACTGATAATATCACACCCTACAAAGTTAAGCATAATCCCAAATTTTTAAAATGGGCATTCAATGAATTGTCAGACTTTCAGGATTTTATTGCAAAAAGGTCTGAAATCAATAGAAAATATGACATACAAGATCCAAGAGAAATATAAGGTAAACATCAAAGACTAATTACAAGAGACTCAATAAGGACTGACTGTTCACTTTTTGTACAAGGAAATGTAAATTATACATCTAAGATTGCTATTAGTAATTGGTAGTTTGAAAGAAAAATTGGGGTAAAGTTGAATACAATGTAATACTAAAAGGCAAACCATCTAGGAAAAGATAAAAAGAGTAATTATCTTATACAAATAAGGTGCGAGAGGAAGAACTGACAGAGGAATTAGATGGGGGAGGAGGACTGGAAGTTCTGGAACCCTACTCTCATCAGGAATATGTTTGAGAGGGAACAATACACATATATATCTAGAAGGCCATGAAAGTCTAAATTCAGAAAGAAATAAAAGGCTTAGGGCATAGTGAGGGGGAGAGGATGAAGGTAGGATCTTTGATGTGGTGGTAAATTAAGTAATAGGGGGCAAGGTAGTGGGTAGAAGTAAAGCAGAGGAGTCAGGAGGGATAGGTAATAGGAGATATACACAAACATAAAGATCAGGAGTAGAATTTATTAGGGGAAAAAAGCAGGGGTAGTAATCATGATCTCAGACAAAGTTAAAGCTAAAATAGATTTAATCAGAAGAGAAAAATAGGAAAACTATACTATATGTCAGCCATATTAATCAATATTATTGTAGGCTATTTGAAATAACTAGACAGTATAAGGTTGGAATTTTGCTGTGTATAGGAAATGATGAGTTGGTGGATTTAGGAAAATACAAAAAGACTTGGACCTATGAAGGAAGACATTATCCACCCTCAGAGAAACAGAGGACAAACAAGTATAGTATGCTCTTACATAGATGCATTTGAATGTATATATCTAAATATGAGTATGATTATAGATATCTAAGTATATGTAAGTGTATGTATGTACATATATATGTTTGTGTGTATATATGTATGTATATGTGTGTGTGTGTATACAAACACACAAATACATCTGCACTTAATTATAGCCTCCTTGGGGAAGGAGGGAGGAGGAAGGGGGGGGAAGAACAAAGTAAAAAGAGCACAGCATAGAACAAAAGAAAACTTACAAGGAAGCAAAGAAAAGATGGACAGCTCGGAACACAATGTGTAGTATTTATTACATAGGCTTTCTTGAAATGGAAATTTATTATTGTGTAATTTGAATCCTCTCTTACATTCTGCAGTGCATATGGCAATGCTTTTTTTCCTTTTCTTATTTTCTACTTAAGTTTTAGTATTTAAGTTTTTAATATATTTCTTTTTCTTTTCCGACTGTGTCTTTAAGTTTTAGTATTTAAGTTTAAAATAAATTAATTTTTAAAAAAGAAGGCACCATAGGGGAAAAAAATTTCTTGTCCTGCGTATTGAAGTTCCCTGCTCTCTAAGTAAGATCCCTAAGTTTGCTAGGAAATGGGCTCAAAATACAGGAGATAGGCTTCCTTGTCTCAGTTGAGTTAAATCATTCAGAAAAATAGGGATTATTTTGAGTCTGTCAGCAAAGAAAGAGAAGTAAGGAGGGAAAGATTCTTTCTATCCATCTATCTATCTACCCTTTGAATCATTAAAAACATGGGACATGTAGAAGCTATTTCTTATTTAGTGGACTGAGAATCAAAAGACTTGGATTCTCATCCTTGAGATGTAATAGGAAGGAAGGAAGGAAGGAAGGAGGAAGGAAGGAAGGAAGGAAGGAAGGAAGGAAGAAGGAAGAAGGAAGGAAGGAAGGAAATTTTATAAGATTTTATAAAGCTCTGTGGCAAGAGCTTTATAAATATCTCATTGGCTCCTCACAACAACCTTGGGAGGTAGATGCTATTATTATCCTTATATTAGAGATAAGTAAAATGCAGCAGGCAAAGGTAAAGAGACTTACCAAGGGTCACACAGCTAGTAAGTGTCTGAGTTCACATTTGAACTCAGTTCTTCCTGGCTCCAGGCCCAGAACCCTACCCATTATGCCCCCTAGCTGCTTCTGACTGACTGATGAATGACCTTGGGCAAGTCACTTAATCTGTCTGTGCCTCAGTTTCATCTTTAAATGAAGGTAATAATTCAACACTGCTAATCTCTCCAGGTTGGTGTGAGAACCAAACATCAGTACTGCTGCCATTCACCCAGTCTCCCATGTTCTAAAGCTTTGGGTCTTCCTTCTTCCTTGCTTCCCAATCAGTTATCACTTCCTGGCATACCTACCTCAACAATATCTCTTGCTTCCACCCCTTTTCTTTTTTCCTAATACTCTAGAACAGGTCCTCATTTCCACCTCTCTCAGCTTTTACAGTAGCCTCCCAAGTTTCCCCACCTCTATTCTCTCTCCCTCCAAAAGATCCTTCCTATCCCTGCCATTTTTATCTTCTTGATCTGGTCACCTCTTTCATTTACTCCAAAATCTTCCAGACTCCTGCTGCCTATGAGATAAGATTCTAATTCCTTTGCCTGGCATTCAAGAACCTTCATAATCGAGCACCACCTTACCTTTCCTACCTTATCACTTCTCTTCATGCTCCAGCCAAACTTGACTTTTATCTCTCTACCACATCTTTTCTCAGATGTTCTGTATTCCTGTATTACCTATCTCTACCTCTTCATGGGCTGGATTTCTACCTCTGCTTTAAAGCCCACATCCTTCATGAAGCTTTCTTTGGTTCCACTCATTGGTAATGACTTTCCTCTGGTATTTCACCTAGCTCTTTATTTTGTACCTCTAATACATTTAGCATCATGAATATGTATTGTAGTTGTATTTTCAAGTATCTCACCCCCTTCTAGACTCCAGACCTCTAGGAAAACAAGAACCTCATTATCTAAACATGGTATCCACCCCAGTGCCCAGCACAGTGCTCTGCCACAATTGGGGCTTAACAATTGTTTGTGGAATTGGATGAAAGTCTTTGAAAATTGTAGGTCTGTCTAGAAATATATGAAATCATCTGCAGAAGTATAGTTATCTCCTGGCCACAAAGGCCATCATATGAAATTACAGGCCACCCCAGACACATCGATGTGAATCCTAGCCAAAAGATCAAGGTTTTCATATTTTAGTCCTTGACAGCTCAAGGAAGTAAGATGTGTTTTTCAGTGATTTCACATTCCCCATCCATTGTCCCCATTGCATAGATTGTAAATTAAAGGAAGCAGGGGAAATTCGAGGCTGTTATTTATTTGAGCAAGACCACTACTTTAAAGTGATCTTTCTTTCACTGAGGCATCTTAAGATGACTGGTTGGGTGAAACTTACAGTTTGCTCAGTTTTATCAGCACATACACAGTTGTTAGTATTTTTTAACAAGGTCATCAGTGAGTCAGTAAAGACTTGTCATATACGCAGATCCGTGCCAGATAATGTGGAGAAGAAATCAAACTACGTATATAATATGGCCCTGCCCTTGAAGAGTTTCCAGTCTAATGAGAAAAAAAATGAAAGCATTGAAACAACTGGAAAACAATACGAGATTAGATGAATAAGTGCTAAATTATATTCTGCAGATTCCACATTTGGAAGAGTTGTTTATCAGTAGTAATTACTATTAATTAATGATAATAATTATATAGTTAATACAATTACATGGTAATAATAATAATTTGTCATTATTAGTAGTGATAATAATAACTTACATATCTAGTATTTTTAAGTTTGTAAAACACTTTGGCATACAATATTTGGGGCCCCACAAACAACTCTGTGAGATAGGTGCAACTATAATAGGTATTATCATTCCCAATTTAAAGTGAGAAAATTGAGACTCAGACTTGGATTCAAATCTTCTTGACCAAAAGCCTAACACACTTCTACAATAGAAAGGAGTTCAAAGAGTTCTCCGGATCAATGTAGTTGAAGGCTTCATGGAGGAGATTAGTTTTGAGTTGACTAGAAATACTCAATTCTTCAAAATGCCTACATGAAACAGTGACCTGGAAACCTATCAAAGAAGTGCAGACCCTTGACTTTTTACCAGAAATGTTTTTGAAATTAAATGCTTCAGAAAGGAGGCTACATTGTACAGACTTGGCTGAGAATGTGTTTGTCATGGCCAGTGGCATTGGAAAAGAGGAAGAGTTCTACTATTATTTCTAATACTATTATTTCCTAGGGTAAAAAACTCCAGAGGATTAGTTAAGCCCCTAGCATAGTTTCCCTGAGACTATTTCAATGTGCTTTCTACCAGAGTTACCAAGAACAGAGCAGCAAGCTTTCATCCAGTGAAAAACAAACTTTCTTTTGTTGTTGATGGTTTCATTATTTCTTGTATGTGTGTTTTATTCCTACCATCCATTTCATCCATTACTAAAGCTCAATAGTCCTAGGTCTCACCTTTCTAAAATGCAAGACTCCATAAGCACTTGAGGCAATGATCCTATTGGTATAAATGATAACGATACTCTGTGTGTGTCTCTGTGTGTGTGTGTGTGTGTGTGTCTGTGTGTGTGTATTTCAAAAATTCAAAATGTTGTGGAGCTAATCCACAGTTTTCTATACAAGCAGAGCATTAGCTTGGGCAGGTCCTACCAAAGAAGAAAGATTTTGATTATAGACCTACTCGTGAATTTTGTGTTTGTCAACAAAGAATAAGCCTAGTCAACTGCACACAGGCACATCACCAGGTTAGTGAACTTGAGTTAAATTGCCTCACTTCTCTGGACTCCCATTTCTCAATCTATACAAAAAGGCATTAGACTAAGTGATCTTGAAAGTCCTTTCAACTTTCTGATCTACGAATCTATACCCCTTTGCTACTCATATCAAGTCACACTCCTGCAGTGATTGCCCAACTTCCCTGACAGCTTTGTGTCCTGCTGAAAGGCTCTTTAATCAAAAGTACACTGAGTTCATCAAGGAAAAGCAACAGCAAACAGCTCAAGTGAAAAATGAGAAATGATCAGACAAAGCAAAATATGGTCGTGTATTTCTTTCCAGCCCAAAGGCTGCATCTCATTTAGGGGGTGGGAGGAGGAGGGAGGCTGGGCAGGAGGGAAGGGAAAAGAATTTAATTCTTCTTACAAAATCCCTCCCTTCTCTGAATCATTGGCAGCATGGAGTCAAGGGAGAATGGAAGAAAAATCTAAATAAGTAGACTCAGTTCAAAAAGACACTTCTAGCTGATATTTATCTGTTCATTGATTTATAAATTTTAGTAATGCATAATGATTGTTCTCATGATTGGGGTAAACGAGCAGGGGTCAGAACTGTTTCTTTCAAAGCCAATGCATTTCTGAGAAAACTGAGAACTCTCTCCAAGCAATCATGAAGCAAGCATAAGTCACCTTGATACTTTCCCATTCATCTTTATTTTTTCTATTTTTAGCCTAATTTAGGGGAAATGAGCCTTTTTTATCTTTTGTCCTTGATAAGAAACTTCTTTATCCCATGAGAAAAAGGATATTTCTACTCTCTACTGGTATGAATATTTTAAACAGGTAGACTAGAAAATATCTTTCAAGCTTCAATAAAAAGGCTGCTCAAATAACCAGACTCTTTCATGCCATAGTCATCATTAAAAATTAATCAGCTAATTTTACCTTTTCAAATAATTTTAGGGAAAGTGCCAGTCCAAAAAAAGTTGGGGGAGGGGGATATATTCGAGAGAGAGAAAACTGAACTGTAGTGGTAATGCTAAATCAATAGTTCTCTGTTTCATTTGTTTAATAAAATAAAACACACACATACAAGAAATAATGAAACCATCAACAACAAAAGAAAGTTTGTATTTCACTGGATGAAAGGCCTGCTGCTCTGCTCTTAGTAACTGTAGTGGAAAGCACATTGAAATAGTCCTAGGGAAGCTACACCATTGGTTTAACAAATCCTCTGGAATTTCTTGCCCTAGGAAATAATATAACATTAGAGATCACATGGAGCAAATATTCTAATGGGGGAAATGGCACATTTCACAGATATGCCATTAAATATAGAGTGCTCAGAATCCAAAGGTTACTGAATAAATAATGTTATTTAATGAAGTGAAATTGGAGTGCTTTTCCCTCCTGATGCCTGGATCCTTTTCTTCGCTCAGGTTACCCCCTTCATCATCCCTACCCATAATCTTACTTGAGGGAAGTAATGAGTTTGTAGTTCTAACTGGACTATTTTCAGAGATACCCATATCTCTCTTACCTAGGGACCAGGAACCTAAATCTGTACTTAATTAACACACTTATTCGGTGTCTCCTGTGCAAAGAACTTTGTATTAGACACTATGGGAAGAGTGAAAGTAAAGCAGATCAGTTTTTTTTAAATATAATCCTTGTCCTCAAGAAATTTATGGTGTAGTTGAAGAAGACACATCTACCCACATGACAATTTTATAACCAAACATAAGCAATGTTATCATCAAAAATAAAATATCTTATAAATGTTGGGGGGGGGCAGATTTAAAGAGTATCCCAAGTAAATTAGCTTTCATCTAGAATTTCCTGGAGAAAATTCATTTTGAGCTAGGATGTAGAGAAAGTTATGATCATAGATTGGTGACAAGGCTGGGACAGAGCAATTACCGGGGAATGGTTTTTCCAAAACATAAATGCAGAAACAAGAAAGTAAACTAAAAGGGAAGGAGAAGGGAGAAAACTTCCTAAGTATCTTCTTCAAGCAAAAAGAGATAATATCTAAGTATCTAACAAGCTATACAAAGACCACCACACACAGTGAATAACATATAAACCCATTTGTCCAAACTGTTATGAAACAGAAATCAGAAAAGTTACATATATCAGAATATTCCTGACAATATGGTGACTGAGCTTTTGTCCTGGGAGTGAGATATCTCAATGTGTATGTGTGTGTGTGTGTGTGTGTTTGTGTGTGTGTGTGTGAGAGAGAGAGAGAGAGAGAGAGAGAGAGAGTACCCAATCTCAAGATTGGAACCTGAAAACTATAGGCCAGTGAATTTGATTTCAGTCCTGGGCAAAATTCTAGAATAAATTATTAAAGAGATGGTTAATGAGCATCTAGAAATGGAAGCAGTGGTCACAATGAATCAACATGGCTTCATTAAGAACAGGTCATGCTAAGCCAACCTTATTTCCTTTCTTGATAGATTTCCTCAACTAGTAGATTACCCATTACCTAGATTACCTAGATTTTAGCAAACCGTTTGATAAGGTATCTCATGCTGGTTTTTTTTTTCTGAAAAAGATAGAGATGTGGTCTAGACGATAGCATAACCAGTATAATAATAGTACATAGTCAGAACCGGTTGAAGGGCTAGTCAAGTAGTTAATAATGGCTTGATGTCTTCATCATTCATAAGGTCTTCAGTGGGATCTGAAGTGTTTGACCCTGAGCTATTTGACATTTTTATCAACTATTTGAATAAAGGCATAGATGGTCTGCTTATCAAATTTGCAAGTGACATGAACTGGGAGGGATAACCAACACACTAGATAAAAGAATAAGAATCCAATAAGATTTTAGTAAGCTAGAACATTGGGGTGAATCTAATAAATTGAAATCTCATAGGGATAACTGTAAAATCTTATACTTGAATTCAAGAAATCAAATTGACAAGCACAATATCTGCTAGAAAACAGTATATCTGAAAAAGATCTGGGGGTTTTAGTGAACTACTATCTCAATATGAGTCAAGAATGTGGTACAGCAGCCAAGAAAACTAGCATTACCTTGGACCACATTAAGAGAAGCATGACTTTCAAAAATAAGGAGGTAATGACCCCACTGTACTTTGCCCTGATCAATTTGATTCAACAAACATTTATTAAGCACCTACTATGTTCCAGGCACTGTGCTAAGTGCTAGGGGTACAAATAAGGGAAAAAAGACAGTCCCTGCCCTCAAGGAGCTTCCATTCTAATAAGAAAAGACAACACACAAAAGGAAGCTGGGAGGAATCCCTCGTACAGAAACATCTTGTTCCATGGAGTTGAAACCAGGAAGAACTATAGATGAAAAGAGTGAGCTGAAAAGTTCATGCTGTGTCCTCTATAAAGGAAAACTTTGGGTAGAGTTTAGTACTCCACCATCCAGTATTCCAATCAGAGGGGAGAAGTGGTGGGATTAGGGCTGAATTAGCATCATGGTGATGAGATCTGAAGTAATCAATTTATCCTGGGAGGGATATTTTGTTAGTCAGACAACATCTATTACACACCATATTTTAGGACGGACATTAATAAACAAGAAATAATCTAGATGAGGG
This sequence comes from Phascolarctos cinereus, assembly GCF_003287225.1. NCBI lineage: Eukaryota > Metazoa > Chordata > Mammalia > Diprotodontia > Phascolarctidae > Phascolarctos > Phascolarctos cinereus. The sequence continues at coordinate 142,664,286 of NW_027556098.1, forward strand.
CAACCAGAATGCTACAGGCCTTCAGCTATGCCTGTGAGGATCAGTTGAAAGAACTGTATATTGTTTGTTTGTTGTTGTTTGTCCTTCATTTTCAAAGAAGACCAATTACATGGCATCACAGATGATATCCTGACTTGCACATGAATTGGAATTAAATGAGGCAGAGTCACACAAAGTCATCAGTCTCATTCTCTCCTCTTGAGTCATTGAAGTCCATGGCAGAACAAAAGTCAATATGACTGGCTGTGGCCTGGGATGTAGTGGATGACTTTGGCATCTTTCATGTCTGACCAAGCTCTAAGCACTCCACAGTACCTGCTTCAGCTGCTTCATGGCCCTTGGAACAAATCATTCACATCCATCCATTCCACTGGGGGAAGTTTTCACATGCTGGGGGTACATGTCCCCCAACTGACTGACAGGTTTGAGACCTGTTGGTTACCTTCACCCTAGTTTAGCTAGTCTCCTGAGATGGTTTACTGGGGTGTGGCCACTGCACATGCTACAGCTTCTTTGATCCACAAGAAAGAGCTGAATGCCAGGTGGATACCAAAAGTGGATAAGTAGTTCTGAAAAGAGCTCAGCAAGCCTTCACACCAGAGATGCCAGTCCTCCCGAATACCCCATACATCCCGCTATATACTTTACACTAGCATTAGAGATGATGTGGACTCAATTTTTTAATACCTTCAACAATTGAGATCACAGTAATGGTAGCTTACATCTACACACAGGTTTGGGGCATGCCTTTGTGCCTGTATTCATAACATCCTAGAGCAGTGTCTCTTATTCCTCATCCCTGTATGGCTCTGTATTGTCCCCTACTCACCAGATCCTTCCTTCCTCCCACGACCCCCAATCAATAGTTACAACTAATGACATCAGAAAGAGGAAGAACAGGAGTATGCTGGAAAATGTTTATCAACTTACTCTCCAGGAAAAAAATGTATTCTGTAGCATCAACATTTTCTCCAGCATTTTGTCTAGGTAATCAGCAAAACAATAAACAAATGAAAAAAAGCAATAAATCAAGCCCTGATTTGTAGCATTTGCCAATTCCCTAGTTTTAAATGCTCACACTGAAATTTTAATAATTAGCTCATGAGTCTGTCCAAATTCCCTTCCTCAGAACCCTGAGAGTAGGCGGCTCAGCATCACCTTGGTCTTGCCAGGTGACCTTTCCCTCACAATACTGGAAGTTGATTGTGATAAGATAGGTGATTAACTCAGAGTAATGTAAGTATTTGGAATTTAGTTGAAATACCCTAATTGTTCACTCTAAAGGCACTGGTTGAACCCATGGTGGTTTGTGGCAGCTTTTGCCCTTGATAATGAGCTCTTCACAATGGATGCTTACAGGGCAAGCAGGTCTTCAGAAATGCTCTTATGGGGCATTTTGGAGATCTGGCTACAGTTAGTGGGAGTTGACTCTCAGGTCAAGCCTAGTCAGTACTTAAAACAATTTTTATCAGTCAGACATTTTTTAAGCTGTACTACATTCAATTCAGTCATTCAATCCAAAAAATACTTATTGTTTCAGTCACTGGAATTCAGGGAGAAAACTAAAATAGTTCCTGCCCTCATGGAGCTAACATCCTTCTGGGGCTGCTACATTCTACTCATTATTTTACTGGTTGGCAAATGTGGAATCCATTCCCCTCCATTATCCCAAAGGAGATAAGTTATTTTAGAATATTAAAGAACAGAAATATTAAATGACCTAGTATAGTTCTGGATTCAAGATGCAAAGCAGTACATGTTTATGGTCTCAGGCAACTCTTTTTTTTTTCAGGCAACTCTTGAAAGAGAGAGAGATTTAAAAAAATAAATGAGCAAACAAATACATTACTGTAGACTGAAAGAACTGGACATGTTTAGTTTAGAAAAGAAAAGTCTTGAGGGAACATAATAGCTGTCTTCAAGTTATTGAATGGCTGTCACAGGTAAGAGGAATGAGGAAGTAGGTTTGTTCTGCTTGGCCCCAGGGGGCAAAACCAGGAGCAATGGGTGAAAGTTGCAAAGAAGCTAATGTAGGCTTGAAGTCAGGAAAAACTTTCATCAATTAGAACTGTCCAAAAGTAAAATGACTTTCCTCAGGAGGCAATGGTTCTCTTTCATTGGAGGTATTCAAGGAAAGGTTATATAACCATTTGTAAGGTATTTAGCCTCAGGGCTTCTTTTTGAGGGGATATGGGTTAAACTATACGGCTTCAGAGGTCCCTTCCAACTCTAAAGTTGTATAATTTCATAACATACAAGCAGACAAAGTACAGTGCCCAGGTCAGAGAATGATGAGGATGAAGCTGTAAAGGCCTTTGCCAATTTGAAAACTACCCCTATTCGTAGTATTTTCATAGATTCATTTTTGTAACAGTAAGGGGTAGACATGTTTCTTCTTACTGTCCAGCTGAATAAAATAAGACACACTGAGTGACAACATATTTATAGGATGAGAGCAAAGATTAGAATGCCAGTACCTGCCTTCCAATCTAATACTCTGGCTATATATACCTTGCCAGTACATATATTAGAAAGTAGATAAAAAGAGGACAAGATTTGAGGACATGGTCAGAGAAGGCAGCAGACATAGGGAGAAAAATAAGTCAATCAACACATAACTTGGAGCAGGCAGGCAGCTTAAGAAGTAGTTCAAGTCATTGTCATTGAGGATAAATGGAATTAGGAAAGCAAGGTTCAAAGCAGGGTGGGGGAAAGGACAGTAAGTAGAGACAGTTTCATGCAGCAGCTTCTAGTACCCTGGATAGCTCCCTAGGGGAAAAAAATACTTCTTTAATGGAAATCTGAAGTCTTAGGATCCCAGATTTAGAAGTGCAGACAAAACTTCATTTACAGAAGCAGACAAAATTTCAGAGGTATCATAGGCCAGAAAAATCTGGGCCTTTTCTCCATAAAACAGGCTGTCTATTCCCTAGCCATGTCCCTCCTTCTACCTGGTACTTTCTACCCTGCCCTTTCTCTGGACTACCTTCCCCCATATCCAGACTCCTTTATTCCAGGCTAGAAACATCCATTCAATCAATTAATCAATAAGCATTTATTAAGTGCCTACTTTGTACCCCAGGCATGTGCTGGGGACACAAAGATGAAAGTAAAGCAGGGAGCTTACAATCTACCTGGGAGCACAAACACATACATATGAGTATGTGTGTATGTCTGAAATAGATATATTACTACATTAATATGAAGTTTTCAGAACAAATTAAATGTACTCTTCGACCTGATGAAGGGGACACTGTAATATAGTCCATTATATACCAGCAAAATAGGCAGCCATCTGGCATGATTAAAGAGGAACCAGAAAGCTTCCCCATCCAAAATTTTCTCCCAGTAACCCATCACAAGGCCGAAAATTCTACCATTATAGATTTTTTAATCATGTCCTGTCCCTTTTTAAATTACGTATTCTCTGGAGAGAATTCACACAGTAAACTAATATTAGTCATTAATGCTTTTCTGTAAATTAGTTAGAAGTTAGCATAGATCTCTAGTCTAGGGATCAAGAGTTTGGTTTACCCCTCAGCTCTGCCAGAAGACATAGCACTCCCTCTGGGCATCAGTCTCCTCATCTTTAAATAAGTAAATTAGACAAGCTAGTGCCTAAGGTCTCTTCCAGCTTAGGCATCATATGATTAATATTAATAATAGCTATCATGTTTTGAGGTTTAGCAAACTATTTAGTTACATCCTCACAAGCACCCTGGGAGGTAGGTGCTATTATTACTATTATTATCTCCATTTTATAGATGAGGAAACTGAGGCAGATAGCGATTAAGTGATTTGTGCAGGGTCACACAGCTAGTAAATGTCTGAGGTAGCATTTGAACTCAGGTCTTCCTGATTCCAGTGCCAACACTCTATGCACTACACCACCTAGCTGCCTATGATATAATTACATAGTTGTGTCTCTTGAGAATTACAACTCATATTTGAATAGTGATTGAAAGTTCACAAAACATTTTCTTCACAACAACCCTATGAGGTAGGCAGTTCAAGTACTTTTATCACAATTTGACAGATGGGGAAATTGGGAATCAGAGAAATAAAAGGAATTTGCCAAATGCCAATATAGAGCTGGGATTTCACACACACACATATATACCCTTCCTGACTCCAAAGGGCTTTCCACTTGACCATGCTGACTCTTAAAAGCTATTTACATTCAATTTCTCATTTGATCCTCACAATAACCCTGGAAGGGAGGTGCTATTATTATCCCCATTTGGTGATGTTGTCATTCAGTTTTTTCAGTCGTGTCTGACTCTTATGACCCCATTTGGGGTTTTTCTTGGCAAAGATACTGGAGTGGTTTGTCATGTCCTTATTCAGTCCATTTTATAGATGAGGAACTGAGACAAGCAAGGTTAAGTGACTTGCCCAGGCTCACATGGGTAATAAGTGTCTGAGGCCAGATTTGAACGCAGGAAGATGAGTCTTCCTGACTCCAGGTCCGGCACTCTATCCACTGCCCCTCCTCATTTTATAGGTGTACAAAGTTAGGCTCACAGTTATGTCATAACTTGCCCAATGTCACATTGTAAGTAAGTGACAGAGCTGGCATTTAAATTCAGGTCTTCTAACTACAAATCCAGTTCTCTTTCCAGTACCACACCCCCACATAACTGGTGTCAACCTAGCTGCTAGCTATGCACAGAAGCCTAAAGGAGCCATATGGGATAGCAAATTTTGAGAGGAGAGAAGGGGCAGAAATAGGCCTAGATCATAGGTCTAAATGGGGTGTCATATAGTACTATGGGGAGCCAGCCAGCTTAAGATCTGGAGCTAAAAGGGATATCATAAGTCCTCAAGTCCAACCCCCTCACTTTGCAAATGAGAAAAATGAGACCCAGGAAGATTAAGCAATTTGCACAAGGTTAACACTGGAAGTAAGCATCAAAGGCAGGATTCAAAGGAGAATCTCTCCCTCTAGAGCCAGGCTCTTCCCACTGTACCACACTGCCTCCTCCACAAGTTATCTGACTGGTGTCAAAAGAGTATAGAAAGGGAGTAAAGAAACATCGACTTCACAACATAGACTTGTGTTTTGATCAGGAACTAATAGATACAAAGGATGGGAAATGATAAGGGTTGTTTAGAAATCACAAGAGACTCCCACGTTTAGAGTGTTCCAACAAGGACAAGGTGAATACAGTTGAAAATCAGGTCCTGCTCAGGTGACTATAAACTTGATTTAATCAAAAAAGCACACGGGATTTAATGGAAGCTGGTCTCCAGTTTGGAAAGAAGAAGAGTAAAGAGAGAACAGTTATTGACATTTTTACTGCCTGGAAGGAGATGCATGTCTAGCCCAAGTGAGTGAATCAGGGAATCTTTCAGGATCAGATAATGGATGGGGCTACAATCAATTTCAATCCCATTAAAATGAAGCTAGGCAGCACCGTTGGCCAAGCAACTTCACAAAATAGGCGCCAGCTGGGCTCTGAGCCTCATGAAACCAATATGGGGACAGACCTAAGATCAGGATCACATTGAATATATTGGCAGAGGAAAATATATAAGGAGTTGTGAGGGAACAACCCCCTCTGACTGTTAGTGGAAATTGTCTGTTGTTATTACTGTATGCGTAAAGCATTTTTCTATCATAAACCTGTTGTGATCAGATTCTGGAAAAAGTCACTGTAGCCCAGAGGAGAGGGTTATTGGCAGGTGGGGGAAGCATCTGAATGAGACTTTTTTTTAAACCTAGGAGAACAAGCAGAGCTGGTAAGATTTGCTTCATCCATCACAGAACTCAGAATATGGTCATCACTTTACTGTATTTACTGAAAAAAATACCATATATAAGTATATATATGACAGTGTATATATATGTGTATATATACATATGTGTATATGTGTGTAAATGTGTATATGTAAACTATATATATGTTTATCTCCAGTAGAAAGTAAATTCCTTAAGGTCGGAAACTTTCACTTTTGTCTTTGTGCCACCAACATAGTAGGTATTTAGTAAAATTTTAAATTAATTGCATCTCCACCCCAAGGGCTACCCCAGACAGGCTGAAACAAGGGCCATCAAGGGCTCCAGGTAGAGTGGAAAAGTGATAACCCAAAAATTCTTGCACAGGTGAAAGTCCAGTTTATGGCACCACCAAAAAAAGCCAGAAACACAAATCATGCTAAGCCTTACTCAGGAAGGAAGGTCAAAGGCAGGAGCTGAAAAAAACAAGAGGAATCTATCTAAAGGAGTGGTGTCAAAAATGGAGGCTCTATGAGGATGTAGAGTCTTACCCCAGGCAAGATAAGACCTGACCCCAAGGAGTATGTGACCAACCAACTAGAGGGTGGAAAATGAGTCATTTCCCATCCTCTTTGTTGTAGTCAATTGTGAGGCTAGTCTCCAACACAGCCCCTCCTATCCTTAGTCCCCAACACTGAAGCCCCAACTAGGACTGTGCAAACTAAAATTAGCTCTCTTCTCAGTCCCTCAGAAAAGTTATAACCTAACTGGTACCCAGGTACTCACAGCAGCAGCTATCCAAGGACTATTGAGAACATTATGTCCCTAGCCCCAAATGCAGCACCTCCTGGCTACAGCAAACACTCCTTGGAGGGCAGTTTCAGGGAAAGTGATGAATGAACAGAGCCCAGTGTCCACATTTTTATTTTGAGTAGGACAGTTACATTACTTGATGAGCAGGCATGAATGAATTGTGATCTGCATAACAATTATAATAATAATTAGCATTTTACAAAGTGCTTTCTATGAATGATCTCATTTGATCCTGACAACAAACCTGTGGGGCAGATGCTATTACTATCGCTGTTTTATAGATGAAGAAATTGAGTGTCAGAGAGGTTGTAACTCACTTGGGTCACACAGCTACCAAGTGTCTGAGACAGGATTTGAACTCCAGTCTTCCTGACTCCAAGTCCAACACTTTACCGTTGTACTACCTAGTTGCCTATATTTGCATCACAGACTATCATTAGTTACTCTTTATCCCCAGACTCACTCTCTTCAAAATTTCCCTATTACTAACAGGGACACCAACCAGCAACCTCCAAGATTCTCCTAACCTCAACGTCATGATACATTAGAAAGATTGCTGGATCTGAATCAGAGGACCTGAGTTCAAATCCCAGCTCTGCCATTAATGTCATGTGTGACCTGAGCCAAATAATATAACCTTTCTGAGCCTCAGCTTCCTTATCTATAAAATGAGGGAATTGGACAAGACAACTACCGTCACTTCCAGTTCTACATCTATGATCTATGTCCTCCTTTTCCTTCACCATGTATCCAGTTAGTTGCCAAATCTTGGCATTTCTATCTCTACCACACGTCCACCATCTGTATTATTTTCTCTACTCCCATGGCCACCGCCCTACTTTTATCACCTCTCACCTGGACCTTTGCAATAGCCTTCTAATTTACTTCTCTATCTCAAGACTCTCTCCTCTCTAATTCATCTTCCACATGGCTGCCGAAGGGATTTTCTTAAAGAGTAAGTCAGACCATATCACATCCTTACTCAATAAACTCCTGTGTCTTTATATTACTTCTAGCACTAAGATTATTTTAGCTTTAGTTCATCCTTCTTTAGTTCCTTTTTTTATAAGTTGTATAATTTATATTAAGTATACAGTAATACAGTATGTGTATGTATACAATTTATAAGTATATATATATATATACATATATATATATATGTATAAGGAATTTAGACTCAAAAAAAAATTTTACTGATAGTGGAATACAAACAAAATCTGGGAGTATACTGATCTAGAGGCAAGTTTAATGCTGAAAATTTTCAACATTGGGCAAAAAGTAGGGGATTAAATTACCCAAGAAGTTGGCTCAATTTATTGCATTGGGAGATAGAGCATTTATTAAACATCTGCTACTATTAAACACTTACTTTTCTAAGTAATGGGAATGAAAATAGGAGCAAGCAAGATAGCCCTATGTCTCAACAAACTTATGTTCTAAAGGGAAAAGACCCATAAATAGAGGCTGGGGGCTGGGGAGACAGATCGTAGGCTCTACAGCTTAGAGCAAAGCAGACAAAAGAGCAGCATGTAGGCTTGGGAACCAACAAGACAAGGCAAAATCTGACCAGTCAGAGACAAGGGACCCAGAGCAGAGGAGTCCTAGCTAGCTAGGAGGTAGAGTTGATGGTTTGAATAAAGCTAGAATGGCATAGAGATGACTGGAAAATAAGGGGGGTGAAGTGGAAGGGGGTCTTGGACCCAGGCAAGATAAGTTAAACTGTGTGTTCAAGCTTCTTTTTTGTAGGCTATATGTTCTGGTTCTTTCCAATGTCCCTTCAGATGAAAAGTTTCCATCAGTGAAGGCCTTGTTGGTCTCCATGACAACATCAGAGTTCATATGGCATTTGTCAGTAGCTAAAATGAGAAATAGAGATGTTCTTCAGAGTAGACCAGATATAGTGGGAGATTCAACAAAGCCTGCTCATTTTGAAATGAGAAAAAAAAATGGCAGTCATTCTGACTATTGGAAAGAACTGACATAATTTAGTCAAGCTTCATGGATAGCGGTGCCCACCATTGAGAATACAAGCCACTAAAGGGACAATGCCCTATCCTAGACTAATAGATAACAATGTTGAGTTTTGGCAAAAAGAGTAATAATTGTCTTAACAAACAACTAGTGACTATACATCAGAAAAACCAACCCAGTTGGAGAGAAACAGATTAGGGGTGAGAATAGGACTCCGTAGGGGTCTAAGCCTATAAATCCTCCAAGAGGGATAGTAGAGTTTAGAGCTGGAAGGGACGCCATATACAGTCATGACCCACAGTTTAAGAAGCACTGGAGGGGTCACAAGTGGAAAAAGTTTAAGAAGCCCTGCGCCCATAGACATCATCTATTCTAATCTCTTCATTTTACAGATAAGCTCCAAAGTGGTGATGTAATTTGCCTCAAGATCGCATGGTAAGTAGCAGAATCAGAAATTAAACAGGTCCCCTTGACTCCAAATGCACTGCCCTTCCCCCCGGACCAGAACATAATAGTGTACAATGAGGCAAAGGAAATGATGCAGTGGAAGGACGTGATATTCTGAAGACCAGGGGAACAAAGTCTGTAGGCCACATAAGGAAGTATCTTTGGTGCAATTCAATATGGCATATATTGAGCTGCCATTATCAATGTGCTAGGCACTCAGGATACAAAGTCAACAAAATGCCTTCAAGGAGCTGACTATGGACTCCAGTGAAAGGGAGGAATAATACAACAGGTCATAAAACAGTATGGTATGATGCCAACTGAATTGGGAGAAAACCTTACCAACTAGGTTGAAGGCTAACTTAGGAAAGCTTCACAGACATCCAAGCTGAGCCTTGAAAGAATACAAGGATTCTGAGAGGCGTGTAGAGAGGGAAATGACTTCCTTTGACTGCCAGATGTTATGGTTGTTCTCAGACCTCGTTCTTCTTGCCCTCTAAGTCCTTAGAAACTTTGACATGTTGCTAAAACATCTGTTGTCTTACTCCCCTTCTTTTCAGGGCCATTCCCACATGGAGTAAGGTCCAAAGACACCCTAGGGGAATTCAGAGCCTGGGGCAAATCCACTCAAAATGTGGATCAGGTTAAAATGAGAGTCAAGGTGAGTCTTATGAAAGCTTTTTGAGAATGATAAAGCACTAGACAGATGTGAGGAATTATTCATTTATATATAGGTTAAGAACAAGAATTGAAAGACAAATAAGTGCCACTGATTGGCATGAGTCTTAATTCCGGAACAGACCAAGGCACAGAGCAATAAAAGTCCAGGGTAGCAAGGGGGAGAAAATTAGACAAGCGTGGTAGACGTGGAACAATGTTTGACTCTGGTTGAATGCACTGGGTACAAGTTTGGAGCGGATCCCAGCCAGTCTCCCCATCCCACATGAGTGTGTAACATTTGGAGACAAGCAGGCTTTTATTGGGGGAATGAGGACGTTAAGGCTCTCTGCTGAATTTTCTATAAAAGCTTTTTATTAGCAAGCGCTTTACAATGTGAAAGCTATTGAATTAGGCATCCATTAGCATCCACTCCCTAGGGAAACAGTGGAAGGTTTCCAGCTCTCCCCATGCACACGTAAGCCCAGGATGTGCAGGGCAACCATGGGACAGCAGGTTAATATAAGCAGAGGTGAGGGCCCTCGGAGACCGATTTCTTCCATTCTCCCAAAGTGAGGAGAATGTGGGCAGTCGACAGTCCCTACACACCTACTCACCCTGCCTGAATTAAAATTTAAGTCAGTCCTTCCTTAAACATGGTTACACTTGAATTGGCCCCCAGAGTCATATAACCTCTGCTAACAATACCCCAGCTCCATTCCTACCTGAGCCTCTCCACTAGTCAAGACTTATGAATACTGATGAGAAGTAACATAGTGTTATGAAAAGAGCAGCAGATTGGAAGTCGAGAGTGCAAGCCTTGGCCCAGCCACTAGGTATCACGTGGCCTGGGGACAGCTAGGTAGACAGCTAGGATAGAGCTCAGGGTCTGCAGGAGTCAGGAAGTTCAGACACTTACTAGCTGTGCAGCCCTGGGCTAGTCACTTGCCCTGTTTATCTCAGTTTCCTCATCTGTAAGATGGGGATAATAATAGCACCTGCACCCCAGGGTTGTTATGAGGGTCCAATGAGATAACACTTATAAGGTGCTACAGTGCCCTGGCACATAGTAGGGACTTAATAAATACTTGTTTCCTCCCTCCATCCTTCCCCACTAATCCATAGCTTTTCATCTCTTGACTCCCTGACTTGGAAAAGCTCTCCTTCCTGCCTGGAATGCCCTACCTCTTCATTTCAACCTATTGAAACCCCTAGCTCCCTTCAAGGCTCAGCACAAATACCTCTCTCACCCAAGGTCTTTACTGATTCTTCTAGGGGCCTTCCCTGACCCCAGCTCCTCAAAATTGCTTAGTATTTACTTAGTACACATTTTGTGTTAATTTATAGGTGCACCCATCTCTACAACACAATCTTGTTTAGGTCAGGGATTGTCACCCCAAGTACTTAGCAGAGTTTCTGGCACATTTGCTGTTGTTTAGTCATTCAGTCATGTCCAACTCTTTGTGATCCCATGGACCATAATACACTAATACCATCCATGGAGTTCTTGGCAAAGATTCTAGAGTGGTTTGCCATTTCCTTCTCCAGTAGATTAAGGCAAACAGAGGTAAAGTGACCTGTCCAGGGTCACATAGCTGGTAAGTGTCTGAAGCCAGATTTGAACTTGGGTTTTCCTGACTCAAAGCCCAGCATTCTATTCACTGAGCCATCTAATTGCTTCTTTGTACCTGGCACATAGTCAGTCCTTAATAAAAATTTGGGAGCATTTGACCTGGGTTAGGAAGACCTAATTTTAAATCCAGCCTCAGATACTTATTAACTGTATGACTCTGAGAACTTAACCTCTGGTTGCCTCAGTTTCCTTATCTGTATAATGGAGAAAATAATAGCACATCATTATCAAAGTATTGGGGAAGCTACGTGGCACAGTGGATAGAGTGCAAGGACTACAGTCAGGAAGACTCATCTGCCTGAGTTCAGATCTGGCCTCTGGCATTTACTAGTTGTGTGACCCTGGACAGGTCACTTAACCCTGTTTACCTCAGTTTCCTCATCTGTAAAATGAGTTATAAAAGGAAATGGCAAACCACTCCAGTATCTTTGCCAAAAAAAAAGAAAAGAAAAGAAAAGAAAAGAAAAAGAAACTCAAACAGGGTGGTTGAATTAACTTGAATTCTTAAGGAATAGAGGCCAAAGCCCTGGAAGCAGAGACCCAGAATGAGTAAGTTTCAATGTATTCTAGCAGGAGGAGGACAGGGTCTCTGACCAGGAGACAGGCTTAAGACAATAGCATGACTGGGTTCCATCCTGGAGGGTGAAGGATGCAGAGAAGGCTGGGGCAAACTTGGGCTACTATGTAATTTTGCTGAGGCCCAGCCTGTTTCATCTCTTCCTTTCCCACCCTCACTCCCACTCACAAACACAGATTAAGATTCTGGCCAGCAGCAACATCTCTTGAACACGTAAAATAGCTATGTATACAAGACTTCATGTTCTTTTCCTCGATGCTTATTTCTAGCATCTGCATTCCAGTCTTAGAATAAACATTTTCCTATTAAAGCATGCAGGTAATGAAAAAAGGAGAGAGAAAGACAAAGAGAGAGAGAGAGAGAGAGAGAGAGAGAGAGAGAGAGAGAGAGAGAGAGACAGAGAGAGAGAGAGAGAGAGAGAGAGAGAGAGAGAGAGACAGAGAGAGAGAGAGACAGAGAGAGAGAGAGAGAGAGAGAGAGAGAGAGAGAGAGAGAGAGAGAGAGAGAGAGAGAGAGGAGGGAGAGAAACCTGACTGGAGCAAAGACGCTTCAACAGAAATAGGCCCCTTCTGAAACCTCCCACTAAAGAACCTCCTGATGAAATGTGTGTATGTACATTTGTAGCATTTTACATCGGGCTTAATAATTTATTAACCTTTAATATTTCACAAGAGTAAAGCTGAAAAGCTGATAAAATTTTCATACCTGCTATTATAAGCTAAATCGAATGCTGAGGGGCAGCTTGAGCACCGTGATTGGCTGATGCTGAGTGTACTTATACAGTACCATGCCCCAGGCAGGCTAAGCCCATCTCCTCCTGGCTCCATTACAAGAAGCTGCGGGTACCCACGGTATATTGTTCATGTTTCTTGTCCCATGGCAAGAGGGCTTTTGCTGCTCTTCCTTCTTAAATCTTCTTTTTTTCCCCCATTCCAGCTGTCCTCAAGCTTTGAACTCTCTCTACCTTGTGAATGGAGATAGTGTTGTCCATGGCGGGCAGCCACCTTACCTGATGTGATCTGAGGGACGTTGAAAAGCTCTTCTCCCAGTGACCTATTATTGATGCCTCAAGTTTCCACCTTTAACCTGATGGAATGAGGTTAAAATGTAAAATTTTCTTTTTTAAATGTAAAATGCCCAAGAGGGATGCTACATTTTTTTTTTGGTGAGGCTACTGGGGTTAAGTGACTTGCTCAGAGTCACACAGCTAGTGAGTGTTATGTGTCTGAAGCCAGATTTGAACTCAGGTCCTCCTGAATCCAGGGCCAGTGCTCTATCCACTGCGCCCCCTAGCTGCACCCCCACCAGGGACTCTGCATTAATGAAAATCAAACCAAATCAGCAAGCACTCGTACTGCTACCACGTTCAAAGTGCTGTGAAGTATGCAAGGTACAAAGCATGATCTTCACGCTCATGTCACTAACAATTGTCCTGTTCACTGATCTGATTTCCTTAGTTAGAGATGGTTGTTCCAGTTCATTCCAACTAGTTCAAGGACTTGGGGACTTTCACAGGAGAAACTGATCAGCCAGTAATGGCAAAGCAACAGGCCTGTATTGTGAGCACATTTTAGCTTGCACAAGGGAAAGCATAAGGCCTAACTTGACCCCCAGGGTTATTGAGGTGAGGTAGAGTAGGGGTGGGGAAGGAAAAGGGATTCAGAGCAAAAGGTACATCTGGACTTCATTCACCAGAGGCACAGGGATACGACCATGTCTGTGTTGATGAATGGGCATCCCCAGTCTTCAGCTTTAATCATCTTAGGATAATAGCAAGGCCATTCACTGCACCTGGCACCCTGATTACACCAGGCTCTCATCACTTTTTCTAGTCTCGTGTAGGAATGCCTGGGTCCTATCTCTCACACAACAAAGAAATCCAGAAACAGACAAAGAAGGGGAAGAAGATTCGTAGGAAAGGACAGACAGGATCTTACTTAGGCATGACTGACTGGCTTCCCACATCTGATGTCACAAGGAAGGAAAGGTCATGGATTGACTATTGATGCCCCTTTTGAACCAAGAAAATTTACAAATGTGGAAGGTTCCAAAACAGGAATAGAGTTGAAGTTCAAGGAAAGAGGAAATGGTATGTATGTCTGAAGCAAGAACACCCTGTTCCTTCCCCTAAAAAAAGGCACAGCCAAAAAAAAACCATATGAGTCTTTTGGACTACCACAAAGACACAAACCAAATACTACCCTAAGGCAGCTAAGTGGCACAGTATCTAGAGCAATAGATCTGAAGTAGAAAGACCTGAGTTCAAATCCTGCTTCAGATACTTACTCGTTGTGTGACCCTAGGTAAATCCCTTAACCTCTGTCTGTTTCAGCTTCCTCATCTGTAAAATGGGGTGATAATAACATCTATCTCCCATGATCATTACAAGGATAAAATGAGATGATATTTATGAAGGGTTTTACAAACCTTAAGGTGCTATCCAAATGCTAGCTATTATTATTAAAAAGATGCTATACTAGAATGTTAGGCCAAATTCAAGAAGATGAAATTTAATAGAGATAAATGTAAAGTCCTATACTTGGGTTCAAAAACTCAATAAGCACAGAGCACTGGCCCTGCAGTCAGGAGGACCCAAGTTCAAATCTGGCCTCAGACACATAGAACTCACTGGCTGTGTGACTCTGGGCAAGTCACTTAAACCCAATTGCCACACACACACACACACACACACACACACACAACACCTCAGTAAGCACAAGACAGGAAGAATATGGTTAGATAGCAGTGCTTCTAAAAAAAAATCTGAAAGATTTAATGGAATGTATAGCCAACAGTCTGATCCAGCAGGCAAGAAAGTCAATGTCATTTGAGGGCAAGGGAGGTACAATTTGTTTCCAGAACTAGAAAGGAAAGAGTGCCCACCAGAACACTATCCTTGCTCTGGTCAGAACCCGTCTATGCTATTGTGTTCAGTTCTGAGCAGCACGTGTTAGGAAGGTTACTACTGATGGGCTGGAGGAGAGCCCAGGCCACATGAGAGGATCAGTCAAAAGAACTGTTCATGGTTAGCTGTCTTTAAGTATTTGTTTGACTGTCTAGTGGAAATGAGATTAAACTTATGTAGAGAGGATTCTTGTTCAAGTACAGACTGGAATGGATGCTCTCTGAGGTTTCTTCCAGTTCTGTTATTCTACTCACCAAAGTACTAGAATTTTCATATGTATGGAAAGCAAAATTAGAGATCAAAGGAACAATATAGGAAATCTCGTGACAATATAGGACAGATCATGGACTGACTGCCATAGAAATGGTACAGACAGCACAGTAACTTAATAACAGTTCCATAGAAGGCAAGACCTCGTCAGGTTGGAGCGGTCCCAAAGGTTTCACAGAAAGGGTGCCATTTGACTAAACCATTATTAATCACTGACACTTTTGAATAAATAAATGTGTGATATTGTAAGGGGATACAGTGGAGGGAAGGGCAGCCTGGGTAGCTAGCAGAGGAAGAGATCGGGAAAAGTAAGAGGTAAGAGGGAAATACAGATAGGGAAGTGAGAGGACTTCAAAAACAACTTCATCTACTTGGAAATGTTGCCAACAGATGAATCCTGATTATACATTAAGGGTATAATGACCCAGAAACCTGGACAGTGAAAGTTTTGCCATAGTATGATGCAACAATATAGTAACCATATATTCGTATTTTCTAGGACAACCCTAATTTTGAATTTTTTCCCATTGTCCCCAGGAACCAGTAAACGTCTCAAAATTTCCAGTATTTCAGAAATGGTAATTGAATGAATAAAGCAACTGAATGAATAGTTAGTTGCATGTGGAAGCAGTGTGGCATGATGGAAAGACCACCAACTGTGGAGTTAAAAGAATCTGGTTCATTTAATACCACCAATGCTTATTATCCTGTGTAACATGAGCAAGTCATCTTATCTCTCTGGGCCTCACTTTCTTGAGCTCTAAAATGAAGAAGTTGTGCTAGATAACCTAAGGGCTCCCTTTTAGCTCTAAATCTCTGATCGTATACGTGAATCCCATGTGATTATAAAACTATATGTAACTTATAGTTCAGACCCTCATCATGTCCAGACTGGACTACTGTAACAGCTTACTAACTGTTCTCCTTCTTTCCTCCAGTCTCTCCCCTCTCCCTTCCATCCTTCACGCAGGTGTCAAAATAATCTTCCCGAGGCATAGATTTGACCATGGCATGCCTCTCCTCACCAATCTTCGGTGTCTCCACATAAGATAAAATACAAATTCCCTAGGCTGCCATTTAAGACTCTCCATGATCTGTCTCCAACCTGACTTTCCAGCTTGATTCATATTACTTCTCTGTGCATTCTGCATTCCAGCCAAACTGATCTGTGACTAGATATTCTCCTAACTTGACATTCTATCTCCTCCCACTATACATTCACAAAGGGCCCTAAAAAATATACACCAGAGCAGAATCTTTCTCTTCCTTCAAGGCTCAGCCCAGGAGCCAGTCTCCTTCATGTAGCCTTTCCTGATTTTCACACACACGGGCGCTCGTGCACCACACACACACACACACACACACACACACACACACACACACACACTTACACCACAACTAAAAGTAACCTCTCCTCAAATTTCCCTAGAGTAGATTGGCTAAATCTCCATATAGCTCATATCATACTTTACTGTCTATTATATTTATCCATGTGCAAATCATATCCTTCCTAGTAATAGTAAAACTGACATTTATATAGCACTTTTAAGTTTCAAAAGCACTTTACAGGGCAGCTAGATGGCACAGTGGATAGAGCACCGGCCCTGAAGTGACAAAGACCTGAGTTCAAATCCAGCCTCAGACCAAACACTTGACACTTACTAGCTGTGTGACCCTGGGCAAGTCACTTAACCCCAATTGCCTTAAAAAAAAAAAAGGCATTTTACATACATTATTGCATTTGAGCCCCACAGAAATCCTGTGAGAAGTAGGTAATGTAGGTATTATCAGGATTTTATAGATGAGGAAACTGAGACTAGAAAAGAAGAAGCGGCATGCTATGATGGAAAGAGCTCTGGATCTGGAGTAAGATGGCCTGGGATTAAATTCTGGCTCTGCTACTTATTATCTGTGTGATTTGGACAATTCACTTAACCTCTCTGGGTCTCAGTTTCTTCTTCTATAAAATGAAGGGGTCAGACTAAATAACCTCTTAGGTCCCTTTCAGCTCTCAATCTGCTTATGTGAGTTATCCACGGTCATGTGGTTAGTGTTAGAGGCAGGCCTTCCCAAATCCAAGCCCAGCATGGTACCTACTATGGCAAGCCACCTACTTTCAAGAGACTCTTTATGAGTTTTAATCTTTACAATCCCAGAACCTCATCTTGCACATAGCAGGCACTTAAATGTTTGTTGAATTGAATCACCAAGATAAAGGTGCATAGGGCTGAAGAAGCAACATAATTACTCCCCAAAAGGCAGGTACTCCACCTTCTAGAATACAACTCTATTCCACTTCTAGTCATGAGAGACAACAAACCACCCCAATGCATGTACTGACATAGAAGTCCGTAGAAAAGCAGGCAGCTGGGGCCACTGGCAAAAATGACTGACACCCAAAGTATCTGCAATTTGAACATGCACGGAAAATTTTATTTTAGTGTCAAAATGAAAGCAAGGGGCAAGAAAATGCCCTTTTAATAAGGCTTTGCAAAAGTGATATCCCTTTAATTTTAAAGAAACATGACAATCCACCTGGACTATTTTTCACCCAGTACAGCAGCAAGATAAAACTACTGTACTCAGGGCAGTAAATCTGACATGACTTCACATATACAAAAAGACATCAGGCAGTTGTCAGCTCTGTGGTTTCCAATGCTTCAATGAAGAAACGTCTCCTATTCTGTTCAAACAGAGGTTATGTCCATGCCCGTTGATCAGAGAATAATGATAGCTGACGTTTATATATCACCTGCTATGTGCTAGACACTGTGCTAAGCACTTCACAAATATCATTTCATTTCCTCCTCACAATAACCCTGAGAGATAGGTGTCATTACTATTCCCATTTTGCAGATGAGAAAACTGAGAGGCAAATGGCGATGAAGTGACTTGTCCAGGGTCTCGCAGCTAGTAAGCATCTATGACCAGATTTGAATTCAGTTCTTCATTACTCGAGATCCACAGGCTACATACACTGCACCACCTAGTTGCTTCTAGTGCTTTCAAGCACTTTCCTAACAACAACTCTATGAGGTAAATGGGGCAAGTACTATTAAATCCACTTTGTGGATGAGAAAACTGAGACTCAGGGAAATTAAGTGATTTGCCCATGATGCTAGAGCCAGAAGTGAACCCCAGGTCTTCAAGCACCATGTCCTACTACACCATAGTGCCTCTCTAATACAGACTACATTTTTCCTCCAAATTTGGTTCCAAGGGTTCCACGATGCTATGCATAACCTTCCCAGGCTAGAAGCAGAGAACAATTTAAGTGGGATGTTCCAACATAAGCCAAGAGGATGAGGGTGGCAGTGCCAAGCATGATACCAATATGCAGGGGCCCATAATCAAAGATATAAGCTTTGGGACTAAAAGAACCAGGTGGTAAAGATGACAGAGGTGGGAACCAAGCAAGACGAGAAAATCCTGATACCAGTCCGAGCACCGGAGCACAAGTCCAAGGCCGAGGCCGGGTCAAAATCAAAAGCCAGCAGGAGGGGAATTGGGAGGTTTAGGAAGCAAAGGTTTAGTAGTAGATGAATAAGGTGATGAGTTAAAAAGAGAGATGCACTTTATCACAGATGCATTGAATTTCAAGCCTAGCCAGGCAAGACCTATGTTCTACCCACCAGTCTTTCGGCCATCCCCAAACTCAATTTATCTGCTGCTATAGTTTTTAGCTTCCATAGCAGCCAAGGAATTTGCACAGCAACAGATAATGGCAGTCTATGTGCGGTGTTATTTTTTTTATCACATACTTAGAGAGAGGTAAAATGCCAAAGTGGATTGGATCCTGGGCTTTGAGTCAGCAAGACTTCAATTTAGATCCTTTCTCTGACAATTACTAGTTGTGTGCTGTAGAATGTGATAGGCCCACTATCTACCAAGGTTCCCCTTGTCTCTCACCTCATAGGTTGGACTAGTTTGGTTTATTTGGTTTTTTTTTCCCTGAAAAGCTATCCCCAATCCCTTATTGGCCCAAAGGGCTGATCCTCAAGCTTCATCTCTCTGGTGGCCTTTGTTTGTATTGTCATGGCTTCTGGGTCAACTAAGAGCTTTAAAAAGCCCATCTTCATGGAATCAGGGCCCTTCAGACTTGATGGACATCCCAGTACACCCTACCCTGCTGACCGGATGTCTTTCCACATGGAAGCAAGTGGATTTGCAGCATCTATGTTGAATATCCTTTCTATGTTAGGGATCGATAATTTAACTCCTGGATGACCAGCCTCTCATTTCATTCTAGCATCCAACCTAAACTAACAGGAGATTGGCCTGAGTCAGATCCACACATATAGACAAGAAAAAATAAAACTTTTAACAACTACAATGCTTTCCATAATATCTGGTAGCTGCAGTTTCTATGACCTCCCCCCCCCAATATGTCTTTAAAGGCATAAGTTGTCTTCTCAGAATTTTGTAATTACAAGTGTTATCATTTCTCATTTGGAGGAACATACATGGATCAGTTTTGCTTTTTATAGAACAGGGGTTCTTAACCTGAGGTCCATGTGCACCTCACCTGCCTCCTAGGAAGTCAATAGTTAGATTTCAGGTGGTGGGAGTGGAAGGAATCTATGATTTTTTTTTCATATTTTTATTAATGCATTTCAATATTATTGGTTTAATTATAATCCTATGTATTTTATTTCATACTATTATTCTGAAAAAGGGTCCAAAGGCTTCACCAAGCTGCCTGAGGTATTAATGGCATGAAAAGATTAAGAACTTCTGCTACAAAATATGTCCATGCATAGACATAGCTATCTTAATAAATAAGGCCTTTCAAGTCACTTAACCTCAAATTCCTTAAAAGCAAAATTGAGGAGGGGGGAGAGTAGCATGAACTCAAATTTGAAAGCCTCTAAGGTTCTTTCAGTCCTTTGATCCCTCATCCACATGACATTCCTTCAAGTATGCAAATGCATCTAGGTAATGCAGTGGACAGAGTAGTAGATTTAGAGTTGGGGAAGACCTGAGTTCAAACACTGCCTCAGATACTGTGTGACCATCACTTAACCTCTATATGCCTCAATTTCCTCTATAGTAGCTGACATTCATATTTATATGCATTCTTTCATTTGACCCTCACAACAACCCTATGAGGTATATAATGCACATGTTATTATTCCTATTTTACAGGTGAGAAAACTGAGGTTGTATTTTTTCCCTCTCAAAGACAGGTCATTTCAGGGATGTAGCCTATCTTTAAGGACAGTCTATATTTATATCAATGTGGTATATCTTCTCTGTTCTAAACCATAGCCATAGATAAGATTGTAGACATGTTAGCTGATAACTAACTTTGATGCTATAAAATACAGAGATTCAAAGATTCTTTTACAGAAAACTCTCAGCAACCATTAACAGAACATTGATGAGTTTCAGTTACCTGGTTCACATTTGCTACAGGTGCATTAATAGCATATCTGATGTTCTCCCAGTTGGCATGGAAGTTATTGTAAAAAAAATCACATTTTTTCCATTTTTATACAGTATGAAGAGAGACACTGAAATCACTTTGTGATTTTATCTAAGGGCAGTGCAGGCAATTTTTTTCATGTTTGAACAGATTTCTGAGAATGATACCTTCTCTTGAAAGAATACTAATAATATTTCAACACAAGCCAATGAGCTTATTTTTTCTATGTTGAAAAGGCCTCTGTTTTTCTATGATCCTCAGAGAGAAATTTGGCTCTGATTCTCGCACAGAATTGCCAATGATTACCTTGAAATCATTTCTAACAGAAGGGTAAACAAAACAAATCAGTACTAGAGGGTTCATGTATATTTGTACATAAATCACAATTAAGAAAAAAAGTCTAACTTTTCCAAGTCAATAAGCATTTATTAAGCCCTTACTATATGCCCAGTACTGTACTAAGCTCTGGGTATATAAATACAAGCAGAAAGACAAGCCCTGGCTTCAAAGAGTTTACATTCTAATGGGGAAAGATAACACATAGGTATACATAAACTGAACAGGGAATGGGGGATTGGAGAGGGGGGGAGAAGAAAAAAGAGGAAGTACCTAGTTCAGGGCAAGGTAGAGGAAGTCCAATGGGTCAGTCGTGGAGCTTGGAGAGGAGTGAAGTTGTGGCTGGCCTCAAAGTTGACCTTAAAATGGAGTTTCTGGCAGGAATCTGCCAATCAGACAAAGGGCCACAGGGACAGAGTGTACTTCTGGTGTGAGAAAGCTGCTGCAGCATTTTGCTTCTTTTGCTACTCTAAGAAAATCCGGGAAGAAAACTGTTGAGAATGATATTTGTTGGAATTTAGACCTGGTGCAGTTAGGGAGCTCTCTGTTAATTGTCTGATTTATCTAGACTTTTGGAAGACAAATCTTGATGTCTTCTATCAGTTAACTTCAATTCATCTGTGGAAATATAAAACCCTAAACAAGATGATCTGGAAAATATATAGAATCTTTTTTTTAAACACTACTTACCTCCACTACTAGGTCTGTATCCCAAAGAGATTAAGGAAAAAGGAAAAAGACTTACAAAAATATTTGTAACAGCTCTTTTTTGTGGGGGCAAAGAATTGGTAACTGAGGGAATGCCCATCAATTGGGGAATGGCTGAACAAGTTGTGGTATGTGATTATGATGTAATACTATTGTGCTATGAGAAGTGATAAGCAGGATAGTTTCAGAAAAACCTGGGAAGACATATAGGAACTGATGCAAAGTGAAGTGAGCAGAACCAGAGAACATTATACACAGTAACAGCAATATTGTATAATGATCAAGTGTGAATAACTTAGCTATGCTGATCAAGCCAATGATCCAAGACAGTTTCAAAGGACTTATGATGAAAGATGCTATCCAACTCAGAGAAAGAACTAATGGAGTCTGAGTGCAGATTGAAGCATAATTTTTACTTTGCCTTGCTTTTATTTTACAACATGGCTAATATGGAAATAAGTTTTGCATGATTTCCCACGTATTATTGATAACACATTTCTTGCCTTCACAATGGATTGGGGAGGGTGGGAGGGAGAAAGAGAATTCAGAGCTCAAAAAAAATTTTAAGTGAATGTTAAAAAATAAATAATAAATTTATTTTTTAATTTTTAAAAATACTTTCCACATAACTACCAAATTAATATTCAAAAAGCACAAGGCAGACCATATCACTCCCATGCTAGGAAAGTTCTAGGGACTCCAAATACCTCTAGGATTAAAGTACAGTTTTCCTCAGTTTGACATTGTGAGCCCTTCATCATCTTGGCTCCAGCCTACTTTCCCGAGCTTCTTGAGTATTACTTCCCTTCACCCAGTCTATATTCCAGCCAAATTGACCTCCTTGCTCTTTCCAGTACATGAATTCCACCTCCTAGCTATATGTCTTTGCAACTGCTATCTCCCATGCCTGGAACATACTCCCTCCTCACCTCCATAGATTCCTTGAAGGCTCGGTTCAGGTACTCTCCTACACAAGGTCTATCCTGATTTCCCAGCTGTTGTTCTCCCTATTCCCCTGCCCAACGGGAAACTACTTTGGATTTATTCTCCACATATTTTATATGTAGTTATTTGTTTGCTTGTTGTTTCTCTGCAATAGAATGTAAGCTCCTTAAGGGCAGGGACTACTTCATTTTTTGTCTTTGTATCTCGAACAACTATCATACTTTCTGGCACACAGTAGATGCTTAATAAATACTTATTGAATGAATTGCCTTTTAAAGGAATTTTATGTCTGTAACATACCTTAGAGACCTTGTAAGCTAAATGGGGTGAGTAAAAAGTGTTTAGACATCAACTGTGATTTTTTAAAGCACTTCCCAGTTATACAATATAAAAGCTTGCAAAGTATTGTTCTCCTAACCCTGTGGGTAGGTAGTACAAGTATAACAAATATTGTTAACCTCATTTTTATGGGTGAGGAAATTAGGTTTCTTTTAAAAGATTGAGTGATTTTCTTTAGCCACATAGTTTATAAATTTTTTTTTAGTCAATTGGGGTTAAGTAACTTGCCCAGGGTCGCACAGCTAGTAAGTGTCAAGTGTTTGGTCTGAGGCTGGATTTGAACTCAGGTCCTCCTGACTTCAGGGCCAGTGCTCTCCACTGTGCCACCTAGCTGCCCCTATAAATATTTTTAAGGAAAGATTTGAATCCAGGTCTCACAGGTCTCCTCTAAAGTCATAAATACAATTGAACATGCTTATAGGCAAGAAAACAATAGTATTTCAAACCTAAATAAAATGTGCAAATTAATCTTTCACTAGCAATTCCTACAAGAAACCTTTCCTGATTCTCTTCCATGCTAGTGCCTTTGTCTGCTGATTCTCTCCAATTCATCTTTCATGTATCTTGTTTATATATAGTTGTTTGCATGTTGTCTCCCATGTTAGACTATGAGATCCTTGAGAGCAGGGGACTGATTTTTGCCCTTTTTTTTGTATCCCCCTTGCTTAGCACAGTGCTCGGCACACAATAGGTGTTTAATAAATGCTTGGTGACCAACTGGAATAGAGACTGGACCTGTGATTTCGTTGTTAGGAACATTATGATTGTGTGGTCATTTTCACTGATTAACAACTTTGGAAAATCAGAAGTCATCAATGACCTTTGAAACTATAAATCTCTTTATGGCTAATTAATTGCTTAAAAGTGTTTGAAAAATTAAGAACAAACCACTATTGAGCAAGCCAAGTTCTTTAAACAAGTACAAGTGTTTAAACATGTGCAAGTGGAACAATACATTGTCAATATTTCCAGATGACAAATGACAAAAAAGGTAACATAAATATTTTTATTGATTTATGTTTCCTGAATTTTGCATTTTTCATTCAATTTCATTCTTCTCAGCAAAGGCAATCAGTTGTGTATAGCTGAATGTGATTCAGTTCTATGTTTACAAGAGAAAAATGTATTTGTCAGACAAGTGTTTTGATTTTTGGTTCAGAAAATCTGATTAACAATAGCTCTGACTGGCAGTTTAGTCTATGCAATCCTTCTAAATCTACTTACTTTGAATTTGCTTCCAAATGGATGAGAAGATCTCAAATTGTATTATAAAGCGGTAATTATCAAAATAATCTGGTACTGGCCAACAAATAGAGTGGTAGAATAGTGGAATAGATAAGGTACAAATTACATTATAATGAAAAACCATAGCAATCTAGTATATGGTTTACAAAGACCCAAGCTTTTGGAACAGAAACTCATTTCACAAAAACTGCTGGGAGAACTAGAAAACAGTATGGCAGAAACTAGGTAGAGACCAACATCTCACACTATATATCAGGATAAGGTCAAAATGGAAACATGATTTACACATAAAGGGCGATACCATAAGCAAATTAAGAGAGCATAGAATAGTTTACCTGTCAGATCTATGGATAAGGGAAGAATTTAGGACCAAAGAAGACATAGTGAGCATTACAAAGTATAAAATAGATATTTTGATTATATAAAATCAAAAGTCTTTGCACAAACAAAGCCAATGTAACCAAAATTATAAGGAAAGTAGAAAAATGGGGGAAATTTTGCAACAAGTATATCTGATAAAGGCTTCATTTCTCAAATATATAGAGAACCAAGTCTAACTTATAAAAATACAAGACATTCCCAATTGATAAATGGTCAAAGGATATGAACAGGCAGTTTTCAGACAAAGATATCAAAGGTATCTATAGTGATGTGGAAAAAATGCTCTAAATCACTATTGATCAAAGAAATGCAAATTAAAACAACTCCGAG
Organism: Phascolarctos cinereus; assembly: GCF_003287225.1. Lineage (NCBI taxonomy): Eukaryota > Metazoa > Chordata > Mammalia > Diprotodontia > Phascolarctidae > Phascolarctos > Phascolarctos cinereus. The sequence continues at coordinate 142,688,987 of NW_027556098.1, forward strand.
GTACCACCTCACACCTATCAGACTGGCTAATATGACAAAAAATGAAAATGTTAGATGTTGGAGGGGATATGGGAAAACCAGGACACTGTTGGTAGAGTTGTGAACTGATCCAACCATTCTGGAGAGCAATTTGGAACTATGCCTAAAGGGCTATGAAACTGTTTATATCCTTTGATCCATCAATACAACTGCTAAGTCTATATCCTAAAGATATCCAAAAAAAGGGGGAAAGGACCTATTCATACAAAAATATTTATAGCAGCTCTTTTTGTGGTGACTAAGAATTGGAAATCAAAGGGATGCCCATCAACTGGGGAATGGCTAAACGAACTGTGGTATATGATTATAATGGGAAACTATTGTGCTATAAGAAATGACAAGCAGGATGATTTCAGAAAAACCTAGAAAGACTTATATGAACTTATGCATAGGGTAGCGAACAGAACCAGTAGAAGGTTGTACATAGTAACAGCAATATTGTTCAATGAAGAACTGTGAATGACTTAACTATTCTCAGCAATATAATGATCCAAGAAAATCCCAAAGGACTAATTGTGAAGCATACTATCCATCTTCACAAAAAGAACTGATATCAGCTGAATACAGACTGAAGCATGCTATTTTTATCTTCTTTTTTTTTTATTCAAGTCATCTTGTACCAAACGACTAATATGGAAATGTTTTACATAAAAAATGGATAAGAAGTGGCAAATAGAAGGGGTTACAAATGAAAGAATCTGGACCCCATGTCCAGCACCAATATAGAGGAAGAGCTAAGACACAGACAGGACCTTATAAGAACAACTCTTATATAGGCCACAGGACTCTGAGCATAAAAATTTAGCCTATTTGTCATAACATCTTCTGTGTCCTATTTCCACTTGTTCTAGAGTGTTTAGAGTGGGTCCTTTTCACTGGAAGAGAAGAGACATGTTAATAAAGACAGCTAGAGTAAATAATGAATACATGTGGGTACATCCCTGACACCATATATGTTCTGCCAATCCCTGTGTGTTTATCTGACCTCATAGTGTTTTAGGTATTCAAAAGCACCTGAATTATCCTTGACTGGTATATTTTTAAGAAGCTCCAGCTCACTCAATATAAACTGTGCATCCTCTAATAGCCTCTGGTCATCTGCAGGCTTTCTAGATAGAAAGGGCAGACTTCCTGAGAGTAGTTACATGTACAATTTCATTTCCCAAAACCAGACCATACTGGGATCTAAGACTGGTAATGAGGTAAAAAGTCCATGTCTCCTTGTATCTTTCTTGTATGGCCAAGTATTCTACCAGGAGTTTGTCTTCTGTCAGTAAACCCTGTAGCTAGATCTATTAAATGTGAGGCTTTGCCTCTACTCTGTAAAATTTTGGATGTGACTAGCATACCAAATGGTACTGATTTCCCTGTTCCCATGGCAGATATTTTTTATTAGAAACCATACATTTGGTTCCTATTTTCTCCCAAATAAGTCTCCTTGGCATGACAGTCCTTTTTCAGAATTCCTATGTCAGGGCAGGAAGGCTGTCAAAACCCTCCAAGCTGTGTTGCAATAGGGTGTGAACTTTAAAAGAGAAACTTCAAACTGCTGAAAGGGTAGAAAAACACATGTGAAAGGCAGGATTTTCCACGATCCTCTTCCTATTTTCAGGGGCATCTCATAGCGATTGAAGGGAACAGAGAAAATTACACTGGATAAATTCACTTTTGTCTTGCCCAACATTTTCATACACGTTTGATCAATTTAAGAGCAACTTTGATGAATGGAACTAAGGGAAGAAGTATAAGAAAGATAATCAGTTGAAAAGGATTTGTGAAGTTTCTGGAGCTCAGTGGAGTTCAGGAAAGAGGCTAGAACTGGACATAGAGATCTGGAGGTGATCTATGTAGCTCATAACTGAATCATGGGATTTGATGAAATCACCAAATGGGGGGGGAGGGACAGAGAGAGACAGACATAGAGACAGAGACACAGAGACAGACAGACAGAGACACAGAGACAGACAGAAACAGAGACAGAGACAGAGACAGAGACAGAGGCAGAGAGACTGAGAAGATCGCCCTGGAAAGAGCCTTAGGGCATATCCACAGTTTTAAGTGTGACAGAAGAAGTAGTCAAAGAGGCAGGAGGAGAACTAAAAGAAAGCAATAATCAGAAAGTAAGAGTACAGTTGAGAGAGAGAGCCTTAAATGAATGAGCCCCTACTGAAATGGGGACAAGGGTCATATGTACTCTTGTTTGAGATGTAGATGAGATATATATGAGCCATGGTGGCTCACATATATTTCTACATGAAAAACAAGGGAAGAAAATAAAAGATGTGATTCCTTCATACCCTAGCATCCAATTTATTTCAACAATTATTTACAGAGTATCTGGTAGACACCCAGTTTTGCACCAACTTCTACAGAAGAGGGAAAGTGTAAGACATAGAACACAGGAAACAAGAAGAACCTTGGAGATCATCTAGCTCAACCCTATCATTATACATGTGAGTAAACCAAGGCCCAAGACGATGAAGCACCAAGGTGTTATGATAAGTTAGTGAAAGAGCCCAGCCTTGGACCCGGGGTCTTCTGACTCCGGGTCCATTCTTTCCCCTGTACACCATGCTACTTCTAACTGTACTTGCCTCAAGAGGTGGAGAATCTCATTGAAAAGTTACAATATACACATAAGAAACAGGTAGAGATTAACTACTCCAATTTGCCCCAAAACTAGCATTCTGAGCTAGAATAATTAATGAATCAGCAATTATTTATTAAGCACTTATTAGATGCCAGGTGCTTTGGAAGGCGCCAATGATACAAAGGTGAAAATTAAGCAGTTTCTGCCCTCAAGTAGCTTACGTGGTGGAGGAAGGGGGTTCAGTTTGGGGGAAGAATGTTACCATTCCAAATTGAATGGCTTTAGGCAAATCACTTAATCTCTCTCTGGGTCACAATTTCCTCATGAGGAGGATCAACTACATACTCTCTAAGGTCCTTTCCAATTTCGTAAAATCAAATTATCCTACTTGACTTTTTTTAACAGGACCTCTCTAAGGTCCTTTCCACCCTTAATGCACTCTCTATATATATCCCCTCTCCAGATTAATCTTCCAAACCACTGCTTTCATTCATGCTCCCCTGATCAAAAAACATAATGGCACCCAATTGTCTACATAAGAAAATAGAAAATTTCTTAGTCTGGCATTCAACCACAATGGCCTCCCAACCTGACTTCGTGACCTTATTTCCCAACTATTTTACATGAATCAGTAAGTCAATCAACATGCATTTGCTAAGTGCCTACTATGTGCCAGGCATTGTACCTCTCCATGGGACACAAAGACAAAAGGGAAGATGGCATGTGCCTACAAAGGGATATAGGAAGCCCAAAAGCCTTAGCAAAGTTTTAAAACTTGGGACACCTTGTATATAAAGTAAATACCAGAAAATTGGAGAGAAGGAGACAGGCACTAGCAAGCAGAAAAATCCACAAAGAAAAGTTTTGTGTAGAAAGTAGCACTTGAAGGAGGCTTGAAGGAAGTTTATAGTCAATGGTGATGAGGAAAGATGTTCCAGGCATAAGCAACAATCAGTGAAAAGGCTACGAGATGAGAGATGGAAGTAGTATTCATATATACTAAGAAGAGAGAAAGGGCCAGTGTGCCACATATACAGCGTGCCTGAAAGGACATATTATATAATAAGGTTAGAAAGACAGGTTGCAGTCAAGTTGTAGCAGACTTTAAATGGAAAACAGAATCAGCCAGCGAGGTGTACTTATTAAGCACCTACTATCTGTCAAGTTTATATTTTATCCTAGAGGCAACAGAGATTCACTGTAGTATATTGAGTGGGGAAGTAACTTGGTCAAGCCTGTGGTTTAGGAAAATCACTGGCAGTTGTGTGGAGGATAGACTGAAGTGGGGAGAGGCTTGAAGCAGGGAGATAAATCAGGAAGGCTATTGGAATAGTCCCAGTGTGAGATGATGAGGGTCTGAACTAAGGTAGAAGGAGAGAAGAGCACATATACAAGAAAGATTGTAGAGGAAGAGAAGACAAAATTTGACAAGTGACTCGATTTGGGGGATGAGTGAGAGTCAAAAGTTAAGGATTGCATAGAGTTTCTGACCTGGCTGACTGAAAAGTTAGTTGGTGACCTTGACAAAAATGGAGATATTCATAAAGGTTATGGATTTGGGAAAGGGAAACTAATGAGTTCTGTCTTAAACATGTTGTATTTGAGATGCTTATGGGACATCCAGTTCAAAATGTCCAATAAGCAGTTCAAAATGTGGTATAGGAGTTCAGGAGAGAGACTAGGGCTCTGTTCCAGCCATACTCATAATCCCCCACACATTCTTTTTTTTCTTCATCTCACCTATATGAATGAAGCCTGCCCATAACCATGCCCAGTTCCAATCTCACCCCTTCCATGAAGCTTTCCCTGACTGCCTCTAACCCACAAGGATTTTCCCTCCTTTGAACACCTACAGCATTCATTGTCTATACCGGTAATCTCCAAAATAGACTGCAGCCTCCTGGAGACCAAAAGAGCCTCTTAACAGAGCGAGATTTGAGCTGAGTCCTGAAGGAAGCCAGGGGTGCTAAGAAGCAGATGTGATTAGGAGAGCATTACAAGCATAGGGGACAATTAGTACAAAAACACAGGTCTCTCTCTCTCTCTCTCTCTCTCTCTCTCTCTCTCTCTCTCTCTCTCTCTCTCTCTCTCTCTCTTTCTCTCTCTCTCTGTCCTTTCTATTCCCTATTCTCCCTGACTTCATTCAAGTCTCAGATAAAATCCTTCTCCAGGAAACCTTTCCCAATCCCCCTTAATACTTGTGCTTTCTCTGTGTTGATTGGCCTCAATTTATCATATATAGAGATATAAATATATACATATATATATATAGTTTGTACGTAGTCATTTATATGCCACCTCCTCCATTAGAATGTGAACTCCTTGAGAATAGGGACTGTCTTTTGTCTTTCTTTTTATGCCCAGTAGCTAGCACATAGTAGGTACTTAATTAAATGCTTGTTAACTGACTGACCAACACTTTAGGGGAGATCACTTTGGCAGCTAAGTGTAGGATGGATCAGAGTAAGCAGAGATGTGAGGCAGAGCACCAAATTAGAAAGCTATTACAATAATCTTGGAGAAAGCGAATTAGAGATGCCTAAAATAGAATAGTGGCTATGTCAGTAGAAAGAAGGCAAACATATGAGAAATGTTCTGAAGGTAGAAATATCAAAGATTTGGCATTAGATTGGATATGAGTACTAGTGAAGAGTTGATGATGACATCAAGGCTGCAAACCTGGGTGACTGGGAGGATGGTGATACCCTCAACGACAGGGAAGTTAGAAGGGGAGGAGCACAGGATGAGCAGGTATGGGTGGATTACGGTCTGCATTTTAAGTCTTTACACTATCATTCTCTACAAACTCTCTTTCATAATTCCCTATTTCTCAATAGTATCACCATCCTGCTGCTCTCCCAGGTTCAACTTCCTCCTTATCCTTGACACTTCATTTAGCTGAAATGGTTCTCTTCAAAGTTTCCAGTGATCTCTTAGTTGCCAAATCTGATGTCCTTTTCTCAGTCCTCATCTTTCTTGTCCTCTCTGCAGCATTTGACACTGATGACCATCTTCTCCTTCTGGATACTTATTATCTCCTCTCTGGGTTGCTAAAAATAATGTGCATCCAGAAAAAAACACCCTCATATCTGAACGCTTTAATAAGTGGGAAAAAAAAAAAGAATTTTCTAACCTGTTTTTTAAAATCTTCCAAATGAAGTTTTTCAGTGGGTTTTGAACACATTTTGTTAAAAATATGAAAATGCAATACTTTCTCCTTGCAGAACAATTGATTGACATCAGGGAAAATGGAAAATTACTAACTGAATTTCAACAAAAACCTTTGTATAATTGGTGGGTGGGATTTTTAAAAATCAGAATCCTGATGTGGTAAGGACAGGCACTGATGCACTTCTTCCATTTGGAGCTAGGTATCTCTCTGAAGAGTCTTTCTCAGCTCTGACAACTGTTAAAGCCAAGTGTCAAAATAAACTGAACCTAGAACCAAGCTTTTGAATTGTTGCATCACAAAGTGTTAAGACAAGATTTTTTTCAAAATAAGCATATTCAATCTTATTCTCACTAAAATGTTGTCACTTATTAGTAGCTATGCTTTACAGGGAGCGAAAAAGGTTTCGTATCATTAATAGAATGTTTTTTATCGCTATGTCATCCTTATAATGTCTATTTTGTGGTACACTTTACAATGAGCATACTTATTAGCATAGTAGTATATATATAATTTGTAAATAAGTAGCATATTTTTATATGTAGATATACATATATGAACACATATATGTGTATATGCATATATGTTCATGACGTGTATATATATTAGTGGTATGTGCTCAAAAGTGTTTTACTGATATATATTAGGGGGTCTATGATGGTGCCACTCGGTATTCAGAGATTGGGAACCTATTTCTAGGAGAAATAAAACAATATGTGAACAGTGCCTTAGAGAAACCATGGGGCATGTGTAAACATTCTGTAAACTGGTTCTGGTTTGCTAACCACCTGGTGAAAGGAAGGCTGTTTGATTCTCTGTGGAGGCATTCAACAGAGTATTAGCTGGCTTCTGCTAGGACTCTTGCCTCGCTCTTCTCAGTTCTATTTATTATTGGATGGCATCTGGTGAGAGGATAAGATGTAAAAAGAAGAAGCCATGAGGTCTTCTCCCTCTGAGGCCATGGAACCAAGGAAATAGACCTCTGCCCTTGACCTCTCCATTTGTTCTTTTCCATTTTAAGGTGAAGGGGATAGAGTCTCTGACATCATAAGTTCAAAAGATAGAGAAGACACTTCATCATCCCAGTATTCCAGAGTCTGAGTTCACAGCATCAAGATCCTGAAGAGTAAGAAGCAACATTCAAGAGAGACCCTAGAGACCCAGGCCAGCGGAAGCTGAGATGAGGACTCATCTGGCAGTTGTGCCACATCTGGACATGAACTTGCTGGGACCAACGCAAAGGAGAAACTGAGTTAAGTTTGAGCCTTCTCTCTACAGACCAAGGTAGTGTGGGGTCTCCCTAGTGTATGCTCCCCACCAAATGCTGGGGGGAAATGTGTGTACATTTGTTCTTGCTATATCTCTGAAGTAAATATCTCTTTGTAAAAGCCAATTGTAAAAACTGAGGTTCAGGTCACTGACATCAAATAGAGGGGTGAACATAGATGGAACAGAGATGGTGGGGGCTCAAGCCAATGGCAATAGAGAAGACAAAAACCCCCATCCTTCTAGTTAGCCCCTGGAACCTGGGTTCAGCTCTGCCTCTGACACATATAACATATAATGGGTCTAAGAATTAGAACAAATTACACTCTTCCAGCTATATGACTACAATGCACAACTTTCTTCTAGGGAGCAGGACATCAATTGGGGGTATAAAGTATAGATACTTCTGAAGATGGTGATGTTATCAACTCTCTACAACAGAATAAGAAAAGGTATTTCCCAATATCCCTAAAAGCATGTGTCTAAATCAATCATACCCCCAAAGGGCATCAGCTCCAAAGAGAGGGAGGGAATAAGGCAAGAGTAACTGGTGAGGACATGAAACTTTTCATATTTAAGCACATTGATCATAAGCTAAGGACTTTTTGTATGTCTCCTTTCTCCTAATTAAATTCATAATTCATCTTTATATAGAATTTTAAGGTTTATAAAATGTATTTTTCACAGCAGCCTGGTGAGGTAGGTAATGTAAATATATATGATACTAGTAGTATGTATGACACCTGGGTATAGACTGTGACCCTTAGGCACTACAATGGCGATAACTGTCCAAACTGTCTCATGAGCTGCCTTTCTCAATTCTACAGAAAGGCAAAATATCACACTATATTAATTATCCAGCCAGGGAATGAAATTTATGTATTATCCACCATGTGGCATTCTACTTCAGTCTGTAGCCAAGTGGTCACAGAGTTTCTCTGCTTAATATGCAAAGAATCCTTACATCAACTTTTAAAACTCATGATGGCCCAGCTCTGAATTTAGCTAGGGGATGATACTGAATATCTATCACTCAAAAATATTTTGAAAATTGGAAGCCTATGGCTGAGACCCTCACACTGTATTTGGAATCTCCTCTTCCTAATCAACACCTCCCACATTCACAAGACACAGTCATTCAATGTACTGTAGCTATGTGGCTTATTGAACACAGCAAAAAAATAAAAGAAAATATTGTTCAGTACTTCACACAATTGTCTCCTGAAACTCCTCTGATTAACCCTAAGATGTGGCTAGGTTGTTTCCCAACTGAACTTGCCCACATATAGAAATGGAATAAAGATGAACAGGTGTATGTACAGGATTCCAGGTCTGAGCCACAGAATAAGTAGGAGAAGGCAGGAAAAGTGTAGAGAGAGACATTGGTCTCATACCCTCCTGCTCAACTCACAAAGACTCATGACAGATGACAGCCTCCATCTTTCAGGACTTTCTCTTTCTCCACTCCTTGTTTCAGCTCCCAGAACTGGCTTGCTTCCACAATAGTGTTGTCTGGATTGGTCTCAGCTCTTTGACCTCCAGTCCAAGTCACTGCACCTTGGTGGCAAAGTGGATAGAGTGCCAGCCCTGGGGTCAGGAGGACCCGAGTTCAAATCCAGCTTCAGACACTTACTAGCTATGTGACCCTGGGCAAATATTTAACTCTGTTTGCCTCAGTTTCCTCATCTGTAAAATGAGCTGGAGAAGGAAATGGCAAACCAGTCCAGTATCTTTGCCAAGAAAACCCCAAATGTGATTGCAGACATGACTTAAATGACCACAACAAAACAACCAAGTCACTGCAGATAAAGACTCAGACTTCAATATCCAACACCACCCTTCAGTTCCCAATCCCAAAATCCTAGCCCAATCAAAGATACACGCTGTTCCCAAAAGTCTAACTCTCAAAGTCAACTTCTGCTCACCCATGTAATGGGTAGGAAGTCTCAGTCCAACTACAGTGGTTCATTTTTCTTTATGTCCCCAGATGGAACAAAGAAAGTCTTTCTCAAAGACAGAAGGAAATAGCGAACTTTAAGACTTATTTCCCTGGTGTCTCAATCAATCAGTTAACAACCATTAACTAAGTGCTAATAACTATGAACCAGAGACTATGCTAAATGCTGGGATAAAAAGAAAGGGGGAGGGTGGAGTCCCTGCCTTCAAGGAGCTAATATTCTAAGGAAGAAGACAATATGCAAATAATAGATGTGTACAAAATAAATGTATAATAGATGAAAAGTAATCTGAGAGGGAAAAACACTCTCATTTATGTTTCCCCACAGGAACTTCCTGAGAATATCTCATCTCCTCACAAAGATGAAACACCACAACAGAAACATCTATTACATAGTATTCTTCTTGAGGAAACTAAATTTAATTAAGGTTAAGTGACTTTCCTGGAGTGACATATCATGGAGCTAGGACTCAAGCCTAGGACTCTTGATTCTAAATATATAGGCTGTAAGCTCCTGGAGGGCAGGGACCATATTTTAATCTCTGTCCCCCTAAAGCATCTAGAGTTTCTTACACATAGTAGGTGATCAGCAAATTTTTGCTGATTAAATAGCATATATAACATGATGCTGTGTGATAACTGCCAAAACGCTGTTTCAAACAATGAACATTATAAGAGTTCAGGGGAGAAAAAAAGCAAGTGTGGGCTGCCCTACTTAGAGAAGGCTTAGTAAAGGAAGACAAAGCTCTATCTCAAAGGATCACTATGGTTCTGTCAAATACAAGATGTAATTATGCCAGATAAAGGTATAAATCCCCAAAGGAAAAATGACATTTAATTAAAATGTTAGTCACTTTACCCTAATTCTTAGACAAAACTGAAAAGATCATCCATGCTTCAAAACATCCCTTCTGAAACGATTGCCATGAAGTGTTTTCTTTAATTGGACAGCTTTGCATCCTTAAAAAAAAAATCCATGCTGGAAAAGCATTATCTAAATCTAATGTAAAATTAATTACTCCACTTAAAGCAAAAGTTTTTGAAATGGTTGTTGCAAGAGCTCCCCTAATAAAAACCAGACTACACCACTTAACCTAGAATTTCCCTAATACAATTTCTCTCTGTCTCTGTCTCTGTCTCTCTGTATATGTGTGTGTGTGTGTATATATATATATACACACACGTATATGTATATATGTATGTATGTATGTATACACATATATAATCTCACTATAGATACACACACACACACACACACACACACACACTCATGCAATAATTCAGAGAACCTTAAACCATTAGAGTTGACTAAAGGGACCTTAAAGATCATCTAATCCAACCCTCTTATTTTAAAGATGAGGGAACAGATGACTAGAAGAGATTAGTAACATGACAATATCAAATGGACAGTTTCATGGCAGTTCTAGACTCCTAACTCCTAGTTCAATGCTCTTTCACATACTACCAAATTAATGCATTATTAATAACAGTTTGCAATTATATAGTACTGAAGGTTTACAAATCACTTTCTTCACAACAACCCCAAAAAAGCAAGTGCTCAAAATATTGAGTATTATGGTGCTCACATTAAAGTATCATTATGCCCATTTCACAGATGGGTAAACTGAGGCTCAAAGAAGTCCCATAATTTTCTTAGGGTCATGTAGCTAGTGTCAGAGCCTGGTCTTAAACCAGAGATCTCCTGGCTTCAAGTCCATGTCATTCTCATTGTTCCTCCCACATTCCTTCCCCATTAAGTCACTCCATTAAACTGATGTAATGCAGGCTTTGACCCCCTGGACTTTCAAGAGCCTGAGTAAAGCCCTTCTTGAAAATTACTCAATGCTGGGGCAGCTAGGTGGCACAGTGGATAGAGCACCAGCCCTGGAGTCAGGAGTACCTGAGTTCAAATCCGGCCTCAGACACATAACACTTACTAGCTGTGTGACCCTGGGCAAGTCACTTAACCCCATTGCCTAGCCCAGAAAAAGAAAAAAAGTATAAAAAAACAAAAGAAAAGAAAATTGCTCAGTGCTTGTCTTTGCACTACTCAAGCCTCAACAAGTAAAGCAGAGGCTTGACTATCAGACAGTGGATTTGGAGCCCTGGGTTGCCCCATTTCACTAAGTCACTCCATTTCCAAGACTCAGTAAGACTACCCTATACAACTCTCAAAATGTATTTTTTCCTCCTGCTGAGTGATATTTAAAATTCCCGTAGGAAATGTTTATCCCTTCAGCTTAAATTCTTCTACCTTTAAATGGAAAATGGCCTTGGGAGATCACACTCTAAACTGGTTTTTAGCCATTGACCCCTTTGTGTGAACCAGTGATCTCCAGGCAAGCTCTGAAGGAGACTGGGGAAAGAGCAAGAGGGTAATCAGACATCTTCAGGGAAGAAACATAGACCATAAACATAGACTAACATTCATATCTTCCACCTACACTGTATACATCTTGCATGTAAGTATTTTTTGCACATTATCTCCCCCATTAGAATATGAGCTCCCTGAGGGACCATATTTTTGCCTTCTTTTATATGCCAGTGTCTGGGACTTAAATGCTCATCGGCTAACTAATTGAAAATTGACTGGCTGGCAACGGGAGAGGTGAAAACTGGAATCAGAGACCTCCCAATGACAAACTTCACCAACTCACTGTTTTGCCAAGGGCCAAGAGTCATACCCTCAACTTCTCTTTTGGCTAAAGAGTTGGTGGCAACCAAAGCAAACCTTGAACTGGCCCACCCTCCTAAGAAAGAAGAATCTAGAAAACAGAAGAAAATTAAAAATTACTTAGATTAATCAACAATAGGGAAATGGCAAAAATGGATAAAACCCAATGAGATGTTTTCAGGTCCGTGACTAAGGTGCTTCCATCTACCATTAAAGTCAAAGCAGCTCAAAATTAACCACTTACCCCTCCGTACCCCTCCCCATCTCCTGAATCTCCTCACTGATTAAGGTCAATGGAACCAGAATCCCTCCAAAGAAATGCTTCCTTATCCCAAGCAAGATATTACAGGCTCTTGCCATAGCTCAAGTAATTTTACTCTTTTTTTTCCCTTGAAATAAAAAAGGACAGTAATGAAATGCAAAAAAGTGTTAATGCAGTATTAGGATAAAAAATGAATTATTCAGAAGTCTGAAAACAACAGCTTTAAGGTGCCTGCAACAGTCTAATTTCAGAGACATTAATCAGGAGCAGAAATACCCTGTTTTGTAACAGGCTTCCTGTGTAATCAGTTTAACCTTTCTATTACTGACTTGTTTGCAGGAAAGGCCAGCCTTATGCTTGACCAGAAAGGGCCCCCAGATGGGGGGTGATTTCAGGAGCTCTAGGGATGCCCTCTTGGCTGAAAATAAAACTCCCTACCAGGTGGATATTTCAAAATTGGGTACAGCTTCCTACATTAGCTTATTGCCCAGTGAAAATGGAAAGTCTCTGGCTGCATTAAGCTTGATCAGTCGGTGAGAATGATTTTTCAGAGCCTTTCTTTGAAACAGGTTCAGATGAAGACAAAGGGAACAAGGTAAAAAGAGTACCAGTGCCATGGCTAGCTTCAGGTTCAGCAAAGGTGCAGAGCCAGGTGGCCAACTCCAATAACCAGAGAAGCCAGAATCCTCTATGCATTATACTTCAGGTAAGGGACAGAGGTAGAACTGGGGAAGACATTCTACTGGCTTCTGCCCACCAAGCCAGATGAAAATGGATCAGTTATAGGATCAAAAATTAGAACTGGAAGAGACCTCGGAGACCATCAAGTCCCACTCACCACCACCCCCCATTTTATAGAGAAGGAAACTGAGGCCCAAGAAAACTAAATTATTCACACACACGGTCATAAGCCCCCTTACCACACACTGACTACTTGTCTGACCTTGATTAAGTCATTTTAACATCCTTGGGCCTCAGTTTCCTCATCTGTAAAATGAAGAGGTTTACTTGAAGGCTTCTGAGGTCTATTTCAGCTCAAAATCTGTGATCCTATAAGCCTGTGAACCCGGTCTAAATGTCCAGCAAGGTAAGGAAGAAAAAGATACATTTATACCCAGAAGGAATGGGTGACCAACTAAGGAACCAGAAAGGAGACTCACCATAATAAGTCAGGGCAGAGTTTTGGTACAGACCCCATTTGCCACCTCATCCCAAAAACCCTACCCCAAACCATGTCCCATCAGGAAGCTTAGGTCCCAGGAGCCCTCCCTGGTGAATTAACTTGAATTTCACACACACACACACACACACACACACACACACACACACACACACACAAATTAACTCTCCCCTTACCTGAAACATGGTTCCAGTCGTTAGAAAAAATTGAGTCTTATTAGGAGAAAAAAGAAAAGAGAATATTTAGTGGCATAATTGTGTCCCTTTTACTGGGAATCCTTCCCTTCACTGGGGAGATGTAGAATAGTATATAGTGGAAAAAGCAGTGAACTTGGAGTATTGGGTTCAAATGCCACCATTTCCTCAGCTAACAAGTAGGGACCACAATGCTTGCATTTCTTATTTCATAGGGTCATTGTGAGGAAAGTAGTATGGTAAGCTAGAAAGAACAACAGATTTTAAGTCAGAGGACCTATATTCAAATCCTAATTTTGCAATTTATTTCCTGCGTAACAGTGAGCAAATGCAAAATGTAGCAAAATGCAAAAGCATTTGGGCCTCAACTTCTTCATCTGAAAACAAGAAGTTTGGACTCAATGAGCTCTACTCTCTTTTCAACACTAAATGCTAGGACTGCAAACTACACTAGACCGAAAATACTAGAGTAGATTGCAAATATTAGACTGCAAACTACATGATGGCAAGGACTGTATCTTGTCTGAACTTCATATCTTCCCACAGAAATTTCTACACATAATATCTACAAATGGTTGTTGGCTACACCATCTTGTTTGGGCGGCTAAGTGGCAAAGCGGATAGAGTGCTGGCCCTGGGGTCAGGAAGACTCCTCTTCCTAAGTTCAAAACTAGCCTCAGACACTAGCTGTGAGGCCCTGGGCAGGTTACTTAACCCCCTGTGCCTCAGTTTCCTCATCTACAAAATAAGCAAGGGAAGGAAATGGCAAACCACTCCAGTATCTTTGCCAAGAAAACTCTAAATGGGGTCATGAAGAGTCGGACACAACTGAGCAACAACATTATCTCCCTCCACTCACTGCCACTGGTCACTGAGAAATGACACATTTGGTAGAAGAGAAGGGCTGACAAGTGAAGAAAGGAAGAGGAGAGAAAAGAAACTGTGAAAGGAGTAAAAAACCCTTTATATCAAATATAAAAAATAAAAGTCTCATAAAAGATAAAAAAAAGTCTGATAGCAAGCAATATGGGGAATTGATATAAACATATGACTAAAAGCCATTCCTATCCATAAATGGTCAACAAATAAGAATAGTTTTCAAAAGTAGAACTATCAAAAACCATGTGAGGAAAAAGAAATCCAAATCACTAATAATAAGAAAAAGAAAAAACAAACAACTCTGAAGTTTCATCTCAAACTTATCAAATTGGCAAAGATGATAAGGCAGAAATAGTGTGGGAAGGTAGACAGGCATGCTAATACATTGTTGATGGAGCTGTGAATCTGTACAGTTATTCAGAAAAACAATTTGGAAGATCTAGAAGTTTTTGTGGACTGCAAGCTCAGTGTCATCTGAGTCACATGGCAGTCAAAAAAGCTAATGTTGCTTTCCTAATTTTCACTAAAACAGGCAGAGCATCTAGTGCAAGGGAAATTAGAGTTCCACTGTACTTTACCCCTGCTTAGATCACACATCTGTAGTAACAGATTTTCAGTTCTACATGTGATATTTTAGGAAAGACATAGATAAGCTAGTAAATCCAAAAAAGGCAACCACAATGGCGACAGCCTAGAAATAATGTCATACAGGAATTTGTAAAAGGTGTTGGCAATGCCCAGCCTGGAGAAGAGAAAACTTCAAGGAAATATAACTCTCTCAAGCATTTGAAGGGCTGTTTATAAAGGAAGGATTAGACATGGCTGGCTTAGTTAAAAGCAATGGGTAAACATTGCAGTGACAGATTTAGACTCTATATATACAACAAATTATATCTATCCAAAAGGGTATTTTCTTGGGTAGGAATGGATTCTTCATCGCTGGAGATTTTCAAGAAGAAACTGAATGAGCACCCATCTTTGCTATCTGGGATGCTTGCTCAAGCATGAGTTTGTCTGTTTCAGAGGAGTCAAACATAGAGCTAACAAGCCATATGCAGCCCCTCCTCCAGGCAAAACCCAAACCAGATTGAAATGTAATTAGGAGATATTTAACAAATAAATTAAATTATATTTTAAAATTGATAAATCACAAAAATTTGACAGATAAAAATACAATATAGCTATACTAATAT
Source organism: Phascolarctos cinereus (assembly GCF_003287225.1). NCBI lineage: Eukaryota > Metazoa > Chordata > Mammalia > Diprotodontia > Phascolarctidae > Phascolarctos > Phascolarctos cinereus. The sequence continues at coordinate 142,704,390 of NW_027556098.1, forward strand.
GTGATTTTTCTAAGTCAATATGTGACCTACAGGGATCCTTATGCACAGTTTAGTGGCCGCTGTCTCTATTTGAGTTTGACACCACTGATCTAGATGGCCTCTGAGAGTCTGTGATACTGTGGACCTTGTGATGGAGAGATTAAGATACAAAGACTACAAAGACTTGTAAGAGGGCATGTGCAGAGTTGCTCTGATTGCTTCTAGCTGATTACTTGTGCTAACTCAACATGTGGATGCTCTAAGAAAAGCTGAAGCAACTTCTTTACCAGCTACTGGGCAGGAAGAGCCAATGATTCAGTAGACCTTCAAAAAGAGTATGACTGCCCCTCTCTCTTTCCTTCAGCTCTCCAAATTTCCCTTCCCCAGTCCCAGCTGAAATATCCAACTTTAAGAATACGGCAGCTAAAGCTCACATCCTGCCTAGGTGAGCTTGAGTCTGAGGCTGCCTCTTCTTCAGCTGTTGGACACTGAGGATAAGTTGCCAAATACTAATTCAGAGATGGATAAGTCTAGTCTTGAAGGCAGCCTTGTAAATTTGGACATCTGGGATCCTTCGCTGGAACTGACCAGCAGCAAAGAGAGGTGATAATTAGAAGATATCACTGAGAAGAAGGAGCTCAGCTCCTTAGCATGGCTTACCAGAAAATATTTCTATGTGGAAGAAGTTCGTTGGATAATGCAGACCAAGGGGAAATGTAAAATGTCTATTCAGCAGTCCCACAAATTATCTCATGAGCTGATGTTTAAGGCTCAGCTTCCTCATATAATAGAAATTTTTGTTGTTCAGTCATGTCTAACCCTTCATGACCCCATTTGGGGTTTTCTTGGCAAAGATACTGGAGTGGTTTGCCATTTCCTTCTCCAGCTCATTTTACAGATGAGGAAACTGAGGCAAACAGGGTTAAACGACTTGCCCAGGGTCACACAGCTGCTAAGTGTCTGAGGCCAGATTTGAACTTAAGAAGAGGAGTCTTCCTGACTCTAGGCCTGATGATCTATCCACTGTGCCACCCAGCTGCCATAACAGTAGCTACTTGCTGCTTATTTAAGTTGTGAGTGAGGGCTGTTCATATTTACTATTTCTTATGTATGATAGATATAAATACCTGTCCCATGTATGATCCTGTGCCTTTCTTTCTATACCCCACTTTGGAAAGACCCTGGAAACAAGGTTAACCCAAGCTTTAGGTAATTTTTCCCTGGGGCACTAGAATGGAAATATGACAAGCTAATAAGTTTGAAAAAATAAGCCTGAACCTGCTCTTAGATGGTTGGGCTCCCCCACAACTAAACTCAGTCTGGACCCCATGTGTGAGTGCAGAGGAGATAGGCCCCTAACTAGAGAGGATGATAGTGAAGTGCTCCCACTACATGAGGCCAGAACCGGTTTACTACTAGAAAGAGAGAATGATAGTACATAATGATGAATAATACATTGGAAAGTTGCAAAACAAAGTACGATATGGGGGGGGGCAGTAATTACTGATTGGAGGGGTTAGGGAAAACTTTATGAAGAAGGTCAATTTGAGTTGGACATTAAAGGACAGATAGAAATTCAGCAGTGAGAGAACTAAAAACAGCATGAATAATAACAATCACATATATATATAGCAAAGTGCTTTACATATCCTATCTAATTTGACCCTCACAACAACATTGTAAGGACTGTGATATTATTATCCCCATTTTTCAGATGGGAAACCAGAGGCTGAGAGGTTAAATTTCTTGTCTGGTATCATACAGCTATTAAGTGTCAAAAGCAGGATTCAAACTCAAATCTTCCTGACCTCTAGTCCAGCCTTGTATCGTAAACAAAGGCCTAGGATGGTCCATGATGAATTCAGGAGATATAAAATAGATAATTTTAGCTGAACTCGAAGGTAGCACAGGGGAGAAGAATGAGATAAAGCTATGAGGCAGTGACAACATTGGAGGACTTTGAATCCCAGGAAAAGGAGTCTGACCTGTATCCAGAAAGGAATAGAGGGTAAGTTAATCTGTCCTTAAAGACTCACTCTGTCACTTCCTACTGAGTGATCTGAGGCAAGTCACTTAATTTCTGTGGGCCTCAGTTTCTTCATCTGTAAAATTAAGGAATTGCACTAGGCAACTTATAAGGAACATCCTACTAAGACTACAATACTAAAATTACTGAGCAAAAGAGGGACGTGACCAGATCAATACATAAGAAAGATTATCCTGGCAGCCACAGGAAGTACATTTGAGCAGAAAGACAGCAAAGGTGGGAAGACCTGCTATGAGGTTATTGCAATAATCTATGTGTGTGGTAATGAGGTCCCATAGCAGAAAGCTACCTGTGAAAAATATGTGGGGTTAGGGTATTTCTAAATAGCCATCTAACAAACATCCCCACCTCCAGTCTCTCCATTCTCCCATTCATCTCATACACCACTGTCAAATCAATCTTCTAAAATGCCACCTTCATCATATGATTCCCCTGCTTCAGTACCTCCAAAGTTAAATTCAAGGCCATCTATAACGTAATCCCACAACACCTATCAATGCAACAAACATTTATTGAGTTGTTGTTGTTTGTCCTTCATTTCGTAAGGACCAATTACAACACAGGGTGATGTCTTGACTCGTGAATGAATTGGAATTAAGTGAGACAGAGTTGTGCAAAGTTGTCAGCCTCACTCTGTCTTCCAGAGTCATTGAAATCCAGTAGCAACACAAAAGTCAGGATGACTGGCAAGGGCCCAGGCTGCAGCAGATGACCTTGGCATCTTCAGTGTCTGACCAAGCTCTAGGCTTTCCATAGAGCCTGCTTCAGCTGCCTTCACGGCCACTGGAACCAATTGTTCTCATCTGCCCATTCTGCTGAGGGAAGTCTTCATATGCTTAGGGTAGACACACCCCTAAGTCACTGAGGTTTGAGTCTCCTCAGTTACCCTCAACCTGGTTTAGCCCATCTGCAGAAATGCTTTACTGGGGTGTGACCACTGTGCATGCTACAGCTTCTTGGAGCCGCAGGTAAGAGTTGAGTGCCCGGCGGATACCAAAGGTGGATAAGCAACCCTGAAAAGGGCTCAGCAAGCTCTCACACCAGAGGTGTCTATGGCGTGTATGGGGTGTTCATTTATCAAGCACCTACTCCATGAAAAACACTACTAGACACTGAAGAATTTAGAGAAATGGCTAAGACATGGTCACTCCTTTAAAGACTTTCTAATGTAAGACACTTTTACAAAGAACTATAATACAGACGAGCCCCTGGAGATGAATAAGGTATGAAGTCGTAGAATCATAGTTTAGGAGCTACAATGGACTTCAGAGGCCATCTAGAGGGGCAAACCCACTAATTTTACAGATGAAGAAGTTGAAGTTCACAGAAGTTCAGTGACTTGTCCAAAGTCACACTTGGGACAGTGATAAGTAGTAAAAGCCAGAATCTAACCCAGTCCCTTTCCTTATAATAAAATCCTAGGAGAAAGAAATGGCCAAGGGAGGAAAGGACCTGCCGAAGATGGATTGTGGGGAGAAGGAATACACCTTATACTACATGTCTTCTCCACCCTATTTTGAGGTTATGACCTGTCCTGAGATAACAGGCCTCATTCATCTTTGTAAATATAAAACGCCCTTTTTTTACTTTCTCTAATTTTCTGTTAATGGTGAAAAAATGGAATAAAATAAAGTTTTGCTGATTTTAAGACCAAAAAAAATCTAATTCAGGCTGTCCATACTCAGCACCTTTTGCACTATACTGTGTTTGCCCAAAAGATGAAGGAATTCTTTCTGGCTTGAGGATATAATGAATACTCCATTTGGGAAGTAGCATTTTCATTTTAGCCGGTCCTTGAAGGGTAGATGGTATTTCAAGTGTCAAGGATTTAAGCAGGACAGTGGGGAGAAGAGAGAATGGAGGGAAAATTCCAGGCACAGGATACAGAACAATCAAAGCAATGCAAACTGAAAAAGAAAGGACTCTTTTGATACCAGTGAATAGTCCAGTTTGAGCTGAGAATTAAGGGTCATTTTGAAGGAGAGTGTGTGATAATAAAGGTAAACTGGAGTCAGATCATAGATGGCCTTGACCACCAAGATAAGTGCTTTGGACTGTAATTGGTAGTCGATGGGGAGCCATTGGAAGTTTTTATAGGGAAATGATGTGCTCAGAGCTGTTCTATGCATTAGGAAGATTAATTTGTAGCACTGCACAAGATGGATTGGAAGGAGTAGAGACTAAAGGCAGGGAAATCAGTTAAGAGGCTATCATAATAGTCCAAGCAGGAGGTAATGAGGCACTGAATTAGGGCGGCGGCAGCAAAGATGGAAAGGGATGGACAGATGAAAGATATTTTGAAGGTAGAAACTACAGGGCTCGGTTATGGACCACACGTTGGGGTGAGAGAAAGAGAGACACTCAAGACAGAGCAAACATTTCACATTTGAAGAACAAGCAAGATGGTGGTATCATTAACAAAAATGGGGTGGGGGGCGGACAACAAGGTGGTGCAGTGGATAGAGCCCCACAGATAGAGTACCAGCCGTGGAGCTAGGAGGACCTGAGTTCAAATCTGGTCTCAGACACTAGACCCTTACTAGCTGTGTGACCCTGGGTAAGTCAGTTAACCCCACTGCCAAGCAAATAAAAAAATAATTTTTTAATAGGGAAGTCAGGAAGAAAGACAAGGTTTTTGGTTGAGATAAGGTTATTTTTAGACGTTGTGAGTTTAGGAAGCCAACAGGACACGTTAAGTGGAGATTTTAGAAGACAGCCCAAAATTCTTATCCGGAACTTACAAGGAAGGTCAGAGCTGGAGAGAGAGATTTGGGAACCATCTGCAGAGAGTTGACAGCTAAAGTTATAGGGTTAGATATAGGGTTCTCTCCTAGGGGGAGAGAACAAAGAGAGAGAAAAGTATAGAGGAAAGAGCCTTAGAGAAATATTCACAAGAATGGTGTGGAAAGAGGAAAAGGGAATCAATTCAAGTCAAATCAACTCTACTCCACAAGAGTTCATTAAGCAGCTCTTATATAGTTAGCGGCAGCTAGGTGGCACAGTGGATAGAGCGCTAGGATTAGTCAGGAAGACTCATCTTCCCAAGTTCAAATCTGGCCTCAGACACTTACTATCTGTGTGACTTAACCCTGATTGTCTCAGCTACCTCATCTGTAAAATGAACTAGAGAAGGAAATGGCAAGCCATTCCAGTATCTTTGTCAAGAAAACTCCAAATGGAATCACAAAGAGTTGGACACAACTGAAACAACTGAATAACAACAACAAATTGCAGGCAAGGTTCCACACATGCATGAGTAGTAGAGAATACTGGTGGTGGGGGCGGGGGGAGTCCAGGGGTGTGCTATGCTTTCAGTATGCAGAGACAAAAATTAAGCAGTTCCTGCCCCGGAACCAAGCCCTGGAGTACTTAAGCTCCCAGAACTCCTGCCTGGGGCCCTACTGACCTGATTGGTAGTTACCTCAACCTTGAAGTCCTAGAAGCTCCAGGCTCACTTAACTCCTCTGCAATCTCTCCAATGGCTGTCATGCCACTCCTAGTGAACTCACCCCCCATTTTCCATTTCTTGAACCATAATCAAATCAACTCTATTACTCCTAGAAATTGTTCCTAGAAAGAGTCTTTCAATCTAGTTCCCTATGGCTCTGCTCTCCTTCCCTCTAACTTTCCAAACCAAAATACCCATCCCTGGCCACCACTCGCTGACATGAATTGTCTCCCGGTATTCAATTGTAAGCTCCTTGAAAGTAGGAACTGTGTTCATCTTTGTATGTGTATCCCTAGCCCTTAGAATAGTGTTTGGCACATAGTAGAAGTGTTCAATAAATGCTTTTTCATTCAACCAAGGAATCTACCAGGAGGAAACATGAATATAGAGAAATAAGTAGAAAATATATGCAAAGTAATTTGTGTGGAGAAGAGAGAGAAAAGAACTTACAATTCGGGGAATCAAGAGAGATCCCTGTAGGAGGTGATACTTGAGCTGAATCTTGAAGGGAACCATGGGCTCCAAGAGTTAGGGTTGAGGAGGGATAGTATTCTAAACTCAAGACATGAAGACAGCGGATGGAAGGTCATGTACTAGAACAGCAAGGAGGCCAATTTGACCAAAAACTTGGAATATTGTTACAGAGAACAGCATATAATCTGCCTGGAAAAATAAGCAAGAAAGGATTGGTTTCTTTTGAAAATGCTTGTAGACAAGATGGTAAAGTTTGGGCTGGATTATGGTAGAACTCTAAGGTAGATTCGTAATGGGTTGAACAATCTCATTCAAAAGGTGATTAATGGCTGTATGACTTGTTGAGGAGAGATGACCACTGAAAGGTCACATGGTACTTCCTTTGAACCTGTCATGATCAACATTCCAATCTATCACTTACATCATTTCATAGAAGTCGTGTAGATCAGATGTGCAGATGATACAAACCTGGGAAGGAAAGTAATTTTGTGGATGACAGAAGGGAAAAATCAAAACCAAGGTGATAGGCTAGAACACAGAGAGAAAAAAATACTATCACAATGAAATTTAACAGACATAAATGTCAAATCCTGTATTTTGGTTGAAAACTGATTACACAATTACAGTCTAGCAGAGATTTGGCTTAATATTGATTCATATTAAATAGACCAGGAATTTTAATTGGCCGCAAGCTTAATATGAATTAGCAGTGTGATTTGGCTGCTTAAAAAAACTAATGCAAACTTAAGCTGAATTAATAGAAGTATAGTATCCAGATTTATTAGCCTCATGCACCAGCTGATCAGTGTTCAGGATTGAATTGCAAGGTGCTAGAAGTGATTTATATGAGAGATGTACAAGGTTAGATATGTTTACTGAGAGATACACAGGAACAGGTGGAAATCAGCAACCCAATAGTGCATTTCTACCGTCCATGAAGTAGTCATTGGCTCAGCCAGCCCTGAGCCTCAGCCTGCTGTAATCTGAGGTACTGGCCCCCTGCTGAGCCCAGCCTCCTGCAAGAGAGAGGCTTTTGTGCCCTAAGAGTATTGAATGGAAAAATATTGTCAGTACCCTCATGATACCTCCCATCTTGTACAAGCTACCACGGGACGAGGCAGATGCTGGAAGAAAATTATGAAGTGAGGGGAGTAAGGCATTGAGGGTAAATTTTGAGTGCCTGCCACACTAGAGATTATGGACTTGGGCCTTCTAAACCAAGATATGAGTTACTAACTTTCTGCAGCTCAACATATAGACCTGGTAAGGAATAGTCCCACTGTATAAAGAGGTGATCATGCCTCTTTATTGTTCATTTGTGAGCACATTTCAAGAAGGAGGGTGTCCAAAGGAGGATAAATAGATAAATAGGATGGAAAGGAAATAACCCCCTCATTTTACAGATGAAGAAACTGAAGAACACAGATGTGAAGGACTTGCCCCAGGTTATATAGTCATTAAATAGCAGATGGAGCTTGAATCCAGGTTTTTTTGCTCCAAGAGATGTGTTCTCTGCCCTCACAATGTTGACCCCCTGTGGAATTGGGGATGTTTTGCTTGGGGAATAAAATATTTGAGGGGAACATTCTAGAGCAAAGGTTCTTAACCTTTCATGTGTGAGCTAGTGTTTTCTCATATATATTTTGATAAATGTCTTTTTTAAAAATTGATTTTTTTTTTCTGTAATCTTATGTATGTTCTTTAAGGGTCTATAAACCTTCACCAGGCTGTCAAAGGGGACCATGACACCAAAAAGTTTAAGAATCCCTGCTCTGGAGTCTTTCAGTGTTTGGAGGGCTGTTATGTGCTCTAGAGAGTCGATTTGTTTCTTTGTGACTCCAGAGAGCAAAAGTAGGATCAATAAACAGAAGTTAAAAGGAGACAGATTTCAGTTGAAGTCAGAGCTTTATTACAGCTATAGCCTCCAAGAGCCTCACAACAACCTCGTGATGTAAGTACTGCAGCTAACATCGTCCCCATTTTACAACTGAGGCAAAGGACCTTCATAGAGTTTGGGTGGTTTGCCCATAGTCACACATCCAGCAAGTGTCAGAGGTAAGATTCGAACTCAATTCTCTCCCAAAGCCAAGTCCAGTGCTTGTTCAACTACACCACACAGCCCTCTGTAATATAAATGGCCTGTATCAGTAGGTTTTATGCATTAAATTTTTATTTATTGAAATGTAAATAGTTGCAAAGCAAGACTGGCCAGTTTATTAAAGAATACTTTCATACAGTTTACTTTTCACTGTTCTGTTCTGGCATACTTCTAACGATATCAGAATCATCTGGGTCAATGATAGCCAGTGTACATACTCTGTAGTACTTCTCACATGCTGGACCCAATTCAGTGTTGTTGCCACTGTAGTGATGTACTCCAGTTTGGTCAACATAGCATAATATTCAATCTCTGATTTCCTTAAGGTTGGACAATTGTTGGCCAAGATAACCATTTTGGCTTTGCCTTATCTGATCATTTTCAGGGTCTGTTTGTAGCCTAGCACGTATTTGCTGCTTTTCATGACCAGCTGGAATCTCCAGGTGATGGACTCCAGTGACGTTTTTGTCTTCTTTGCAGCCACCATCTTCCTGCCTTCAGCACAGGAGAACCCTCAGCCAGAGACTTGCCACCAAGATGGCCAGGAAGTGAGAAAGACTGTATTAATATTCAGTATTAAGTTAATGATAAATCATTTCATTTTTAAAATTTTTTGAAGAAATGAAAGGAGGAAGGTAAACTTTTACTTATCAAAGAATAGTGCCACTTGAAGCTGGGGCAAATGAGTACTTTTCACCTCAATGAGGCAAATCCTCCCCAAGGGCAGAGCTCAGTTGATTTTAAAGAACCACACCAATTACCTCCTGTTTGACTCCACTGTTGGAGGCAAAAATCTTCTGCATTGTAATAGTAACAACAGGAGTTCATATCTATGTAATACTTTAGTACTTTAAGGTTTGTAAACAACTTTATTTACATTAACCTGTTTGATCCTCACAACAATGCTATGAGATAGATTATTATATTATACATATTATATCATATTATATTACATTATAATATATTGTATTGTATTGTATTATATTATATTATATTATATTATATTATATTATATTATATTATATTATATTATATTATATTATATTATATTATATTATATTATATTATATTATATTATATTATATTATATTATATTACCCATTTTATTGATATGGAAACTGATCCTCAAAAAAGGTTAAGTAACTTTCCCAGGGTCATATATCTAATAATTGTTGGAGGTGAGAAAAGAACTCAGGTCTTGTCTGACTTCAAGTTCACTGTGATGTGTTCACTATGCAATACTATCTCCATCTTGCCTAGGACTCCTCCTTCCCAGCTGAGGTCAGTGCTATGTCTTCTGACTTAAGTGACCTCTGAACTCCCTGGGTAGCCTCACTTCTATGCTAAGGTTCATCTTCCACTAGAACCCTGAGGGATTCTGGCTGGGAAGACTCTGACCTTGGCCTTGACATACCACGGTACCTAGAGTCAGTGTACACACGTAAGAGACGTACAGTAAATATAAGTAGCCTTAGAACCAGAGGCTAACCTTATGAACAAAAAAGTGTCCTATACTTTGGAGACCACTCAGGAGGAATCTATGAATGTATCTTGTACCCCCACCCAAAGGCAACCACAGCTTCTCCTTATGAGCATTCAATTTCATAAGACTCAAAACATTTTTTAAAGATTTACTTACAAATTACTGGACACAGAACAAACTCCTTTAAGCTTACAGAAAGTCAACAGATCATCCTCCCTCCACCTCACTCTGTCTCATTCCCTTCTCCCCTCAACCTGACACCAGTGGATAAGTCTCCCCAAAGAGATCTGCATAGTCTCTTGTGACTTTTGGGACTTCCCTGGAAGTAGCCTCAACAAGGAGGAAGGTGAGGGTCTGCTGCTTCCCATCATGCTCCATTTCCTCTAGCTGCCCTCCATTTCTAGCAGGTAGCTATAGTAGGAAGGATTCAGAAACTCCCATCACTGGGCTTAGATCCTTGTACCAATCTTCTCTACAGCTCCATCCCCTGTCATTCTGGCTCTAAAACCTACAATTTCTGTAATTCTACTTCTTGTAGCTCAGGTGAAAAGTCTCAAGACCACATAATACAAGGCACAAGGGGACAAGAGCCATTTAGCCTAGAGAAGAAGAAACTTTGGGAGGACATTGAAGCTGCCTTCAAGTAAGCATTAAAGGACCATGAAGTGGAAAAGGGTGCCTCCAAAAGGCAAAACAAAGAACAATGGGTGGAAGTCACAGAGAGATGTGTTTCACCTTGATATAAAGAAAAACTTCTTAACAATTACAACTGTTCAAAAGAGGGATGAGTGCCTTGGAAGACAGTGAGCTCCCTCCTCACTAGAGGGATTTAAGCAACAGCCAAAATATGCTCTTGTCTGGGATATTACGTAGGACATTCTTGTTCAGGTGAATGAGGTAGCCTCACGGGTCCCATCCAACTCTGAAATTCTGATTCGAATTATGCTGCCATGACCAGATCTGCCACCCTTCAGCAGATGGCACTAGTTTTCTTCTCAGAGGACCATTGCTCTAACCACTGATACATACGAAGCATCCTCTCTAGAGGTCCTTCTTCTCTTGGACTGCGCAGCAACTGAAAGAAACAGAGCTTAGGGCCATCCTCTGGCTTCTGGCCTTTTGGAAATTTTCATTTGTATATATGGATCCCACAGTCACTCCCCTCTCTCTCAGAAGCCACCAGGTGTCAGGGTGCTATGGAAATGCCCCCACTATTCAAATAAGTCCTTATTCCCATTTCTATGGAGTGTTATGGGAAGTCAGTATCATTTGCTTCTTCTGTCCCTCAATTACTACATGGCACATCTCCTACTTTAATCAGCATCAGACCCACACTGATCTTGTAGTTAGAGAAAGGACCATAAATAACTGTCTGATTCTCCCTCCTTCCCCATACTTAACAGGGCAGTGGGCTGGGTTATTCAAATTACAGGGGACTTCTTAGTGAGATTTCCAAAAGGGAAAGAGAAAGATCCACTTACTCCCAATGAAGGCACAGCATGGAGAATGAATATTCACCATTTTCCCTATCTATGTTGATTTTCTACCCAAAGTATTCTTTAAGTCTAAATTTGATTTTACTGGAAGAGGTGAAGTGAGGGGAAAGGAAGGTAGAATTCATTCCTGAGAACTTTCTGTAAGCCAAAAGGAGGGAGGAAAAAAGTGTCGAACTTGGGTTAAAGATAAAATTCAAGCCAGGCTGGATACGCCTCTGGCGATCGCTTCATGACAGTCCAACTAATAATATTGAGCACTGTCATTCTCAGTTGGGAACATCTTTGGCTGACCTGCTCTGAGAGGCCTCCTTCCTGACTTTCTTCCTTAAAGACACTAATAGATTTTCTTTAGCTGCAGGCACAGCAAACCTCTGCTGGTTTAAACTAATGTAAAAGTATTAGGAAAGATTGTCCCTGGGACTTCTCCCTCTCTTTCTCTTTTTCTTTTTTCTTTCTTCAGAGCAAAAGGAAGAAAACGGATGACCTAAATCTGCCAGGCCCCTTCAAAAAGGAGGCACATGCAGGGAGGAACACATTAGCAATCCACACAGCTCATTTAATTATTATGAAAAATGCCACAATTGTTAAATGACTAGAATATACACTGAATAAGAATTCGGTGCTTACGGTCTCTCCTGCATTTACCCACAAACAGATACAGTAGTTTTAAAACACAAATAAATCTTTCCCAATGTAAACAATTATGCAGGACACACACAAATTACTCTTAGAGAGTAGACAGGCATCTACTAGAGAGCTGTATTCTGAAATAACAATTTAGAGCACCCCCAAAAGCATCCTTTTGGAAGTGCAAATGGTACAAGTCAAAACTGAAAATAATACCTACTCCCGTTGAGTATCTTCATGGGAAAAATGGCATCAGAGATCATAGTATCATAACTTTCTAAACAGGCAGGACCTTAGGGGTCATCTAATCTCTGGACCTTATCAATCAAGAGAGCATGGAACAAGAAGAAATTCCTAAAACTTGAATGAATTAGCTCCCTCAGGGATGGATAAAGTTTTTCCTAACTGTCCAGACCAGAGTTGCTATTCCAGATGGGGAAATTTAGACATCAATGGGGTTGATGGTAAAATGGCCAGGGAGGAAAGCTACATGAGAATATGTCCAAATAAATAAACCAAGTACTAGGTAAATTGCCTGAAGTTACACAAGAAACAAATTGCAGAGTTAGGGATTGAAACCAAATCCTCAAACTCCAAAATCAACCCTCATGGCACTGTACCACAATAGACAATAGTATATACTCTATATACACAATACACACATGCACAAAAATCACAATATACAATAGTATATATTCTATTGGATAATCTATACTCTATTGAATGAATGAGTAAAAGAATGAATGAATGAATGAAAATGTATTTGTTAAACACTTACCAAAGTGTCCGGAAAATATTTATGGTACTCAGCTCTGAGTATACAAATACAAAGTGACATAGTCTCTGACTTCAGGTAGCTTATATTCTAATAGGAGGAAACCAACAATACATAAGTAAGAGTGGTGTCCAGTGAAGGGAGTATAAGGAGAGTTCAGAGATGTGAGTTTAAGGCTGTCAATGGACACAACCTTTCAGGGAACAATGGTATTATGCTAGAATTGATTTGATTACTGAGCTCAGAACAAGAGGTGGAAAGTGGCAGTGGGGAATAGGGAGATGGCAAGATGGTAGGGGTTGACAACTAGATGGCATATGACACACCTATAGCCAAGAACTATGTCAAAATATAGAAACAAATTCAATAAGTTGTGTTGAATTGACCAGTTACTAACCAGTCATTGGACTCAGTTACACTAAGATTTTTAAAAATGCTTCTCCTCCCCACCTCCCCCATTTATCTGAGGGAGAGGTGCAATATTCACAGAATCACAGAATTTGAGAGTTGGAAGGACCTCAGTGGACATCTAGACTAACCCATACCCAGAAAGAATCCCCCCTATAATTGTCAAATGCTCACCCAGGCTTCGTTTGAAGACCTGCAATTAGGAGGAACCTGCTACTTCCCAAGGCAGTCTGTCCCACTTTGGGAAAACTCCAGTCACCAGGAAACTTTTCCTTACATCAACGCTGAACTTGTATCTTTGCACCTTCCACCCACTGTTCCTGGTTCTACTCTCCAACACAAAACAGAACACTACTAAACCCTCCTCCATGTGACAGTCTTTCAGATACTAAAAGACAATTGTCACACCAACTCTCTTCTCTGGGCTAAACAGGCTCGGTTCCTTCCGCTGATCCTCACACAACACAGACTCTTTTCCATCCTGCTTGCCCTTGTCTGGACACTCTCCACATTATCAATGTTCTTGAACCATGGTACCCAGGACTCCACATAATACTTCAAAAGAGGTCTGATGAGGGCAGGGAATAGTAAAATCATCACTTCCCCATTCTTGGAATCTATAATCCTCTTAATGCTACTAAAGATCACATTAGCCATTTTGACTGCCATGTCACACTGTTGATTAATATTGAGCTTGCCATCCACTAAGAAGACTAAGCAGAAAAACTGCTATCTTATAATGCCTCCTCTATCTTGTATTTGGGAAGTTGATTTTTTTGTAACTAAGTGTAAACTTTGACAACTAATTCTATTGAATTTTGTTTTGTTTAATTCAACTTTCTCTCAGCTTGCTCTCAACTTTCAAAATCTTATTGGTTTCTGACTGTCATTGAGTGGGTTAGCTATCCTTCCCAACTTTGTGTCATCTGCAAATTTGATGAGCATATCATTTCTGCCTTTATCCAAGGCCTTAATAAAAATGTTAAACAGCACAAGGTCAGTACAAATCCCTGAGGCACCCACTAGAGACCTCTTGCCTCTTCAACCTTGAACTATCAACATGAGGAAAACTCACAGGAATATTATAGTCAAATTCTGAAACTCCCAGCTCAAGGGTAAAATATTACAAGCAACAAGAAAAGAAACAATCTAAAGAGCAGGCAGACTTAAGAAAAACCTGGAAAGACTTATATGAATTGATGCTGAGTGAAGTGAGTAAAACCAGGAGAACATTGTACACAGTAACAGCCATATTATGTGATGACTAACTTTCATAGACTTGGCTCTTCTCAGCAATGCAACGATCTAAGACATCTCCAAAAGACTCATGATGGAAAATGCTATCCACATCCAAAGAAAAAACTATGGAGTCTAAATGCAGATCGAAGCATACTATTTGCTCTTTTTTGTTGTTGTTGTTTTGTTTTGTTTCTTCTCTCTCATGGTTCCTCTCATTGGTTCTAATTGTTCCTTACAACACGACTAAGGAAAATAAAGTTATTATGGTATGACCTATTCTTGATGAAATCATACTGACTCTTTGTAATCACAACTTCCTTTCTAGAAGTTCACCAACCATCTCTTTAATGATTCATTCTAAAATTTCCTCAGGAGGCAAAGTTTATTGGCTATTCTGTCATCCCTGTTGATGAACATTCGTTAAGTATGTGTCACCTTCACAGACCAATACCAATTGGTCCAACATCAAACCCTTACTCCAGTCATTTTGCAGTGAAAATTTGAGACACAAAGAGGTTGAATGACTTTTCCAAGGTCACCCAGCTGGTAAGGTCAGGTTCAAACTCATTTGCACATTCCTGGAGAGAGTTCTAGTAATGACTTAATTCCCTTTTTTTGAAAAATTTGTTAAACATCTTCTATGTACCAGTATTCTTGTAGACATTGTGGTAAACACAAATCAATCAATTATCCAGTTTTTTGAGTCTGAGTCTACTTAGGTATGCAATTAACCAGCATAAAAATTGAGCATATTGGAAGCAAAAGCCATTTTTATTTAGTTTTCTATTTGAAAATCCAGCAATATCATCTCTGCTTAAAATGCTGACCAGACAGAGAATGGGACAAATAAAATGAGGTAATGTTTTGTTTACTCTAGAGCTCAGAAATGCTCTATTTTCAATAAGCAGGAGGATACCACACTTCATCTAGCTGCCAAAGTGATTTTTTTTAAAGTGTTGCTCTGACAGTTCCACCCTGCCTGCTCAACAAACTCCCATACTTGCCCATTACTTCCAGGGCCAAATATAAAGTCCTTTATTTGGCTTTTAAAGCTCTTCACAACTTGTCCTCTTCCTAGCTTCCCAGTCTACTTACATTCCACTCCCTTCCATGCACTCCATCCGGAACATCTGCTGCTCCTTAGACACATCCTCCATCCTGATCTTCATGCCTTTGTACCGACTATTTCTCCCGCCTGCAATCCTCTACTTTCCAAATCCTAACTTTTAGAAAACCTGCCTTCCTTTAAGACTCAGAGCAAGCACAGCCACTTCCAAGAGGCCTTTCCTGGTCCCCTCATCTCTTTTAAGATTCTCTTCCATCTACTCTGTATCTGTCATGTATGTTCTGATCTATATATGTTGTCTCTTCATTAGAATGTAAGCTCCTTGAGGGCAGGAACTGTCTTTGTTTTTTCTTGATTTTCCCCAGAGCTTAGCACATAGAAAACACCTAATAAATATTTTTATATGACTGAGGGGGACAGTACATGTCTGAGGAAAGGGGCCTCCATTAAACAAGGATGAGGGGACGAGGGAGTGGCATGCCATGCCAAAGGCACAAAGACTAGGGAAACCAGTGACAAATTTCACCCACTTCATAACTTTGTCAAGGGCCAACTTTGGTTGCTCTACTGGATATCTCAGGTTGCGCTGCTCAGATTCTTCACCTCACTGACATCAGTGCCCATCATGTTTCAGGCTTTGTCAACCTCTGTCACAATGTCCATATTGAGAACAAAAATGAGCTGGTGGAGCCACCAGAAAAAAAAAATCAGCTCAGATATAAGGATGGGATATTTTAAAATAAGCTAAAATTACTGTAACCTATTCAACATGACTTCCACCTCAAAAAGAATTTCCTAACAATCCCTCCACATGTTACTCAAGGGCCACCTAAAAAGCTATGTCCTGTACATGAGCGGTAGGTCACTCGCTGAAGCCTGCATTATGTATCATTTCAGCTTTGACAGAGCCCATTTTTCATTCTGGGAGGGTTTCACATGATAGAAATGTTTGAAGCCAAATGGACCAAGGAAAAGAAAATAGCAGTTCATATTGTTGGAGGTCTGGCTCTCTCACTAGTGAAACTTCCCCCATGATGCTTATTGAAATTTTGAGTCTCATTCCTAGCTTCGGTGCTCAGGGCAAATCTCTGTCCATACCATTCAGCCATCCTCTACTCTTGTGAAAGAGTCTTCCAGTGATTGAGGGAAGGGATGAATAGGGGTCTTACTGTCTGTTTGAGGTTTTGTACTCGTATTTCACACTGCAGGCTCTTCATCCCAGCCAAGCTGACCTAATTGCTGTTCCGTTAATTCAGTATTCCATTTCCCGCCACTGCGCATTTGCACAAGCTGTCTCCTACACCTGAAATATGCTCCTTCCTATCTTTGCCTCTTAGAATCCTTAACTTCCTCCAAGGCTCAACTCAAGCACCAACATATATAAAACCTTCTGAAGTTGCTGAAGGAGACACAATGGCTGAGAAGGGGAAATAGGTCCTTCCATCATCTTTCATATAGATCATCTCTGTCTTTGTTTGTGCTATACTATTCAGCTAAATGAACAAAGCCAACGGAATTTTTAGGCCCTTACGATTTTCGAAAGCTACTTGCAAAACTGGACATCTCTGACTCCTTACTTCCCTGGTTTCCTTCAAGTTCCCACTAAAATCTCACCTCTTACAGGAAGCCTTTCTTGATCCCCCTTAGTTCTAGTGCCTTCTCTCTGTTGATTTTTCCCATTTCCCCATCCTCTACATAGCTTGTTTATACATAGCTATTTCAATATTGGCCTCCATCAAACCGTGAACTCATGGAGAGCAAAGACTGTCTTCTGCCTTTCTTTGTATCTCCAGCACTTAGCACAGGTAGTGGCACATAGTAGGAGCTTAATAAATGATGATTGACTGATTGGTTTATATTCAGTCTTCCAGACAGATCTCTTTTTTTCCCTTTGGGTTCTGTATTTATTCTGCCATTGCTGTAGTTAGCCAAACAAAGGGATATTAATTGCTGGATAGAAAAGTAAAATCCATGCCTCCCCAAATTGTGCTCACCTCTTCCTCATCGTAGCATTTCTTTGCAGCGGGCCTTGCACGCTGCGGAAGGCCAGAGCAAATGTTCTTTGGTAGCAGTGATAAATGAGTCCACTCTCTTCGGAGACTTTGTGTTTTCCAATCGGTTAAAAGCAAAATTCCAAAATGTTATTGGAGTAGCTAGCAGCTAGTTCTGCTCCATTTAATCACATTATCTTGAGGACAGAGAGGGTAAGAGAGAGGTTAGTTTAGTTGCTTTTTTTGGTTTTGGTTTGTTTGATTTTTTATTGCAGGAAATCATACAGACAAAGGGTAGTAGAAAAAATTAGCCAAAAGTTTAAAAGAAAATAACTGACTAGAGTCAAGACATCTTTCTATACTCCATATTTCAAATGTCTAATAGGTACCATTCTCTGCACTGGTTTAGTTTTAAAACTAGCTAAGAAAAAAATGTTACATTATGGTTTTTGGATAAGGACTAGTACTGTCATACTTGACTGCAGTCTGTTATTTCCTTGCAGACTCTTGGAATTAGAAAGAACTGAATTGAAACCCTGTCTCAGACATGTACGAACTGCATGTGACTGCAAGTCACTAAATTCTCAGTGCCCTATGCATCTCTTTAAGACAACAAGGTGAAGAAGTTGTTGATTTGCATTAGGAAAGTGAGTTTCTTTTTTCTTTGAAGACAATTGGGGTTAAATTACTTGCTCAGGGTCACACAGCTAGTAAGTATCTGAAGTCAAATTTGAACTCAGGTCCTCCTGACTTCAGGGCTGGTACTGTATCCACTGCACCACCTAGCTGCTACAGGAAAGAGAGTTTCCACAGCACAAGTTCCCAGACTCTGGTGAAATCATGGATCCAATCAAAAATTGATGTATATATATATATATACTCTACAACCACTAACAAGGTAAAGACTACAGAAAATCTCTTGGTCCAGCTCCTGGCTGAATTGTGAAAAAAAAGAAGCATAGAGCTGGAATGGGCCTTAGGGATCACCTCTTATCTATTATGTTGTAGGAATCATTATTATTATGAAGCTGTTATTAAGTCCAAATATGGCAATTCCACTATCATTGATAGGGAAGAAAACTTGAATTAGAAATTTTGACAGATCTTTTCCAGTTTTCATCTTATGATTGTTCTTCTTTTAATTTTGGCTTTAAGTACTGTCATGATGGTTTGGTTTTCTTGGAGCTCTCACCAAGTTTCTGTTTAAAAATAACATTGTGATGATTGCATTGTTGCAATATTATAGAGCATTTTAAATTAAAATCATTTAAAAAGAAGTATTACATAGTGGGGAAAGTTCTGGATTTGAACTCAAAGGAGCAGGGTTCAAGCTTTGACTCTACCATTGACTACCTCTGTGACCTTGGACAAGTCATACTGGGCCTCAGTTCCCTCATCTATAAAATCAGAAGGTTAGACTAGATATCTTATCTTCAAAAGTCTCTTCTGGCTCTCAACCTACAATCTAAAATCATTTAAAAGACTTCAGCCTAACCACACAGGGAAAAAATGGGAATGTAGAATGCCTAGTGTTCAGATCATAATGTATAGATAAATGTACAATTCATAGAGTTGTTCCTTTGGGATGTTATTTCTTGGACACACAATAATAAGCTGGTCCCAGCACTAAACAGGAAGAGGAAACAAGATTAGGTTACCCTTAGGTAATTACATGGTACTTGTAATGACCCCAAGCTTCTCCCTGAAAATAAGGTTTATCTTTTTAATATCCATATTATTCCAGTGATACTATAGAATTAAAACTTCAAGTCACCATTGTCCAAAGGACAATGGAGAGTCACATATTATTCATGATTTGCAACATATTGCCAATGAATGAAATCGAATAATACTGTGCTGAAAGAAATTATAAAAGAGATGGGTTTCAGAAAAACTTGAAAAGACTTTATTAACTGATGCAGAGTAAAGTGAGCAGAATCAGGAGAACAATTTATACAGTAACAGCAATATTGTAAAGATAATCAACTTTGAAAGAGGAAACAAAACTCAACAGAAGAGAAAAAAAATGATAATGATTCAACTTCCATACTTCTTTCTTTGGATGTGGACAGCATTTTCCATCACGAGGCCTCTGGAGCTGTCTTAGGGTTCAGTTTAACACTCTTAGTCATTGCATAACGTGGCTGTTATTGTGTGCAACGTTCTCTTAGTTCTGCTCACTTCACTCAGCATCAGACCATAGAAGTCTTCCCAGGTTTTTCTGAAGTCAGCCTGTTGATCATTTCTTATAGCACAATATTATTCCATTACATTCATACACTACAACTTGCTCAGCCACTCCTCAATTGATGGGCATCCTCTCAATTGGTTGTTATTTTTTACTTACAACTTCACTAATGTGAAAATATGTTTAATAGGAATGTAAATGTATATATGAGATTGTGCATCGTCTTGGAGAGGGTGGTGGGGAAGAAGGGTGAGAAAAATTTTAAACCCAAAAGCATATGGAAGTGATTGTTGATAAATCAAAATTTAACAAAAGGTAATCAACTTTGAAAGACTTAGTAGCTTTGATCAACACAATAACCAATCACAGTTTAAACTGACTTATGATGAAACATGCTATCTGCCTCCAAATAGAGAACTGATGTACTCAGAGTACAAATGAAAACATATTTTTTCTCCTTTCTTTTGCTTTTTTTTTTTGGAACACAGCTAATGCAGATTTTTTTTTAACATGAATATACACATATATATTGGTTTTGTTTTTCTTGCTCTCTCAACGGGAGAAGGGCAGAGGAGGGAGAGAATTTGGAACAAATAAAATAAAACTTGATTTTTCTAAAATATATACATATGTATTCATGTATATTACCAATGAGAGGATATGGAGAAGTGACATAAAAGATGTCATCAGACAGATGTATGACCAGAAAAGGAGGCAGACTGGTCTTGTGATAAGAGCAAGAAGTCACCAATAGACCACTACCACTGTCAAGAAATCTAAAGGAAAGTCTACAGCCGATTAGACAAAAGTCACACAAGAGGAGAAGGCAGGGATGTGTCACAATCTTCATGTTGCAGGGAGTAACTACCCTGACGGATCACAGATCCAAAGAGTTATCAAAGTAAGGTGTTGTTATCTGTTTCATACATGGTAGTAACTAGAGCAAGGAAATTGGAGCTTTACACCAGGGTTTAGATGTACCTAAGGGCAAGAAATTTGCCCTAGGGTAGTAAATGTAAAGGCCCACTTATAACTTTGCAGTATCTAAGGAAGAAGGTTGGGAAAGAGCCTGGAGATGGGGCAAAGGTGGAGCTGGTGACAGCACAGTGGCATTTCTCAGGTTAGGGAGGAGAGAGGGAAAAGTTCATGCTTCTGGGATGCTGGCTAGGGGTACAATCTGTCTCCCTGCCTGGGAAAAGGAAATAACACACGTATTAGGCAACTCAGAGACCAGATAGGGGGTGTGAAAGAGTCCCCTACCCACATTATCTCAGAGAGATAAAAAGTCCTTCAGCCAGGACAAGGTAAATAAGAAAGACGATGACTCATTACTGAGGCTGGTACTGGAAGATGGTGGCTTCCTGGGCACCACTCTGCCTCCACATTCAGGAGAACCTTTCCATTCCCTCAAAGTTTTGCCCTCCCCCAAATTCCCCAATTTTTCCAGTGGAAGTTGAACAAGAGAACTGGATTGAAGGCATGGGCCATTCTGTGAGATGAAAGATTAGTGGGTGAAGTGTTACAGGACCTCGGGACACTGGAGTAAGGCTGTCCTAGGAAGAAGAAAATACTTTTCTGGTTCAGTACTGCTCCAAGAGAGAGTCAATGGGGAAAGGACACTGTAAGTAAGGCAAAGAATGCCACTCAGCCCTGCTGGAGGGCTATGCCTTCCTATGGATTAATCTACTCTTCTACTTAGGAATCTTTTTTTTTTTATTTCTTGCCCTCCCAAACTACTCAAATTTTCTCCTACAGAGGAATGGGGAGGGTGAAAGGAAGAGGGCAGGGAATTAAATCCTGATTAGAGAAGGACCAAGGGTCCCCACCTCCCTGCTTTGCTTCTTGTCTTGAATTATGAAGTGAGGATCACTAATCTAGAAAGGACTATGCTCCCAAGATTCAATTTCTCCCTCCTCTGCCCCTCCCCCCCACCATGCAAATTTCAACAACTTGACTGAAAGAATAATGAACTGAGAGTTAGGAGATCTAGGTTCTAATCCTGGCTCTGAAACTAATTCCTGATTTCTATTGACTCCTCTGTAAATTGAGGGGGTTGAACAAAGCAGTCTCTAAGATCCCATCTATCTCTGACAAATTGTGAGCCACTGAAATATGCATTCCATTTGTCTCCGATTAGCTCAGCCTCATTTCCATTAAGAATTGAACATCCAAATAAAAATTAAACACCTCTGAGGTACCACCTCACACCTATCAGATTGGCTAATATGATAGAAAAAGAAAATGACAAATGTTGGAGGGGTTGGAAAAATTGGGACACTAATGCACTGTTGGTAGAATTGTGAATTGATCCAACCATTCTGGAGAGCAATTTGGAACTATATCCAAAGGGCTATAAAACTGTGCATACCTTTTGACCCAGCCATACCACTAGTAGGTCTGTATCCCAAAGAAATAAAAGAAACAAGAAAAGAACCTCTATGTACAAAAAAAATATTTATAGCAGCTCTTTTTGTGGTAGCAAAGATTGAAAAATGAGGGGATGCCCATCAGTTAAGGAAAGACTGAACAAGTTGTGGTATATGATTATTAATATGTTGTACTATAAGAAATGACAAGCAAGATGCTTTCAGAAAAACCTGGGAAGATGTATGTGAACTGATGAAAAGCAAAGGGAGCAGAACCAGGGGAACATTATACAAAGAAACAGTAATATTGTATGCCGATCAATTGTGAATGACTTAGCTAGTCTGAGCGATATAATGATCCAATACAATTCTGAAGGACTTAGGATGAAAAATGTCATCCACCTCTAGAGAAAGAACTAATGGAATCTGAATGCAGAGCAAAGAATACTTTTTTAATTTTAATTTGGGGGGGGGTTGGTCTTCATTTTCTTTTGCAACATGGATGATATGGAAATATGTTTTTCATGCCTCACATGTATAATCTATAACAAACTGCTTGCCTTTTCAAGGAGCGGGCAGGACATGGGAGAGAGGGAAAGAATTTGGAATTCAAAATTTTTAAAAATGAATGCTAAGGGACAACTAGGTGGCACAGTGGATAGGGCACCGGCCCTAATGTCAGGAGGACCTGAGCTCAAATCTGGACTCAAACCAAATACTTGACACTTACTAGCTTTGTGACCCTGGGCAAGTCACTTAACCCCAACTGCCTAAAAAGAATGAATGCTAAAAAATGTTTACATGTAATGAGAAATATTTAACAAAATAAATAAAAATGTATCAGGGAGGAGGGAAAGAATTGAACATGCCTTCCTCTGTAACGTTGAGCAAACCACCTCTTTTCTGTAAGGCTTCAGTCTCCTCATCTATAAAACAAAGGTACCTTTCAGCTCAACCATAATACTTTGAGGGTTTGGGGTAGCTGGCCATCAAGACCTTTCCACAAAAGCATCTTTCTGTTAGTTATGAAGATTACCACTCCATCCCACCCAGCTTCAGCAATCAGGCTTCTTAGATAACAAGTATGAAGAAACAATGAATGTAGTCACCAACGATAATTAATTAACAGAGAGAGCTACCAAAAGGTTTCTTTGAGTCAAGGTTGAGGATAAGGTAAGCAGCCTTTTTATCAGTGGTCTTAAAATTGTCCGGTGGTGTCTATCTTCACCCTCTTCCAATAGGGTGATATCCATCACACCCCACTCCAGGTAAGGGTATATTTCATGCCACTTGGCCCAAGATTTATTTGTGGTGCTCACCTTAGGTACCACAATTCCTAGCTACAGCTCTGCTGGTCAGATCACATAACTGAGGCTTACAAAAAGCAACTGTAACTTACAAAAAGAGGAACTTGATGTCACAGAAGCCAAAGGAGAACAGATTCAAAAAGGATGGGCTAATCCAGGGATGGGCTAATCAATCATATTAAGGAATATAAAGAAATTAAGAATAAAAGCAAAGGGGAAAAAAAAACCTTTGGATTTTGCTAAATGGAAGTCACTGGGAACTTTAGAAAGAAGACCCAGAGTGGAGGTGGGCCAGAAGCAAATGTGCATGAGGAGAAAAAAAGAAGGAAACAAGTATTTATTAAGCAGCTATTATATGCCACACACTGTGTTAAGTGTTTTACAAATATTACCCCATTTAATCTTCACAGAAACCCTGTGAGGTAGATACTGTTATGATCCCCATTTTCTAGCTAAGGAAACTGAAGCAGACAGGGGTTGAGTGACTTGCCTGGGGTCACACAGCTAGAAGTGTCAGAACCTGAATTTGAAATCAAGTCTTCATGACTCCAGGCCCAACATTCTATCCACTGAGCTACCTAGTACCCAGTGTTAGTACTAGATGGGATAATATGGCCATTTTCATTGGATACTCCAAAGGAAACTACCTGGGATTGAGAAGAGATGTGAAACTATGATATGCAAGTATAAGTTGAAGGAATTTGAGGATTTTAGCCTGGAGAAAAGAAAACAGAGGGGACATGATTTGTGGTCTTTAGGATGTTAGGTAAAAATTAGACTTTCTATGCTTGCCCCAGAGGGCAGGTCTAGAATTAACAAGTAGATTCCAGAGAGTTAATTCAGGCTTACTGTAAGGAAAAAATTTCTAAGAATTAGAACAATCCAAAAGTCCATTTGAGTTGCCTTGGAAGGTGTTGAGCCTTTCCCTCCCTCCTCACTAGAGGTTTACAAATGGAGCCTTGATGTCCACTTAAGAGAGATGTCGTAAAAAGAGACTCCCATTCAACTCTGGTTCCAACTTAAGTGCCTCTGGCTCTGTAATTAGAGCTATACAAAAATGGAACAGAGAGGAGTGAGCTCCCTGTAGCTAGAGGTCTTCAAATGAAAATTGGATAGTTGGATGTTGAAAGGGGGATTCATGATTTGTATAGGGGTTGGAATAGACAATCTTTGAGGGCCCTTCCAACTCTAACATTCTGATTCTATGAAATTTGATTCCATGGTTGTTTATCTATTATACCCAACCAGCTTTCTCTGCCACCATTTCTCCTGTCCACAATTATAAATCTGAAATCATGGCCCAACTTGAGCATAAAAACCAGTCATCATCTACTTGGTAAGAATACCTTAAAGGCTGTACCCTATGCTGGAAATGCTCTCCCTCCTGATATCCATCTCCTGATTTCCCTGGCTTCCTCCAAGTCCCAGCTAAAATCCCACCTTCCACAGGAAACCTTTTCTGATCCCTCTTAATTCTACTGCCTTTCCTCTGTTGATTTTTCCAACTTATCCTGTAATAGTTTATTTGTATGTAATTATTTGTATTCATCTCCTCCATTCAATTGTGAGCACCTTGAGAACAAGGACTGTCTTTTCCCTTCTTCATATCTCTAGCATTTAGCACAGTTTCGGACATATAGTAGGCAATTAATAAATGTTTTTTGAATGAATGACTGATGCATACCCTGGCCACACAAATTCCTGTGTGAGCCTTCCTTGCATGAGATCTAGGCCATATGAGTCCCTACTTTGTGTGCTTCTTGGGGTTGGGGAGGGGGCAGAGAGGGGAAGGAATGATTTTTCAATTCTTTTTTTTTTACTATGCTATTTTGTTAAATCCCTTTACTTGGAGCTAATTGTGTCCTCTGACTAATGAAAGTGAACACAATGGGGGGGGGGCTTATGAGCCATGGTTTTAGGTTACTGTAAGCCTTTAGACAACCTTGAACCTAGGAGAACCCTGTGTGAGAGGGTATACCCCATGTACTACTTCTGTAACAGACTGCTGGCCGATGGGAAACACTTTAAGACCCACATTAATGTAAATAAGTATTTATCATATCATTCTGTTGGATACAGGATCAAAATGAGAACACTGAGCAACAGCCAATGGGGAAATTTAGCATGAGGTTCAGGAGCAGAATTCTAAATGGAAGAAGGGAATACAAAACAGGAAGTCTGAAGAACAACTTTCCCACTTCATAAGTCTGCAAAGGGTCTAACCTGCTCAATGAGACTAAATAGACATATCTCCATTTTGAGTTCTGAACCACATCACCATGGGGTACTATGTGTTTAGTTTAAAAAGTGGTGGACTTAGGGGGCAGCTAGGTGGCACAGTGGATAGAGTACCGGCCCTGAAGTCAGGAGGACCTGTGTTCAAATACAGCCTCAGACCAAACACTTGACACTTACTAGCTGTGTGACCCTGGGCAAGTCACTTAACTCCAATTACCTAAAAAAAAAAAGTAGTGGACTTGGACAGAAGACTTGTGTGAATCCAGGTTCTGCTACTGACTGCCTTTATGATCATGGGGAAGTAAAAAACTCTCTGAACCTGTTTCCTCACATAAGAGAGTTGGACTACAGTAGTTCTAAATCCATTCTAGCTCTATATCCTATCCTCTCAAATACATTAGAATGAATTTGCCCAAGTTCAGACATTCAGAGACAAACCTGTCTCTCTTTATTCCCAAACTCTTTCCACTCCCATGCCAAAATGCCCTCCTCTGATGCAAATCTGATCTACTCACTCAACATTGCAGGAAGCCTGTCAGTCAATAAACATTTATTAAGTGCCTGCTATGTACAGGCATTGTGCTAAGTTCTAGGGATACAAAGAAAGGAAAAAGACCTCCCTTGCCCTTAAGGAGCTTATAATCTAGGAAGACAACATGAAAAAAGAATGAGAAAAGCAATGGGAGAGGGGAGTATGATGGCGAAATCCAGAGGAGTGCAATGCTGTGGAAAATGAACTGTAGCTGATCCGAGCTCCCTCCTTAAAGGGAAGTTCTTCAAAAGGAAGCCTCAGTTCTCTAATTAGAGGGAGTAAGGGGCTCCAAGGGTGGAAGCCACTGATGAGATGTGAGTTCCAGGGCAGATGTGATCTTGCAGGATGAAAAGGTTCTGGGGACATCGTGGAGACGTCCAGAGAAATGTAGCCATATAGGAAATGAATTGACTGGAAGGACATCCTGTCAGTATGGTAAGAGTTCTGAGAAACCCTAAATCATCATTATTCTCTAGTTTAAAAAAAATTTCCTAAGATCTGATCTTGAGGGCCATAACATTTTAACCCACAAATACAAGTTTTCTTGGTCAGGAACAAATCCATGCACCCAGGAGTTTATAACAGAATATCTGAATCTGTTATTTATAGGGTCATTGGGCAGAAGCCAAAAATATGATTTATAGCTAAGCTCTGACTGAGATTCACTGGGGTAATACATTTCATCATCATAGGCAGATGGCATTTGTTGCTCTAACAGGATTATCTCTTTTTCTCTCAGAATTCAGGAACCAGAATTAGATTTTCAGAGAATCCTCAAATCCGAGGGTTAGGAATGACCTTGAAAGGTCATCCAGTGTATCATCAATGACTACTTTGAAATAATTATGAAAGAGGGCAACTTTGTTCTCCATGTCTCCAACCTTCCTTTTCTGACTCTTTTGCCTACTCGCCTAAATTTCAAGTGTATCCACTATATTGCTCTTTCTCACTCAGCAAATGACTTTCCATAAGTCATTTATACCTTAATATAAATGTATTATCATGTTCAGGGTCACAAACACTCTGCAACATTTAGGGGCACTACTTCTTTTGGAAAAGTCAGAATTCAGCTGGAAATCCCCCTTCAGTTACTTATAAGGTGGTGACGAAAATGCAAAACAGCCATATAAGGCTTAGTGATATCTACTGTTGTTTCCATGTGTTTGGATACTCTCCATCCCCCCACTGCTATGTCAGATGAATTGGTGAGTCATGGAAGGAAGGAAGGAAGGAAGGAAGGAAGGAAGGAAGGAAGGAAGGAAGGAAGGAAGGAAGGAAGGAAGGAAGGAAGGAAGGAAGGAAGGAAGGAAGGAAGGAAGGAAGGAAGGAAGGAAGGAAGGAAGGAAGGAAAACCCACACAGAATTCTCCAGCATTCTGAGATAATCAGTGTCAGATTACCCAACGACAGTAAGAGTAAACTGTTCAAAACCATCACTAGCTGGCCTGATATTTGAAGACAATGATTACGAAGCCCCTAAGACTCTTCTATAAGTCAAATCAATAAGAATTTATTAAGTATCTACTATGTTCCAGGCACTGGGCTAAGTGCTAAGGATACAAACAGGTAGTGAGGTGGTCCAATGGATAGAGGTCTGGATTTGGAGTCATGAAGACCTGAGTTCAAATTACACCTCATACACTTCCTAGCTGTGGGACTCTGAGCAAGTCACTTCGTCACTGCCTGACTCAGCTTCCTCATCTGTAAAATGGAGAGAATAGCACCTACCTCCCAAGGTTGTTGTGAGGATCAAAAGAGCTAATATTTTTAGAGAGCTTTGCAAAACTTAAAGTGCTATATAAATGGTAGCTGTTATCTATTAAATAACTAATTACATAGTTACTATAACACACTTACATGTAAGACAACTGTGCATATATTTAGATAGAGGACACGAATTTCATGCAACACAAAAGCCAAGTTATACAATGGGAAGAACACTGACCCTAGAATCAGTGGACCTGAGTTCAAATCCAGCCTCTGATCCCTACTGTCTGTGTTATCTTGGGTAATCATTTACCTCTTTAGGCCTCGGTTTTCTCATCTATAAAATTAAGGTATTGAACTAGATGGCCCTGGAGATTCCTTACAGTGCTAAGTCTATGACCCTCTGATCTTATATATTATCATATTACATATATATTAGTATTATATGTTAATAATTATATAACATTATTAAATATGTAGACCACATGCAGAAATATATGTTCTACATGCACATATAGCAATAACAATGCATAAAATTACATATGGGAACATAAAGAAAAGGAATATATCAGAAAAAGCAAATTGCATAGCAAGCATATAAGTTATACACAACACAGTGATATACGCTGTGGTTATATACAAAACATGCATTACATGCATTAGGACATTCAGCGCTATCTGGCTACACAAGTTGTCATATCTGCCATTTTTCCT
This sequence comes from Phascolarctos cinereus, assembly GCF_003287225.1. NCBI lineage: Eukaryota > Metazoa > Chordata > Mammalia > Diprotodontia > Phascolarctidae > Phascolarctos > Phascolarctos cinereus. The sequence goes on from NW_027556098.1 coordinate 142,732,572, forward strand.
AGAGTATCGTTAAATTTATTCCCTGGTTGCCCAAAAGCCCCAAGAAGTAGGAATTGCAATCATTATTATTATCCCTGTTTTACTAATGAGGAAACCAAGGATGCTGCGAGCCTTAAATGAGATCCTGGATATAGAGCACTGTGCAAACCTTAATACATTATATAAACCCTGCTTATTATTGTGCTTTTTAGCCTCCATTCACCAGACCTCCAGTCTGCTGATGATTTTATTCTCTGAGCCTTCTACTGCTCCTGCTAAGCTCAAGCAATGTTTACAGAGCAATACAGGGTTATGCCGGTAAATGTTTAAGCACAAGGCTCCCGGGTGGAGGGGGTGATATATACACGCTTTTAAATTTAATCTGCATTATTAACATTTCTTAAGCCTAGACGATCAACAAAATAATAAAGCAAGCCTGGATTTGAAGCAATTTCTGAGATGTAGCTGTTCACAATGAAACAAATCTATTTGGTTCTCAGCGGCCCCTCAGAGCTGGCTCCAGCACTCCCATAGAGGAATCTGAGATACAGAAAAGTTAGGTGATTTAACCAAGAATCAGAGCCTGGACTCAAACCCAGGTATTCTGACACCAAGCCCAGTGTTCTTTCCTCCTTACTACACTGACTTGCTCGTGTCTAAAATGAGAGTATTGGACTGATTGAATTCCAAAATCTGATATTCCAGCTTCCAATTCCAGCTCTGATATTTTGTGATCCAGGGGTATTCGTTGAGAAAAACTCCTCGGAGGAAATTAGAGTTCACAGAAACATCAGGTCATAGAATATTGAGAACAAGAAGGTCATGTGCCACCTAGCCCATACACAAAGGGATCTCTACAATGATATAATCCAAAAGTAAACATCCAGCTCCTTGAAGACCTCTAAGAAGGGGGAGGCTTAAGCCTCTAGAGGCAGCTCATTCCACTTTTGGCAGAAGTAAGGAGGGTCATCCATCAACAGAGAAATCTTTATTGATCATCTAATATATGTGACAGACTGGGGGGGTTACAAAAAGGTATTGGAAATCATCCTTACTCTCATAGAGTTTATAATCTAGTTGGGGAGAAAAGATATATACATAAAAACACAACTAAGCACCAGGGCAGTATGTGAGAACTACTTTAAACAATCAACTTTTTTTATTTCTGTCTACTTTTTCATGTATCTATATATTATTTTTCCTCCAGTAAAAAATGAGCTGTGTAAAATCAGGGTCTGTGCCTTATATTTCTTTCTGTCACCATTAAACATGTGAAAAGCTGAAAGACACAGCCCCTTACCTCTAGGAACTTATTGTTTAGTTGAAGAGACAAGAAATGGGCTGGAAAAAGTGAAATAGCAATCAAAGATGCTAAACATGCAAGGCATCAATATAAGATATGTCACAAAGCTGTATATAATCCAATGCATTCAGTAAATATTAAGTGCCTCCTATATAAAGTCACTCTGTTATGTACTGGAGGACGCAAAGTTCACCGTGATGCGGCTCCTGACCTCAAGAAACATACAACTGATGGGGCAGCTGGGTGCTGCAGCAGAAAGAGCTCCAGCCTTGGAGTCAGGAGGACCTGAGTTTGAATCTGGCCTCACTTACTAGCCGTGTGACCCTAGGCAAGTCACTTAACCCCAAATGCCTCACCAAAAAAGAAAAAAGAAAAAGAAAAAAGAAACATAAAACTGAGGTAGAGCCAAGATGGCAGAGTGATAGGAAGCAGTGTGATAGGCTCCCATTCACAGACTCCTCCAGAGAGATCTAGAAAATGCACCAGACCAAATCCTGAGGGGGAAATCACAGGGAAAAACACAGGGAGGTCTGCTGAGACTGGGGACAGGGTCAGAAAAGGAGCACACCTTGAGGTATGCTCTAGCATGCAGAGAGAGGGGGGTACACCAAGAAAAGAAAAGGTCACAGACCCAAACCAGATCACTCAGACCTATACAGGGCACTGTGATGGGAAAGGTACAAAGTGCCTGCTATATCACCTACTACCCAGGTGTAGGTCACAGGTCCAAGACAGCATGAAAAAGGGACCTCTGCATAGAGGTAGAGCTCCTGGATAGGAAGTCCTGGGTGCTGCACCAAGAAGAAAATGAAGGTCAGAAATCAGTACAGTGCTGTCCCTCAGTCCTCAGCACAGAACAGGGTCTCACTGTCAGCATCTAGCCCAACTTGCACCAGAATAACCAAGGCAGGAATCCCAGACCAAAGGGGACTCTACAGTTCTGAGGCAAAAGGACTTTCCCATTGGATGGTAGCTGAATCCAGCAGCACTCTGCTCTTGGGCAGACCCCACCCCAGCTCAGGAGTCTGCAGAGCTCAAACCAAGAAGACAGCAATCAAAGTCTCCCTAATCAGACCTCTCTGGAAATACTGAAAGTTTACAGGTCCTGGGCTTAGCACTCTCCCTGAGGTCCTGTGACAACACAGTACTCAACACCCTCCAAGAAAGAAGCAGCAAGACCAGCCCAGGCCTTCCCTTCAGAAGTGCGGCAACACCTGGCTGTTGTTGTTGTTGTTGTTGTTGTTGTTGAGTCATGTTCTACTCTTCGTGCCCCATTTGGGGTTGTCTGGGCAAACATACTGGAGCGACTTACCATTTCCAGCTCATTTTACAAATGAGGAGACTGAGGCAAACAGGGTTAAGTGACTTGGCCAGGGTCACACAGCTAGTAAGTGTCTGAGGCCAGATTTGAACTCTGGAAAATGAGTCTTCCTGACTCGAGGCCTGGCACTTTATCTGCTTCACCACCTAGCTGCCCTCCTCTGTCCCTACAAAGCCTGGACCTAACATCAACTTCAAAGTCAGGAAGTAGGGTGGAAGAATGGATAAACAGAAAAAAAAAACCCACTATAATGAGCTGTTATGGTAGCAGAGACAAGACACAACTGCGAGAGAGAGAGAGAGAGAGAGAGAGAGAGAGAGAGAGAGAGAGAGAGAGAGAGAAACAGCTCCAAAACTTCTACAAACAATGCCTCAGAGAAAAATTATAGTTTGGGCACAAACCCAACTGAAATACCTGGAAGAGATGAAACAAGGGTTTAAAGAGAGAGACAGAGGCAGAGAGACAAGGAGAGACAGAGAGAAAGAGAGAGAGACACAGAAAGAAAGAAAGAGAGAAAGAGAGAGAGAGCTAAAAATGTTTTTATAAACAGAATCAGAACACTTGAGGGGAAAAATTAAAAAGGAATGAGAGATATGGAAGAAAGAATGGGAAAGGGAATTAATAGCTTGTCACAAATATGCTTGCCCAAGCAACACACTCCCTAAAAATTAGAATAGACTAAATGGAAGTCAATGACTTTATGAGACAACAAGAAATATTACAACAAAATCAAAACACTAAAAAAAAAAAAAAAGGAAAGAAAAGAAAATTTAAATTATCTCATAGCAGAAAGAACAGACTTGGAAAACAGATCAAAGGGGAAAATTTTAAGAACCACTGGACGATCTGAACACCATAACCAAAAAAGAGAACTTAGTATCATAAAATTATTTTTTTATTTTTTCATAGAAAACTGCCTGGATCTCTTAGAACCAACAGAAAAAGTAGAAATAGAAAGAATCCAGTGATCACCTCATGAAAGAAACGCCAGAATGAAAACTCAAGCACCAAGAAGCCACAGTCAGGATCACATAATTTAGAAGCCACCACTATGAAAGAGCAGATAACTTGGAATATGATATTTGAGAAAGCAAAGGATATGGGTTACAGCTAAGAATAACTTACCTAGCAAAACTGAGTATAATGCTGTAGAAGGCAGGAATTGAAATAGAGGACTTTAATGCAGTAGAGGACTTGCAAGTATTCTTGATGAAAACATCAGAGCTGCAGAGAAATTTTGATTTCCAAACAGTAATGAAGAGAAACCAAAAAAGTAAACGTGAATGACCAGTGATAGAGCATTAAACAAGAGTAAACTGCTTACATTCAAATATGCAGAGATATGATAACATGTGTCCCCTCTGAACCCTATCATCAGGGTTCATAAAGGGCCTCCAATTAGACAAGGCCCGGGAGTGATTCTGTTATGTCTTGATGATCCTAAGAAAAGAATAGAAAGAGAGGGGAAAAGGAATGCTCTGGGGGAGAAGGGAAGGAAAAGGAAGGTTAGGGGAAATTGTCTCACATAATCAGCGTATACAAGTAGACATCCATACAAACAAGGAAGAGAGGGTGAGGGAAGGGAGAAGTTGATATATTTGAACCTCATTTTCATCTGAACTGGTCAAAAAGAGGAAGAATATACACAACACCACACACACACACACACACACACACACACTTACCTTCTGCATCAGCAGCTGAGAACCAGAAATAGATTTTTTTCAAAGGAAAATAGGAAGAAAAGGAGAGAAGGAGGGATTAAAGGGAAGGTAGATTAAGGAAGGGATTAATCCCAGGCAAGACAAATTCTAAAGATGTACAAAAATATTTATAGCTCTTTTTGAAGTTGCAAAGAATGGGAATCTGAGGGGCTGCTCATAAATCAGGGAATGGATGAACAAGTTATGGTATATAAATGCGATAGAATACTATTGTTATGAACTCTTACCAGCAAAACAACCAACCAGGGTTGCAGAGGACTAATGATGAAACATGCTACCCACCTCCCTATAAAGAAATGAAGGACTCACAGTACAGAGAGACAAATACTTTTTTATACATGGCCAGTTCGGAAATTGGATTTGATTGACTATACATATTTGGAATGGGTTTTGTTTTTCTTGTGTTCTCAGTTGGGTGGTTGGGGTCTTGCTTGATTAAAACAAATTTTTTTAAAAATTCAGAAAAATACACTCTAATCGGGAAATGTGCATAAATATGTATGATATAAAGTGGAATGTAATTAGGGCAAAAGAGGAACAAAGAACTTTAAGAAATTTTATGAAAGGAAAGATTACTTCCAGTTGTGGAAAAGCTTTATGGAGAGAGGAACACCTGAGCTGACCCTTTAAGGAAGGAAAGAATTTCAACAAGTGGAAATGAGAAATTAGACTTTCTCAGGGACAAGAGAAAGCAAACACAGTTACATGGAAGCAAGAGAAAAAAGAATGAGACCAAGGAAATGTGAGACTAGAACACAGAGTACTTCAGGGGGATTAGTAAAAAAGATGGCTGAAAAGATAGATTGAAGTTAGATTGCAGAAGGTCTTGTGTGCTAGGTAAAGCAATTTGCATTTAACCTAAAAGTAATAGGGAGCCACAAAAAGCTTTTGAGTAGGGGAGTATCATGGTCACTCATGATAAATTCCCAAATGAATAATATAGAAAGAAAATAAGTGCTGAGGAGGAGAAATCAGTGTAAGCTGGAATGATCTGGGAAGTCTTTCATGAAGGGATTCAGTTAAACCAGAAAAAAAAAAGACTGATATAGAAGTATATAAGAAAATAAGGGCTGGAAAATTTTCTTTTTCCTTTAGCACTTTTAAAAACTGGGCTGCCTATTGATGTTGCAGACTTAGGTCATTCTGAAAATGATGCTCTTGGGGACCAATCTGCTGACTCAGGGTCTCTACTTCTTGCTGAGCTGGTTGTCTCTAGGGGCCGTGCTATGATAGTCCCACCGTATGTCCCCATCAAAACTTACGGCTACCTCCCCAAGTCAGCATCCATCACCTGCTGAATCAGCTCCCTTCCTGTTCACTCAGCCTCCTACTGCCTCCCCCAAAAACCACTTACTGCAATTCAGTCTGTGAAAGAGTGGCCTGCAATACCATAAGCCTTTATGAGATCAATAAAGCCCAAGTCCATTGCCTGACCCCTGTTGAAAACCAAATAAAAATCAGTCAGTTGCCTTAAGGAAGGTGTTAATAGCAACGTACACCTTTGCAGAGCCAAGGTCCTGGGCAGAAGTTCATGTGTACTAATTGGAAGACCTCTCTCTCTCTGCTTTATCATAACCTTTTCCCAAATCATAAGGAAAGCAATGACAATTGGCTCACCTAAGAGCATCAGAAATTGTAACATCCCTATGGTACAATCCCATTCTTTTTGTCTCATGAAGCATCAGGGAACAATACACAAAATGAGAAGTACTACTGTCTTCAAGTGAAGGCTGAATGATCACTCTTTGGGGTTATATAGACATTCTCGGTCAGGATGAAACTGGTGTTGGAACAGGAGGGATGATTGGAAGGACCTTCCTGCTCTGTGGTTCTATGGTGCTGAATAATCCTAGCTCGCCACAAAGGTAGCCTACTCTGCATATTCATAAGGCCAGAGCCACTGAATCCATCATCCAGAAATGTATCCAAAGTTTTTCTGGAACGTCCATGAGAACATTGCAACTACCTTCTGCATCAGCAGCTGAGAACCGAAGTCTTGAATTTTAATCCTGGTTCTGCCACTCAGCTCTGTGTCTTACACAAGACACTTCTCTTCTGTAAAGTCTGTCAGTCAACAAGCATTTATTAAGCCCTTACTATGTGCAAAACAGGCAGCTAGGTGGCACAGTGGATAGTGCGCCAGACCTGGAATCAGGAAGACTCATCTTCACAAGTTTAAATCTGACCTTAGACATTTACTAGCTGTATGATCCTGAGCAAGTTACTTAACCCTATTTGCCTCAGTTTTTGCATCTGTAAAATGTGCCGGAGAATAAAATGGCAAATTATTCCAGTATCCTGGCCAAGAAAACCCCAAATGGGGTCACGAAGAGTCGGACACAACTGAAAATGACTGAACAACAAATGTGGCACTCACAGTTCTGAGTGCTGGGAATATAATAAATACAAGCAGAAAGACAGTCCTTACCCTCAAGAAATTTGTATTTTAATACAGGAAGATAATAGTCTAAAAAGAACCCGAAAAATGTTTGGGGAGTAGGAGTAGTGACAAAGGTACCACAGAAGGAATGCAATCTGGAAGGGAATTAAAGACATAACTGGCTTGGGGATCTTCCTTAAATGGATGTTCTAGGAAGAGCCATCCAATTGGAGGGAGAAGCTAGGGGAGTGGAAGGTTCTTCCAATGTGTGAATTCCAGGACTGGTTGGGCTTCCAGAATGAAAAGGCATTGTATGAAATGAAAAGAACATGGTAGAGGAAGTCTGGAGTGCAGGTTGGAGAGGAATGAGACATGGCTGGCCTAAGCACCCTCCTTAAACAGAGGAGCCATCTAATCCAATTTGTAAAATGAAGAAGATGGGCAACATGATTTCTAAGGTCCCTCTAGTTCTAACAATCTGTGGTTCTACAATACCCCACAATTCCTCCAGTCTAGGATTGTATATCTGATAGAAGTGCCAAGGATGGTACAAGAATACCAGTTGTCCTCACTGATGCTGACCTCAATGCTTAGAAATATGCTCTGAATATTCTATTTTCCCACCATAAACCATTATGTATCTTTCACATATGGATTTATCTAAATTTTTTTTAACCTAAGTATGTTTTACTCATCATCACCACTTGGGATTGTAATGAGTTCCATAATTATACCAAGTTAGCATGTAGGATTTCCTTCTGTTTATCCTAAAACTTTTTCTTTCAAATTACAAAGTAGGCAGCTAGGTGGAGAAATGGATAAAGCACTGGCCCTGGAGTTAGGAGGACCTGAGTTCAAATCTGGCCTCAAACACATAACACTTACTAGCTGTGTGACTCTGGGCAAATCACTTAACCCCAATTGCTTCACCAAAAAAAAAAAAACCTACAAGGCAACTCATTCCTTGATTACTGATACCTTTTGGTTTCTTGTATTACAGTTATTTCCAGATATGCTACCTCCCCACTACCCAACGAGTAACCCCCTTGCAACAAAGAAAAACCATTCAACAAAACCATCCTTCTGCACCTGCAGTCCTCTATCTGTCTACCAAAAGGAGACAAGTGTCTTCTCTCAACTCACTCCACCATGAAATTACTTTATATTTACTCTGCAAATATTTTGCCTATGCTTAATCTGTGTACATATTATTTTCTTCCAATAGAACATAAACTCCATGAGAGCTCAAGGACTTTCATTTTTGTCTTCTTGTCCCTGGTGCCTAGAATAGAACCTGCACATAGGAGGAAATGAATCAATGCTTGATGAATTGAATTGAATCATCTGGAGTCTATTGTAGCATCAATCTGATTCAATCTCAATTTTGCAATGTTGTCACTATTTGTCATGAGTTGTACAACCAGAGCCACTTTTTCTAAGGGCACTTACTCTACAGCAGGGCAAAAGTTACCTAGGTCACCAGCTGAGGGGAAGTAATCCATTCCCTGAATTTTTTATTTGACTTTAATATCCGAGGTTGAAACCCCATTGGTTGGGAACAAGCTTGATCTGCATCTCAGGACATCAATCTTTTATGTCCCATTCATCAATCATTCACCATCTGCTTGGGCAAATAGCTCCTTCCAGGAGGCGTCTCTGGCTTTCCATCATAAGAGCTCCCCTCCCGCGAGCAGGCCTTTCAATATTTCATTGTTATGAGATGAAATTTCTATGTGGGGGCCTTTGCTCCTTCTGGGGTAACATGATAGAAAAATTTCTTCCTCTTTCTAGCAGGTTGAAGGAAAAACATGTAGCAAACAGACCTCACTCAACTTTAACTCACCCTCTGGGCTCCAGAACTCAAAAACAATGTTTAAACAGTGAGTGTACATGCCCTGAGCAATAGGATCATTCCTAGATAGTAGTATGAAGTTAACAAAGTTGGTTTTTTATGTTCTCCCACCTCCCTTTTTGTCCTCTCTTCCCTCCTGTCATTCTACATGGCCCCAAGCATTTATTCTGTGTCCCACTACTGCCAGTAATGCTGTCAGCCATCAACTACATTATTAGCTGATATTAAGGTGGTGGCTGATGAGGCTTAACAAATATCTATTGTTGTTGGCATTTTGATGGGTAATTCTAAACCTTGAAAATGCAAAGGAATTAAGCTCTAATGGTGACATGACAAAGAAAGTAATATTTTTTGTGGCTAGGGCCCAGCCTGGTGCCCCCTCAAGTCATACCATATACAAATCACATTTCTCACTCTACTCACACTATTCCTCTCTAGTGCTACATTTGCATTATAACAGGGGCCAATAAAGCTTTGACCCAAAGGAACAAGCATTGTAAAGATTTCAGTACCTAAGACAGGGCCATCATGATAGAGCCTGCCTTGCCTTTCACCAGGCTACTGAGAATCCAGAGGACTGATTTTTATTTTTGCTTCTTGTTGGTTGTGAATAGATCACACACCAATTCTGATTCAGATTAGCATTTGCCTCTCAGAACTGGATGAAAAAACAAGAGTAGTCTCTATTGCCTTTGGGGAACTAGGAAATACTTTTGATGGCACCAAGCTTTTTCCTTCAAGATCCATCTCTTTAATATCAATTTCCTTCAGTGATCCTGTTTGACTCTTAATCATGGAATACCCCTGTTCCAAAGAATTAGAGGTGAGAGTCACCCAAAAGGTAATAAAGATGTCCACATTGAGTGCGCTTCTGCTAAAGCACACCCAACATGCACAAGAACAATTATGCAGATGTGACATTAAGAATGTCATCAGGAAGATGCATGATTGGAAAAGAAAATAGGTCATTCATGGAACATCCAATCGATCAGGATAATCAATGGACATTACATGGGCTCCACTAATTCTGTGAAATGCCAAGAGATCCAAAGAGACATCCCATCCTATTGAAACCCTCCCCCTTGGAGGATTTATAGAACATGGGAAAGAATCACACAGGATAACTCATGCAACCTGTACCAATAGAAAAAGTACCCATGTTGATTAGAGCAGAGGTCCATGTATTTCACCTAAGGCCCAACTTCAGAACAGAGGCCTGCCGTAAGTGGCATGTCAGCTAGAATGTGAAAAAATAGAGAGCATTGCAGAGTCATGGAACTGAGTGTCTAGAGGAAGGGATCAAACCCCGGGGCATGGCCCTGTGGTACAGAGTCCCTGACGGTCATGCAGATGGTATGTCTGTGCAGCTAGATAGCCAGCATCATTTTTTTTACTGAATTTTTTGTTCTAATCATGAAGTCCAGAAAAATAACATTTCCATACACATATCAGAATACAAAAAGAAGAGTTTATATAAAATCATGAATCTCTGTTCACGTAGCTTTATTATTTTAAGTATATGTTTTTCACATTACTTTCTAAACTGTCCTGCTTGTCTGTGTTTCCTTCTGAAATTCCTTCTCTTCTGTGAATTTTTAGGTGTTATAATGTCCCTCTTTTTTTGTGTCACTATTGCTCATCCCTTCTTTCCACCAGTGCTCTCCTCACCCACTCACCGTAATCCAAGAGAAAGAAAAGAGAGAAAAACACTTGTAACAAAAAAAATTCAAATAAAACAAATCTATACAGTGGACACATCAAAAAATCTGTCTCCTTCTCCACTTGTGTCCATCACCTCTCTTCAGGAGATGGGTGATATGCTTTTATCATTGGTCATCCAGAGACCTAATTAGTTATTGCTTTGATCATTACTCCCCATTTCTCACCTGACTGCATTACTTTGGACCTTCTCTGACTGACTTTTCCACCATGCCCCCATGTCAGGTACCTTCTCCTCATTCCCTGACCCCACCCTGTGTTTACCCTCCGTTTGTGTTTTGTCTCCCCCCATCAGATTGTAAGCTTCTTGAGGGCAGGGACTGTCTTTCTTTTTCATATTTGTATCCCTCTTACTTAGCACATAGTAGGCACTTAACATATGTCTATTTATGATGATGATGCTGATGATGATGATGATGAGCATTCTTAAGTCATTTAAACAAACTAGCATCATTTGGCAAGGTCCAATGGCACAAGCATTGGTGCTTGTCTGTTTACAGCTAAGTTTCTAAGAACAGAGGTTAGAAGGGTCAGCCTCAACTCAGCCTCATTGTCTAGTGGAAAGAGCACCAGATCCTGAACTTGCTACTCACTGCCAACACAACCTCAGACAAGTCACTTAAACCTCTTAGCCTCACTTTTTGTTGTTCTTGCTCAGTTGTTTCAGTCGTGTCCAACTCTTCATGACTCTATTTGGGATTTTCTTGACAAAGATATTGGAGTGGTCTGCCATTTCCTTCTCCAGATCTCCAGATTTTACAAAGGAGGAAACTGAGGCAAACAGGGTGAAGTGACTTGCCCAGGGTCACACAGCTAGTAAGTGAGGCCAGATTTGAATTCAAGAAGATGAGTCTTTCTGATTCCAAGTCCAGTGTTCTATCTACTGTGACACCTAACTGCCCCAGGGCCCCCCTTTCCCTACTTATAAATTGACAGGGTTACACTAAATGATGTCTAAGGTCCTTTCCAATTCTGAATCCGATTACCTCTGTTTCCCATTGACTAAAGACTTCAGTCCTGACTTTCTGGTGGTAAGGTGGGAAAGGACTTGGGTAAAATTCAGGAAGAATTGGAGGTGATGCTGGCTGGAAATGAACCCTAAACACAAGCAGCAGCACTGAGATCAAACCATTGGCATGTACCCATAGTGATCAGCAATAAATGGGAAGTGGCTCTGTGTCCCTTTTAAGTTAATTATAATGATATTTTATTTATCTGGCATCATTAGAAAAATACCATTTCATACAAATAATTCTCCAGATAACAGAAGCCTACCCCTTCAAAAACTGATCATTTTTCTTTTTAATTTTAACCATTTTGCTGGAAATATTTCTAAAATAGATTGCTACAAATACTTGTAGCAAATAATTCAGTATAAGGAATGGGAATAGGGACTGAACTTATAGAGTTATTTCATTACAAAGGAAATTCCTTGGTGAAGAATTCCCTCTACCAACACAGGTTGGCTCTTCTCTACAACCTAGTGTCTTAGAGAACTGATGTCTAAATGACATCAGTTAAGTAACTTGTCCAGGGTCATACAGTATGTGTTAGAGGTGACACATTAACCTAGGTCCTCCTAGCTTCTTCCTATTTGTTATGCTGTTCTATCTCACCCCCCCATCTCTGTCTCTCTGTCTCTCTATCTATCTCTCTGTCTCTCTGTTTCTCTCTCTCTCTCTCTCTCTTTGTCTCTTTCTTCTCTCTCTCTCTCTCTCTCTCTCTCTCTCTCTCTCTCTCTCTCTCTCTCTCTCTCTGTGTGTGTGTCTCTGTCTCTCTCTGACTCTCTCTCCTTTTCCTTCTTCCTTCCTTCCCCTTTCTTTTCAGGCACAAAGAGATTGTCTCACCCAGGATCACACAGATAGTAAGTGTCTAAGGACAGGATTTGAACCTAGAGCTTCCAGAATCCAAGTCCAGTGCCCTATCCACTACCCCACACTGTCTCTGTAAATAGTCTATACCGAGCATAATTTAGCCTTTTCTTAATATCTAGGTCATCATATAAACTTCTTTAACTAGGCTAGAGGGACTTCCTGAAAGGCTACTGAGATGTGAAACATTGAATAAAGTGGACTCCAAACACTCTGCTAAATAAGATATATTCTTGTGTCTGTCTTTTTAATGTTTTTTTTTCTGTTTTCTCTCACATTTGGCTGTGTTTTCTATTGGATAGTATTGCACCTGCCGCTAGCATGTACTTTTCTACCCCCACAACCCTTACATACACACACACACACATACACACACAGAGACACACACACACACACACACACACACCTGCTTATAATTACCTTCTTCTGTTCTGTTCTGACCTCAAAAAACAGATAACAAAGCTTATTAGAATCTTGTGTTAAATTCAGAATCAACAAGGTCCTGGGGGATTCTTCTCTGAGTAAAGCACACTAGCTTTTTGATGACTCTTTCAGCGGCTCAGAGACTCTTTGTTAATGTGCTTCCAGGTTCACAGTTGTGTTCTAGGAGGTTAAGGCTGCCAGAAGTCTCACCTCTGGATAAATATAGCATTATTATATTTATTCATAAGTAGCCTTTGCGTTTGGAGGTCTCTGTAGAAGAGAGAAATGAAGCAACTCTCTCTCTATTCGTTTGCAATCACCTTATCATCTTTATAACTTCCCTTGGCATCAATACAAACCCCCATATACCACCACTATACAAACCCCAAAGCAAGCTGACCTTGAATTTATAGGATCATAGGATTTAGAAATGAAAGGGATTTGAGAGACCTCTAATCTAAACCCCTGCTTTTTATAGATAAGGAAACTGAGATATTTAGATAAGGAGACCCTGACAGAGCTGAAGTACTTGCCTAAGGTCTCCTATCTAGTGAATGTCTGAGTTGAAATTTGAACCCCACATCTCCTGATCCCAGGCAATGCAGCATTCTTTCCACTTCCTGCCACACAGCCTCCTAACAGGTGAACAGGTACTTCATTAAATCAAAATACTTTCTCTGGTGAGGACACTCCTTTGGCTTTTCAGATTAATATGGGGTTTGATACAACTGGCTGTTGGTTTAATAACTTGCCATGGAGTTAATAGGTGGTATGACATTTAATCTCTTTGATTAAATCTCACAGTAAAAATTTCCAAAGAACAACTGAGGCAGCTCTGAATTTTCCTGATTATTCAGAAGCGATGGATGGATTTAACATTTATGAAGCAAAGAATTTAAAGATCATTGAGAGTCTTCAGAATTCTTTCTCCCCATGCAAAGACCATTGGCTGAGGTCTGGCTTCCCAGCATCCAGCCTCTCCAATTATTCTTAGCTCTCTTCCTTTAAGATCTTTCTTAAATGCCACTTTCTCCATGAAGCTTTCCCTGACTCCCACACTATTGCAGCTAAAAGTGATATCTTCCTATCTCTCATGGCCCTGGAATAACACTGGCCTAGGCCTTTCTTTCTCCCTGTCACATGCTTTACACAACACATAGTTATTTATGTCTTATCAGCCATGTCTCCCTATTAGACTGCAAACTCCTTGAGGGAAAAGTCTGCGTGTATTATGTTTCATCTCTGTGATCCTAGGCACAGTGCCTTACTGCAAGGGGTGTGCTAGCCCACCAAGCCAATTTTTAATCTTTAGTGTCAGAATTTACACTTCAGAAATCCAATTGGTAAATATTTGCCAGCATACCTCTGGTTACAACACAGTACCTGTTTTCTAAATTTAATTAGGTGCAATCTATAATTTTACCTCAGTGAGCACATTTATACAGCATTTTTAGGCTTCTTAATCACTTTCTATATAACAAACCTATGAACACAAATATCATTATTCCCCATTTTACAGATGAGAAAACTAATGCTAAGTATAGGTAGGGAACTCACAGAGCTAGCAAGCAAGCTAGGATTCAAACCCACGTTACCTGACTCTAAGGTCAGCACTCATTCTGCTGCACTGAGGAAGGCCATGATTTGACTCTAACAAAGGAATCAGTGTTCCACTCAACTGTTCTTCTGTCTCAAATCAGTCAGGCAGAAAGATTGCTATTTCATATGTGCTTGCACCTGCTTAAGAAAACCCACCATGTCACAATGACAAAGCATGAATGTTACAAAAAGATTCTTTGTTTGGCAAAAGGTTTCAATGCAGAGATGGGTTTGGGTTTTTTGTTTTGTGTTCTGTTTTGTTATTGTTTTAACTACCTCTCCAAATGCATTCATAGCCTGGACTCCATTGTTCTGAGAACCCTTGCTACCTCCCAGTTTCATTGTGCTTTTATTCAAATCAACAGCTCCAAGCCCCCACCAGCATATCTCTTTGTAAAAGCATGCCAGATGATACATGAAATCAAAGCCAAAGCCATTTAATGAAACAGAGTAACAGGGTAAATATAAGGAATTGAATGAGGTAGTAAACATTTTTGGCACCTATACCAAAAGCTGTAACTCTCATTCCTCTGGGAGAGGACTAGTCAACTTACTCATTAATCCCCTCTGTCACCCCCAACGCATTGGGAGAAAGCGACAGATCGCTCATGGTTCCAGTGTTGAATATTAGAGTCTGAAGCCACTCTTCTTTCTTTTCTATCTTGTTACAGCAGTCTGCAAGCACTGTTTTCTTTCAAAACAGTCGCTTGGGAGAGTTGATTTTTTTCTCAACACAGAAGTAAACAAATAAAATAAAATGCTGACTTCTTGGTATCTTGTTGCTGGAGATTCAGGATAGCATGTCCAAAACAGTCAGTAGTCAATAATTAAGTGCCTACTATGTGCCAGATACTGTGCTAAGCACTAGACATACAAATAAGACAGTCTCTGCTCTCAAGGAGCTTACAATCAAACGAGGGAAGACAACACACAAGAAAGCTGAAAGGTGAGGAGGAAGCAGAGCAATGTACCCAGAGCAAGGAATGTTGGGGAAGTCAAAGTCCAGTGCAGACAGGTGGGAAGTGAGATGTCTGTCCCACATCTCCTCCTTAAATGGAGGTTGAGTTCATAGCTCAGAGGAGCAGAGCTACTGATGAAATGTGAGAACCACGGAGGATTGTATCTTGCGAGATGAGGCTCCTGATAATGAGTTTACTAAGACATAGCAGAAAAGTCAAAGAAGTCCAAAATGTGGGCAGCACCTGTCCCTCTGTGACTCTCCCTGCCACCTCCATGTCTCCACTTAGATCCACTTTCACAGCTCCTCACCCAACCCCAGAGATGCATGCTGAGTAATATCATCATACTGTAGTTTGATGAATGCATGAATGAAAAAAAAAACACTTATTAAGCACTTACTATGTGCCAAGAACTATATTAAGCACTGGAGTTACCAATAGAAAAGACAAGATAGTCCCTGCTTTCAAGGTGCCTACACTCTAGTCAGAACAGACAATACATGAAAGAAAATTCAGCTGCAGGGGCAGCTAGGGGGCACAGTGGATAGAGCACCAGTCCTGGAGTCAAGAGGATCTGAGTTCAAATCTGACCTCAGACACTTGACACTTACTAGCTGTGAGACCTGAGCAAGTCACTTAACCCCACTGCCTAGCCCTGCCAAAAAAAAATCGAAGCATACTATTTGCTCTTCTTTTTCCTTCTGTTTTGTTTTATTGCTTCTTTCTTGTGGTTCCTTCTATTTGTTCTAATTCTTCCTTACATCATGACTAATGTGAAAATAAGTTTAATAGGAATGTATATGTATAGCCTATGTCAGATTACATGCCATCTTGGAGAGAGAGAGGTGGGGAAGGAAGGGGAGAAAAATTTAAAACTCAAAAGCTTATGGAAGCAACTGTTGATAAATCAAAATAAATTAATAATAAAATAATAAAAAGAAAATTCAGCTGCAGAGCAGGTAAAACTGACTGGATATCATAAGGGCACAGTAGCAAATTGGATGGAAAGTCCAGGGCTCCTTAGACCATGTCAATATGACAAACATAGTATGCCTACAGAAGACAGACGCAGACTAGACAGTAAGAACTGGCAGGCCTTATGAAGAAATTATAGGAAAAATGGTAAGGCCTGGGGATCTTCCATCTCACCAAAAGAAATCTCCCCCAAGCCATGTGAGCAATCAAATATCCCAGATGGTTCTGCATATCCAAACCTAGAGAGAGGTCAAAGGGGGAGGAAAGGAGCCAGGGTGCCCACAATAATAGCAGGTATTCCTACCACCTGACCATCCAAGGTAGGTTCATGCACAGCCTTCTGGGAAATGAAATCCAGATAATTTCCCCCAAAGAGCAAGGCTCTCTCCTATCTAAGAATTATGAGAAATACAGGCCAAAGGGCATGCCCTGCATACTGAAGGTTAGATTTAAATTACCCCAAAAAATCAATTAATAGAACATTTTCAATACCACATCTATTATGCCAACTAAGTACAGAGAATGTAATCAGGAGTAAGCTTTGGAAACTTTAAAAGGTCTTTTCTCCAAATTCTGATTACATATCACTATGAAAGGCAAGGATATACTCAATAAGGCAGGACTGAGATAATTGATGACATCTCCTTGATGGGGAAGTACTTTGGACTTGTGCTCTTATTTCCCCTTCACATCTTTTGATGCTAAATGATTCCCAATGTGTGACTCTAGTTAGGAGAATTTTGATCAAGAGTCCTGGACCCAACTTTCAGGAACAGTGGTGAGAATTCGATATACAGCCTCTAGAAAAGAAGAGGAATAATCACATGACACGAAAGTTGACTCAAAGAATCATACATTTGGAGCTGAAAGGGACCTTAGAGAACATCCAGGTTTAACCCTCTTATTTTGCAGATGAGGAAACAGATTAAAGAAGTAGCAAAGCATGGAGCCATGATAGAGTTCTCCTAAGTATAGAAGGCTTCCCTTAAAAAAAATTGTCTACTTATATTCCTTCAACTCTCTAACAAGCCCCTACCTCTCCCCTAAGGATGTATGCATTCCTCCAGACTTATAGTACTGTTATATGTATTTGGGGCTACCCTGAAAAATAATTCTGAACTTAATGTTGCTAGTAGAACAACTCTCTTCCCATGAAGAGTCCTAGGGGAGGTGAAGAAAACAGGGAATAAGAAAATAAGCATTTACACTAAGTGCCTACTATGTGGCAGACATTGAGCTAAGTTCTTTAGAAATATTATCTCATTTGATCCTGGAAACCTTATGAAGTAGGTGCTATTATTATGACCCCCATTTTACAGTTTGAGGAAACTGAGGAAGACAGAGATTAAGTGCCTTGCCCAAGGTCACACAGCTAGGTGTCTGAGGCTGGATTTGAACTCAGGTCCAGAGTTTTATCCATCATGCCACCTAACTGCCATTAGGCATGGGACCTGGCATGGCTCTGATAAATCACAGTAGTAAAAGAAGTCCAGGTCTGTCCCATACATCATGAATTATCCCTTGAATCTCCTCCAGCTCTAAGAGCACATCCTCGTTCTCTTCAGGAAGCTGGCTCCAAGAACTCTTAGCCCTCCTCCAAAAGTCTGAGGCCAAGACTCTTGGGTGGTTCTGATAAAATTCTGCCCTCTGGTTCTACATGGTTCCCTTTCTAGAAACTTCTGGCTGTTCCACCCAGCTGCTATAATGACTTGGTTTGTATGGACCCTTTCTTTCCTGGGGCCATTTTCTGTCCCTCTATAACTACCATTCTTTGTGGCAGAGGTTATATAGATAGCTCCTCACCCTATCCCCAGTCTTCTCTCAGCTCAGCTTCTGCCAATGCTCAGCTCTCTTCTCAGCTAAGATCCCTTTTATAGGCTCAAACAAAGGGTACTACTGAGATCATTGGCATGACCTTGTTAACTCATCCCTGAATGCTGAGACTTAATCATTCATCTTCAATGAGTGGGTCAACATGTACACAGGCCAAGGGTATGCCCCATGCCCCAGGAAGGCTTCATCAATCATCTTAATTCCATATTAATGAGTACATCTACACCTCCCATGGAGATATAATCAAAGTCCCAAGCAAAGGTCTTTAACCTTAAGTAGGGCAGACCTACTCTTGGTCATACCCTGTACATAAGGAACCCATGCCACACACAGGTGGTGTGCCATAGGTCAATAAATTGAATACAGTCAAAAGGAGTGCTCATTTCCAATTCCTATGCATAATCAGACAGCTAGTTTTGTCATGCATGTCATGTCTGGCCATCCTAAAGAAGCTGACTAAATGGTAGAAGGTAGACAGCAGAAAAGTTAGGAGGAAAAGTAATTATGTCGTTTCTGAGCCATCACTCCTTGGAAAATCCAGGAATGTTGAAGAAGAAAGGGCTGTTAAACCCAAAGCATTTTCATTATCATAAAAGTCTAACTGGAATGAGAAAGGAAAAAAAAATGTGTCAAGTCCCCACAGTGCAATTTGTAGGATTCTTTTTGGAGTATATGGGGCTAAATAAAGTAAAAATAACAATGCTAGAGATTATAGCAGGTGGCTTTAAGAAGCACTGCTGTCTCTATCCTGCCAAGTCTGACAGCCTAGGGCTGAATTACATATAAGAGTCAGTACTATATGGTGGAAATAGACTGGACTGGAATTAAAATTTGTACTCTGCCACTTACTATCTGTGTGACCTTGAGCAAGTCACATTTCTCTGGGAACTAATTTCCTTTTTTGTAGAATAAGGTGCTTACATTAATATCTAAGATTAACTGGTGCAGAGTACAGCCCAAACATGCACCAGAGGACCCCAGAGACATCACTGGGTATTAGCGAAGTTCAGAATGTAATTAATATTTGTCTAGGGGAGGTCAAGTTCTATAGTCAGAGAGGAATAGGACACAAGGTGATTAGGGCAGCTAGGTGGCACAGCAGATAGAGTGCCTGGCCTGGAGTCAAAAAGACTCTTCTTCCAGAGTTCAAATGTGGCCTCAAACACTTACTAGCTGTGTGACCCTGGCCAAGTCACTTAACCCTGTTTGCTTCAGTTCCTCATCTGTAAAATGAACTGGAGAAGGAAATGGCAAATCACTTTCAGTATCTTTGCCAAGAAAACCCAAATGAGGTCACAAAGTGTTGGACTCAACTGAAAAATGATGAAAACTGGGTGATTAGTCTCATGATTCCAGAATTTTGGTTAAATAGATAGAAGTCTCCAGATAAACAACTCATATTGCTGAGTTAGTCCAAGTATTAGTTGTGAGTGAATATGTGAATGAATGAATGAATGAATGAGTGAATGAATGAATGAACAGATGGATGAATGGATGAATGGAAAAAGCATTTATTAAGTACTTACTATGTGCCAATCAGTATGCTAAGACCTGAGGATACAAATATAACAGCAAAGATGGTCCCTACCCTTCAGAAGCTTAAATTCTAACATGGAAGACAATACACAAAGGAGATTTATTACAGGGAGGGAGTCTTTTGGTACTGAGAATTACAAAGATAGTAAAAGGAGCCAGAGAGTAGACACCTAATCCAGGAGCAATGGCAGAGCTTATTTGCTTATGGTTCATGGTTCCAAAAGGGAGACTGAGGAAGGGAATGGGAGGAAAGGGTAACCCCCCACAAGATGGTTGGTGAAGAGATGGACAGAGAATAGAGAATGAAGTGAAACATGCCCAGAAAGGCAGTCCCAAATCAGAAAGACAAAGGCCACATGGGTGAAGTTTCTCTAGAATTAAAAGACTGTTACAGAGATGGCCAGAGAGTAGCAGGGGGAATGGTGAAATTGTGCAATCTGCCTTTGTTTAACTTTTTTTTTAGAGGCACACAGCTAGTAAGTATCTAAGGCCAGACTTGAACTCAAGTCTTCCTGATTCCAGGGCCAGAGCTCTAACCATTATGCCACCTAGCTGCCCCTTGTTGAACTTTTTAAAAAAAAAAAACATCGGATCATTTCGCAAAAGAAATTTGTCCAACCATCAAGAAAAGAAAATGACTAATGATCAAGAAAAGAGGACAGAGTGGTCAATAATAAGACAAGGAAAAGCCCTTGGACCTCAGTGAAAATCTTCCTCCAACACCTCTTCCCACTATACATCCCTCTTTCTTTCTGCTGTGTTCAAATCTTAACTATCTAGATGTGGAAATGCAATTCTGAATGTCCCAAACTGCCAACCCTATGTTTCCCAATGGGTTCCTGGGCAGCCTCTTCACTGTGTCAATCAATGTACACAAAAAACACAAATTGTAGATGGCAGAGTAAAGACAGGGACTCTTCTGAGCTCTCCCCTAAACCCCTCCAAATACCTTTTTTAAATGACTCCAAACAAATTCTAGAGCAAGAGAACCCACAAAAAGACAGGGTGAAACAAATTTCCAGCCCAAGACAACCTGGAAGGTCAGCAGGAAAGGTCTGTTGCACCTGGGTGAGAGTGGAAGACAGTCCAGGGTAGGCTGTGCCAGCACAGACCCAGCCCCAGCCCCAGCAAACCAGGAGCAAGCCTTGGGAATAACTGAATCAGCAGGGGCAGTGGCTGCCTCTGGAGCTCTCAGCTCACAGACTATAATGGGGTTGAACAACTGGTCAGAAGGAGATTACAGAGGTCTTTTTTACTAGCAGTGGGGCAGGACTCTGCTGCTTTGCCCATACTTGGATTAGGGTCACAGTCCTGAATGGCAGCCCCAGGTCTAGGAGGAGCACTAACACAGCAGAGCTTGTGCCCACAGGGGAGGAGGAACACTTCTCACAGTTCCAGGGCAGAAAAGAGTGCTTGTGGTCACTCATAGACCAGAGCACAGTCCAGGAAAGGAGTAAACACTTCTCCTTAGATCATACCACCTTGGAAGAACTGAAAACTTATAGGTTCCTAGAAGTATCTCAGAAAACAGCTGCACAAAACCCCTGAAGCTTGGGACAATGTGCCCTCCACCCTGGAAGCAGAGCCCTACCTAAGGTTAACAAAGAGTTAAAATCAAGTAATAGGCTGGGAAAATGAGCAAACAAAGGAAAAAAACTCTAACTATAGAAAGTTATTATGGAGACAAGGAAGATCAAAACATACACTTAGAAGAAAACAACAAAGTCAAAGCTCCTACATCCAAAGCCTCTAAGAAAAATATGAATTGGTCTCAGGCCATGGAAGAGCTCAAAAAGGATTTTGAAAATCAAGTAAGAGAAGTAGAGGAAAAATTGGGAAGAAAAATGAGAACAATGCAAGAAAATCATGAAAAACAAGTCAACAGCTTGTGGAGACCCCAAAAAATACTGAAGAAAATAACACCTTAAAAAACAGACTGGGCCAAATGGTAAAAGAGGATCAAAAAGTCAGTGAGGAGAAGAATACCTTAAAAAGCAGAATTGAGCAAATGGAAAAGAAAGTCCAAAAGCTCACTGAAGAAAATAATGCCTTAAAAATTAGAATGGAGCAAATGGAAACTAATGACTTTATGAGAAAGCAAGAAACAACAAAACAAAACTAAGAGAATGAAAAAAATAGAAGACAATGAAATATCTCATCAGAAAAACAACTGATCTGGAAAACAGATCCAGCAGAGATAATTTAAAAATTATTGGACTACCTGAAAGCCATGATCAAAAAAAAAGCCTAGACATCATCTTTCAAGAAATTATCAAGGAAAACTGCCCTGATATTCTAGAACCAGAGGGTAAAATAGAAATGGAAAGAATCCACCCATCACCTCCTGAAACAAAAAACACAAACTCATTTTAATGTCTACTTAAACAAAGGGTAGAGAGGAAGAGCAATGCGTTGCAAGTAAAATCACACATTGCATCCCACAGACGAGTAAAAGCTGATTTTGGATTATCGGTGGCACTGTTCCCTTCCATTAGCATGGATAAGCAAGACTATATCAAGCAAGTCTGACCCCTAGAGATTTGGAAAAGACAAAACATGAACGTAGATTTCTTGTCTTTCATGATACCTCTGTCCCTGTAAATCACTCCTAGGACAGGTGATTGGTTATTGGAAATGTTCAATCTTATTCAGATTCCTAGTTTTATCCAACATAAGATTCTGTTTCTGACAAAAATACCAAGGGATGTTGAGGGCAGTAGGGTTTGGGAAGGGGGAGAAGGGAGGGAGGAAGAAAGAGAAGATAGGTACACTGTTGTCCTTAATTAAGGATGTAACCCAACCCACCCCCCAATCTCTCTAATGTGGCATTTTTCACTCTTTACTTTCCAACATGCACAATTCAGGCAGTGATCTGCTGGCATTTCTCCCAGTCATCCATGAGCTATAACACTCCCTTTAAACTGTCAACTAACACTTCATGGAGAGAGGGTTTGAAATGCAATAAGGGATTTGTGGGCCCCCTAGGGCAGTCTCCCTCAGACATAGTGCTCCTCTACCCAATCTCACCTCATATAAATGCATTTTTTTTTTGAAACCCAGAATCCAGTAGACATGACTGACTAGTACTGAAAAGAATTGGTATTTGTTTCCAGTGCAGCCAAACAGTTTGGGAAACAGAACTACAACAATGTGAATTAAACTAAATACTTCTCAAACCATTATAATTCCATCCAATCATATCTTCTGGGTGACAAATCCATAAAATTTTCTAACAATCAAAAAATTGGAAACTTCTTTTGATTTATTCTAAGTATGATTTGGCTCTTAGGGGATTGATTAGAATGAACAAGTCTGTTTTTCCTCTTTCTGTTATACTCTTCATGAGCTCATCGACTTTCAGAGGATCATTGATTTAGAGCTAGAAGAGACTTGAAAAGCAATCTAATCCAACCTCCTCATTTTATAAATGAGGAAACTGAGGCTCCTACAGGTTAAATGACTTGCCCAAGGTAAGTAGTAGAGTCAGGATTTGAATGCAGATCTTAAATTTATAGGAGTGGGAAATCTGTGACTTTGAGGCCACATGTGGCTTTCTAGGTCCTCAAGTGTGGCCTTTGACTGAATCCAAACTTCACAGAATAATTTGAGAAGTTTTGATTCAGTCAAAAGACCGCACTTGAGAACCTAGAGGGCCACATGTAGCCTCAAGGCCACAAGTTCCCCACCCCTGTCTTAAAAACTCAGATCCAGCCGTCTTTCAACTGCCTCTATGACTTTAATCACATCCTCACTCAACATTTTTCTTTCCAGACTAAAGAACACCAGTCCTTTTAGTCTAACCTTGTATGTCAGTCATTCCCTTCACTCCTGACTGGTGGGTAAGCCCTTGATCACTTGACTTGCCCTAATCTTCATTCCAATGTGAGATGAGGAAAAGGAGACAAAGCAGATAGGAATAAAAGCTGGAGACCACTAGCATTCATAATCAACTGATCATATAGCCAAGCAGGATCTGAGATGGTTGGAAGGACAAGGTTACAGAATTTGAAACAGAGTCTGGAGCAAATTCCAGCAAATTAATAAAGATCCCAGCGGCAAAGAGAACAAAACTGGCACCCATGACTGCTTTTTTTCTCCCCTTTGGCCCAGCATTCAGTATTTCTTCTCTCTATAATTAGATCACTGGAGACTAAGCCAATGAAAACGAAATTTATTGCAGCCACCTTTCTGGGGCTGAGCGTCAAAGACTCATGTTTCTCACCGTAATCCCCTGAGTCAGATCTCCCCATTGACAGATATTAGTGGACTATCTTCTGAGCAAGAATATAAGGGTGGAAAGTTTTTGCAGCTAAGGATCAGCCCTCTTTACTTCAGGGTGAAATTATTTCCCATGACTCCAGTAGAAAACTAAAGGAAATATTCAATTTAAAGAGAAATCTGTAATTATTTATTAGGTGGGTGGTGGTGCTTTTTCCCCTTTCTCACTGCAGATTAAGAACCAGAAATAGCTCTTTCGTTTTCCATGCAGACAGTATAAATCATGTATCGAGCCATTTGCCAGCTTTATTCACCTTACTTATTGAATGCAGCCTAAGTCCACCCAGGCGCTGGGTGAGGAGCCCCTGCATTTGAAAGGAAATGGTCATTCTTCACTCAGCAAGGTGATCTTCCTCTAGGCACCTTCCATCTCTAGGAGGAAGAGGAATGCAACTGGTCACCTTGTTAGTGCTCTGGCTAGAATCCTGTGAAACCAGGCAACTACAGATCCTAGTCCACATGGCAAAGGTTAAAAGGTTGGTCCATGGGTCAGTCAATCAACAAGCACTTATTAGCATAAGAATGTTCCAGGCACTGTGCTAAGTTCTAAGGTTACAAAGAAAGAAGGGGGGAAAAAACCCTGTGGAAGAAATAACATGTGAATAGCCAAGTAAACAGAAGATAAATGTAGAAAAATTAATGAAATCTGAAAAGAGCATACTTTAACAGCTGGAGAGACCTGTTATGGAAGGTGGAATTTGAATTGAGCTTTGAAGGAAGCCATGGAAACTATAAGGCAGAGGTGAGGAGAGAAAGAATTCCAGGCATCATAGTCAGACAGGGTAAAGGCACAAAGATGTGTGAGGAACTGCAAAGGAGCCAGTGCAGCTGGATTGTCATCTGTGGAAAGGAATAAGGTATAAGAAGGTTGGAAAGACAGGAAGAGGCAGATTTTGAGAGCTTTAAATGTTAAACAGAAGATTTTATATCTGATCCGAGAGATAGAGGGAGCCACTGAAGATCGTTGAGGGGGAAAGACAGTGCTATAGTCATTGCTAAGCTCTAGAAAAATCACCATGGTAGCTGAGTAGAGGGTTGTTTGGAATAGGCAGTCATGATGCAGGGATTCCAGGTGGAACTTCTGTTGCAGTGGTCCAGTAGAGGAAAGGCTTAGGAAAGATAATGCATTCAGGTTCTGGACATGTTGCCTATAGGACATTTAGTTAGAGATATCCTATCCAAGAGGCAGTTGGAAATAACATGACTATAGCTTGGCACAGAGATTAGTACTGGATGTATAGATCCAAGAATTATCTACATAGAGATGATGACTTAACCCATGAGTACCAATGAGCTCTCCTAATAAGATAGTTTTGAGGGAAAGGAGAGGGCCTAGAACAGAGCCCTGGGGGAAAGCCATGATTAGAGGGTATAACGTGGATGAAAGACAAGCAAAGGACTCTGAGAAGGAGCAGACAGGTAAGAAGAGATTAGTATCATAAAAACCTAGAGAAGAGAGAGGATTCAGAAGGAGATGGCTATAAATAGTGTTAAATGCTTCAGAGAGACCAAGGAGGATCAGGATTGGGAAAAGTCCATTAGATTTGTCAACTAAGAGATCACTGGTCACTTTGGATAGAGAATGAAACAATAAGGTCACTTGTCTAGTGAGCTGATGGACAAAGAAATTCCCTCTACCAATGTGGTTTGGCAATTTCTATACAATTCAGAAACTGAGATTTGAACCTAGGCCTTCTTAGATCTCTATTTACTATACCACACTGCCTCTAAGAATTAGAAATAAATAAAAATTATAGGAGACTGATTAAAAAGTAATTTTAAAGAACTACAAAACTTGTTTTACTACAGATCTGTAAAACTGGATCTCTTCATGTATTTCCCCTTTTGACTCAGGTTACATCGGTTTTTCTTCTGCACAATTTCTTCCTAGCCTTTCCTCCCCTTCTTGTCCAGCTGCTGAGGTCATGAGCAAAATCAGGGGTCATTCTAAAGACTTGGCCACAGAGCATGAAGATACCCGTTTCTCGAAGTGTCCCTTATTAAAAAGGAGCAGAGCAGTAGAGCCAGAGGAGATGGTTTACATGTGTGTTTCTGAGGTTCATGTAGCCTTCTAGTGGGGTGAAACTTTCTATATTTGGTATTTAAAATGACACAGCTGAATATAGAGGGAATAATGAAAGAGGGTAAGGAGGGAGATTTTGTAATCTCAGAAATATCTTACAGATGATTTGTTTGAATAACAAAATGAAATTTGTCACAAAAAATAAAAACTAAAAAATGATTAAAATACTAATGCATGTAAAAGAACAAAAAAAAGCTGTGAATGAGAAAATGAAATACTTAAATTGAATGTTATGGATATTCCTTCTAGAAGCCTTCCCAAATTAGATATAAGAAGAGACTAGACTTGATATACAGCCAAGAATAACTTACCCAGGGGCAGCTAGGTGGCTCAGTGTATAGAGCACTGGCCCTGGATTCAGAAGGAGCTGAGTTCAAATCCAGTCTCAGACATATAACACTTACTAGCTGGGTGACCCTGGGCAAGTCACTTAATCCCACTGCCAAGCCAATAATAATAATAATGATAATAATAATAATAACTTAACCAACAAAACTGAGTGTAATGCTATAGAGGGGTGGAGGAGGGATGGACCTTTAATGAAACAGAGGACTTCCAAGCATTCCTGGTGAAAAAACATGGAAACTTTGAAGTTCAAACACAGGAGTGAAAAGAAATATAAAAAAGCAAACATGAACAAACAATGATTAAAAAAAAACTAAACAAGGATAAACTGCTTACATTCAAATACAGGGAGAAGATACATGAATCCTAACATTATTAGGGGTCATAAAGGAGTCTAATTAGATAAGGCCTGGAAATGGTTCTCTGACATCTTGATTCTAAGAAAAGAATGAAAAGGGAGGGGGAAGGGAATACTCTAGGTGTGGGAGGCAGGGAAGGGAAAGGAAGGTTAGGGAAAATTATCTCACATAATCAGAATACACAGTAGACATCTATACAAACATGGAGAGGGCGGGGGGCGAGAGTGGCTGATACTCGAACCTCACTCTCATCTGAACTGCTCAGAAAAAGGAAGAATACATGCACACACAGTTGGGTACAGAAATACATTTTACTCAACATAGAAGAAGAGGGGGGGGAATCAAAGAGAGGGTAGATTAAGAGAGGGATTTGTCCTAAGCAAAATAAACTCCAAGGATGTACAAACATATTTATAATGCTTTGTGAAGTGGCAAAAGATGGTTACCTGAGAAGATGCTCATAAATTGAGAAACGGATAATCAAGTAATAGTACATAAATATGATGGAATACAACTGTACTGAACTCTTACCAGTGTAATGACTAATTTGGATTCCAGAGCAGGTGGCTCAGTTGATAGAGCACTAGGTCTGCAGTTAGGAAGACCTGAGTTCAAATCCAGCTTCAGACACTTCCTAGATGTGACCCAGAGCAAGTCATTTAACCTCTGATTGCCTGACAAAAGAATCCACACTGGAGAAGTAAATGGAAAAATATTCCAGCATCTTTGCCAAGAAAACTCCAATGACAGTATGCTTCATAGGATCATGAAAAGTCAGACGTGACCAAACAAAAACAATGCTGAAACATGGCACCCACCTCCTCAAGGAGAGGTGAAGGACTCACAGTGCAGAATGAAACAAATACTTTTTTTGGAGATGGCCAATGTGGAAATGTTTTGATTGACTATTCATGTCTGTAAAGAATTTTGTTTCTCTTGTGTTCTCAATGCGGGCAGGAGGAGGATTTGGGCTGGTTAAAACAAATAAATATTTCTTTAAGTTATCGGACTTAAACTCTTGCCTAACTTGAGCAACACAGATTTGGCCTTCCTATTGATTTTCATGCATTTGGCACTCTGTCTCCCACCTTCATGCCTTCGGGCTGGCTCGATCCCCTAACTAATATGCCAACCTTCCTCACCTTCACTTTTTAGAATTCCAAATCTCCTTCAAAGCTTACTCAAGCTCAACCTCTTTATCCTGTATGGCAGTAGCTGAAATTTTTTGTGATCTCTCCATCCACTGGTGCCTTCCTCCATCAAAGTGACCTTATATTTACTTTGTTATCTACTCACATATGAAAATGTCATTCCTCTAACAGAATGTAAGTTTCCAAGAGCAGGGACTGTTTCATTTTTGTCTTTAGTAAGCCCAGTGGCTAGAAGCATAATAGATGATCAATAAATGCTTGTGGATTGATCAATTAAGATCTGTGTATATATTTATATATAATAAATACTCATGTATACACATACATTTTGTATATATATGTATATACATGTGTGTGGGTGTGTATATATATATGTATGTATGTATGTATGTGTGTAGGTATGTGTGGGTTTGTATGTCAGAGCTTTAGATAAAAATGAGACTAATGCCCCAAAATAGGAAACAGCTAGTAAAAAATTCACTAGTGTTTTCTTTGCAGTTCTATTATGAATGAGTTACAAGCTTTTCATTTTATCAGATCTTATATCTTCTCTAGAACTGTCATCCTCTACAAATATTGAGTGAGACTGGGACCCTACTAAGATAGAGAGATGCATGTAATTTACAAATACAAGTGAAATTCTAGCACTGAGAATTTTTACATTAACTGAAATAAACCTAAAGACCTTCTGATTTCAATTCCATTTAATTCATCAAGCATTTATGAAGTGCCTACTATGTGCTAGGCACTGTGCTAAGTCCTGGGGAGGTAAAGACAAAATGAATAGTCTCTACTCTCAAGAAGCTTATGTTCTAGGGCCAAAACGGCATACAACTAATATACAGATAAGTAAATACAAGATATGTCCAAAATAAATACACAGTAATTTTTTGAGGGGTTGACCTAGTTTCCAGGAAATCAGGAAAGGCTTGTTGAAAGAAAAGGCACTTGACCTGAGTCTTGAAGGGAAGTGTGAGTTCCAAGAAGAGGAGGTGGGGAGAAAGAACATTCCAGGAATGGTAGTGGAATATTGCATAGTGAGAATAGCAAGTAGCTTAGTTTGGCTGGAGTATAAAGTACATGAGGAAAAGTAATATCTAATCAGCCTGGAAAGATGGGCTGGAAGCAGGTTATGAGGGACTTTAAATGTCAAATAGGGGAGTTTATATTTTTTTAAGCTGGAGGCAATAGGGAGCCACGGAAATTTCTTGAACAGAGAAGTAATATTATCAGACCTACATGTTTGATCTTCCAACAACCCAGTGAGTTTTTATTATCCTCATTTTACATTTGAGGAAACTAAGACAGAGGTTAAATGACTTGTTCAGGGTCACACAGCTAGTGTCTGGGTGCAAATTGGTACATCATTCTGTTGACGCCTAGTAAATTTATGGTTAAATACAACCTCTGAAGGTTCATCTAAATTGCTGACTGGCACATGCTTACCTATCCCATACTTGTGAGTTTATTTTTTTGATCAGTTGGCAAATGTTGTTGATTCTATCTTCATAACATCTCCTGCATCCCCTCCTCTCACTTCCCTCCATTCACCTGACCACCATTCTAGTGTAGGGCTTCATTAAGTCTCCATCAACTCTTTCAGTAGCTTCCTAATTGGTTTCCTTCCATATAGGCTCTCCCCTCTATAGACTATGGTTAAGCAGCTAGATGGCACAGTAAATTTAGTGCTAGACTTAGAGTCAGGAAGACCTAAATATGAATCTTAGGTGAGTAATATGTTTATATTATTTATCTAAAATAATATGTAATCTATGTGTGTTTGTATATTATCTATATAATATATATAATATACATATATACAAATATAATAGATACAAGTATGTATAGCATGCACATCTACAGAAATTCACATATGCATACATAATGAATGTATACAAACCCCATACAGTCACACGGATGTCAAATTAGTCTTAAGATTTATATTGTCTGTTCTCTTCCAGACAGTAAGCAGAGCACAGAGACCTGGCTTCTCTATATCCTTCCCACTTGAATATAGCTCATATTTATATAGTGGATTTTTGGTTGCAGTTTACAGAGATTTCATATATATTATCTCATTTGATCCTCATAAAAAACCCTGTGAAATCAGTAATTCAAACTCATTCATTTCCATTTTTTGGATGAGGAAGCTGAAATCAAGAAGTGACTTACCCAAGCTCATACTATTCTAATTTTAATTCCATAGCCAGTGCTTTTTCATCATACAACATCACACTCCTTCTCAATAGACCACCATATCCCCTCCATGTGTACTCAGTGAGCCTCCTCAAGGCCTCTGTAGCTCTTTGCAGAGCAAAGGAATAACAAGAGCTTTGTCTTTACTTGGAGAGTCTGGGCGCTATCTAAAAAGAGCAAAGAAAGGATGGCCCAGTAGGATACCAAAGCAAGAGGGTGCACAGCCTTTCCAAACCAACCAGTTCATAAGGAAAGTAATCTGTAGGGTTTAGAAAAAGAAGGGTAAATAGAGTCAAACCAGGGGAGAGTAAAGTTAAATCAAACTGAGAAAGAGAGAAAGGACATGAAGGTTATCAGGACCAGAGAAAGCAATGAGGAGTGCCAAGCCCTCCTGAAAGCAAGCTGAAAAATGATCATTTCAACTGGCTTCCAGAGGAATGTGGGTTGAAAACTTAGAAGAGTGGAAACAAAGGTGAAGATGAACAGCAATACATCCTGTCGGGGTAAGGCACTGGCTGGAGCCAGGTTTTCTTCAGCAACTTTATTAATGATCTCTGCAAGGAAGGCAAACAGTGCATTCATTAAATTCACAAACGATTCAGAAATTGGGAAGCCCTAGGGAAGCCCGGTGGGAAAGGACTGACAAACTAATACCAAGATTAAGAGGTTGGGGATAGAGGAGTAAGAAAGGAGATGAAATTTCTCCTAAACTAAAGGAGGCTCTAAGAAAAGATTATAAACTGAGACTGTGCTTGGGAAGGAAAGAGATGAAATTAGTCTCCCCAGAAGTGTGGTGTTTGTTTTAATGTTATTAACCTGTTCTCTTCCAATTAAAGTAAGTGCTTTGTAAGGTTCTTTTTTTTAATTCAACTCAATTTGATGAAGCTTTATTAAGTGCCTACTATGTGCAAGTCATCCTACACACACATACATACACACACACACACACACACACACACAACACAAATTGTCATGTGAATTCCCCATTCCTGGAGTAGAAATAGCTAGCGAATCAATTTCCACAAATCTTAGGTCAACACTGTTTATGTATGTTTTATGCATCGAACCTGACTTTTAAATCCAAGAAATTATGCAAATATTCTTTTTCACTACCCAAAAAGGAGACCAATAGTTTTAAGTTCTGAGAAACAGTGTGGGAGTGTAAAAAAAGTACTGAACACAAAATCAAGAGAGACCTAGGTTCAAATCTCACCTTCAGTACTTATTGGCTCTGTGACCAGGGTCAAGTCCCACAAACCCTCTGAGTGGCTTATCTTTAAAATTTAGGCAAGAATAGCCCCTGCCTCACAGAGGCTGCTATGAAGATCAAATAGGCTCCGGTAAATAAGGCCAAAGCTCTCCACCAATGTCTGCTCTAATTGTAATTATTAGAATAAACTACACCTTCCTTCTGAAATCCCATAGATCTCCTAACTGTACCATTCATTAGGCAGTTATCTACATCCCTCTATGTGCATATTCTTCCTCTCCAGCTAGATGCTAAGCTCCTTGAGGAATGAAACAATGTCTTATACTTTGTGTAGCACCATCTTTTTTTTTTTTGCGGGGGGTGGGGTGGGGAGTATGTTACATGCAGGCCGTACTATGGTATGTTTCAAACTTGAAGCTAAAACAAATTGTGTCTCCCCCTTACCCACCAATGAACATTGTAAATCAGTAGTCAGGTCAAATTCTGGGACGTGTTGGGCCTTGGAGATTGTACCTTTGAAATTTAGCTCAGTTTCACACCTCACCTGATATTCCATAATTAACCATTAGGGGCTATAAAATTATGCTTTTTTTCCTAATCTTTCTTGTCTCCTAGTATAAAATAAATAATTTCAAAATTTTCAAGGCTTACTGATGATTTTTTCCTTTTTTTATTAGAGTATAGGCAAATATGTATCTTTTAAAATACTATTTCACAGCTCCTGGCACAATGACTTATATATTACCAGTGTTCATCAGACTGATGGTGGTGGTGGTGGTGGTAGTGGTAATAACAATGATGACAACAGCAGTAGTAGTGATGGTGATGATGATATTTATAAACTTTTGGATGTTTTTAGGCACTATTCTACTAACAGCACGTATAGGTGGAAATAGGATTTTTACCTTCGGCACTGCAGATGGATGACTATTTGAGCCCAAAGTTGAATAGGATCAAGCCAGGTCATATCTGGAAAACCATTCATTACTTTCAATGATGCCAAGCTCCACCATGCTACCGAAGTTCATCTTTTTAATATCAATATTCTCCTGAAAATGTTATATGACTGTGAACCACAGAACATTAGGAGCACAGAAGAATCACAATTGCAAGTGATCCAAAGAGCAGTAGAAAGATGTATGATGGATTTAAGTAACCTATAGCATGTTGCAATGGCGACTTGCCCACAAGGAGTGGTAATATGGTCACTCCCTTGCTCAAAAATGTTCAGTGACTCCCTATTGCTTCTAGGATAAAATACAAACTCTTAATTATAACATTTAAACCCTTCACAAAGCTGCAACTTACCTTCCCAGACTTATTTCATATTGCTTCCCTTCACATACTCTATGTAAATTTATTTAGTGAAATCAGCCTACTAGCTATTCCTTCAACCAACCTGGTATCTATCATGTCCATACCTGGAACATGCTCCATCCTTCCCTCCACTTCTTAGAATCTTTAGCTTCCTTCAAGATTTAACTCAGGTGCCACATACTAGTAAAAGACTTTCCTGTTCTCTCCAGTAGTTAGTGATTTTTGCTTCTTAAATTACCTTGGATTTATTAATCTATAAATGGTGCATCCCTCCAGCAGATGCCAAGTTCCTTCCTTGGGAGCAGAAACTGTCTTTCTTCTTGTCTTTGTAACTTTGGCACCTAGCAAGTCCTTACACATAGTAGGTTCTTAATAAATGTTTGGAGTTTTTTTATGGAAAGGAATTGAAAAGACATCACTGTGAAATAAACAAAAACAGAACAGTTTAAACTATAAAATCAATATTGTAAAGACATACAATTTTGTCTTAATGAATACTTTTAAATTAAATTAAACAAAAATAAATTAAAAAATAAAAAAATAAATTGAATAAAAATTAAGTAAAAACTTAAATACTTTAATCAACACAATGATCAGCCATTCTTCAGAGGACCAATGATGCAGAATGTTGCCTACCTCCTGACAGAACAGTGATGGACTGATTGACAGAATAAGACATACAATTTTGAATATGGCCAATAAGTGAATTGGTTTTGCTTGACTATACTTATTTGTTAGAAGGGTTTTGTTGTTCTTTTTTTTCTAGCTGAGGTAGGCAGGGAAAGGGAAAAAATGTTTGATGATTAAAAAAATAACATAGAATTCTAAAAATAAAAGTAAACTCATTATCTAAAGGAAAAAGAAAAAAGAAAAGACATCACTGACAATAAGTATGCTCCTAAAAGGGGTAGACCAGTCAGAAATCAAGAGTCAAGCATAGCAAGTGAATAGTCTGAGTACCACACTGTAGTGAAATTATTAAATGAAATGAAATATTAAAGAACTAGAGAAGGGCCTTTGGGGTATTGGATAGATCTTCCAACTGTTTTGGTTTTTGAGAGTTTTTTTGAGAATTTTATTTTGTAAGATATGGACAAGAATCATACAGAGTAATAAGGTGTGAGTGGGTTGCAATATGTGCTGGTGGAAGGATTTCCACCATGAGATCATGGATCCATCAAAGTATAGAAAAAATAGTAGAGAAGAGGGATCAGTAACCTGCCCAGAATTGTGTACCAACATTCTGACTATTGTTGATCCAGCAGCCTGCTGGGGTAGGAAAGAATAATGCTAGAATGAAGGCAGGAATGGTGGTTACCAGGGCCTCTCATGGCATGGGAATGGGACACAGAGGAGGCCCAACAACTGCTATCAATCACAAGCATTGTCAGCTACCCTTCCAGTCTTCTTACAGCGCACACACGCACACACACACACACACACACACTCCAGTACTATGTAATTCAATGATAGCCGTCTCCTTGCTGTTTTTCAAATAAGATCCTCCGCCCAACTCCAGGCATTTTCACTGGGCTGTCCTCCATGTCTGGAATGCTCCCCCTCTTCATCTCTGCTTCCTGGCTTACCTGGCTTCCTTCAAGTGCCAGCTACAATCCTATTCACTACAGGAATCTATTCCCAATTTCCCTTACTTTTAGTGCCTTTCCTCCATTGATTATTTCCAATTTATCCTGAATCTATCTTGTTTATACATAGTTGTTTGCATGTTGTATCATACTCCCATTAGGGAGCAAGAACTGTCCTGTTCCTTTTGTTGTATTCCTGGAGCTTAGCACAATGTCTGGCACACAATAGGAACTTAATAAATGTTAATTGACTGATTGACTCCCCCCTCATCTCTGCCTCCTGGCTTCCCTGGCTTCCTTCAAGTCCTAACTAAAGTCCTATCTTTTTTAAGACCTCTTTCCCACTCCTCCTTAATCTTTGTGCCTTCCCTCTTTAATTTTCCACAATTTACCCCTTATAGAACTTGTTTGCACAGCTGTTTGCAAGTTGCCTCCGTCCCTTAGACAATGAGTCCTTTTAGAACACAGACTGTGTTTTGCCTCTCTACCTATCCCAGTCCTTAGTACAGTGCCTGGCACATACAAGCACTTAATAAATTAATTCAGAAGGACTTGAGTTCAAATCTAGCCTCAGATGCACAACACTTACTAGTTGTGTGATCCTGGGCAAGTCACTGAACTCCAATTGCCTTACCAAAAGGCAAATAAATAAAGAAATACAGTTGACTGACTGAGTTTGCTCTTCAGGAGTTCCTAGAATAATTACATTACAAGTATAATATAAAAAATATATGCCAGGCATTGTTAATAGGTGTTAGGGACATAAAGACAAAAATTAAATAAATCCTGCGGGCAAGAAGCTTATGTTCTATTGGAGGAGACAAGATGAGCACATAAAAGAACAAATAAAATAAATACAAAAAGGTCATTGCATCTGGGAGGCACTAGGAGCTGGAGGATCAGGTAAGGCCTTGTATACAAGGTAATACTTGAGCTTCATTTCAAAGGAAACTAGGGATTCCAGGGGGTGGAGATAGGGAAGGAGTGTAGTACTCCAGGGATAAGAAAGTTAAAATATATACAAAAGCTTGAAGACAGGAAATAGAATGCTATGTATGAGCAATAGCAACGTCCAGAGTGGTTTATTTGTTGGTTCTCCAACAAATACTACAATGGAATCAGTGGTACTTCTGAAAGCAGCTGGGATCATGGCTCT
Source organism: Phascolarctos cinereus (assembly GCF_003287225.1). Lineage (NCBI taxonomy): Eukaryota > Metazoa > Chordata > Mammalia > Diprotodontia > Phascolarctidae > Phascolarctos > Phascolarctos cinereus. Next base: position 142,767,727 of record NW_027556098.1, read on the forward strand.
GACATGACAATGAAAATCAACCTACATGTCATATTAGCTATGTGACTTTAGGCAAATCACTTCCTCTCTCTTGGCCTCAGTTTCCCCCTCTGTAAAATGAAGGGATTGGATTAAATGATATCTGCATTTCCTTCTAGTTCTAGCATTCCATGAACTGTTGTTGTTGTTGTTCAATAGTTTTCAGTCATGTCCAACTCTCCATGACCCCATTTGGGGTTTTCTTGGCAAAGATACTGGAGTGGTTTGCCATTTTACAGATGGAAAAACTAAGGCAAACAGGGTTAAGTGACTTGCCTGTGGTCACACAGCTAAAAAGGATCTGAGTCCACATTGGAACTCAGGAAGGCGAGTCTTCCTGACTCTAGGCCCAGCACTGTATCCACTGTACCAACTAGTCCATGATCTTTCTTCGTCATTTCACATTTCTAGTGATACATTCATAGAGTGCCAGATTAGCCACTAGGCACAGCAGGCCCACGCCTAAGTAACAAAGCAAAGCTAACTTCAATCTTTCCCCTGTCCTTTGGAAAATTTCCCTTTTTTTTTTTTAACCTGGAGCCCTGGAATAGATATGGGAACTAAGGTTGCGGCTCCTTCTTCCATTTCCTTCCCTGTCCAGAGCCAAAGCCCACTCACCTTGAGGACTGAAGATGGATAACTGACTGCTAAAACACATTCATAGGGTGGGGGAAGTTGGTCCTCCAGGGTTTTGATGCCTAAGGGTCCCGGGAGTCCTAACCTGCCACTGTATTCAAAATAGGCGAGGCGGGTAGCCAGGTTTGCACTTGGTTTTCCTGCCTTGGGAAATCTGAATCGTTTCCTTCCATTAAGGGAAGGGTAAAAAAAAGCCTCAAAGATCTCTCCTGAGCAAACCTGCTCCCAGCTCGGAGCTCCAGAAATCTCAACCACTGAGCAAGCAGACCAGAGATATAACAGATGACCATTTATAATGTGCTTTAACATCCAAAAACACTTTCTAAGTAAGCATTCCAAGTATTGTTTTATTAGGGTGCTATTACTATCATCACCAGCCTCCTCCATCACTCCTTTTAGTTCATCTTGGCAGAGCACAGGGCTTATAAGGTTTCCTTCTCCATTACATTCTCCAGTCTGTAGTCCTAGAAATGGCTTATACAACAGCCCCCTCTTTATTCTTCTACTTATGCTAAAAGCACAACTCCATTCAGCACACATTTCCATGAAGTGTCTTTGGGAATTCTGAAGGTCATTAAGTTTGGTGGCAGCATCCCCCAGAAATGAAAAGTTGGTTGTGGGAGCAACTGAGCATAAAGTTCAGAGGAAATACAAGGTGAGAATGGAGTCAGAGTGCAGAGCCAGGATGAAATGTGAAATGCCTAATTAGCAGCCTTGTAAAACTGCTATATGTACTGATGAAGCTTTAAGTATCATTCTCTTAGCAGAATGGACCAGTAGTTTTAGGTTAAGTCACTGAATCCTGTTCTCTTAACAGGCATTTGTGAAGTTTTTTTGTTTTCATTTTTGTTTTTACATTTAGTTTTTCTTAAATGTATAGAAATAAATTATCCATCCCACACCCTATTCATCTTATACATCGAATACATCTTGTAAAAACTCCTCACTCCCTTCTGGGGAAGCCCTGGATGTAAGCCATAAGTAAAATAATTCCCTGGAGCACTGTGGTGGAAGACTACAGGAGCCAGTAAGAAGTCAGCTCCCCTAGGAGAAGGGAAGCGAACAATATTCCCAGCCCCTGTGGGCCCAGCTGAGTAGTGCCTCGATGCTAGATATACATGTCTCAAGTCTTTTAGTACTAGCTGATAGAGCTCAACCTTTTTCCCTGCCTTTCCTCCCTCTCTACTACCTCCCTGAATCATTGCCCCTACACCAGGAATGGGGAAGGAAAGGTAGTGAAAGCATAGGATTCAGGGTGATCAATGACATTCATCATACTCTAGAGTACAACTCTGCCTTTACCAGATTTTCACCAATTGGTGAATAACCAATAAAGCAGCAAATATTTTTTGATCAGCTAGTATGTACAAAGTGCCATGGGGCATTTAAAGAAGTATAATAAACTATCCCTGCTTTTAAGAACACTGTGAGTTACACACACCCCTATTTTTCTCCCAGCATCTAAAATAGTATATTTCACACAGTAGGTGCTTAATGGATGTTGAATGAACAAATGGGGAGATAATTAATTTTGCAACACAGTATATGCTCTGTGTTCTATGAGTGGCTCAGGCAAGAATTGCTATAGCAGTTAAGAAAGAAAGAAAGAAAGAAAGAAAGAAAGAAAGAAAGAAAGAAAGAAAGAAAGAAAGGAAGGAAGGAAGGAAGGAAGGAAGGAAGGAAGGAAGGAAGGAAGGAAGGAAGAAGAAAGAAAGAAAGAAAGAAAGAAAGAAAGAAAGAAAGAAAGAAAGAAAGAAAGAAAGAAAGAAAGAAAGAAAGAAAGAAAGAAAGAAAGAGCTGTGAGCTAGAGTGATCGAGCTAGGCTTCGTGGAGGAGCTGGGACACAAGTCAAAGGATGGACTGTTCATGCCAGATAAAGGATTGACTCCGTGTAATTTATAAGCCAAAGCATGCAGTTCCCTCTCCTACATTTCAGAGGGTTTCCCTGCTCCCATCACCAGTTTTTGTCAGTGAGCATAGTCAGAGGATCAAAGAATTTAGAGCTGTAAGGGACCTTAACAGTCTAGTCCAACCCCTTCATTTTAGAAATGAGGAAACTGAGGCCTAGAGAAAGTGACTTATCCAAGATCATACAGCTAAGATGGCCAACTTCTGAAAAAAGTAAGCTCTCAAACAAAGGTGATCTTTTTCTAATTTAATTTTTTTACAATTAACAAAATCTCTCCCTCCCACCTCCCCCCAGTTGGGGAAAAAAAGAAAAGGAAAACAAAACTCCTGTAATAAATATTCATAATTATGCAAAATTAATTCCCTCATTAGCCACTTACTATATATTTTTTTTCAGATTGTACCCTGAGTCCATCACCTCTCTGTCAGGAAATGGGTAGTATGTTTTATCATGGGGTCTCTGTAATTGTGATTGGTCATTAAATGTTCTTTGTGTTTTGGGTGTTATTATATACATTGTTCTTGTCTTAATCACTTCATTGTGTCAATTCATATAAGTCTTCCCAAATTGTCCTGGGAAACACAACAACAATAATAGCTAGCATTTATATACCCTTTTAAGGAGGCAGTTAAGTGGTGCAGTGGATAGAGTACTAGCGTGGAAGTCTGGAGGACCTGATTTCAAATCCAGCCTCAGATACTTGACACTTATTTGTTGTGTGACTGTGGGCAAGTCACTTAACCTCATTGCCTAGCCAAAAAAGAAAAGGTTTTAAAAAATATATAGCACTTTAAGTTTTACAAGCATTATCTCATTTTATCCTCAAAACAACCCTGGGAGATAGGTGCTATTTTTATCTTGATTTTACAGTTGAGGAAACTGAGGCAAACAGAGGTTAAGATCACTGAACCAGTGAGTGTCTGAGACAAAATTTGAACTGAGGTTTTCCTGACTCTAGGTCCAGTGCTCCATCTACTGTACTACCTAGCTGTCTCCAATTTTAATGGATTACATTACATTCATCTACTATATTTTGTTCAACAATTCCCCAAATGATGGGCAGCTCATTAGTTTCCAGTTCTTGGTACCACAAAAAGGGCTGACATATAGATATGTATGTCCAAAATCCTTTTCCTCTTTCTTTCATCTCTTTAGGTACTAGTAGTGGTATTGCTGAGTCAAAGGGTATGCACAGTTTAATAGCTTTGGAGGCATAATCTCAAACTGTTTTCTGGAGCACCTGGACCAATTCACAGTTCTACCTGTTTTCCCGAAGTCCCTCCAACATTTGTCATTTTCCTTTTTTGTCAACTTTGCCAATCTGATAAGTATAAGGTAGAACCTCAGAGCTACTTTAATTTTCATTTCTCTAATTATAACATCACAGTCAATCTTCAAGCAGGGACTGGATGACCCTTTGTCGGGAAAATGTAGAAGGGAATTATGTTCAGGAATAGGTAGTGCTGTCGTGGCCTCCAAGGCCCCTTCCATTCTGAGATTCTCTGACTCTCTGTTCTTTAAGTAAAATCACCAAAAAGATTGAACTCATTACTCACATGCTCCATAAAGCTAGCAGTAGCCCAGGGTACTCAAGTCAAGTTTCCCTGCTTCAAAGCCCAGTAAAATCATAGAGATGAGGTTTATCTCCAGCATCTCTCCCCTGCCTCAGCACATTTCCATCCTCTTGGGCCCCTCCCCACCACTCTTGAGCACCCCATAGTTCACTGTCTTTCTGAGGCATCCAGAGCCAGCCTGTGCTGTCACCTCTTGTTGAGAATTTTCAGTGCTGTGCATCATGTCCTTGGAATCAGGTTCTCTGTGTCTTCCAAGATGACAATTAGCTGACCTGATACATTAGTGTGCTAATAGAACAGGACTAAAGGTCCAGGCTTAGGCGACTTTTTCCCCAGGCCTTCTGGAGATAAGGTCTCTACCTTTGCTCTCTAGCCTTTAGTGACTCTAACACGGGAATTTTAGGCCAGGCAGGAGAGAGCCTGGTTCTGCAGCAGGCTGGTGGGGGATACATTTAGTTGGACTCAATTATTCTATGAAGGAAACCACCAACTTCCCCTATGCAAAGGAGCAGCCCGACTGGCAATCCACAGTCTCACCATACATCTATCTGATTCCACACACCCATTAAATTCAAAGAAGATTGTACTCACAGAGAAGCTTCCCAGCAAAGAAGATGAGGGGGACAACATCTATGCATGTTGATATGGCTCCCATTTCTACCCTGATTAGAACACTCCCAAAGCCGCTGGTGTGCAAAGCTCAATGAGGGAAGAAATCTCTCCTGCAGTCTGTGGTTTGCTCTCCTGCATGGGCTGCTGAATTAATTGTGTCTCTAATCATCTTTCTCATTAAAGGAATTCAGAGTCAAGTACCTGACTGGCCTAGTCACCCACAGGCAAATCAGCTTCTGGCCTGGAAATGGCATTCTATGTTCACAGCCCGAAGAGGGGCCTAGAGGGGTGATGCTCCTCTTTTCTCCATAGCCTCACTTTCCCCACGTGATTCTCCAGAGCCCTCTATTCAGCTACCCCGAGATCTTGGATGAGCCACAGCCACTCTGCCCCATCCAACAGTGCCGAAATTAAATCCCCACTCCCACACAGAAGTAAGACCCCAGGAGCCCTCAGCACTCTAAGCTTCCCTGCAGTTTGGGGAGGGAGTATACCGTCTACTTTGCCCCTGGGAGCCACAGAAGAACCATTTTCATATGAAAAAGGAGCTCCCTCTGGCTTCACAGAATCTTAACACAGACAGTATCCAAGCAGGTGGGATGATTCCTTTGAATACCTACAGACAAGTGACTAAAGCCATGTCAAAGGTTGCAGTGAAGTTAGACTACAAAGCTTTATTTAATATGACAAATCTCAAGCTTAGCAGAACAAAAATATGGTACTTCAAACAGATTGGGGTGAAAGACATCTCCCTTACTGGAGTCAAGTTTATAACACCTTCCCCTGCTCATTTTGTTCACCCTTTCCCCCCTTCTCCTCCAATGCCCGGCAACCATCTGTTCTGCTCAAGAATGATTTAATGTTGGTTCTTGAGGCCTTTGATAACAGGCTTGAAACATTGGGTTTAAAGAATAAATCAGTTTCTATCAACCTCAGGTCATCCCAGAAGAGAAGGTTGGCCCTATTCTTCAGCTAAAGCTAGCCAATAAAGGAGGAGGGGGAAGGGAGAGCCTACAAGTTTAGACAGTTAACCATAAAAGGCACGAGAGAGAGAGAGAGAGAGAGAGAGAGAGAGAGAGAGAGAGAGAGAGAGAGAGAGAGAGAGAGAGAGAGAGAGAGAGAGAAGGTTGAAAACAGGAACTGGAAAGAGGGAGGGGGAAGAGAAGAAGGGAGGGTAAAGGGAAGACAGTGATAAAAAAAGAGAGGGAACTAATGATGGAGAAGGAGGAGGAAAGGAAAAGAAGGAGGAGAAGGAGGAAGGGGAAGGGGAGAAAGCAGAAAGGATTAAGAGGGCACTTAGGACAGGAAAGTGGCACAGAAAATCATTTAATCCATCCCCTTGCTTCTAACAAAACCACCATTCTTAAATCATCTCAGACTGCACCTACATTTATAGACTCTTCCAACAGGAATTTAATTACTTCCCTCAAAATTGGAAATTTCTTCTCTAGGTTTAACCTAAATCCTACTGTCATTAAAGCCCAGTTCCTTTTATTATGTAATAAATGAACAAGCAGTAGGGATGAAAAGGTGGGGACTGCCCATGGGCTCTAGTAAAGGCAGCTAGGTGGAGTACTAGATGGAAATGGGTCTTAGTGTTCAGAAGATCTGAGTTTGAATCCTGCCCCAGACACTTACTAGTTGTGTGACCTTGGACAAGTCATTTACTCTCTGGGCCTCAGTTTCCTTATATGTAAATTGACAGTTGGACTTCATGATCTCAAAGGTTCCTTCCAGCTCTAAATCTATGCTCTATGAAATGCCTTTCAAAGACTTGAAAATTTCTACTCAGTCACTCTCCAGCCTTCTCTTTTTTAGGCTTGAAAGATCTTTACAATTGTCTAATTTCTGACACTTCAGTCAAGCTAGTGCTTGCGTGACAAAGATTGAAGTCTCTCAATGTCAGGGTGATAGTTGTTGAAATCTACCCCGCTGCAAATGGACCACGGACAGACACCAGGCTAAGTGTAACAGCAATGTATTTATTGGGCTGGAATCATACCAGGGACATTCCTACATTTTCTGTCCTCTAATTACAGCAAAGAGAACATGAGGGTCTTCTCACCACTACCACCTCTGCTAATCCTATTCCTTACGTGTAAGAGAGCTCAAGGAACCTCCAGGCCCTTGCTTGCCCAAGAGTTCATATTACAATACCATAATACCAGATGCCTCTCCTGTCATAGAGCTCAAGCCTTCCTATTAATTTTCCTGTTTCCCTGCCTACTAAATAACCTGTTCCTTATTGCTTTTAACTCTTTACTTCTGGAGAAATTTGTCTATACTAGAAACAGTGTATACACTAAATTGGGCATATCTTTTGACCCTGAGAAGCCACTTTTGGACATATACTTCTCCCCACCCCCAATGCAGTCAAAAACAGAGGGATTAGTCTAATATATACAAAAATATTTGTGGTAATACTTCTTGTAGCAGCAAAAAACTGGAATGAAAGTGGGTATCCATCAATAAGGGAATCGCTGAAGAAACTGCAGCATACAAATATGATGGAATATAATTGTGCCATAAGAAATTACAAAAGTGCAAAGAAAAATGAAATCACAAAAGTGAAGACTGGAGAAATTTGAAAAGATTTCTATGAATTGATACAAATAAAGTAAGTGAAACAAAGAGAACAATTTACATGATAAACACAACAATTTAAAGTGAAAAGAACACTGAAAGATTTCAGAACTGATCAGTACAGTGACCAAACATAACTTCAAAGGACTAGCGGTAAAGTATGCCTCTCTCACCACTAAGCAGAGAGGTGGGAAACTATAGGTGTGGAATAGGGCATATATTTCAGGTGTAACCCATGTATACCTTTGATTTGCTTACTTCTTTATTACAAAGGAAACTTTTTCCTTTTTTTTTTCCTAGTAGGGGGGCATGAAATGGGGGAGGTGGAAGGCGTCATTGTGACAAGAAAATTTGAAAAACAAAAATAAAGTAACAGGGAACTCACACACAAACAAAAAGAAAGACATGTATGTATCTTATTAGCTGCTCCATTCTGGAATAACTAAAGAATTGTCATCTTCTACTATGTGCTACACAGCTCTGGTATTATGCTGGCTGACTTGGAGTCAGGGGCTCTGGGTTCTAGTTAATTAATTCTAGCCATTAATCTACTGTGAGAATTTGGGCTAGTCATTTAAACTCTCTGTGCTTCAGGGTCTCCATCTGTTCAATGACAGCCTTATTGGATGAGCTCTAAGGATCCTCTCCATCCTCAATACTATGATCCATTCTGAAGAACACTGCCTAAATCTCAGTGAAATGTGGACACTGGTGCCATGGGTTTGTTGTTGTTATGTCATGTCCAACTCTCCACAACCCCATTTGGGGTTTTCTTGCGAAGTTATTGGAGTAGTTTGCCATTTCCTTCTCCAGCTCATTTTACAGATGAGGAAACTGAGGCAGAAAGGGTTAAGTGACTTGCCCAGGATCTCACAACTAGTGTCTGAAGCCAGATTTGAACTCAGGAAGATGAGTCTTCCTGACTTCAGGCTCAGCACTCTACCCACTGAACCGCCCAGATGTCTTGGGTAAGAGTGTCTTAATCCTTTACAGCAATCTGATACATCATATTGATAGATTAGAAGCACCAGAGAATTGTTGGACTTGGAGTCACAAAGTCCTGGGTTTGAATTCTGACTCCAACACTTTCTAACTGTGTAACCCTGAGTAAGTCACTTAACCTCACTGACCGTTAGTTCCCTTGTCTGTAAAATCTTGGGAGTAACACCCATAGCATCTACTTCACAGGATTGTTTTGAGGCTCAAAAAAGACGGTTTAATTATTATTATTATTATTGTTGTTGTTATTATTATTATTATTCCCCTACATAGTGCTATATAAATAGGACCTATTATTATTTGTACACTCCTATTAATCTGGTATAAGACTGTGCTGAGAAGTAGCATATAGTTTATAGAAGGAAGGAAACAAGAGTTTAAGTGCCTGCTAGTACCATGTACTATGCCAAGTGCTTTACAAGTGTTATTTCATCTATTCTTCACAATATCCCTGATGCTATTATCATTATTATTATCTCCATTTTATAGCTAAGGAAAATGAGGCAGGCAGAAGTGAAGTGACTTACCTAGCAAATATCTGAACTAAGGTTTTCCTGACTCCAGGCCCGGCACTCATCTGTTGTGTTCCCTAGCCACCTCTGAGAACCAGTCCTTGAAGGGCCTTTCAAGACCTGCCTTTTTCACATACTGGTCAATGTGACTCTGGGCAAGTCCTTTAACCTCTCAGAGGCCCAGGCAATTTTCTAAGGCTAGAAGTTACAAAATAGGTGCTAACATATAGGCAAAGAATTTTTCTCACTGGAAGTTTTCTCATCAATGAAATAAAAAATCTAGTAAAAGAAAAAAAAAGATTGTGTTAGCTTGCTTTTACAAGAGTATTACCCTGGTGGCTCACATTAATTTGTAGGGGCTGGGGGGATAGGGGGAAGGTAGCTAGGTGATATAGTAGATAGAGCACCAGCCCTGAAGTCAGGAGGACCTGAGTTCAAATCTAGCTTCAGACTAGCTGTGTGATCCTGGGCTAGTCACTTAACCCTGATTGTCTCAAAAAAAAAAAATTGCCAGGTGGGTGCAAGGAAGGTTGACCTGTGATTTCATTAATATAGGGGACCTTCCAGGTGAGGAAACTCCTTCTATCAGCACCCTGGAGCCTTAGAGGGCTGCCTAGATCACTGAGAGGTTGTCACTTACCTAGGATCACACAGCCAATGTGTATCAAAGAAAAGACTTGAACCTGCCTCTGAGGCCAACTCTCTACCCATTTTGTCAGGCTGCCTCTCTGACTCATATTAAACTCCCACAACCACTGGATCATTTTTCACATAAATTATCATCAAGCCTGATCTCTCCTAATTCTATATTTGTATGGGTTGGTTTTTTCAACTCAAATCCAAGATTTCACATTGATTCCTCTTAAATTTTAACAAATATTTGTTGATTGATTCTTAGTGGGACTGAGCTGTCTTTCATTTGATCCTCATAACAACCCAGGGCCATAAAGACTGAGTAAGATTTAGACAAGCAGGATGAGGGAATTTCAAGTGGGAGCTGGACTCTCTTTACTCAGAGACCCATTTCTTTTGTGATTAAGGGAATGGAACTTTTCTGAAATGTTGGCCAAATGCCCTACTTTAAGACAGCTGAAGATTGCATTAGGATTTTTTAAACCCCTCAACTAAATCCCCCAAGTCTTTCCAGGGACCATGCCATAGACATGCATCCCACAGAGTACTGTCTCTTAAAGGAGTCACATCCTCCTCCCTTCCCTCTTCTTTACCAAGGAATGGTCTTACTTCTAAGTGGAGTAGATAGCCAGCCATTTATTGGTTTGATTTCAGGAAACTCAGAAAGCCTCCCCTATGCCCCTGGATAATACAGCTGTTATCTGAGGTAACACATTAAATCGCTGTTGGCTACTAACTCAGAAGTATAACTTTAAGCAGACTAGCCTTAGCAATGAGTCTACTGAAGACATAGGACACAGAACAGGTAAGTTGAGAAGGGAGAAGAGATGACTAAGACAGGTTCTGAACATGGTGTATTGTCTACCTGTGTTTAAAACTAGCCATGGTGGCATGTATTACTATTTGCTGGGACATTGAGGCAGTAAGGTGAATGGTGCTTCACCATAACTAAGATCCAACCCCAAGAGTCTTTGTTCAGCTTTTATCCCTGCTACCTTTGCAGGTTCACAGAATTTCAAGCTTGAAAGGGATCCCAGAAGTAATTTGTGGCATCCTGGAGCTGATCCTCTGTATGAGTTGTCTATACCTGAATAGAAATCAAAAATGGAATTCTAATAGTCTCACAGGCAAATGTGATGTTTGATTTAAGAATTTGTCCCAAGTTTGTTAAGTTATTATGGCAGTGTGGGTATATGGAAAGAAGATTGAATTAGGAGTCAGAAGTTTGTTGTTATTGTTGTTTTAGTCATTTTTTAGTCATATCCAAATCTCTATGACCCTATGTGGGGTTTTCTTGGCAAAGATTCTGGAGTGGTTTGCCATTTCCTTCTCTAGCTCATTTTACAGATGAGGAAATTGAGGCCAACAGGGTTAAACGACTTGCCCAGGGTCACACAGCTAGTAAGTGTCTGAGGCCAGATTTGATCTCAGAAAAAGGGGGCAGCTAGATGGCACAGTGGATAGAGCACCAGCCCTGAAGTCAGGAGGACCTCAGTTCAAATCAGGCCTCAGGCCAAACACTTGACATTTACTAGATATGTGATCCTGGGCAAGTCACTTAATCCCAATTGCCTAAAAAAAAGAAAAGAAAAGGTCTCCAGCCACAGCATTCTATCCATTGTACCACCTAGCAGCCCCTAGGAGCCAGAGGAGCAGAGTTCAAACACCAGCTCTGCTGGCTTTTTGACCTTGGGCAGGTCAATCAGGGCCTGCTCCTTCCCCTTTCTAAAAAGAAAAAGTGAGACTTAGATGATTCATTCAACCAGCAAGAATTTATTAATCATCTACTAAGTGAGAAGCACTGGCCTGTGTCCTTGGGAAATGTAAGTATAAACAATGTAACAATCACTACTCTGGCAATGAGGGGGAGATAACAAGTACATATAAAAATGTATACAGTGAAGTCAAGTCAACAAGCATTTACGTGCCAGGTACTGACTGTACTAAGCACCAGAGGTACAAAGAAAAGCAAAACAGCCCTGCCTTGAAGAAGCTCACAGTCTAAGATGGAGAGACAATATGCAAACAGATATGTTCAAACGGGATATATACAAGGTAAATTGGAGATCATCTCAGAGGGAAAGCACTAATATTAAGGAGGACTGGGAAAGGCTTCTTGAGGAAGGTAGGCCTTTAGTGGAAACTACAAGGAAGCCAAGGAAACCAGAGCTCTAGACATAGGGGGCAACCAGTAAAAACACTAGGAGTCAGGAGACAGATTGCCCTGTGGGAGAAAAAGCACAAAATCCCAGGGAGAAAAGAATGTCAAGGAGAAGAGGGTGATCATCAGTGCCAAAGCTGCAAAAAGGTCAAGGAAGGGTGAGGATTGAGAAAATGGCCCTAGATTTGGCAATTAAGTGATCACTGGTAACTTTGGAGAAAACAGGTCCAACTGAATGATGAGACTGGAAGTCAGAGTTAAAGAGGGTGAGAAGAAAGGAAATGAAGGCACTGATTATAGATGGCTTTCTGAAACAGTTTAGCCATGAAATGGAGGAGAGTTATAAGATGATTGCTATCAGAAACAGACTGATCAAGTGAGGGTTTTTTGAGGATTGGGGAGACACAGGTATGCTTATAGATAGTAGGGAAGTAGCCTGTGGATAGGAAGAGAGTGAAGTTTACTTAGAATGGGGATAATAGAGGAGACAGGATGGGATGGGATCACTTACTGCACATAGGTGGATTAACTTTGGCTAAGAGAAGGGCTAGCTTTTCGTGTGAGACGGGTGAAAGGCATCTGAGTAATATGAGTTGAAGATAAGGAGATAAGAGGGAGCTCTCAACAAATGTCCTAGATTTTTTTCAGTGAAATATGAGGCAAGGTGAGAGGAGAAGGTTGAGAGAAGAAGGAGCCACGGAAAACTTGGTAAAGCCAATCTAATGAATGGGATAGTGAATTGATTAGGGAGGGATAAAAGGATTGCCTTACTGCCACAGGGACCCAGTTAAGATAATGTAGCATAAATAGATTATGTAGCAGAAATGTAGCAAGCACAGTCAGCATAGTTTTGTAATTTTCTCCAGCTTCTTTCAGCAGCACATGAGAAGAAACTAATGCATTGGAAGGTAAGAGGGATATAAGGTTAAGGCTTCCAGGGAAAAATTGGCAATTGAAGGGGGCAAGGGATTCAAGAGAAGATAACATAAAGTTGAACTGGTTCATCAAGGAGTCAAGATGGAGAATAAAGGAAAGTCTAATCGGTACAGGGGTGATGGCTTGGGAAATAACTGAGGGGAAGAGGGATTGAAGGTCACAGTAAGGATAAAGAATATGGCTAGGGGTTACATGGCAGAGGGAGAGATGGAATAACAACAAATTGTGATCAGTTAAGAATTTCAGAGTTCTGAACACCTCTGGGGTGATGGCAAGATTAAGGATATGATCCTCTGTGTGTGGCTGTAGGGTCATGAAAGAGTTGGTCATACGAAATGAGTAAATGGAAGAACCAAGACATTAGCATGTTTGAGGGGGTTATCAATATGTGTGTTGAAATCACCTTACACGAGGACAGAAATTGAGATGGAGAGAAAGATCATGATACAAGCACTGGCTAAATAAAAAGTTAATCAATAACATGTGTGTATACAAAGTAGTTGAATACAGGCAGCATGGGAGGGGTGGCACAAGCAGCTGGGAGTTTCAGGAAAATGTCCACGCAAAAGACGGTGCCTGAGCTGACTCTTATAAGAAGAGAGGGACTGTGAGGCAAAAGTAAGGAGGGAATGAATTTCAGATACTAGGGCATTTCTCTTTGAGGGTTCCTGGAGAGATATGGAGAATCCTCCATACCTGCTAGATCTGCTGAGAGGGGGTCAAATAATTTGAGGACCTAAGGTAAAAAGAAAATGATTTCTTTTTTTTTTTTTAGTGAGGCAATTGGGGTTAAGTGACTTGCCCAGAGTCACACAGCTAGGAAGTATTATGTGTCTGAGGCCAGATTTGAAATCAGGTCCTCCTAAATCCAGGGCTGGTGCTCTATTCACTGTGCCACCTAGCTGCCCCAAGGAAAATGATTTCTTAGCATGCCAAGGAAGACTACTCACTGCTATGAAGCAGCTTCAACTTCCTATGGTATAGATTTGGTTTTTATAACTTTTTAGGTCCACAGCCTATAGCAACATTCTGCAGTAATTTAGAATAGATAAGTAATACTTTTCACAAAAAAAAAAAGAGGTAGAGAAAGGAGGAATCCCCAAGAGAAAAAGGGGGAGTGAGGCAGGGCGTTCCAGGGGGAATATTTGCTATACAAGCTAGCAAAGTTTGTCATCAGAATGAAAAAATATTCCCTGTTCAAGTGCAGGAAACAAAAGGAGGTGACCTAATATTGTTGTGTCATTTCAGTCATATTGGGGTTTTCTTAAGAGATACTGGAGTGGTTTGCCATTTCCTTCTCCAGCTCATTTTACAGAGGAGGAAACTGAGGCCAACAGGGTGAAGTGACTTGCCCAGGGTCTCACAGTGTCTGAGGCCAGATTTGAAATCAGGAAATAAGTCTTCCTCACTTCAGGCCAGGTACTCTATCCATTGTGCCACCTAGCTGCCCAGACCAAATACTTTTGCAATTGTTAAAGAAGTCCAGTTGATCTAAGACAGCAAGATTGAGATAACCCTGTAGATAAAGTTTGCAGGTGTCTCTTATCCAAGGATAACAAATAGCTTTTGCAAAAGTAGATGAGACCATCTGCTTTAACCTGTCCTTACACAATTTGTTCTATTATATTTCTCCTTCACAGACATGGTTATTGATGGCCAATGAAGAGGCACAGAAGACTAGAAGACCAGATGAATGTCCTGGGGGAGGATTACTGAGAGAGTCAGTTTGGCTGGATCAAAGAGCTCTGGAGAGGGTGTCATGTCCAGTGAGGCTAGGAAGGTAGGTTGGGGCCAGGTTGTGAAAAGCTTTAAAAACTAGGCGGAGTAGTTTATATTATTAAGGGCCTGCTATGTCAAAGCACTGTGCTAGGCACTTCCAGGGATACCTTTCAGTTCTAACAATCTATGATCTCAGTGGTTCCTCTGCCCCACCCCCTCTCCCCCTGCTAACTTAGAAAAGCCCAGCTGAGCTTTCAGACCCATAAATATTTCCCGGCAGCCTGGAGCAAGCCCCTGAAGGGAAATGTGAATAGGCTGTTACTTATCCCCAGAGAGACTGAGATAATGAAGTTGTTCTCATTTATGGTGATCTCTCTGAAATCCATGCCCCTCCAAGAAGGCCACCATATAATACTGTTATTGCTATTACTTAGTGAACCTGAGAAGGGGGTTATATTTTTATTGCCCAGTTTCCTTCCTGCTTCTGACCTTCAGCTCTAGCTGCTCACCTTGCCCACCACATCACCCCCTCCAGCTGCTGCCTTTCTGAAATCAGAAGCAGTTGGCAGTTTCCTAAGGAGATTGATGGAGTGGAAAGGGGAGGGAGTAGTGGCCCACACCTCCACCTGTGGTTTGGCCTAGCTCTCTGGCAGCCCAGCTTCCTTTCTCAGCCTCTGTACTGGGCTTGTGATATTTATGATTCAATCAACTTCTATGAACCATTAAGCTAACTCTGAACGTCAGTCACTGAACCTGGCCTGGAAGGGAGCAAATTTGAAAGTTACTGATTTGAAGATATCCGTTGAAGGTAATACTAGCAGTTCTCTATTCCATGTGTGACTCCTCTACCTCTCCCATCTCAAACTCAACGTGTCCCAAATAAAAATTATCTTTCCCCAGACTTGTATGGTCTGATGCTGAGTGAAGTGCAGAACCAAGAGAACATTGTACACCATAACAGCCGCATTGTGAAATGACTAATATTGATAAATTTAACCCTTCTCAGCAATGTAAGGATCTAAGACATCTCCAGAGACGTCATGAGGGAAAATGCTATCCACATTCAAAGAAAGAACTATGGAAGTTGAACTGCTATTTTTTTTCTCTTCTGTTGAGTTTTGTTTCCTCTTTCTGATGATTCCTCCTATTGGTTTTAATTTTTACTTACAACATCACTAATGTGAAAATATGTTTAATAGGAATATAAATGTATAGCCTATATCAGCTTGTGTGCCATCTTGGGAAGGGTGGTGGGGAAGAAGAGGGAGAAAAATTTTAAACTCAAAAGCATATGGAAGTGATTGTTGATAAATCATAATAAATTAATAAAGTAAAATAAAAAAAAGAAATAGCGGGGGAAAAAAGAAAAAAATTATCTTTCCCCCAAACACCACCCTTATTCCAGACCACCCTATTTCTATTGAAGTCATAATAATCCTTCCACTTACTCCATCCTTGACTCCCCACCCTCACTCACTCCTTTACCTCCACCAGTACCTTCTGCCTACTCTCACACAGTCACTACTACCCCAATTCAGGCCTTAACTACCTCTCATTTGGACTGTTGAAATACCAATATTATCCTCCCTGGCTTCCATCTCTTCCCCATCCTAATCCATCCTCCCCAGAGATGCCAAATCAGCATTCTTAAAACACAAATGTGACTAGGTCACTTTCTGACTCAAAAATCTCCAGTGGCTTCCTCTTGCTTCTAGAATAAAATGCAAACTCCTTGGCCCAGTGTTTAAGCCTTTCACCATCTGGACCCAACTTACCTTTATAGACATTTCTTATTACTCCCCTTCATGCTCTCTACATTCCAGCCAAACTAGCCTGGTGTTCAACATGACATCTCCCATCTCTATGACTTTGCACAGGCTATTCCCCCATAGCCTAGAACACAACCCTTGCTCCCCTCTGCCTCTTAGAAGCTCCAGTTTTGTTCAAGGATAAGCTCAGAGACTTTCTTGACCTTCTTATTTGTAAGCTCACAATCTTCCTGGAATAACTTTATATTTATTTACCTGTGTGCCTTTTGTATCCCACCAAACAGAATATAAAGCTCAAGAATGGTGGATAAGAGCACTAGCCTCAGAGTCAGATCTAAGTTCAAATACCTTTTCAGACATTTAATAGCTGTGTGCTTCTGAGCAAGACATTTAATAACTTTTCTGGGCCTCAATTTTGTTATGGGAGAAATATGTCCAGAGTTCATGTGGTAAGCAACTGCTGCCAAAACATATTTATCACAATGCAGAAATTATGGAGGTAAAAACCTAAATTTCATTATGTTCAAGCACGGGTTCAAGCCTCAGAGAAAACCATAAACCTGAACAATCATTAGAATTCTAACAAGGCCTCATATACAAAATTATGTCAGAGTGACAGAAATAATTCTTTTGCATATGGCAATCTTGTACATTCCTCTTAGACCATAGAAGTTAAATAAAAGATAGATCCATAACCCCATGCTTCCTTCAATGTCATAAAAGTTGAATAAACTTAGTTAAACTGAGTCATAATGATGAGGTATGGGCCCAAGAATTTGGGTCCCATTTGTCTATGGGCCCCGGAAAACCCTTAAACTCACTGTGGTCTCAGATGGTTACCTGAGGCTATATTCCACTCAATGGCTTTTCCTTATGGACTCTCCCTATCTCCCTTTGAAAACCTAATGAAGCCCTAGTATATTTCCCACCTTTAATCTTATCCAGACCCCATTCAAACCTCTTCCTTCCAGTTCCCTTCATTATCTATTCCCATTGTCTATTCAACCTACCAGACATTCCAACTGGAATTCTCCCAAAACTCACCCCAGCTTCAGGATCTTTCTCCCAGCCCCTCCTCCAAACACCCAAAATTATTTGAGTGTATATAAGATCCACCCTGACCCCCATCTAAATGCTGAGATTTCCTCATGTCCACTCGCCCTTATGGGGGTCACTAATGTTCAGATTCCCTAAGAGTCTGGCCCATATGGTTTATCTCTAATAAAACTCTGTCTCTAGCTGAAAGAAGATTTGGGTTGAATTCTTTCAGGCAGGACCCACAGCATGTCATGATGTCAGGGTCCCAGCTCCCCGAGAATCCAAACCTCATCAATACTCTCATACACAATCTAACCTAGTTAAAAAGATTTTATGGGTAAACTAAGACAGATTACAAATTGAACTACATTTAGAAGGTTCACAAATAGGCTTATTGAAGAGAAAGATTTACATGTCAACAAAGAGTCCTTGACAACTTCTTATCTAAAGAATGTTTAAGACATCAAGTAAATTTTCACAACCCATGGCACAGGTTTCAATTAGTTTAACAACCTCTCTCAACTGGGAGAAATAACCTTCCCTTAAACTCATTATTCCATGAGTCAAGTTTTGGTCAGATGAGGTTAATATTAACAGAAAACGGGCTTTTAGTTAGCTAAAAGTTGCAGGAGGAAAGGCTCTGAGCCCCAAATAATAAAAATTATTAAAAGGAAATCAAAACCCAAAAATTCCTTTCACACTTTCCTTATCTGTAAAATGAGGGGGGTTGGACTTACTGGCCTCTAAGGTCCCACCCAGCTTTACAGTCTATCACTATTTCATTTTTTTATCATTGTATCTCTTCATTATTAACTTACTAAGTGCCCCACACTTAGTAGGTGATGAGGATGGGATCTAGACCCCAAAAAGGAAAAACCCTGGACTTTCTCACATGGCCAAATCTCTGGCATTCACCTGAGGCTATAATCCCATCAACTGGCCTTTCATTGTGGCTATGCACAATCTCCCAATTCTCTGTTACCCTTAACCTAGCCTAGCCCTCCATTGTCTTACCTCCCTATGGGGGCCCCCCCCAGCCACTTCCCTACCCTTAATCTTAGCTTGGCTCCATTCTCCCTTGGCCATGTGGTCCAAGTCCCTGGCATTCTATACTTGGCCACTCCTAGATCTCTCCCACAGTCTTTCTGTATATATGGTCCATCTTGTCTCCATTAAGGTGCTCAGATTCTTAAAATCTAGCCAATTGCTCAGTAATGTTCAGATTCCTTAAGAGTTTGGCCAATATGGCGGATGTTCTAATAAACCTTGTCTTTGGCTAAAAGAAGTCTTCGGTCAAATTCATTTGGGCAAGGACCCATGTGTCATGATTTGGGGGTCTCAGCACCCCTAAACCCTTACATCTCAATAGTAGGTACTTCATAAATGTTGAATTCAATTTAACTGAGTTGCATTTGTTGAACTGGAATTTGCCTAATGTCTGTTGATAAGGACACTTCTGGCTGAGGTCACTTGGTACTTGCACTTTAGAATTTGGATTTTGTTTTCTCTTTTTTTCCTTTTGCTTTTTTGGGAAGTGGGTAAGAGGCAAAGGTGTTGAAAGATTCATACTACAAGCCTTCTTTTGGCTGTGGATAGAAATGCAACCCTGGAAATATTACCCACAGAGTTTGAAGCCAGAATGGCATCACAGCTACTCCTTGGAAACAAATGCTGTTTCTTGTGTATTTCATGCTAAGTAGAATAAGAGGAAGAAGTCAAAGGAAAAGGCTTCAGAAAAAACGTGTGACTCCTGATCAGCCATTGAGGCAAGAGAATACATGCTAGCTAACCACTAAGAGCAAGCTAAACCCCACAAGATGGTGTTTAACTGTGTGATGGGGGCTCAAAATCCTGTAGGAGGTCAAGAGAGAAGAGCTGAACTCTGCTGGCGTCCTCAGAGAAGACTTCATGAAGGAAGCAAACTCCTATATCTAGCTAAATTCATCCCCAGCTTATTCATCCTACATTTAGGATCACAGTGGGTAGGTTGAGCTATTCTTCCCGTTGCTGGCAACATTCCTTCCTCTAACAAGACCATCTCCTATTTCCTGTTTCTAATCCACTATATGCTAGGAATCTATATAAACTGACTAGTTTAAATTATATGTAAAAGAAGAGTAAATAGACTCCAAGTGAGGACTTTTTTTCAACGTGAATAAAGAAGTACATGAGCTCTAGGACATCTATTTTTGGCTGCTTAGAGGACTTTGGGATTTTTTTTGCTTGCTTCCTGGTTTTTTTCTGTATTCAACATAGCTGAGATTACTATTTAAAAAAACCTCTGAATAAGTAAGGAGTTACTGCATTAACATATCTAAAGTGCTTTGTAAACTTTAAAAGCCCTGATACAGTGGACGGGGTAAAGAGTGTGGAGTCAGGAAGTCCTGAGTTCAAATTCAGCCTCTGGTACTGACTAGCTATGTGACCCTGGGCAAGTCACTTAACATCTGCTTGCCTATGTTTCCCTATCTGTAAAATGGGGATTAAAAGAGCAGCTACCTCCCAGGGTTGTTGTGATGATCAAATGAGATAATATGTGTAAAGTGCTTAGCATGGTGCCTGGCATTTTGTGAGCAACAAATAAATGTTAATAATTGTTATTGTTATGTTTGCTATTATTATTACTTTAGTTTTGTTTGATTAGCCCAATGATACTTTGAGCCTATGTTTCATTTTTTATTATCCTCAGTAATAAAAAAAAAACAATAACTAGATGGTGCAGTAGATAGAGTGTTGGACTTGGAGTCAAGAAGATGAGTTCAAAGTTAGCCTCAGATATTTATTAGCTCTGTGACCCTGTGACTTCTGTCTCTTGGTTTCCTTATCTGTATAATGGGAATAATAATAGCACCTACCTCTCAGAATTGATTTTAAAATGAGATAATGCTTGTAAAGTGCTTTGCAAATCTTAAAGCACTATATAAATGCTATTATTATTAACAATGGTGACAATTAATTAATAGCAAATTTTAATTGCAACTTTTCTTCCAATTAAGAATGGATTCAATTTTTCAAAACCATCAAAAGCCATTTGAAGTCAAACCTAGTAAAGAAAGTAAATAATAACCAAGCTTAGTTCTCAAAGAAATGCAAATTCCTCTGAGAAAGTCTTAGAGGTAAAGCTGAGGGCTCACTATTTTAGAATTGGAAAAGACCTTAAAAGTCATCTGGTTCAATGCCCTGATTTTACCTAGGAGAGGGTGAAGTGACTTGTCCCACATCACACAAGCAAGAAGTAACAGAGCTCAGAGTCAAACCTCAGTGCTGCGCTCCCAAATCCAGAGTGTTCTCCACCAAAGAACAAATGAGTTTTTCTGCTTCTTTTCCTCCAGGCAGCAGAACACTCGGTGCCCAGTTAGGGAGACAATGGAAGACAGAAAGAGGAAGCTGGTATGCTTCTAGAGGAGACAAGAGACAAACCTCACTTCAATTTTACCTAGGCTCGCTGCAGCTTTGGAACAGGGATTCAGCAGCTATAGGGTGTGTAAAATCAAGGTCTGTAGTAAATTGAAGAAGAAGAAATTAAGATGATCAATAAAAGAGTTTAATGAAACATAAATAGGTTCAAGAAAGGTTTAGATAAATTCATGGTTGATCCATAATAGGCTGTTAAAAGAACATTTCTCACTGTATGAGACTGAACTCAGGGGAAGATGACAATGCCCTCCCATAACATATCCTTTCATTGCATTATGAGAGTGAGACTCCTGGCCCAGAGCAACAAAAAGCGTGACCCAAGGGGTACAATCCTCCTATTCCAGTTTAATTGGGTGTCCAGGGCCAGGAATAGGTTGCCCTTTCCCAGCATGCCAAGGGGAAACAAAAACTTAAAGTGACTAGAGGAAGCTGGCCTTGGGAGAGAAATCCTTGGTCCCTGGTGCTTCCTTTGAATTATGACAGATTTTTAGTAGAAAGGGCAGGTATGTAGTGAAGTAGATAGAGCACTGGGCCTGGAATCAGAAAGACTCATCTTCCTGAGTTCAAATCCAGCCTCAGACACTTACTAGCTGTGTGACCCTGGGCAAGTCACTTAACCCTGTTGGCCTCAGTTTCCTCTTCTATAAAATGAGCTGGAGAAAGAAATGGCAAACCACTTCAGTATCTTTGCCAAGAAAACCCCAAATGGAGTCACAAAGAGTTGAACACAACTGAAAAAATGCCTGAACAACAACAAAAGCTTCAGCAGGAAATGCAAGGCAGTAAGGAGGGAGAGACTTGATGGACTTTCAATGAGAGAAAGTGGGTGCATCCTCGAGGTGACCATTCTATAGGTCCCAATGGCAGATGGAGCTCAGGGGTGTGTTTATTGTTTCAATTTTTTTTTCATTCTATTCTGTCACCAGGCCTCTAATAGTGCTAACAACATGTAAATAAGACATAAGTTGTTTGAATAAATTAAACACATTAGAGCTTTTTGAGGTTTGGGGGTGAGGCATTTTGGGTAAAGTGACATGCACAGGGTCACACATATTAGAAGCTTTTGAAGCCCATTCATCCTACACATCAATAAATCAGGTCTCTCCTAGCCCCCAGGTAGACTTGGGACTCTATCAGATGACAGAATTCAGAGAATTTCAAAATCAACAGGAATCCAGGACATGGTAAAATAGAATCAGAGGAGATAGGTTCAAATTCAACCTCTGAAAGCAACTACCTACCTATGTGACCATGGGTAAAATCATTTAGTCTCTCTGGACCTCAATTTTCTTGCATAAAAATGAAGGAGTTTTTTATTTGGTCAGAGGGATAGATTTCAAGGAGATGATAAACTCATATAGGGAAAAGTAGTATTTTTATTTTCACTACCCAATAACTGAAATTTAACATACTCCATGATTTTGAACTCCAAAATTCCCCTTTTCAGATGTCAAGCTCCCTCCCTTCTATCTCTCCCTCTGTTTCATTCCTCCTAAACTTAATCTTTGCTCTCACCTCAGACTGCCGTCCCTTCATTACTCCATTTTTCCAGTGCATCAATCCTGCTCTAGCCCTATTTCTATTCCTTCACAATTTCAGTTCTACATTTAACCAGTTCAACTATTATGTTATCACTCTTGACTCTCTTGCCTTCTTGTGCTTCTAACCATTCATGTCCTTCCAATCTTCAACCCTGAATCACACTCATCATGTGTCTTCTCCATTGCTATTCACATGTCACTGAATGCAGAGGATATCACACAACCACTACAAATCAATATTATCTAATTTTAACTGGGCCCTCACTGCTACACAACAATCTTTCCATTTCTCCTTAACTGACTCTCTATAATACTACATTTTATTATGTCATTGTAGCAAGCCTCTTCTCTTCAATATAGACAACCAACACCATTCCCACCTTGTCATTTTAAGTAGGTATTTTTTCCTATCGCTTACTGAAAAAAATTGGGACCATCCACCACCTATTTCTTCATCTCTACTTCACTCCCCATAATTCCTCTATATCTACAGAGAAGCAATATGGCTAAATGGACAGAGTATTGGACTTAGAGTCAGGAGATCTGGGTTGAAATCAAGCTTCATATACTTCCTATGTGATCATGAGCAAGCCAATTAACTTCTTAGACCTTTAGTTTCCTCATCTGTAAAATGAAGGTATTTCATTTTAAAATTTTTAAATGGAGGCAGCTAGGTGGGACAATGGACCTGAAGTACCAAAGACTTGAGTTCAAATTTGGCCTCAGTTACTTTCTTACTGGCTATTTGACTCTAGGCAAGTAACTTACCTCAGCCTCAGTTTCCTCATCTGTAAAATGGGGGTAATAACAGCACCTACTTCTTTAGGGTTGTAAGGATAAAATGAGATAATATTTGTAAAGTATTTTGTAAACCGTAATGTGCTAAATAAATGCTACCTTTTATTACTCTTATTTTTAAAACAGAGGTAATGATATTTGAACCAAAGGCAACCTGGTATCTTGCATATAGTGCTAAGCTTGAAGTAATGAAGACCTGAGCTCAAGTCCTATCTCTGATTCTTATTAGCAGTGCAACTGTGGGTAAATTATTTGAGTTCTACCTGCCTGAGGCAATCACTCAGGATTTATCCATGAGAGGCAGCATGATATGGTAAATAGGACACTAGACTTGGAGACAGGGAAATGTGGGTTCAAATCCTCCCTCAGATACTTAGAAGCTATGTCACCTTGTGATATAAGTAAGCTAAAAAAAAAAGCTGGGCCTCAGTTTCCCCATCTATAAAATGAGCAAGTGGAACTCAATGGCCCTTCAGGTGGTTAGTCCTGTGCCTGCTTAACAAATGCTTGTTGACTTTCAGCTCTAAATCTACAATCCTATAATCCTAAATTTTGTAAGAGTTGTGAGCTGCATTGGTACCACTTTTCAGACCTTAAAGCACTATATATATGTGTTATTATTTATTATCTTCACTCATTTTCTTCTCTTTTATTCCAGTCTTCTTACCAATGTCAGCCCTTCTACTACTTGTGCCCTTGAACCCAACTCCTCCAAGAGCTTTCCTCTGTCTCATCTTCAATTATTCCTGAGCCTCCTGACTCCTCTCCTAATGCCTATAACCTTGCTTAGATCTACTTTTCCTTAAGAAAAATTTCATAAGACCCTGCCATTCCCTCAAATTACTTCAACCTTCACTGCCAAACTCCTAGAAAAAAATCTATTACCTGCCTTCACTTCCCCTCCTCCCTCTACAACCCCATGAGATCTGGCTGGGACTGAAATTGCTTTCCAGGTTTTCTAATGATATCTCAGATATTCATCCTTTCTCAGTCTTTATCCTCTTGGGATCTCTTTGAAGTTTTTGTACTGTTGACCATGCTCCTTCTTTGGCCTCTGAGATAATGCTCTCTCCTGGCTTCCTTTCCCATCATTTCCTTTCCCTTTAGCAGGAATGTCTCCCATGGCTGTGTCCTAGACCATCTTCTTTTCTCTCTCCATGTACTCTCATTGGTGATTTCATCTGATCCCATCGGATCATTTGTCTCTACATAAATTATTCCCAAGACCTAATATCTCTCTTATGTAGCAGTTGCACACAGTAGTGGTCTAGTAGGTATATCCACTTGGATTTCCCAATCAGTTTCTCAAAATCAGCAAGTCCAAAGTAGAAATGAGTTGTTGTTTTTCAGTCATTTTCAGTTGTGTCCAACTCTTCATGACCCCACTTGGGGTTTTCTTGGCAAAGATACTGGAGTTTTTTGCCATTTTCTTCTCCAGCTCATTTTACAGATGAGGAAACTGAGGCAAACAGTGTTAAATGATTTGCCCAAGGCCACAGAGTAAGTAAGTGTCTGAGGCCACATTTAAACTCAGGAAGATGAGTCTTCCTGACTCCAGACCCGGTGCTCTATCCACTGCACTACCTATCTGCCCTAGATATGATTATCTTCCTCTAAACTCCCTCCTCCAAACTTCCCTATTTCTGTTGAGTACATCACCATCCTCCCAGTCACCCACCCAGGTTTGTAAACTCAGTCATCTTTGATGTTACTCTCCCCCACCTCCATAACCAATCAGTTGACTAGTCTTATCAAGTCTTCTTCTAAAGCATCTCTAGCCTCTGTCCCTTCCTCCCTAATCATATAGCTATTACCCTAGTTCAGGCCTTTATCACTCAGTGACCTCCCTGCTTTCAATGTCTCCTCTCTAATACATCCTCCACACAGCTGCCAAAATTATCTTCCTCAGATACAGGTCTGACCATGTCAATCCATGTTCAAAAACATTCCATGGCTCCTCATTGTCTCTGGGAGAAAACTCCTCAGTCTGGCACTTAAGGCTATCCACAATCTGGCTCTAAGCTACTTTTCCAGTCTTATTTTATACTATTACCCTTCACAAACTCCACATTCAAACCAAACTGGACACCCTAAACTTGGTTCCCCAACCTCCATTCATTTGCACAGTCCATCCTCCACTCCGGAAATGCACTCCTTCATTCCCCCTACTCAGAATCTCTGTCTCCCTTTAAACCTCAGCTTCTCCTTGTGAAGCCTTCTTTGACCCTTAGCAGTTGTTCTCACTCTTCAAATAACTTAGTATTATACATATTTGCTTATTTGTTGTGTCATCCATCCCCTCTCCCATGTAAGTTCTTTCAGGACAAGTACTGTTTTATTTGGAAAGGGGGTGTCTTTTGGCGTCCCCAAATAAAGCACAGTCCCATGCACATAAAAGGTACTTAATATACTCATTAAATTTAATTAACTTATAGTTATCTGTATCTCTCATCTCCTACTAGATAATAATATTCATGAGGGCAGGAACTTATATTTTATCAATACTTTGTATCTCCCCTAGTACCTGGCACAGTATTCTGCACCCTGTGGGCTCTTCATAAATGTCTGTTACGTTGAGCTGCATTTATTCCCTTCTGTCCCACTGTAGTTACTAGCTTTAAACATCCTTAGAAATAAAGAGAGTAAGTGCTATGAACTCACAAGATAAGATAAGGGCTCAAAAATAGCACTGGAATTAAAAGCAGAAGACCTGAGTCCTACCACTTGTTAGTTTTTCAACCTTGGAAAAGTCATAAAGTTTCTCTAAAACTCAGTTTCCTTATCTGCAAAATAGGGATAAGAATGAAAACAATCTCACAGAGTTGTCGCATAGATGAATCTGTAGGTTTTTGTGACATGGTTCTCTCAATGATCCTCCTTTTCCATCACCTTTGCTGTATGTTTATGCCCGTTAATTCTGGGTGTCCTCTAATGTTCTGTCCTGGGCCCTTTTCTCTTCTTCCTCTATATTATCTCACTTGGTGATCTCATCAGCTCCCATGGATTCAATTATCACCACTTTGCAGATAATTGTCAGATTTATTGGTCCAGCCCTAACCTCTCTCCTGACCTTCAGTCTCTTATCTCCAACTGCCTTTTGGGCATCTTGCCACAGACATCTTAAACTCAACACGTCTGAAACGGAATTTGTTATCATTCCCCCCAAACCCTCTCCTCTCCCTGACTTTCCTATTACTGTTAAGGGATCTACCATCTGCCTGGTCACCCAGGCTTACAACCTATGGTCATCCTTGACCCCTTTCTCTCACCCCACCCCCATGCCCAATCAATTTCCAAGTCCTGTTATTTCTACCTTGATAACATCTCTTTTATATACCTCTTCTCTCCTCTAGCATTGCCACCACCCTAGCATAGCCCATCATCACTTCATGCCTACACTACTGAAAAAGCTTAATGATTCTTCCCCTTGCCTCCAGTCTCTTCACACTCGATTCTATCCTCCATTCAGCTGTCAAATTCATCTTCCTAAAGTGCACATCTGACCATGTCACTCTCCTCGTCAGTAAACTCCAGTGACTCCTAATTGCCTCCAGGATCAAATATAAAATCCTCTATTTGGCTTTTAAAGTTTTTCATGACCTGGCCCCTTCCTACCTACCTCTCCAGTCTGTACATCTTATTCTCCTTCCTATAGGAAAAGATCCAGTGGCACTGGCCTCCTTGTAGTTCTTCTCACAGAATACTCATCTCCTGACTTCTGGGATTTTCACTGGTTGTTTCCCTACCCCCCCCATCCCCACTCCATCCCTGCCTGGACCACTCTCCCTCCTTATCTCTGCCTCCTGACTTCCCTGGCTTCCTTAAAGTCTCAGCTAAAGTTCTATGTTCAACAAGAAGTCTTTCCCACTCCTCCTCAATCTTAGTGCCTGAGATTATCTCCAATTCACCCTGTACATAACCTGTGAGCTCCTTGAGAGCAGAGGCTATTTTCTTCCTTTTCTTTGCATTCCCAGAGAACATTTAGTGCAGTCCCTGACACATAGTAGGTGCTTAATAAATTCTAGATGAAAAAATATGTACAAATCACTTGTAACTCAAAAGTACTATACAAAGCTAGGCTCTTATCATTGTGATCCCTGCCATTGACCTAACCCTGTGGCTATGGGTAAGCCACTTAAAACCTCTCACTACTTTGATTTCCCCTTCTATGATAAGGATTTAATACTTGCTCATATGAGGATTAATGACAACATTTCTACATTGCTTGAAATCACTGGACTTACAGGTACCACATAAATAAGAATGCTTATTTTTATAAGCAGGGGAAACGGGGTAGGAAGATGTTGGCTTCCTAGAAAAGAGGGGATCTGAGTTAGACCCAACAACATGGGTAATATTATTATAACAGTGGCTACGACATGGAGTATTCATAGGGACAAATCTTGTCTCTGGTTCCTTCTGGTAATGTGTGTTCTGGCTGATGCACTTCCTATGGAAAACAGACCCAGGCCACTTCTAGGAATACAAGAATCTGGTGCTTTTGGATAATACAACAAACACTGACTGGTTCCTTGATGCCTGTAGGCCCCCTCCCCCACCACCCCAGGCAGCAAAAGGGAGAGCTGTGCCAATGCTATGTCATAGGGGACTGAACACTGAAAGATCTCCACTCAGATCTCAAAAGAAGTGGCTCCCTCCTCCGGGTTCTCTTTCTCTTCCCATATCTGGAAGTAGTTCATGTTTCTCTCGCTCTCTCTCTCTCTGTCTGTCTCTCTGTCTCTGTCTGTCTCTCTGTCTCTCTCCATCTCTCTCTCTCTCTCTCTCTCTCTCTCTCTCTCTCTCTCTCTCTCTCTCTCTCTCTCTCTCTCTCTCTCTCTCTTTTTCCCCCATTGTTCATACATGACAACTACAGCACTACAGCAGAGGCTTAGTTAGATGAGCTCAAGCCTGGGCCTCTGGCTACGCTTCTACTTTGTGTATCTTCTCCCGAACCTAGGTAACCAAACAATAATCTTGAGATGGACATTTCCAGCCTTGGAGGCAACCCTATGACTTTGAAAGATTGAGAGCTCTTGGTCCCTTAGTTGGTGACAACTATACTACAGGAAATGTCCCCTAGAGCTGCTCCAGCACTTCTTGAAGGAGAATATGACCACTGATGGGGAAGACATCCACTCCCAGGCCTTACTTGACAGAAAAATGGGCCTTGAAGAATGTCAGAGGTAGCACTGACCCCACATTTTACTTCAGGCTCACTGTTGGGATGAAATGAGGCACTTACAAGTCATTGAACAGTTAATAAAAGGTTTACTCTGTCCTAACACAGCGAGGATATGTAGTAGTGTTGAGGTCAAGAGGTTGAAAGATCCCTCAAAAACCGGAGTATAGGATGGGGTCGTCTGGAATGAATTCACAAACTCAAGCATTCTTTAAGTCAAGATAGCAAAGATTTATTGTTATGCCATGCAGCAGGCAGGGGTCCTTAAGGAATTCTGCCATGGTGGACAGAGCTCCCTAGGAAACTTGCAACCTAACAGGAATAATGCTAAAGCATAGGAGGGCATCTAGGTGGCACAGTGGCTAGAGCACCAGCCTGAAGTCAGGAGGACCTGAGTTCAAATTCATCCTCAGACCAAACACTTAACACTTACTAGCTGTGTGACCCTGGGCAAGTCACTTAACCCCAATTGCCTAAAATTTTTTTTTAAAAATTAAATAAAATTAAAGTTAAAGCTTATATGGGAAAAGTTGTGGATTATGTGCCAAGCATGCTAATTAGGGGATAACATACAACTACATCATTCACTACTGGAAACCATGGGGGGGGGAGAGAAAGTTCCTAAAGGGTATAGTTTTTGTCTGAAACAAGATAGTTTTGGGAATTGACATCTATAGCTTGACCTCTGGATTGTATACGGTAACTGTGGGCATCAGTACTTCATAGTTCTGCTGGTACAAGATAGTCCTGTCCATATAAGGGAAATTCTACAGAGGTCAGCTTGTTCTTGTAACAGGGAGAGATAGTTTGCCTCATTGGGACCAGCTATGAGTCACTGCCAGAGATAGGGTCTTTGGGCTGGAGGGAAACTGTTAAGGATAATGTTTCTGAGGCTAGGAAGAAATATGATCTTGGAAGTGGGGTCCAAGTACAAACACTCCATCAGTAGCACTTCCCTTCTCTTTATGTACCACCCTACCCCACCCCCATCTCCATATGGAAACATCTAGTCATCAGAGCAAGATATAGTGAGGGGCTCTCATGGTCTTCAGAAATCTACCAAGTCTGAGGGACCCCAACTACTCATGGCTGGAACTGTTTCTGTGACCAAGCAACTGCATCAAGGAAACCAGAATCAATCAGGCCCCAAAGACATCTTTGTCTCCTTTTAGGGAAAACTAATCCCTAAGGATTAGGGGAGGAGGAAACACCTTATTCTACTGACGTTGGTGGGGGGGGCTTGGGGGAGAAGCTTCGTCAGGAAAATGTTATCCTGTCAAAAAGGAGATTGTACAAGGCCTAGTTGAAAGTGAAACATCAATTCAATAGTTTTATAAAACATTTCATGTTTAGATGTTGTTAAGCATCAGACTCCTGAGACAGGATACCAGTAATTTTAGGTTCTGATTAGTGAAGTCTTCTTTATTTCTAGCATGGAAATACATATAAACAGTTCTCTACCTCCCCCTCCATTTTCTATTATTATTATTTCTGACAGCAATAAAATGAGCATTCTCATATTCAAAGTGGAACAGAAAAAAAAGATTGTACATGAAACTGATGGGGGCGGGGCCCAAGCCAAGATCTTCACCCCTTGCCCCAAAGGGAATCTGACTCCCATTTGCTTACAGACCCCAGCTCCTTACCTCCCTTTGGAAACCTTAGCCTTCAACTTTTGGCCTTACTCAGATGCCTTCCAGCTCCCTCCATTACAGGCCCCATAAAACACTTAAACTCCCCTTATCTCCCTTTGACCCATGCCTTCCTGTTCCCTCCATTAGCTATTCCCATTGTCCATTCAATCTCTCAGACCTCCCCAATTAGAATCCTTACCTAAACCCTTTTCCCAGCACCCCTCCTCTGGCCACCCAAAGTGATTTTATTGTGTTTAAGATCCACCCTGGCCCCCTTGCAGAGGCTGAGAATCTCAAGTTCAAAAGGTTGAGACTTTCTCATGCCCACCTGTCCTTATGGGTGTCACTTGGCCTATGCGATTTATCACTAACAAACTTTTCCTCTGGCTGAAGAAGATTTGAGTTGAATTCATTCAGCAGGGCCCGGTATGGTGACCTTGGGGTGTCCCCCAGCAGCACCCCAAAAGTCCTAGACCTCTTCAAAACTGAATTTCTGTTCTGTACAACTGGCTTTTCCTTTTAAATAAACAATAAATTCAGCATGTAACTTTAAAAGTTCATATTTCTTTACGGCCTTTCTTCTGTTCATTTTTTAAAAGATGCTTCAATGACTCTCCCTCCCCCTTCCTTTTCAGTTTAGAGCCCTCTTGATCAGATCCACAAGACTCCAGGCAAAAAGATTTTTACCAGTCTCATTAGTTATATCTCATCCCTGTTTCAAGGTCCGTCATTCCTAGATTTTTAAGGAGTGGTCTACACATCTAAATCCTGTTCTCAGATTTCTTGACTGGCTGTTTACTTCCCAAATCTTTTTCTTCAGGTTCTCTTATTGTTAACACTATCCTTAAGGTCTTCAGTTCTTCCCTTCTCCAAAGCAGAAGGTGGTAATGGGGTACCCTCCTCTGCTTGGAACATCTTCCACCCTGCTCTCTATGCACAGTACTCAACTCAGTGGGCCTGGGTTAAATGTTTTCTCCCTTCATAGCAAGAATGTTTAACCTAGAATCTGTGACCTTTTTGTTTTTTTAATATAACTGCAATTCAAACATAATTTCCTTCCTTTGTAACCCTATATATTTTATTTTATTCATTTAAAAACATTATTCTAAGAAGGGGGGAACAGGCTTCATCAGCCTGCCAAAGGAGTCTGACACAAAAAAGGTTAAAGAGCCCCTGTTCTGAAGTGACCCCAGAAGCATCTGTGCTCAGTTTGGACTCCATAGAATACAATGCCCCTGTCTAGGGTCACCTGAAATCTCCTCCTCACACTGATTAACTCAGCTTTGGATACTCAGCACCTTCTCAATTCCCTTCTGATTGGAGGGCTGGAAGATGGAACTCTAAAGTCCTCCCAAAGCTTTTCTTTATAGATGACTGGAATATGAACTTTCCAGTTCACTCTCCACTTTCCATCTGCAGCTCTACTTGGTTTGAACTCCACATACATGCAAGGTACCCCAACATGCTCCCTTGCTTCAAAGTTTCTTTTTGTATGGTATCTTCCCCCATTAAATCATAAGCTCCTTGAGGGCAAGGACTGTCTTTCTTTTTCTTATTTGTATCCCCAGCACTTGCCCCAGTGCCTGGCACATAATAAGTGCTTAATAAACACTTATTGAATTGCATTAAATCTAGACCCAAATTCATACACTTGATTAAGCCCTAAGATATCCTGGCCTCTAAAGAGAATGGTCAGGCTCTTTTTTTTTTCTCAAATTAGCTTTACAGCCCCATATCACAGCCCTAGGGAGAATTAATTCAATTTGAGGTTTGGCTCATGTCTAAGGTCTCCCAAGAAGGAAGAAAGGTACTCAATGTACAATTTAGGCATGATATAGTATGGAGGGCTTCAATTACCCATACATCTGCTGGAGCTCCCTTCCTGCCAAAAGTAGAGTAGCTAATCCTTTATTGACTTGCCTTAGCCATAATCCTTCAAAATGTGGAGGTACTGACAAGGGGAACTGCTATTCTAGACCTCTTTCTGACCAAAAAGAAGGAACTGATTGCTGAAATAAAAACGATGGGAGCATGGGGGGAAATGACTGTTCCAACTCAGAATTCAGGGTAGAGTAGAAAAAGAAAGCCAGAAACAATGTTATGCACATCCTACATTTCAAGAAAGCAAATTTCAAAGAGCTGAGAGAAAGGATAGAAAAGATGCCATAGTTTAAAATTCCACAGTGAACTAATCAGCCTAGGAGGGATAGAAAGCTCTGAAAGATCAAATTCTGAAGACAAAAACAGAAATAATTCTTATATGAAGGAAAAAAGGAGAGAGCTGTCTAAAGAGACCAGTATGGCTCCACTGAGAACTCATTGACCAATTTCAATTGTAAAAAGATTTGTATAGAAGATAGGAGCCAGGACAGGTAGCTGGGGATGCATAAGAAACAATAACATAACCTGTAAGAAGAATGTCAGGAGCACTAAGGAGCTTGGCAATGGATGCTAACTAAGGGCAACAAAATGGGCTTTTTGAGTTTTGCTGGAGACAAGAGGAAGATCAAAGAAGAGCTTCTAAGGGAAAATAGTTAGAAAGCAGGGTGAGTCAACTCTTATTTTTCTTTTCTCTTCCAAGGAGAACAAAATTTGAACTAGAAAGGATGGAAGAACAATAGTTAAAGGAGAATTGAAATCAATCAATGAGGAAAAGGTGTGACAACACCTAGATGTCCCCAGTGAGTTCAAGTCAACAAGCTTGGATGAATTTCATCCCAGGGTTCTAAAAGAACTGACATGTAATTGCTGAACTGCTGTCAATGATCTTTAGCATTTAGAACATGAAAGGTGAGCCAGAAAGGGGAAAAAAGGAAATGTTCTGATTTTCAAAAATTGAAAGTAGGTAGAATATGAAACCATGGGTCTTAACTTTGATTCCTGGCAAAATTCTAGAACACACAACAAAAGGCGTAACTAGTGAACATCTTGAGAAGCAAGAGGTGATCACAAAGAAGTATCACAACTTCATCAAGGAGAAGTCATGCCAAAAAGGCAGCATGACATAGTAGTTAGCTTTGGAGTCAAAAAGACCTGGATTCAGTCTGCCTCTACAATATACTGCTGTGTGACAGTAGGCAAGGATTTAACCTCTCAGCATCCCCAAGCAACTCTCTTAGAATATAAATTGAAGAAAAGTTGCTGATCGGCATTGGTAGACAGACCTTCATACTCAGGAATTCCCTATCTCAATGAAGTTCGTTAGAGATCCAGACCAAAAAAGTAATTAATTCAGGAATTGTTAGTTATTCCAGATTAACCCCATTTCCTTTTCTGACAAGGTAATTAAACTAGTAGGATAATATAGGAAGAGGAACAATGTAGATATTAACAAACCGAGATTTTTCTTTTTTTAATTTTTAATTAATTTATTTTGAATTATTGACAATTACTTCCATAAGCTTTTGAGTTTTAAATTTTTCTCCCCCTCTTTCTCCACCTCCCTCCCCAAGATGGTGCACAATCTGATATAGGCTATAAATATTTATTCCTATTAAACATATTTTCACATTAGTGATGTTGTAGATAAGAATTAGACCCATAGGAGGAACCACTAGAAAGAGGAAACAAAACACAACAGAAGAAAAAAATAGCAAATAATATGCTTCTATCTGCATTCAAACTCCATAGTTATTTCTTTAGATTTTTAACAGAGTATTTGACTCATGCTATTGCTATGGGAAAGGTAAGAGATGTTTAATCTCCTTGAAGGTAGGATATTTTCACTTCTGTCTTTCTGTCCCTAGCACCTAGCATGGTATCTTGAAAATAGTAGGTGCTTCATAAAGGTTGCTTGAATTGGATTTATTGAATTGCATGATCAGTAGATTCAGAACTGGTGTGTTTATTTATTTTGTGTTTATTGAGTTTCATCTTATTAGATTTGGTCCATTGTTTAGACTGTGGAGTTCTTTTGGGATTCCAGCTCTATCATTCTACACACTAACTCTTCTTCCCACTTTATGTTACCTGCAATTTTAACAAGTGTGCTTTCTATGCACAAAATTTTACTTTTGGATCTAAATAATAAGCTTCAAAAGCAGAGAATGGGGAAGGCATGGCTAATGACAGATTAGAGGGAAATTATCTTAGAGTTTTAATGGATTGCAAGCTCAATATGAGTCAACAATATGACATGACAGGCCAAAAAAAGCTAATGCTGTACTACATAGCATTGAGTAATGTATTGCCCAGAACAAAGAAGGGAACAGGATGGTAAGAGTATAGATCCAGAGCTGGAAGGGACCTCAGAGAACATCTAGTTCAACCTCCCATTTTATATATGAAGAAACTGAGGCCCAGGTTCAGTGACTTGGCCAAAGTCATACAAGTAACATGCATCAGAAGCAAGATTCAAATGAAAGTCCTTTGACTTTAGAGCCAGTTCTCATTCTACTATGCCATGCTGCCTCCAAAGGAGGGCAACCAGGGTAGCAAAGGGATTCAAGATCATGCTATACAAGGATGTGTTGAAGGAACTCCCACCCATCATACTGGCAATGTTGACAAAATAGGAAGATAGCAATTGTCAGTTGGATAGGAGGAGTATAGATACTAATGTAATTTGGGTGGAACTATGAATTGGTCCAACCATTCTGGAAAAAAATAATAATAATTATAGATATTTTTGTAATGCTTGAAGGTTTGCAAAGCTCTTTTCAGATGTTAGGTCATTTGAGCCTCACAACAACCCTGGGAGGTAGATGCCATTATTATCTTCATTTTATAAATAAGGAGACAGAGGCTGAAAGATGCTAAGTGATTTGCCCAGGGTCATACAGCTAGTAAGTGTAGGATTTGAACTCAGATCATCCTGCCTCCAAGTCCACAACTATATCCACTGATCACAGCTGCATGTATAAGGGAGAAAGGATCAAGAAAAGCTTCATGGAAGAAATTACATACTGCCCTGCATTAGAAAAAAATATTTTTGTGTTTGCAGAAGTCTTATCTCCACAACCAAGATTTAGTTTGTGAATTCTTTCAGGGCAGGACTCTGCCTTCCTTGTACCTACCAACAGCCTAATATAGTGCCTGGTAGGTAGTAGACACTCAAAATGCACTCACTTGTTTCTTCAAATGGAGCAATCCTGTTAAGTAGGCAGCACAGGTATTATTATTGCCATTTTCTACACATGTATAATGAAGTTCAGAGCATTTAAATGACTTACTAAAGAATCCACATCCAGGCGGTGACGGTATCAAGATGAGAAACTGACTCCTAACACTCTTTCCCTTATATTATACTGCCTCATCTTCTTAACTCCTGTCTCCTTGGCATGTCTACATATACTCCTTGGCATTACTTCTAACTATGGGCAGCTCATGGCTCAAAATTGGAAATATGTTGGCCCAGTCCAGCCAATCCCTTCAGGCAGAGCTGTTTATTTATCTTTTATTTTCTAAAAACTTCCATCCATCCTCCTCAGGGGCAAAGCCATTTAAAACCAAGCCTCCCAATTAATTGATGCTAACCCAATAGGGAAGGCACTGTATCATCTACTGATTTCAACTTTCCAGTGCTTGATGGGTTCTAAAAATCTCTTAAACCAGGAAAAATGCTTCTAAAATGTCAAAATCCCCCTGCCACTTTTGCCCACATCTCTCCCACCTTATAGACACAGCATGATGAATCTTGTAATGGCAAGGAGTAGCAGGAGCTTAAACAATTTAATTCAATTCAACAAACATTTATGAAACTCTTCCTCCACATAGGGCATGATACTACACTCTGGGCCTACAAAGGTAGGTATGACAGACTGTTTTTGAGGAGTTTACTATTGCATGGGAACATGTAGGCAAATAACTTATACGAGGAAGTGTAAAATAAGTGCATAGAAGAGATCAGTCAAAGTGTTCAGGGAAATTTGTGGAGGGAAATTAGACTTGATTGAACCAATTAAAGAAGGCTTTGTGGAGAAGGTGTCATCTGAAATGAGCCTTGAATAAACAAAAGCCCTTAAAAAGACCCAAAATGTGGATATCCACTCCACATATGGAACACTGTGTGAACAAAGACACAATGACAGGAGGGAGAGCTGTGAATTGATCCAATCATTCTGGGAAAAGTAATTTGGAATTATGTTTTTAAAAAGTGACTAAAATGTCCATGTCTTTTGACCCAGAGATATCACCACTGGGCATATATCCCAAGGAGGTAAAAAACAGAAATAACCTATGAAAGCCCAAATATTCATAACAGTATGTTTTATGCTAACAAAGATATAGAAACAAAGTAGATGTCCATCTATCTGGAAATGGCTAAACAAATTCCAATACATGGATGTAATGGAATATAACCATGTCACTAGAAATGACAAATATCAAGAATTCAGGGAAGCATGAGAAAACTTTAGGAACAGATGAAGAGTAAGTAAAACCAGGAGGGCAATATAAATGGTAAGAACGAAAAACAAAAATGAGCCTTGTGTGATACTGATGATCAGGCTTGACCCTAGAGAAGAAATGAGAAAATTTGCCTCCCTTCCTTCCTTCTTTGTAGACATGGAAGAGTATGACTGTTTCCTGTTGCTTATATTTTCAGACTCTGTTGATGTGTAAGTTTTCCTGAATTGCTTCTCTTTTCTCATTTTTATTCTTAGATACAAAGAATGGATTGCTGGGATGGAAAAGGTGAAAGGATGTCTTCAGAAATGAAGAGGACATAAAAGCAAAGGATATCAATAAAAATTATCTTTAAAAACAATAGAATATAAGGTCCAGAAGATATACAGGAAAAGTAGGGTGGAGTGAGGGTTAGAGCTAACATAAATGAGTACAAAGATGTAGGGACCAGTATCCCGAGAAGGGAGCTTTAGCCTATGCAGCTTACAGTTCAAAATCACAAGGATTCTGAGTGAAACCACAGAACAGCAGACTGTTACAACCTTCACTACAGGAAAGGTTGATTTGATTAGCAGTCTCTGATCAGGGGTGGAAATTTGCTTGGGAACACATCTGGTGCCATGTGAAATGGCAAGTGCCCAATCATGCCTAGTCAAGACAGGGTCAATAATTAGTGTAGCCTGGGATTAACTAGTTATGGAAAAGTGAAGATGTTTTAGGCCCTCCCTTACCTTCCAACTCTCAGCCAGGTTAGTTCTGCCCCAAGATTCACTCCAATGTTGAACAGATTCAATGTTGAATCAACTTAGACTAAAGACTCATTCACTTAGATCATGATGGTAGTAAGTGGCTGAGCTAGAACTCTGGCTTCACAGATACACCTTATTATGCAGGTACTCCTTTTTTACAGGTTTTTACAGGTACTCCTTACTATATTCCAAAGGATTTATTTGTCAGATAGACTTGCCATCAGTAAAGATGCTAAGATCTCAGCCTTGAGGGAATGGGGCATGGAACACAGAGGGGTAAACTGGTGGGGGAGTCAAGTCAAATCAAGTTAACAAACAAGTGCTTTCTATGTGCCAAGCACAGAGGACACAAAGAAAGACAGGAGCAGTTCCTATCCTCAAGGAGCTCACATTTTAATAGTGGAGACCACATGTAAGTATCCAGGTACATAGAAGATCTACGTAGTTGTTGTCGCTCATTCTTTTCAATTATATCTGACTCTTTGTGACCCCATTTGGGGTTTTCTTGGCAAAGATACTGGAGTCATTTGCCATTTCCTTCTCCAGCTTGAGAGAGGAGATGAAAGGTAATCTGAGGAGAGATTAGTTGAGAGGAAGGGCAATGTGAGAAAGATACTAGCAACTGGGGGGAACTGGGACAGGCCTCCACAGAAGGTGGGATTTGAGGTCAGTCTTGAAGGAAGCCAGAGAAGCTAAGAGGCAGAGGGAAAGAGGGAAAAGATTCCAAGCATGGAGAATAGCCAGTGAAAAATGCCCAGAGGTGGAGATGAAGAATCATGGTGTGTGAAAGACAGTAAACAGGTCCATGTTGCAGGATTGTAGAGGACAACATGAGAAGGAGCTAGGTTAGGAAGTGCTTGATATGCCAAAAAGAGACCTTTACAGTTAAACCCTGAAGGGAGTTGCCAGGGGAAAGGGAGGAACAGGGTCAAAAGAAGCCAGAGGTCCCAAGCATGAGATATTGGCAGGGAGGGCAGACCTAGATGGGACCCTGAAACAGGGTAGAGCAAGGAAATAAACACAGTATGAGTCCTAGACTCCTGATTGAGAGGAAGACACAAGAAACCCAAAAACAAACTTTAGCAACTTCACAATTTTGCTGTCAGTGGTTTCTGAAGTGGCAGCTACCAACAGCCAGAGGACCTCTGTGTGAGCAGACTAAGTCCATTTCTGGTAGATGAGGTAATAAGTGGATTTTTATATAAAGCAGATTTGCTCTTTTTTGGCCCTTCCTTTGCCCCAAGAAAATTTCTCTTATGTGATTTTCCAATCTATTTCCTTACTGCATCATCCATTACTGGAAAGCAGTCTTTCCAAATATTTAAAGATTTCAACTTTCTTTATTGCTTTGCCTCTTGACTTCATATTTCATATTCCCATCCTATTTTCATGTCGGGCTAAAGCAAAGACTTCAGTCTTATTAACGTTGTTGGCCCCTTCACCTTCACCACAGAGCGCCTGGGTGTCTGAATATCATAACCTAAATGTCAGTCAAACTTTCTCCCTGCACCAAACTTCTCTTACACAGCTTCTAAGGGCTGCTGACATCAGCTCCAAGCTTGGTGCTGGAGAAACATAGAACTAAGACTAGGCTGGCAGAAAAGAAACCCGCCTAAGCAATATAAATTAAATCAGGGCCAGTCTCATATATCCACAGAAGGCAAATGCTATTAACAGGGAGTAGGGGCACACAGTGCTATTTACCCTGTACTTCCCTCTCACCTTGGGATAGAACTGGGAGGTGGGGAAGAGGGGGAGAAAGAGAGAAGCTGGTCCAGGGCACAGGTCACTGCTGAAATTTAGAAGGGTAAAAATTGTATTTGAATCATGGGATGATTCTCTGGGAGGGGGATACTGGGGGAAATTATGGTTATGTAAGAAGATGACATCAATAAAAACATTTTTTTAATGAAGAGAAAAGGTAAAGAGGTACAGCCTGTACAACCATGTGCTAGAATCACAGAACCTTAAATTTGGAAAGGACCTTAGAGGATAGATGACCAGCACTGACTTTAAAGTCAAATATCCTGGATTCAAATCTTGTCTACAATGCTTACTCCCTAAGTGACATTGGGCAAGCCATTTAAGCTTCTGGTGTTTCGGCTTCCTCATCTCTAAAATGAGAAGGTTGGACTACATGCTTCTTACTCTAAAGTTCCTTCCAGAGCTAGATCTGTGTTGCTAATAATACCACATTAAACTAATCATAAATCCACCCCAGGACATCCCTTACATCCAGCCTCCACTTGAAAACCTCTCCTGACAATCCCAACCAAAGGTAGTCTAATGAATTTTTAGACAGCTCTAACTCAACAGTCAGGCAAACTATCACCTGTAGACCCAAATACTGCAGGTACTATCTGCCTTTGTATACTCAAGAGATAAGAATGGTTTTACATTTTTAAATACAAAAGCAGACCACAGGTGGGATTTGGCCCTCTGGCCCCAGTTTGCTGTCCCCTGCTCTAATTATTGGGAAGTTTTTCTTTACATCAAGCCTAAACCAGTCTCTCTGCAGCCTCTAGCTTTGCCTTCAAAGACCAAGCACAAAAAGTCTTTTCCCTCTTCTGAAAATCCTTCAAGTGTGTAAAGACTGCAATGCTCTCTCCTCTCAGTTTCTCCAGCCTAACCATCCCTAGTTCCTCTCTTTCATCCTTGCATGGCACAGTTCCCAGTTTCTTCATCATTATGGTCACCTTCCTTTAGATACCTTCCTGCCCGCCGAGGTCCCTTCTAAAATGTGATCCCCAGAACTGGACCCAGCCCTCCAGATGTGTCAGAGTACAGCAGGGATATCACTTCCCTTATGCAAGATAATGCTCTTCTTAATGTACCCTAAGATCACACTTCAAATCCACATTGGAACTTGTAGCGTACTCAAAGCCTAGCTCTTTTCCCACATAAACTACTTTGTAGCTATGTCTCTCAATCCTGTGCAGCAAATTTTTAAAAACTCAAACTTTGTTCCTATCATTTAAAGTTATGTTGACTTAGTTACCCATTGTTCCTAGCGCTGCTTATCAAACAGTGTTGGGGAAGGCTCTGGTGGGGAAGGAGACCTCAGGTCTGCAGCTTTTTGTCACATACCACTACCTGCAAACTGTCATGTTCTTGCTGCCTTGTGGAGGAACTGAGATGCAAGGGTCCCACCTCTTTTGCTGAAGTGGCCCTTTCTGGATTATCTTAAAGTTACTGTCCCCACCTTGAAGTCTGATCTTCAGTGGTCAGCCTATCAATGTGTTGCTACCTTTGATGAGGATGGGAGGTAGACCCCAAAAAGGAAAAACCCTGGACTTTCCCACGTGGCCAAACCTCTGGCATTCACCTGAGGCTATAATCCCATCAACTGGCCTTTCCTTGTGGCTATGCCTAATCTCCCAGTTCTGTTACCCTTAACCTAACCTAGCCCTCCATTGTCTTACCTCCCTATGGCCCCCAGCCATTTCCCACCCTTAATCCTAGCTGGGCTCCATTCTCCCTTTGCCACAAGGTCCAAGTCTGTTCTGTTCATCTCAGCTTACTGGCCACTCCCATTCAGATCTTCCTCCCAAACTACTTGGCCACTCCTAGATCCCTCCCACAGTCTTTCCCTATATAAGGTCCATCTTGTCTCCATTAAAGTGCTCAGATTCTTAGAATCTAGCCACTGGTCATATTTTCACAATCTAGCCAATACCTCACAGGTGCTCAGATTTCTTAGGAGTCTGGCCAATATGGCAGATCTTTAATAAACTTTGTCTTTGGCTGAAAGAAGACTTGGGTTGAATTCTTTTGGATAGCACCCGCCTGTTGTGATCTCAGGGTCCCAGCACCCCTGGACCTCATCACCTTGACATACTTATAATAAAATCCTTCTAATTTTCTTTGTTCTGAGTTTTGCCTCTTTAATCAGAGTGAAAGCCCAAAAGAAGAATTTTCCTTTCAAAATTATTAAATGGCATCTTGATAAATTCAACCCAATCTTCCAATTTGTCATGACCCCTGAATCCCAGTTCTTCCATCATATATGTTAGCAATACCTCCCATATTCATGTCATCTGCAAATTTGGTAAACCTTTATCCATGTCATTGAGAAAAATTTCAAACAGAGCCTTAAGGCACTCTCCTAGAGACCTCTCTCCAGGTTGATTCAATTCATTAATTAGTATTCCATTAGCCCAGGCAGTTAACCTTTTTCTAAATACACCTTCTACACAAGCACACCTGAGAGTCTCTATCAATGTATTCCTGAAATGTAGATATACTGTGCTCATGGCATTCCCTTTATTGAAGGAAATAAGATTGATATGGCATGTCTTGTTCTGAATAAACCTATGCAGGCTCTTAGCGATTACCTCTTCCCTTTTGAAAGGATCATAAGTAAGTCCACTTAATAATAATCTATTCTGAAAATTTTTAGGAATCAATGTTAAGCTCACCAGTCTATATTTTGAAGTGTCTACTTCTTTCCCCTTTTGAAAATCAGGACGTTTGCCAGCTCCCATACTACAGCACCTCTTCTATTTGCCATGATTCCTCAGATATCACTATGAGAAATTCAGCAATTACGTTCATTAGTCTCAGATGAAACTTGTCTCCTGTCTAGTAACTTAAATTCATTGAGGTCAGAAAGGTGCTTTCTTATCAACTCCTTCCTTCATTCCTCTCCAGACTGCATTCCTGATTCTTCAGGCTTTCTCTTCCATGCATGCTACAGAAACCTCTTCAACCTGGAAGTTCATTGCACCCCTGGATTTCTCACATTGGAAGTACCTTCTGCCCCTGCAGCCCCTCCCTCTGATTGGCTGCTTCCTCCCAAGACTCTCCATTTTAAGAAGTACACCCAGGCCAACCAAGTCGTTATTCCTCTCCAGGCTGCATTTCTGAATCTCTGGACTGTAGAATGCCTTCTCACTAGGTACCTTCACTTCCCCCTCCAATTTCTTTAATTGTTGGCTTCCACTAGAATGTAAGCTCCTTGAGAGCAAGTACTGTCTTTTGTTCTGCTTGTATTTGTATATTCCTAACACCTAGCACAGGGCCTAGGCTTAATAAGTGCTTAACAAATGCTTGATGACTTGACTACTTACCCTGAGTCTCAATTCCCCATTAACCTTCTCAATTTGAAGGGAAAAAACACAGAAGCAAAACAGGATTTAAATTGTCTGGTCACCCTTACACCCCTCCATTGTCTGTTGTTTTCCTGTCAAAGGCTGACTTCCATTCCCACCTCCCCCAACATAGCTAAAGAAGCTTATTTTTGTCTTTTATGGCAAGTTTGAGGTCTTATTA
Source organism: Phascolarctos cinereus (assembly GCF_003287225.1). Taxonomy (NCBI): domain Eukaryota; kingdom Metazoa; phylum Chordata; class Mammalia; order Diprotodontia; family Phascolarctidae; genus Phascolarctos; species Phascolarctos cinereus. Next base: position 142,809,760 of record NW_027556098.1, read on the forward strand.
GGCTCATCCCCTGACATAAATCATTCTTACAAAACTACACCATTCTTTTGTATTCATCCTTAGTAAACTGCCCTCACTTCTACTACTTGAATGTATCCTTTTAAAATCTGAGTTAGTCCTAAACTCTCTACTGACAGTGAAATGAGACTTTGTCACCAGAATTCCATTGATTCCCTCTTTCCCTCTTGAGATATACCTTTTGGAGTCTTGGGCTATGTCATCCTAACTATACTATTTTTCATCACTTAAAAACCCTCTCTTCTAACTAAATGCTAGAATATTGACTATATATTAGCATACACATGAAACCAGAATACTTCCAGCTTTTTACCTTCTGGGGGTGGGGAGGAGGAAGCATCAATTTCATTGATGTAGGGGACTCCCTGAGAGGAAACACACTCTACAACACCCTCTATACCTGCTTTACAACTTATAAAGAATGACTCAGGGCACTGAGAAGTCAAGTGACTTACCCAGGGTCACACAGACAGTAAGGGGTAGAAATTCAGCAATTACGTTCATTAGTCTCAGATGAAACTTGTCCCCTGTCTAGTAACTTAAATTCATTGAGGTCAGAAAGGTGCTTTCTTATCAACTCCTTCCTTCATTCCTCTCCAGACTGCATTCCTGATTCTTCAGGCCTTCTCTTCCATGCATGCTACAGAAACCTCTTCAACCTGGAAGTTCATTGCACCCCTGGATTTCTCACGTTGGGAGTACCTTCTGCCCCTGCTAAATAAGCTGGGTCTTCCTAAAGTAAAGTCCAACCCTCTTTATACTAGGCCATGTCTGCCATGTCATTTCTCCTTATTTTCCCTCCTGATTTATCATCAACTCTAAGATTGCATGATCACTGATTCTTGAGATCTCCATAATTTCTACTATATCAACCAATTCTTCCTTTTTGAGCAGAGGTCCAAAAATAGCAATTCCCCCAGTGATTTTTCTGTGCTTCAGATAGATGCCATTATCAGGAAGTCAAGTCAGGAATTTATCTGCTTCTCTGCTTATCACATAGAGGGGCAATATTCAGATCACTTAAGTCCCCTGTCACAACTATATCCCATCTAGGTCCCCTCTCTAAACTTCTCTGCCTTGCCAACCTGGAGAAACCTCTAGCCTGAGGCTCCTCTCTCCTTATTGGTGAGCCCCTTTCCTTGAATGCCCCTTCAGGAAGGTGCCGCAGCCATGCTCATCCCCCTTCCCATCTCAACTCATCCTCCAGACTTTTTCTTCACCTCCTCTCCAGCTGCCTTACCCTTCCTCCTTCTCCCTTCTCCTCACTCTCCATTTCTACCTTGTAGGCCCCTTGAGAGTAGAGACTATCTGTTTGCTTGTGTTTGCATCTCCAGCACTTAGGATGGTGCCTGGCACATAAGTACTTAAATGTTCTTTCTATCTATCTCTGTGTCAGCCTTGCGGTCTGCATCAGTAAAATGCAATCCAACTCTTCCAGCTGGCCTGATAGTATATAGACCCGTATATGGACTTTTTTTCTCCTTGTTTTAATTCTCTGCCAAATGCTCTTCAACATGTTTATCATTTGGATTCATGTGCTTATATATAAGTAACTCATCTTTTGATATCCAATACTACTTCTAAATGATCCTTCTCTTTGAACAAGGAATGGAGCTGTAACCAGTAAGCATTTGTAAGAGTGTGATGAGGAGGTAAAGATATCTGATCTCAGGACTCAAGGTGAAGAGATCTAGAGGTTTGGGGGTGTGCTGGGAACCCCCAAGATTGTGACACCAGGCCCTGCCTGAATAAATTCAACTTAAGTCTTCTTCCAGCCAGAGGAAAAGTTTTATTAGTGACAAAACACACAGGCCAGATGACCCAGTAAGGACAAGCGGCATGAGAAAAGCTCAGCCTTTGGGGCATGAGATTCTCAGCCTCTGAATGGGGGCCAGAGTGGAATTTTTATACAATAAAATCACTTTGGGTGGCCAGAGGAGGGGGCTGGGAAAAGGGTCTAGGTAAGAATTGTAATTGAGGTCTGAGAGATTGAATAGACACTGGGAATAGCTAATGGAGGAAACTGGAAGGCATCTGAGTAAGGTCAAAAGGTGAGGCTAGGGCTTTTAAAGGGAGATAAGGAGCTGGGGTTTGTAGACAAATGGGAGTCAGGTTCCCTTTGGATCAAGGGGTGAAGATCTTGGCTTGGACCCCCATCAAAGGTAGCCCTGTAGAGGGAGAGACCCTAAGTGATGGAGGAAAACTGAACCCCTGAGAAAACAGCACCATAGGCAGAACACTTTAGTTAGCTACTGGCAAGCTCCCACAAGGTAAGTGGGAGCAAGGTAGAGGCAGGCCAGGAATTTGTAAGGAAATGGAAAACAGTCTCTTCCTATGTTAACTAGTAATTCTTACTAACTGGGTGCTCGGCTCAGCTACTGAAAAAATATAAGTGCCATCAGTGCCCTCAATTCTGTCATCTTGGGGACAGCACCCCTGACAACCCATCCTAATTACAGTTCTGTATTAACCATTGCTATATTCTAGTCATGAGCAGCATCTCATTGAATCTTAGCGACACCCACAAAGTTATATTTTCCTCCCTTCATTAAGATCATGTTGACATGTTGACAATAAGCAACTGAGGTGAGGGAGAGAGAATCCGGGTAGCAAAAATATATTTCACCAGTTTTACAAAGCACTGTAACTTAGGTGTAAGCACATGTATGTAATGGGATGACCACAAAGGGTGATGGCTCTACAGAAAGACATTGATTGATGATATTTCTTGCAGCCAACAGACTGAATGATTCCATTAAATCCAATAACCAGAAACTTACCTTGTACCTACTATGTGTCAGGTACCACTCTATAAGGCATGGGAAATTCAAGGATGGGTAAGATATCCCTACCTTGGGGAACTTACAGTGTAGCAAGGGAAGTGTGAAAAGTACAGAAGTAACTTTCTTACAAGGTAGCTTATGTTGAGCCATAAGAGAGGCACAAAGCATTCTGGGGAGTTACAGGACAAAGAGCTCAGATGCAGTTGAGGAAATAAAAGTGGCATGTCAGCCAAGCCTTAAGGATGAGTAGGTTTTCTACAGTAGAGTTTCAGGGAAAGGGCTTTTCAGAAAAAGGATGCAGCATAAGCCAAGGTGGGAAAGTAGAGGAAGTCCTGAGCATATTTCTGGGAACAATGAGCAGCCCAGTTCAGCTAGATGGAGGGTACCCACAAGGAACTAATGGAATAGAACTAAAATGATAAAGAAGCTGAAAATGAAACCCTGCGTCCCTCCCTTTCCTCCACAAAGTAACATCTTCATAAATTCAATTATGGACAAAGTAAACTTTATCCTGATGCTCAATCATTCAAGGTTTGCACCATATCCTGTAACCAAGGGTTTCTACTTTCCTCTTTCTAGTCCTTGCTTTTGTGATTGTTGTGATTGTTGGTTTGTTGTTTTGTTTTTCATTTTTTCTTTCCAATCTAATAGTCTTCCCACTTTTAGCTTCTTCATTAACATGATGTTCTTCTAAGGATTATGCTCTTCATGAACTTATAAAAAGGCCAGGTTACAAGTCTCTGAGATGCCCTGAGGTTTTCTGGATTATGTAGAATTGTTTGTGTATAGTGCCATCTTGTGACCTGCCTGCAGAACTTCTACCTCAAAGAGGGGGAAAAGTCCTTTTTCCTTCACCCTGAGAAAAATCTTCCCCATTTATTTGCCTAGAGGGCAAGGCCAGTCTGACTTAGTGACAAATCCGAGCCATGGATTTTAGATTTTTTTTTAAATGGGGTTTTGATAGTTGCAAATACCTACAACATAATTTCTGGAAGATAGAGCAGTCAGGAGCTGATCCATCTAACTTAGAAATTCTTTAAATGATCTCTACTCAAGCATTCTATCAGTCTGTGGGTCTAAAGTGCTTTAATAAATACTTTACTAAGATACTTAAATAGATGTGTGATCTCACCAGTGCAAATATAAACCCACCCCCACTCTTCAGTCCCTGGAAATGATAGTCTTTCTTGTCCTGGATCTATATCCCCTGAAAATTCTCCATTCGTCCACTTAACACGCTGAAGACTGGGTTGTTGTTTGAGTGGGGTTTGGTCTTGTTTTCATTTTTTGTTGTAGGGAGGAAGTGCTGTTTTTGGAGTATACCAACATAGCATTTAGACTGTTTATTGTCTCTTGTGTTGGTCCAAGGGACTAAATAGAACCCACCCCATAAACAACTGTGATGATTTCTCTTGCATCAATTTCTTCATTTAAGCTAATGCTGGTAGAGTGCTACAGCCTAATTCCCATACCCATCATGTGCCTTTCCATTGCATTTCTGTATTTGTGAAGCTTGGCGTGGCATTTAATGCCCTCTGCAGTCTGGATCCCAAAACCCCCACATCTAATCCATTGCCATGAGTCCTATGGATTCTATTTATTTCAAGGCCATTTCTTGAATCTCTCCCCTCCTTTTCAGCCATTCAGTCATTGCCAAACTACTTCAGGTTTTTATCAGATCTCATCTGGACTATTATAATGGCCACCTAATTGACCTTCTTGCTTCCAGCCTCTCCCCTCTCTAATGTATTCTTAATAAAGAGTCAAAATTGTCTTCCTGAGGTACAAATCTCTAACAATGCCACTCCACTGCTCAAAAATCTGCTGTGACTCTCCATTGCATATAGGACAAAATGAAAACTTACTTATGGAAACATTTAAGGCCCTCTATAATCTGAGTCCAAACTACCTTCCTGGCCTTATTCCTCATTACTCTACTTCATGTACTTTATAGTGCAGCCAAACTAGAATACTAGCCATTCTCTTTTTTTGTTTTGTTTCGTTTTTTGGGCAATTGGGGTTAAGTGACTTGCCTAGGGTCACACAGCTAGTTAAGTGTCAAGTGTTTGGTCTGAGGCCGGATTTGAACTCAGGTCCTCCTGCTTCAGGGCCGGTGCTCTATCCACTGCACCACCTAGCTGCCCTGATACTAGCCATTCTCCACACTCAACACGGTATCTCCCACTTTCATGCATTTGAGTAGGCTATGTATGTATCCTATAACTAGATAGCACCAACTCCCTATATCTACCTTTTAGAATCCTTATCTTCCTTTAAGAATCAATTCAAGTATTCCTTTAGGTTGCCATTTCTATCCTCTTCATCTCTACCCTACTTCACCCCTCTCCCACCATTGAAATTGTTTTCTCCTTCCTAAAATATTCCTAGATCACTTTGTCTGGAATTCTCCTTTGCCCATCACTCCCTACTTTATGTTATACTTATTTTGTACATGTCATATCCCTAGAAGGAAAATGTAAGCATCTTAAGGCTACAGATTGCCATTTTTATCTTTGTATTCTCATTACTCTGTACATAAAAAGCACTAAATAAATGTGTGTTGGATGAAGGAACAAATAAGAACACTTCTTTAATCATACAAAAGATTCATGATTTTGTCAGTATACTATTTCCTCCCACGCAAATCAACCCACTTTTGCCTTTTCATCCTATTCATTTCTTATTCAGGCCTTCTACAAGTCTTCTATAAATGATCATCCACCCAACAAGCCACCATTTGGGTCTTTTCCTGTTTGTGTATGCCAGCATAATATTTGTGCTATCCATTTCTTTATCCCACATTTGCTACATGACAGGCTCACCCCCTTAAGATACCTTTTATGCCATTACTGATACAGGTGAGAATATCCTGACCTTGGATAAAACGTCAGTAGAAGTTAGTAATGGAGTGGGGGGAAATGACTTTGCACCAAATATTTCTGATATCCAAGATATCAGAACAAAGGCCATCACTCCATGTATAAAGAGTCAAAAGGTATGAGCAAACAATCTTTAAAAGAAGAAGTAAAAACCTTAAACAGTAGTACGGGAATTGGGCACAGACAAGAAGGGTTAATGGTGGGACCAGAACTCAGCCATTTTAAGGATCTACCTTTTAACAGTTGAGAGGCATACCTCTGAAACCATTAAGAAATGGTCTGCTCTAGTCGAACCACATCTGCAGGCTTGTGTTCAATTCTGGACACCACATTATGGAAAGGACATCGATAAGCTGGAGAGAGCCCAGAGGAAGGCAACAAGTATCTTGAAGGCCCTCAAGATCCTGACATAGAAGGATCAGCTAATGCAACTGTGCATATTTAATAGTCTGGAAACAAGAAGAGGAGGCAGTGACAGCCATCTTTAAGGCCTGTCAGTGGAAGAAAGATCAGAATCATTCTGTTTGGCCACAAAGGCAAGGCATGGAAGTTGCAAAAAGTGTAATGCAGGCTTCATGTAAGGGGGAAAAAACCTTCTAACAATTAGAAATATCTAAAAATTGAGAAGTGGCCCTGAAGATAGTGATTTCCTCTCACTAAAAGGCTGACCATTCATTTGTTGAGTGTTCATGTTATAGAGTTCTTTTTTCAGGTAGGAGCTGGCCTACAGGGTAACTGAAGTCCCTTCCAAAACTGTAATGCTGTGAAAATCAAAAGTTGCTTCAAATCACTAAATAAAAGAAATGCACATTAAAACAACAAACCTCAAACCAACAAATTAAAATACAAAAAGATAAATGTTGGAAGGACTGCAGGCAGACAGCCACACTGTTTGTGAAGCTGTGAACTGGTCTCCAGGGGTGGAGAACCTATAGCCTCAAGGCCACAGGTTCTCCACCCCTGGTAGCCATTCTGGAAAGCAATTTGGAATTACATGCCTAAATTTCCTAAAATATTCCTAAACTAGTTATTATAATTATAAAATATTCCTAAACTAAAAGTCCCATTCTTATAGAATCCCAGAGGTCCTAGAATGTCAGCTCCTCCTAAGGAGAGATTGCTTCGTTCTTTGTATCTTCAGCCCCTACTTTAGCAGCTGGCACATACTAAGCACTTAATAAATGTTGGTTCATTGATTGATTGATCTCACTGCTGGGCATATCCTTCCAAAGAGGTCAAAGATAAAAATATGCCAAAATATTTATAGAAGCACTTTCTGGGGTGGCAAAGAACTGGGAACAAAGTGAGTACCCACTGTCTGGGGAATAGCTAAACTATACTGTATGAATATGATGGAATATTACTACATTGTAAGAAACAACAAATATAAAGAATTCAGAAAATATGGGAATATTTGCATGAACTGATACAAAGTGAAGTAAGGACAGGAACACAGTATATACAATGACTCTAACAATATATATAGAAATCATTAGACTGTGCACTCCTTGAGAATAGGGACAGTTTTGTTGTTGACTGAATGTTTGTTGACTGACTGAATAGTAAAACAAAACTCAACATTTTATCATTATAATTCCCAAATTTGACCCCAAAGAAGAGTTGGCAAAATTTACTTCCCTCCTCTCTTAGAAGAAGATGGAATGTTGTGTATGCAACTGTCAGGCACAGTTGTGTTCGTTGGTTTTGCTGAAGTTTTTTTTCTTTTTCTTTATCTAAGTTGCAAAAGAAGTCTCTCAGGAGAGGGGAGAACAATCAGAAATGGATGTAAAATTTAAAAAATAATATCAATAAAACTAAAAAGAGTTATTGATGATATTGTAAAAGTAAACAACATTGAATAGCTTCAACACTCTGATTGATGCAGTGACCAATCATGACTTTAGAAAACTGATGGTGAAGCAGGTCTCCCCATCTCTCATATCACAGTGAACTCTAAGTACAAAATGGGGCATATCTTTTCAGTTATAGCCAACGGTTTTGTTTGTTTTGCTTGACAAAGTGAATTTGTTGCAGGAGAGTTGGTCTATAAGAAGTGGGGAAAGAGCAAGTCATTGTGAAATGACAGTGATGTGAAGGGGGAAGGAGCATCAATAAAACTTTTTTTAAAGTTAATGATGCTCAGGAAGAGTTGTAATACCCTCTCAACTTAATGAATAGATAAGAATAATTTCTAATTAGCACCATCCCAGTTTTATGCAAATGATCCTGATAAAATCTTTCATCCATGAAAATAGCTTATTGGTTTTCACCCTTAATGTGACTAAATATTCACATCCTTCAATCCCAAAAATTAAGTCTTAGCCCTTCCATGTAGATTTCTCTGATTTCTCCAAGCTCATCAGGCCTCCTATAATACTGACAATAATATTTCAGGGATCCATGGTTTCATTAGTGTGGGCATTCCCTCTACTGATAGAGATTTGAAAGTTGCTGTGGTCGCACAAATTCATCACTCTCCTCAGACAACAAATTATTACTTAGCCCGCCCTTAAAGCTTTTCCAACTTCATAGGATCTGCTACAGCTTGTATTCCATGGGCTAGCCTTTAAGGACTCGAACTCACTTCCATGCTCTACTAAAGCACTGGAATTAATCTTCAGTAAAGAATAGTACATACTATATGTACCACATAATTTATGATTTGACTATATACTGTTTGTAGCATTCACTGTTGCCTCACCTATGTTAGCCCTGCCTCCACAGCTAACTCCTAAGCTCTGAGAGGGTAGGGACAAAGTCTTCTACTGCTTTCTCAATAGCATCTAACAGATTGATTGAGTGTTTCCCATTAGAGGAAGAGGAGGAGGAGGAGGGAGATAAAAGGGAAGCATGGGGGCATTTATTATGTTGAACATTGAGGACATAAATAAAAACAAGCTAGATAGTCCCTGACTTGAAAGAGTCTACATTCTAACAGGAGAAGACAATATGTAAAAAGGAGCTAGAAAGGGCATAAGGTGCATGTAGTATGGCTAGAGATATATAGGAATGATAATATAGCTAATACATATAGCATTTACTATATGCAAAGCACTGCAATCAATGCTTTACAATTATCATCTCATTTGAAACTCACAACAATCGGGAGGTAGGTGCTATTATCATACCCATTTTACAGATAAGGAAACTAAGTCAAACAGAGGTTAAGTGACTTGTCAATGGTCACACAGCTATTTAAGTGTTTGAGGCTGAATTTGAACTTAGGTCTTCCTGACTCCAGGCCTCACGCTCTATCCACTTTGACCATCTAACTGCCTAACTGCTTTGGAGTCCTGGAACTAAACAAGATAAGACCAAAGCTGGCTGATCAAAGCCCAGGGTGTTCCAAGAGAAGAGTCCAAGATGGGGTCCAATTTTCAAGGTGGGGGGGGTGGAGGGAAGTGGGGGGAGGGGAAGGAGAGAAGGAATGAAGATGACGGCCTGAATAGAATAGAGACAACAGGACACACTATAAAAGGGGTTGGCTTAGCAAGTCCTGTTTTTTCTCATTGATCAAAGCTAAAATTTAGCCCTGTGTATACTTTCCTATAGCGAGTTCCAGAGAAACAGGATAGAATGCCCTGAGTGAAGAAAAAAAATGGGTTTGGGTCCTAGATCTACTACTTCCTAATTTTGTGACCTTGGGCAAGTCACTTAATCTCCATCTCTGAAGTAACTAAATCTGTTTCATCTGTAAAATGTGGATAATTAGGGTTATTGTGAAAAACCAATATGATAATATGAGTGAAAGTGTTTTTTAAATTATAGAACACTGCACAAATTAAGATATTAGTGAATTTGGAGAATTATTGTTTTTAAAGAAGAGTGGAAGTTTTCTGAGTTTTATCATCCTAGCTTAACCTTCCTCCCTCTGCTCCTTACCCTTTATGGACAGAAAGATACTTTCAAACCAAGACAGTTGGACAAATACAGATCAGAAGAATTTAAAATATTCTTTTGTATATATTGCATCAGGGAGGCTTCCTATTAAAGAAAACTCCCAGAGTTAGCCCTAACCAAGCAAATTAGCAAACAGATACAGAAGCACAAAGTTTCTGAGAAATTAGGCCAGCACTAAAGAAGTCAATTGGTACAAACCAAGATAAATTCAATAAGCAGCAGCTCTTTTTTTGTTGTTGTTGCTTTTCAAATCAGGTTTTCATGGACACCTTTGTTTAGAAGGAAAATAATGAGGATATTTGCTGCAAGCTGATGCCTGTTTTCTCTTAGGTGACACTCCATATAAAACAAAACATTCTGTCAAAAACAACTGACGGGTTGTTTTTAGTCTTTTTTAATGGCCAGACCACACTACACCAAAAAAATGGGTTGTTAAGATCAATCACCAAATATTTCTTTTGCCTGGATTATATATATGACCAGCACTGCCTCCTGGCCCTGTGCTGAGCAGAGCCTCACTCCCAGAGGATTCAGCCTCTGGGTGAAGCAGACAAAAGGTAAAACTTCAGGTGCTAATGCAAAGCTCCCTCCCAGTGGACATAAGGACAGGGAAGGTCAGTCACTCACAGCTGTCTACATAGGCAAGAGATGGATTTCTTTCCCCTTGGCTCAGAGAACTGTAGAGATTGCTCACCTTCCCAATGATTCTCCTCAAGACTGGTCATCAGCTTAACCGGGCAGAACCTTTGCTCCTCTTTTGTGCATACTCAACACCAGCTCATCTCTGTGCTACATTCACACTTGCTACCTTCTACTGCAAGTAGGATAAGGACTGCAGAGCAAGACAGAGAGACTCTCTCCATTCCCTCTGCATCTCTCTACCTCTCTCCGGCCTTCACCTTCAAAGTCCACATGCCCAGTGATGTCCTTCAGAGGTCTTCGGGAAAACACCTTCTGAATGTATTCTATTACATGCCCCCAAAGATTTCTAGCAGATATAGCCTACTGCCTGTAGGCACAAGTCCTTAGACATTGGTACATTATATATGGAATAGACAAGCTCACTGTTATAAAAATTCTAGAGAAACGCACCCATATCCTTAGCAAAGTCAGTTTTGCACACATGTGGAATAGGCAGCTATTTATGCAATGCCATTTGAGGCATATGCTGCCCAAAAAGATGCTTTCCCTACCAGATAAATTTCCAGATGCCTGAAATTCCTAACCAAAAACAAAAAAATTCTTTTCCAAAGTTAGAGATTTGTATTTAAGGCATATTGGACCTAAGACTTAGAATGCAGAGGCTACTGGGAAGCAAGAAGGCTGCTAACTTCCCCGGTCATTATCCTTTAAAGGGGAAGCTTACACCCTTCAGGTTTGACTCCTTTCCACCAAAAGTTACACAAAAGATTATCACAAATGGTGAATAGTGGGTTAATCCATTTATCCAAGCAAACAGCAAAAAGAAATTGCAGCAATATTTAGGGAGGCAGATAAACATTATTCTAATCTAGTACCGCTTTCTTTCAGAGGAGAATAGAGCAGCCAGCCTCATGGACCTTCTCCTACTGCCCTCCAAGCAGGAGACAAAATCTCCCTTGGAGAAAGGTGGACAAGAATACAGAGATATTTATCAGCACCTACATGAGCCACATTCAGACAACCCATCTAGGCATGCATGAAAACCATGCATAATCTTACGTAAACAAGTACATATATACGTACATATATGTATGCATGGGTATACACAGACACATATATGGTAGCTACGGTGGCACCATGGATAGAGCACCAGGCCTGGAGTAAGGAAGACTCCTCTTTCTGAGTTTAAATCTGGTCTCAAACACTTACTAGCTGTGTGACCCTGGGCAAGTCACTTAACCCTATTTGCCTCAGTTTCCTCATCTGTTAAAAAAAATGAGTTGGAGAAGAAAATGGCAAACTACTCCAGCATCTTTGCCAAGTAAACCCCAAATTGGGTCATGAGGAGTCAGACGTGACTGAAAAACAACCAAAGAACAACTATTTATGCATATTCAACATTCTGCTTGCCAAGGAAGGATTCACAAAGGGGTAGAGCCTTCAAGCTCAGGAAGAACAATAAGGTAAGATCGCAGTATCAACCAAGCAGATCCGCCCAGCTGTAAAATAATGAGTATGTTATTTTTCTTTCTACCCCACCCTGAGCCTTCTGGTGGAAGCATTGAACCAGGAGGCCAACAGGAGTGAGAAAGGAAGAAAAACAACAGCCTGAATTTCTCTTCCTGGATATCCATTCCCTGCTTCACAAGAGTGTCTTGCCTACTCAACTAGATTAGAAACTCTAGGAGGGCAGGGATCAATTGTAATAACTCTCTCCTATCCCCCATGAAATTTTACCGCAGAGAAGCCGCTTCAGTGTTTACTGGCCAAATTGAATTGCATTGAACCGAAGAAAAAAAGGCTATATTCTACATATGTATGTGTAAATGTGTGTGTGTCTGTGTGTGCATGCACACACACATACACATATACATACAGATATATGTGTGTGTATATGTATGTGTACGATTTTTGAAATAGAAGAAAATTTACTATTTTAACACTTTTATCCCTGTTAACCTATTTCCTTGAAGCAGGATGACTAACTTCAAGGATTAACAATCCAGGATGGATTTGTACTGAATTACCATGGAGGAGAGGGCAGGTTCATTTTCATTCATTTCATTTCTCTGTGTTTCTGATGCTTTTACATTCTGAAAACAATGGAATTATTAGCCTAGGAAAGGTTTTACTTTTATTCATCTCACACGATTTGAAAACTTCTTCCTCCTCCTTTTATTCTTTTTTATTCCTTCTTTTATGACTTAGACCATCTCACATTCCTCTTCTCCTCTTGTTTTCCTCCCTCCTTAGAAGACCACCCATCTTGAAATCACTCGCTATTTCTAATTTATGCAATACATTAGCCTGTCTTTGATTAATCTCATAGGTCCTACCCAGGGCTAATTTTGCTGCAGAAATTAAAGAGCATACTTTTAGGTTAGGAAATCTTCCAAAGTCTCCTCTTCTCACCAATAGAAAAAAAATAATAAAAGCATGTCCAAATAGCTGGTATTAAAATGGATTTACCCATAACAGAAAGAAAACATCATAAAAGGCTGTAAAATTTTTTTGCTCTTAAGAAATTACACCTATTTGAAAAGGAGCTTTGAACTTTTACCACCTAAGGAGAAAAATAAACAGTTTTCTAGAGAGTCAGGGGAGTATTTCACATGAAAGTTTAGTTTGTTTAAATGTCAGGGAAAAGGATTAGAATATTTGAATATATTTATAAGTATGTCAGCATTTGGCCTAGATGTGAAGGCTAATCCTTCCCCTGGCCGAAAAGGACAACAATTGAAATTCGATGAAACGTCTGAGATCTCTCTCGAGATTTCTTGATGTCTTATGGCTGTGATTCACGTCAATGTCATAAGCTACCAGGCACGGGGTCTCGAGTCTCAAGGTTCAGCTTGACTACTTGCTGCTTGTGTAAACTTGGGCAAATCACTTTCTTCAGCTATAAATTGGCATGGTACTACTTATACCACTTACCTCACAGGACTGTTGGATCAGTGTACCATATAAATGTAAACGATGATCACAAACTCATTCCTATTGGTGTTAGGGATTTGTAATATCCTTCCTAGGAGGATGTGTATCTTAACAGATAATTCCAGGCAGACTGTTAAGTTTAACCCAAAGTGAGTATCTCAAAAGATCTATGATTTAGGGAATATGGGCCTTCCCTGCCCCAGTGCGTATTGTAACCCCTCTATACCTTAGTAAGTAGTTGCTGTGGCCCAAAATATTTTCTTTTGAATCACCTATTATCCACCTTTCTTTTCAAAACTTACCTTGGCTGGTCCTTCAACAGATATATACCTTATCCATAGGTCTATACTCAAAATCTTTCCAACTTTCTAGCACAGCTTTCATTCTATTGGAATAATCTTGGAGAATTCAGGACTTCATCAGGTAACAGCTCAAAATCAGAGTAGCAGAATAGTCTCATGGAAGGAGAACTGGATTTGGAACTAGGAAAACCTATGCTCAAAGCCTGGTTCCAACCACAGAGGAGTCTAAATCTCTCTGATCATCAGTTTCCCCATCCATAAAATGAGGATAATCATGCCTCCACTGACTACTGCACAGGACTGTTCTTAGTCAAGGGTTTTGTGACGTTTAAAGCATAATAAAATGTGAGTTACTATTACTTCAGCAAAAACATATGTGATCTCATCAAACTCGCTACTCTTTATTTTACCATTGGTTCAGAGGGCAAAAGATCCATGCCTAACCGACCTGGAGAACTTGTAGATGTCTTGAGTAATTCCCCCAGAGAAGGTCCATCCACTCTACTGAGCATCTTCCCTCTAGGTGCCTTGACTTTGCGTGGATACTAATGGAGCACACAGGCTATCAATTATGCCTCACTCTCACTATGTGACTGGTCCACCTTCTTTTCAGAACATATCTCTCTGATGATATACACTGTTTCTATGCACTGATTCTCCCACTAGCTGAGGCAACTAGGTGACATGGTAGATTGAGCTCTGGGCCCTGGTGTCAAGAAGACTCAAGTTCAATTCTAGCCCCAGACATTTACTAGCTCTGTAACTCTGGGCTTAACTTAACCTTAACCTGTTTGCCTCAGTTTCCTCAACTGTAAAATGGAGATAATAACAGCACCTAACTTCTAGAATTGTAGTGAGGATCAAATGAGATATTCATAGCACTTAGCACAGTGCCTGGCACATAGTCAGAGCTTAATAAATTCTTGTTTCCTTCCTCTTAATGTGTTCATTGGTAATGTGCTACAGTCTACTCACACATATTATATACCTCTCTATTTTAACATTAATTCTTCAAAGTCTGTTGTATTCCATGACTCAAAGCCTTATAGTACGAAAGAAAGAATATTGGTGTTAAAAAGATAGGCCTTTGTGTCAAGGAGAAACCTGGGGCAATTAAAAGTAATAAGGATTATAATTATAACAGCTAGCATTTATATACAACAACCCTGCCAAGTAGGTGCTATAATTATTGTCCCCATTTTACAGATGAGGAAAATTAAGGCTGAGAGAAATTAAGTCATCTGTCCAAGATCATAGGGCTGTTCAGGTGCCTGAAACAGGATTCTAATTTAGGTCTTTTCTGACTCCAAGTATAGCACTCTATCCACTATGCTCCCTGGTTGTCTGTATAACACTGATAGTGGGGATTGCAGACATTATCTAGGGAGATTTCCCACTGTCTTTCAAATTATAACATAAAGGTGACTTCAGCAGATACCTGCTGCACCTCCATGAAAGGCAAGACCTTTGTTTGTGGTCTTTGGCTAGTAAGATAGAATACCAATCATTTACAGGTGACTGGGAAGAATTTAGCTTCATCTGGAAAAGAATGAATACTAGAAGAAAAATGGCAGTAAGTCCCTCTTCTCTGTCATAATCAGATATCTCCTATCCATCTATCTACGGGAATGAACCTCTGGTCCTCCCCAGTCTCTAACAGTTTATCAGTAACCTGGGTAGAAAACCACCTTTTAAAAATCAAAGGGATGGGGGCAGGTAAGTGGCACAGTGGATAGAGTACCAGCCTTGGAGTCAAGAGGACCTGAGTTCAAATCCAGCCTCAGATACTTGACACTTACTAACTGTGTGACCCTGGGCAAGTCATTTAAACCTATTGCCTACCCAAAAAACAAACAAAAAAAAAAGCAAAGGGATCAGGGTACCACTATGATAGGATACCATCAAGAGGCTCTTGACTACACCTGAAGAAAGATAAGCCAACCTCTCTGCCCAGAGGAAAGACAGTCCTAAATTTGCCTCTGATCTCCATTTGCTATGTGCAAAGTGTTGGAAACAATAGCTAACATTTAAAGCACTTTAAGATTTCCACCTAATATCTCATTTGATTCTTAAAACAATCCTGGAAGATGGGTGTTATTAGTAAGTAGGACCCCATTTTACAGATAAGGAAATCAAGGCTGAGAGAGAGGTTAAATGCTTTGTCCAGGGTCAGAGAGTTACCAAGCGCCTGAGACAGGATTCTAACTTGGGTCTTCCTGACTCCAGGTCTAGAATTCATAGCTACCTTACTTGCCTATAAGAAGACAAAACCATTCCTGCCTTCAAAGAATATATGTCCTACTTATGGGAGAAATAAAAACAATAACATTAACAACATGGTGACAAGCAGCATAGTTTTATAGAGAGTTTTGTAAATTTACAGTCAGAAGACCTGAGGTCTAATCCTATCTCTGATACTTTCTAGTTATATGACTACTTCTCTGAGCCTCAGTCTCCTCAGCTGTAAAATAGGGATAAAAATAGCGTTAGCAGGCTTATATCACTTCAGACCCGAGTCCATAGACTGCATTCTCTCTTTGGCTTTTTTTAACTGATTCTTCATTCCCCACTCTGGATGGACACCTCTCCCCACCCCATTCCTACTTCTCTGGGCTTAACTTTCTCCAATTGACTCCCATATTCCTATGGAAAGCAGTCAGTTTAAGGGACCAAAGTCCCAAGTAAGGCTTTTTGCTGCCCTCTCCTGGTCCTCATCAAAATGACATGCTCCTAATCCTGGTCTGTCTTTCCCAGAACCCTGTTAATTCTGTTAGTCTCAGTTTCCCCCCAGGATATGACAAAATCATACTCAGTGTGGCTGATTTTTTAAATATTCCATGGTTCTATCTCTCTAAGTTATGCCTTCACTTATAGCTTCCCAGACACGTGTGTTTACACCAAGACCTACATCCAAGAAGTGTGTCCTCTAGAATAAAGCTGGGGACCCCCAAAAATGCTTGTGTTCTAGGAGAACTCTCAAGGGTGGAGAGTAGGGGAGGGGAGGGGAGGTAGAAGGAATTAGTCATTCCTTGCCTATGAACCTCTGGCAAGGGAAAACATTTATGCATGGAATGGAGATAGACTAAGTCCCAGGAAGAAATGGGTGCAAGCATATGCATATGTCACTCCTGAGAACATCCTGTCTCAAGAGACAAATGGTGACTTTGAAGGATTAATGGTAAAGCATTAATGCCTCCTGCCTCTTGGCAGAAAAGTAATAATTACTGGTGAGGAATAAGACATGCAATTTCAGACATTTGTTTTGCATGACTACACCTACTTATTACAAAAGAGAGGTTTTTAGGGGTGCAGGGGAGAATCATTGGGAAGTAAAATTGACATTTTAAAAATAAAGTCTATGAATAAAACACTTAAAGGGGTAAGGGGAGTGGAAGACTTTGTGGACTCTCTTCTTCCATGGCCTGAAGACCATCTTACCTAAAGCTCCCTGGTAAAAATCCTTGGTTGTATGCCTTTTCCCTGTCATATCTATTTCAACTTTGGAGGTGTTAACCCCATCCCTGGTTTAGGAAACTGCCTTACCTTTAAAGTGTTAGCTGCTGCCCTATGACCCTTCTCTTCAGGGACACAACTAAGAATTCTGATAGATGGTGAAAATTATTTGGGGGGGGGGCATTGTTTGACCCTCATTCCCCCAAGCCTCTGGAAGAAGCAGAGAAGATAGGTAGTGGCAGGAAGAGGGTGTGCAGAAGAAAGGAGGAACTCAGTTGCAATAATAGAAAGGATGGCAACCTAGGGTAGGCTGACAGAGCCATGAGCCATGAAAAAATATGGGACAGAAGACCACCAGTGCACTCCCAGACGTCAGCTCTCTGAGAAAGGTCCTGATAGCTTTGACTTAGTCATGGCTCTATTTCCCTCATTGTGCCTGCCTCGGAGTCAGGAAGAACTAGGTTCAAGTGTCACCTCTGACACCTACTGACTGACAGTGAGTAAGTCACTTAACCCCTCAGGGTCCTCAGATAATTCATTTATATCTATATCTATATCTATATCTATATCTATATCCATATATGCATGCATATATATATATGTATACATATATATTCCCCCAATTACATGTTAAAACAATTTTTTTAATATTTGGCTTTTTTTTAGTTTTGAGTTCTAAATTCTATCCCTCCTTTCCTTTCCCCCCCTCCTCTCTCTCTGAGAAGATAAACAATCAGATATAGGTTATACATGCGCAATCATGTAAAATATTTCCATATTAGTAATTTTGTACAAGAAGATTCAAAAGAAAAAGAATGAAAGAAAGTGAAAAATAGCATGCTTCAATCTGTATTCAAACAATATCAGTTCTTTCTCTGGAGGTCATCACTAGTTCTTTGAGATTTTCTTGGATCATTGTATTGCTAAGAATAGTTAAGTCATTCACAATTCTTTATCAAAATATATTGCTATTATATTAGCTCGGCCTACCCATGAGCAACTGATGTTTTTCCAATTATTTAGATCTGACTTTATTTGTGTGACAAGTGTTTTGTAATTGTGTTCATGTAGTTCCTGGGTTTGTTTTGGCAGGTAGACTCTCAGATATTTTATAATGTCTACAGTAACTTTAAATGGAATTTCTTTTTCTGTCTCTTGCTGTTGGGCTTTGTTGGCAATATATAGAAATGCTGATAATTTATGTGGGTTTGTTTTATAACCTGCAACTTTGCTAAAGTTGTTTATTATTTCAAACAGTTTTTTACTTGATTCGCTAAGCATATCACCATATCATCTGCAAAAGTAATAGCTTTGTTTCTTCTTTGCCTATTCTAATACCTTCAATTTCTTTTTCTTCTCTTATTGCTAAAGCTAACGTTTCTAGTACCATATCGAACAACAGTGGTGATAATGGACATCCTTGTCTCACCCCCGATCTTACTGGAAATGCTTCCATCTTATCCCCATTACATATAATGCTTGCTAAAGGTTTTGGATAGATACTATTTATCATTTTAAGGCAGACTCCATTTATTCCTATGCTCTCTAGTGTTTTTAATAGGAATGTATTGTGTCAAAAGCTTTTTCTTCATCTATTGAGTTAATCACGAAGTTTCTGTTAGTTTTGTTGTTGATATGATCAATTATGCTGATAGTTTTCCTAATATTGAACCACCCCTGCATTCCTGGTATTCCTGGTAACAGCCATATTGTGGGATGACTAACTTTGATAGACTTAGCTCTTCTCAGCAATACAAGGACCTAAGACATCTCCAAAAGTCTCATGATGGAAAATGCTACCCACATCCAGAGAAAGAGCTATGGAGTTTGAATGCAGATCAAAGCATACCATTTGCTCTTTTTTTTTTCAGTTTTGTTTTGTTTCTTCTTTCTTGTGGTTCCTCCTATTGGTTCTAATTCTTCTTTACAACATGACTAATGTGAAAATATATTTAATAGGAATGTACTATACATAATGCACACCATCTTGGGGAGGGAGGCAGGAAGGGAGGGGGAGAAAATTTAAAACTCAAAAGCTTACGAAGTGATTGTTTAAAACTAAAAATAAATTAATTTTAAAAATTAAATTTAAAAAATATTGCTGCTATTGTGTATAACATTCTCTTGATCCTGTTCACTTCACTTTGCATCTATTCATGTAAATCTTTCCAGGTTTTCCTGAAATCCACTTGCTCATCACTTCTTATAGCACAATACTATTACATTACAATCATATAGCACAGTTTGATTAGCTATTCCCCAATTGATGGGCATCCCTTTGATTTCCAATTCTTAGCCATCACAAAAAGAGTTGCTATAAATATTTTTGTACAAATAGGTCCTTTCCCCTTTTTGATGTCTTTGGGATATAGACCTAACAGTAATATTGCTGATCAAAGGGTATGCGCAGTTTTATAGTCCTTTGGGCATAGTTCCAAATTACTCTCCAGAATGTTTGGATTAGTTCATAACTCCACCAACAGTGTATTAGTGTCCCAACTTTCCCACATCCCCTCAAACATCCATCATTTTCCTTTTTTGTCATATCAGCCAATCTGACATATGTGAGGTGGTGTCTCAGAGTTGCTTTAATTTGCATTTCTCTAATCAATAGTAATTGACAGCCTTTTTTCACATAACTTTAGATAGCTTTGATTTTTTTGTCTGAAAACTGCCTGTTCATTTCTTTGGCCATTTATCAATTGGGGAATGACCTGTATTTTTATAAATTAGACTCAGTTCTCTATATATTTGAGAAATGAGGCTTTATCAGAGATACTTATTACAAAAAAAATTTTCCCTAATTTTCTGCTTTTCTTATAATTTAGGTTGCATTGGTTTTGCTTCTGGAAAACCTTTTTAATTTTATATAATCAAAATTATCTGTTTTACATTCTGTAAGGCTCTCTATCTCTTGTTCGGTCACAAATTCTTCCCTTATCCATAGATCTGACAGATAAACTATTCCATGCTCTCCTAATTTGTTTATGGTATCACCCTTTATGTGTAAATCATGTACCCATTTTTACCTTATCTTGGTATGTAGTATGAAATGTTGGTCTATAACTAGTTTCTGCCATACTGTTTTCCAGTTTTCCCAGCAGTTTTTGTGAAATAATGAGTTTTTGTTCCAAAAGCTTAAATCTTTGGGTTTATCATATACCAGATTACTATGGTCATTTACTATAATGTAATTTGTACCTAATTTATTCCCCTGATCCACCCTTCTATTTCTTAGCCAGTACCAGGATGTTTTGATAATTACCGCTTTATGATACCGTTTGAAATCTGGTACGAGTAGACTGCCTTCCTTCACATTTTTTCATTGATTTCCTTGATATGCTTAGCCTTCAAGATGAATTTTGTTGTTATTTTTTCTAACTCTATAAAATAATTTTTGATAGTTTGATTGGTATGTCACTGAATAGATTAATTTATGTAGAATTGCACAGACAACTCAAGTTGCAGAATAGCTACTGATCTGCTCTGGTACAGGGAACTTCCTTACTGGGAGTTCTCTATGTCAATGAAATCATTTCCAGACCAAACAAAAACTTTCAGCATTGATTGGCTCACTTATTTCTTCTGCAAAACCCATCAATAATAACAATGGTTGTCATTATCATTATAATAACATTTATATAGTGCTGTAAAGTTTGCAAAGCGATTTACATATGTCATGCAATTTAGGGCAGTGAGGTGGTACAAGATAGATTGCTGGCCTGGAGTAAGGAATATCTGAGTTCAAATCCAGCCTCAAACACTTATTAGCTATGGCAAGTCACTTAACCTCTGTCTGTCTCAGATTCCTCATCTGTAAAATGGAAATGATAGAGGCAGCTAGGTGGTACAGTAGATAGAGCACCAACACTGGAGTCAGGAGGACTTGAGTTCAAATACGGCCTCAGACATGTAACACTCACTAACTGTGTGACTCTGGGCGAGTCACTTAACCCCAATTGCCTCAACAAAAAAAAAAAGTGGAAATAATGATAATAATAGCACCAATCTCCCTGGGTTATTGTGAGGATCCAATGAGATAATATTTGTAAAGTTCCTAGAACATAGTAAGCACTATATAAACATTTATTATTATTAGATCTTCAGTGATCCTCAATAGCTATCCAGGAGTTGGGTCACTCTCAAGGAGAAGTTTTCCTTTGAATGTATAACAGACAACTAGGAGTGGTTTTTTGTAGCCATAAAATGTAACCTGGGACACAGTATGGTATCCCATGGTACTGGTATTCTGATCCCTTTGATTTTTAAAAGGTCATTTCCTACCCTGGTTATTGATAAACTGCTAGAGACTGGGGAGGACCAGAGGTTCATTCCTGCATAGATAGATGGGTAGGAGATATCTGATTAAGACAGAGAAGAGGGACTTACTGCTATTTTTCTTCCTGTACTCATTCTCTTCCAGATGAAGTTAAATTCTTCCCAGTCACCTGTAAATGATTGGTGTTCTATCTGACTAGCCAAAGACCACAGACAAAGGTGTTGCCTTTCATGGAGGTGCAGTAGGTATCTGCTCAAGTCAACTCTGTGTTATAATTTGAAAGACAGTGGGAAATCTCCCTGGATGATGTCTGCAATTCCCATTATCAGTGTTACACAGAAAGCCAGGGAAACTGAAGCAATTCGATAATTGGTCTCTAACACTCTCTCATTAGCATATTTTACCTAAGTAATTTATCAGATTAATTTGTCCCACTAAATACCCCTTAGGTGCTGAGGGGACAAAACCCAGAACAATGAGATTTCATTAGAGCTGGGGTATCTCAGCAACAAGTGCTGTGGGTTGGAGGAGCTTCCACCTAACTATACAGTGATAAAGCCCACACCCCTCCATCTTGTCATAAAGAAAGCTTGAAAGAAAAATGTTGTTATTTTGACCTAAGAGGAGGAATACCCTAGGTACTCTCACACACCAGATTTCAAATTTTGTCACGATTGCATTTGGGGAAATATGTGTGAAGGCACTCCCAATTTGTCTTGTTTCATTCAACTGTCTGAGAAAAACAAAAATACCTCAGCCCTCCATAAGGGCTGAGTGAGCACTCAGACACCAAACTTCTCCTTGCCAAGATCCTGCACAAAACCAGTGCCTCAGAGTCCAGGCCTAACTAGACATCAATGGTAGGTATGATCCATATATAAAATATCTTCTAGATAGGGACTCTTTATCCATAATATCTCTTACATCTGTGCCCGTCTCTCCAACTCACACTACCAACTCTTGAATTTAAGCCTTTATTGCCTCTCAAATGAGCCATTGCAATAATAGGCTTCCAATTGGTTACCTTACCTCCTGTCTCTCCTCTCTCTAATTTATCCTCTCTACAACTACCAAAATGACATTCCTAAAAGCAGAGGCCTGACAACATCACTCCCTGGCTCAAAAGCTATATTAGCTTTTTTTATAATCAAAAGCTATCCACCCCTAAAGCAGTTGTTTCCAAAATGGGGTGTCATGGCATAACTCCAAGGGGACCATTGCTTCATCCCAAAGGATGAGTAATCAACCAATCAGACAGTTGAAAGATGGGTTCCATCCCATCCTCCTAGTGGTAGCGATCATGAGCTTATCTCCAGCACAACTACACTGCCCCCTTCAACACTCCCCAATTGAAGCATCTTCCCAGGGCTGCCCTTAGGTGGCTGCATGCCCCTTAGGGAAGAACCTAACCAATCCAGACATGGGGAGCTATTACAGGCAAACTTCAGCCACCAGCACCTCACACAGTCTCCTACCCTCACCCCAGTGTCTCCACAACTACAATTTCTGCCTTCCAGGACAATGGCCAGTAAGTAAATGCCACTCCCCCCTTACATACTTAGACACACACACACACATATACATACATACACACACACACACACACACACACACACACAGCTTCTTATGTTTTAGTGGGAAAGAGTGAATAGAACAAGATAAAGAATAGATGGGTTGGAATTATGTCATCTTTTCCCCCAAAACTTATCCCTCTGATGAACTTTATTTCCATCCTTCTAGTCTCCCAGGTTCTCAGCCTCCTTCTTTTTCTGGACTCCTCGCTCAACTGAAAATGCTCTCTTCAAAATTAACGATGACCTCATAATTGCCAAATCTGACGGTCTTCTCACACTCTGCACCCTTCCTGATCTCTCTGTGGCATCTGACACTGTTGACCACCCTCTTTCCTAGATGCAGTCTCCTGTTTGGTAGCCCTTATGCTGTTCTCTCTTTGATCTGCTCATACTTGTCTGGCCACTCTTCACTTGTCATCCACATCATCCCCCTAACTGTGGGTGTCTCCAACATTCTTCATCCTGTGCCTTCTTCTCTCCACAAGTTTCCCTCAGTGATTCCATCAGCTCCCATCAGCTCAATTATTATCTCTTTGGTATGATTCCCAGTTCTTTCTATCCAGATCTATTCTCTCTCCTAAACTTGGATCCCACATCATGAATAGCCTATTGGGCATGTTTAAGTGGGATGTCTCGTAGGAATCTCAAACTCAAAATGCCCATAACAATATATATTTCCCCAAATGCAATCTCTCTTCTGAACACCCCTGTTTCTATTCTGTACACCACCATCAGGCAGTTTTCATCCTTGACGGCTGAGTCCTTACTCCCTTACCCCATGTATCCAACCAGTTTCCAAATCTTGTCATTTATGCCTCCAGCACATCTCTCAGATCAGTCACCTCTCTATTCACACAGCCACCACTCTAGGACAGGGCCTCATCACCTCTCATATGAACTCCTTGAACTCCCTGCTTTAAGCCTCTCCCCACTCCAACCCATTCTTCACAATGTAATTTTCCTACAATGCATGTAGAACAATGTTACTTCCTCCTCAATAAAGTCCAGCGGTTCCTTATTGACTCATGGATTAAATATCATTTCATCTTAACTTTACCATATTTCTCTTCTTGTCTGTTTTTTAGTGAGGAGATAGGTGGTAAAGTGGATAAAGCACTGGGCCTAGAGTCAGAAAACCTTGAGTTCAAATCTGGCCTCAGACACTTACTAGCTGGATAAGTCACTTAACCTCTATCTGCCTCAATTTCCTCAACTGTAAAATGAGGATAATGATAACACCTTTGTGAGAATTAAATGAGATAATATTTATAAAGCACTTAGCACAGTGCCTGGAATATAGTAGGTCCTTAAAATGCTGTTTCCTTCTTTAATGTATATAAATAATTACTAGTAGAGCATGTATGTAATTTATAAATAAATACATATATTGAGGGTGCTAATGCAAAAAATATTTCACTGATAGGGATGTGTGAGCAAAAAAAGTTTGGAGAACACTGCTCTAGAATAAACTATGAACTCTATTTGACATTTTAGGCCTTTTGACACTTGGTTTCAGCCTACCTTTCAAGAGTTACCATACATTACCCTCCTTCTCCTGCTCTTTTGCTCTCTTCCTCCCAAGATATTCCTATCTCCCATCTCCACACTTTTGCACAGACTGTATCCCACACTTGGAATGTGCTCCCTCCCCACCTCTGTGTCTCAGGACATGGAGCTTGCTTCAAGGCTCAACTCAAGTGCCACCTCCTGCACAATACCAGCCCTGATCCCCTAGTCTCTGATGCACACCTCTCCTTGCCCCCAAAATTATTTTGTATAGATTTTTGTATTCACTTATCTGTGTGCAATAGATCATGAGCTCTTCAAGGACAAGGTTTATGTCATTTCTGGTTTTGTGCCCCTATTGCCCAGTAGGCACTTAATAATATATGCTTATTGAATGAATAAAGGAATGAATGAATGAAGCTTAGGCAAAAGAATTAGCATCAAGTGTGAGTTATCAGAGCTCTGGAAAACTGACTACCAGCTGTTTGCTAACCCAGCATCCCTGCTGGCTCAACCCCTTATTCCCTGGTGTTTGAAGAAAGAACAGAATAATGCTGATCTGTATTAACATAGGAACTTTAAAGGTAGGAGACCCAGTAACCAGATACTTCCCCTATCTTATGGTTAGAAAACACCTACCTCAGTTGGAGGGGGAAAAATTATATGTATGGAGAGAGAGAGAGAGAGAGAGATAGGTAGAGGGCACAGGGTGAGTTGAAGATTAAGGGGTCATATCTAGAGAATAAAATTAAGGAATGAGAGAAGATTATACTAGGAGAAGAAGAAAGGGAGAGGTAGAACAGGGTAAATTATCTCACAAAAAAAAACAGAAAAGAAAAGGCTCTTACAGTGGAAGGGAAACAGGGGAATATGAGAGGGAATGAACTAATCTCATTCTCATAGGATTTGGCTTAAGGAGGGAATAACATACACATTCAATTGGGTATGGAAATCTGTCTTACCCTACAGGAAAATTGGGGGAGAAGGGAACAAGAGAGCAGGGGGATGATAGAGAGGAGGGCAGATTGGGAAAGGGGGTAATCAGAAGCAAATACTTCTGAGGAGGGACAGGGTCAAAAGAAAGAATAGAATAAATGGAGGGGCAGGATAGGATTATGGGAAATAGAGTTAGTTTTTCACAACATGTCTACTATGGAAGTGTTTTGCATAACTGCACATGTATAACCTATATTGAGTTGCTTGCCTTTTCAATGAGAGTGGGTGGGGAGGGAGGGAGGGAGAAAATTTGGAACCCAAAGTTTTAAAAACACATGTTTAAAAAAAAAAGTTTTCACATGCAACTGGGAAATAAGAAATACAGGAAACGGGGTACAGAAGTCTATCCTGCCCTACAGGAAAATAGAAGGGGAAGGGAATAAGAGAAGGGGGGGAGATAGAAGAGAGGGGAGACTAGGGGAAGGGGTATTCAGAATGCATGCCATCTTGGGGTGGGGGGAGGGGCGAGATGGGGTGAAAATTTGGAACTCAAAATCTTGTGGAAGTAAATGTTGAAAACTAAAAATAAATAAATTTATATATATAAAAAAAAGAAAACACCTACCTCCTCCTCCCCTAGCCACCATATCCTTCTTCAGCACTCCAAGCCCTAAAATCACCCCCTATTACCTACACTATGATGCCCTTAGCACACAATGCTAATGCAACTGAGGGGGGCGGGGCTACTGCCACCAATATAATCTGGAACTATAATTGCATTTTTTCATTCTGTTTTTAATAACACTATATCCTAGGAGGGTTTACCCTCTAGACCTGCATAATAAAAAAACAAATCCACATACCCACATGATTGGGCCTGAATCTGGGCCATTGATGGCTGGGGCCAAAAACAGAAGATTGTGTTTCCATTTCCCATTTGCCTGCTCCTGGACCATTGTTCCTCACATCCATTTTATGTACTCCAAGCCTATCACGACCTGAGCTCATCTATAAGTCAAGAAACCGGCAGGCACTTTTAAGTAGGAGCGAGCAGATGGAGACGGAAGGAGAAGGAAGCAAGGGCCGCAGATGCATGTAGAAAAAGGATTCAGCGCCTGCTTCAGAGGAAGGGACAAGGCTCAGGGTGCAGTTTCTCTTTAGTACCCCCCTCTCTATTCTCCTCCCACTACTACTCATCACCTCCCACTATTGCCCCCTATCCAGCATCCCATTCCTGTAAAGACTTTCTCTCCTCAGCTAGTTCTCCTAGAAAAGATCTAATAAATTGTTTGGCTGTAATGCTAGTAATAGCCAACAGCTTAAAGTACACTCTTATAGTCTGAATGCAGATCAAAGCACACTATTTTCACTTCTTTTTTTGTTTGGGTTTTTTTTTCGTGGTTTTTACCTTTTGTTCTATTTCTTCTTTCACAACATTACTAATGTGGAAATATGTTTAACATGATTGCACATGTGTAACCTATATCAGATTGCTTGCCTTCTTGGGGAGTGGGGAGAGGAAAGAGGGAGGGAGAAAAATTTGGGACTCAAAATCTTATAAAAAATAAATGCTGAAAACCATCTTTACATTCAATTAGAAAAAACAAAATACCATTTACAATAAATAAATAAACAAAATACCCTCCCATCAAAGGAAATTTGCATTTTTATAGGATACTCCTAGAAAATGAAAAGTCTTTAAGACTCAAAGGAATGGATCTTCACTGGTAAAATTACAGACACATACATTCATACATTTTGGGGGAGGGAAGGACACAGGGAAAGGATTCTTCATATCACATAACATAGATGAACATTGACTCCATGCTTTTTTAGGGAGTGGGAGATTAGGGAGCTTGGGGGTAATAACAGAATGGAGGATAAAAGACACGGATAGTGCGATAAGTAGGAGTGTCCTTCTGCTAGCCCATCCAAATCTCTTAACCCTAAACCCCAAATCAGTGGACCTTGTCTGCATTTTGAGTGGGCCAAAATGTCATTCCTAGAGTTTTATGGTGTTATTAACATGGAAATCTGAAATGGAGCCATGGCGAGCAGCTTTTCCCTCTATTAATAACAGTGTTATTCACAGTCCAGGGGAAGCCAAGGCATTTCTGCTTGGTTGCGCATTAAAGCCAGCCCCATAAAGTATGGGGGGAAAGAGGTAAATCAACATGTTAGCCATTCATCTTCTATCCCAAGGGGTAGGTGCCTGCATCCTTAAAGTCAGCACTAAGTCAAATACCTCTGAACCACTCCTTCAGCCATGAAAGAGGAAGGAGCCAGGTGATGTAATGCCAGAGTCCATCCTCATATCCCCAGCATGCGAATCACCTGTTCTCTTTTTTGTTGTTTGTTTGCTTGCTTAAAACGAGGTTTCCCAATCTTGCTTAGGCTGGGAGGCAACCACAAAGCCCTTTAGGTACAATTTCTCATGTAATCATCAAAAAAGCTTGAATAGGCATTTATTTGACCAGCGAAACTCTCTGTGTAGTATTCCCTCTTCCCTCTTCCCCCTCCCCGGCCTTTGAGCGTTGGGAGCAATACCTCAGTTGTTTGGACAAACACAATCAATATCCTAGCTATTTAGACAAAGATAAAAGAAGGTGCATTCAATCTAGTATTCAATGATTCTGTGCTTGGATTGACCACAGATCCAGATAGGAATGTGACCTTCATAGCACTGATAGGTTATTAATATCATTATCTTGATTTTATGTATAAAGAAGCTGAGTCAGAGTTTTAGTGACCTGTTCACACAGTACCCACACCAAGGAGGCAACACTTGAACCCAGGCCTTCTTCCTCCAAGTCCTCTTTCTATTTCCTACTGCAGAAGTTCTTTCCACTATCCGCCCTTGCCTCTTTCCTAAGAAATCAAACTCTTCCTTGACTTCCCTGAAGTCATAGTAAGATTTCTCTCTTGGTGAAGTCTAGTCACAGAATAGGAATCTCTTGCCTCTTTGAGGAGGATATCAAGGAAAATTCACTGATCAATTCACTCAGTGAACATTTATTTATTGAGCACTTAGAACCATATCAAAATTTGCCTTGGTGGAAAAAAAGTTGTCTTGGTGAATTTGTGATATGGCTGAAATCTGCTTTAGCTCTCTGTGTTCTCAGGGCAAACACTCCTGGTGGGAGAGGAATATTTTGGGACACTAGGACCTTCCCAGGGCCCTTGAAATCTTACCTCTTGAATAGTAATCTATTTCATCGATACATAAGGAACAGCCTTATCATCACGCTATCATTTCCAGAGACTCAAACAGGGCTGCCATTCGGATTTTTTAAATGAGGTGTTTTTTTTTTCTCAATTGCATGTAAAAACTATTTTTAACATTTGGTTTTTTTTCAATTCTGAGTTCCAAATTCTCTCCCTCTCTCCCCTCCTCCCTACTTTAAAAGGCAAGCAATTTGCTATAGATTATATATGCACAGTTATGCAAAATATATTTCCATATTAACCATGTTACAAAAGAAAACAACTAAAAAACATGAAAAAGAAAATTTTTAAAAGTACACTTTGATCTGCTTTTAGATTCTATCAGTTCTTTCTCTGGAGATGCATAGCATTTTTCATCATAAGTTCTTTGGAATTGTCTTGGATCACTGTATCATGAGAAAAGCTAAGTCATTCACAGCTGATCATTGTACAATACTGCTGTTACTGTATACAGTGTCCTCCTAGTTCTGCTCACTTCACTTTGAGGTGCACATGTGTCTTCCCATGTTTTTCTGAAAACATCCTGCTCATTATTTTTCTTACAGAGTAATTGCATTGGATCGCAATCATATACCACAACTTGTTCAGCCATTCCCCAATTGATGGGCATCCCCCCAATTTCCAATTCTTCACCATCATAAAAAGAGTTGCTATAAATATTTTTGTATATATAGGTCCTTTCCCTTTTTCTCCGATTTCTTTGGGATACAGACCTAGTAGTGGTATTGCTGAGTCTAAGGGTATAACAGTTTTACAATTTTTACAGCAAGTATCTCTAAAAAAGTCCTCATTACTGAAATATATAGAGAACTGAGTCAAATTAATAAAAATACAAGTCATTCCCCAAAAGATAGTCAAAGGATATGAACAGGCAATTTTCAGATGAAGAAATCAAAGCTATCTATAGTCATATGAAAAAATGCTCTAAATCACTTTGATCAGAGAAATGCAAATTAAAACAACTCTGAGGTACCACCTCACACCTATCAGTTTAGCTAATATAACAGAAAAAGAAAATGATAAATGTTGGAGAGGATGTGGGAAAATTGGGACATTAATGCATTATTGGTAGAGTTGTGAACTGATCCAACCATTCTAGAGAGCAATTTGGAACTATGCCCAAAGGGCAATCACACTGTGCATACCCTTTGATCCAGAAATACCACAACTAGATCTGTATCTCAAAGAGATAATAAAACCGGGAAAAGGACCTACATGTATGAAAATATCTATAGCAGCTTTTTGGAGTAGCAAAAAATTGGAAATTGAGGTGATGTCCATTAATCTGGGAATGGCTAAACAGCTGTGGCATATGAATGTGATGGAATACTACTGCACCATCGAAATGACAGGAAGGTGGATTTCATAAAAATCTGGAAAGACTTACATGAACTGATGCAAAGTGAAGTGAGCAAAACCAGGAGAATATTGTACACAGTAACAGCAACATTGTATGGTGATGAACTATGATTGACTTGGCTCTTCTCAGCAATATGATGGATCATTGTATTAATCCAAGACAACTCCAAAGTATTCATCATGGAAAATGCTATCCACATCCAGAGAAAGAACTGATAAACTCAGAATGGAAATTGAAGCGTACTATTCTCATTATGTGTGTGTGTGTGTGTGTGTGTGTGTGTATGTATGTGTGTGTGTGTTTTCCTTTTGGTCTGTTTCTTCTCTCACAACATTAGTAATATAGAAATGTGTTTTACATGATTGCACATATATAACCTATATCAAGTTGCTTACTGTTGTAGTGAGGAGGAATGGGGAGGGAGGGAGGGAGAAAATTTGGAACTCAAAATTTTTTAAATGAATGCTAAATGAATGCTCATCTTTACATGTAATTGAAAAAAATAAAATACCATTTTTTTAAAGGGAGAGGGTATGATATGACAGTTTTATAGCCATTTGGGCATAGTTTCAAATTGCTGTCCTGAATGGTTGGATCAGTTCACAACTCTACCAACAATGCATTAGTGTCCCAATTTTCTCACATCCCCTCTAACATTTGTCATTTTTCCTTTTCTGTCATCTTAGCCAATCTGATAGGTGTGACGAGGTAGCTTAGAGTTGTTTTAATTTGCATTCCTCTAATCAACAGTGATTTAGAACATTTTTACATGACTATAGATAGCTTTGATTTCTTCATCTGAAAACTGCCTGTTCATATCCTTTGACCATTTATCAATTGGGAAATGATTCATATTCTTACAAATTTGACTCCACTTTCCATATGTTTGAGAAATAAAGCATTTATCAGAGAAACTTGCTGTAAAAAAATTTCCCCAGTTTCCTGCTTTCCTTCTAATCTTGGCTGTATTGGTTTTGTTTGTGCAAAAACCTTTCAATTTAATGTAATCAAAATTATCCGTTTTATATACCATAATGCTCTCTGCCTTATTTGGCCAAAAAAATCTTCCCTTTACCATAGGTCTGATAAGTAAACTATTCCATGCTCCTCTAATTTAGTTATTATATCATTCTATATATCTAAGTCATGTACTCATTTTAAACTTATCTTATTATATGATGTAAGATGTTGATCTATACTGCTTTTTAGTTTTCACAGCAGTTTTTGTCAAATATTGAATTCTTGTCCCAAAAGCTTGGATCTTTAATTTATCAAACACTAGATTACTGTGGTCATACTGTGGCATACATCTGTACCTAATCTATTCCACTGATCTACCACTCACATTTCTTAGCCAATACCAGATTGTTTCAATAATTACCACTTTGCAATACAGCTGAAGATCTGATACTGCTAGGCTGCCATTCTTCACATTTTTTTCATTGACTCCCTTGATATTCTTGACTTTTAGCTCTTCCAGATGAACTATATTATTTTTTATAGCTCTATAAAATAATTTTTGGTAGTTTGATTTAAAAATTTGGTAGTTTGGTATGGCATTGAATAAGCAAATTAATTTAGGTAGAATTGACATTTTTATTATATTGGCTAGGCCTACTTGTGAGTAATAGTTCTCCAGTTGTTTAGATCTCACTTTATTTATGTGAAGTGTTTTGTAATTGTATTCATATAGTTCCTGGGTTTGTCTTGGCAGCTAGATACCCAAGTATTTTATATTGTCTGCAGTTATTTTAAATGGAATTTCTCTATCTCTTCCTGCTGGACTTTATTGGTAATATATAGAAATGCTGATGTAATTCGTTTTTAACACTGAAAAGCTATCGCAGAAATGACCATCACAATGATTTTCAGTTTTACTGCATCTTTTAAGTAGTATAACCACTCTTATCTGGGTAACCTCATACTCTGTGCTTCAGTTGCCTCAGATGCACAAAACCTTACCTGCCTGAAGGAGCTAGACCAGCTCATCTCACCTATGATTGTCTTTTCTCCTTTTTTCACAAATCCGCTTGGTACAATCTGCATACTTTCACAGCACCAGGATAAAAACCTTTCAAAGCCACTTGATTTCAAATCTAAGCTCAGAGAAGGCTTTTTATGGAATGTCTCTGAACTATATGTAGTTCATAGAGCTCAATCAAATGACTTTATCTTCTAAAGTTTTCTTTTCACAAATTTCAGTAACCTTCAGAAAGCTAAGTCTAGACCATCTGAAATCTGAAGATCTCTCTATGGAGCCACAACATCTATAGATATGCTGTCTGGGAAGGTAGACACTGGCAGGATACAAGGGAGAGAGAAAGGACAGGACAGTCACTACTTCAGTGTCACTGAGCAGACACTGAATGATACAATGGCAAGTTGGTAAAATGTTAATGACCCACTCAATTTTAAGTGAGAAGGTAGTTACTAGAAAAGTTATACACTGGCCCACAAAAAAGACATTCCTGTGTTTAATTGTAATTTTTTGTTCCACAGAAGAATAATTTCTTTAAATTATACAAAATATATTCCATCATACAGAATAAACTGGAACCCAGAACTAAATAGAAGGAAAACAGGCTGAATGGCATTTGGGAAATTTTACAAAGCTTTAAATCACTGCAAGCTGCTCCTGGTTGCTAAGGTTTGTCTTTTCTGTCTTTTTGACGTCACTCATCTCTGGGTGATGCTATAAGCCTACAAATCACCGAACATTACAATTTCTAAAGAATGAAAACTGAAGATGACCCAAGGGGCAACCGAAGTACACAGAGTGTGAGTTCCCTGAAATATCTGATGTAGCAATCTGTGCAGGAGACATATCCAGGGCATGTCTGATAAGAAAAGGTGGGCATCAGTCATGTATTGAAAGTGAGATGGAGAGTCTGGAGGAGTTATTTTGGTACCCGTGAAATATTAAAGGACCTAGAAGAAGGCTTTCAGCACATTAGACAGATCTTCCGCAGAGAATTTATAGGACATAGACAAGAATGGCACAGAATGAGCAAGCATGGATAAGTTATAATCTGCATCAGTGAAGGGCATATCTATACTGAAGTCATCTCAGATCCATCAAAGTAGCAAAGTGTTGGAGCACTATATAGAACAATGCTGTCAAACTCAAATAGAAATGGGAGTCACTAATCTATACCTGAGACCCGCAGGATGCATGCTGATTTAGTTTTAAAATGTAATGCTGTCTATGTTTTATTGTATTTTTATTTATTTTGTTAAATATTTCCCAGTTATAGTTTAATCTTGTTCAGGCCACACTTAGGGTGTGGTGGGTCACCTGGCCCCCATTTTTGACACCTCTAAATTTCTTGAAGACTTTAAAAATAACCTTGTATTCCAATTTGTTGACCTAACAATGCTCTTGAACCCTGGGAACTTGTGGTTATCTTGGGGAGGGAGCTAGTTACAGGAAGGGAATGGAAGTTGCTTGTCTGCTCTATCCCTAATATTTCCACCAATTCACTTCCAATAAACACCCCATGCCCTTCCTACCCTGAGGTATGTTTTGGGAGATTTATCATGAAAATGTCTTTAGAACCTGTTTCCCAAACAGCGTGTGACTCACAAGCAGTTTTCAGTCATGCAGAGCTAGGAAAATGTAAATGGGAGGAAGCAGCAATATGCTGGAGAGCCAAGCAGTCCTAACTACAGAGCGGATAGGCCTCCTGCAGTATGAACTCTGAGGACTCCAAGGCCGCTTCATATCTCTCCCAGCCCTCAAGGGCATTGTTCAGTCATATCTGACTCTTTGTGACCCTCTATAGGGTTTTCTTGGCAAAGATACTGGAGTGGTTTGCCATTTCTTTCTCCAGTGAACTAAGGCAAACAGAGGTTAAATGACTTGCCCAGGGTCACTCAGCTAGTGAGTGTCTGAGACCAGATTTCAAATCAGGTCTTTCTGACTCTACGCCTAGCACTCAAGCCACTGAACCATCTAGTTGTCTCAAGTGCATGCAGACTATAAATATAGGGAAAGTTGTATTTTTAAATATGTTTTTTGAGTTTTGGGAGGACTGGACACCTGTTTCATTAGTGTAGAGAACACCTGGGGAAGCAAGCCTACCAATGCAGCTCTTCTGCTTGTACTCTCTGCCTTTCAAGTAGTAAACAGCTGATTGAGGCACTAAATGGTTAAGTGACTTGTCTAGCATCACACAAAAACCAAGCTTTATAATCAAACCAGTGTGGCAAATTTAACTTTTTTCTCACAAGCTTCCATTTGGTACTAGATGCTTCAAAGTTTTAACTAACTAATTAAAGTAGTTTAAGATACCCTTTCTTACCCTATCACAAGGCTTCCTCCAGGGAATGGGGTCATTGCCAGTATTTCTAAAGCCATTAAGAGGTACTGGGTGGGACCTTTTCTCCATAATTAAAGAATAATAGCAGATAGCCAAAGAAATAGATATAAATGGGTTTTTCTAATAAATAAATGTATTTAATAAATAAATTAGTTCTATTAAACTCACATTCAATGCAGCCTTTATGTATAGACAGTAAGTGGCTCTAATTTTGAAGGAAAAGGAGTTAGGAAGGAGACTCAACACAAAGACCCTTCCAACTATCTAGCTTATTAATGCCTAAAATTATACAACCGTAGACTCATTCCTTTGAATTAAAACTTTGTATACTGGTGAAATGCAAACGTTCTTCTGAGGAATCATGCATTAAACAGCGTAAAAGCACTTTTCAGATATTTCTGGAGCACAGGTTTAAAAAAAAGCACTTGACAACTGTTAACAGACGCTATCCTAGGGAGGTAAGAGGGGAGGAGAAATAGGAACAGTGAACACAATGCCCATCTCAACAATTTTCCTCTCTTCATACTCCTTGACTTCTCTAGGCCTTATCAGTCAAATAGGTTTAATAATCCCTGTTGGGGGATAACTTAGTATTGTGGTTTAGAAAATGTCATCTTTTCATATAGGTGCCAATGGAAGAGACAAGCTGCTTAAAAGGGCAAAATAAGATTGTCCTTTTGCTGACCATAGACAAAAACTCCCCTATCTGTGGAATTTGCTAAAGAGCTGAGGAGCCATGTTTGTTAGTCACTGAGTAGGACAGATGTAAAGAGGCCATCTTACCTGAAATCAGCTTCCACAAATTGTGTACTGATGAATGCCAAACTTCCCTGCCTGCTTGCAGATACCCTCACTTCCATTTTCTCCCCCTTCCAATAATAATGGCTAATTAAAGCATTTTTATAGCTTTACAAATATTATGTCACGGCAGCTAGGTGCTAGTGTTGTCTCCAACTTTACAGATGAGGACACTGAGGCAGCAATAAAACCTACATAATGATACCAGATGAGACTGTAAAATGCTGTTTTCATCATGAGCCCCCAACCTAAACACTTTCAGTGCCTACAAAATAAAATCCAAACTCCTGAAGGTGGCTTTCAAGGCCCTCTGTGGTCTGCCCTTAACTCCCATTACTCAAGAGAAGCCCAATCTCCTCACAATCTCACAAAGGCACATCATTAATTGCAAGCTTTTGCATAAAACTATCTAAAATACCCTCCCTTTTCCTATGCCCCTTCAAATCTTACTCATCATCAAAGTTCCTCCATCCTCTAAGCCTCATCTGTTCCATGAAACTTTCCCCCATCACTCTCATCCACAAGGAGGAATTCCTCCTCTGAATTCTAATAGCTCAGATTAGATTTACCACTAATTTCATTCACACTATGAATAAAATCAATGATTTATGCCCATTTCATGTGTGTGTGTGTGTGTGTGTGTGTGTGTGTGTGTGTTTTCCCAACTAGACTTCTAGTTTCTGAAAGACAAGGACAGTGTTTTATACCCCCCACAGCACTTAGCACTGGGCACATATCAAAAGTGTTCAACAAATATTTGTTGACTTGATAAATGCTCATCGATGATGAACTGAAATTAATAAACTTGGATTATTAGCTTGGATTAAAAAAAATCTCACAAGAGGAAATCTCTCAAACTTTTCCACTTCTGTATTCATCTTTACTTCCATTCCCATAAGCCCCCAGTCCCTGCAGGACCTTTTTTCTTTAATAGGTTTTTCTCCCGTAGGTCCCCAGCTTAACAGGGGTGTCTATAACTCAGGTCCTTAGAGAAATAGCTTAAAAGGAGCAAATGCAATATCAAATTCTGTCAACAACTAGCACATTCCAATGAACAACGAACCACAACCATTCTTGATCAATCACATTGGCCATAGTGTTTTTTTTCCCAATACAGAAAGATCTCTCACATGGATGATGAAATACTCTGATGAATGACCGTTTTTGAAAATGAAGTAATCAAAGAAACTACATTTGCATTATATCTACTGTGATGTCATAGCTATCCTTGTTGCCTTATTGCTAAGTAAATGGTTTTCATTGAAGTAAAAAAAAAAAAAGGAAAAAAGGAAAAAAAGATGACCAAAACGTTGTTGTTGAGGGCTTGCACTGATGGGTTTGAGGATATGGGACATGTTGGGATGTTCCTGTTCCTGTCCATTATCTAAGAGCCTTCTAGTTCAAAACATAGGCTCTCCGACCTCTTCCAGGCGCTGTCTGTCTCTTGAGAGGATGAAGGATTTTCAATAAACCTTGAAAGATAATCGGGAAGCGAGGAGACGACTCTGGGGGGAAAACCCCCCCAGTTACTGTTACCATGAGAAAATTAATTGTTGATACTTGGTTTTTCCACTCTGATTCTGTTCCCATGAATGGGGTATAAAACCCTAACCTCAGATCAATAAATGGACTTGTTTATAACTTGCTACCCCCTGGTCTGCATTTTCTCTCTCTCTCTCTCTCTCTCTCTCTCTCTCTCTCTCTCTCTCTCTCTCTCTCTCTCTCTCTCTCTCTCTCTCTCTCTCTCTCTCTCTCTCTCTTTCTTTCTTTCTTTCTCTTTTTCACTCTTTTCAGCCTCACTGGATAACTTCTAGTGGACTCAGAAGTCTGCACAAGTGGCCCCAACGTGGGGCAATTGGGAGCCTGAAAGAGTGGTTTCCCCGGTGAGGAGCCCTTGACCAGGTGGGCTGCCTGGCCAGCAGCTGATGAGGAGCGCTCCACCCGCTGAAACAAGATGGGAAACGGAGTCACTGGAAAGTAGCGACTCGCTGTTTGAAATAAGACAGCAAAGGATCGCGATGGGAAAAGAGGCGATTCCTGCTGAAAAAAGACGGCAACAAGGTAAGGGCAGTAGATTCTTAAGTAGTTTTTTCACCAGGTTAAGCGGAATTAGAAAAATAGATTAGTGTGTATGTTTTGAAAATATAAGCAGTAAAAATGGGACAAGCTTCATCAACAGAGCAGAAAGGCAAAGAACATTATTTACAAGTATTAAAATCATTAGCAATAGACAGGGGATTATTAATTACTTTTGGACAGCTGGTTGAGCCCCCTGCACACTCTCCATGCCCTGAGCTATAAAAAAGGCTCAAGAGGCAGGATAAGTCCCTATAAAACTACAGATTGCTTTGCCTCTTATAAACATCAAAACCTTAAGAAAGATTTTGCCTGGTTTTCGAATACCATGAAAAGAAAAGATAAAATATAATAAAAACAGCATTATGATTTGCGTTGGGTATTTCTGACAAGTTTCTTGCTTTTGGATTCTCCCTGTCATTTTGTTCTGTGTTTGTCTGTGTCTGTGTAAATGATGGTCTGTGATTAATGTTTATAATTTGTTTGATCCTTTACTACAGGCAGCCAAGGGCTGCAACTGGATTCTGAAATGCTGCTAGTGACTTTCTCCTTTCCCCTCCCTAATACCAGCGCATTCCCGGGAGCGGTGGATGGGGAGAGAATGGAGAAAAAATACTTCATTATTTAGGTTATATGATTGATAAAAAGCAAGTTGAGAAGGATCCTCGAAGTGTCAGGTCAGAATTAGAAAGATGTTATATATGTGCAGTTTTAAAGGGACTTTAATCAAAGCCCATCAGAAGGATAATTAGGTAGGAAGACAAGAAAGTTTAAGCATGTAGGGATGAGAGGAGTATGTGTTGAAAGCTTAAGGAAGGTATAATTTATTTGCACAGTGTGAACAGAGGGTTTAGAGCAAAAAGATTTGGAAACTTTTAGAGAATGATAGGAAGAAATTCTTTCTTTTTGCATTCTAAAGCTCTGGCCAAAAGCTTTGAATGTACAAAGATATTGTTGAAAAATATTCTCTTCCTTTCTCTCGCATCCCAGCCTTGGCCAAGTTGGGTGGGGAAGAAAGAGAATGAGAATTAGAACAGGTTAAGTATTGGAACACAATCAAAAGATAATTTAGTTCATTCAAATCAGTAATATGTTTGTTTCAAGTTTTAAGAATCTACTATCATTACAAATTGGTAAACTTTTATGTGTTATGTCAAGCAGTTTTTAATAATTTGAATTATTGAAATGTGAACTAAAGATAGTGGGAAAGCTGTGTAAAGCCAGCTACATTATTTTATCAAGTCCAGATAATCTTGTTTTATAATATTCTATAACTGTCAGTTAGAAAATCAGGTATTCCCATCTTTACCTGTGATTAACAAACAACTTAGAACTAAAACAATTTAAATATCATTTATGAAAATTACCAAATTGTTAACTAAGTTATTTGAAGTCACTGTTTTAAGTGAAAACTTAGACTTTTTAATTACTTATGAGTGAAAAGGAGGGGCACAAGGCAATTCCCTTTACTTTGTAAGTTTGCCAAGGCTCTTAGCAATCAGTCTCTGAGCAAGGTTCCGCTTGAGAGAAGAATTTGTTTATGTTATTGAGTTCCTAAACAATTCATTTAGCTTGCTGAGAAATTGCAACTTTATACAAATGATTTCTAATAATTGGCTTTTTCACCAAGACAAGTTTAAATTTGGGAAAGAAAGGATGTTAAGTAAAATTTCTTACATATGTGAGTCCTAGTTAATCTTTACTGCTTATTACACTTCCATGAAAATAAAATTAACTGTATCTGGCTTTAAGCCATAAT
Organism: Phascolarctos cinereus; assembly: GCF_003287225.1. Taxonomy (NCBI): domain Eukaryota; kingdom Metazoa; phylum Chordata; class Mammalia; order Diprotodontia; family Phascolarctidae; genus Phascolarctos; species Phascolarctos cinereus. The sequence continues at coordinate 142,848,503 of NW_027556098.1, forward strand.
TAGTGAAACTTACTATTTGAGGTAAAAGACTCTTAGGACTATAATTAATTTTATTTTAAGTTTTAATTTGGGTATAGTTGTCTCCATTAAATCAGTATTTAAGGTTTTCTTATTATGTTCTTTTAAGAAAGAATGTTTCCCACCAGGGGCCAAAATTCTGTTCATACAAACTATTATACCTGTTAGGCAAAAATATTCCCAGACAAAAATGATTTATTATATGGATGATAAACTTTACAGTTATCCTACTACTACCAAACTCTCCTTATTAATGCCTAAGTTTTAACAAGCCTTTCAGTCTCATAGATTTATAATTACTCCTTAAAAGGTATAAAAGAAATCACCCTTTGCATACTTTAAACTTTAGACATATTGGTTCACAGTCTACAATTAGACCACCAAAATACTACAAATTAGTCAAGATTCCTCAATAACTTTTAATAATTTTCAAATGACTTTTTAAAGATATAAAATTAGCTTTAGCCTACCTAATAGATCACTACTAATCAATTATTTCAAGATGAATTTAAACTAGTAGAATAAACACAGTTGAAACTCAATTAATTCCCCTTAATTTGTGGGGCATAATATTTCACATTTAATGAGAGCTGTTATTTTCTCCTGCCCACTGTTTGTGCTTTTCCTATGCATAAAACTGACAAAATACACAAGAAATCTAATAAACCTGTTTGGGTTCCTTAAAATTCACCTGTTTTTATTATTGAAAAGAAGTCAGGAAAATTGACAATGCTTTATGACTTCCTGGCCTTTGATAATTACTGATTTAAAAGATTGCTTTTTTACTATTCCATTACAAAAAGCTAAAAATGATACATTATATGATGACGTATTTTGTAGCTGTTCCATTTAAAATGAACTCACACATTTATTATTGCAGCTTTAACTAGCTTTACAATACTCTGGGCTTATTACAGCCCTGGAAAAATTTTAAGAAAAATCTTCATTCTCCTACCTAGGTCACATTGTCACTAAAACAACAGTGAAATCACAAAAAGTACATTTACCTCTTAATTCTTTAACAGCATTTAATTTTAATGATTTTCAAAAACTTCTAGAGCATATTAATTGGCTCCGACCACCACTCAAAATTACTACAGAACATTTGTGTAATTTCTTTTTTACATTAAGAGAAGATCCTTATTTAAAGTCCCCTAGCATATTAACTCTTAAAGCAAAATATGAACTTTAATTAGTCAAACAGAAAAATTCCTAAAACTCATTTCACCCATATTTCTTTATAGAAGTGCAAGGTGCTATTCTTAGTATTCCACTGTCCTCTACAATTTTTAATTTACAGAAAATGTATTTGCAGTTATTCATCAACCTTATAATAAAAAATAAATAGACACTCTTGTTTCCTCTTTAAAAGATTGCCAAATTGCTGTTATTATTTTTTCTGGTCATATTAATATTGATAATCACTAACCATCTCTCAAAATATTAACCCTTTTTACTAATTATTCATGGGTATTTCAAAAAATTGTTAAAATTTAACCTCATTCCTTCAACACCCACTGCGTTCACCAATGGGTTAAATACAAATATATAACGGGATTTTGCTAAGCTTATCAATATTGTTTCTACTAGCAAATAATCTATTTATGTCTCTCAAAATATAGACTGCAAAGTTAAAATATATTACTAATACACAATTATATAAACCCTTTATACCAACTTCAAAACTCACTTCATTCAATGTTATTACCTTATCTATATTGCCTACATACAAGTACATTTTAATTTGTCCAGACTTTTTACTGAAAAGTAATACCATTATTGATTCTTAATTACAATTCTACCCAACACTTTTAACAAGTTATTAATTGCTAACACTTGACCTTTTATTAAGTTTTTATTGAGCCTTTTATTGATTATATTCTGCCAATACAACCACCTTAACTACTGAGAAGAAAATATTTTGGGACTATTTTTAAATAAACTCCTACAGTATTACAAACATTGTATAAAGAATAATGATTTTTTTTTAATTAATAGCCTATTTCATATACATATCAAAAGGCTTTTCTCCAAACATAATTGACAATCGAATGTAACTTATATACCTTCTTTTGAAAAGCTTTCTTATATTCATGTTATAATTGATATTTTTCTTCATTTTTGCCACTTTTCAAACAAGTGAAACAATTAAAACATGTAATCAATGATATTTTACAAGCCTTCACAATTATTGAGTGTACTTACACAAATGAAAATAAATAATACTCCTATATATGTTACTAAACATTTTCTTCTATTTATTCTTCTTATTACATTTCTCTAGTCACCAATATTTTATATAATTAAAAACAAAAATATTTAAAAAAATTTTTTTACAAAAAAGGGGGAATCTGGGCTATTGCCCCTTATCGACAATTGGCTATTAATTTTTGATAATTGGTTATATTTTTTACAATTGGCTATTAATTTTCTAAATATTAACAAACATGAGTACACCTCAGCCTAAGAACATCCAGAGGCCCGGATCCATTACCGGATCCATTACTAATGAGGGGATGAGGGTGTACTTATATATTTTTCAGAAAACTTTGATAAACCTGCCTGGATATTGGAGAAAAATGTCAGAGCGTATATAACAACTCACAGCTCGAATGCAGAGTGTGAGAATTCAGGGGAAGCGCAGAAGGAGCCAATCTACAGTGACGAGTCGCCTTCCCACGTAGAGGTCAAGTGAAAGCTCCTCTCATCAAGTGATAAAAGACTCCTGAACTTGTATTTTTAGCAATAGTAGCTTTACTTTCTGCTCAAGCGTGTAACGTATGGAATGCTCAGCACTGGATTTCTTTTTCCTTTTCCACCCTGGTTGCAACCTATCACAAATATGGACAAATTGGGACTATATATATACTAATAACACCTGTATATTCGGAAGACAAGAAGATCCCTGTCTCCAGGACAAAGTCAATGTTATGATTACCCTCAGATCTCTAGCATCCAGGACACCTATATGTTTTTCAAAATTTAGCAACAATATTGAATCATGTCTTTTCTTTGTTACATCATTTGTTAATACCCATTTGTCTAATGGATATGTAAACTTTATTCAATCTAATACTATTTTTGAATTGGAATGTTACTTGTGTCAATTGTACTCTCAAACAATGTATTGATCATAATGACTATATTGTACTTTTGGTAAAACAATAATCATTTATTATTTTCCCTACTAATATTTCACATGAATAGTTCCAGAACTGTGGAAAACATGCTCCTAAAATTATTATTTCCTCCTTAAGTCAATCTAAACAATTTATTGGTCTCCTTATTATTGGTTCAATCATTGTTGCTTCTTTTATTGTATCTACTACTGTTTTATCTATTGTGCTTCAATCTAAAATTTAAACTGCATAATTTGTATATTACTTAGCAATGTCTAATACTTAAAGCTTAAGAAGCTATTGATTTATTGTATAAAGTCAACTTATTAGAGCAATCAGCATTGTAAGTTAGAACCCTTGAAAACAAGGTTGCTATTGCAATGTGATTATAGAATATTTACATTACCCTGCTACCCTATGATGCTTCATGAGACAAGAGACTTACCCGCCTATTGAGGGCATGGCACAATTCTAATATTACCCTCAATATTAATACCGTTCATGATAGTACTGCCAATTTTGAACTGCTCAGTATGCTAATAATTGGTCTACAATTTTACAATATTAAATTTATACAGATACTATGGTGCAACAAGAATTGGATCTTTTAGAACAATCAGTAATTGCATTAGGTAAACATAACAATTAGAAACGCACTTCAATTTGAAATGTGATTATCGTTATTCATTTATCTGTGTAACTCCATATGTGTATTCAAACTTTACTAATATAACTATTGAACAAATATTAAATAAGCTCCAAGGTGCATGGCACTTCGACAATATCACCTGGGACATTAATTAGCTATCCAAAATACAACAAGAAATTGCTGATTCTCGTATTGATGGTATTGATCCTAAAGATATTGCAAACAAATTGTTAGATTGGATTGATCAACTTAATCCTTTTAAGAATGTATTAAGTTTGCTATTACATTTTTTTACCTTGGCTATGTTTTGTATTAATTTTGTGTTTCCTCCTTCTCTGCTTGTTAAAATACATTCGCCATACTTTAGGTGAGATTTTTTCATCCCTTCATCTTCTCAAGTTAAACAGTAAGAGGGGGGAGATTGTTGAGGGCTTGCACTGATGGGTTTGAGGATATGGGTCATGTTGGGATGTTCCTGTTCCTGTCCATTATGATCTAAGAGCCCTCTAGGTCAGAACGTAGGCCCTCCGACCTCTTCCAGGCGCTGTCTGTCCCTTGAGAGGATGAAGGATTTTCAATAAACCTTGAAAGATAATCGGGAAGCGAGGAGACGACTCTGGGGGGAAAACCCCCCCAGTTACTGTTACCATGAGAAAAATTAATTGTTGATACTTGGCTTTTTCCACTCTGGGTTCTGTTCCCATGAATGGGGTATAATAACCCTAACCTCAGATCAATAAACGGAGCTTGTTCATAACTTGCTACCCCTTGGTCCGCATGATTTCTCTCTCTCTCTCTTTTTCTTTCTTTCTTTCTCTTTTTCTCTCTTTTTAGCCTCACCAGAGATTAAACATTGTAGTAGATGCAGGAGTCAGCTACATGTTGTTCCAAAGGGCTTTCACAGGCTCCCGGGAGCCAAGATGGCGGGGTGAAAAGGTAGTCGCTCTCACTCTCCCCTATCAACCTCTGAAAACCCAGAAAATATCACCCCAGAAAAAAAAAAACCTGGAACCCTTGAACTAGAAGAAAGAGGGAGCAGCAGTGCAGCAGCCCAGCAAATGGGTCTCCCAGTGCCTCAGCAAAAATAAGGGAGGCAGAACTACAAGGGGCCCCAGGCGGACAAGTACCCTGCAGCATTCATCTGAAAGGAGGTGAAGAAAACAACTTAAAGGCTTCCTAAAGCCCTGGCCTTGCCGATTCCAACCCAACACCAGGTGAGCTGTAGGAGCCCTGAAGCCTCCAATTGTGAAGAAATCCTGAAGCCCAGGTGGTAGAGCAGGCAAACACCAACACCTGGACCTCCAGTGCCTCAGTGAGGGGGGGGAACGGTGGAAACCAGCTCAGAAAACCACCAGGAGCCTCGGCACTCCACGCAAAGGAATCTCCCAGTGCATTAGCAGAAAGGGAGACAACACTGCAGGGGCCCCAGGCAGATAAACACCTGCAGCACCCATCTAAAAGGAGCTGAAGAAAGCTAAAGGAAAGGAAAAGCAGGCAACCTAGAATTGCCTGAAAGTTCCAGCCTTGCTGATTCCAGCCCAACACAAGGTAAGCTGCCAGAAACCTACAGCCTCCAATTCCAGCATAAGAGGCCCCAGCACGCAAAGCCAGTGACCAAGACCTAGGCTCCCAACACAAGAAGCTTGGGTCAGTACCCTCTGTTCCCCAGCAGGAGAGCTCAATCTCTTTAAAGGCCAGGGAATAAAGAAACACCATGAGTAAAAAGAAACGTACCATAGATTCATATTATGAGAAGAGTGAAGATCAAGACAGAAATTCTGAAGAGGACAACATTGTCAACAAACCCACATCTGCAACAACAAAAGGGAATATGAACTGGTCTGAAGCCCAAAAAGCCTTCTTAGAAGAGCTCAAGAAGGATTTTAATAGTCAAATGAGAGAGGTAAAGAGTCCTTCAAAAATACAATTGGCCAATTGGAAAAAAAATACACTGAAGAAAACAAGTCCCTAAAAAACACAATTGGCCAATTGAAGAAGGAAGACAAAAACTAACAGAAGAGTATACTGAAGAAACAAGTCCCTAAAAAACACAATTGGCCAGTTGAAGAAGGAAGGACAAAAACTAACAGAAGAAAACAATCTGTTAAAAACTAGAATTGGACAAATGGAAACTAATGTCTCTATGAGAGAGCAAGAATCAGTCAAACAGAAACAAAAAAATGAAAAAATAGATGAAAATGTAAAATACCTCATCAGTAAAACAACGACCTGGAAAATCGACTCAGGAGAGACAATTTAAAAATTATTGGACTACCTGAAAATCATGATGAAAAAAAGAGCCTGGACAGTATCTTTCAGGAAATCATAAAGGAAAACTGCCCAGAAGTCCTAGAACCAGAAGGGAAAATAACCATAGAAAGAATCCACCATCACCACCTGAAAGAGATCCCAAATTGACAACGCCAAGGAATATAATAGCAAAATTCCAAAATTACCAGATGAAAGAGAAGGTGCTGCAAGCAGCCAGAAAGAAAGAATTTAAATATCATGGAACCACAGTCAGGATTACACAGGACCTTGCAGCTTCTACATTAAAAGACCGCAGGGCATGGAACATGATATTCCATAAGGCAAAGGAGCTTGGAATGCAGCCAAGGATCAATTACCCAGCAAAAATGAGCATCATTTTTCAAGGGAGGAGGTGGATATTCAATGAAATAGGAGACTTCCAAACTTTCCTGATAAAAAGACCAGAGCTCAACAAAAAATTTGATCTTCAAGTACAGGACTCAAGAAGGACTTAAAAAGGTAAATGGGACAGAAGGATACAATATGTTGTTAATAAGGGGGGGGCTGTTTAAACCCCTACAAGGGAATATGAGACTTGCAACCCTTGAGAACTGTATTGTTATTACACCTTGTTAAAGGAGTATACATAAAGAGGGTGGATATTAGTTGACTTTGATGTAATGATAAAAAAAAATCTAATCAAGTGGGTTAAATGGATCCAAATAAGTGGATCAATCTGATCTTAGAAAATGTACTGAGAAAGGAGGAGGCAGACAAGGGTAAATTACATTACAGGAAAAGACACAAAATCCTATTACAGCAGATGAAAGAAGGGGGGGAGCATTGTTTGAACCTTACTCTCATCAGATTTGGCTCAAGAAGGGCATAATATAATCAGTTAGGTATAGAAATCTAACTTGCCCTATAGGCAGTAGGAGGGAAAAGGGGAAAGAAAAGGGGGGGGAAAGAAAGGGAAGGGAAAGAAGCAGTAAGACTAAAGGGGAAGAAAAGGGAAAGGGATAATAAAAGGGGAAGGGACTGAAGGAGGTGGTCAAAAGCAAAACACTAGTGAAGGGGGAAAGGAAAAAGGAGAAAGAAAAGCATAAATGGGGGAAAAGGATGGAGAAAAAGACACAGATAGTAATCATAACTGTGAATGTGAATGGGATGAACTCTCCCATAAAATGGAAACGGATTGCAGAATGGATTAAAAACCATAATCCTACAATATGTTGTTTACAGGAAACACATTTGAAAAAGAGTGACACATACAGGGTAAAGGTAAAAGGCTGGAGCAGAATATATTATGCGTCAGCTGAAGTAAAAAAAGCAGGGGTAGCAATCCTGATCTCAGACAAAGCAAAAGCAAAAATAGATCTAATCAAAAGAGATAAGGAAGGAAACTACATCCTGCTAAAAGGCACCATAGACAATGAAGTAATATCATTACTAAACATATATGCACCAAATGGTATAGCATCCAAATTCTTACAGGAGAAGTTCAGGGAGTTACAGGAAGAAATAGACAGCAAAACTATACTAGTGGGGACCTGAACCTCCCCCTCTCGGCACTAGATAAGTCTAACCACAAAATAAACAAGAAAGAAGTTAAGGAGGTGAATAGAACATTAGAAAAGTTAGGTATGATAGACCTCTGGAGAAAACTGAATGGGGATAGAAAGGAATATACTTTTTTCTCGCAGTACATGGCACATACACAAAAATTGACCATGTACTAGGGCATAAAAACCTCACAATCCAATGCAGAAAGGCAGAAATATTAAATGCATCCTTTTCAGATCATGCAATAAAAATTATATGTAATAAAGGGCCATGGAAAGATAGACTAAAAAATAATTGGAAACTAAATAATCTAATCCTAAAAAATGATTGGGTCAAACAACAAATCATAGAAACAATCAATAATTTCATTCAAGAGAATGACAATAATGAGACAACATACCAAAACCTATGGGATGCAGCAAAAGCAGTTCTTAGGGGAAGTTTTATATCTCTAAATGCTTACATAAATAAAATAGAAAAAGAGGAGATTAATGAATTGGGCATACAACTAAAAAAACTAGAAAAAGAACAAATTAAAAATCCTCAACTAAACACCAAATTAGAAATATTGAAAACCAAAGGAAAAATTAATAAAATTGAAATTAAGAAAACTATTGAACTAATAAATAAAACTAAGAGCTGGTTTTATGAAAAAACCAATAAAATAGATAAGCCTTTGGTTAATTTAATTAAAAAAAGAAAGAAGAAAACCAAATTACTAGTATCAAGAATGAAAAGGGTGAAGCTACCACCAAGGAAGAGGAAATTAAAACAATAATTAGGAATTATTTTGCCCAACTATATGCCAACAAATTTGACAATCTTAGTGAAATGGATACATATTTACAAAAATATAAATTGCCCAGATTAACCAAAGAGGAAGTAAAATACTTAAATAACCCCATCTCAGAAAAAGAAATTGAACAAGCCATTGATGAACTCCCTAGGAAAAAATCTCCAGGGCCAGATGGATTTACATGCAAATTCTATCAAACATTTAAAGAACAATTAATTCCAATACTATATAGACTATTTGGGAAAATAGGTGAAGAAGGAGTCTTACCAAATTCTTTTATGATACAAATATGGTGTTGATACCTAACCAGGAAGAGTCAAAATAGAGAAAGAAAATTATAGACCAATTTCTCTAATGAATATAGATGCAAAAATTTTAAACAAAATACTAGCAAGTAGATTGCAGCAACTTATCACAAGAATAATACACTATGACCAGGTAGGATTTATACCAGGAATGCAGGGTTGGTTCAATATTAGGAAAACTATCAGCATCATTGAGCATATCAACAACAAAACCAACAGAAACCACATGATCATCTCAATAGATGCAGAAAAAGCTTTTGATAAAATACAACACCCATTCCTATTAAAAACACTAGAAAGCATAGGTATAAATGGAGTCTTCCTTAAAATAATAAATAGCATTATCTAAAACCTTCAGCAAGCATTATATGTAATGGGGACAGGCTAGAAGCATTTCCAATAAGATCGGGGTGAAACAAGGATGTCCATTATCACCACTGTTATTCAATATTGTACTGGAAACCTTAGCTTTAGCAATAAGAGAAGAAAAAGAAATTGAAGGCATTAGAATAGGCAAAGAAGAAACAAAGCTATCACTCTTTGCAGATGACATGATGATATACTTAGAGAATCCTAGAGAATCAAGTAAAAAACTACTTGAAATAATAAACAACTTTAGCAAAGTTGCAGGCTATAAAATAAACCCACATAAATCATCAGCATTTCTATATATTACCAACAAAGCCCAACAGCAAGAGATAGAAAGAGAAATCCCATTTAAACTTACTGTAGACATTATAAAATATTTAGGAGTCTACCTCCCGAAACAAACCCAGGAACTCTATGAACACAATTACAAAACACTTTTCACACAAATAAAATCAGATCTAAATAATTGGAAAAACATCAGTTGCTCAAGGGTAGGCCAAGCTAATATAATAAAAATGACAATCCTACCTAAGCTAATTTACTTATTCAGTGCCATACCAATCAAACTACCAAAAATTATTTTATAGAGTTAGAAAAAATAATAACAAGATTCATTTGGAAAAACAAAAGGTCCAGAATGTCAAAGGAACTAATGAAAAGAAATGCAGGGGAAGGTGGCCTAGCAATTCCAGATCTTAAATTGTACTATAAAGCAGCAATCATCAAAACTGCTTGGTACTGGGGAAGCTAGGCGGCACAGTGGATAGAGAACAGGCCCTGAAGTCAGGAGGACCTGAGTTCAAATCGGGCCTCAGACCAAACACTTAACACTTACTAGCTGTGTGACTCTGGGCAAGTCACTTAACCCCAACTGCCTAAAAGCAAAAAAAAAAAAAAATTAAAAAAAACTGCTTGGTACTGGCTAAGAAATAGGGAGGTGGATCAGTGGAATAGGTTAAATATGCAAGACACAGTAGTCAATGACTATAGTAATCTATTATTTGATAAACCCAAAGACCCCAGCTTCTGGGATAAGAACCCACTCTTTGAAAAAAAAAAACTGCTGGGAAAACTGGAAAAGAGTATGGCAGACACTAGGCATAGACCCAAATCTCACACCATATACCAAAATAAAGTCAAAATGGGTTCAGGACTTAGATATAAAGGCTGATACCATAAGTAAACTGGGAAAACAAGGAATAGTTTACCTATCAGATCTATGGAGAACAGAATTCATGACCAAACAGGAGATAGAGAACATTATGAAAATCAAAATGGATGATTTTGATTACATTAAATTGAAAAGTTTTTGCACAAACAAAGCCAATGCAACTAAGATTAGAAGGAAGGTAGAAAATTGGGAAAGAATTTTTATAACCAGTCTCTCTGACAAAGGCCTCATTTCTAAAATATATAGAGAATTAAGACAAACGTATAAGAACACAAGCCATTCCCCAATTGATAAATGGTCAAAGGACATGAACAGACAGTTCTCAGATGACGAAATTAAAGCCATCTATAGTCATATGAAAAAATGCTCTAAATCATTATTGATTAGAGAAATGCAAATCAAGACAACTCTGAGGTACCACATCACACCTATCAGATTGGCCAACATGACAAAACAGGGAAATGATAAATGTTGGAGAGGATGTGGGAAAATTGGAACGCTAATACATTGTTGGTGGAGTTGTGAAATGATCCAACCATTTTGGAGAACAATTTGGAACTATGCCCAAAGGGCTGCAAAAATGTGCATACCCTTTGATCCAGCAATAGCACTTCTAGGGCTAGATCCCAAAGAGATCAAACAAATGGGAAAAGGACCCACATGTACAAAAATATTCATAGCAACTCTTTTTGTGGTGGCAAAGAATTGGAAGTTGAGAGGATGCCCATCAATTGGGGAATGGCTGAGCAAGTTGTGGTATATAAATTTCATGGAATACTATTATGCTACAAGAAATGATGAACAGGCTGACTTCAGAAATACCTGGAAAGACTTATATGGTCTGATGCTGAGTGAAGTAAGCAGATACAAGAGAACTTTGTACACAATAACAGCCATGTTATGCAATGACTAAGATTGTTAAACTGAACCCTTCTCAACATTACGAGGATCTAAGACATCCCCAGAGGCCTTGGGATGGAAAATGCTGTCCACATCCAAAGAAAGAACTATGGAAGTCGAATCGCTATCACTTATTTTTACCTTCTGTTGAGTTTTGTTTCATCTTTGTGATGGTTCCTCCTATTGGTTTTAATTTGTGCTTACAATTTCACTGATGTGAAAACATGTTTAATGGGTATATAAATGTAAAGCCTATATCAGATTGTGTGCCATCTTGGGGAGGGTGGGGGGGAGGAAAAGGGAGAAAAATTTTCAACTCAAAAGCATATGGAAAAAATAAAAAATTAAAATCAAAATTAAAATCGAAATTAAAAAAAAACCAAAGGGCTTTCACAAATCTTACTGTAAAGAGGACTAAGCTACGCAAACCAGTCCTATTCTGATCCACATCCCGCCACCCTCCCCAATATCTGAAACACTCTCCCTCATCTCTAACTCCTAACTTCCCTGAAGACTTAGCTTGAGTCCCACCATCTTCCAGAAGGCTTTCCTAGTTTCCTCCTATCTCCCCCCACAACAATGTCCTCTCTCTGAAATCACCTTCCATTTACACCATATATGTACAAGAATGTAATCTCACTGAGGGCTTTGCCTGTTCTAGTAAGCTCTTAATGCTTATTGAATGACTACAAAGTCACTAATGAAATATTCAAAATATTCACCATGAGTTCTTTTAAAGTAAATTGTAAATCACACATTTTATCCTAACATGGGATGAGGATCCACAGCCAGAAGTTTACCTAGAACTATTTAAGTAGATACACAGAACTCCTGAAAGCCAGAACGTCAGCCCTGCTTCTGAGCAGTTTCCAACTTTGAAAAAGTGCTCTTCTGCCTTCATCACAGTTGTCAAGCTGAGCACAGGCTAAATGCAATGGTGACATGGCAGTGAGAAGGGAACATTTCTTATGTCTCCTAACCTGGACTTCTTGTCATAGCCAGCTGGTCTGTCCAGAAAGTGAAGCCAGCATTCAATTTGTGAAACGCAATTGAAATCCATGAATACAGAATACCAGCCAGAGCAGATGGCTGGTGAACATTAATATGAACTGTCACCAGATGAATTATCACAAAGAACTGATATGAAAAAGATAACTAGGTGTTACTTCCTAAGCATTTTCATAGGCCCATTTTTTCCCTGAGAACAAAATAATGAATATCTCAAAAACTAGAAAACTCTCAGTAAGGATCTATTTTGAGAGCTAATTCCTATCACACTAGGTAATGCTATCATACGTCAGCAACAAACACCCCTATATATACTCTCATTAGTACCAGCTACAATTATAGCTAGAATTGGTCTTCTGAAAGAATATCTAACTCTAAATCTTCCTCCCCAGTTTTGTCCTCTTATGTTACAACCATCTTTACCTCAACAGACTCCCAAGTATTGTCTTAAACTTCTTTTTTCTCCTTTAGTTAACATATCCACCGTCAAGGCTTTAATTATTACCTCCATGAAGATAATAATCTATCTTTTGTTATGTTTGAAAATTAAGGTAAACTAAGAAACAATGGTCCAATCATTTTATTAGTTAGGCTAGCAATAACCTATAAATTGAGCCTATGGCCTCTCTCAATAACCAAAGACCACAAAGTAGGGATTAACTAGCTTTCACATAAAGAACAAAGAACAGAGTTGGGCAAGTGAAGAAAACATAATTGGCTTCATCAAGAAAAGCAGGTTAGCACCTACATGGGGCTAGTAAGCACCCCTCTCTGTTATTAAGGAATCCTTGAGTGATTGATGGGGCCCATCTGTATGTTATAGTCTTTGCTAGTGGGTCACAACTATCAGACTTGCTGTCCCCTTGAAAGAGATAAAAACTCCGTGTGGGAAAATTGGGACACTAATGTACTATTGGTGAGTTGCGAACTGACCCAACCATTAGGGAGAGCAATTTGGAACTATACCCAAAGGGCAAGCAAAATGTGTATATCCTTTGCGACAACAATCCCACTACTAGTTCTACATCCCAAAGAGATCATAAAAAATGGGAAAGGACCTACATGGACAAAAATATTTATAGCAGTTCTTTTTGTGTTGGCAAAATATTGGAAATTGAAGGGATGCCCATCAATTGGAGAATAGTTGAACAAAACGTGGCATATGAATTTTGTGCAATATGAATACTGTGTTATAAGCAATGATGAGCAGGCACATTTCAGAAAAACCTGGACAGACTTAAGTAGAGTGAAATGAGTGGAACTAGAACATTGTACACAGTAACAGCAACACTGTGTGACAACCTTCTCAGGATCTATAATCAATGATCTAAGACACTTACAAAGGACTCATGATAGAAAATGTTACCCACATCCAAAGAAAGAACTGTAGTCTGAACGCTGATTGAACGCAGATTTTCACTTTATTTTTTTCATGGTTTTTTTTTCCTTTTGGTCTGTTCCTTCTTTCACATGACTAATGTGGAAATATGATTTACATGATTACACACATATAATCTATATCAAATTGCTTAGCATTTTAGGAAGAGAGGAGAGAAAAATTTAGAACTCAAAATTTTGTGAAAATGGATGTTTAAAATTATCTTTACATGTAATTGAAAAAAAAATTTTAAAAAAATATATATTTTTTAAAATTCCCTTAACTACACAATGACAAGCAGGGACAGATAACATATCTTTTGGGCTTAACAAACAGATATCCAGAAAGTATCCCAGAGGGTACTGGTATGAGAGACAACAACTTTTCTTTTTAACTAACTTTAAGCTAACTCAAAGGAAAAGTTAAATTCCTGAGCTCCACTCAAGGCCATAGAAAGGTGGATTTAGGCTGATGCAGACTCAATTATAAAAAAAAAACAATACAGTATGAAATCAGTAACATTTTAGAATAGAAATCTGTATAGTAGAAATTAGAGGTAATACTTTTATCTTTTCACTTTACTCCTCATCTTTAACTTGTTTCATAAACTCCAATCCTTTATTTCCTATTGAACACTCCCAAACCAAAGATGTCCCTAATCAAAATCACTGCTCACACCACCAAAACTAGAACATCTTCCTGCCTTCCCCATGCTGATAACAGTACCACTCTCGTAATTCCCACACCAGTCACCTTGGACTCCTCTTAATCATCTTACATCCAGTCTTCAAGTCCTGTGGATTCTCTAGGCCCTGCAGATTCTTTGAGATTTCTTTTATCCGTTTCTTCCATTCCACCCTCAGTGTCCAGAAAAGAAATAGAAATTAAGGCTGTGAACTGGAATAGGTCTTTTAGTAATATTCCATTGAGGGAGGAATAAGGTAGCCTTGGTTTTTCCAGGTTCTATTAAACACTCTTTTCAGTTCAACAGAAAATATTAAGAAATAAATAATTTTATAGTTTAAGATATTTTCCAGACTTACCTGAAGGAAAAAAACTTTTATCAGCATGTAATCAATTCTCAGGAAACGTCCTCTTCTAAATTCTCCTCTCCCCCTCCCTTTCTCTTAGACCTAGAGCACGTCTTTTTGTGTCATTGACCCCTCTGGCAGTCTGGTGAAGCCTACAGACACTGTTTTTGGAATACTTTTAAATGCATAAAATAAAATACATAAGATTACAAAAGAAACTAATTATATTTAAATAGTTTCCAAAATATTTTTAAAAATAAGATTACAGACCTCTGGTCAAACCTCTTTCCTTTAGAAAAGTATGTAAAAAGTCAAAGCTCTGGAAAATAGATTGTAACCAGTAACTAGACTTGGATGAGAAATACTTCATGTTGGTTGCCTTTCCCATCCCCTTAAGGGATTCAAAATGACCCACCTGAAGACAGTACCCCACTTTCCCATTTCCTGAAAGAGTTATAAGAGGCTATCTTTTGGTTACTTCAGGTCACACCTGTGATTAGGTTGGAGAAGCTTTGATAGTAGTGGTCCAACATGGATTGGGTGGTTTTGAGAATGACTCCCTGAGCATTTCTGAAAGATTAAGTGACTATTAAGGGTCTATTAGATAAAATAGAATGCTAACCATAAACTGTGTAATCATATTGTGAAAGTTTCCTTGTTCAATATTCTTACAAATGCTACATCAAAACATCTTGTATTAGAGGCACATCCAAGGACATGAGGGGATGTTGGCCAGTTTAGACATCTTTTCAAGCATAACAATGCTTTCATTAGAATGACAAATTCAGAAAAATTGTTTCTGGCAGGCCTATGCCTAAAGTGTATTCACTCTACCATTTACTACATTTCCATGGAAGCTGAAGTATATACAGAAGCTGCTCATTCTAAAACAAAAAATGGTCCTTTCATCCCCTGCCCTCATTTTTTTTTTAACACCAAGACAATAAAATGGACTTTTGGTCCCTTCAAAATCTGACAAGCTGCAATTCCTCTCTCCTCTTCCCACCCCACTGTCTTGAATTCTAAACGGCTGACCCGACCTTTGTCATGTTAAAATCATAACTGTAGTTTCTCTTCATCTCATAATGGAAGTTTTGATTCCTGGGTCAAAGTATAATGCAAAGGAATCATTTGTCCTTTACATTAAAGACCCTTTGAGAATGTTATGACCAGTGCTGTATCTTTCATAACATATTTAATGTGTACACATTCAAACCTTATCATTCTATAGCCCTAATATACAGAAAGCAAGTTTCTATCTATACAAGGTGGTCTCATATCATATTACTGATTACCACTACAAATAACAAAAACAAATTTTATTTCTTAGATGACAGCAATAATACAGCTAAAACAAATAAACAAAACACATTCAGAATCAACCCATCCCTCTCCTCCCATTTGAATATATTCTTCCACTTGGAATCATAACCCATGCCTTTCCCACAGAATTTTTGACATTTTCAAGCAGAATCAACACTTAAAAAGAAAAAAAAAATACTTGATGTCAAATCCCTATCTTCTTTAGATCATCTGTGGAAAGCCTTTTCTTTTCAGATCAAATGGTGACAATATTTTTAAATGCTTAAGAGACCTTTCCACAATCTACTCTTTAAAAGAGTTCTCAAAAAATGTTTCTCATTGATTACCTCTTAAAATTCACAGCTGTCAATAATCTGTAAATTAATTTACATGTGCTGTTAACAGTTTATAAATCAATCTCTGTAATAACTTCTGTCACTGTTTCTATTTTTCTTAACATAAAGGCCAAAATCCTTAAATTATGATCATGTATATTCTATGTCACAAACAGAA
Source organism: Phascolarctos cinereus (assembly GCF_003287225.1). Lineage (NCBI taxonomy): Eukaryota > Metazoa > Chordata > Mammalia > Diprotodontia > Phascolarctidae > Phascolarctos > Phascolarctos cinereus. Next base: position 142,864,875 of record NW_027556098.1, read on the forward strand.
TGACTAGTATTCAGCCTCAAGGCTAGTAACTACTTTGTATTACAAGTGTACAGAGTGGCAACTTTCCTTCAATTAGCTCTAAGCAGTATAGCTACAGTCTTAATAACATTCATTACATCTACGAATAACAGATGGAGAATATTCTTAATTCTGCTTGGCAGATGAAAAAAAAGCTGAAATTAAATAATATACTAAAATTAATAAATCTAAAGGCTGATACTGGTACTTAGGAAACCACTGACATTCAATTTGAGATCTGTCATACCCCTCAAGTACAATTATTAAGGGTAATACCTTTCTTTCACATAAGATACAAACTGCTAAATTCTCATTTATGTAGTATAAATAAGTAGTATGCAGGAAATTTCTGCAAAAATAACTCATACTGATGGTTGCATCCTACCAGTCCAAACTATTTAGCTGGCTTCTAGAAATGCAGTTTGTGATCTAGGCATACAACACATGAAGCATGTGACCATAACCTAAGTGCAGAAAGTTTTTATGGTAATAATTATGGAAGTGAATCATTCTGGCAACATCAAAAAGCAAAGGTTTTTAAACATTAAACTTTTGTCTGAGCCTGATAATATCATCCTGTAAAGAGAGTAAAAAAAAATCACCAAAAACTTAAGTCCAAATAGACATTCCACCTCCCAAAATTATTTTTAGCTTGATTATCAAATCAAATCTTCTTATTTTTACAAATATTATTAAGAATACTTAAGAAATGCCTCCCATATAAAACTTTTGACACTCAATTCATTCACAGGACTTGAATTAACAAAAGCATTATTTAACTGGAAAGCATGTTTTATATATTTTTTCAATTTTACAAAAATTTTTTTAATTGCCTATTTATATAAGTTCATACCAGATCCAGGCATGATTGATCTACCTTTTCGGATATGTAAAGAGTAGGAATTATCAGACGGAAAAATATACAAGCAAGACACCAAACACTCAACACATTATGTCAAGGAAGTCAGGATTAACATGAGAACTATTTTTACTAAGAAGTTAGTAGTTACTGCTGTTGGCAGAACTGAAATATACTGAATTATAGAATAAGTTCACCGCAAACAACAAAAGGAATTCTGTCCTTCTGAAGGCTTTTTTTCTGTAAAAAAAAAAAAGTGTCTCATTTCTTATACCTGCACCATGCAACTGGTAAGAAAATAAAGAGAAGTTTTTAGCATTTGCATCCTCTAAACTACCACAGGAGAGGGATATTAAAGCTCCCACCCCTCACTGGCAACCACTGGAGGTAAACAAGGCCAACAACAAGGAAATCTATTTCTCTGTACAAGCAGCTGCTGCTTCCTTATTGAAACCTCGGATTGACAAGTCGTAGACCACTTCTTCTACTTTTTTCACATCATACTTCAGGCCATCATAGCGTTTTCTCAGTGAATCATTTTTTAAGTTGAGAAGTCGGAAGCCAGAATCTAGCTCATTGATGAAAGTAGAGATATGAAGAGGACGGGCATAGTCCCCAGCAGTGACACTGTTAACTGACAGACGAGACTATATGCAGAAGGGGAAAAAAATGCAATACATTATTAAAAAGCCAACTTTTAGCACTACTTGATTTGAAAGACAACTACAGGGGCAGCTAAGTGGTGCAATGGGTAGAGTACTGGCCCTAGATTCAGAAGGACTTGAGTTCAAATCCAGTCTCAGACATATATAACACTTACTAGCTGTGTGACCCTGGGCAAGTCACTTAACTCCACTGCCTAGACCTGAAAAAAAAAACTACCAAAAAAGGGGGAGGAGAGGGGGGCCCTAAGTATTTCTAATCAAATTCCACCTCCCTCTATATACTGTTAATGTAGTTAGTACAGATTCTCAAATGAAGCAAACCATTTGAAAATAAAATCATTTCAGCCTACTTAAGACTTGCTAAAGTTTATTATAATTAAACACCTTCTAAGATTTCTCCAATTAGACCTAAACTCTCTTGCAATAAAGTATGCGGAATTATGTGTGTACCAGGATTACTGATTAAAACTCATCTACACTACTGTACAAGACAAATGAAAATTAATAAAGACCTCAGAGGTTCAGCTGTTTTCACAAATCTAGTTAGAGATGCATAGCATTAATGAAGTCTTCTAAGTAGTTCATAATGAAATACATATTGCTATGGCAAAATGATAGTCAGAAAACTAACAAGTCTGACCTTTAATATTTACCAGCTATGTGACCCTGAGCTAGTCATAACTTCTCTAAGCTCCAGTTTCCCCACCAGCATGATGGGAATAAATATAATTTCACTACCTAACAAAAAGAAATGTTATAAACATTGAAACACTATATAAATAGGAGTTGTTATTAACACTATGCCAGTCATACAAAAGCAACAGAAAGATGATTTTAGGAACTCAACATTAAAAATGTAATATTGTATCAAAACAAATCCTCTTCAAACCCATATTACTATGTCTTGCTAAAGATTCTCCTTCTACAAGAAATCTTCCCAACGACTCCAGTTTTAACTCCATTCTCTTTTTTGAACTCTTACCACATTTATAGTCTTTACCATATAAGGTACATTTGATAATATCCTATCTTGCAACAATATTTCATGCATTTATTCTTTTCCCCATAATCAGATTCCATCTTAAGAAAGGAAACCATGTCTTAGAATATTTTATACACTATATACTCATTTGGCATTTATATACTACCTTGTGGTTAGTTAACTTTTCATGTTCATCCAATAGATTATACATGACTTGAGGGCACAAATATACTGCATGTATCTCTGAAAATAACTGGCATACCGCTTGGCACATGATCAGCACTCAATAATTATTCGCTGATGGCCGTGGAAATGTACATGTTCCGTAAACATTTGTTGGATGATAGGAGGCTTAACAAATATGCTAATATCATTAACTATTCATTGACTCTATCCTTTGATAGTTAAACAAGCAGATTTTTTTTTAAAAAGACAAATTAGTGGTCTCTTACCAGTTCACTAGCAAGTATTAGCACTCCAGAGAGATAGTCTTCAATGTCCAAATGAAATCCTCTTTCTCGATCTGGTTCAACTAAAAATGTCACAGTAAAGTAAGGTTATGCTCTGAACATAATTTGGTTCCAATATAAAAACAGATTCAGATTGTCCCTCTCAGAGGGTACTCATTAACTGGAGAACAGATGAACAAATTATGATACATGATTGTAATGGAGTATTATTTTGGCATAAGAAATTATGAAAGGGATAGTTTAAAAGAAACCTGGGAAGACTTGTATGAACTGATGCAGAGTGAAGTGAACAGAACCAAAAGAATACTTTAAACAATAACAATATTGTAAAGATAAACAACTTCAAAAGACCTAAGAACACTGATCGACACAATTATCTACCACAATTTCAGAAAACTCATGATGAAACATGTGATGGACTAAGATATGACAGACTCAGGTCCAGAATGAGACATAACTTCTTGGGATATGACCAATAAGGGAATTTGTTTTACTGGACTATGCATATTTATTACAAGAGTTTTTTTCTTTTTTTTCCCCAATAGAAGAAGGGGGGGAGACATAATAGATTTTTGTTAACTGAAAAAAATTAAATTTTTTTAATGCATCTCAAGTCAGCTATGGACATGACAAATTATTTTAGTTTCCCCAAAACTTTTCACAACCTTATTTACTACTAGTTTTTCTCAAGCTGTTAGGTCATGTCCAACTTTTTTTTTCTTCCTCAAAAATAAATACTACTAACATGTCCTTCCTTGAATACATTAAAAAAAAAAAGGATACCGTCATCCCAAATTACATAGATCATTATTAACTTAAGAACAAACTTACTGCCAAGTATTTCTGTAACTGCTTCTCGGGTCACAAGTGTTTCTGTTTCCAAATACACAACAAATGCTGCCAGGAAGACCAAGCGTTGCAATACAAACCGCCAATGCTCATGAAATCTGCAACAAAATAAGCATGTAAGTTAAAACTTAAATTGGGTAATTAGAAAAATTCAGTTCCCACCTAAAAGTATCTTCTTTCTCAACAGTACTGTACTCAAATTAGAAATGCTTGCTAAATTAATATATGCCTGGAAGTTTAGGGAACTGGGCTCTAGTCCCAGCTATCATAGCTCTGCCTTGCAAATTCAGACAAGTAAACTAATTTTTCTGGTTCTCAACTTTCCTAACCTGAAAAATGAGTCTCAACTAGATTATCCAAAGGTCCCTCACTGTTCTAAAATTCTGTGATTTGTCTGTCTTAGAGGTTAATGGGAACTGAAACAGCTTAATTCTAAAATTCTGGCTAAACGTCACCAGGCTCTGGCACAAAATAACAGTCTTTTAAGTTAAGGACTTTAATATTTCATTTCTTAAAAACTTTCAGCTTCAAATATAGTAAGTCCCATGGTCCCATTTAACTCTCACCTGACTCCTCAGCACAGTGTGTGCAGAGTTTCGGGTGCAGCTTGCTAACAATGTCAATGAGACATTCTCTTCTACTTTGGCTTTCTACAAAACATTAATTTTCTCACAAACCTGTAGTACTGTTCAGCAGGGAACTTGGTCTTCAGAGATGTTAGCTGTGTTTTTACTGTGTCAAAATGTTCTCGAGCTTTCAGACATTTCTTTGGAACTGATCATAAAAAGATGATCAAAATTAAGAAATGAAGGCAAGACTGAATATCACATAAGGTTCTAGCCTAATATTGTCTCCATATGTAAAGTACCTGGAAACAAAGCAACATATTTTTTGCTTCAGAACCAACGTAACATATATTTCTGCTTCCTCAACTGAGTCTGCAAATGATAACCTTGACTTTCAAAGTGACAGTGTCTAACCAATTTAGAAACAGACACAGAAAACACTAATGAAAGTCCTAATTAAAAAAAAAAGATGGGAGATGAAGCTTAAGAAAAAGATTTGATGAAGAGACAAGAGTTTTCCTCAGAAGGATGCAAATTGCCTTTCGATATTATTTTTCATAATTTTAGTGAGCTCTTAGTAACCAAGACTGCCTTTGGTTCCCACATGATTACTGACATCTTTTTTTCACATTATACTGGGTCTGGTTAGCCAACCCCCTTCCTTTAATGTACCAGTGGTTACCAATGGCATTGATAAATGCAATAAAAACCATTATAGTAGCATCTAATGAAACTATACTTCAACCATGTAAGCCCATGCTATGTATGCATCAGTATCCTCAGTTTGACTTTGACACAAATCTGCTTCTCATTTGTGGAGCTGACTGAAAACCTTGAATTACTTACTTACTACTTCTAGTTTATAAATGCAAACCACAACATATTCAACTAGAAACACCATAAAACAAAATAACCAAATTACAACCCTCAAATGCCACAGCCATACATGTAGTGGAATTTCATCACAGTACTTTAAATAACAAATTATATAATACAGATATTGGAAGTAATTTAAGGATACAAACCAATCTTAGGATTCAGTGAACCTAAAAAATAAATAGCAACTCACTTCTACAGCTCATAAACAATACCATTAAAAACAAAATAAACATTTTAAATGGAAAATATAAGGCCATATATGTATACAATGTGTGAACTTCAACCATTGGCTAGAGATGCATATACTGTAGAAGTGAAGACCTCTCTAATATCAATATCAAAACAAATATGAACTCACTGTCCTGAAATCCAGAACCTTGATGAACTCCTTGAAGCAGAGTTAAAATTTCTCGGGCTGTCTGCTCTAAACTCTGCACAACTTTCCGGATTTCCTAGGGAAGGAGAATGAAAGATTAAATTAAGAAATAAATTCAATATACTCTCTAACACCATAACCTTAAACTTGTAAAGCTTCAGCTTTTCACACTTCCTACTCAGAATTACACTAAAAATACCACCCACCTAATTAACATTCCACTGAAAAAAAATGCACAGTTAAAGTCATTATCATTTATTCCCACAAACCAAATAAAATGCACACTCAAAGCTCTATATCTCACAAATTTAAAAAGTCCATTTTTCTGCATTTTTTATTCATAACACCACCAAAACCACAAAAAATACTCAAAACTTTAATAACCCCACTACTATCAACAAGCAAAAAATTTAGAAAATAAAATTAAATCGGGTTGGGAGGGAAGGAGCATTAGAGAAGGAAAACATGGTTCTACTGATTTGACTCAAATCAGAGGCAGGGTCCACATCCTTTCTTTATTTTGTAAATCCTTGACGTTGATACTTGTGTCACTGTAACTAATTCCAGGGGCACTGACTACAAAGATGTAAACCTCCAGGGACTCAGACTATTTCAATGACTGGGAATCAAACTGGACCTGCCCCCTCCCCCACCAAACCCCAATGTCCTGTACAACATCCTTTTCAGCTTCCAGAGTTTTACACCCAAGGAGAACAAAGAGCAACGGATTTGGAGTCAAAGGCTGTAGGTTTGAACGCTGGCTGTATTTACTACTAGTGTAACCCTGGGCAAGTCACATCACCTTTCTGGGCCTCAATTTACCCGTCTGTAAAATTGTTAGACTGGACTAAGCGAAATATAAACTCTTCCGTCTCTAAGCCTATGATCACAGCCATGATGCTGCAGGAGCAAGTGTAAGGTTCTGTGAACAACTGGATGTTCTGGGTAAAGAAGTTGGAGTAACTAAATCCATCAATACTTCCCGGAGGAGGTGCAAAGCTAGCCGGAAATTTTCTCAGGCAGATAGGAAAGACAAGCGCCGGAGGAGACAGGGAACAAGCCCAGGCCGGCGAGGAGCCTGGGGCCCGAGTGCGTAGGGAAGCTGGGGGGAGGGGAGGCCTGGGGACCAGGGCCTAACCAGAGGGGGGGCGGGCCGGGGAAGGAGGGGGGCGGGGAGGCCGGCTGTTGGAGCCGGGCAAAACCTCGCCTCTCGGATGTCCTGCTCAGCAGCCAGGAATCCCTGCAGTTCGATGAAGATCTCGCTCACAGACATGGTGTTGCAGGCACAGGGTGACACTGATTCCGGGAGGGCAGAAGGACAGAAAAAAAGAAGTCCCGTTTCTAAGGCAACTATGAAAAACCTGCCGCCCCGACTGCCGCTTTTCACACCCACGAGTCCGTCTTCGCTGCCGTCGCAGGGGTCCTCGCTGACCCCTCGGCGCGCCAGGGGCGGCTAGGGGCTGCCCTTCGAACTGCCTGATATTAATGGTTGATTCTCCGCTCATTTCCCCGGACTCTGAAAGCGATCCTTGACGGCCGGTAGGGGTCTAGCCACCTCCTTGACCTCTTCTTGAATGAGCTGGGGGGGGGGTGCGCTAATATACAACACAGATGGGAGTTGTTGTCCAAGAATTTTTAACAGGCACGACGTAGGACATCCCGGAGTGTGGACACACACGCACCCCCAAGCACATGGTCCTCTGTTAGGGGAGCGGGGGGGGGGGGGAGAGGAGGAGGAGGAACCAGTGGATTTAAAGGCGTTGAAAAGTGGGGAACGCGTAGCAAATTAGAAATTGTTCCGGCAGGTTCAAAAGATAACACGCATCTAGCAGTGTGACCCTGGAAAAAAAAAAACACGCAGTACTAGCTCTTATTTTAGGCAGGAGTCAGAGTGAGCGTTTCTCCTGGTAGTGAATATTATGAGTGGGAAACTTCAATCTGAATTCAAAGTATTGTTTTTAAATGGAATTCTCTGATTTCGTAGTTTATTTTTATAGTTCTAATTTGTCATTTTAATAATACAGTAATGAAAACACTCAGAGGAGGATTAAAGGCAAGAACAGCATCCAAATTGACAAGTGTATATGTTAAGCTTCTGTGATGTGCCAGGCACTGTACTAAGTACTTGAAATAAAAGCAGGAAGAAAGACAGTACCTGCCCTAAGAGCTTACAGTATAATGGGGTAAACACATAAAAAGGAGCAGGTTGGGGTGAGGGGAAAACGGTGGCAAAGTCTGGAAAGAAGAGTTCATTTTGGAGAGGAAGGAAGACATGGCTGACCTGGGAGATTTCCTTAAAATGAGAATTCTGGGAGGAACCAACCAGTCAGAAGAAGAGGTTGGCTGGGATGGAGTGCACTTCCAGTGTGAGAAGGCCAGGGGTGAGGAAACTTCTGAGGCATCGTAAAGCACATTCATGAAAAGGCCAGAAAGTGTTAAGGGAATGGATGTAACATTATGTCCAGTGCATATTCTAAACCAAAGTATAAGCGGGAATATTGGGTAAAAATAAATTAAATTTTAAAATCACCAAAAGTCTTCTATACCCACAGTAAAATTTCTAGGTTAAGCTTCTGGCAAAGTTGCTAGGCAATAAGAATCATGAATACTGAGCTGTCAGAATTATCACAAACTCTGAATTAAGAGGAACCTAATTAGTGATGTTTTCTTGTATTTGAGCATTTGGAGGTTTTATTACATGTCTTTTAAATGATTGGGGAAAGATGAAAGGCTGGTAATAGACAAATTTTATGCGCCCAGATTGAAGAATTCATTAATGCCCTCAAAAGAAAAAAAAATGCATTACAATGAGTCCTATTTTAGGTAATGCTGGGCAAGTCATTTAACTTCTCTGGGCCTGAGTTTCCACAACTGTAAAGTGAAGGGTTTATTGTTGACCTCAGGTGTCTTCCAGCTCTAAACTGTTATGGTATAAATATCTCTCTCCTTCCTGAATAGATGGTGGTACATAATGGCTGCCAAAATTTAACTACCTCAATGGAGAAATTATAGAGGTGAGAAAAACTTAAGTTTCATTATTATGCTTAAGCAAATTCATATCTCAGGCAAAAAAAATCTCATCAACCATTAGGATTCAAAGAAGGTCTCATAGCAAAATTATGTCAGTGACACAAATGATTCTTGTGCATTTTATAATCTAATACATTTCTCTTAAGCCATGAAAGTTAAAGAAAAGTTAAAGAAAAGATAGATTTATAATATAAAAGTTAAACTTAAAGTCATAATCTCATAACTAACACACCTACTATAGGTAAACTAAGTCAGTTACGAATTAAACTACTCCCTCTAAATGTAGTTTAATTTGTAACTGACTTAGTTTACCTACAGAGTCTAAGTAGGTATACCATTAGTTATGAGATTATGACTTTAAGTTTGTTCAACTTTTATATTATAAATCTATCTTTTCTTTAACTTTAAAGAATATTAGGGGGAAAAAGAGAGAATCTTTAAGGTTTAGGTCAGGGCCACTTCCTATTGAAAAGCCTTTGCTGAACCCCTCATTGTTAGTGCTCTCCCTCTCTTCAAAAATCTTGAATGTACTAATCAGTTTGCATGTTGAATCCTCTGGTAAAATTTACACTGCAGATCTTGGGAGCAGGATTTTTGTTTTGTTTTGGTTTTGTACTTGATTTCCTTGAAGCTAACACAAAACCTTACATAAAGTAGAAGCTTGGCAAGTGTTTGTTGAATTGAATATTAACATTGCCCACCTACCAGTGTGCCATTCAGGTTGTCCATCTGGCATTGATTACTTGCTCTTGCCATGTAAGCAGCCCATCCCCTTTTCCAACCACATTTTTTCTGGACAATGTATTTTATACCATTTCTTATGAGTAATCTGTCATTGGTCATATTTTGCAGCCTATTTAAACATACCAAGTTTATCCCTGAATTTCCATTACCTTGTGTCACTTGCAATTTTGATTCTTCAAAGATTGAGGTATTTGTGATCCATATATATAGCACCACAAAAAGAACATTGTTATTTTAAAATATGGGTTTTTGAGTTGAAGAATGGCTTGATGTTAAAAGCGCTGTATGCAGTGCTTGGCAAATGCAATCCAGCCTTCTGTCTTCTTTCTATTCAATCCAGGTCAGCTCATTGCACATCGAAAGTGTATTTCCAAGATATGTGTACTAATACACTAACTCAGTGGGCTGTCCATCAACCCTCCTGATAATCCAGACAATAGGCATTCTCCATCCATTTGCTGTTGTTTTCTATGTGATTTTTTAGGTCAACCTATTTTGAGTGGTCATGCATTTCATTAAGGCCTTGTAGTATTCAGAGGCTTGATGCAATGTAATACCATCTGTAAATGGGAACATGTGGAGATTCTCATCATCTATAAGGAATATCTCCATCAGTTTTTTTAATCAAAATAATTTTTATTATTAATTATAGGTAGAATTTCACTATAATTACAGAGAGATTAAATAAATAGAAACATCACTAAGACTGGAAGGTCTTCACCACTGCAGTTGAAGATCATAGGATCATGTAGAGGGGACCCTAGAGGTCACTCAGCCCAATGCATTTATTTTACTGATAGGAAACTAAAGACTAAAGAGAATAAATAATTTGCCCAAGATCACTCAATTAAGCAGCAGAGTAGTGATTTGAACACAGGTCTTCTGAACCTAAAGCCAGCATTATGTTCCCTAGAGCAGCAGTTCTCAAAGTGAGGTCTACAGACACCTAGGAGTCAATCAATCAATCCATCTATAAACATTTATTAAGCACCTACTATGTACTAGGCACTGTGCTAAGTGTTAGGGATACAAAAAGAGACAAAAGGCATTTCTTGACCTCAAGGAGCTTGCAATCTAAAGGGAAGGACTGTGTGCCCCAAAAATGTCTGATCTGCAAGAAAAAACAACTAAGGCAGAGTGCTGATTCATAGTAATAATCATTTATTAAAGGGTCATGGCCCACTTTAATGAATGGGACCTCATATCTTCCTTGTGACCTAAGATGCCCTCTTGTCCCCAGAGCCTTACTTTTATGATACTTGATGCCCAGATACACAGAAGAGGCAAAGTAAAATACAGAGTCTCATTGGTTGATAGACTTTGCTCTTGACCCTCCAGGAAGGCCAGAAATGATGCATCTGCACGGGTGGTCACAGGATGGTCAAGGCAAAGGTCATCTCCACTGACTAAGTGGTCATAGATGGTCATCTCATGTTGGGCAAGAGAGGATAGTCCAGAAGTGCAAAAATAAGTTGGGGGACTTTCCATATCACATTAGGACATTCCAAACACACTCAGCTTAGCCACAGTGATTAAGCAAAAGAGGGTGGAAGTCCATAATCCTGCCATCTTCTCACCCATGTTGGCCTCAGTCCCACAGACCTAAAGGATGGAGGTCCTCTAGTTAGCATTCTTGTGTTTAGGCAAGTGAACTTTATAGCAGGGTAGTGAACAGACTAACTTATACCTCAGAGAGTAGAGTTTTGAGGCTTATTATAAGAAACAATCTGTCTTATTTAATTATCCCTAAATATATGTAAAATATTTATTAATATATGTAATTCCTATACTAATATCAGTTGACTAGATTGAGTGAATGAATATTAATAGATAAATATAACACTAATAATCACTATATATATGAAATCACACTGAACTGAATAATACTGATTGGAATAAAACAGGAGTACAATAAATCATTCCTCTCAAGACAACATGCAAACAAATATAGACAAAGCAAGCTATATATAAGATAAATAGGAAGTAATTAACAGAGGGAAGGCTTTGGAATTAAGAGGAGTTGGAAGGCTTCTTATAGAAAGTAGGATTTTAGTTAGAACTTAAAGGAAGCCAGGGGGGTCAGTAGTCACAGCAGAGTAGGGTTCCAGGCATAGTGGATGGCCAGAGAGAATGCCCTAAGTGGAGAGATGAAATGTCTTATTCATGGAACGGCCAGAGGGCCAGTGTCACTGAATTGAAGATTACAAGTTGGAGAGTAAGGTGTAAGAATACTGGAAGGAGGAGGCAGAGCCAAGATGGAAGAGAAAAGGCAGGGACTTACCTGAGCTCTCCCAAATTCCAATCCAAAAAAACTTTAAATAACACCTCAAAAGTAATTCTGGAATGGCAGAATGCACAAAAGGATGGGATGAAACAATTTTCCATCCCAAGACAACCTAGAAGGTTGGCAGGAAAGGTCTGTTGGACTGGTGTGGGAGTGAAGCACAGTCCAGCACAGACTGCTCCAGCATAGTCCAGGCTCCAGCAAACCAGCAGCAGGCCTTGGGGGTGACTCAGCTAGCAGTAGCAGCAGTGGCAGCTTCTGGAGCTCTCAGCACACAGAGAGTAAGGAAGTCAAACAACTGGTAAGGAAATTACAGAGGTCCCTTTGCTGGCACTGGGAGCAGTTCTTTGTTGCATTGCCCATACGTGCATCTGGGTTGTCCTGAGGGCATTCCCAGAGCAAGCAGGAGCACTAGCACACCAGAGCTTTCAGCCACAGGGAAGCATGACAACAGTCACAGTTCTAGGGTGGAAAAGAGTACTTGTGTTCACTCACAGACCAGGGCACAGGCCAGGAGAGCAATAGGGACGCCTCTCCTTAAATCATACTACTTTGGAAGAACTGAAAACTTAACAGACTCTAAAAACTACCTCTGAGAACAGCTACAAGAAAGGCCTGAAGCTTGGGACAGTGCTGCCCCCTCCACTCCAGGAGCAGAGTCCCATTCTAACATAGAGTTAAAAGTCACGAAACAAGCTAGGAAAAGGAGCAGACAGCAAAGAAGGAATCTCACCGTAGAAAGTTACTGTGGTGACAAGGAAGGTCAAAACATAAACCCAGAAATGGATAACAAAGTCAAAACTGCTATATCCAAAGCCAAAAAAAAAAAAGAGAGAGAATTAGTCCCTGGCCCAAAAAAAGAACTCCTAGAACAGCTCTGAAAGGATTTTCAAAACCAAATAAGAGAGACAGAGGAAAAATTGGGGAAAAGAAATGAGAATGATAAAAGAAAATCATGGGAAAAAAATGGCCAAATGGAAAAGGAGATACAAAAGCTTACTGAAGAACATAATTCCTTAAAAATTAGAATTGGGCAAAGGGAAGCTAATGACTCCATGAGACATCAAGAAACAATTAAACAAAATCAAAAGAATAAAAAAATAGAGGAAAATGTGAAACTTCCCATTGGATAAACAATTGACCTGGAAATAGATTGAGGAGAATTGATTAAGAATGATTAGACAGGAGAGAATTTGGAACTCAAAATTTTTTTAAAGAATATTTTTAAAATTTTTTACATGTAATTGGGAAAAATAATGAAGTATTATTTTTAAAAATTGTCGGACTACCCAAAAGCCATGATCAAAAAAAGAGCCTAGACATGATCTTTCAAGAAGTTATCAAGGAAAATTGCCCTGATATTCTAGAAAACTCCCAGGAATATTGTAGCCAAATTCCAGAGTTCCCAGGTCAAGGAAAAAATATTGCAAGCAGCCAGTATTGCTCCAACCAAGACCAGAGCCACAGTAGGAAAACATTAAAGGACTGGAGGGCTTGAAATATGATATTCCAGGAGGCAAAAGGCTAGTATTACAACCAAGAATCACCTACCCAGAAAAACTGAGTATATTCAATGAAATGGAGGACTTTCAAGCATTCCTGTTGCATTGTCAGTGGAGTTGTGAACTAATTCAGCCATTCTGGAGTACAATTTAGAATTACGCCCAAAGGGCTATAAAACCCATGAATACCCTATGACCACTACTTGATCTGTATCCCACTACCACTACTAGGTCTGTATCCCAAAGAGATCATAAAAAAGGGAAAAGGACTTACATGTACATAAATATATATAGTAGCTCATTTAGTGGTAGCAAAGAATTGGAAATTGAGGGGGTGCCCATCAATTGAGAAATGGCTGAACAAGTTGTGCTGTATGATTGCGATATAATACTGTATTACTGTAAGAAATGATGAAAAACCTGTAAAGACTTACATGAACTGATGCAAAGTGAAATGAACAGCACTAGGGTAACACTGTACATAGTAACAGCAATATTGTACGATGATCAATTGTAAATGGCTTAGCTATTCTCACACAATACAGTGACCCAAGACAATTCCAAAGGAGTTATGATGAAAAGTGCTATCTTCAGAGAAAGAAATGATAGAGTCTGAATGCAAATATAAGCATACTTTTTTTAACCTTATTTTTCTTGTTTTTTTTATTTGTGTGTTCTTTCACAACATGACTTATACAGAAATATGTTTTGCATGACTCCACATGAATAACCTATATCAAATTGCTTGCCCTTCTCACTGAGGGGGGAAGGAAGAGAGAGAAAGATAATTTGGAACTCAAATTTTTAAAAAATGAATGTTAAAAATGGTTTTTACATGTAATCGGGGGAAAATATTAAATAGGGAGAAAAAAAGAAGACTGGAAACCTAGGAGAAGACTAGATTATGAAGGGCTTTGAATAGCAGAGAATTATGTATTTGATCCTAGATTTTCCAACTGGCCAGTTCCAGTTGAACAATGCAACTCCTTCCTTCCTTCCTTCCTTCCTTTTTTCTTTCCTTCCCTCCCTCCCTTCCCCTTCTCTCCTTTCTTCTCTCTCTCCCTTCTCTCTCAGTCCACATATATACTCTTACCTGCAGATGCTCTGCCAAATGGAATATAAATTTTGATCGATGGAACTTCTCGAGATATTTTGGAATTTACAGGCTAGATTTCTTTTTTAAGGACCATGCCTTAAACCTAAATCTCTCTGGATTTCATTGATTGGTCAACAATGTGGCCCAAACCAAGCCTTACTTAGTTATTGTTTGGGCCCTGATGGCTCCTCAGTGAGTATAAATAGCAGTTGTTTCTGTTTTGGCCAGAAGCCCTGAGAGTCTTCTCCTCCCAGATTGATTGGGTTTTTTGACTGAGTAAAACAGGCTATTCTTTGTCTCATTTCTTACCTAGCCTTAATCACTGAATGGGCATTGCCTCAGACTAACAGCCCTGGGATAGATCTTAACTTTAAAAGGCCAAGGTCTTCCACACTATCTGGGGCCATCTCCAGTTGACCTGATCTATATCTTGCCACTGGACCCAGATGGCTCCAGAAGAGAGAGTGAGGCTGCTGCCTTTGCACAGCCTTCCCTCACTTAAATCAATAGGCTAGTGCAGTAATCAAGGCATGAAGTGATGAGGGAATTCCTCATCACAAAACTTGTCATGTGTGTGTGCGTGCATGTGTGTTGTATGTCTATATGTATGTGTATGCACACGTGCATATATGTATATGTGTTGTGTGTACATATGCGTATGCATGTGTATGTATATGTGCGGGGTGTGTGTGTGTGTGTGTGTGTGTGTGTGTGTGTGTGTGTGTGTGTGTGTATGTGTGTGATGGGGAACTGTCCTTTCTCTGGCCACTAGATCATTACAGGAATGAGGCCCAGAGAGGACTTCAAAAATAAGCTACTTCAACTCCCTCTTTTTCAAGGCTGAGGAAACACAGGTCTGGAGGGTGGTCAATAGCCAAGCCTCAATTTGAACCCAAATCTTTGGGCTCTACGACCAGCGTTACTGCCAATAGCCCACACCACATTACCCACGGGTGGGCAGCCCCTTTTTACCCCTTTTATGAGGCTGGGTCATCTGCAGACTTAGCAGAAGACCTGAGAAGGAATTCCAGCCTTGGCGAGCCCAGACACACAAAGACCAACATTGAAGTGGTGAGTTTCAGAGGAGAGAAGGGGGCTTATTTGAAAGATCTTGCAAAGATGAAATTGGTAGGCACTAATAGCTTGGATGTGGGGGATGACAGATAGTGAGGAATCTAGGATGACTCTTAGGTTGCCAGTCTGAAGAACTAGGAGGGTGGTATTGTCCTCTATAGTGATTAAAAAGGTAGGAGGGGAGGAGAGTTCTTGGGAAAGTTAATGAGTTCTGTTTTGGCCATGTTGACTTCAAGATGTTTGAAAGGCAGTTGGAAATGCAAGATTGGAGGTCAGTAGAGAGATTGGGGCAGGAAAAGTAGATTTGAAAATCATCAGCATATGTCCACATCCATAAAAGGAATTATGGAAGTCGAATCGCTATCACTTATTTTTACCTTCGTTGAGTTTTGCTTCATCTTTCTGATGGTTCTTCCTATTGGTTTTAATTTTTACTTACAACTTCACTAATGTGAAAATATGTTTAATGGGTATGTAAATGTAAAGCCTATATCAAATTGTGTGCCGTTTGGGGGAGGGTGGGGGGAGGAAGAGGGAGAAAAATTTTCAACTCAAAAGCATATGGAAGTGATTGTTGATAAATCAAAATAAATTAATAAAATTTTTTTAAAAATCATCAGCATAGAGAAAGTAATTAAATCCATGGAAGCTGATAAGATCACCAAGGGAAGTAGCATAAAGGGAGAAGAGAAGAGAGCCCAGGACAGAACCCTGTGGGATACCTGCTGTTAGAGCAGACAGAGGATCAGTCAGAGAGATAGAAGGAAAACCAGAAGAGTGATGTCCTAAAAACCTAGAGAAAAAGAGAACATCAGGTGAAGAGTGATCAAAAGTGTCAACGCTGCAGAGAGGTCAAAGAGAATGAGATTTTGAAAAGGTCATTGGATTCAGTAAACTAATAAATCATTAGTCACTTTGGAGAAAGTCAGAAGCCAGATTGTAAGTGATTAAGAAGAGAAGGAGAGGAGAGAAAGAAAGTAGAGGCACCTATTGTAGAGTTTGGATACAAAGGGCAGAAAAGATATAGGATGATGAATAACAGGGAAGGAAGGATCAAGTAAGGGTTTGGGTTTTTTTTTTCAGGATAGGGGAGACCTGAGCCTCTTTGCAGGCAGTAGGAAATGAGCCAGTAGAGGGAAAGAATGAAAATAAGTAAGAATGGGATGATAGAGGGAGCAATCTGTTGAAGGAGACAAGATGGAATGGGATTACAAAAGTAGAGGGGTTAGCCTTGGTAAAGAGTAACGAAAGCTTCATTATGTGAAACAGGGGCAAAGGAGAAGATAGTGGCAGAAGGCATCTGAATGACAGATGAGGAAGAGGGGAGAAGATGGAGTTCATAGTGAATGGCCTCAATTTTTTCTGTAAAATATGAGGCAGGTTCTCAGCAGAGAGGGTGGGAGGAGGAAGGAGCTATAGGAGGTTTGAGGAGGGATGAAAAGAATTGGAAGAGTTGCTGTGGAGAGAGGGATAGCAAGTTGATAAGGTAAGTATAGTAGATTGCCTCTTAGCAGTGAAGGGCCAGTTGAGATTATGTAACATAGTTAAGTGGACCCAGTAGAACAGTTGCATGATTTTCTCCCTCTTCATTCAGCAACACACATGTAGGTGAAAATGGTGGGAGTGATCCAAGGGTGAGGCTTGGCTAGGTGTAATAAATAGGTGATAGGATAAAGGGGCTAGGGATTCAAGAGAGGATCATGTAAGGTTGAATTGGTTCATTAATGGATGGGGAGAAGAGGAGAGAGTACCTAGGGCAGGGCAGATGGCCTGGGAGAGAATTGAGGGGTCAAAGGATTGGAGGTCACAGTATGGATGAAGAGTAGTAGGGTTATACAAAGGAAGGCAGAGGGAGAGGTAAAAAGCCAATAGATTATGGTTGGATAGAGGATTACAGAATTCCTTAATATTGAAGTAGTACATTTGTGGTTGATGGCAAGATACTATCTTTGCATGTTTGTAAGGTGGGGTGGAACTCACTGGCGGTAAGTTGAGGAACTAAGTGCTTAGGGTATTTAAGGGAGAATCAATATGTATGCTGAAGTCCCCAAGTATGAGGGTAGGAGTTGGGAAAGAGAGAAAAATTGTAGGACAGATGTTGAACTCACTGAAGAAGAAAGGAGAGTGACTGGGACAGTTACCAGGACTTTCATTGGGTGGTGCATATAAAGAGCATGAACCTCAAAGGAGGAGAAGTTATTGGATGCTGAAAGAAGGAGGAGAACCTGAAGGTGTCAGTGGGGAGCAAGGAGTATTCCAACTCCCTCACCTGAGTAGTAAGTAGAGAAGAATGAATGAAGGTGCATTAAAGAGGGTGACCAGGGAACCTATGTCATCAGGGAAAGTCAAGTTCTCAGTAAGAGCTAGTAGATAGATTGAGTGGGAGAGGAATAAATTTAAGATGAAGGGAAGTTTGTTGCCTATGAACAGGCATCCTGTAGGGCACAGTGGAAGGGCTGGGTAATATTAAGATGAAACCTGGAGGTGGGAAGATTGAGGGGGATAGGAATGAGGAATTGGGTGGTAGGAAGTGTGGAGTGGGGTTTGACAATAATCTATAAGAGCTCATCCTCACTGGGATGTAAAAGGTTATGACCAGGAGTGAGAATGTTCATCATTGAGTGGAGGGCACCTGAAGACTCTTTCAGGGAATCCTTGAGGTCAAAATTATTTTCATAAAAATACTATGTTGGTTTTTTTTGCTTATTAAAATACTGCTGCCTTTACCAACTACATATTTGTCATAAGGTTGGCTTTCTTTATATACTTTAACCAAAACAACATATAACAGTAGGTTGAATTCAGAAACAGATTTGACAATCTAGTTGCCTCTCTTAGGTATTAAAGAGATTTGCAAAAATAAGTAAACAATGTCATTTTTCTCATCAGTTTTTTTGTTTGAAAAATAGTTATGTTTTATTTTTAAAGTATGTTAATGTGTAGTGGCTTTATGTTATTTTAATGAATAAATTTTTATGTTTTAATTTCCAGTGTGGTAAATATTGATAGATATAATATAAACAAAAGGTCTTTGAGGTCCTCAACAATTTTTAAGAGTGTAAAGGGACCCTGGGACCAAAAAGTTGAGAACCACTGCCCAACAGATTCCTACACAAAAATGTATACAAATAATCATAAAACAACTTTAGATGATTTAGAAGGGTCAAAAAGTGGCAAGAAAAATTCAAAGAGGAAGCAATAACTTTTAGCTGGAGGGATAACATTTGCATGGTATTTTAAGATTTCCATGTGTTTGCTGTACATACAGTGTTTTATTTGATACAGTAATCCAGTCAGGTACTATAAGTATTATTGTCTCTATTTTACAAATGAGGAAACTGAGAACCAGAGATTTGCCCATGGTCACAGAGCTAACGTCAAGAGAGTTTTGGCTGTGAAAAGAGAGCTGGACTTCATGACCTCTAAGTACCTTTCCAATTCTACATCTATGTTCCTATGACTTCTAAATTTCCTTCCACCTCTAATGCCTATGGCATGTTGTATATGCATCTGTAGGTATCTATACAATATGCTTATATATACACACATATCTGATTTTATATATATATACATATATGGGAAGCTAGGTGGGGCAGTGGATAGAGTGCAGGGCCTAGAGACAGGAAGATTCATCTTTATGAGTTCAAATATGGTCTCAGACACTTACTAGCTATGTGACCTTGGGCAAGTCACTTAACCACATTTGTCTCAGTTTCCTCTCTGTAAAATGAGCTAGAAAGGGAGATGACAAGCTACTCCAGTATCTCTGCCAAGAAAACTCCTAATGGGGTCACGAAGTTAGATATGACTGAACAACATATATGTATACAGACACACAAACATGTGTATATTTATAAATGTATATATATGTACAGACGTAGGGGACTGAAAGGCAATTTAGCCCATTACCACCCCCATTTTAGAGATAAGGAAACTGAGACCTAAGAAGGTCGATTTGCTCAGTCATTTATGTTCAGTACCAGACAATGGGCTTCTGTTTCCATCCACTCAATGTTCCTTCTACTGTACCACATGGCCTCAATCTGGGGAACGGGAGGTGGAAGAATCAAGTATTTATTAAGTACCTACTGTGTGCCACGCACTGTGCTAAACACTTGAAACATATTTGATCCTTACAGCAACCGGTGGAGGTAGATGCTATTATCTCCATTTTACAGATGAGGAAACTGAGGCAAATGATGGTTAAGTGACTTTCCCAGTATCAGACATCTAAGAAGTGTCAGACCAGATTTGAACTCAGGTCTTCCTACTCCAGGTCCAGTGTGCTGTTGCCTCAGAGCCCAGGATCATCTCCCTAAGACTTATGGGTGGGGGCTGCTAGGTGGTACAGTGGATAGTGCACTGACCCTGGAGGCAGGCTCTGAGTTCAAATGTGACCTCAGATACTTGCTACTTACTAGCTGTGTGACCCTGGGCAACTGCCCCAGAAAAAAAGACTTAGCGGTAGAACTGTAGTGGGATGGGTCTGTTATAGGAAGCAGAGTTCGTTCCAAGGACCCCAGAAAGCCGGTCTTGGGCAGGAGGCGGAGGAAGCCCCAGGGAACGCCCTCGCACAGTGGGAAAAGCCAGCTTGGATTTCAAATCAAGGAATTCATGAGTCTGCTACTGTGACTGTGACCTAGGGAAAGTCGGTTTCTGAGGCTCTCTGAGCCTGTTTCCTCAACTGTAAAATGAGGGAGGCGAGGCTTAGGATGACCTCTGAGGTCCCGAAGATCCTGGATGTCGAGCATTCCACAGCTCTTCCACCAGCTCTGAGAAAACTCGCTCCTCGCTGAGCTAAAGTCAAGCACGCCGAAGGCCGGCAGATGGCGCATGCGCTCTTCTGAAGCCTAGCCCCGCCCCCTCTCCACCGTCCGTTTTCAAAACTCTTCCTGCAGCTCTCCTTCGGCCTTCCTCCCTCGCCCCGCCCAATCTTCCGCTCGCGGACTCCGGGGAGTGACGCACTTCCGGTAGTGCCGCCTAGTGTGCGGCGTTCCCAGAGTGAGAGACAGGACGAGATGGAGGCGCAGTGGTCGGGTGGTGTGGCTGAGGCTACGTCTACAGCCTCGGGCTCGAAGACGGCGAACAAAGTTCCCAAAGAGCTTCTGTCGCTGGACCCGAAGCTGCAGACCGAGTTTCAGAAGCGGGTGGCAAATGTCCGCAAGCGCGGAGCTAATAAGGTGAGCGGCCGTTGAGGAGCGGCGGATCCAGCTGCTTGCATGTGCACACCTCGCGTCAACGGTGGCCGGGGGCGGGAGCAGGGGCGGGGACTCCTGCCACGCGCGTCTGTCGGGGTCCGGCGCATGCCGGGGGTGGGGGAGGTTTGTGACGAGGCGGACACGAGTATCCTTTCCGACCTGAGTGGGCCCCGCCGGTCTTCCTGCCAGGCTCGGCCCGGGAGCGCGCTGTTTTATTTTCCTACTCTCCCCGCCCCCTCCCCATCTTGATTACACATTCAGGTTTCCTGCGCCTCCGTAGGTGAGGGTCTGCTTAGAAAAGGACCTTGATGTGAAGTTTGTTAGATGGGAGGCATTGGGCTTCAAGGGGCTCGGGGTGGGGGTGGGATGCGTAGTAATTCAAGGGTTTTGCCCTTCAGGGGCCTGCAGTCTGTGACAAATTGTACTATGGGGGAACGTTGCCTGGAGGAGAAGGGATGTGAGCTAGGTCTTGAAGGATGAATAGAATGATAGAATTAAAGCTGGAGGGACCTTTGGAGCACATCTGGGATTTGGGTTGTCAAGTCAGAAAAGTCCTGAATAGAAGGTTATCAGAGACTTAGAATATAGGCAGTGACAGAAAATAAGAATTTTTGAGATAAGAGAACAATAAAGAAAGAAGAAATACATAGTGGGGGAGAGAGACCTCATGTTACTTAATCCTAAATGGCTTAGACCAGGGGTGGAGAACCTGTGGCCTTCTAGGTCCTTGGCTATGGCCTTTTGACTGAGTCCAAGTTTTACAGAACAAATCCTTTTATTAAAGGGATTTTTCTATGAAATTTGAATTCAGTCAAAGAGCAGCACTTGAGGCGTTAGAGAGCCACCTGTGGCCTTAAGGCTGCAGGTTTCCCACCCCTTTCTTCCTGCCACCACCTCTCATCACAATATATACTCTTCTGCTTTTCCCTCTCAGGTAAGAGCATCAAATATGGCGGGCAGGGGGAAAAGCAGCACAGAAATTCTGATATTCCCACTCTCACCCCAGCCCAAGTAGTTCTGTAAGTACTTCAGGCCCATGTTTTTCAATTAGGAGACACTGAAAGACATGCCTACCTCCTTTCTGGTTTATAATCTAAAATCCATTGCCTTGGATGGTCATGTTTCAAAGACTTCTAATCACAATGAAGAGTAAATATGTAAAAGGTTGAGATTAGCTATTTAAAGGAAAGGTAAATGATTTTGGGGGCATCTTTAGAATTACAAGTATGGGATCATGGACTTAGAACTGGAAGGGGCCTAAGAGGGCATCTAGGCCCCATTTTAAAGGCAAGAGTTGGATTAGTTATATTTAGGGAAAACTTTTCTTAGGTTAAATGAGTATGAAAAATGATGTGAGCTTTTTTCCCTCATCTTTTCAGCCAGAGAAACTGACTCCTGGAGTGGTATATTTGGGTCACCTTCCCAGAGGCCTTTATGAACCTCAACTCAAGGAATACTTCACTCAATTTGGAACTGTCAAAAGACTTAGGCTCTCCCGAAGTAAAAAGGTAAAGATTTTGTACTTCATAGGATCATAGATTTTAACCTTGAAGGGACCTTAGAGGCTGATTTTACACATTAAGAAATTGAGGCTTGAAAAGGTTAAGTTTCTTGCCCAGGATCACACAACTAGTAATACTTGTCCAAGGCAGGATTTAAACCTGGGTCTTCTGATTCCAAGTCTAGCACTATCCTTAATTTAGCCTGTTTTGTGAAAAAGAGGTTTATTTTCTTTCTATAGGACTCTGCTCTCACCCGTTTCTTGTTCCTTTTTCATCTGCTTTTTCTAGTCAGTTTCCATTGTTGAAATTCGTATAGGAAAATTGGAAATCAGGAATTTATTGGAAGCACAATCATCCTAAATGTCATTTAATACATCATGATTCCATGTTTATTTGTTTTTGAGTGTCAGAATGAGAGGATTGAATATGTTGTCTCTCTGTAATCTGCTTATAGTATAGTATTAAGTGATTTCCATAAAAGCTAAGTGCAGCTAAGTTTAATTATTTCATCTGTCATATTCCTAGAGAAAATATGATTGCAAGGGGAATATAAATCATGGTGCAGAGACTTTTAACTTCTTCCTTGAGACTGGAAAATGACCATTGGAAGTTTTACTGCAGGGTGGATCAGAATTGTTTTTCAGAGCCTGCACACCTCCTATACTACCTATTCCCTTTCCATCCTTCATTAAAAGCTATGTCAGAAAAAGACCCTTCAGTCATTGTTATACTTTTAAATTAACAGTTTTAAAAAGCATAAATACGAGTCATTTCCGAGTAAATACTACAACATGTGGGTCTGTAACATTTCTATAGTTTTTAGCTAATGGAATTAAATAACCCCAATAAGCATCTTTGTCATAATAGGGAGTCAGCTCCCTTTCAGTTCAACAAACATTAAGTATCTATACTGTGTAAAGGAGGCTGTTGTAAGCATTATGCTAAATGATGGGTTAACAAAGACCAAAAATGAAAAACAGTCTCTGCCTTTAAAGGAATCTGGAGTGGCTTGCTAGCAGAGGTAGCACCTTAGTTGAGCCTCAAAGAAGCTAATGTGCAGGTGCTTGGAGACAGAAGATTGATTCCAAGATCAGGGAATTGAAAATAAAGCATTTTGATTAGAATGTAGAAGTTGTAAGAGGAGTACTGTGAAACCTGGAGTAATACAGATCGAGCCAGATTATGGAGTTTTAAATCCTAGGTAAGGCATTTGTATTTTATCCTAGAAACAATAGAGCAATTCTGAAGGTTCTTGAACAGGGGTATGACATGGTTAGTGGTGCCAAAGATTGTATTCAGGTTGGGGGGCAGCTAAATGGTGCAGTGGATGTTCTTGGAGTCAGGAAGATTCCACTTCCTCAGACACTTAATAGCTGTGTGTCCCTGGGAAAGTCACTTAACCCTGTTTACCTCAGTTTCCTCATCTGTAAAATAAGTATCTTTTGGCAAGAAAACCCCAAATGGAGTTGCAAAGAATTGGGCACGAATGAACAGCAACAATATTCAGGTTGTTAACATTTTAGACTAATTGAAGCTGCTGCCCCCAGACTTTTTCCTCTTTACTGCCTGATAAGAGGAATACCCTTCTCCCAAGGAAGTGAATTTTGGCACATGATTTAAAAATTTACCAAGTTGTATTTAAAGATGATGAAAAATCACTAGACTGGATCTCATCTCTTAACTTTGTGTGGGCTCACTAGCAACACAACATAATTTGGAGGGAGTCAGATTGGTCAGAATACTACCTATCTTCAAGTATTTGAAGTATCATTATGCCCGAAAGGGTAGAACTAGAAGTAATGGTTAGAAATTGGCAGAAAAACCAATTTACTCTTGGCTAGATGACCATAGAGATCTTCTAACTCTTAAAATGTATGATTCGGTGACCTGGAATGACAAATCTTCTAGACATCCTCCCACAGAGATATATAAGTGGATGAGATCCTAGCAAATTCAATATTTCCCAGCCGCTACTTGTCTTTTCTAGTTCTCTTATGATTTTATTTTTTATAAGTTTTTTTTTTATATTTTCTCTTACATCATTATCTCAATAATCTTTCTATTCCCTCCAAGACAGCCAATTCATATGATAAATAGCGGTTTTTTTAGAGAGGAAAAAAGATCACATCTAATTAATACTTTTAAAAACTCCTGTATTATGTAGTAACACTGTTGAACCTTCTATCTCCACAAAATGGTAGGTTGGAGATTGTTTTCTTATATCTCTGCTTTTGAGTCTTACTTGGTGTTTATGATTTTGTTACTTTTTTTTTAGTTTTCTGTGTGTAATTCTGTCCATTTACATTGTTGAGTTACTATATATATTTTCTTGGTTCTGTTTACTGTTCATCTAGATAATTCCGTGTTTTTCTTTATTCATTGCACTTATCTCATTTCTTTTAGCATAGTGCTATTCTATTATATTAATGTGCCAAAATTTGTTTAGGTATTCCGCAACTGATTGGCATCTTCTTTGTTTCTAATTCTTAGTTCTCATAAAAAATGCTTCTATAAAATACTTTGGAGTATATCAGAACTTTTTTCTTATTGATGACTTCCTTGGGGAAGCCCACTAGTGGAATCTGATTCAAAGGATATGGACATTTTAATCACTTTATTTACATAATTACATGTTGCTTTCCAAAAGGGTCATGCCATTTCACATTTCCACCAACAGTGTATTAGTATGCCTCTCCTTCCACAACTCTTCCAACATTGATTGTTGTCAATTTTTTGTCATTTTTGCTAATTTGCATCTCATTTGATTTTAAAGTAGATTTCTTACTGCCAGTGTTTTACAATTGAACCCATCCTACTCTCTAGAAACTGTAGAAACTTCAGTGGGAGTTTCTGCAGAATCACTTTCTGTGCCCCTCTGCTTCTTCCTAGCAGTTATAGAAGTATTTGAGGGATCCCTTTCTGCATTGCACATGACAGCATTTCTGTTCGCATCCAGTTCCTAGGCCTGTCAATTCCTAAACTCCTGACTTAGGTAGTATAATGGTATGTAAGTACAGGTACCCACTCCATGTATGACACCACTACTGAGCTTATAAGACTATGCCATTTTCTAAATTAAAATGTCGTGTTCATTACATCATAAGTCCTGGATTCTAGTGATGATAAAAGTTGAGTCAGTAAGTATTAAGTGCCTTACTGTGTGTCAGACACTATGCTAAGCACTGGGAATTAGAAGAAAGGCTTTAAAAAAAAAGTTGCTCTCTAGGAACCCATAATCTAATGGAGGAGAGTTTAAGGTGTCCTGGAGGTATCTGTTTTGATATACTATTTGGAGATTTGGGAATATGAGATTAAAGATCTGGAGATAGGTCAGGGTTGAATAAGTAGATCTGAGAATCATCTGCATAGACATAATAAGTGAATCCTTGGGAGGTGATGAGATCACCAAATGAAAATAATAGATAAGAGGGTCCAGGAAGGAGCCTTGGGGGACACCCCTGGTTAGATGGATACAACTGGATGAAGTTCCAGCAAAGGAAACTGAAAAGGAACGGTGTTCATACAGGGAGGAGAACCAAGAGAGAGCAATGTTCTGAAAACCTGGAGGGAAAAGAGTAAATATTTAAAATGGCTACTACTTGTTTGTATCACAACTGTATTAACTTCCTTTTAAAAAATTTTTTTTCTCATTTTTTAAATTGCTGGCCATTCTTGATTGTGTGATGAAGTATTATGTTAGATGTTTTCAGTCTGGCAAATGTAACAAGCAATTTATATGACTTAAATTAGTGAAATTCTGTGGAATTTTTTGTTTATTAAAATTTTCACACTGCTCCTTCTCATGATGGACTTTGACTTTCTCTTGCAGACTGGAAATAGTAAGGGCTATGGATTTCTGGAGTTTGAATCTGATGATGTTGCTAAGATTGTTGCTGATACAATGAACAACTACCTTTTTTGTGAAAGGCTATTGAAGTGTAAGTATCTCTGAAAGATATTTTCCTGTTAGACTTGTGACGTGATTATAATATGGTCTGTCTCAGGGGTGGGCAGTCTTCTCCTTTTTCCCTTTTATCTTACATTTAAAATTACAAATGAGTCCTTTTCTAGTGGTGAAGGCTTATGTGTATGGTAATCAGGCTACTCAGACACAACTAACTCATTTCCAGGGTAATTCCTTGTGGATAATTGGTTAGATTTAGGTGCATTTCCAAGTTTCCAGTTCGGAGTAATACCTGTCAGAATTCATAGCTTATGTAATGCTAGAAGAGCGATGAGCTGTTACGATAATTTCATGAAAAACTTATTTGAACTTCCCTTATTTTTAAAGCAAAATACTTAACTTGATCCCTGTCCCTTGGAGGGAAGGACAGAGTGTGAGCCAGCAAGAAAGATATCTACAAAGTACCATCCAGTGAATGGCTATGTTCCTTCTCTTACCTGATTATACAGTGATTCTTCACGTCTCCAGCAGGATAGGAGAACATTCTACATGATGAATATTCCAGATAACAAGCTTACATCTTACAGAAACTTTATCTTGACTGGGTTTGAAGGAAGTCTTACAAAAATATTACTTTAATTAACAGTGGTTGTCTGTGAAGCAGAATTTATCCAAGTGAGCAATGGGTCAACTCTTTCCAGGTAAAAAAGATGCAGATGGGTGTAGTAGAAAGAACCCTAGATGTGGAGTTGGAAGACCTGAGTTCAAACCTCTGCTCGTCTGTTTGCTGTCTTTGTGACTTTGGGCAAGTCAGTATCGCTGGGCCCTAGTTTTTGTCATATGTGAAATGAGAGGGTTGGATTGGACTTCTGAGTTCTCTTTCTAGCTATAAATCTGTTCTCTGATCTCCAGATAAGTGGTGTGTTAAAGTATGTTGTCTTAAAATTATTCTCTAGTTTCATAGTTTTGTTTGCCTACCTAGAGTATGATCTCCCTAAGGATGTATTTCTTAGGTATCCTCTACTGTGCTTGCAAACAGGTAGTGATGTGGTGTTTTAATGCATTTAGGAGAGTGATTTGGTAAAGAAGCTGGGTCCCTCACGGCAATAACTCTACTAGGTTTATAAGCCCCAAAGACATCAAAGAAAGAGGAAAAGGACCCTATGTACAGAAATATTTATAGTATCTGTTTTCATAGTGGCAAAGAATTGGAAACCAAGGAGGGTGTCCATCAATTGAGGAATGGCTGAACAAGTTATGGTATATGTACTTGATGGGATGCTCTTGTGCTGTAAGAGATAAGGTGGTGGTTTTAGAAGAAAAAAAAAAGACTTGTGTGAACTGATGCAAAGTGGGCAGAACTAGGATAACAATTTATACAATAACAACAATATTGTAAAGAAAAACAGCTTTGAAAGACTTGGAAATTGATCAATACAGCGGAATCAACCACAGTTCCAAAGGACTCATGATGAAACGTGTTATATCCCTTCTGAGATAGAGAGGTGCTGGACCCAGACTGCAGATTGAAGCTTTTTTTTTCTGTTTTTGTTTGGGGGGGGGAATGTGACTATTGAAGGAATTTGCTTGACTATATATGTTTGTAACAGGTTTTTTTGTTTATTTTCTTAGTGTGTGGGAGAGAGGGCACTGGGAAAGAATTCAAAACTGAAAATTAAGTAAATTGAGTTTTAGAAAAAAAGCTGGGTCCATACTCAGCCGAGGTAGGGTGGGAAATCACCAACTAACATTGCTTTCCTTGCTCTCCATCACCTCAAAAATAAAATCTGGTTTTGGGGGTATTTTTCTCATGTTATACTTTCTTATGCTGCAGTAAATATCTTCCCAAGGTCGTTATGAGGATAAAATGAGATAATCTCTATAAAGTCCTTAGCACAGTGCCTGACACATATAATAGTTGGTATATAAATATTAGTTAATATCATAGCTAGATTTTGCTAAATATTGTACAGAAGGAAAATAAAAATTTCTTGGAAACTTTGCTTCTAACAACCGTAGAAATCTGAGATTTGACTACTTTTGTAATTTCTGGGATTTTATTGGTGGGTTTTTTGTTTGTTTGTTTTTTAGCTTTTTGGTGAGGCAGTGGTTAAGTGACTTGCCCAAGGTCACACAGCTAGTAAGTGTCAAGTGTCTGAGGTCATATTTGAACTCAGGTCCTCCTGACTCCAAGGCCTGAGCTCTATCGGACATTGCGCCCCCCTAGCTGCCCCATGGAATTTTATTGTTAAAGGGGTAGAGAAATGCTGGATATAAGGCTTGGTAGTAAGGAAATGACAATAAAATTAATGTGTAAAGGTAGAGCTCCTGTTAGATTTTCAGTATTAAGCATATAAAGTCAAAGGTTCTGATTTTGATTATCCTTGTACATGAAATTAAGCATATTATTTACGAGATCAATATTTACATTTTTTCCCTCATGTTGTTAGTTACACTGTAATTTATTTGATTAAGGTTCAAAAGTGGTAGTAACTAGGAAAACCATGTTCAATTTTCTCTGATTGAGAGAACTTTTGTGTGTATTTTGTAGGTCATTTTGTGCCACCTGAAAAAGTACATGAAGAACTTTTCAAAGGTTGTGACATTCCATTTTCAAAGCCCTCTCATCCAGCAGTAAAACGCTATAACAAGGAACGGACATATGAAGAAAAGATAAGAATGGAGAAGCGATTTAAAAAGAAAGAAAATAAGCTCCGAAAGAGATTAGCTGAAAAGGGAATAGATTATACATTTCCTAAATTAGTAAGTGTTTATTTATGAACTACATTTAAAAATATGAAGGATTTTGTGTATTTGGCCAAGTGTTAGGAATGAATCTTTGCCAAAGTTAACCTTGGGAATTGTATTAGGTAAAGCTTACTTTACTGTGTGGCACCTTAAATCTAAGATAAGTTGAATGTCACAACCATTCTATGATAGGAGCAATATCCTAGTCCCGACCCACATTCAGGTTAGTCTGCTTTTTCCTTAAAAGGCATTGAGACCTTCTCCAGGTTTGGTTAATTCTATTGATATCACATTATCATTACCTGAGCGCAAAGCAGTCCTGAAGAGCTCCAGGGGTACTCTGATGCTTGGCTGATGGACCTTGATGAGTAATTTAAGAAAAGGAGTTTTGTTCAGCCAGATCATCTTGAGGTGTCCTCAGTGCCTGTCTTCATTGAATATTCTTCTGCTAAGGCTAATATGTCATTTTATTGATATTAAATCTAAAGTACTTCAGGGACTTGATTGAATCAAGACCAGACTAGAATATTTGCCCTAGTTTTGCAGGATTGAAACATAATGAACTCATTGATTTGGCAGTGCAAAGGAAGGTAAGCCCTGACTGGCCTTCATACACTTTTGGTGGTGCTTTTGGTGCTGCTTCTAGAATGATGGTGGCTTGCTGTGAGCTTCACCTCATACGCACATTAGAGGGTAAACCACCTGGGGCCATTCAGCAAGGAGAAACTGATGTGAGTATGCCTGTCCTTAAGAACTAAATTTTGAAGATAATTGGGCAAACTTTGTTTTAGGCCCTCCAGCTTTGTTTGAATTTGCAGCCTTTATATTCTAGTAAGGGTTGAAATTTAGGGAATGGAGAAAGATTTCCCCTCATTGAGAGGACTAATTCCAATTAACTAGGTGTGCTCTGCTCGTTGGGACTGGATACCTTTATATGTAATGGACATTATCACCCAATTTAGGAGAAGCCTCCTGAAACTTCAGAGGGACCTAAGCAGCTTTTAGGAATTCATATTTGTATAAACATTTCGGTTTTGAATGACTTTTTGGAAATGATTGTGCAGCTGAACCAGCAGTCCTAAAATTGTATATGAAAATAACTAACCATTAAGAGGGTGATACGAGGTTCTTCAACAGTGAGAAAATGCAAATCAAAGCAGATCCCTTATATTTTAGTATTGTTTTGACTGTGCTGAAGAAACTACTAGAGTTTTGTTTTTTAACTTAGAATATGAGGGACAAACCTCAATTTTGCCACATGAATTTTTTTTTCTTTGGTGCAGGCCATTGGGGGTCAAGAGCAGTGGCATTTGAAAGGACAATCCTAAAATCTTCCTTAGAGGCGTAAAGATATTTATAGAATTAGGGATATGGACAGGTGTACTCATTGCCTCCCATTTAATTAGCTAAGAACAGTCAGGGATGCTGCATTAGTTTAAAAGGTTTCCATTCCCCCTGCTGCACACCCAACTGAACTGTAATTCTCTGTTATTTCTAATTAGGGGTCCCTGAAGAGCATAGAACTCAAGCGTCAGTGGCATTTTCTTAACCTCAACAGAAATGGCTGTTAGTTTCACATGGGAAATAAAGCACATGTACTGGCCTAGAGGAGTCTCTGGCTTTGCTGCCTTTTGTGTTTGTATTATGTCTGTCCTCCAGCATAGGAAGGTAAGAGTTAGGCCCCAGCAGTAGCAGCACTTGCAGTGCTTTTGTGTAGCACAGGAGGGCAGAAGCAGCTGAGTAGTGTTCAGGCCTACCTTAGTACTCCATCCCAGCATAAGGGTAGTAGCAGTTGTCTTTTCCATAGCACAGGAGCTAAAAGTGACTGGCAGAGTGGGCATCAAACAGTAGATAAATTTCCAGTAGCAGTCAACCCAGTGACAAAAGGCAGGTTTTACCTTGGCTTTATGCTTACTGTAATATAAGATTGATTAGGACCCTCCAAAATGCTGCCAACGCAGCACCCACTTGTAATTGTTCAACTCCTTCCTAATAAGGGCTAAGACCAGGGAGTGGCATGTGTGTCCCCCAAGGCGCCCTGCCCTCTTTTTTTTTTTTTCTGGAGCAGTTCAAAGCTGGAATAGTTGATTTTCAAAGAGACAAGCAATTATCAGATATGGCTTCACTGTGACTTATGGTGTCTTTTTATTAGGCCAGCTTTGTTACTTAACTGCTGGAGTTAGGGGAGTAAGTACTGTGTAATTGCAGACTTGTTCCCTTATTGTGGATTGACTGGCTTCGTGGACCTGACAAAGATTTCTTTCTGATCAGCTCAAGTCTTTGAGCCTATTATTTGGACCCTTACCAGCCTCTTTTACATTCTTTCTGTCTCTATCTCATATTCGTGCATTTTTTTTTCCAAAACTCAATACAGATTACTATGACCTCCTAATTGGGAAATATTATGGTCTTTTCTCAGTTTTCTATTACTCCTACTTCCTGGATATTCCCTCCTTCTTTGATTTACATGACATCACTCATTTCTGCTTCTTCTTGTTTTATTTCTTTTCAGACGCCTTCATTGATTCATTGTCTACTTCCTGCTCCTTAAATATGTCCCCTTATACCTCATCTTAGGCTCTCTGTAAACTTCTTCCCTTCAGTATCTCATCTGCTTTCCATGGCTTAGTTTTTACATTTGAGGTAATCCTCAAATTTAAATTTTTAATTTCACTATCTGAAACTCTTTCCTATGTTTCCAGATACCTACATGGGTATATGGTGGAGGTGTTACGGGTGAACATTTTCAGAACTCAGCTTCTCTTCCCTCCTCTGAGCTTTTCTTCTTTCTGTTGAGGATGCCACCATTTTCCCAGCAAATTTAGGGGGAATGTATCATTTCTCTTTCTTATCCTTAGAGTTCATCAGTTTCAGCCTTGTCATTTTTCCCTCTGTAACATCTCTTTTATTAGTCCTGTTCTCTGCTTACAGGTATACCCATCTGCATCAGGCACAGACTTGAAATACTAATTAGTTGTCTCTCCTCTAGGCCCTCCATTGTACAATCTGTTGTTCCTGATGCATAGATCTGACCATGTAGTTTCTGTGCCAGAAAGTTTTCAGTGACTTCTTGTTGCCCGCAACCAGATTGTACACTGAACGGAGAGGCGTGAAATAACTTATGACATGGGCCAGGCGGAGTAGAATTACTGACTCAGTTTATTCATCTGAGGGCACAGAATATATAGGGAAGATCTAGCCTAACTTCAAAGAGTCCTCCCCGTGAGATACTCCCCAGAACATCTGCTGAGGATGTAACAATCATGAATTTCCTCCTTATCAGGGTTCCTAGATTGGGCTGTAGATTCCAAGGTTTTCCCAGGCGCCTAGGCCCCACCTGCATAGAGGAGTAAATACGTAAATCTAAGGTTCAAAGAGAGAGAAGGGATGTCTCAGAGACCTCTTTATCAGGAAGGAATTTGGGGAGCCATACCACTTAATCCCTGAGCCCTTTGGGGTGAAAGCCTGAGCAGAGGTCAAACTCTGCCTTGGATCTTAAACCCTTATCAGACTCTTAAGATCGGCCCTCTTATGGCTTCCAAGATAAAATGTAAATTCCTTGACCTGACATTCAAGTCTTTCCACAATCTTATTTTCCAGTTTATCTTTCCCCTTCATATACTCAGTGGGCTAACCAAATTGGGACACTATTCTATCTCAGTCTGCTGTCTAGAGAACTTTAGATTGCATCCATACCTTTGTAACATTATACATTGTAATATGTTTATTTATTTGTATACACTTCTCTTTTCTCCCCCTCCCCACTCTTCCATCCTGACTGGAAGCATCTAAACCCCTTTAGGGAAGCAACTGACCTGTTTTATGGAAGGTCTAAATCAGGGATACTCAACCTGGGGTCTGTTAACTTGCCTTTTTTGGTAATATTTTATAACTATTTCAATATAATTGTTTTCCTTTTTAATATATGTTTTTATTCATTTTAAAACATTCTGAGAAAGGGGTGTCTAGTCTTCACAAGACAGGGGTGGGGGAAGCAAGGTGTCCATGAAAATAAAGGTTAAAAATTACTGTTCTAAACTGTTATCAATAACAAAAGTAATAATCTCAAAACTATATTAAAATTTTATCATCTTAAACTTTTGTTTAAGGTTTTACGGAACAGAAGAAAAAAGGTTGCAGGGACTACTCTTGAGAAGTCTGTTGATAATGAGGTAAAAGTATTTGGGGCACCAAATGTTAGCAATGCATATTTGGATAGGTGTGTAGGGGTGTGTGTATATATGTAAATAACTTGTTAAATATGTATTACAGGATTTACCCAAGAGGGAAAAAATGAATGTTTCAGATGCTGTCTTTAATTCTGTGGACAGCCAGGTAAAATTATATTATTTACACTGCATAGAGCTTTAGATATGGTCACTATAATAAGCTTGATAGGTGAAAATAGTAATTTCTTTTAAAATTCAGAAGTCAAGTGAATCATTGTTTTATAATAAGTTAGAGTTTGAGATAAGTTTAACAGAACCTATTAAAGTTGACTTAGTACAGTATATTTTACATTTTGATTCACCTAAATGTATATAATTTGATATATATTGGGATATATAATTTGAAAAAGTAGTGTTTGTGGCTTACATCAGGGACTTCAGTATTAATGTTCTAATTAATTTAGAGTGGAAGAGATCAGTCTTATTTTCTTGACAAGTATCTGAACTACTACCTACTTGTATATGCAAATTGAATTAAGAAGTGTGAGATGGCCTTGAAATTAATATAGAAACCAGATTTACAGCTGCTTTCTAAAAGCAGACTGATATTTTATGTCTGATGTCCTTACTCTTTGACTAATTCTGCAAATCAGTTGACTTTCCTAGCCCTTCAGTATTCTCGTCTGCAAAATAAAATATTTGGACTAGATTACCTCTTGCGTCCTTATTTCATCTTAGTGTCCACATTTCTGTGTCTCTGTAAATTAAAGCCTTCACATATACAAACCAGAAATGACGTTCAATGTTTTTACTTTTGTCTTCTGCTTCTTGTGTCTAGGGCTCCACATCCATTTGTTCACCAACATTTTTAGAGAGGCGGAAAGCTCAAGCAACTGAAATGAATGATAATGAAGTAGATAATGAAATTGTACTTAAACTACCACCAATTGTTAACAAGAAAGTAACACCATTGACTCAGACTCCACCAAGTTCAAGAAGAAAAAAGGCAAAGAACAATAAAGGATTATCCTGAATATGGCATCTGCCCAGGGAACTTGGGTTTTGTTATTAGAACCTATTCTTGTATATGAGTAGTTATGAGTAGTTCTTCTTAACCATTTGTTAATTGTTAGTTTTGTGGGGGAAATCTTTTGTAAAATTCTTCCATTTACCAATATAGATAATGCTAACTGACTACTTTTGCTTTAATGATATTTGAAAAAATTATTTTACTTTTATGAAAAGAAGTAAAACTGCTTTTGTATTTGCTCATTCTTTAGCATGATAAAACAAGGTAAACGTTTTCAAGTTTTGCTAAATGTAGAAAGGTAATACTCAGATTTAGAGGAAGAAACAGCATCACCAGTATGAGTACGTAAGGGGAAAATTTTTAACCTGCTGTTGCCCAAAAGTGTTAATGTATGCTACCTCTTCAGTTGCTGTATTGTGTATTGTGCTGCTTGCTAGTTATGCAAATACTGTACTTTCCACTTCTGTTACTTTTGTTTTGCCCACAGTCCCATAAGTGAACCCTGTTAACAAAGTACTTTACTAAGACCACATTGGTTTTTGGGATCAGCTTGTACCGTGCTCTTTGTCTAACATACTAACATAAAAGTATTCATATCAGAGGCATGCCCTTTGTTACTGGACCTATATTATTTTTTAGTAATGTTAATACGTTATAACCAAACTTCACTAAAATATTGTTTGTTGTAAAAAAAAAATGCCCATTTATGATGCTCCTATCCTATGAAGCAAGCTTTCCCCATGTTTACTTAATGGCTTATTTCCATGGAGCCTGTATTAGGTAGGAGTTAATGTGTATACTCAGTTACCTTATTAGACAGATTCAATCATTTTCCAGCAGTTTACCTTTATGTTATATTAAGATGTGAGAAAATATATGTAAAGTGCTTTGCAAACCATATTCAGCTCACAGCAGTCACTTAAGAATTCATAAAATAAGATAGTAGAACTTGGATGATAACTAGAAAAGAGTAATAATTCAGGTAATCTACAGTTCCCAGTATTTGACTTCTAGATATTTGTATATATGTGCCTGCAGCACGGGTATATAAGTATTTTCTCTAGAAATTGGATGAGTGGAAATGTTCCTTGTATCACCATCAGCCTACCTTATTATTATATAGTCACAGCTGTGGAGGCCTGTATTCTCATCTCTACAATTTTCCTTTAGCTGGATGTGAGCAGCAGGACTCAAATGTTCTTAACCCCTGAATGCCTGTATCAGATATAAATAGTTAAGTTCCCAGACTGAACTACAGAGCCTCCTTTCATATTATGGCTATATAGACACAGACAGACTTATGGTAGTAAGCATGATTAAAAATACAGATTCTGTACAAAGCATGTAAGTTCTAGACAGCCAAGGTAAACATTTCACTGTAGTAGTAGCATTTACCCCTCCCCTCCCCCCATCCTCTTAATATAACTTGAGTTAGCCATAAATTATCTGCTGTGGTAAATTACTGAAATGTAACATCAACAAGCAGTTAAGCATTATGTGTCAGGCAGTGTAAGAAGCACTGGAAATGCAGAGACAAAAAGCATGGTCCCTACCCCCCACAAAGAATTCGCATTATATACATAGAAGATAATGCAGTGCAAAGGAGAGGTATTAGAGTACCTTAGATAGAGGTATTCTCTATTCTCAGAGGTAAGGCATTAGAAGTGGGAAGGACCCAGACAGACTTGCACAAGGAAGGATTTGGGTTGATTTTTAAGTCAGGAAGCAGAGCTGAGGCAGGAGTCCATCATAGGTGTGAGGAATGGTTGGTGAAAAGCCACAGAATAGGAAATGTGTTCAATGAACAGGAAGAAGGGTATTGTCACTGGATTGTTAATGAGTAAGAAAGGTAAAGAGGTCCAGGTTGTGAAGTGCAGTAGATGCTTAAACAGGATTGTATGTATGATCCTGGAAATGATAGACATTGGAATATTAGGGCATGGTTGGTGACATGGTCATACTGTGCTTTAGGAAGATCACTGGTAGCCAGGGGCAGCTAGGTGAAGCAGTGGATAGAGCACCCGCCCTTGAAGTCAGGAGGACCTGAGTTCAAATTCAGCCTCAGACCAAACATTGACACTTACTAGCTATATGACCCTGGGCAAGTCACTTAACCCCAACTGCCTAAGCAAAAAAAAGATTACTGGTAGCCAAATGAAAAATAAGATTGAATTGGGTGGGAAGAGACTTGACATAAGAAGGTCAACCAGAAGGCTATTGCGGTAGTTGAGGCAGAAAGCAATGAGGAGCTGTGTGAGTGGAGAAAAAGGGCTATAAATGAAAAATAAAGATAGAAACAAGAAAACAACATGGAGAGGAGAGGGGTCAAGAATGACACCTAGATTGTGAAAGCAGAGTGAAAAGCGATTTCTCCACAGCAAGGTTCTCAGGTAAGTGTAAAACTTTGTTTTCTGAAGGTCTTTATATGACTTCCCAACTAACATTACACCTGACATGAGAACCAAGGTTTCCTGAATCCAAATTCAGTGGTTTTCCCACAATATCATGTTGCAATTCTTGCTCAGGTCATCATAAATGCTCCTGAGAATATCAGGCAAACACTGCAGGTCTTGCTCTGGTTAGTATCTTGAGAGTTTCAATGTACTGTTAGTTGTCCACCTATTATGTTTTCATCAGATGACTAGAACTTAGAGCATTTTTGGTCATGTGTTTATTTTTATTGTTCAGTCATGTCCATTTCTGATCTCATTTTTCTTGACAGAGATACTGGAGTGGGTTGCCATTTCCTTCTCCAGTGGATTAAGGCTATCAGAAGTTAAGTGATTTGCCCAGGATCACATAGCTAGTAAGTGTCTGAAGCCAGATTTGAACTCAGTATGACTCCAGGCTCAGAGCTATCCATTGTGCCACTTAGCTACCTCCTAGACAAACAGAGGTCAAGTGACTTGCCCAAGGTACATAGCTAGTAAGTGAGGCTGGATTTGAACTCGGAAGCATAGCTAGTAAGTGAGGCTGGATTTGAACTCGGGGCTTCCTGACTCTAGGCCCAGCACTCTCTCTGAGTCATCTAGCTGAGCCATTACTTTGCTGGTTTGTTTTATAACAATATATACAACTTAGGTTTGTTTATTTAGCTATTAAAAAGACAAAAGGATGCTCATTTTCAATGTATAAAGGCTTCCATCCCAATTTCTTCGAATTTTCACAGTAACTTTAGAGAGTACAACTTTTGAGTCCAACTTGTAACAACAGACTGGAATTATAGAATTCATTTGCCAGGCTAAAGTGAATATCATAAAAGCAAAAGCTTCCAGTTCAGTGGGATATGGCATAGTAATTTTTAGATATTCCCCATAGTTCAGTGTTCATGTGGGGTTCAGTTCAGTGGGACATGGTATGGTAATTTTTAGATATTCCTTATAGTTAACTTGATTGATTGATTGAGCACAAAGGAACAAAGGTAAAGACGCAAGGCTTTGAGGCCTAATCTCTTCCCAAAGAACAAATATCCCTCATTGTATTTATAAAGAGCAGATTCTGCATTCATACCCTTATACTTACTACTCCAAGCTTTTCCATACCTCTGGGTTCTGTGTTCTGCCTTATTATAGAGATGCATATTATGAGGAAAAGAATTACAGACCTAGATGATAACTGGGCTTGAAACACAAGTCAAGAAGCGGCAGGTATATGCTGTTGGGTAAATTTCTTTTAATAAAGACTGCAAACTTAGGCTTGTGGTGGTAACTCATGGTATAAACCTGCAGAAAAAGCCGTTTTTGGAAAAGGGAAAAGGTATAATGTCAGCAATAGTTATCTTCTGTGATCAACTACATCCTCAAAGTTGAGCAATAGTCAGTGCAGTCTGTCTCCTACCCCATATTCATAATCACTGAGTCTTCTGTCCACACTTTAGCCTAGCCTATTATATTGGCTACTTAAACTGAACAATCCTTTCTTCTAATCTTTCTAGAGTGGCTTGTCCTTAAATGAAACAATAGAGGTGTAAAATATAGGGGCGTCTTCCTGTTCTTCTCCATGTGCCTCCATATCACAATATTCTCAATCATAATTGTCCATATTTACCAGTGTGGACACAAAACAGTATTTACACATTGTAGCAAACAATACTTCTAATGTGGACCTCGTTAAGTGATAGTACTACTATTGCTCTGAGATTACCTTCCAAGGAAGTCAAGTTAATGAGTATTTAAGTGACTACTATGTGACAGGCACTACGCTAAGCCCTACCACCTGCCCAATGTACGACTTAAATATACACCGTTGTTTGCATATTGTCTGCCCCATTAGAATGTGAGCTTCTTGAGATCAGATACTACTCTTGCTTTTACAGTTAGCCCTTCCACATCATGGGGGTTGGGGACACAGTGCCCCTGCAATCTGGAAAATCCATGTAAAATGTTTTGGCCCTCCCTAGATACCAGAGAAGTCTGAATTATTATGGTATTAAAAGATAAAATATGTTGATGTATGTTTCATGCATTTCTGAGCTTGTAAACTTTTTCTGTGTTGCCTGCTTCGTGTGTCTTCAGCTTCTGCAAAGCTCCCAAAAAATTCCCATTTAATTTCTTATGCCAACCCATAATATATCGAAACCGCAATGGGGAAAGTCAAAATGTGGAAGGGTTGACTGTATTTGTATCCTTAGCACTTAGCTCATTATCTGGCACAAAGTAAGTGCTTAATAAATGCTTATTGACTATCACTTGGTGTTGTGCACAACTAATTCAGCTCGCCACTAGAGCCAGGATCCTATACTAACTTGAAGGGATAAGGTCAGCTTAACCTTCTATCTTGAATGCGCATTGATGAGGCGGGAGACAAGATGGAAGCAACTCTGTTTATTTTTAGCAAAGCACTTATATAGTAAAATAACAGGAACTCTTTCTCAAGATACAATGACGTATAACCCATGCTGTGCTCAAGGACAATGCATGCACGTCCTGTGCACTTATCTGACTCCAATCCCAGAATAGACTGCTAATGACCATACAGTAACTAGGGAAGTTAAAGATTGTTAAAGATCCATACAATGGAGCACCGAACCAGGCGACCTTTGTTCAAAGATCAGCACCGAGAGGGGCCTTCACCCATCAGTGAGACCTCTTGAACAGCCTGTGGCCCTCTACATCCTTACAGATCCCCAACAACTTGGTACAAATCTGAATGCAACAATATCTTTATCACTGTCATTACCTTCCCCCTCAGCCATAGGAGCTTCGTTTGGTTCTTACTCTCCAAATCAAGTCTCATATAGAAATGGATAGGCATTTAGGTTCCTGGAGAAAGAATACAAATTGATAGAGTGATAATTCAGCAAGAACACTAATCCAGAGCCATTTAACCAAGACAGTTTGCTTTCAGCATTGTAGAATGCTGGAGCCTAAGCTATTGTAGTCGACCACTGCTTTGGTATTCAGCTGCTGCTGCCAGAGCCTAGCTTTTGGACTCAGAAGTAGGGAAAACCTTCTGGAAACCCATCTGGTCAAGCAGTAGGGGTAGCACCAGGATATAGATAAACAGACACACTTATTTCCTTGTTAATGTGTGTGTGTGTAGGTGCAACCTCACTAATATTTACAGCATTTGTCAAATGCGAGTAACGTGCTGCAGCCTACTTGTGCTGATCATGCACCCTTCCACTGCTTTTTGGATTACTTGCCAGTTTGATTCTATACATAAATCATGGTGACAGGTTTGGATCATCATGGTCCAAAAAATTCATCTTGTGGGCAACCTGTGGATTTTTCCATAGTTAAGTTAGTTTGTTCCTCAGACAGCAGAAACACAGTTTTCAACTGGTCCTGTACCCAAAACCCTTCCATCTTAGTATAGAACAAGATGCCCTTGAAGGATATGCTCATCACTTCTAATCTCATCACCCTGCTGCTAACTCAAGAGGCTACCACTGGCCTTAGTCCCCTCTCCCCTCTGATGGGAGAACTAGAAAGGTACACTAAACTCTTCCCAAGCCTTCCTTTAGAGAGGGCAGAAATTGGACTAAAGGTCACTCCACTTTGCCTTTGCTGCTGTACCTGGTTTCAACTCCTCTGAACAAGATACCCCAGGGTGTTTCTTCCCGATCTTTGCCACCTTGGCTCCGCCCCACTCCTACCACTTTCCTGCTTCCTTTTGTGTGTTCCACCATTAGATTGTAAGCTCCTTGAAAACAGAGACTGTTTTTCTTTTTTCTTATTTGTATCCCCAGTGGTTAACATAATGCCTGATACATAGTACTCACTTAATATTTATTGAATGAATTGAATTAGTAGAGTCTTTCTGCTATCATCTACTGGTATAGCTTAGGAGAACCCAGGATCACTGCCATGTTACAATGAAGCATCAAAAGAAGATAATGCATCTACAGACAAAAGGCTAGGATAGTTCCACAGTAACAAGGTGCATGATGACTTGTTTAGTGAATGAGGATGGCTTAGAAGAGAAAGTGAATGTTCAGTGATTTGTTTATAGGATGTTGGGTTATATGTTAATTTTCTCACCAGGAATTGCTTTTATTTTTTGAGAATTCCAGTGGAACAATTACAATTATTTTTTAAAATACTGCATCAGATGGGAGTACCCTCTATATATAGTAATCCACATATAATATGCTCAGAGATGTAAGTGATGGCCCATGGTCACTTAGCCAATAAATGTTTGAGCCAAGGTTCAAATCTTAGTCTTCTTGGAGGAAGTCTAGCACTCTAACCTCTATAGTATCCAGCCCCTTTTTAAAAGATGTTTCTTTAACATCAAAAATGTAAATGGAAAGAACAATAACAACAAAAAAAAATCCCTGA
Source organism: Phascolarctos cinereus (assembly GCF_003287225.1). NCBI lineage: Eukaryota > Metazoa > Chordata > Mammalia > Diprotodontia > Phascolarctidae > Phascolarctos > Phascolarctos cinereus. Next base: position 142,905,602 of record NW_027556098.1, read on the forward strand.
AGGTAAATGCCACATAATTATAACAACGAAACCAGTCTCTAAAGAGATAAGGTAACAGACTTCCTGGCTGATCAGCATTTTGGCTCAGGTTACTCCTCTACAACAATCTAGAAAAATTTTCCACATTCTGGTTGGGAAAGTCAAGAAGAAGTCACAGGGAATCCTTTTTCAAGCCTGAGACAGCTTAGGAAGATGGAAAGAGAGATCTGTGGACACTGGGGCTTGGGCTGGTTAGGAGTGTAGGGCAATAGCATCTGTGAAAGGACTTCCAGCATTAAGTGTGGTAAGAATGCTTAGACTGAACACCAGAACAGTAAGCAGCAAGGCGGAAAGAGATCCCTGGAGACACCTACCTGGGCAAGGTCTGGGAGCAGGAAGGGCCATCTGGTAGCTCAGTTGTCCATTACCCAGTTCTGGGTCATAGTTTCAGTGTAGAGAGGAGCAGTCATAAGCAAGAGGGTCCCTACTTATGTATAGATCAAGAAACAAGTTTCAGAAACATAGCCATGTGGCTTTGACCCCAAAAGCAGAATGAGGACTCAATTCTAACCTTTAGCCCCACACAAAAACCTGCAGTAGAAAAAGGAGGACAAGAGACCAAGACCAAAGGGGAGCTACCAGATCAGTTGCTCTGAACCTGCAGACCCTCCCAAAGACTAACTGAATCTAATAGTGACTGAGTCCAGCAACAGTCTGCTGAAACTCAACCACACACAAGCCAACAGATCCAAACCTGGGTCAAGAACTTGCAGAATTGGCCAAATGGAAGCTAATGACTTCATGAGACATAAAGGGATAATAAAGCAAAGTTAAAAATGGAAAAAAAAATAGAAGAAAATGTGAAATATCCAATAAACAACTAACCAGGTAAATAGATCAAGGGGAGATAATTTAAGAATAGGACTTCCTGAAAGCCCTGAACAAAAAAGAGCTCCAACCTCATATTTGAAGAAATTATAAAGGAAAGCTGCAGAAATAACTTGGGACCACAGGACAAAGTAGACATTGAAAGAATGGACTGGCTATCTCCTGAAAGAAATACCAAAATGAAAATTCTTTTAAATACTATAGCCAAAATCCAGAACTCCAAGGTCAAAGGGAAAATACTTCAAGCAGACAAAAAGAAATAATTCAGGTACCATGGAGTCACAGTTAGGATCATATAAGATTTAGAAGCTACCAACTATAAAAGAATGGAGGGCTTGAAATATAACATTCTGGAAGACAAAGAACCTAGAATTACAACCAAGAAAAACCTATCCAGCAAAACTGAGTATAATCCTAAGGGGGCTGGGGGTGGGGGGAGGAATGGATATTTAATGAAACAGAGGATTTTCAAGCATTTCTGATGAAAAGACCAGAGCTGAATAGAAAAACTGGCATTTACATACAGGAGTCAAAAAAAAACATAAAAAGCTAAACATAAAGGAGAAATCATAAAGGAATAAATAAGGACAAACAGTTTACATTCTTATGTAGGGAGATGATACATGCTGTGCCTCAGAATTTTATCACCAGGTGTCACAGAGAGAGTCTAATTAGACAGATGGTCTTGGTATGATCCTGTTGTGTTTAGATGATCTCAAAGAAGACTAGAAGAGTAGGGAAGAGGAATGTATTGGGAAAGGGGGGAAGGGAAAGGAAGACCGGGAAAAATATCTCACATAAATGAGGCTTAGAAGAAAGACTATCAGATCTCACAGTATACTAAAAATGTATCTAACAATTTGCTACTGGATAAAAAATAGAGAGGTTGATCAGTGAAAGAGGTTGGGTACACAACAGTAACCTAGTGTTTGATAAATCTAACATCCCAACTATTGGGGCAAGAACTTGCTACTCAGCAAAAACTGTTGGGAAAACTGGAAAGCAGTTTGGCAGAAACTAGGCATAACCCAACATCACACATTGTATACAAAGGTAAGCTTAAAACCAACTCATTCTTATCAAATTGGCTAAAATGGCAGAAAAGGAAAATGACAAGTATTGGAGAGGATGTGGGGAAATAGGCATACTAATACATAGTTGATGGAGCTGTGAACTTATCCAACCATTCTAAAAAGTAATTTGGAACTATGCCCAAAAAGCGATTAAACTGTGCACACTTTTTGACCCAGCAATATCACTACCAGGTCTATACCCCAGAGAGAACAAAATAGAGGAAAAAGACCCATATGTGCAAAAATGTTTATAGCACCTCTTTTTGTTGTGAAAAAGAATTAGAAACAGAGTGCCCATCAATTGGTTGAACAAATTGTGCTTTATGAATGTGATAAAATATTGTGCTATAAGAAGCAACAAAATGTATGGTTTTGGAAAAACCTAGGAAGACATATGTTCTGATACAAAGTGAAGTAAACAGAACCAGGAGAACAATTTATACGATAACAGCAGTTTTGTAAAAATATTCCACTTTGAAAGCCTTAGTAACTCTGATCAACCCAATGAGACCTACCGCAGAACCATAGAACTCATGACAAAACATATTTTCTACTTCCAAGTAGAGAATTGATAGTCTCAGAGTACAGCTTGAAGCATATTTTTTCTCTTTTTTTTTTGTGGGAGGAGGGAAGAACGTGGCTAATGCAGAATTTTTTTTGTATGTCTATACATATTTATAATGTGAGAATGGTAGCATGGCAGTTACCCCAATTTTATAGAAAATTGAAATTTGTTAGAGCTAGAGGGGACCTTAGATTTTATCTAGTCCATGCTCCTCGTTTTAGAGAAGCTCGGAGAAGATACATTATTCCTCCATGGTCTCAGCTAGTAAGTATCAGGAAAGGTCAAGATTCAAATTGAAGTTTTTTGATTCCAATGCCTTTTCCAGTATACCTAGAGCTATACAGTTACTAGCAATGCTAACATTCTACTTGACTCACTCTGTTCTAGTCAAAAATGGCTTGCCAGCTCTTCTCCCATATACAACATTCCATCTCCAAAATACATGCCTTTGTACAAGTATTTTCACATGTCTGGAAATGTACTCTCCTCCTCACTGCCATCTTGTAGATCCTTAGCTTTGTTTGAAGAACAGTGCTGGCATGGCTTTTCTTATAATGCATGATCTTTTCTGACCCTGAGAATGTTCCCCTCCCCCACCCTAGTGTTAATGCTCTCTTCCTCTTGAAATTACTCTGTACTATGCCATATCTACTTGGTACATGTTGTACTCCCCTACTGGAATGTAAACTCCTTGGGGGCAAGGTTTATCTTGTTTTTGTCTTTGTGCTCCCAGCACTCAGCACAAGGCCTTGCACACAGTAAGGAAATACTTAATAAATGTGTGTGGAATTGAATTAAACCTTAGAAGTGTAAAATTTTGCAAGATCAGTTCATATTGTTGGGTTCTCTTTTATAGAATTATAACTCTATTCCTCATATAGTCTATGTTATGTTATGTTAACTATATTTTGTTACATTATCTTATATTACTTATATTATTCTAACCTGCAGCCATAGAAGATGGGGAGAGAGAAGCAAGATTTGTGTTGGACGTCTTCAGGGAATTACCCATAGAATTAGAGCCAAACAGTAAGGCTCTAATGCTGCCATTAGTGCCTAAAAACAATGAGTGATTGGCTCCAAATAATTGTTCAGTTGCTCAGAAAAATGGACAATCTAAGATTTATGTACATAAGTCACTGCATGAAAGGTACTGAAAGGGATACAAAGATGCTCATCTAGTTTTTTCAGGAAATTTACAGTATAGTAGACATTTAAATAAATATATTTGATCCAAGTATTAGTGATCACAGACTACACGCACCTCCATTCCTTGTTGGCCTAAATGTCAAAGACATTTCAAGTTGGCCTTGAGACAGATCAGGTAAGGCTGGAAGAATGCCTAAGCCTGTCTGTACCACTGAAGGAACAATACTTTTTTATACCTGTGGTATAGTGTGAATACAACCAAGGCTCAGCCTGGCCAGAATACCACTTCTCCACTGGGGACTAGACATTTCAGCCTGGTTCTCTTTTGCAACACTTCTTAAACTGTGGGGTGGCATAACTGAATGTGGGGGGTCTTGAAAAATCTGGCAACAGTAAAAGGTTCCTGAACACACAACAACCAAAAATTAATTCAAAATCAAATGCATAATGAATCCAAGGTGTTTCTGGTACCACTTGCCTGTGTTGCATCACACAATTTCACTGCAGTCTTGGTTCTGAACACACAACATGCTCATTTAACACTGTGCATGCTGTCATGCCACACAATGCCAATGAATACTGCCAGAACACCTTGGCTCAGATTTGAGATTATTGCATACTATGAACTGCAGTGTTTTTACTGTACATACAAAGTTTTCTGCTCTTACAGAAACATGATAGTTTGATTACAGAAAATAAAGAATTTTAATATTTTCTTTCCATAATTCCTCAGCATGTAAGTATCAAATTAGTACATCTTTGGATTGTATTGTGTTAGAATGTTTGATTTTGAAAATTGCTATTATCTCCTTTTATAGAAACATAAATGTTTAATTGCAGCAAGTAAAGACAAAAGCCCTCAAATAATATTTTCCCACCATCACTGCTATATGTGCATGTAAGTGTGAACATCAGTTTTTAAAAATTAAGCACAAACAAATGTAATTTCTTAAATTAAAGCTAGTATTTATCTGAGAAATTATTAGCAATATTTACTTATGTTTTAGGACAAAAATGTTTTTTGGTTATGGATAAATAGCTAAATTTAGACAGAAGAGGTAAAATACTGATGACAATGCAGGAGGGTCTTCACTACTGGGGTGTAGTACGCCTAAATTGACAAGAAAAAGAAAATACATTGAATCATTTTTGCAATATGGATTTACTTATAATGATGTTGGTGGTGTGGAAAAACCTCTTTGCTTAATTTGTGATGAAGTTTTGGCTACAGAGAGCATGAAACCAGCCAAACTAAAATGGCATCTTAATACCAAGCATGCAGCATACTGCTATAAACCAAAGAAATATTTTGGAAGACTTTTAAAATCTTCAAATAAAGAAAAATGATTATTGAGAAATTTGTTACTGTCAATGAAAAGTATTTACTTACATCTTATGGAACTTCTTATATAATTGCAAAAACTAAAAAGCCCTCTCCGATAGGAGATCTCGTGTTACCTGCTGCTATTAAAATGTCAGAAATAGTCAATGAGAAAAAGTATTGGGATGAAATTTGTAAAATTCCTTTATTGAATGATACTGTTTCCAAAAGAATTTCTGAAATTAGTAACGACCAATTCCAGCAGCTTATTACCAGGCTTAAGGGCAGCCCAAAGTTTGCAATTCAGTTAGATGAAATGACTGATATTTCTAACATGGCACAGTTGTTACTTTATGTAAGATATGTTTATGAAGGAAGCATGCATGAGGAATTATTGTTTTGTCTGTCTTTGGATGGACACACAAGAGGGGAAGATATATATCTTAAAGTCAATGAATTGTTCACAAATGAAAGTTTACAGTGGAAAAATAGCAATTGGAGTCTGTATAGATGGTGCTGGAGCAATGATGGGCAAGAATGTTGGATTTGTAGCAAAAGTTAAAGCTGGTGGCAATGAACATATCACTTTTACTCATGGAGAGGCACTCATAGCCAAAAAAATATCACCAGAGTTAGATGTTGTGCTTCTCGATACTATCAAAATCAGTAACTTCATTAAAAAGCCATGCCTGCAAAAGTCATTTGTTTTCAAACCTCTGGAAAGACATGGACTCCAATTATAAAAGCTTATTACTACATGCAGAGGTAAGGTGGCTCTCAAGAGGGCAAAGTTTAAACAGATTATTGAAATTGAAAGATGAAGTTGTATTTTTGACTAAGCAGAAATCTGATTTTGTTAATTTTTTTCATCATGACTTATGGCTTTTATTGTTGGATATTTTTGAAAAACTCAATGATTTAAACATGTCACTTCAAGGAAAAAATTGTAACATATTTATGTTAAAAGATAAAATTGAAAGTTTTACTTTAAAAATTAGCTTATGGAAGAATAGGGTGGAAAATGATTCTTTAGAAATGTTTACAGGTACAGGTGAGGTTTATAATTGAAAATAACCTTCTCAAAGATTTAATTGTAAGAGTTATAATTGATCATCTAAAGTGCCTGGAGACACAGTTTCAGAAATACTTCCCTTCAAATTTGATTCTAAAAAACCAAGTTGGGTTCATAAACTATACTCAATTGAAATAAAAAATGTCAGTCATCTGCCATTAAAAGTTCAAGAAGAATTTGCCGAGTTATCAAGTGACACGGGTTTAAAACTTGAGTTTCCTAAAAAACTGTTATATGAATTTTGGCTTGGAATTAGAACAGAATTTCCAACAGTTTCTGAAATGACTCTAAACATACTTCTGCCATTTTGTACTACATATTTGTGGGAAGTGGTGTTCTCAAAATCAAAATATCAAAATATCAATCAACTCTGAAAAATATTGAAGATACTCTACATCCCGCAGTATCAAATATTCCACCAAGTTTTAATTCTTTATGTAAAAATAAACACGCACATCCATCTCATTAGTATGCAAATTTGCTTTATTTTTAATAAATGGTAAAATTATATCTATGCCAAAGAATAGTTTTAAAATAAATTTCTTTATGCTCTACTGTCAGTAAATATTTGATTTGTATACCTATTTTATACACCTATATACCCAGGGTTGCATAAAAGTTTCTCAGGTGGAAAAGGGTCGCGAGTGGGAAAAGTTTAAGAAGCGCTGCAAGTGAACTGAGGTTGGATATACTTTCATACATATCTTCTGGCTTGTGGTTTCTTTGGCAATTGGGCAAGGTAACATACATGTTTGTTCCTCCTGCCAACCAGAGCTAGACAAATACATCAATATTTCTTTGGTTACTCAATCTTGAATCCTCATAGTCTTCTTAAAATGTGGTAGATAAAGGAGTGAATAAGTCACCAAGTCCCATTAATTCTTTCTCTTTATTTCATTCCTTCCCATTCCCTAATTCAGGCCCTTGTCACCATAATGTACAAGGAGTATAAGATGAAGGTGAAATGGATTGAGGATGCATCAGTGTTATATGATATATCATGGGGGGTTTCATTGAAAAACATAACTGTACTTCCTACTTGGTCATAAGTTCATTAATATAACTGAAAGATTACTCAGATTAGTCGCACTTAGATCCTTTTACATAGTGCACTTCATTCAATACTTTACATTTAAAACTCAACTTTACAATGCTCAGTAAATTCTTACTGCATTTAGAACTTATTGAGCTCTGTAGTGCTGAGTTTTTCTGCACATAAAAAACTTCTTATGTTACGGCATCTGCCATATAGAGTCTAAGAAAGGAAAAGTTGATAGCCTAGCTTTGGGACCAGAGACCATGGCACCTAAAACCGAACCCTACCACCCATGCTGGTAACAGAAGGTTCAGACTGACACAGGTGCTATCAAATGAAAAAACGAAATTGTGTTTCATCCAAAGAACTTCCTCCACAATTACCCTACAAGATAGGTATTGGAAGTATTATTATCCCCATTTTATGGGTTTTAAGATTGAGGCTAAGAGCCATCATAAGATCATAGATTTAGAACTGGAAGACACCTTAGAGGTCATCAAAGTAAACTGATTCAGTAATGATCATACATACAGCTAGTAAACGTCAGAGCATAGAATGGCCCCCTGGTTATCTAGTTCCCTATTCATTGTTCCAATACATTCAGTGTGGTCTTCCTGTTCTGTTTGAGGGAAAAGGGAATTATCAAAGGGATTTTTTTTAACCTAAAGTTTAAAAAAAAATCATTCCAAATTACAATTCAGAAAGACCATTTTATAAAAACAGTATATTTAATTTCTAACCCACTAGAGGGCAGGAACTGCCCATATTAGATTGCTCTTTATGATGCCACATGTTAAGTATTTCATCAAAACTTTGAGATAATATTATCCAATGCTTAACACACCATTCTATAGTTTGCAAAGTGCTAAATCAATGGTTCTCCAGCTTTTTGGTCTCAGGACCCCTTTGCACTCTTAAAAATTCTTGAGGACCCCAAAGAGTTTATGTGAGTTATATCTATTGAGATTAAGATACATAGAAATGGAAATCGATAAATTATTAATTTAAAATAACAATAATAAACCCATCGTATGTTAACTAAATGAAGTATTTATATTTTCCAAACAAAAAAAGTGATAAGAATGACATTGTTAATGTATTTTGCAAATATCTTTAATTTCTGACTTAATAGAAGGCAGCTAAATTCTCCTATCTGCTTCTTCATTCAATCTATTGCTGTACATTATTTTAATTGAAGCATATGAAAAAAATCTGGCCTTACGTAGATATGTAGTTGGAAAAGGGAGGAGTATTTTAGTAGTAGGGCAGGTAGGTGGAGCAGTAAATAAAGCGCTGGGCCTGAAGTCAGGAAAACTCATCTGGAGTTCAATCTGGCCTCAGACACTTACTAGCTGTGTGACCCTGGGCAAGTCACTTAATCCCATTAGCCTGTTTCCTCATCTGTAAAATGGGCTGGAGAAGGAAATGGAAAACCAGTCCAGTATCTCTGCCAAGAAAATTCCAAATGGAGTCATGAAGAGTCTGAAATTACATTTTAGTAGTAGTTTTGAACTTGTGGACCCCATGAAAGGGTCCTGTAGACTCTCAGGGGTCTACACTTTGAGAACTATTCATCTAGATGATCACTTTTGAGGGTTGTTGGAAAAGGGATTCTCATTCAGTTATGAATTAGATAAGATGATCTCCAAGGCCTGTTTCAACTTTACAATTCTGTGATTCTGAGATTTTCCTGAGGTAACATAGACACCTCCAAGAACAGCCATTCTGTGATGTCTCTTTACTTCACCTATTCTTTCATACCTGATTATTTTGTTCTGCGGCCTCACTTTCTCACTTGGGAAATAAATGATGAGCACATTAGGTAGGGATCAGGTTTGCAGAGCTTCTGGGGCATTGTAATTAGCCAGCAAAAAGTCATGCTATAGACCTCAAAAACTATACTAATCTAGGTGTTTAAACTCTGGGCAAATTACCTAACATCTCTTAGCCTCAGTTTTCTTATCTATAATATGGGAGTGTGTGGTTTGGACTTAATGAGGTGTAAGGTTTGGACTCAATGGCCTCTAATATCTCTTCTAGCCCTAAATCTATGATCCTATGAAATATCAGAAGCTGAATTCCATTCAATTCAATAAATATTTATTAAGTGCCTAGTATGTGCCAGGCACTATGCTAAGTGCTAGGGAAACAAAAAGAGGCAAAATATAGTCCCTGCCTTCAAGGAGCTTACAGTCTAATGGGGAAGAAAACATGTAAACAAATATAAACAAAACAAGCTATATACAGGGAAAATAGGAAATAATTAAAAGGAGGAAAGCACTTGAATTAAGATGGGTTAGGGAAGGCTTCCTGTAGAAGGAGGGGTTTGACTTGGAATTTAAAGGAGGCCAGGGAGGTCAGTAGCTAGAGCAGAGGACAGAGAAATTCTCTGTTCCAGGTGGAATCTCCCGAGCGGAGAGATGGAGTCTTGTTTGTAAAACAACTAAGAAGCCGGCGTCACTGCATCAAACACCTGTTGGGGAGTAAGCTGTAAGAAGACTGGAAAGGCAGGAAGGGGGTAGGACCTGGCCAAACTGTATCCAAACTTCACAAAACAAATCCCCTTAATAAAACGATTTGTTCTGTAAAACTTGGACTCAGTCAAAAGTCAAAAGGACCTAGAAGGCCACATGTGGCCTCGAGACCACAGGTTCCTCACCCCTGGGTTAGGTCATGAAAGGCTTTGAATGGCAAATGGAGCATATTTGTATTTGTATTTGTATTTGATCCTGGAAGCAATAGAGGGGTGGCATAATCAGACCTGTGTTCTAGGAAAATCACTTTAGTGGCTGAATGGAGAATGGATTGGAGTGGGGAGAGACTTGAGGCAGTCAGACTCACCAGCAGAGTATGGCAATAATACAAGCACGACGTGATGAGGGCCTGCACTGCAGTGGTGGCAGTGTCAGAGAAGAGAAGGAGACTTATTTCAGAGACTTGTTGATTTCACAAAAGTGAAATCAACAGTCCTTGCCAATACCTTGGATATGGAGAGTGAGAGACAGTGAGGAGTCCAGGATAACTACTAGAATATGAGCTTGAAGGACTGGGAGGATGGTGTTGTCCTTTTCTTCTACAGCTTCTGCCTGGGGAGGGAAAGATGAATTTTGTTTTGGCTATTTTGAATTTAGGATGCCTACTAGACATCTGAATTGAAATGCAGGTCCTTCCTGATTCTAAATTTAGTATTCTTTTTATTATACAATATATATAAATACTCTAGAATATAAGAATTAGCCTTCAAATTACATGGAGTGGATATATTTGTTTTCAGAGCACAATCCATGGCACCTTCTCTACAACTTATACTCTTAGAGTTAGCTATAGAACTTGAGAGGTTAAGTGACTTGTCCAAGGTCACACAGACAGAATGTATCAGAAATGGGACTTGAACTGAGGTTCTTATGTCTTTGAGACCAAACTTGATCTCTCTGCCTTTGAGTACAAGTTAATTTTTCCTTATTAGCAACTAGGGTATATTTCAAATATCAATTAATTTATCTCATCTCAGGAACCAGAGGATTTAGATTTCAAAATCAAACTATATGTTAAGTCATTTGAAATGGCATACTACAATTACATAGTATAGTATTTACTATATAGTATAAGCTAACAGAAATATGGAAGAAAAGTGCTGGAATATCATGGAAATGATTTTCTGCATGATAGTTGCCAATTTTAGTCTCCTGTGATATATAAATAAATGGCTGTGAAGGCAGAAAGCACATTTCAGACAGATACCTGTCAAACATAGTTTCTATAATAAATGTGTTTGGGGCAATATGATCATTTTATGTGGAGGAAAAAAATCATTCATTCATTCATTCATTTTAACAGTTTCATTAAAGGAATGATTCTAAAATTTGTTTAGTGGAAAGTCCGCAATAAAAATTGTTAGTTCTTTGGGGCACAAGTTTTGGGGAGAACAAAGTCAAATAAATTAGAATCCCACCTTGTACAGGAAACATTTCCAAACCCTCTTAGTTTTAGTGCCTTCACTGTGTTAATTATTTCCTATTTATCCTGTATATAGCTTGTATTGTATATGTGCTTATTGGTTTGCTTTTTTTTTTTTTAATTTGGCTAGGCAATGGGGTTAAGTGACTTGCCCAGGGTTACACAGCTAGTAAATGTTATGTGTCTGAGGCCAAATTTGAACTCAGGTCCTCCTGATTCCAAGGCCAGATCTCTATCCACATTGTCACCTAGCTGCCCCTTGGTTTGCTTTTTGTCTCCCCCATTGGATTGTGAGCTCCTTGAGGTCAGGGAATGTCTTTTCCTTTTCTTTGCACCCCCAGCTTAATAAAAGTTTAATCACTGACTGACTGACTAAATGTTTGGGAAGCAAGGATGTGAGGCAACCAATAGATAGCCTGAGAATCCATAACACATTAAAACACATTAAACATTTAAGAAAAACCTTTAGTGATTGAGTGAAATGGCAATCAATCAAATATCATAGATTCAGAGCTGGAAAGGACCTCAGAGGCCATGTAATTCAATCCTTCATTTCATGGATGAGGAAACCAAGTCCCACAAAGATTATTATTATAGTTCATCCTTTGTTCTCAGAGAGGACCAATGACATCAGAGGTCGATGTCTTGACTTGCCTGTAGATTGGGTTTGAGTAACGCAGAACTTTGCAGTCTCAGCTTCACTCTATCCTCCAGAGTCATCACAGTCCAGTGGTAAGACAAAGGTCAAGACTACTGGCAGTGGCCCAGGATGCAGTGGGTGACTTTGGCCTTTCAAAATTAGGGTCTTACCCAGATCTCAGTGTGTCTGAGGCCACACACATTCGATGACTAAGGACTAGGTAAGAATTGAGACCAAAGATGGCCCAATTTGCCAACCAATGACATCAGTCTGGGAGGGAAAGACCTTCAGAGTTTCTGGCTAGAACAGAAAAAAAAATTGTTATTTACACTTATTTTAAGGAAGCCATCCATCAAAACCTAAATAATGAGCCACAGAGGCTTGGGCTGGGCCTATTATTGACCATCCAATGAAAGCCAGAATGATTTGGGTTTAAAAGAGAATCAAGTAGCTCTATTTAAAATGCAATTGGCTTTGTTTAAAAGAAAAGAGGAAAGAGAGTTATGAGTCAAGAATAAAGTTGATGTTCTGAACCTGGGTGTCTGGAAGGATCATGTGGTGTTCTTGACAGAAATAGTGAAGTTTGGAAGAAAGATGCAATGGGAGAGCGACTGTTGGTTGGGGGACTGGGAACAGGTCACAGAGTGGGAATGTAGAGATGAGAAGAGGGCCCAAAACAAAGCTTTGAGATATACTTACAGTTAGGGAGTATGATATGGTGATGAATTAGCAAAGGAGACTGAGGAGGATAAGTCTGTCTGGCAGGAAGAAAACCAGAAGACAGTAATGTCATGAAAACCCATGAGAAAGAGAGTATCTCCTCATGAAGATTAAGCGATGTTCTGAAAGTCACATAGGAAATGTCAGAGATGGTATTTGAACCTTGGGCTTCTGAGACCAGAGCCAATGCTTTTCTTACTGTAATATGTTTCCACCCCTACTCAGTAAGCAAGTATTTATAAGGTGACAACTATGGGCCAGGTACTGTGCTAAACACTGGATGAAGGATGTACTAAAGAATGTGTATAAGATACCCAGAGGATGACAAATGAGTGGATGGCTGGTGATCTGCACCAGGGGAAGGTACACTTGCATCTGTGAGATCACCCATCCTTTGAAAGATGCTCTTGCCACAGGACTGTTTAGATATTTAATCACGAATGTTGTTATGCCCTCCAATTATTTTTTTCTGAAGAGTTCAGAATTGTTCATTTTGCTCCTGACTTCCACTTAAATTCGTATATTTAACCATGTGATCAGTTGGGTGTTTTTATTTTCTCTTTAAGTCAACTTACTATGATGGCTGATGAATGGGTAGCTTTGTGTCTGGAAAAATTAAAATGCATAGCAATAGTGAAGCAGATGCCAATTTTAACCATTCATTATCAATGGAACTTGTCTTTGGCCAGTCATTTGATATACTATTAACAAAATCCAATCCTGTCCAATAATCATTTATTACACAACCATTATGTACAAGGGACCATTCTTGATTCTGGGGATACAAATACAAAATGAAAAGATAGTAGCAGCCCTTAAGGAGTTTACATTCAACTAGAGGTTGGAACATGTAAAGAGAGAAGTAGATAACAATGAGCTAAACCAGGAGAGAACGCTAACAATGAGGCTTCTTGGATAAGGTGGCACATGACCTCAGTCTGGAATGAAGTAGGGAGCCTCAGAAGTAGAGATGAAGAAAGAGGGCACCAAGAAACTCCTTGAACTGTTAAACAGAGAAGAAGGAAGTAACAGCAATTGTACTGTTTTCAAAATCACTCTTCTCAGCATTATTTCCCCATAAAGCTAATTCGGTTCTGGCAGAGGCTTTCCTTTTAGGAGACAATAAAGTCTGTGGTAACTATATAACAGCATTAAACATTTAAATAAAGCTTTGCATTTGCAAAATCTTGAAAGTCTTTTGTTTAGGATTCGTGACCCCATTTGGGGATTTCTTGGCAAAGATATTGGAGTGGTTTGCCATTTCCTTTTCCAGCTTATTTTACAGATGAGGAATCGAGGCAAACAGGGTTAAGTGACTTGCCCAGGGTCACACAGCCAGGAAGTGTCTGAGGCTGGATTCAAGCTCATGAAGATGAACCTTTCAGACTCCAGGCCTGACGCTCTAGTCACTATGCCACATAGCTGCCTTGCAAAATCTTGAAAATCACATTTACTCATTTTCATAGTTTTAAAAGCAAACTAGCATATGTATGTATATATATGTATGTGTATATACAATATATGTGTATATATACACATAATACATACATATACATATATCTACACATACTGTGTGAGAGGGACAGAAACAGAACACATACTGTATGAGACAGAGACAGAGAAAAGCTCCCAGTAAAACAAGTATTCCACTTACATGTTCAGAAGCTGTAAGTACTACAAAGAAGTTTACTGCTAGTGTGATGTTTGAAGCATCATCATCACCATCATCATCATCACCACCACCATATCTTTTTCTCTCTGGTAGATGAAACTCTTTCTATCAATGAAGATTGGCACCTGCTCTGAAATTCAGAGTCTCAGAGAGTGTCCTGGGGGCACTTAAATTAAGTGATTTGTACAGGTTGATATAATCAGTATATGTCAGAAATGGGACTTAAACTCATATTTTCCTGATTCTGAGGCCAGCATGATATGTGTAAATCAAATATATAAACACACACACATAACGCTAAATACGTATTATTGGGGATATAATTATAATGAATATTTTGAGGGAGTCAAAAGTTAGTCTGCTCATTACTTTAGATATCAGACATCTAAAGAAGAATTAGTGAACAGAGAGAGTTATCTAGTTAAAAAAAATGTTAAGTCCCTCATCTCAAAGAATTTTGTGACATGCTTTAGATACTTTTGCTTAACTTTTTTGCTTTATTAGAAGGGAGAGTTTAATTTGTAGGGGGACATTTCCAGATATTGCTGTGATGTCAAAAATAAAAGTCATCAATAAAACTTATTGTTAAAAGAATAAATTAATTGTGTGACATTAAGGTAGAGAGATAGAGTGGAGAGAGCACTAGATGGGAGTCAGAAGACCTGAGTTCAAATCCCTGGCTTCCTTCTAAGCTGTCTCCTACATGAGGTCTTTCTGTATCCTCCCAGCTACTAGTCCTCCCCACCTAACATCCCCCAGTTACTTTTCATTTTCCTTGTATATATTTTGTATTAATTCATATGTGTGCCCATTTGTATTTCTCCCGATAGAATCTAAGGTCCTAGAGGGCAAAGACTTTAATTTTTGTGTATTTTTTCCCAACACTTAGCACAGTGTCTGCCACATAGGAGGTTCTTAATAAATGGCTATTGAACGATTGATTCACTTAATTTACTACGTGTTTGACCTCGGGCAAGTCACTGGGTTTCAGTTTCCTTATCTGTACAATGAGGGCATTGGCTTACATGAACCCTAAGGTCCCTTCCACTTCTAAAGTCTTACAATCCAATCATTTTTCGGTGACGCAAATAAAAAGTTTCCATATGTTAGAAATACCCCATGTCAGGGAAATTAGGGTGGGACTTTGATCTGATCTGAAAATAGGACTCTTGGAAGCAGCACCAAAATCAAAATAAAATCTTCCCTCTTCCCCCACCTCCACCACCTTGTTTGCATTTAAGGAATTTATGCAATAGTTCAATGCAAGAGACATCCTGACATATGTTATATATGTATGGAATAAATACTTTCTACCTCACAGCTTCCCTGTGCAGTTAAATATTATGGCCTTCCATTCCCTTCCCATTAAGAATGAGTGTTAACATCCTTGATGGTTGGTAGGAAATACTTCGCTGACACATACCTGCTTGGTGATTTGTGGACAATTTTTCCATTTACCCAGGCAGCTGTACATGTGATATTTTATCAGTAAAGAAAGTCTAAATTATGTGAGACATGTTTAAAATGTGAAAGGAGAGAAAAAGAAATCCACAGCAACACCCAGGCCGCATAGATGGCAGCATTAGTGTGTGTGTGTGGGAGGGGGGGGCCTTCCTGGAGAAACAGGTGCCAAACATCTCCCTCGGTAGACAAGCTGCTGAGCTCTTTTTATTTTAGTTTGAAAAGGTTTTCACGATCACTGTTTGGGAAGAGTAGAATGTGATCAGAGGACCGAATACAAACAATAAAGCTTCTAATTATGGTATCTATTCCTTTTGGATGGGAGGAATGTTCTTCCACAGCAGATGAGATGAATCCTAAACTGTGACCGCCTGCTGCTTCTCTGACCTACCCAGTCAGGGTGTAACTAACAAGCTATGCTTTAGAAACTGGTTTATTCCTCAGCATTTGCCTAAGGCTCACCAGAGAGAACATCATTCTCCAGATATTTGTTAGGACAAGACTGTGACTCCACATTCAAGTCTAACAGGTCTCTCTGTGTATCTCAGAATTACCAGGTCTTGGTTCAGCATGATTTAGGGTTCTTGCCAATTGTGACTGGCATGGTGCGATGACACCAGACAGACTGTATCCTTGCTGTTCTCAGGCCAAGGGTTCTCAGAATGTCCGAGTTGAGAGGGGCCCCAGAGGCCATCTAGTCCAAACTGTAGCTGGAAAGGAATACCTACCAGTTGGCCATTTAGCTTTTATCCTGAAGGCCCCTTGTGTCAGGGGGAGAATCCACTACGTGCCAAGGCAGATCGTTCCACTTTGGGAAAGTTCTGGTTTTTTCGAAAGTTATTTTTCTATCAACCTGAAATCTGCCTCTCTGAAACTTGGGCTCATTATTCCTAGTTCTATCATCCATCTCACCCTCTGCCTTCACCTTTCGCCTTCAGTCTTTCCCAGCACCAGAGTCTTTTCCAGTGAGTCCTGTCTTCTCATTATGTGGCCAAATAGAGCACGAGGCTTGGAATCAAGAAGAAGAAGAAGACTCTTCTTCCTGAGTTCAAAGTCACTGAACCCTGTTTGCCTCAGTTTCCTCATCTGTAAAATGATCTGCAGAAGGAAATAGCAAACCACTCCAGTATCTTTGCCAAGAAAACCCCAAATAGGATCATGAAGAGCTGGATACAACTGAAACAGGCGAACAACAGCTTTTCTTGTAGTCCAGATCTCTGCTTTTTAGGATGATGTCCAGACTGGCCATATCTTTCATTCCAAGGAGCAAATGTCTTTTAGTCTCATGGCTACAGTCATTGTCTGCAGTGATCTTTGAGCCCTAGAATATAAAAGCTGACAGTTTCCATTTTTTTCCCTCTATTTTCCAGGAAGTAATGGAACCTGATGCCACAATCTTAGGGCTTTTTTTATGTTAAGCTTCAAGCCAGTTTTTACACTCTCCTCTTTTACCTTCATCAGTAGGCTGCTTAATTCTTCTTTACTTTCTGCCATCATAGTGGCATCATCAGCAGATTGTTAATATTTCTCCTGGCAACCTTAATTCCAGTTTTTGATTTGTCCAGCCTAGCATTTCACGTAATGTACTCTGGATGTAAGATAAATAAATAAGGTGACAATATACACCTTTATCGAACTCCTTTCCAAATCTTGAACCAATCAGTTTTTCCATGTTCAGTTCTAACTGTTGCTTCTTGACTTGAACACAAGTTCCTCAGGAGACAAGTAAGATGATCTAGTATTCCCATCTCTTTGAGGACTTGCCACAATTTATTGTAATCCACACAAAGGCTAGTGAATCTAGTGAATGAAGCAAAAATAGATGTGTTTTTTTTTCTGGAATTACCTTGCTTTCTCCCTAATCCAACAAATGTTGGCAATTTGGTCTCTGGTTCCTCTATCTCTTTGAAAACCAGCCTACAATTCTGGTAATTCTTCATTCACATATTGCTGAATCCTAGCTTGCAAAATCTTAAGCATAACCTTGCTGGTGTGTAAAATGAGCACAATTATTCAGTAATTTGAACATCCTTTGGCATTGCCTTTCTTTAGGATTAGGACATAAACTGATCTTTTCCAATCCAGTGGCCACTGTTGAGTTTTCCAAATTTGCTGACATATTGAGTGCAACATTTTAACAGCATAACCTTTTAAGATTTTAAATAGTTCAGCTGGGATTCTGTCACTTCCACTAGCCTTATTGTTAGCAATGCATCCTGAGGTCCACTTGACTTCACTCTCCAGGATGTATGGCTTTAGGTGAATAATCATGTCATCATGGTTATCGGTAATGTTAAGATCTTCTCTCGCTGTATATGCTTGCTGTCTCTTCTTAATCTCTTCTAATTCTGTTAAGTCACTATCATATTTGTCTTTTATCATGCCCATTTTTGATAACTCCAATTTTTCTGATGAGATCTTTTGTCTCTCCTATTCTATTGTCTTCTATTTCTTTGCACTGCTTATTTAAAAACCTTATCTCTCCTTGCTGTTCTCTGGAATTCTGCGTTCAGTTGGGTCTGTCTTTCCCTTTCTCCTTTCCCTTTCCCTTTCCTTCTTTCCTCAGCTATTTGTAAAGCCTTATCAGACTGCCATTTTGCTTTCTTTCTCTTCTTTTTCTTTGGGATGCTTTTTGTTGCTATCTCCTGTACAATATTATGAACATCTGTCCATAGCTCTTCAGGTATTCTATCTACCAGATCTAATCCCGTAAAACTTTTCATCACCTCTACTACATATTCATAAGGGATGTTATTTAGGTCATACATATATGGTCTGATGGGTTTTTTTATACTTTCTTCCCTACTTTCTAAATTTTGCAATAAGGAGCTCATGCTCTCAGCTACAGTCAGGTCCAGATTTTGTTCTACACTTCTGACTGTATAGAGCTTCTCCACTTTTGGCTGCAAAGTATATAATCAATCTGATTTTGGTATTGACCATTTGGTAATGTCCATGTACTAACATCTCCAGTATGAGGGCTTGCTAAACCCTTTTCACGGCTGCTCGTTCACCTTTGGTGTCCACTTTCATCCAACTCTCATGCATGGCTCCAAGAAGCTGTAATATGCACAGCAACCACACCCTAGTAAACCAGTTGGGCTAAATCAGGTTGAGGTTAACCAAGGGGTCTCAAACTCAATGGTCAGTTAGGGTAGTGTCTACCCCAAGCATGTGAAGATTTCCCCTGGTGGAATGAACAGATGAGAACAATCTGTTTTAATGGCCATGAAGGCAACTGAAACAGGTTCTATGGAGTACTAAGAGCTTGGTCAGACATCAAAGACACCAAAGTCCTCCACTGCAATCTGGTCAGTCAAGACAGTCATCCTGACTTTGATTTTGCCACTGTACTTCAGTGAGTGAGGCTGACAACTTTGTGTCATGCTAGCTCACTTAAATCCAATTCATACTCCAGTCAAGACATC
Source organism: Phascolarctos cinereus (assembly GCF_003287225.1). Taxonomy (NCBI): domain Eukaryota; kingdom Metazoa; phylum Chordata; class Mammalia; order Diprotodontia; family Phascolarctidae; genus Phascolarctos; species Phascolarctos cinereus. The sequence continues at coordinate 142,924,563 of NW_027556098.1, forward strand.
ATCCCATGATGTCATTGATCCTCTTAGAAACAAAGGACAAACAACAACAATGTCCATATGTGCAGATGCCTTTTGGGTTGTTGAAAAAGAATATTTGTTATAACCAGCAAGATATTTTGATATTAGTCTCTGCCCTGCTTCATTTTGTACTCCAAGGCCAAACTCACCTGCTATTCCAATTATTTTTTGATTGCCTACTTTAGCATTCCAATCCCCTATGATGAATGCGACATCATTTTTATTATTATTTCTAGAAGGTGTTGTAGGTATTCATAAAACTGACCAACTTTGTCATCAGTGATTGGAACATAGACTTGTATTACTGTGATGTTGAACAGATTCAAACAGATATCATTTTCATCTTTACATTTCATGGCCTCTACCTTTGTCCCTTATGACCTTCAATTTTGATAAAGTACCCTGTTTAGACTTGATCAAAATTGAAAGTCTGCACAAACATAAAAACAAAGATTAGGAGTAGAATCTCTTAGGGAAAATATATGTTTATGTATGTATGTATGTACATATATATGTACACATGTATGTATATATATATATCAATACCTATATATAAATATATCTATGCTCAATTATAGCCTTGGAATGTTGGGTAGGGGGAAGGAAGGGGGTAAAAAGAACAAAATAAAAAGTGTACAGCAGAGAACAAAAGAAATGGATAGCTTTCAACATAATGCACATATTTAACATAAAAAGTTTTCTTGAAATGAGTTATTGCTATATATTTTGAATCCCCTCCTATGTTCTGCTGTGCACATGACATGTTAAAAATCTTTTAAATAAATAAAAAAACAAAATTCAAGGTCATAAGGGGCAAAGGCAGAGACCATGAAATGTAAAGATGAGGAAGCCCTTTCAGATGTAAAGGAAGCATTCCACAGCAGGCAGCTAAGTGGTGTAATGGATAGAGAGCTGGGCCTAAAGTCAGGAATACTTGAGTTCAAATACAACCTCAGATACTCACTAGCTGTGTGACCCTGACCAAGTCACTTAGCCTCTACCTCAAGTTTCCTCATCTATCTATAGAGAAAATAATAGCACCTAGATAATATTCATACACAATGCCTGACTCATAGCAGGTGCTAAAATAAATGCATATATATATGTATATATATATATGTGTGTGTGTGTGTGTGTGTGTATATATATATACACCCACATTTTTTATGCTATATAAATGCTTACTCCCTTCTTCCATTCTTCCCTTGCCCACTTGGAATGAATTCTAAGGCTTTGTGTTACTCAACCGCATATGAAGAAGACAAAAGAGACAGTGAACTTGCCCCTTGGGTAAGGACTGCCTCAATACCTCCCCTACCCCCTTATTCATTTGCATAATAGCCAAGAGAATCTGGGAAATGTACTGGGTGGTTACCATAAGACAGGGTGAGGTCCTTCACTGAGGGAACCCAATTTTGAAACAGGATGAATTGTCAAATAGGAAGGTCTACACTTCTCCTGCCCCATGCTTACCTGGGAAGCAGTAAATCTCAGAGCTAATAACCTGAGGGATCAGAACTAGACAAGCTTCTTTTAATCCTTGCCTAGGAGTCTGCCCTTTATTAAAGAATACGGTAACACTCTGGCTGAAGAGTGCACTAGATGAAAGCACACACTAAGACTCGGCTGAGCCTAAGGCTGGAGGTGGTAGAGCCCATTAAAGAGTAAGCCCAGGCAGTCCAGTAAATGGATCCATATAGTAAGGACAGCAAGCTCTGTGAGGATCTCATAGGGTAATGGGACCTGTACCCCTAAAAGGAAAAGATTATGTCTTTGCACTGAACTTTCCTAGTCCCTGGCATTTTGCCTGAGGCATCTGGTCTACCTAGATACGCAATAATCCTTTATAACTGCCCTTTCACTGCAGCTTTCTGGCCACTTAACTCCTTTCATTGCTTGCCTGGCCCACCCCAGGCTACTTGCCACACCTTAATCCCATTCAGATCTTCCCACAGTCTTTTTCTGTATAAAAGTACCCATGTTACCCTCATTAAATTGCACAGATTCTTAGAATCTCACCCACTTGTATTGGCATCACAAATACTATAGACTCACAGGAATTTCACCTGACACAGTAAACCTTATCTTTTGGCTGAAGGAAGGCTTGAGTGGTTGAATTCTTTTGAAGCAGACCCTCCCTGTGCCCTTACATTTTGGGGTTCCCAGTGTGCCAAACTGCAACATATCCAGCCCAGTACCTGAGTGATCTGTCCCACTTAGCCTAGAACGGCAGTAGATTGACACACCTAGCAGAGATGCTATGCCCTGCAAGGAGGAAGCCTATATGAGCAACAGACCTCATCCATCTCTGACACCTTGTCCTGCAATGAGTTTTATGAGGATTTTCCTAGGACAGAGAAAGGACATTGAAGCCCTGCAGTTCTGGAGTTGTGAGTTGCCTTGGCCACATATATTCCTTATGCATGTGCCTCACTGAATTTGTGCTCACCTGAACTCAGTGTATTTGTGGGAGAGTGCACCACCAATTTTTTTTTGTGGGGGGGGAGGATGTCTTGTAGCTACTGTTCTTGCTATGAAATTTGAATACGTGATTTTTAAAAGAGCTACTTGAGACTATTGGTTCATTGTTTATAAGATACATACCAGTAAGCAGTCACGAGTTGTAGTGTCAAGCAAGAGTAGTCATCCACAGAGGCAAGCCCTAGAGTAGCAGCCTTGCCTCTGGGACCCAATCTACAAGTGCAAATGGAGTTGGATGACTGAGCCCAGGGCTCAGTCATACATCTTGACATAAACATATCTTTAAAATCTTAATATTTCTTAAGAACATAGTATATAGTGTAAAGGAAAAAAACCCACTATATTTTGAGTGAGAAGAATTGGGATTAGGGTATGTTATTTACTACCTGTATGGTTTTGAAAAGTCACCCAATTAACCTCTTTGGGCCTCAGTTTTCTTGTCTATAAAATGAGGACTAGATGATTTTTCCAGACCTGAATCCTTTGACCTCTATAACTGAAATAAAGATAGAGTATATTATAATAATTCACATTCTAATAGAAACAGACATATTCTAATGGAAATAAATTGTAGAATGTATAATGACAAAGAAAATAAAGACATTCTTTGCAATTAATCGATAAAGAAGTGTTTGTTTAGAGCATGAAAGATCAGCAGTAAAGAGATGTTTTTTGAGGGAAAGGGTTCTATTTGATTTTTAATGAATTAGCTGTTGAGGGAGGCATAAAAGGACAGAGGAGAACTAATTTAGTAGTTTTGACACCACAACTGATGTATATATATGTACAGTTATATAATGTATTTACACATATTTGTGCATCTATGGAGAGAGATAGAGATAGAGAGATACAGACAGTGACAAAGAATGAGAGGCAAAGAGAGAGAAATACAGAGAAAACAGAGACAGAGACAGAGGGGCTTGCAGTAGAAAAAGGACAATGCTCATGTGATGTTGGGAAGCTATCAGTTTTACTGCTTATGTGATAAAAGTACACCATTCATGTATGTTGTAAGATACGTGTTGTTGCACACAGGCTGATCTTTTCTGTGTGTCTGTCTGTCTATCTCTTTTCTGTTTCTTTATCTGATTATCCCGTTTCAGAATCCCTGCACACCCATCCCACACACTATAGCTTGTCTGCCTCTAGACTCACCTTCAGTACCAGGTGGCTGAACTTCAAGGATAGTCATCAAACGGACTTCACCAGCTGGATGGCTTCCCCAGGCCATTGTGTTTTTGCTGAGTTTTTATATTCCCCTGGAAGCTACAGCAACATCCAGCATTTCCTTTTGACCATTACATTTTATCCATTCATTGACACATTTGACCCTCATGAAATATTCTTAGTTGGACAATTTTAAGTTAGACAGCTGAACAAATTTCTAGTTGTAAACACTGGCTAATAACCGAGAGATGGGGTAAAAGTCTGGGTGGGATTCTCCCATTGTCAGGGCTGAATACTATATTTGAACGTTACAAATATTGCAACAATAGAATTTATTTGATAAGCAGATTTATTATCTAACCAATGGAAGAGCACAGCTGTGAACTGATTTCCCACATCCTTAAATTCCTATAACACTTATTTTCTGTCACCACTCATTTTGACACTTAATTACATACAGGAAGCTTCAGACATATGGACAATAGATTGAAGAATGACTCATGGAACTCTCTAAATGAAACTCCTGGCACCAATTTTAGATGGGGCTGAGATGTTTTCCTACCATGCTAAATTGAAATTCAGAATGCATTTTAATTTTTAAATTCTGAACTTAGCAAACAACAAATAAAATTAGTATTTCCATACACAAAATAGAGCAGATGAGGATTACACATGAAATTAATAGTTTCTATTATGTTCGTCTTGCCTTTCCCTTTTATATTCAGTCATTTTTTCAGTCACATCCAACTCTTTGTGACACTATTTGGGGTTTTCTTAGCAAAGATACTGAAATAGTTTGTCATTTCCTTCTCTAGCTCATTTTATACATAAGGAAACTGAGGCAAACAGGGTTAAGTGACGTGCCCAGGGTCACACAGCTAGTAAATGTCTGAGGTCAGATTTGAACTCACAAAAATGATTCTTTCTGACTCCAGGCCCTGTGCTCTATTCATTGAGCCACCTAAATGCCTGCCTTTCCTATTAAATAAATACAATATTACTTTCAAAGCAGTCTTGCTCATCTGTTTCTTTCTTAACTTCCTTCTATTCACTTTTGTGCATTTGGAAAATGATTAAATAACTTTCTTTTCTTTCTTTTCTCTGTTTTTTCAAAATACTATGGTTAACCTATTCTCCCTCATAATTCCCCACCCCCAGGTCATTTATTTAAAAAAAAAAAGGTAAAAACAAACCTTTGTAACAAATAGTCAAGCCTGACAAATTCACACACATTGGCCATGACTGAAAATGTATTTCTGAGTATATTTTCCATGTTAATGGCATTGGAAAGATATTGTTCTAAGTATATATGCTTGAAAAATAAAGTGGGTGAAATAACAATAACAAAAATAATAACTCACATATTATACTTTATGTCTTCTAAGTACTTTATATAAGTTAGAATCATAGAATCAGATTTGGAACTAGAAGTGTCTAATTCAACTCTTTCATTTTATGGACAAGGAGAATGAGGCCCCAAGGAGAGTTTAGGAATTGAGGTTGGAGGGATGTAGGAATGTTGTGGGTGGAACGTGGTGGCGGATGGACAACAGGAGCTGCAAGCTCCTTTCCTGTGTATGAGGACAGGAAATTTTAGCTTTTGATGTCCCAGTGGCCAAGGCCAGGTACCCTCATCCCTATTCTTTTCCTCTTTATAGCTCTCTTCTCCCACCAAGGTACTTTTTGACTGTTGGTCATGCTATTGGCCCTAGAGACACTCTAAGAGCTATAGGAGATACAGGAGATCTGTCTCTTCATAGGTTTCTGTAGCTATACTAGCCCCAGCCTTGGAGGAGGACCAAAAATGCATCATGGCCCAGAATGACCTGACTCTATGAAGCTCACCCCAGGAGCCTCACTGGCCCTATGATAAGCCATAAACCTCAAGTTTGCTTGACAAGACTCAGGCCAGGAATGGAGTGTGCATTTTTTCAGGAAAGAACCTGATGGAAAAAGTGTCTGAGAGGTGTAGAAAACGTCTGGATGGGCTTCAGGTGCTATGAAAGAAAGTTGGAAGCTATGAGCCACAGGGAATAGGGAGCACACTCTATGGGAATGAATAAAGAAGAGACTAATCCCTACTACTCCTGTGTTCTATGGATTAGTCCCTTCCAACATTCCTCAGCCTACTGCTTGACCCCTATGGGTGGACCATAGATTGTAACAGGGCAATGGGGAGTGGGGAGAAGAGAAGGGAATGGTGTGGCAATCTGGTGCAGTGGGAGAAAGAATAAATTTTGAATTGGGAGGACCTGGGTGCAGAGAATCATGACCTAGAAGGGGCCTTGGAGATCATCTAGTCCAGCCCTTCTCCATCAAGGCAGAATCAACAACTGTTCTGCTATTGTTTTAATGAGCTACCTAGGGCACTAAGAGATTGCTTAACTGGCCCAGGGTCAACAGTCAGTGTGTGTTATAGGTGGGTCTTGAATCCAGGTCTTCAATTTCCTGAGTTCAGTTCTCTCTCCACTATACCACACTGCCTCTCATCCAGCTACAGATATATGACAGGAATCACAGCTTAGTGAATAGAGTCTATACACACAGACACACACGTGTACACACACACACACACACACACACACACACACACACACACACAAATATGTAATATATACTTAAATATGTGGGGGGTGGGAGGAGGGATAGAAAAACCAGAGGAAGAGGAAAGACAGACAGACTCACAGAGAGAGTTATTCAGTCATGTCAACTCTTCATGAGATTTTCTTGACAAAGATGCTGGAGTGGTTTGCAACTTAATTCTCCAGCTCATTTTACAGATGAGGAAACTGAGGTAAACAGGGTTAAGTGACTTGCCCAGGGCCACATAGCTAGTAAACGTCTGAGGCCAGATTTAAACTCTGGTCCTCTTGATTCTGGGGCTGGCACTCTATCCTCTGTGCAACCTAGCTGCACGAGAGAGGTCAATAAAAATGGACAGACAAAGAGACAGAGACAGCTTATAGTCTCATTAGCTTCTTGTGTCCTTAGTTTCTTACAGTGTCATTAACTAGACTCATACTGAGTTTGTGATTCTCGAAAAATCTCAGGTCTTTTACATGGGAACTACTTATCACCCCCATTTGGTACTTATGCATTGATTTTTTCACCTAAGTAGAGGACTTTACATTTATTACTATTCAATTCAATTTTGTTTAATTGTTCATTGATGATAATCTTTATGGATCTTGACTCTATTGTCAGGGGTGTTTGTTCCTGTTGTCAATAGGTGCATGTTTTATTCCCCTTTCTTCCTAGGTGTCTCTTTATATTTGCCATAGCATCCAGAAGAGTTTAACTGTGTCTGTTATAAGCTGTCTCTGATTATGCACTTTGGGGAAGAATAAAATAACATGTACCATGAGCATGGCTATGAACAGCTCCTTTCCACTATTCCTTGTCAAGTGCAACACCAAGGTCATGAGGGTATGTAGGAAAGTGAGTCTTTTCTCTTTGATCCATAAGAATAGGGACCTAGAGCAATATATCTCCCCCTAATTCACCTCCTATTCTTATGTATATGCAAAAGACAAATTTCGCCCAGATATAAGAAGTCAGATTAAAGTCACTAATCCCAATAGTGTCTCTTTATATCCAGTGGTCAACCTACTCTACCTATTGCACATGGAGAAAAAAATTCAGTTCATTTCCCTGGATGATGATACCAAACTGTTCACTGCCACAAAATTATTTCTTTAACATATTCTCCCTGCAATGCTATATGGCTGTGACTCATAGGATATCATGATCTTAGAACAACCAAAGTTACAAGTAATCCTAAGGGCAATAGAAATATACATAGCAGTTATATTACCAATGATGACTTATACTCAAGAAATTCATGAAAGACATTCTCAAGAAAAAAATGACTAAAAATGGAGACTAATTATTCACTAAGAATTAGATAATAGATGAACAGTGTGAATATGACATTAAGATACTAAGAGAACCAAAGGAAGGTTTCCAGTGTATTAAGGAAAAGGATCCTTTACAAAGGAGTTATGGAAAAGTGAATTGAATAACAATGAACATGACAGAAAGGCAAGAGGGAGGGGTTATGATTTGCCTTTGTGAAATGAGTGGCCAAATAGATGAAATCATCACCTGATCAAAGTACCAAGATAATTGATTGTGGTCAAGTTAGTTATTGATGCTCCAGGTACATTATGGAATAAAAAGGCTTTTATGGGCTAGTCTAGAACCCTAACCACCACTTGTAATATTGCTTCTGTGGAAAATGACTTGCGGACTTAAACTTTTTTTTTTCAAGTGAAAATCTGCCTTCTCCCCCATCTATCACCACTCCCCATTACGAAAGTAAGAAAAGCAAAATCCCTGTTACAAGCATGTTGTCAAGCAAAACAAATTCCCACATTAGCCACATCTGAAAAAAAAATACATCTCAATCTTCAGTCAGAGTCCATCATCTCTCTATTAGGAGGTGGGTAGCATGAGTCCTCTAGAATCGTGGTTAGTCCTAAGTTTCAAACTTGTTTATCCTTACAATACTGCTGTTCTCCTGGTTCTTCTCACTTTACTCTGCATCAGTTCATACAAGTCTTCTCAGGTTGCTCTGAAACCTTCTTGTTCATCATTTCTCACAGCAAAATAATATTCCATCATATTTATGTGCCTTCACTTCCCAGTTGATGGGCATCCTCTCAGTTTCCAAACTTATGGACTTTAACATATTAACCACTGGAAGACTGATGTTAGTCTTTTTTTCCCTCCATAACAGTGTAATTCCCTAGAGCAGAGGTGTCAAATGCACAGCCAATAGGCCCCATTTTGGCTACTATACCTTAGCATCTGACAGCATATGCAATTTTCCACACCCACACAGATTCACTAAAAACATCTTATTGATGTCTTCTCTTTTTTAATAACACAATCATTTCCCAATACACCTTCAGTCCCTTACCTGGCCTATCAAATACTCCTTCGTAACAAAACAGTTAAACAACCAACCAACACAATGCCCTCTATAACAGTGTGTGCAACATTCCAAACCTGTAGCGCCCCTGCCTGTCTACTAGGAGAAGGAAACTTTCATCACTTGTTCTCTGAGATCAAGATTGGACACTGCACTTAATCTAAATTTGGCTGTCCTTTAGCGTTGTTTTTATTTTTTACTGTAGTTATCATGCGTTTCATTTTTCTGGTTTTGCTTACTTCACTTGGCCCTTTTGGTTCATGTAAACATTAACTCACTTTTAATGCAAACTCTACCAGATTGTTTAGAAGAGGATAATTGTTCTATTACCACCTGTCATCCAGTATCATCATATGGTTTCACAGTTATACGAACTGGAGGAATGGGGAAGTTGATCTGAAAGTTCTGCTTGTGACTTCAAAGGAAAGTTAAGAGTTGTCAGGCAGAAAGTCTCCACAATTGAATAATCTAGTAACTACAATGCAGAGGAAAAACAAGGTTTACTATTGTCTTCTTTTCCCTCCCTGTAGCTCCCTCCCCTTCCCTTCTTCTCCTCTTCCTCCCATCCCCTTTCCACTCCTTCCCATCCTCTTCTCTTCTCTTCCCCTCCCCTTCCTCTCCTCCTCTTCCTACCTCTGCAGCCAGGTGGTCCCCCAATCCCAAGTGCTCTCACTATGTTTGTGCCATATTTTGTGCAGGCACCTGATCAGCTTTAGCTTTATTGTAGCTCAGCACTCCTGAACTCAAGCAATCCGCAGCCCAGCCTCCCCATCAGAAGGGGATTACATGTGTACACCACTACACTAAATGACATCTGCTTTTTAATGAAATTTTCATATACAATATTTCAGAGATAAGTTTTGTACCAATATTAGTTTAACATAACATGTCATTGTATTAAACTCTCCTTGGAACCCTTATTATAGGAATTGAAGGAATTTCCTTCAGTCACTGCATTTAAAAATACATCACTGATGCTCATGCATGTACTCCGTAACTGTGGAAACCGATGAAGGCTGTACAGGACTGAGATCCATTTTTAAAAATTTTTCTCTGTTTCACAAGTTGCCATGACCAAATAATTCATTGCCTACTGGACAATTTATTGTCTTCCTCTGGTCCTCTATCAGCAGCCTCAACCTGTCTCCATAACTGCATTACCACATAATGATATTATATGGTTGCAACTGCTGGAACACTGCAACCTTCTGGTAATCAAAGTCATGGGTCACCCAAAGAGTAATGGAGAGATACACAATGGGCAGAAGTAGATGGTAGTGTCTTTCCAGTGACAACCTACATTATAGAAGTGGGTTAATGGATGTCATGAAGGAAATGTATGGTAGGGGAAAGAAGTGTCAGTTATATGATTGAAAATGGAAAGTCAGATGGCTCCAAACATAAAAAGACTTAGAGAAAGACCTACAAAACATTGGGAAGATACTCTATGGAGTATCAATGAAAGAACATGAGTATAATCAAACAGAATAATAAGTCATATATATGTATATGTATGTGTGTGTGTATATATATATATGTATGTATATATATATATACACACACACATAGGATGGGTTGTAGTCTATGCCAATGGAAGAGATACCCACATCCAGGAGATCAGAAATCCATTGAAGTATATTGATGGGGTCATTTATATACTGGGGTCATCAATATACTTCAGTATAAGGGATCACTGTCAGATAGTGAGGATATCATTCACATATGGGTTTTTGTATGTTCAAGCAAAAAGCATTTTGCCTTTGGAGAATGTTGTACATTCTCAGATCTGGAAACTTTTTTTGCTGAAAAATATGGAAGAGAGTAGCTATACTAAAGGTAAATGTTACCAGTGACTTTACTGCTTACACTGTGTTTTTTCCCCCTAAATTTATAACTCAGAATTGTTTCCAGCCTGCAAGTTCTTAGGACTTCTTGCTAAAGGCCCCAGGCCTTTGAATTGTCTCCCTTTTGATCTGTTTTCAAGGAGCCACAAAAACTGCCTGTTTTAGGCTGATTTTATTACCTTGTTAAAGTTACACACAAGCACAAATACAAAACCAACTTCTATGTACCCCGCATCACAGGAGGAGCATCATCCTGATTGAAAAGCACTTTACCCCTAGATTGTGAACTACAAATGCCAAGGTATAATAAAAATAAATAAATCACAGTTGCTCAATTCACAAAATTTTTTTAAAAAGAGGTCTAAAGGAGATAGTGGATAGTGAGACTAAATTTTTAGGCTTTTCATTGGAGAAAAATGTTTATCTGAAGGATAGAGAGCTGGTTTTTTGCTAATAACACTTTGTTTTCAACAGTGTCCTTTAAATACCTTGTCCAACTCAGTGAAATCAGTTCCCAGAACACAGAGGGTTATTAATAACTTTAGGACTTTTTCCCAGTCTCCAAATCAATTGGCAGGAGGTTCTGGTTTTTTCCCTCCTGGATGCTTTTATTGCTTTGAGTCTGGGAACAACCCCACCACCACTACCACTCAGACCAGTTTTTTTTACATGGCTTGGGGAATAAATCTGGGGAACAAGTTTTCCACTAGACCACAACTAATTTTGTTGTTAGCCTCTTCAAACAAAAAGGTTACTAAAAAATCTTCAGAAAGTATTGCATAAACTTTCATCTTTCTGAAGTTATATCCTCTCCTAAATGACATTCTGCTTGATAGTTTAGACTGATGCCTTTCATCCCGCTTGGATCTAAAATGTGGTTTGCCACCTACCTGGCATACTATTTGGTTCCAAGTGTACTTCAGAGTGTTGACTTGACTCTGTAGAGACTGACCTGATTTAGAATGAGGTCGCCTTCAAGATCGCTTCTCTCCCTAGCTTTGTCTATCAGGGCAGTAAAAATCAGCCACTAGGCTAGTGCTAACAAAGCTTTAGTTTGGATTTTAGGAAAATGAATCTGGGCCGTTCACCAAGAAGAGTTCCTATTTCAACAGCTGACTTATCTAACCTCAGTCTCGATTTCCATTGCACTGAAATGCTTCCAAAAGGTAGTATTGAACTTAAGTAGATTTCATCAATGTGATTTGAGGGTTACTGAAAAGGACCCTCCTCTCTCCAAATATCTCTCCCACTTAACTGAAATTCCATCACTTATGAGTCATTCCTCTATATTAAGCATTGGCTTATCTCCTGTATTCACTTTTAAAATGAAAACACCACCTCTTCCCTAAAGGCATAATATATGAAATTCCTAATAGCTTAGTGAACCTGAGTTTATCAGATAGTATATTACAGATCTGGGACCTAGGATGACAGAACATTTGATCTATAAGTGGGGAGAGGAGTGTCACACTGAAAGGACTCAGAAGAGCTGTTCCCTTTACAATTTGGCCTTTACAAGAGTTCTCCTATCCAATCATGGAACCAAGCTTAGTTCAGCCTATATTTCAGATAACAGTGGGATATAGTAGAAAGCACCTGCATTTTGAGATCTGAGGAAATAGGTTCAAATCTTGACTATGTCACTTATTGCCTGTCTAAATTTGGGTGGTCATTTAAGCAGTTTGGGTCTCAGTTATCTCATCTACAAATATGAAAGAGCTGTACTAGATCTTTAAGGTCCCTTCCCCCTCCAGATGCCATGATAATAGTCTAAGATTAGGTTATTGTTTCTGATGTTTTAAAATAAGTTATAATTATTCCTTTTATATTTCTGTTACCTGAAGCCCAAGGAACACCCTCCTCTCACAAGGGGTTTGTGCTCTGGACTCACTTAGGTTAGGTTCAATACAGGGGGAGCCTGACCCTGAAGAGGGGGGAATCAGGCTTTTCTCTGGACTCTCTAGCTCATTATACTCTTCCTGGGAAAAAAAAGCTTAAACAAAACTTCAATATGACTCATATCTAGCTTCTTCCCAAAAGGAATTAGCAGGGTCCTTTCTAGAAAAGTTATTTATTGCACAAAGTTGTAGACATCAGGCAGAGGGCAGGTATTTATTTCTTCTACCACAAAAGAAATACTCAAAACAAGAAAGATTCAAAGTGAGTACTGATAAATACATGAAATAGTAATCCATCACTCCTTTAATTTTTTTTATTTGTTTAATTCAGCAAAAATCTGCCTTCACACCCTGCCCTGCCCCCCAACCATGGAGCCTACAAGAAAAAAAAACCATTTCAATTATGTGTAGTCAGTGAAACAAATCTCCATATTGACCATATCCAAAATAATTTGTCTCATTCTGCATCCTGAGCTATTCAGCTCTCTGTCAAGAGGTGGATAGCAGGTTTAATCATTAGTCCTCTGGAACTGTGGTTGGTCATTACCCTGATAAGAGACCAGCCCAATAGTATTCCAGCACATTTAGATACCATAACTTGTTCATCCATCCCCCAATTTATGGGCACCTCCTCTAATTCCCATTGTTTACCACATTAAAAAGAGCTATGAATTTTTTGTACATCCTTAGTTTGTTTTGCTTAGAACTAATACCTGAATCTACCCTCTAATTTCCTTCCACCTTTCCCTACTGAGTAAAATGTATTGCTATACCCAGCTATATATGTTTATATTCTTTCTTCTGTTTTTAGGCAATTGGGGTTAAATGACTTGCCCAGGGTCACACAGGCAGTAAGTGTCAAGTGTTTGGTCTGAGGCCCGATCTGAACTCGGGTTCTCCTGACTTCAGGGTTGGTGCTCTATCCACTGTACCACCTAGCTGCCTCCCTATTCTTTCTTCTTTTGACCAGTTCAGATGAGAGTGAGGTTCAAGTGTCAACCATTGCCTGCCCCCATTCCCTACTCTTTGTATGGACATGTATTTATTTACTATGATTATATGAGACAATTTTACCTAAGCTTCCTTCATCTTCCCCCATTGTATTCTACTTCCTCTCTCTTTCCATTCTCTTCTTAAGATTAAGACAAGCCATGTCTAATTGGACTTCTCTAATTGGGTGATGACAGGGTTCAGAGGGGATACTTGTATCATCTCCCCATATTTGAGTGTAAGCAGTTTATCCTTGTTTAGTACTCTATCAATGTTCACTCATATTTACTTTTTTATGCTTTTAATAATTTGTTTTAATCATTCTAATCATGTGTTTGAAAATCAAAATTTCTCTGTAGCTCTGATCTTTTTGTCAGGAATGTTTGAAAGTCCTCTTTTTTCATTTTCATTTTCCCCCTGTAGCATTATACTCAGTTTTGCTGGTAAGCTATTCTTGGCTCTAAATCCCTATCTTTTGCCTTCTAGAATATTGTATTTCAAGTTCTCTGCTCCTTTATAGTAGCGGCTGCTAAATCATGTGTGATCCTAACTGCGGCTCCTCAGTTCTTGAATTCTGTCTTTTTGGCTGCTTGCAGCACTTTTTCTTTAACCTAGAAACTCTGGATTTTGGCTGTGATGTTCCTGGTAGTTTTTATTTGGAAGTCTCTTTCAAAAGGTTTCTTTTGAATGCACCAAAAGGTGGATTCTTTTTATTCCTACTTTGCCCTTTGGTTCCAAGAGACCTGGGTAGTTTGCTTTTAAAACTTTTTTTTTTGTAATATGATGTCTAGGGCTCTAGACTCTTTTTTTGGTCATGGTGTTCAGGGAGTCCAATGATTCTTAAATGTTTTTTTTCCTCAATCTGTTTTTCAGGTCAGTTTTTTTTTGCTATGATAACTTACATGTTTTCATTCTTTTGTGTAGACCTGACTTTATTTGTGTGAAGAATGTTTTGTATATGTGTGTCCTGGGTTTGTCTTGGCAACTAGACTCCAAAGTATTTTGTATTGTCTGCAGTTATTTTAAATGAAAATTTCTATCTCTTGTTGGACTTTGTTGGTGATACATACAAATGCTGATGATTTCTGTGGGTTTAATTTATAGCCTATGATTTCGCTAAAATTTTTAATTATTTCAACTAGTTTTTTAGTTGATTCTCTGGGATTCTCTGGGATTCTCTGGGTATGCCATCATATTATCTGCAAAGAGTGACAGTTTTGTTTCCTCATTGCCTGTTCTCAATCCTTCCATGTCTTTTTCTTCTTTTTCTTCTCTTACTGATATAGGTAGCATTTCTAGTACAATATTGAATAACAGAGGCAACAATAGGCATCCTTATTCAAAGGCTTCTAGTTTATCCCTATCACAGATAATGCTTGGTGATGGTTTTAGATGGAAACTTCTTATCATTTTAAGAAAAGCTCCATTTATTCTTATGCTTTCGAGTGCTTTTAAAAGGAATGAATGTTATATTTTGTCAAAAGCTTTTTCTGCATTTATTGACATAATCATATGTTTTCTGTTGGTTTTGTTATTGATATGGTCAATTATGCTGATAGTTTTCCTAATACTGAACCAGCCCTGTATTCCTGGTATAAATCCCAACTGGTCATAGTGTATTATTCTTGAGATACGTTGCTGTAATCTCCTTGCTAGTATTTTATTTAAAAATTTTGCAGCGACATTCATTAAGGAATTAGGTGTATTGTTTTCTTTGTTTTTGCTTTTCATGGTGTAGGTAACAGCACCATATTTATGTCATAAAAAGAATTTGATAGGACTCCTTCTTTGCCTATTTCTCCAAATAATTTTTGTAGTATTGGAATTAACTGTTCTTTCAACATTTGGTAGAATTCACCTGTGAATCCAACTAGTCCTTGTAATGTTTTCTGAGGGAGCTCATTGATGATTTGTTCAATTTCTTTTTCTAAGATAGGGTTATTTAAGTAATCTATTTCCTCTTTGGTTAATCTAGGCAACTAATATTTTTGTAAATATTCATTCATTTCCCTTAGGTTATCAGTTTTACTCATATATAATTGGGCAAAATAGCTCTTAATAATTGTTTTAATTTAATGTTTATTAGTGGTGAATTTACCCTTTTCATTTTTGATACTAGTAATTTTCTTTTCTTTTTTCTTTTTTTAACATCAAATTAACCAATAATTAATCTATTTTATTGTCCCCCCCCAATTAAACCAGCTTCTAGTTTTATTGATTAGTTCAATGGTATTCTTTCAATTTTATTAATCTCTCCTTTGATTTCCAGGATTTCCAGTTTAATGTTGAATTGGGGATTTTTAATTTGTTCTTTTCTAGGGTTTTTTTTTAGTTTTATGCCCAATTCATTGATCTGTTCTTTCTTTATTTTATTGATATGAGCATTTAAAGACATGAATTTTTCCCTAAGTACTGTTTTGGCTGCATCGTGAATTTTGGTATGTTGTCTCATTGTTTTCATTCTCTTTAATAAAATTTTTGATTATTTCAATTATTTGTTCTTTGATGCACTCATTCTTTAGGATTAGATTATTCAGTTTCCAATTACATTTTTTGAATTTATTTAATGTTTTATTTTTCCCCAGTTTCATGCAAAAGCAATTTTTAATATTTGTTTTTAAAACTTTGAGTTCCAAATTCTCTCCCTTCCCCTCCTCACCCCCATTATTGAGAAGGCAAACAATTTGATATAGGTTATATATGTGTAGTCATGCAAAACATTCCCATACTAGTCATGTCGTGAAAGAAAACAGACTAAAAAAAAACTCAAGAAAAATAAAGTAAAAAAGTATGTTTCAATCTGTATTCAGACACCACCAGTTCTTTCTCTGGGGATGGATAGCATTTTTCATTGTAAGTCCTTAGAGCTGTCTTGGATTAAGGTATTGCTGAGAATAGCTAAGTCATTCACAGCTGATCATCCTACAATATTGCTGCTATGTGGTACACAGTACTTTTCACTTTGCATCAGCTCATGTAAGTTTTTCCAAGATTTTCTGAGAGCATCTTGTTCATTATTTCTTATAGCACAATAGTATTCCATCACAATCACATACCACAATTTGTTCAGCCATTCCCCAATTGATGGACATTCCCTCAATTTCCAATATTTTGCCACCAGATCAGAGCTTCTTTAAACATTTTTGTACATGTAGGACCTTTTCCTTTTTTTTTTTAATCTCTTTTGGGATCAAATCTACTAGTGATATCGCTAGGTCAAAAGGTTTTATAGCCCTTTGAGCATAGTCCCAAATTGCTCTACAGAATGATTGAATCAGTTCACAACTCCACCATCGCTGTGTTAATATATCTCATTTTTCCCACCCTTCCAACATTTGACATTTTCCTTTTCTGTTCTGTTATGCAATCTAATAGGTATGAGGCAGTAACTCAGATTTGTTTTAATCTGCATTTTTCCAATCAATAGTAAGTTAGAGTATTTTTTCATATAAATATAATATAAATAAATATATACAGCTTTGATTACTCCATCTGAAAACTGTTCCTATCTTTTCATAATTTATCAATTGGAGAATGGCTCTTATTTTTATAAATTTGACTCAGTTCTTTATATGTTTGAGAAATGAGGCCTTTATCAGAAAAACTTGATTCAAAACTTTTTCAGTTACTATTGCTAACTGTATTTCCCTCCATCCTATTCTCCCCCTCATTTATTCTATTCTCTCTCTACTTTTACCCTGCCCTCCTCAAAAGTGCTTTTCTTCTGCCTACCTCTTCCCCCAATCTGCCCTCTCTTCTATCACTCCCTCTCCTCTTCTCTTGTTCTTTACCCTCTTAGTTTCTTGTAGGGTAAGATAGAATTTTATACCCAATTAAGTGTGTATGTTATTCCATCTTTGAGCCAAGTCTGATGAGAGTAAGGTTCACTCACTCTCCCTCATCTTCCCCTCTCTTTTCCTCCACTGTAAAGCTTTTTCTTGCCTCTTTTATGTGAGATTATTTACTCCATTCTACCTCTCCCTTCCCCCTTTTTCCCAGCATATTCCTCTCACCCCTTAAATTTACTTTTTTAGGTATCATCCCTTCACATTCAACTCATACCTGTGCTCTCTATCTATACTCGCAACTGTCCTAATAATGAGAAAGTTCTTATGAGTTACAAGTATCATCTTCCCATATAGGAATGTAAACAATTTAACCTTACTAAGTCCTTTTATAATTTCCCTTTCCTGTCTACTTCTTATTCTTCTCTTGAGTCTTGTATCTGAAAGTCAAATTTTCTAATCAGCTATGGTGTTTTCATCAAGAATGCTTGAAAATCTTCTATTTCATTGAATATCCACTTATTTTCCCCTGAAGGATTATACTCAGTTTTGCTGGGTAGATGATTCTCGATTGTAATCCTAGCTCTATTGTGAATTGTACCAAAATTTTAAATAGCAATTAATTCTAATAACACACAAACTATTTGAAAAAAAAGAATAAAGATGTGATCCTACCAGATTCCTTCTGTGATATAAATGTGTTCTTTGTACCTAAGTTAGAGAAAATCAAAAGAGAAAAAAAATTTATAGCCCAAAAACTATAGCCCAATTTCCTTAATGACTATCAGTGCAAAAATTTTAAATAAAATATTAGTAAGGAAAATACAACAGTATATCACAAAGGTCATTCACTATGACCAGGCTGGATTTATACCAAGAATAAAAGACTGGTTCAATATTACGCAAGCTATAAATCTAATTGACTGCATTAATAACAAACCCAACACAATTCATATGATTATTTCAATAGATGCAGAAAAATATTTTGACAAAATACCATACCTATTCCTATATGCTAGAAAATATAGGAATAAATGGAACTTTCCTTAAAATAAAAAGTGTTACCTAAAACAAAACAAGTATTATCTGTAATGGGGATAAGTTTGAAGCCTTCCAAATAAGGTCAGGTGTGAAACAAGGATGTACATTATCACCATTACTATTTAATATTGTACTAGAAATGCTAGCTATAGCAATTAGAGAAGACAAAGAAATTGAAGGAATAAGCATAAGCAAAGAGGAAACAAAACTATCACATTTTGCAGATGATGTAACATTTTACTTACAGAACCTTAGAGAGTCAACTAAAAAACTAATCAAAGTACTTAATAACTTCAGCAAAGTGGCAGGATATAAAATAAACCCACATAAATCATCAGAATTTCTGTATATTACAAAATCCAGCAGAAAGAGATAGAGAAGTTCCATTTAAAATATCCACAGATACTATAAAATATTTGGGGATCTACCTGCCAAAAAATACACAGGAACTCTGTGAACACTTTTAAAACACTCCACACACAAATAATGATCAAACTAAATATTCAGAGATATAGTAATTGCTTATGGGTAGGCTGAGCCATTTACTAAGAATGATGATACTATCTAAATTAGTTTACTTATTCAGTGCCATACCAATCAAACTACCAAAGAATTCCTTTCCAAAGCTAGAAAATATAATATCAAAATTCATCTGGAGGAATAAAAGATCAAGAATATCAAGGGAATCTAAAAAAAAATTAATGTGCGTGTGAAGGAAGCCTAGCAGTACTTGACTTCAAACTACACTGCAAAGCTGTAATCAGAACAATTTGGTTCTGGGTAAGAAATAGGGAGGTTGATCAGTGGACTAGATTAGGTATACAATATACAGAAGCAAATAAGTACAGTAATCTAGTATTTGACAAACCCCAAGTTCCCAGTTATTGGGGCAATACCTCACTACTTAACAAAAATTGTTAGGAAACCTGAAAGTTGTCAGGCAGAATTTTGATACCGGCCAACATCTTATACCATGTTCTAAGATAAGCTCAAAATGAATGATTTAGACATAAAGGGTAACTTAATAAGCTAATTAATGGAGCATAGAAGAAATGATCTGTCAGATCTATGAACAGGGGAAGAGTTCATGACCAAATAAGAGACAGAGAAGTTCACAGGATATAAATGTATAATTAAATAAAATTTAAAAGTTTTTTAACAAATAAAACCAATGAAGCTAAAATTAGCGGAAAAATAGAAAACTTAGGACAAAATGTTTGCAGCAAGTTTCTCTGAAAAAAGTCTCATTTTTAGATATCTAGGGAACTGAGTCAAATTTACAAGAAAAAGAGCCAATTGATAAATGGTCAAAGGATGTGAATAGCTAGTTTTCAAAGGAAGAAATCCAAGCTATCAATAACCAGATGAAAAAATGCTCTAAATCACTAGTAGAGAAATGCAATTTAAAACTGCTCTAATGTGCCACCTCACACCCATCAGAATGAGTATGATAACCAAAAAAATGCTGGAGGGGTTGTAGGAAAACAGATACACCAATGCACTGCTGGTAGAACTGTGAACTTATCCAATTCTAGAAAGCAACTTGGACCTGTGGCCAAAAAGTTATAAAATCATGCATATCCTTGACCCAGCGACACCACTACTATGTCCATACTCTAAAAAGAAAGAGGAAAAGAACCTCCATGTACAAAACTTTTTATAGCAGCTCTTTCCGTGGTGGCAAAGAACTGAAAACTGTGGTGATATCTGTCAATTGGAGAATGGCTGAACAAATTATGGCATATGTGATGGAATACTATTGCACTATAAGAAATAATGAATGATTGTACATGTATAGCCTATATCAGACTGCATACTGTCTTGGGAAGAGAAGAGGGGAGGGAGAGGGGAAAATTTAGAACTCAAAATCTTATAAAAGTGAACGCTGAAATCTAAAAATAAATTTGAAGAACTCCGTAAAGAAAAGAAATTTTTAAAGAAAAAGAAATAATGGAAGAAGATGGTTTCAGAGAAACCTGGGAAGTCTTGTATGAATTGATATAAAGTGAAGTGAAAGGAACCAGGAAAACAGTTTATACAATAACAACAAGATTAGAAAGACAAAAAATTTTGAGAGACTTAGGAACTCTGACACAATGACCAATTACAATTAAAAAGGAGTCATGATGAAACATGCCATATACTTCCAGATAGAGAGCTGATAGATATATCCAGTGTAGATTGAAACTCTTCTTTCTTGTTTTTGTTCTTGTTCTCCTTCTCTTCCTCCTCCTGCTTTGTCTCCTCCTTCTCTTCTTTCTCCTCCTCCTCCTCCTCCCCCTCTTCCTCTTTCTTCTGACTAACATGGGGACTTATATTGTATGTCCATACTTATTTGTAATAGATTTTCTTTTTCTTGCCTTCTCAACGAGTCCAGAAGAACAAATTTCTGGAGACCCTGTGTATTTGCAGGAAACATATCTTGCTGCTAGCACTCAAACCTGTAAATAACTCTTTCAGTCAGTTGTTCAGTCATTTTTTCAGTTGTGTCTGACTCTTCATGACCCAATTTGGGGTGTTCTTAGCAAAGATACTGGAGTGGTTTGCCATTTTGTTTTCCAGCTCATTTTACAGATGAGAAAACTGAGGCAAATGGGGTAAGTGACTTGCCCAGGGTCACATAGCTAATAAGTGTCTGATGCCGGATTTGAACTCAGGTCCTCCTGACTCCACCTAGCTGCCCCTGAATAACTCTGGACCTCTCCATCTAATGAGGCAGCTCCCACACCTGGAAACCTTGATCTCAGGATTACAGTTAAGTCACCTGTACTTGGGGAAAAAATACAAAACAGGTAAGACAGCTAGAGACGAGATCAACCTCAGACAAGCACATATATCCACTGCCATGTGTGTAGCTGTAACTACTTCACCTGTTTCTGGAAAGAGGAAAAGAGAGAGAGCCTCTTTCCAACACAAGTCCTCCTCCTCACTTACCACCAGAAGCCAGAGAAAAAACTGGCACAGTTCCAATACACTCTAACAAGAGTGAGAGCAGAAGTTGTTTCTCCTTTTAAGTCTGCTGAGTGGACAATTCTTCCTGCTCAGTGTCCACTCACCTTTGATGTAGCTCCCAGTGACAGGGACCATGTGGACCAATAAAGAGTTGATGTATTATCTAAAGTGCAAGCACTTCAGCACCAAGCCAGGGTACATGTCTCTTCACACAAGGCCAGCTCCATGAGAGGTGCTCTACTTAAGCAGACCCCATTATATTAATAAAGAAAATTTTTGGTTGTTGGCCAAGTCAAGCCTATTTGAAATAGTACTGTGATGATTCACTGAAGAAATTTTATTCCCCTCAAAGTCTAGGCTTAGCAATTTTTGTCCTAGTACAAACTCCATTAGCAATACATCTAAATCAAACTATGAGGGTTTTAACCTTAACTTTCTCACGGACTTCCAAAAATATGCCATAGGTATCTAGTTCCTAACATAATTTTATGTTTTAGCTCTTTCTTTTTCAACTTTTAGTCTACAATTCTAAATAACATTTCTTGCCCTTCTCTCAAGAAGGCAACATTTTTAATTTTTAGCTATACTCCTAGGATTAAGAAAGATCTTTTCTCAGGAGAACAACTTATAAAATAAGAACAGCATTGTGCTTTTAAATTAAATTAAATTATTTCAAGTAACAAGCATGTATTCCCTCCCCCACCCCCTCGCCCAGGGCAGCTAGGTGCCGCAATGGATAGAGTGCTAGGCCTAGAGTCATGAAAACTTCTTGAGTTCAAATTCAGCCTCAGACATTTACTAGCCGTGTGACCTTAAGCAAGTCATTTAACCCTGTTGGCCTCAGTTTCTTCATCTGTAAAATGATCTGGAGAAGGAAAGTGCAAGCCATTCTAGTATCTTTGCCAAGAAAACCCCAAATGGGGTCACAAAAGAGTCAGATATGACTGAAATGACTAAACTATAACAATAAATCAACCTTCTCCCACCTCCCCACTAAAAAGAAAAAAATAGCTCAAATCCTTGTGATAGATCTGCATCCTGATCTCTATCTTGCCACTGGACTCAGATGGTTCCTGAAGAGAAAGTGAGGCTGGTGACCTTGCACAGCCCTACGTCACTTAAATACAATTCACTTGTAAGTTGAGGCATCACCTCCTTGCTGTCACCATCCTCTTCCAGAAGGAAGGACAAACAACAACAACAACAATAGTCGAGCAAAACAAATTTTACACACGATTCATATCTGAAAATGTTATTGTATAACAAAAATTGTTTTTGTATACATGTTCTCACAAAGAGCCTTGAAAGACTTAAGGACTCTAGTGAGTGAAATGACCAGGATTCCAGGGGACCAGCGATGACATGTGCAGCCCAGCTCCTAACAGATGACTTAAAATGCAGAATAAGACATAGATCTGTGGACATAGCCAATGTGGGAATGTGTTTTGGTTTACTACACATATCTGTTATAAGGCATTTGTTTTTTGGTTTGGTTTGGTTTGGTTTTCCCCCATATAGAGGGTAGAGGAAAATTGGAGTGAGGGAAAATAAATACTTGTTAATTGAAAAAAGAAAAAAAATAAGTCTGTTCATCTTTAGGGAGGCACACATACACACACAAATTTTTTTCAAAAATAAATCTGAATGAATAGTTTATTCCCACTTAGCAGTCACTGCTTTGGCTTCCACATATTTCAACCAGGTATACTTAGCTTAAAATAAGAGTATCATTAATTTTTACCTTATGGTCTTAGCTTTTGGGAAGGCATTTGGCAAGATCCTGGTATACTTTTTAAAAAAATGTATTGATATATTTTGTTTTTGCACAATAGATACTTCCCAACATCTAAACCCTACTACAAAGTATATTTCACTCAAATAATTAACAGAAAAGAGAAATGTGTTCTTTTAACTTTTTTCTTTTAAATAGCATTTTTTCAATTTTAAACACTTTTTTAAAGACAATTTTTAACACTTTAAAACACTTTTTAAATTAAAGAAAAGCCACCCACAATTTTGATTCTTTGGAGACTGTGTTCTGTAACTCATAGCCACATGCAATCACCAGGAGAATACTAGTATTAAAAAGGTGAGTTTTTGCATTTAGGAACCTTGAAAGACTAAGACTGTCTTCTTTCTCTTCAATTCTGGACATAGATCATTGATCAACTGCAATGTTATTCCAGTCAGTTAATAGGCATTTATTAAGCTATACACAGGATAAATTGGAGATAATCAATAGAGAAAAGGTGGGATTTTAGTTGGGACTTAAAGGAAACCAGGGAAGACAGGAGATGGAGATGGGCATAGAGAGCATTCTATACACGGGGGACAGCCAGTGAAAATGCCCAGAATTGAGAGAGTGTGCCATGTGAGGAACAGCAAGAAGGCCATGTCATTGGATTGCAGAATAAGTTGGAAGTGATGAAAACCTAAGAGGACTGGAAAGGTAAAGGGGTGGGGGTTGGGGGGAGGTCAGGTTAAGAAGGATTTTGAATGCCAAACAGAGGTTTTATATTTGATCCCAGAAATGATAGAAAGCCAGTATACTTTATTGAATGAGGGGAGGAGTGTGTGTAACATGATCAGACCAGAGCTTTAGGAAGGTCACTTTGACAGATGACTGGAATGTGGTTTGGAGTGGGGACAGACTTGAAGAAGGGAGACCAACTAGAAATCTATTGCAATAGTCCAGGGGTGAGGTGATGGGGGCCTGCACTTGGTGCTGGCAATGTCAGAGGATATATGTACTAATGGACTAACTCAGTGGACTACCTACCCTTCTAACTGCACATCATAGTCTGGACAATATATCTTCGTCTATTTTATTACTCATAAAAAGAAATAAAAGGCTCTGGGCAATAAACAAGACAAGGCAAAAGATATCTCAAAATTTGTTAAAATTGTGATTCCTATTTCTCAGAATGGAAGCAGAAAGCCTTACTTGGTTGAAACTTCACTATAAAGCCTATTTATGAAGTAAGAATTTTATCAAAGAATAGATAACCAAAAAAAGAAGTTTAAAAATCTCAGGAAATGATACAGAGCAAAGTTAGTAGACCAACTGAATAATATATAGAATGATGGCAATTATGCAAATGACAAGATCATTAACAGAAAATCAAATTCTGAGTAATTGAAGAAGCAATGAAGGTCCCTGAGAACAGATAATGAAACATATCTTTTTCCTCATGGCAGAGATAGGAAACTATGACAGCAGAATATAGTAGAGAATGTCAGATATAGTTACTGTATTAGATATTTTTGCTTAACTATTTTTCTTTGTTTCAAAGTAAGGTTCAGTTTGAAGGGGGTGGGGCAGTGTCAAAGAAGATTGGAAATAACTATGCTGTAAAGACAAATAACACCAATGCGATGTATTTTTTTTTAAATTTAAGCTGTCATAAAACACTTCTACTGAAGTCCAACTCTAATGCCACACTATGGCATGGAGGTGACCATTGATTCTCAAAGACTCTGCCAGAAGATAGATAGATAGATAAATAGAAGATTTATTAAGCACTTAATATATCTAAATACTGGAGAAAAATACAAGCAAGAAAAGCAGTCCCTGCCTTCAAGAATCTTACATTCTAATAGGAAAAGATAACATATTAAGGGGTACCTGAGGAGGGGGAGGGTATTTGGAAGGAGTCCTGTTGAAATGACTAAGAAATTGCTTGGAGGCCTGGATCCAGGAAGGATAAGCCATACTTCACTTTCCAAGCTGGGGAAGTAGGAGATGTAGTTCAAAAATTCAAATTTCTGTTCTGGTGAGGTCAGAGTAGAGCCACGGTGAGGAGGCTGTGGGAAGTTCACAGATTATAAACTCCAGCTGATTCTACTACTTTGGAAAGGCTTCATGTATGGTCTGGTGGTATTCCTCTATAAAGACCAGGCTAGCTAAGTTTAAACAGGCTCATCATTAGGTTGGCTATGGGATAATGAATTTTTCAGTCCATTGTAATTCACAAAGACCATCTGCTAAGACAGGGAGGTTGTGCTTTATATTACTGGAAGAAGCAACCACATTGGTGGGTACTTGAAGTACTAAAGCACTATAAGACTAGTTATGAAAATATATAAAACATTAAATAGGATGAAGCTATACTGGATCCTTGAATGCACATATTTGGTTCTGGGTTTTTTGCTAAAGTTTAACCATGCTGTAACACTTAAGGATGGCTACACACCGGAAGTACAGCTTTCCCAAGCTCTACAAAGAAATCCACTTAGGTTAAAAATCTAGATTGTCTCTTTGGGTGGGGGACACTTGGCCAATTAACACAATAATGCATTCCAGGGAGTGGTTACCAAGACTTCTTATAAGCTAGCTCCTAATCTTCTGCTTTCATCTTGTAGAAGGTATACACCCCACTTTTACCCATGTTTCTGTAGTACATACCATTTCATTACCTTAAATGATTATCTGTTCCCAGAGATGCCATGTTGTATATCCAGATTCCATTGCCAAGCTATGGCACAGGAGTTCACAATATTCAGTGTTGTCTCTTCTGCACTTTAATTTTAAAAAAATCAAACATTTTCTTCTGCACTATGACCCTATTTCAGGTTAATGAAAAAGATTAGGTGACAGAACCTATCTCCTTAGGAAAAGGTGGTTATTATTAAATCATCTAGGCTCCTACAGTCTAGAAGCTACAGCTCTGACTCAATTAAAGATCAAGTGGATAGAGTAAGAAAGAAAATCCTAATGACAATCTCTTAGTGTCTCTCTTACAGATAGTGACACCCAAATAAATGCTATTAAAGTAGAGACCTATCAACCTTTATAAATGCTCAACAAAGAATTTTAAACTATGGAGAATACCTCATTATTAAAGTTCTTCAGGTTTGCAAAATGCTTTACATAATTTTACTGGTCCTTACAACAATCCTGGGAAGAGAGATACTATTATAGATCCCTTTTCCAGGTGAGCAAACTGAGGCTCAAAGATTTTAAGTGATTTGCTGAAAATACACAGTTGGCACACTACATAGATGGCATTTGTGCCTCCATCTTCTTGAGTTTGAGGGCAGTGCTCTCTCTCTATATATACTCCATCAGCCTGCTTCTCTTTACAATAAAGGTTTGAGTCGGAAGCCATGGGATAGTTTTCTTTATGACACAGGTCCCTCTCAAAAAGTGAGGAACCAAATACTCAACTAAATCAGAATTATAGATTATTAGAGTTGGATGGCCCTTTAGAAATCTTCTTGTTCAATCTCCTTGTTTTATAGGTGAAGAAATGAAGATCCATAGAGAGATGAATTGCCTGAGGTCATAATAGGAAACACCAAGTTAGGACCGGGATCTAGGTCACTCAGTCCAGCATGTTGTTGTTGTTTATTCATTTTAGTTGTGTCAGACTCGACCCCACTGGTCTTGGCAAAGCTACTGGAGTGGTTTGCCATTTCCTTCTCCAGCTTATTTTACAGATGAGGGAATTGAGACAAACAGGGTTAAGTGACTTGCCCAGAGTCACACATCTAGTAAGTGTCTGAGGCCAGGTTTAAATTCATGAAGATGAGTCTTCCTAACACCAAGAGCCACTTAGCTGCTCCTTCAAACCAGTGTAATTGCCACTTAAGCACATTGATTCCCTGTCAGTTTTTCCATGTTTTTCAGTTACATGTGTCAAGGTATTTGGAGACACCCTGTTTCTCAGAGCTAAGACCCAACAAGTAGGCTGTCCCTTTATCTTGGCATAACAACAATTCTCTGTGCTCTGGATGATCTCACCCTCTGGCAAAGTGTATTACTTTGACCAGCACCAGGTATTCGTGGAGGTATTAGTGATATTCATATTAATTAATAACTATTTAGGTTTGTTGGAGCTCCCCCTATTTCCCAGGAACCTGAGAGCCAATGTGCTGCACCCTAAAGCCATCCATCACATCTCTTGACATGCTTACAATTCCTATGCTTATGTAACTGCAAAGTAAACCAAACCAGGTACTGTACTCCTGTTTCTGCCATGCTAACTCTGGTTCTGTATCCTGCTGAACAATCACAAAGTTCAATGATCCTTAAGATTTGAGAAACCATTCCCAAGAAATCTAAGCCCAAGAAATGTCTTCTCCTTTTTTCCCCACTTATAGTATATTATTCTTTCCAATTACATGTAAAGATAGTTTTTAACATTCACTTTTATAAGATTTTGAGTTCCAAAATTTTTTCTCCTTCTTCCCCAAGATGGAAAGCAATTTGAAATAGGCTATACATGTACAATCATAATAAACATATTTCCACATTAGACATGTTATGAAAGAAGAATCAGAACAAAAGAGAAAAACCATGAAAAAGAAAAAAACAAAACAAAAAAAAGATAAAATAGTATGCTTTGAAAGTCCAAGAAATGTCAACCATGCTTACTCAAGACTTAAGGATGATTGTGTTGTGGTCCAGTCTCTTTCATGTATATAAGCCCTGCCTTTACCCTAGCATGTTAAGCACTTGCAAGTGTTTTCTTCACTCTGAGATTAATTAAACTTCTGTTTGATTCCTGCCACACCTGTCACTGGCCTGATTTGTTTGGCTGCAGCCATTCACAAGTTAGAGGCAGGTTCCAGTCTGGTTGACATAAGCTAATGTGTGTATTTCAGTTCAATTCAACAAACATTTATATGTATTTATTATATATATACAAGGTATTATATTAGGTTCTAGGAATACAAAGACAAGCCAGTCCCTGTATTCCAGGATTTTATATTCTAAGTCAGGAGTGGGGGAGGAGGAGAGGAGAGCTAGTAAATATACAGATTTAAGGACCTCAGCAGCATCCCTAGATTACAAAATACTGAGCCATCACTATTGACTTCTGTCTTGCCACAGGAGTCCAGTGTCTCTGGAGAAGAGAGTGAGGCTGATGACTTTGTGCAGCTCTGCGTCACCAATTCACTAGTAAGTCAAGACATCTCCCTCATGGAGTCATTGGTCCTCTTCAAGAACAAAGGATGAACAAGAACAGCAAGATTACAAAATGAAGTAGTACGGAGGGAATAGGGAAAAGGACCCAGCCCAGAATCCTGTGGGATACCTATGAGTATAGGGCATGGTCTGGAAGAGAATCCAGCAAAGGAGACAGAAAAGGAGTGCTCAGAAGGTTAGGAGGAGAATCAGGGGAAAGTGGTGTCCCAAAAACCTAGAAAGAAGTGAATATCCAGAAGAAGAGGGTGATCCCAAAAGAAGAGGGTGATCGACAGGGTCAAGGGCTGCAAAGAGGTCAAGGAGAATCAGGATTGAGAAAAGGCCTCTGGATTTGGCAACTAAGAGCTCGTTAGTAACTTTGGAGAGAGCAGTTTCAATGGAATGATAATGTCAGAAGCCAGATTGTAAGGAGTTAAGAAGAGAGGAAGAGGAGAGAAAGTGGAGGCACCTATTGAAGATTGTCTTTTGTTTTTGTTGGTGAGGCAATTGGGGTTAAGTGACTTGCCCAGAGTCACACAGCTAGGAAATAGTATGTCTCTGAGGCCGGATTTGAACTCAGGTCCTCCTGACTCCAGGGCAGGTACTCTATCCACTGGGCCACCTAGCTGGCCCTGAAGATTATCTTTTCAAAGAGTTTATCTACAAAGACAAAAAAGATTTAGGACCTATAGCAGGGACGAAAGGATCAAGAGAGGGTTTTTTTCAGATGGAGGAGAGACAGATATGTTTGTAGGCGGTAGGAAATGAGCCAGTAGAGAGAAAGAGATTGAAAATAAATGAAAGACTGGGGATAACAGAAAGGTCACTTAACAGTGCTACATATCTAATAAATGTTCTTTCATGACAATGTATTAACAAGAGTCGGCTAAAATTATACATATATAATGTTTAAGGTTTACAAAGAACTTTACAAATATTAACTCATTTTATCCTCATAACAACCCCTGGGAGGTAAGTGCTATTATTATCCCCATTTAATAGTTCGGGAAACTGATTCAAGCAGAAGTTAAGAGACTGGTTTTGAAGGGAAGTCTTCCTGAGTCCAAATCTAATGCTCTATTCACTGCACTAAGATAAAAGTAATTTGTAAAACCAGATGTAGATAGACAGTATGGTGTACTGGATAGGGCACTGGATTTAGAGTCAGAACAATCTGGGTCCAAGTACAGTCTCAGATACTTACTAGTTGTGTGATCCCGGGCAAGTAACTTAGCTCCTCTGTGCTTCATTTTACTCATCTAAGGCCTCTTCTAGCTCTATATCTAGTGAGTTAGGGCAATAGAAGACTCATGATAAATAGATAGAGGGCAATGACCCAAACCATCAGTTTACTTCAGTGCTTTAATAGATACAGGGACTGCATTATGTGAGTATTACCTCTAATAGTGCAGCTTGCAACCTCTCCACACATTATCTTGTGCAATTCTTTTCCTGCCCTCCCATAAAGTTATCATAGGGGTTTGATCCAAAAGGATGGCGTCCTTTAGCTAGTCTTTCAACAATTTGTGGCTACCAGTGCGGCACTTGAAATGTTCAATTATTAACCCTTTCTCTCATTACATGACTGGGTGACTTCTTTTTCTTTCTTTCTTTCTTTTTTTTCATACCAAACACTTAATTTTGTTGTTTGTTTCACTATCACAATACTAATAAATTCTAGATTGTGTTGCACTATCAGAAAGGTTTGACATTTATAATACAGAGGATGAAATGTTAACCACTTTTATATACTACAGATATTTTTAAAATAAAATTTCCTTTTTTTTTCAAGTGTTCCTGTTGATCAACTTTGCTCATAGTTGGTGATTTCTTTCTTTCTTTCTTTCTTTCTTTTTTTTTTTTGCAAGGCAATTGGGGTTAAGTGACTAGCCCAGAGTTACATAGCTAGTGAGTGTGTGTCTGAGGCCAGATTTCAACTCAGGTCCTGTGCTCTATCCACTGCACCACCTAGCTGTCCCTATAGTTGTGATTTCAAGGAATGCTTTACCTTGTTCCTTAGCCTTCTGGTCTAGATTCAGAATTGCTGGTTTTGGTGCCCCAATTTGTTTTCTTTCAGAATCAAGGTGGGTGCTTTCAAACAAAATCTTGTTTTTTATTCCTTCCTGGACAATTCTTTGCTGGATTCTTTGCTTTGCATATTTATATCTACAAGGAAACTAGCATTGTAAAGTTCCCAAAATAAATACTCCTACTACAATGTCACAAGATCTTCTAATTTAGTAAATAAAAAATGTCTAAAGCCAGCTACGACAGATCCTAATGAGCCACAGAGTACAGAGTCTCTTACATTTTGGATATCCGAAGTCCCTAGAAGCTTAAAGGGCTTCCCCTTCCTGGGTTCCCTGGCCTTGGTCTCAGTTGCCGTGATGCTGAGCCCATGCCACATGCCCTTCACTCGCTATCACTGAGACGAACCTGACCTCCTTTTCTGATCATATAATATCTCCTAGATGACATTCTTAACTTACACCCTTTTTTTATAGTTACAGGTTTCCATTGGCAAGGTGGTGCAGCCTAGTTATTCACACTCCATTATTCTCTGCATCACCTGCAATTTTTATTTTTTAGCAATTATGATTAATAACCATATAGCATTACCAGAGTATTCAACTCAAGAGTCTAAATAGAAGGCAAGTACTAATAGATGATGAAATCCTATCTTGCTTGGCAGATGAAATAGTGATGATAACATCAAGTCCCACATTTGTAAAGGTTCTCTTACATATATGTTACATTGACTCACAAAGATCCATTCTAATAATTCACACAGGGAAAACCCAGTTGATGCAGAATGCCTGTTGTCTAGACCGGGGCTTATTAAACTTTTTCCACTGGGGACCTCTTTTCTTATTTCAGCAGCATTCATTGGTGTTGCATGGCCTGAGGGCATGTGCAGCGCAAAGAGCACAGGCTTTGTGCTCAGAACCAAGGCTGCAGGGAAGCTGTGAGACCCAACATGGGCAAGAGCTGCCAGAAACACCTCGGATTCATTATGAGTTTGATTTTTAATTAATTTTTGGTCACTGTACATTCAGAAATTTTTTACTGTTGCCAAGTTTTTTGCAACCCAATGATAGGGTCAGGACCCACAGTTTAAGAAGTGCTAGTCTAGGCTATGGTATGCATTTGTGTGGATGGCACGCAGCTTTTCTGTCTGCACATGCATCTTGAATACATATGCACAACCTAGGTGTCATCCTTAACTTCTTACTATTTTGCTGTTCTTCCCCTCCCCCAGGGCCATATCCAATCTGTTGCCAAGGGCTGTTGATTTCACCTTTGCAATATTCTCTCAAATGTGCCCCTTCTTTTCTCTAACATTGTCACCACTTTGGTGTAGGTAGGCCTGCTTGGACTATTGAAATAGCATGCTGGTGGGTCTGCCTGCCTGCCTCAAGTCTCTCTCCACTTCAATCCGTCCTCCATTCAGCCACCAAAGCGATTTTTCTAAAGTACAGGTCTGACCAATTTACCCCCTTACTCAATAAGTTTCAGTGGCTCTCTATCACCTCCAGGATCAAATAGAAAATCCTCTTTTTAGCATTCAAAGCCCTAGCCCTACCTCCACCTCTGCCTTTCCAGTCTTCTTACACCTTACTCCTCATCACATACTCTTCAATCCAGTGACACTAGACTGCTTGCTGCTCATGAACTAGATGCTCTATCTCTCCAGTTCAGGCATTTTCTCTGGCTGTCCTCCATGCCTAGAAAACTCTCTACCTGATAGCTTCCCTGCCTTCTTTTAAGTCCCAACTAAAATCCTATCTTCCACAGGAAGCCTTTCCCAACTCCTCTTAATTCTAGTGCCTTCTCTCTTTTAATTATTTCCTATTTATTCTATACATAGCTTGTTTGTACATATTTGTTTGCTTGTTGTCTTCCTCATTTGATTGTGAGCTCATTAATGGCAGGGACTTCCTCTCACCTGCCTCTTTTTATAACACCATTGCTTAGCACAGTGCCTGGCACATAGTAGATAATAATTATTTACTGACTGACAATTGGAAAATGAGCTGGGCCCAGGACTCAACAGGAGGAAAAGAGTGGCCTGGATCATATTTGGGAAATCTTGTACCACTTTTAATGATTGCAAGTTGCTTCCTGAAACAAGAGACTATCAGTGCTTTTCTGGAATTAATTTATCTTTTTTTCTTTTAAAAGTTCAGTCATTTATGTTTGTTGTTGTTGTTGGGTTTTTTTTGGCTAGGCAATTGGGGTTAAATGACTTGCCCGGGATCACACAGCTAGTAAGTTTCAAGTGTCTGAGGCCAGCTTTGAACTCAGGTCATCCTGACTCCAAGGCCAAAGCTCTATCTACTGGGCCACCTAGCTGCCCCCAAAAGTTCACTCATTTAAAAATTATTTGAACACCCACAGCATTATATGAAGTGATGCAGAGTGTAAAGGCAGAGCCAAAAGAAGAGTATATAGGATGACTGCAAAAAAATAAATAAAATTCATGATCAACAAACACTGGTCAGTTTTCACTACAAATCCACAACTAAAGAGGTGAGGTGAAAGACCCATTAATCAAAACTAGTTCCTGTCAAGCATCATGATTCAAGTGTTGGATTCTCTTGAGTAGGCAGAGGGATCAGAGGAGTCCAGCGGGAGTAGTAAAGAGTGGTTTGAGCATGATAGGTTATGTTAGTGGCCAATGTTTATCCTGTACTGGAAAAATTAACGGATGTATCTCTCCTTCCTGTTAATGATGGATAAACAAACTATTTGGAGGGGAATGTGCTTTGTGTGGGAGAGTTGTTTGGGTGTTTGTTGATAGGTGTGTGTCATGTTAAAACAAAATATATGAAGACTTTTTGTAAAACATTTAAAGCTTAAAAAAAGATAGCACACACCTATTCAGATTACTAGTCTGGCATCTTGTGTGCAAGAGAAGTTAAAATCCTCCCTGCCATCACCATTTATTTCTCCTGGACCACAGGATCTCCTGGAGTAACAATGTGCTCAGCTTTGGAACTACTACACTGGGGCTATGCTGAACTGAGTTTTGAGTTGACCAGCACAGATGCACATGACCCATTATATCTAGCCAGCCCCAGACCACATCCCATAAAAGTATCTACCCCTTGCTATTTGCCCTGCCATAATGTGCAGACAGGTCATAGTGAAGAGTTCTGACAAAAGGTGATCCATTGGAGAAAGAAATGGCAAACCACTTCAGTATCTTTGCCAACCAGAAGATGAGTCCCTCAGATTGGAAGGTATCCAATACACTACTAGGAATGAGTGAGGAAGAAGCTCTAGTACTGGAGCAACTGGGACAAAGCTGAAAGCTCAGCTGCAGATGTGTGTGGTAACGAAAGTAAAGTCCGATGCCATAAAGATCAATATTGCATAGGAACCTGGAATGTAAGATCTAAGAACCAAAGTAAGCTGGATGTGGTCAAATAGGAGATGGAAAGAACATCTACATCTTGGATGTCAGTGAACTCAAATGGACAGGAATGGGTGAATTTAATTTAGGTGATCATTACATATACTACTGTGGGCAAGAATCCCTTCGAAGAAGTGAGTAGCCCTCATAGTCAATAAAAGGGTGAGAAAAGCAGTACTGGGTATAATCTCAAAAATTACAGAATGATATCTGTTCAAATCCAAGACAAATCATTCAATAACACAGTGATACAAGTCTATGCTCCAACCACGGACATCAAAGAGGCCAAGGTTGATCAGTTCTATGAAGACCTACAAAATCTTCTAGAAATAGCACCCAAAAAAGTTGTCACATTCAACACAGGGGATTGGAATGCTAAAGTAGACAATCAAAAGATAATTGTAATAACAGGCAAAGTTTGGCCTTGGAATACACAATGAAGCAGGCCAGAGACTAACAGAGTTTTGTCAAGATAACTCACTGGTCATAGCAAATACTCTTTTTCATACAACACAAAAGGTGACTCTACACATGGATATCCTCAGATGGTCAATATAGAAATCAGATTGATTATATAACTTTGCAGCCAAAAGTGGCCCTTTCTTCCTGTTCTTAATATATAACCCTAAAAGTGGGATCGCTGGGTCAGAGAATATGGTAAGTTTCCCAGTGTTTATATTATGTAATTCCATATTGCTTTCCAAAATAGTGGAATCAATTCATCGCTCTGCCAGCAGTATATGGCTATTTTCCCATAATCAGGCTATGTTAGGACCAATATCTACTGGTTCTCTACATCTACCTCTTTCCCCTCCTCCCCTACATACATGGGTTATGCTGGATTTTCCTTAAAAGGTGATGAAGCTGGGACTTGATTGGCCCAAGAGTAGTGCAAAGCTCAAGCTGTGCTTTCCTTGATGCAACTTTCTGGTAGCCTCTGATTGTACTGATACAGCTTTCTGGTCACCTACGGGCATAAAAAGTCCCACCCATATGGGATTAGTGCCCTTTAGACTTTATGGATGCTGGAAGACCATATGAATCACCACATCCTACCCTGCTCAATAGATGGGATTCTGTTTCCATATGGCAATGAGGTGGTACTGTATCTATGAGGTCAAGTGCTACTGTATCCTTGTTGCACATCCTTTCTATACCAGGGCTAAGTAAACTTTCTTTCTGTAACTCTTCAATGTACAGTGCCTCATTTTGTCCTAACATCGAACTTAAATTAGCAGGGTGCTAGCCTCAGGCCTACCCCTTACAAAACCAGGCCAAAATTAAACTTGGCCTTTTTTTTTTTAATACCATCTTTATCAGTTTGAGCGGTCAGACTGTGAACGCGTTTAAGTTTTTTT
This sequence comes from Phascolarctos cinereus, assembly GCF_003287225.1. NCBI lineage: Eukaryota > Metazoa > Chordata > Mammalia > Diprotodontia > Phascolarctidae > Phascolarctos > Phascolarctos cinereus. Next base: position 142,959,356 of record NW_027556098.1, read on the forward strand.
GGTTGACTAAGTTTCTTCCTTTAAGAACTGCTTGTTCATCTATGCCCAAAGGGCTACAAAAATGTGCATAACCTTTGACCCAGCAATAGCACTTCTAGGGCTATATCCCAAAGAGATCAAACAAATGGGAAAAGGACCCACATGAACAAAAATATTCATAGCAGCTCTTTTTGTGGTGGCAAAGAATTGGAAATTGAGAGGATGCCCATCAATTGGGGAATGGCTGAGCAAGTTGTCGTATATGAATATAATGGAATACTATTCTGCTATAAGAAATGATGAACAGGCTGACTTCAGAAAAACCTGGAAAGACTTATATGGTCTGATGCTGAGTGAAGTGAACAGAACCAAGAGGACTTTGTACACAATAACAGCCACGTTATGCAATGACTAAGAATGTTAAACTGAACCCTTCTCAGCATTATGAGGATCTAAGGCATCTCCAGAGGCCTCAGGATGGAAAATGCTGTCCACATCCAAAGAAAGAACTATGGAAGTAAAATCGTTATCACTTATTTTTACCTTCTGTTGAGTGTTGCTTCATCTTTCTGATGGTTCCTCCAATTGGTTTTAATTTTTACTCACAACTTCACTAATGTGAAAATATGTTTAATGGGTATGTAAATGTAAAGCCTATGTCAGATTGTGTGCTGTCTTGGGAGGGTGGGGGGGGAGGAAAAGGGAGAAAAATTTTCAACTCAAAAGCATATGGAAAAAAAATTAAAAAAATAAAAAGAGATCACACTGTGGAAAAAAAATAAAAATAAAAAGATGAGGATTGGGGAAAAAAAAGAACTGCTTGTTCATATCTCTTAAGAGTGGTGTTTATACATTTGTGTCAACTGTCTACAGACTTTGGATGTCACTTTTATTAGAGGTGTTTAATGCAAATATTTTCACCCCAATCCATACCTTTTCTTATCTGGGACACATTATTTTTATTTATACAAAACTTTTAAATTTGTGTAAGCAAAATTGTCTTTTATTATTTATCCTAGATTATAACGGGTTAATAAAATTTCCCCTATCTCTACTGACAAAGACAGAGCCTTCCACCCCCTCTAATTTTTATGATATGAATTTTTATATTTGGATTATTATTCTGTTTGGAATTCATTATAGTATTTGTCTTATCATGACACAGAGTTGACCTTGGATTCACAAAGATTATGCCAGATGAATGTAAGCTCTATTTTATTCTATGGCACTGGAAAAATTTTCTGAACACCATCTAGTTAAATATGGAGAGGTTTATCACTAGAAGGTTGGATGCTTAGGGACAAATTCTCTGCCCATGGCAACTCATTAAACAAAGGAAATTTAAAATTGCCTGGAGTATTGTCTGGCCTCCTTCCATTTCTGCAATGATAGTGGCAGGACCACACAAAATTTTTTTTACATGATTTTTGAATTAACTGTAAATATTAAGTCATAGGACATGCTAAGTTGATGCTCAAAATTTATATTCCCTACAAGTGAACAATGGCTATTCATACTACTGAAGAACTGAATCAATCTTAACATTCATGATACAGAGGAAACCAGAAGATAAAAGTAAGTTGTAGCTAAAGGGAAGAATAGCTCACAGATTCTCTTTGGAAGGGAAAGTAGAGGTGTTAGTCTTTTATCCAAAGGCAATAAGAAACATAATTTCATGGGACATTAGTCATCTTGTATTGCAGTGCTCATAATAAGTATCTGCAAAAAAGATAATTTAACAAGGGAGATAACTTCAGTTTACTATGTGTCAATATCTATTGTAGAAGATAAGGTAGATAAAAAAGTTTGTGAAGGACTTAAGGTGTTCCAAATTAAATTAACATACACTATATTTTTTGGCCAATATAGTTCATTTTTTCAATCACTGATTTTATTTTTAAAATAAAATTTAAAAATTTTCAACTAACAAAAATCTATTTTCTCTCTCTCTAACTTCCCCCTTCCTCTACTGGGGAAATAAAAGAAAAACAAAATCTTTTAACAAATATACATAGTCAAGCAAAAAAAGAAATCATACATTAGCCACATCCTTTTGCACACTGAATCCACTACCTCTTTGTCAGGATGCAGGTACCATTCTTCATCATTGGTCCTCTGGAATCACACTTTATATTTTAATACTCATTGACTTCATTGCAAATGTAGCCAGACTTAATTAGCTATTTATGGGCTTGTGAGAGAAAAGACAAAAATGAGAAAGAGGAAAAATTAGAAGATATGGAATATAGTTAAAACAAATTCCCTCTGAGCACAAGCTGCTGACACAAAAAAAATGGGAAATGGATTAAAGAATAGTTCTCAATAGGGATGCTCACTATTTCCTAAATTTTATAAATATTTCCTTCTTGCATTAAACATAGAGGATTTCCCCATTTGGACTTTAACATTATAGTCTTAGGTGAGCTGCATGGAGAAATAGAAATGACACTAAAGAAACCAAAAATAGGAAAGGCAGCTGGCTTAGACCAGGTATTTAATTCAATTCAATAAACATTTATTAAGGGTCTTTCAAGTTCCAGCACTATGCTAAGTGCTAGAGATACAAAGACAAAAAAAGCCCTTGCTCTCAAGAAACATTATTGGCAGGAAATACGTACACAGGCAAATAAATATAAAATACACAACAACACAAAGTAAATTGGGCAGAAGTGGGGAGCACTAAGGACTGGGAGAATTAGAAAGGTTTCTTGTGGAAGTTCATGTCGATTCAATATACATTTATTTAGTACCAGAAACCCAGTCCCTGCCCTCAAGGAATTTATAATCTAATAGGGGAAGACAATACACAAAAGGAAGATGAAAAGTTGGGAGAATTGGGAAGATACCAACTCAGGGGCATGTTGGCACTTAAGATGAAATTTGAAGGGTGCTATGGATTCCAAAAAGGATAAGTGAAAAGAGAGATTATTCCAGGAATCAGGAGTGGGGTATGATGGGGCTGATGGAGCAATGAGATCTCTAAAAGAGGGTCCCTGAACTTCCCTACAAATTTCAGCAGCCTAGATCCCCGGTGTTCATCTGAGGCCTCTGGCCCATCCTTGTATAATCCTTTCAATTGTAGACCCACCCCAGCCCTTCATTCTCTGTTATCCCCAGACCACCCCAGGCTACTTGCCACTCTTTAATCCCATCAAGATCTTTTCACTGGCCCTTTTTCCCTTTCTCTGTACAAAATTATCATTTTCACCCCCATTAAATGCAGACTCTCTAGGAATCTTGCCCACCCAACTAGAGTCATAATAAACTCACTAGTTGGACTGAAAGAAGGCTTGAGTGGCTGAATTCTTTCAAGGCAGACCTGCCTTGTACCCTTACAATTGGGGTTCTTAGCACCCTTAGACCACATCAGGGAGGAGAGGGGAATGACTTGTTTAAAGGCATGGACATAGGAAATTGGACGTCACATGGGGAATATAAACTAGGTCAATTTTCTGGAACAGAGTACAAAGACAATAGTGAGGAAAGTAGACCAAAAGGATGTCAGACAAGAGGATAAATATTGAAGAGAAACACAGTGAAATAGAAGGGAAAAAATGTTAACATATTACCTGTTGCGGTTTCATGATGTGTTGTGGTGGCACCGTCTCGAAGAATTCAGTCAGACCACCTTTAATCCACCTTCAGAAGTGGACTAGGTTCCAAGAGGAACCAGCAGCTTAGTATGACCACACAGGCAAATTTGTAGTGTAATAATGCTGATTACACAATAGAAATTATGAATATTAAAAAAGGCAGGAGGGATTTGTTAAGGGATTAGGTAATGGAGAGGGGTCCCTTCTATGGTTTGGTGATCAAACATCCTGGTTGTGCTGCCCTCTGATTGGCTAGCTATTGTGGTCCTACCTGGTCAAGATGGATAGTTGGGTATTATGGTCCTGTCTTGGGTTAAATGGATGATGTTATTGTGGTTCAGTACAAGAACACATCTATACAAATATGTGAATGGATCTGGGGGCAATGGCTAGCTAAGGGCAGTGGCCGTATCGAATCTCAGGGTCTGTAATGTGGTTATGTTTAAATCAGAACATGCCTGCTTTTCAGTGGGGTCCATAAGGAAATTAGAATATTGGGGCTGGGGGCAGTTGTATTAGGATTCCATCATTACCATTACATTCAAGCAGAGTAATAAATGCTTACTCTGGGATACTGGGTAGAGAGGGCATCAGGAGTGGTGCATACTTAGACAGGGTGGGGCCAGAAAATCATCATGATCATCAAAAAAGTGTTTGTTAAATGCTCATTGATGTCTCTTGCTAGGCTAGGCATGGTACAAGGCAATTCAGACAACACACATACCCTAATTTGAGGACTTTTTCTCAATCATGTCAAGATATTTTGATTTGCCTCAAGTGAAATTCTTGCATGTTTGGAGTAGATTAATTCACTTAATCAATTTTGGAGATTATAATGGGGGGTAGATTTGTTAAAAGGAATGTACCCTGGTACTGGTATGTAATTAATGCACACATGGACACATGTACATATGTATATAGACACACAATGGCTATAAGTGGGAGTGTGGATTGGGAGCAGTGGATGGCTGGATGGAATACTCTTCTCAAGTGTATCTCAATAAGCCCATTGATGTTTCATGGATTGCAAAAGGCTGGGAAACAATGCAGTAAGGGCTTATATTTTAAAACATAATAGTAATGAATACAGAAACATAAACAACAGAGATAAATATAGTGCCTGTATTGATTCCCCTTTGCCTTTACCCTTTCATCACTTATTCCTAGTTTTTCTCTCTTTGATAGAGGAAATTCAGACAATGATGCAAAAGGAATAAAACTTGTCAGATTTTACCATCTTGTATCAAATAGTTTTGCTTCCCTTTAATATCTTAAATACTGAAATGCTTGAAAATGTTTTCATCCTTTACCTTGCAAGTACTGCAGTAATTATTTCAAATGTGTTATTGTCATTGGTGTTGTGGTGGTGATTGACTCTTCATGACTCCATTTTGGGGTTTTCTTGGCAAAGGTACTGGAGTGGCTTGCCATTTCTTTCTCCAGCAAATAGGGTTAAGCAACTTGCTCAGGCTTCCTTAATCTTAGTGCCCTCCCGCTGAGATTATTTCCAATTTGTCATCTATATATCTTATCTGTCCATAGTTGTTTGTATGTTGGCTCCCCTATTAGACTGTGAACTTCTCAAGAGCAGCAACTTTTTTTCTTTTTCTTTGTATCCTCTGCCTAGAATGGTGTCTGGCACATAGCAGGCACTCAATAAATGCTTATTGATTTAACTTATCTGAAATCTGCTTTTATGAAGCTTCTGTCCATTGCTTCTAATTTTGTCCTTTGGACCAAGCAGAACAAGATTAATTCTTTTTTCACAGGATAGCTCTTCATTTTGTCTCCACTAAATCTATTCTACAGGTTCAAGAACTCCAGTTCACTCAACTGGTTTTTGTATGGCATGGTTTCAAATCTCCAAATAATCCTGCTTGTTCTTTCCATGACATGTTCCATATTTTTCCAATGTGTTTCCTAAAACACAGTTCCTAGAATTGAGTACAACACTCCAGAAATGGGACTCAGTATGGAATATAGCAAGTGATTGTAACTTCACTTGTTTTTTTATAATGTTTCTATTATGCTTAAGGTTGAATTAGCTTTATTGACAGCCATTTATCAATACTACTTACTATATATTATTCTGTACTATATGTTTTATTTCCAATTAAACAGGACGATCTCTAAGATCTTGATCAGCTCCAAATTCTATGATGCCATGACTAACCCTAAAGGCAGTGACTGTAAACCTTGTAAATACTGGATTTGGAGTCAGAGAACCTGAATTCTGGTCACTTCTAGGCTACTTGCTACCTGTGTGACCTTGGGTAAGTCACTTAACCTCTCTGGGCCTTAGTTTCTTAATGTATAAAATAAGGGGGTGGAACTAGATGACTTCTAAGAGGATAAGAACAAGCACTTATTAAGGACCAACTATGTGTCAGTTGCTTTAAAAACATATCATTTGATCCTTACAACAACCTTGCAAGGTAGGTACTATTATGACCCCCATTTTACAGTTGAGGAAGCTGAGGTTAAGTAACTTGCCTAGCAAGTGTCTGAGGCTGGATTTGAACTCAGGTTTTCATAACTCTAGGTCCAGCATTCTGTTCACTGCACTACTTTAGCTGTCATATCAAACCCCATTATTCCTCAATAGACATTGCTCTGAAATTCCTTTATCATATCATAAACTATCATTCCATTTCTCCTTATACCTTACACCTCATAAATCTACCTATTCTTTGTCCTCACTGTGACCTCCAATCCCTCCACCCCCCCAGTACTTTTTTCCAGGCTATCATCTCTGCTCTTATTCTTCCCCAGTTTCCACCTATAGTTTAGTTCAACTTTCAAATCCCTTTCACTCCTGTCTCATGTGTTGCCAAGCCCAATTATGAATTATTCCCACCATCTTCCTCCTGTGTCCCCCACTCAAGTACTACTGAAGACAAGTGGAAGAAGTCACATGACCATACTGACTGGGCTCACTACAAATTTATGTTATCTAAGCTTAACTGAGCACTTACTGTAGCACTCATATTTTTACTCCTTTCTAATACATTTTCTATCTCATTCCTCAATGAGACTATTCCAAACTTTCTTTTCTCCTCAAGCCTTCCTCATCATCTCCTGTGACCATATTAGCTAAGGACCTTGGTATGTTGTTTGTCCTTTGTCCCTTAGTGACAGTTCACCCTAAGTTCCTTCTCCCCTTCACTACATCTCAAAACCCCTTGATAGTGTTCCAAATGCCTCCTTTACATCACTTTCTGACAAAGAAGTGGACCTTCTCCAACCAAGGGTAACCCGACAACCATTTTCCCTCTCTCTGTAATCTTTATTCTTGTCCTATTAACTGATTCTTTCCTTGCTGTCTACAAACATAGTCAGGTCTCCCTCATCATTAAAAAATCATTAACTTGACCCTACCATCCTCTCAAGCTATTCTCCCACAGTATTCCTCTGTTTCATAAATAAACTCCTCCAGAAAGCTTTCTATTCTGAAGGTCTTCATTTGCTCTGCTCTCACCCATTTCTCAACCCCTTGCAATCTAGTTTTCAACTTCATTATTCAATTTCAAATAGGTTCTCCAAAGTTACCAAGGATCTCTTATTTGCTAAGTCTTATACACTTTTCTCAATTTTCATCATTCTTGACCTTTGTGGCATCTGATGTTGATGACTCTTTTCTTCTTAGATATTCTCTTCCTTCTGGGTATTCACGAATCTGCTGTCTCTTGGTTCTCTTCCTACTTGCCTGACTAGTCCTTCTCACTCTCCTTGGCTGGACTGTTATTCATATCCAGTCTGCTAATTGTAGGTGTATCCAAAGCTTTACAATGGGCCCTTTCTCTGCTCTCTCATTAAGTGACCTCATCAACTTTCAAGGATTTAATGATCATTTCTATGCAGATGACTTTTGGTTAGGCCCAAGGCTCTTGGACTCCAGTCCTACTTCAACAACTGCCTATTAAGACATTTTGAACATTATGTCCTATTTCAAACTCAACATGTCCAAAACAGAACTTATTAACTTTCCCCCTAAATCAATCTTTGTTTTGGTATTTCTGTGGAGTGTGCCAACATCCTTCAAGTTACTCAGGTTCCAAATCTTGGAGTCATCATTAATTCCTTACTCTTAATGTGCTAAATATCCAATCAGTTGCCAAATCTCATTATTTCTACCACCACAAACATTTCTACCATATGTTCCTTTCTACTAACATGGCTACTGTCATTTTTTAGGCTCTCATCACCTCTCTTCTTTCCCTCTTCCAATATATCTTCCACACAGCTGTCTGTCAAAGTGATTTTTCTTAAGTGCAGATCTTACCCTTGTTACTACCCTACTGGATAAAATTGAATGGCTCTGTATTATCTCGAGGATCAAATTAAAACTCTTTAATTTGGCATTTAAAACTGTCAATGAGACCAGACCAGACCAAATAGGAACTGGACGGCTGAAGCTGAACAAAGCAGACTAGAGACAGGAGAGTCAGGAATCAAACAGAAGTTTAATTTCAAAGTGAGGAAAACGCTTGTCAGAGGCAGTCCACCTTCCTAAGAAGGAGGGCTTATTTTTTGTGGTGGGGTAAGGTTTTTAAGCATGAAAATCACAAAAAGGCAAGACCCAACATGGTAATCCCTAGGTCTTCAGTAAACAGTTCCCACTGCAGGCCCACAAGTGCAGATATTTTCGGGACAATACAGGTGTTCTTGGGTCCTGTAGAAACAGTTTTTCAGTTATTAGTATCATTGAGCCTTGTGATTATCTCAAGTCTTAAGGGTCGCTGAGCCTTTTGACTGGTCAATGGGGTACAGAACCAGAGTTAGTGTGGCAGGAAGGAGTGCAGCACCTGGTTCAGTTCACTTAGCAGTTACAAGCACAGAGACTGTTCATAGCGTTAGCAGATGTGATGCTCACTTTTTGCTGTAGCACATTGGCTGTAGCCCCAGCTCTCAGGCCAGGATCTCCTGGAAAATAGAGAAGCTCCAACAAATCTAAATCATTACACATATCATATAAAATAATAAATCCCACCACAGCATTTGCAAAGGATTGTTGTTATGCCAAGCACAGGGCACAGCACACTTTCTGGGCCTTAGCCCTGGAAAGCAGAGTGTCTCCTGATATCTTGACAACACCTTTCACAGCTTATCTCCAATCAACTTTTTCAGTTTCACAATCCTATCACCCAGCTTCAGGCACTCCAGCTGGCCTGATGGCTCCTCATACACAACCCCACAACAACTTCTCCCTTCCTTTGCCCTATCTTCTAAGCCTCCAATGCATTACTCCTCTTCACCTGTCAAAATACCTGATTTCCTTCAAGACTCAGTTCAAGGTGTACACGTCTTTCCTGATTTTCACACCGGTCCTTTCCCCAACGAAGTTATCCTCCATCCCTTCTGTACACACCTATCACGCACTTGTCCCTCTGCGGAGCTTCCAGGACAGCGGCTGCTTCTCTCATGTCCTCCTATGCCCAGCACCCAGCAAGGTGTCTGGAAGACAGGTATTTACCACGAGCTCGAGGACTGATTACCTCACACGAGGTGTGTGACCACGGAGGGGCTACTTCGCCTCTCTCAGCCTCACTTTCCTCATCTGTGAAATAAAACTGAGGTACCTACCTCACAGGACTGCTGTGAGGCTGACATCAAATCATGTACGTGAAGCATTACACAGACGCCGGCGGCCCCTACACTGACACGCCCGGCGGGGCACCGGCCCCCAGGCTGCCGCTCGTCCGGCTCCCGGGAGGCGCTGGGAGAGAGCGAGGATCGGATGGAGGGCAAACAGCCATCGGCAACAGGGAAGGCCACCCGACAAGGCGTCAGGGATTTTCGGACTGTCTACGCAAGCTGGCGGGGAGGGAGAAATCCAGGTTTTTTATCCCTTTGTGACTGGATCACGTACAGCAAGCCGGGTTGCCTCCCGGGACAGGACACAACGTACGCCTTCCTCAGCTCGACAAGCCCACAACACCCTTTAAGAACCCTCCCACCCGCCCCGGACCACCTGCTTACAACCCGGAAGCAAAAGGCTCTCCTGAAAACCGGAAGTGGAAGGCACCTTTGCCAGCCTAGGCCACGCCCAGAAGGAAGTAAGCGGTCAGACTCGTTTTCCTTGGACTGTCCCTCCACTCCTTTCCTCTTTTTCTTCCCTGACTGCCCTCTGTTCTTTCGGAGGCCTTGTACCACCATCTTCTCACCCTTGCCTTCCCTCCGGAACCTGGCATTAGGTTTGCCTTTGTCCTTGTTATTGCTCGCTTTGCATCGCTCACTTTCTTTGAGGAAAACCTATCTCCTCTACGGGTCCCCGTGAGGGTCACTGTTTGAGTTGGATGAGAAGGCAAAAGGGGCGGGAGCCACACCCACTAACAACCGATTTAGGCGCCAGCCTGGCGCATGCGCAACATGGCACCACAGGAGCGGTCCTCGTTTTGCTCCTCTCTATGGTCGGATCCGGTCTTCCGTAAGGGAAAGGGAAAAAAGGAGAGGGGGGAGGGGGGGCCGGATGGCGCGCCGGTCCCAGGCATCGCCGCGCATGCGTTCTGAGCCTTTTATTTTTTTTGCCTTGTACCAAGCTCCTTAGCCTCATTGGGGTGGAGGAGGAGAGAAGAAACCAGCTTAGCAGCGGCAGCACCGTCGCCACCACCAAATAATGCAGTAAGAACCGCGCCGGGGCTGATGAGATTAAAAGTAGCCCCCCCTCCCCGCGGAACCCACTCCCCCTTCCCCGCGACTAGCCGCGGACCCCCGGGGTATGTGTGCGCGTGTTTGCAAAGCGCTCCCTCTTCAGCTGTCGGATGCACTTGGGGGTGGAGGGGAGGAACCCAGCCCTGCTGGTGGAAGATGGAAGAGGAGCGAGTGAGTGTGTGTGTCTGAAGGGGGGGGGGCACGGGACAGGTTGCATTGTTTGGCTAATCGATAGATTGCGGAGCTGGCATGCGGAGGGATGCTGAAGGGCGGGGGGGGTGGCGGCAGCGGAGACTAATCCTGCAGGGTTTGTGGGATCTGACGGGTGGCTTTGTGTCTCCCCCCTTTCTAGCACATAGTAAAGAACAGCACCAGACCCTCCCACCCCGAGGAGCCTCCTCTGGGTGAAGGGAGGAGAGTCGGTATCATCTTCGGTTTGAAATGAGCGCAAGTAGGGGATGGGGTGGGGGGGGAAGGGAGAATACAACTCGGTGGAAGTGATGTGAAGAAAGACCCGGAGGGAAGTGTCGGCGAGGCCGGGTTGCTGTGAAACCGGACTAGACAAAGCGGTGGCCGGGCTGGGGAGCAGTCCTGGGCAGGCGGGGTGGGATGGGCCCCTTTCGACTTTCGAGCCCCGCATCATCCTCCCTCCGCCATAGGATCTTAATAAAACCCTGAAAACTGGAGAACTGCTGAGTTAAGCCCTCTGTTGCCTTTTCAACTTGCCTTTGTTATTCCTTGATATTTGCAGAATAGGTCTGAGATCAAGAGTGTGATCATACATGATAGTCGTGCTTGGTACGAATTGTGCTTTTTCTTTTCTGAGCTGCTGTGACATGGATGAAATTTTTTTTTCAGTGACATATAGTTTTATAAATATATGTATCTTTCCCCCCAAAATAAAAATTCGAGGGATTAGTAAAATATGATCTTTGTAATTATAACTAGGCCAATGGGCCAGTTGCAGGAACTGAAATGGCAGTTGTTCTGTTAGGCTTTTGAACCCTTAACTGCCTTAAAGAATTTCAAAAATTAATTTTTATTTTTATTTTCTGGGGATTGTAACGATGTGAGCTGCAAAGGCTTTAATCCTTTGGGACTCACCAAGAAATATTTGTGAGTGCCTACCATGTGCAGATGCCACAGGCCATTTCCAATTCAGGTTTCTGCTTAGGCTGGCAGAGACCCTGAACAGGATGCTTAATTGTTCTGTACCTTAATTACTTCATCATTAAAATGGGGCATAGCAGTATGTTCCAGTGACAGCTAAGCAAAATAATTAATAACAGTTTATTGAATAAATTACAGAAAATTGATCATGTGTAACATTTCCAAAGAAGGATCTAAATTTGGTAGGCTGTTATATATAATCCCTGTAAGAATGCGATTGTGCCTCTTTAGCAGCTGTTTGTCCGACCTCAGCTCCTACAGTTTATTTTCTGTTGTTGACTAATCTAAGTGGAATAGATTCTAGGCTAAAAAGTCATGTGTGTGTATTTGTGTAAAAGTAGCTTGTTTAGGGACTTTTAGCAAAAACTCTTACATTTCTTCATTAATAATAAACTCAGTTATACCCTCTTTTGAAGTGGGGAGGTGGCAAATATTTCGTCAGCCTGTTGGAATTGAAGTGGCAGATATAGTAGGTGGCTAAGTTTACACAGTAAATTTATTTTAGAGTTGAGACTGAGAATCCAGGTCTCCTAGCATCACAGTCTTTGGCATTAACCTCAAAACTAAAGCTTATTTACATAAATAAAGGACCAGGATCAAAGTTTTTTGGATTAGTTGTATGTAAAAATCTGAAGCCATAGAACTTTATGTTTGATGCTTTAGTAATTAATTCAGTAGACCTGGCAAAATATAGTTCAGTAAATAAGAAACCATTATTAAACCTAATGTAAACAGTTTTTTTGTGCAAATTTTAATGCTTTTCTATGTGGTAGTTTCATAGGGAGGTAAAAAAATGATTTCTCCAAAGAATATTTAGTGATAAGACACTATTGAAAAGGGTCAGATTTGATCATTGGTTTTAGATTTAGGTTTTTAATTAAAACTGTTTAACTAGATGATCTAAAGTATGGTATTTACTAGGATTCAGTGTGGTAAAATGAGAAAAAATAGATCCTCAGTAATAACACCTTCATTAGTTGTTTGGCTTAATGAGGTCTCAGAGAGATTATAGTGAACAACTGCTATTTAAATTAGTAGTTTGTAGTTGCACAGAAAAGAGGCCATTGATATCACTAATGACAAAATGCTTAGCCATGTAAGGCAGTTTAGATATAGGGCTCAGTTATTTATTAAAACTCTTGTGATAATTGTGAGATCGATTGTAAAATTAAACTGGAACAAGTCCTGTCTCACAGAAGCTAACAGAAGAAACAGTCATTAAAAAATAAATAACTGAATATTTTCTAGAAAATGGGAACAGGATCTAAGATTCTTTTTTTTTCTCAGATTTTGTGTTGAATTAATTATATCAAATGATTTCATATATATGCGTGTCTGTCTTATCTATAGATAATTTGTGAAAATGAACCATTCTTAGTGTCTCTATGGCTGGAAAGGAACTTAGAGGTATTTTAGACCCACCTACTATGCAGTGCAGGTATTCCATCTGCACACTCTTGAGAGATGGTCATTCTACCTCAGTTTGAGTACTTCTAGTGAGAGGGTGTTCACTACTTCTGAGGCATTCCTGTTGAACAGCCCTCATTGTTAGACTATACTGAACCAAATAGTGTTTCTTTAAAATTTTTGTCCATTGGTTTAGTTCCTCTTTGAAGGTATGACACAAAACACGTATTTCTGCTTCCAGATGATAACCCTCCAAATATATTAAGTTTCCTCTTCTCCCTGGATACTTTAGCCGTTCTCACCTTAGCTAGGAAGCATGGTAGTGGAAAGTGCACTGGTTTTGGAGCACAAAGACCTGGGCCCAAATTCTGCCTCTGACATTTACCATGTGACCTTTGTGACCTTTGTCAAGACCCTTGGGTCTAAGTTTCCTTATTTGTAAAATGAAGGGATTAGACTTGATAACTTCTGAGGTTCCTTCTGGCTTTAAATCTGTGATCCTTTTTGATAACCTTTCTCTTGAAAACTCCTAATTTTTAAGTGTCCTTCTTTAAAAAGTGGTACTATAGTTAAAAATAACTTTATTTTTTTAACTTTATTTTTGGTGAGGCAGTTGGGGTTAAATGACTTGCCCAGGGTCACACAGCTAGTGTGTCAAGTGTTTGGTCTGAGGCAGGATTTGAACTCAGGTCCTCCAGACTTCAGGGCCGGTGCTGTATTCACTATGCCACCTAGCTGCCCGAGTCTGTTTTCTTGTCTATAAAATGGGTATAATATACTACCTGCCTCAGAGGACTGAAGATGAAGGTGCCTTATAGAACTTAAGGCTTTATTGAAAATGTGAGTGGTTATTAGCCAAATAAGATGAGATGAGATACATAAGACCTGTTGAGATATTAATATGAATATTATGATTAGCTTATAATACCTTATATTTGTGTAGAGCTTTACAGTTTCCAAGATACTTTGACATCTGTTTACTAATATGATCCTTCTGTGTACAAGATAAATATGGCATATGTTATCTCCATTTCATAGATGAGGAAACTGAGGGCTCAAGCAGTTAAATGACTTGCTCAAAATCACACGGCCAAGAAGTACCAGAGTTCAGATTAGAAACAGATTTTCTGACTTTTCCACTGTTCCTTCTATACTATTATTCCTCCCAAAATGTGGCACAGAGTAGGTCCACAGTGAGCTAAAACTGACATTTTTTCTTCATATGAACTACTGCCAATCCAGATCTCTCATCTTGTACAGTTTCTTTTTGTAAAATAATACATTTTAATTGATTTATTTTTATGTCACCTGGATTCTCCTGTAGTCCTCTTCCCATGAGAACCATCCCTTTACAAGTTTTTTTTAAGAGAAGAAAGAAATCTGCAATATTGCTCAGTTAAAAAAATCTGATGTTGCATGCAGTGTTAACTTCTGTGTCTCTCCCCCTCCCCCCAGCCTCTTTTTACTTTGGCAGCATTTAATTTAGATTGTTTTGTGATTGTTGATGTTTTCATTTTTACTGTATTAGTAATGTATATTGTTTTCTTGGCTTTGCTACTTAGATTTGCATTCATTTTACATCTGCTCTTCTAAATCTTTCCATGCTTCTTGTATACATTGTCTTCATCATTTCATGCAGCATAGTAATATTCCATTATATTCTTGTACTGCCATTTGCCAATTGCCAAATTTATGGGCATCCACTTTGTTTCTAGTTCTTTCCTACCATAAAAAGTGCTGCTGTAAATATTTTGGTATTTTATGTGGAGCGTTTTTGTCATTGACCATCTCAGGGTTCGTTCCTGACATTGGATGTACAAGGTTATTTGTTTTTGTTTTAAACTCAGGTTGCCTGCCTTTGTATTTAGTATTGTGAAATGTCATCTTGATTTAGATTTGAGAGGGGGAAAGTCTCTAGGGCTAGCCACCCTACAGGTAGTTTGAGCTTAGTCCATCATATTTCTTGGTGATATGTTGTATTTTGAGTTATTTCTGTAAAGTTAGCAGATCATGATATATCTGTGATGCTTCACTAACTCTTCTGCTTGGGTCATTGATCTTTGGGGTGGACCAATGTTTGAATTGACTTTACATGATTAATTAAATGTTCAAATCTATGTTTATTTTAAACATTGGTAATTAATGAAGAAGGTCTTAAATTTTGTCAAGTACTTAGGTAGAGTTTAGTTGGGCATTCACCTTATTTCATATTCTAATAGGTACCTTAAATTTCTAGGCTACAGCAGTTTTGCAACATTTGTAGCAGTATCTACTAGAGTAGCTCTTGATTGAGTTCTTTATACAGTTTGTGTCTCTGTTATGGTAGAGGCAAACTGTTATGAATGTGTTCAGCAGTCACTGAAAACTGTCCCTCAGACATAGTAACAAGGTCTTATTGTGGACAGAGCTTGGATTGTTTGGTGCCCTTCCTAATGAAGAACAGTTGAATTCAGTCTATAAACAATAACATAGTCTTTTAAAGATGTTTGCCTGTATTAAAACTGTTCCTTTTCTAAAGTTTTCTCTGTTAAGCATTGTCTTGTGTTAGTAAGATGGACATTTTTGAAAGTTAATAAGTGATGATGTCCCCATGTTAGAACACAGCTATATCTAATTTTGCTCTCCCATACTATCTCAGAGTTATCCTAAGGTACAGGTAAAGTTGCTATTATTATACATAGTATAAAAATACAATATAATGTTTCCTGTTCCAGTGGTGCCTCTACAGTTTTTCCTGTCCAGAGAGCACATCTCACTTCTTTATTCTTTTCCCGTCCTTGCTTTAAGGCCCAGTTTAAGCCATCAATCCCCCCCCAAGTTTTCACTTCACCCCCACGTGAGCTTATTGTTCTGAATTTTCCTACTATTTAGTGCTTAATGAGTGCCTTTGGTACTTAATTACTGTCTTGTATTGCTGTTCAACTTTTGCTCTATGTGATGTGGAAAGAAAGTAAACTGACTAGATAGTAAATTCATTGAAGGTAGGGATGTGTGTTGTATTTCTTTATATTCCTTACAGTGTTTAACATGATGCTATAACATGCTTGAGGAATTATTTTTGAATGAAAACTGAATGAGAAATCAGTGGTGGATATAATCTACATTGGTGGTGTTGGAAGTGTTTTGTGAAACAATAATAAATGAAAGACCTTGAGCAGTGTAGCATAACATTTCTTAGAGTTTATTGTGCTGGCCTTTCCATGCCATGCTCCTAACTGATAATGGACTAAAAAATAATCATTTAGATCTCTTAGGTGTTTTAGAAATTTTTTTTGATGGGCATATGTGGTATTTTGGTAAAACTTTGCAGGTGAAACTGCAAACTGTGATTTGCAGTTATATGTTATGGTGCTTGTGTTTCTTAGGGTTCCTAAGTTCAAAGGAAGCTTTTTTGCTCATTTTTCAGAGATAGCTTTAGTTTGTATACACCTTATTGTCTATCCTTGAATTTTGGTTTCTCAGATTCAAAGGATAGTAGAGAACTGGGTGGAATGTTAGAGGTCTTCAGGTTCAATTCTCATTTTACAGGTAAGGAAACAGAGGGATTAAGTGATTTGCCCAATGTCACATAGCTTGTGTCAGGTGGGATTTTGAACCCAGGTTTTTCTATTTCATCCCTTTGTCTCCAAACCACATTGCCTCTCAGAAAGTCCAAAATCTCCAATATTATGTAAAATCATTTTTATTATTGAGAATTTGGTTGCTTGGAGATACAGAAAGTACTTTAAATGGCCATTTATTCAGTTACTATGGATGTTTTGTGATATTTCCATATAGTACTCCTTCTAGTTCAGTAAGGCTCAATTTTACCTGATCTAAATGACCAGACTTCAGTCAGTTCCCTTGGGAGACTATTTCACTGTTTACTAGAGTTCAAGGAAACCAAATACTGATCCTGCCAGTTGGCCAAATTTCCTTTTATTTGTTGTCTTCTCATTCCATTATTTGGTCATGGACAGTCAAAACACAATTGGATTCCTTGGTGTTTGAATTCACAAGAACATTTTTAGGTAGTTGTGGTTTAGCCTGGATATTAGTTAATATATTACCAAATACATGCCACCGTGAGTCTGTATTTTTTCCTTTTAGCAGATCTTTATTTTATAAGGCTTTTAAACTTTTTACGGAAAAAATTTCACATTTTCTGTTCCCAAGGAACAGACTTGAATAAAGCATTCGAGATAGACATTTCTTCTTGAGCAAATTGGATTTTTGGACTTTCAAAGTGATGGTGTATCCAGCTTTAGATAATTATTTATCTAGTAAAGTGATCGAATGGGAAGAAACTGTCTTTATTTTATTACCTCTTTTCTTCTCTTGAGGGGAAGAGTGGGTAAGAATTTTTTTTAATGGTGGGCTAGAGTAGAGATTTTCCCCCCCTTTACTTTTAACATTATAAATGCTGTCTGCTTTCTTTTTTTTTTTGGCTAGGCAGTGGGGTTAAGTGACTTGCCCAGGGCCACACAGCTAGTAAGTGTTATGTGTCTGAAGCCGGATTTAAACTCGGGTCCTCCTGAATGCAGGGCCGGTGCTGTATCCACTGCGCCACCTAGCTGCCCCTGCTGTCTCCTTTCTGCAGATGCAGGACTCTATACTGTAGAGGTCAGTTTTCTTAAAACAGGTGTCACGTTGCCATATATGGTCCTTATTTTAAGTAGACTGATTTGGATTTGAAGGTCAGGTGTTTGGTGTTTGTAAGATCATAGATTTATAGCTGGAAGGGACTTTGGAGGTCATCTAGTCTAACCCCTTCATTACTAAAGTGAGGGACATTAAATAATTTGCCCAAGATCACACAAGTAGTTAGTAATTTGAAATATCAGGATTCAAAGACCCTGATCTTCTGTCTCCAGATCCAGCAGGCTTCCTATTGCATTATGAATCCTTCAGGCTGTGAGTAAGTATATTGGTAGTAACTTTCAAATATTGAGCAAAATTCCTTGGTGGTTTGAATTGCAGTGCTGAAGTAAATCAGCTGATCATGGGATCATAGATTCAGATGTATTAGGGACCTCTGAGGTAATTTGTTGAGAAACTGAGACCCAAAGAAGTTTAGTGATTTGCACAAGGACATACAGTGTCTCAGTCAAGATTTGAACCCAGGGCCTCTGACTGAAAACCCAGCAGCCTTTCCCTGTACCATGTACGACTTTTCTGTTTTCTGACTTTTGTCAGGATTTGGAATAGAGCTCTGAAACTGTTATAGAAACACTTTTGGTGTTACTCATCTGTAATTGAATGATAGCGATGTTATAAGATCACAGTTATTGTTTAGGATAAGGAGATTGGGAACACATCATCTTTGCTGTGCTTGTATATCAAGTTATGTTTTATAATACAGTAGTAGAAGTAGGCTCCTTGAGAATAGATTTTTTCTCTCTCTTCCCTCCTTTTTCCTTCTCTCCCTCTGCCCACCCCCCCATCCCCAATTCTTTGAATGTGTGCCTTGCACCCAGTTAATATTTAATAAAGGTTAAATTGAAATAAATTCGATTCCTGAGAGGAGAAAAGAGCAAAAGAGTGACCGTGGTAAAGTAAGGATCTGTTGGAGTTGTTCAGTTGTGTCTGATTTTTGATGACCTCGTGGACCATACTGTGTCCATGGAGTTTTCTTGGCAAAGATACTGGAGTGGTTTGCCATTTAAGTGTCTCGTCCAGGGGTCACACAGCTACTAAGTGTCTGAGGCTGGATTTGAACTCAGGTCTTCTGACTCCAGGCCTAGCCCTTTATCTATTGAGCCACCAGCTGCCTTACAGTAACACTAGAGGCCTGAAGTTCTGGGTGACTGCAGGTAAAAATCCCAAAGCAGAAATTATTGTAGGGGCCTGGTGTATGTTTGATGTCTTCCAGGATTTGATTAATAGAGCTTGAGCTGGTCACTTGGAGAAAGCTGGGTAAAATTAGGTCTTTTAGGGTTGGGATTATTTTGTACCCCCTCTTTCAGGTCTTCACTTAAATGACTTCTGGTCATTTGCTAAGATTTCAAATTCAGTTGAGCACATATTAATAAGCTCTTGCTATTTGAAAGGCACTGGTCTAAGAAGAGAGAGAAAAAAAATTTCACTTTTCACTGAGTTTATATTCTCTTATTCTGTGTTATTTTTGTCTTTGTGCCCTGTACCTAGTGCAGTGCATGGCGCATAGTATTCACTCATCAAATGCATATTGGTAGAGTGGGAGTGGGGAAGGGAGGGTCACAAGATCATTGGAAAGGCAGAGTTCACGAACAGCTGATGCCAAGTGGTATGGATGAGGGAAGGCTTCTTTGAGGTGGCAGCACCTGAGCTGTCCTTGAAGAAAGACAAGGATTCTTAGGGGAGGGGTAGAGGTGAGGGAGTTCATCTCAGCCAGAGGACTAATTCAGTGAATTACATGGAGGAGAGGGAGATGAGATGTTAATTTTGGGACACCTGGGCTAGAATGTAGACTATGTGAAGGGGGAGGGATAGGAAATTATGTTGGAAAGATTGTGGTTAGGATAACCATGGAAGGTTTTTGAGTATGAGAGTGAGTTGGACCCAGTAATTTTGGAAGCTGTGGAGAAAAGAGGAGGGTCTGGAAGCAGGAAGATGGAGGGAAGAGGTGAGGGCTGAAGGAAGGTGGTGATGGCAAAGTGAGTAGAGAGAAGGGGATAGATTGGAAATAAGTGGAGGTAGAATGGATAGGTTGCAAGCTATGCCACTTACTAGCTATGCGACATTGGGCTAATCACCCAACCACTGTGAGATTCAATTCTTCATCTTTTAGAAGAGGGAATTGGATTAGCTGACATCAAAGGCATCTTCTAGCTCTGTATCCTACAATACTATCACATGACAACTGATTATTTCTTGGGATAAGGGAGAAAGAAACTGAGGATAGTAGTTAGGTTATGAACCTGGGTGACTGGGAAGGTGGTAGTGCTCTGAATAGAAATAAGGCAGCTTGGAGGAAGAATAGTTTATTGTAGAGGGGAAGCTAATAAACATAAAATTTTCTTATTTGATGTTCTTTTTTGGAAAAAAGCTTAGATTGAAAATAGCTCTGGATAGTGATCATGTTTGAAATATGTAATTTTAATAATTTTCAAATTATCATCAATTCTAGATTATTGATTTATAAAAATCTTCCCCCACCCCCTTTATGTGTGACTAGATCTGGATATGTTGAGAATGTGTTTAAATATTTTATCCTTTGGTTGTTAGTTGTCTAGGGACGAAAAGTAAGATAATAGAATCTCTGAGTTGAAAAGAACCTCTGAAGTCATCAGGTCTGGTCCTTATCCAAAGTGTGAGTCCTATCAGCAACATCTTGAAAAGTGGTGAGTTTATTTTTGAGGTAAGATCTTCAGTGATAGGGAACTTGCTAATTCTAGGCCATTTAAATTTTTTCCTTTTTTCTTTCAATATTATTTTATGGAACCACTCCTTGTAGAGTAGTAATAATTATACAGCATAGTATACACTAATTATTGTTGCTTTTATTTGTGTGTGTATGTGTTTTTGGGAAGCTTTCTCTTGTATTAAAATTTGTCTTCCTATAACTTGGCCTTACTGAGCCTAGTTTTGCCCTCCGTGACCAAACAGAACAGGTTCAGTTCCCCTTCTACATGGTAATCATTTCAGATATTTGAAGACAGCTGTTGTAAACGTGCTCCTTCTCCCCACCCCAGCCTTCTCCAAGCTGACCAACTTTATTTCTTTTAACCGATCTTCTGAGTAGTATGGTAGTAAGTAGTCAGTCCCCTTACCCTCCTAACTCCCTCTAATTTGTTGTTAGTCTCCTAGGATGTAGCACCCAGATCTAGACAAACCCCTGCAGATGCTCTGACCGGGAATAGTGCAGTAAAACTGGGGCTGTCACTTGCTTTGTTGTGAGTGCTGTCTCTCTTCATGCTGCTTCACATCACATAAACTTTTTTGATTTTCTTGGCAAGTCGTATCATTGAGCTGTCAGTCTGCTGGGTAAAGAGGGCAGATTTAATTCCCCTCCCTCCCCACACCCTGTAAAGTAATCCCTGAAAGTTAGTGGCAAGTAGAGGAGGTATTATTATGCCAGTGAGGTACTGAGACAAATCTGCCTAGGAGTTCTCTGAATTTAAATGGCATCTGGCCATTAGCTGAGTGAGAATTGGCCATGCCCCGGAAGTCTTTAAAAAGCTAAGCCTGCCGAGGCAGAGGAGTTGGATGGTTTGAGAGCTGGAGAGTTAGAGGCACAGTTGAGACACCAAGGAGGGAGCAGGCACACGTTTCTCTGTGGAGAGAGACTCAGCCTGAAGCAGCTTCCAGGAGTGTGACCTCTGGCACCAGGACTGAGCAAACCCTATTCAAGGGAGAATTGGCCTGACCTGCAGAGAGGAGCAGACTCAGGGTAGGGTAGCTAAGGGGAATTTCAGAGGTGTGAGTTGTCTTGGCTCTGTGTGTTCTCTGTATGTGTCTCACTACAATTCTAAGTGTTTATGCCTATTCTTCCCACTTGCACTTTGGATATTTGTGAAGGGTAGACCCCAGGTTTATGGGAGGAATGTTTGCTAACAAGTGCTGTGTGCCTTCTTAGTAATGCTTTTGATTCAGGCTAATTGTAGCTACTGTCTATTAAGGTAAACTCACTTGTCAAGAGCTCTCAAGTTGGAGTTTTAAGTGTGGACTCACACCTGCTGAAGGCAGGGTGGAGATACCCCCTACCCCCACAATCCTTTCAGTTGTAGTAGTGGGGAAGGATGCCACAGGGATTGATAACAAGAGGATTTAGGTAACTGTTGGAGGGGCTGTGGGAAAATAGCTGAAAGAAGCCTCTGAATTCTGTTTCACTTCTGCATTTTAACAGTTGTGTGGAAACTGAAGTCCTAAGAGTCAGGATTCAAACTCATGACTTTGAGTAGAGCTAGTGCTTTTCCCACTATGGTACATTGAAATTCCTAACGGTCTAGTAACTTGATCAGAAGAGTTAAATAAGATTAGTCTGGCTTGCCTTTTTTTTTTCTGCCTTAATTAACCCCTGATTACTTGTAGTCTTTCCTTTCTAAGTGCTCACAAACCCCATCCCTTTAAGAATCTGTTCTTGAATTTTTCCGGTAATAGCTGTCATATGTCATGTCCAAACTCTGAGGCATCTATCTCCTTCTTTTTGATAATTAGGACACTGTTTGTTCCTCCTCAGACCTAGGATGCTGCTTCTTTTTGGCATGGTTATTTAGTAGGCACCAACAACATTTTAGCAGTGACTTCCAGGTTCTCTCAGTGCCTATGGGGGTTTAGTTATTCCAGCCCAGGTGATTTGAACTCGGGAAGATTTACCTTTTTAAAAAGTCGTTAAAACAACATGTCTTAGTAACAAGCCTTCGTGTTTGTTTTTAATCAAAGCATCAACCTCAGTCTAGGAACAAATATTTCAGGAGTTGTGGTTTCCCTGTCTTCAGCATCTATAATGGGAAAAGTTTTGCATTGCTGGATGGAGTTCAAAAGCCTCTCTGGGTTTTCTTATAGGGTTCTTATAATGCCTCTTTTCTGATGGCAAGGAATGAAAGCTTAGTAATTCAAAGAATAGTAAAGCTAGCTGTGTTTGTACTGTGGTATAAGAAAAAGAGTTTTGTTCTTGGACTCAGGAGACTTGGGTTTGAATCCTGATCCTGAAATTTTTAGGCTTTGCCAGTTTGGGAAAGTTATATACCTCTGAGCCTCAGTTTCCTCATGTGTTGAAAAAAATCTGGATAATACTAGCATTACTTACCTTATGTGGCAGTTCTAAGGAAAGCAATTTGTAAACCTTAAAAAGTCCTATATGAATGTGAATTCTTCTCAGGAATCACAAATCTAACAGAAAAAACACTGGGTTTGGAGTCAGAGGACCTGCATTTACCTCCTGCCTCTGTTACTATTTCTCTAATTATTAGTAAGTTAAAACATTTTTTAATATGGTGCTTTAGTAGCTTGTTTTTCTTCCTTTGAAAATGTCAATTTGACAGTGACTCCTATTTTTTATAAATTTGAGTCAGTTCCCATATATCTTAGAAATCAGATCTTTATCAGAGAAACTTGATGCAAAAATTTATTCCCAGTTACCTGTTTACCACCTAATTTTGGCTGTGCTAGTTTTGTTTTTTTTAAATCTTTAAAATTTTATATAATCAATTTTGTCTATTTTATGTTCTATGATCCTGTCTTTTGCATTAATTGTTTAATAGTTTAATTGTTATCATTTGAACTTTATTAGGCTAAATGTGAAAAAGGGGAAAAAATATAAGAGTTTGAGATGGCATTTCAGTAGTGAAGAAAACACCCCTATTGGACAAATGTGAGTCATTATTTGAATGTTATTGAGGTAGCAACAAATCTGTGGATTTTTTATTGGGATACTATTTCTAGAAAAGTCTACTTAGTAATCTGAGTTTTAAACTATTTCCTTATGTTATAAAACTTATTATACAGTAAAGGCTCTGATCTGGGTCACCCTCTGGAATTTTGTCAGAATGTAAGCCTAAATGTAGTTTTACTAACAACAGTTTCATGTTGTAATTGGTCTATAGCAACATAGTAGATTTTTCTTTAGTAACACTGTTGAGGAATTAAAAGGGTATTTGCTTCTGATTTTTTAAAATTAATTTATCTTAATTTATCAACAATCGCTTCTATAAGCTTTTGAGTTTTAAATTTTTCTCCCCCCCCCTTCTCCTTTCCCAAGATGGTGCGCAATACATATACATTCCTATTAAACATATTTTCACATTAGTGATGTTGTAAGGAAGAATTAGAACAAGTAGGAGGAACCACAAGAAAGAGAAAACAAAACAAAACAGAAGAAAAAAAATAGCAAATAGTATACTTCGATCTGCATTCAAACTCCATAGTTCCTTCTTTGGATGTGGGTGGCATTTTCCATCATGAGACCTTTGGAGATGTCTTAGTCTATCAACTTTAGTCATCTCACAACATTTGCCTCTAATTTTTGAAGGGGGCATTGTGAGTCAAGTAGAAATACATGCAACTATGTTTTTTAGGTCTTTGTTCAGATCTTAATTCATCTAAGGACCTTCATTTCTCTCTTCCATTTTGGCTCATATTACCTTAGAAAGATAGAAGTTAAATATAATATAGTAAGCTGATTGAAACAAATGAACCTCTAATTCCTGCTTTTCCCTTTCTTTTTATCTCTAATTCCTCCTTTGACTCCATATAAAAATGATTTATCTTTAGTAAGGACAGCTGTGACTGGAGGGTCTCAGATACATATCTGACTCTTTACAGTATCTGTCATTTCTTTGTGGCTTCACTGAGTCTTGCCTGTGGAAGGAATAAAGGACAATACACATGGAGAGTGTTGAGTGAGCAGCTAAGTAGCCTAGCAAGTAGGAGCTTGCATTTTGACATTGGGCCACACCCAAGGCAAAATCCTGGCCAAAGATGTCCTTAGCTGTTCCTAGATTCTTATCTATCTATCTATCTGTCTGTCTGTCTATCTATCTATCTATCTATCTATCTGTGTATGTATATATCTCAAAATAAGATTCTTTACACACACACACACACACACACACACACACACACACACACAAACACACAAACACCCACCAGCTAGATGGTGCAGTGTTTAGCATGCTGGGCCTAAAGTCAGGAAGATTCATCTTACTGAGTTCAAATCTGGCCTCTGACACTTACTAGATGTGTGAACCTGGGCAAGTCACTTAATCCTGTTTGCCTCTCTTCATCTGCAAAATGATCTGGAGAAGGGTATGGCAAACTATTCCAGGATCTTTTCCAAGAAAACCCCAAATGGGATCACAAAGAGTCAGATATGACTGAAATGACTGAACAACAAAGCTTTATACTAGAGAGAGCTACTCTGAGCTTTTCATCATTCTGCTCTTCAAAATCTAGACCAGAGTTTCTTAGTCTGGGGTCCCTGAACTTGTTTTAAAAAAATATTTTGGTAACTTCTTTCTACATAGAAATATAAAAAAAAACAGTTATAATTGGTTTGCTTTGTAATCCTGTGGGTTTTTTTTTGGCATTTAAAAACATTGTGAGAAAGAGGTCCATAGGTGTCACCAGACTGCCTTAAGGGTCCAGGACATTTAAGAAAAAAAAAGGTAAGCAACCCCTAATCCAGAGTTATGTTTGTGCTTATTTTAAGTTTATGAAATGAAAATCAAAATTTAAACACTTATTTCTTTGCAGAGATTGAGGTACCCCCCCACCCCCTGAAAATGAGCAATAACTTACAGTGTTCTTATTTCTCTTAAGTCTTTGTGCACCTTCTGTCCTTGCATTAAGAACTCATTTTGAGAGGGTTTTTTTCCCCTCAATGGGTGTAACCATTAGCTCCCTGGGGATTTGTTGGATGGCCATGTCAGCT
Organism: Phascolarctos cinereus; assembly: GCF_003287225.1. Lineage (NCBI taxonomy): Eukaryota > Metazoa > Chordata > Mammalia > Diprotodontia > Phascolarctidae > Phascolarctos > Phascolarctos cinereus. Next base: position 142,984,487 of record NW_027556098.1, read on the forward strand.
GTCATGCTATCATATGACCTTATTCTCTCTCTGTTTCTATTTACCTAGGTCTAGGGAGTTGTGTGTTCTGGAAACCTTTTAGAAAATCTCTCATGGTTGCCCTTTATTCCTTTTGTTTAGCTTCTTAGTCTGACATTATAAGGAGCCAACTCTTAATTTAGGATAGAAACAGATTTTGAAGTCGGTAGTGTTTTTGTTTTTATTTTTTTCTGCTACATGTAAAAACAATTTTTAATACTCATTTAAAAAATTTTTTGAGTTCCAAATTCTCTCCCTTCCTCCCCCCCCTTGAGAAGGAAAGCAATTTGTTATAGATTATACGTGTGCAGTCATGCAAAACATAGTTCCATAGTAGTCATGTTGCAAAAGAAAACAGACAAAAAAACTCAAGAAAAATAAAGTTTAAAAAAAATATGCTTTAACCTGTATTCACACTTCATTTGTTCTTTCTCTGGAGGTGGATAGCATTTTTCATCATAAGTCCTTTGAAATTGTCCTTGGGTCAGTGTTTTTTTTTTTTTTTTTGCTTCCACCCTTGTGTGTGTGTGTGTGTGTGTGTGTGTGTGTGTGTGTGTGTGTGTGTGTATAAGTATAAATATACCTGAATTGGCCATATTTCTCTATCTTTACTGGCTCTATCTGCCTCCCTGTCAGGAGGTGGGTAACATAAGACCTATGGAAGCATTGTTGGGCATTTAAAAATAGCATCTTTACAAGGTGTCTGAAGCAGGGGAAAGAAAGGGTTAGCCATCCTAAACTTCAAGCCTAGGCAAGCGTTAAGCAAATTCCTAAATCAAATAATTTTTTTCAGATTTAGTGGTTTTGTTTTGGGTTTTTTTGGTCATTTTTTAAAGCCCAGTTCAGGATCTTCGTTTCCCACTAAGCCTCCATCGATTGCTGCCACCACCTTCCAGTTTTTCCCTCCTCAACTTGCATATCACTTTGTTTGCTTTTGTGGACTTTCTCATTCATGATTTTATTTTGTATTCCTCTACCAGACTGTAATCTGCTCCCTAAAGCTGCAGGGGCCCCTAGAGGTCATCTAAGCCACTCCTTCATTTTATAGATGAACGGCTAAGATTGAGAGAGGTTAAGTGGCTTGCCTATAGTCACACAGCTTATACAGGGCAGAGCCAGGATTTTAACTGAGCTCTTCTAACTTCAGATCTAATACTCTTTCCATAGCAGTGAGCTAGCAGTGATAGTGTCTTATGTAGTAATAATAGCTTACGTCTATGTAATGCTTTAAAGTTTACATCTATGTAGTGCTTTAAAGTTTACAAAGCATTTTACATATATTAATCTCATTTGAGTTTCATAACAGTTAGGTGAGCTGGGAATTAACAACTGTTATTGCTTCTGATTAGTTGAGGCAATCTCTCTGAGTGTCATGTGATCATAGATTTAGAGTGAGGGGAGGCAATCTAGTCCAATTAAGTGGCTTCAAGGTCTCCTGATGGCTCAGTGGCAGAGCTAGCTTTGAACTTAGTTTGCTGGCCTCAGATTCAGGGCTTTTTTTTTTAACCTCAGTCAATCATTAATTTATTTTGAATTATCAACAATCACTTTCATAAGCTTTTGAGTTTTAAATTTTTCTCCCTCTCTCTCCCCACCTCCCTTCCCAAGACAGCCCGTAATCTGATATAGGCTATGCATATTCGTTCCTATTAAACATATTTTCACATTGGTAGATTCCATGCTTTTTAAATTACACTAAATATTTGTTGTACTAAATTAAAAAATACTACCGGATCAAGATTTCATTAAATAATAAACACATCATTCTTTAAAGAATATAACAGAACTGAGGCATTTACAAAGGAAATAGAGGCATTGTAATCCCTTCCTCCTGACTGACAAACCCATTCAAACTGTTTCTTCAGAAAGCCTCTATCTTGGCAGATGTTTTAGACTGCAGTATGAGATCCTTGTTCTATCTTTGCTTGCTGAGCTGTCACCTGTATTACTCTCTCCCACATGAGGTGACTGCTGTGCTTGTTAGCCTATATGAAAGATAAAACAATTCAAATGTTGTTATTCTCACATCATCCTCTACCACATTCTAGCAGCCTTCTCTTCCTGGAAAGTCCCTTTCCCCTATAGTCCCTTCATCTAATAGGTCAGTTTTTCCTGGAACTTCTGTTTAAGGAAGGTGAGAGGCTAGGCTAGCCACAATCACTTTATTCTTTCAGGGTCTCGGTGGCTTCTTTTCTCCACTTTATCCTCATACAGATACCTTCTCTCCTCATTCTCCCTGCCTTTTAGCATTCTTTTATGTGTTATCTTCCCCCATTAGAATGTAAGCTCCATCAGGGCAGAAATTGTCTTACTTTTCTTTTTTGCTTGTAGTTTTTGTATCCTTAGTACTTAGCAAAGAGTCTGGCAAAGTTATAAGTACTTAATAAATGCTTGTTTTCTTGCCTTGCCTTTGATCTTTTGGGGGGTATAGGTCTAGTTTTGGTATTGCTGGGTTAGAGTATAAATACAGTTTAATGATTTGGGGGGCAAAATTCCAAATTGCTTTCCAGAATGGCAGGATCAATTCATAGCTTCACCAACAGTGCCATTAGTGTTCTTGGTGAAACCTCAGAGTTGCTTTAATTGTAACCTAGGAGTCATCTTCAACTCTTCACTGCCTTGAATCCTTCATATCCATTCAGTTGTCAAATCCTGTTATTTCTACCTTGGTGACATCTTTCATATATGCCCCCTTCCCTCCTCTGACATTGTCACCGCACTAGAATAGGTCATTGTCACTTCTTGCCAGAACTGTAGCAGTAGTAGCCTTCTGATTGGTCTTCCTGCTTCAAATCTTTACCCACTCCAGTCCATGCTTCGCTCACCTGTCAAAGTGACCTTCCTAAAGCACGTCTGATGATGTCATTTTCCCCTCACCTCAACTCAGTCAACTCTAGTGACTCTCTGTTACTTCTAGGACCAAATAGGAAGTCTTCTGTTGACTTTAAAAGCTCTTCATAACCTTGTTCTTTCTTATCTTTCCAGCCCTCTTCTACCTTATTCCCTTCCATGAATTATTTTTCTAGTAACACTGGCCTCCTTGCTGTTTTCTTGCAAAAGATACTTCATATCCTGACTGCCTGCCTTTTCACTGGCTGGAATGCTATCTGTCTCCTCATCTCTGCCTCCTGGCTTCCCTGACTTCCTTCAAGTTTTAGCTGAAATCTTACCTTCTGTAAAAAGCCTTTTCCAGTCCTTCTTAATCTTAATTCCTTCTTTCTGAGACTGCACCTAATTTATCCTATTTATATCTTGTTTGCACATTGTTTTTGCATGTTGTCTCCCTCATTAGATTGTGAGCTTCTTGAGAGCAGGAACTCTTTTTTGCTTCTGTATCCTCGACACTTAGTACAATGCCTGGCACCTAATAGGCTTTTAATAAACACTAGTTGACTGGTTATTATTTATTAGTGACTTGGAATATTTTTATATGCCTATTGATAGCTTAACTTTCTTCCTCTCAAAACTGTTCACATTCTTTGAAAACTAATCAGTTGGAGAATGGCCTTTATTCTTAATAATTTGCATCAGTTTCATATATATCATGGAAGTGAGACCTTGATAAGAGTATCTTACTGTCATGATACTCTTTCTCTTGTTTGGTCCTGAACTCTTCCTCTAGCTGTAGATCAGGAAGCTAAATTCTTCCTTGTTCCTCTAATTTGTTTATGATGCCACCTTTTGTTTCTATGTCATGTACTCATTTGGAGCTGATGTTGGTATAAAGTGAGAGATGTTGGTCTATGCTTAGTCTCTGCCAGTCTCCTTTCCAGTTTTTCCAGAAGTTTTTGTCAAATAAAGAGTTATTACCTCAATATAAAGTGTCTTCAGGTTTATCAAATTCTGATTGACCTTCCCATTTCTCAACCAGTATAAAATCATTTTCATGAGTGTTACTTTGTAATATAATTTGAGATGTGGTACTACTGTAAGCCCTCTTTTTTCCCTACTTTTTTTTCCTATTTCTCTTGAGATCCTTGTATTTTCTTCCTCGTACCCTTACTTATGGTTTCTCTGCCCAAAGGAATATAAATTTTGATTGCTGAAGCCTCTCAAGATATCTTGGGATTTACAGGCTAGATTTCTTTTAAGGACCATGCCTTACTCCCATATCACTCTGGCTCTCATTGATTGGATCCCAGCCCAAACTTCACTTGGTCATTGTTTGGGCTCTGATGGGTCAAGAGTGAGTGTAAATAGCAATTGTTCCTGTTTTGGCCAAAAACCCTGATGGTCTTCCCCTCCCAGATTGATTTTTTTCTTTTTGACTAGGTAAAAGAGGCCATTCTTTGCCTCATTTCTTACCTATCCTTAATCACTGAATGGGTGTTGCCTCCGTCAAACTGAGACCTGGGAAAGACTTTAGCTTAAAAAAGCCAAGGTCTCCCACTGCATCCTGAGCCATGTCTAGTTGTCTTGATCTATATCTTGCCACTGGACCCAGATGGCGTGGGAGGAGAGAGTGAGGCTGATGACTTTGCACAGCCCTCCCTCACTTAAATACAGTTAACTTGCAAGTCATGACATCACTTTCCTGATCCTCTTTGAGAATGAAGGACAAAGGGAGCAGCTAGGTGGCGCAGTGGATAGAGCACTGGCCCTGACTGAGTTCAAAGCTGGCCTCAGACTAAACACTTGACACTAGCTCTGTGACCCTGGGCAAATCACTTCACCCCAAGTGCCTGAAAAAAAAAAAAGAAAAAAAGGAAAAAAAAGAGAATGAAGGACAAAAACAAACAATTTTCCTCCATGAATTTAATTTTTTTCTAAATCTAAAATAATCCTTTGATAATTTGGTTGTTATGACTTTGAATAAGTAAATCAGTTTAGGTTAGTGTTGTCATTTTTGTTATATTGGCTGAACAACCTAACCATGAGCAACATTTCTCCAATTATTTATGTCTGTTTATATTTCCATAAAAGAAGGTTTTATAGTTGTGTTTATATTATGTATACCTATTGGTAGGTAGACTTTAAGTATTTTATACATTGTGTAGTTATTTTACCCCATCTTATACTTGTGAAGTTGATTTTTTTTTAAGTATCCAAGTGCAAAACTGCATTTATCCCTATTAAATTTTGTCTATTAAATTCAGCCCAGTGTGGGATCTTTTTGGATCCAGATTCTGTCATCTACTATGTTGGCCATCTTTTCCAGTTTGTGTGTACAAATTTTATGAATATATAACTTAGGCATTTATTTTTTCCCCATTTTAAAAGATTTTGAACTTAAACATCAAGTAAAATAAGCATTTTCATATACTTTTTACATGAAACTGCTAATCTGTTATGTATAACTTGCCTTTCTTTTTATATATAAGTTCAATGTTGTGTAATTTTCAAAGTTGTCGTACCTTATGATTCCTTCTGTTCTCGTGTGTGTGTGTGTGTGTGTGTGTGTGTGTGTGTGTGTGTGTATATGTGTATGCACCTTATTCCTAGCTTCTCTGTCTCTACTACTCCCATTTGGAGGGTGAGGAACACCTGTAACAAATATACACAGTCGAGCAAAATCAAGGTCCCATAATGGCCATGTCCAAGAGTGTATATTTTATTCTGCATCTTGAGACCACCACCTGCTCTTTAGTAGGAGATGGGTAGCATGCTTCTTCATCATATTTTGGAATTGTGGTTAGTCATTTCATAGATTAGAGGTCTTGTCTTAGATTAGAGGTCTTGTCTTTGAAAATTGTTTCTTTTTATAGTCTTGTTATTGTATAAATCATTTTCCTGGTCTGCTCACTTCGCTATATATCAGTTTGTACTAGTCTTCCCATCTTTCTCTGAAACTGTCCTTTTTGTTGCTTCTTACAGTGTTGTACTATTAATGCCTCAGCCACTTATTAGCTGTGTGACCCTAGGTAAGTCACTTAAATTTTCTTAGCCTTAATTTCCTCTTCTGTCCACTGGGGATATAATAATTCCTCAAGTTATTTTAGTTCTGTGCCTAGTCTGTTGATTCGTTCTTTTCTCTTTCATTGATGAAAGTTTTAAGGGAGAAAACATTTCCCCTAAGGATTGCTCTGGCTGCATTCCAAAAGCTTTTGTTATGTTGTATCATTGTTGTAATTTTTAGGATGGAATTATCCTGTCATTTCTATGATTTCTTTTGTCCACCAGTTCTTTGGGATTAAATTATTTTGTTTATTTAGTGGGGAGAAACTTGGGGCAGGGGAGACCTGTCAGCAAGCTATTACAATGGTCTAGGCATGAGGTGATAAGGGCCTGTACCATGGTAGTAGCAGTGTCAGAGGAAAGGTGAGGGGCATATGTGAGAAATGGTTAAATTGATGGCCTTGGCAGCAGATTGGATATGGGGCATGAGAGATAGTGAGGAATTCAGGATGACTCCTAGGTTGCGAGCCTGAAGGACTGAAAGGATGATGTTGCCCTCTGCAGTAATAGGAGAGATAGAAGGGAGGAGAGTTTAGTTATTTTCTTCACTATACACTAGAAAATGTTGTGCAGTGAGCTTCAGACATCATTCAGAATCCTAATTTTTCAAGGTAAATAGTTGCAAAGCCTCTTGTCCACATCTTCTGCTTACAGAATGCCACTATAAATTAAACTAATATTTATTGATCTGAAGTGTTTAGCCCTGGATATGTTTGTAGACAGTAGAGAAATGGGGCAGAAATTGAATGTTAAAAAGGGGAGTGAGAAACTTAGGTAGAAAGGCATTTTGGAGGGAGAAAGATGCTCCTTTCAATTTTGAATAGATTGAGTCTGAGGTGCTATGGTACATTAATGTAGAAATGTCAGGAGTCATTAGAAATACATGACTGGAGCTCACTGCCAGATATGTAGATCAGGATGAAATCTATATAGAGTTGTTAACTGAACCCATGAGAGTTTGGTATTACCAAGGGATTGTTGAGAAGAGCTTTGGAGTGGATGACCACACTTGGTGTGGGTCAGGTGATGATCCAGGGAAAGGAAAATAGGAAGGGGAGTGGTCAGAATCTAGTAGAAGAACTAGAAAAGGAATGTCATTGAAGACATGGGAGTTGGCTGGTCATCAGTGTCAGATATTACAGAAAGGTTGGGGAATGTGAGGACAGAGAAATCACGTGGAACTTGACATTTGAGTCATTGATGACCTTGAAGAGAGCGTGCTTCAGTAAAGTGAAAGTGACAGGAGCCAGATTTCAAAAGTTGAATGAGTGATGGGGAGGCAACAAGTGTAAAGCACTTTTACTAGAAGTTTAGTAATAAAGAGGAAAAAAGACATAGGACAATAATTTGGGAGAATAGCTCAGTTGAAGAAAGATTTTTTTTAATAGTCTAGGGAGACCCAAAGGTGTTTGTAGGTGGAGGAAAAGGAGTCAGTAGAGAGGGAGACACTGAAGATAACAAGAAGGTTGATTGTTGAAACAAGTTCCTGAAGGAGAGCCTGGGGCATGGGCATGGGCATGGGTATGGGGAGGGTGGCAGGATTAACCTTGGGAGAAAGCAGGGCTGGCTCTTTCTCAGAGACCAAGGGAAAAGAGGGTGAAGACACAGAGAGGTTTTAAGACAGGAATGAGGGCAAGATATTCATGCTTATCTGAATCTTCTCCTTAAAGTAGGACATGACATGGTTTGGGAGTGGGGGGACATGGCATTAAGGTTTGGAAACCTATAAATCTCTTCTTCCCCAAACAGCTGTGTATTAGGAGGTCTATTAAAGATGAATGAAACAGTTGCCTTGCATAGGTGAGGGTCTAGCTGAGGTTGAATAGCATGAATTTGTAGTGGGCCCAGGTAACATGTTATAGCTTCCTGTAGTAGTACTAGAAGAGAATGCAGAGAGTAAACTTGTGCCTTCCTCAGCAACTGTAGCATAGCACTCAATACACTTTAGGTGTAGGCAGGATGGTAGAATGGATCGAATGTTGGATTTAGTTGGGAAGACTTTAGTGCCTTAGCCATTTATTATCTATATTAAGTGTTTTATATGTAAATGTATATGTGTAAGCACAAATTATCTTAAATAATTGTATATATAACTTAACATTTATATGTTCATGTATATATAACACACATTTTATCATGTGTATCTGTCAGTTCTTTAATAAATGTTGAGTTGAATTTGGAGTGATCCAGGGTTAAGAATTACCAGGATAAACAGGAGTAATGAAATGGTAGAACAGGAAATATTAAGGCATTTGGGATGAATAGATTTAGGGGGAGTGGGGCAGTAGGTGAGTAGAAAACAGGTGATTGTGCTTAGAGAGCTGAATGTCAGAATTCTTCATCTTGGTGATGGAACATTTTCAGGTCTAAAGTTTACCACTAGTGCTTACTGTGCAAGGCTGGGATACAGTAAAGATGTTGTAAGTGTTGATTAGAGTTGGTGAACTGAAAGACTAGGCTCTTAGGAAGTTCATATATTGTGTTCATATATTGAAATCATCAGGGACAGTAGTCAAGTTTGAGTTGGAGTCTAAGTTAGATGCCAAAGTTATCAAAGGAGGTGGAAGAATGTTCTGGAGATCAGTGGATGGCAATGTCAGAGTTACAGACAGAGTAGCAGGGTTAGATAGTAGGAATTTCAAAGGGGAGGCTGAGTGGTCTACCAGAGTTCCAGAAGTGGCAGTGAGGCTGGTTTTTCATATAGGTCCTATGAGAAAGGGCATTTATGGAAGTATCTGTTGGAAGTGTTTATGGAAGTATTGAAGAGAGTGGTAAAAATAGTTGTCTTTAGGAGACACAGCATCATCACACAGGGATGGTCACACCTTTGATCTTACCATTAGCCACAAATGTTACATTTCCATGATCAAGAGTTTTGAAATTCTTTAATGTGACTGAACATAAGCTCCTTTCATTCTCACTCTTTTTGTGTCACTTCTCTTAAACCTGTACTTCATCCTCACTGAGATCTCTAGGCCATCACTCCAGCCTTGGTTTCACTTTCCTATCTTCCTAGTCTTGATCTGATAGTTAACCAGCTCCATATTCTTCTGTTTTCTGCTTTTAAGTTTCTTGCCCATTTGTTCTACCACTTGTTCATGCCTTTCAAACCCAAGTCGTATCTTAATTGGGCCCTCTCTACAGCAGAGTGATTATTTTACTCCTTCTGAATTGATTCTCACTTACCTCCATAGCTGTTCCAAACTTTCCTTTCTCTCTTCAAACTTCTTCCATTCTCTTAGCAGAGGACCTCCCTTCATATTTCCCTTAGGGTAAGAGAGACTATTAACTTCCCTTCTGTGCATCTCAATATTTAGCACATCATTCTTCAACTCTTCCTTTATTCTAGTCTCTGACAAGGAAGTATTTTTTTTCTCTATGGTCCAGTGCTCTCCATGTATCCTTGATTCTGTCTTCTCTCATCTCCTTCATCAGATTGTGCTCATAATCTTCTCACCCAACTCCAATCTTCAGTCTTAACTTTTTTATCTCCTTCCTTATGTTCAGCAAACATGCATAGGTTTTCCCCAACCGTAAAAAAACAAACAAAAAACCCCAATAAAACCTCACTTACTCTATCAGTTCTTTAAACCATTGTCCTTTTCTTTCTTCCCTTTCATAGCCACACTTCTAGAAAAGTTCTCTACTCTTGTTGCCTCTACTTTTTCTCCTCATTCATTTTCTCTACTCCTATAGTCTGGTGTTTGATCATCACTCAGATGAAACTCTTCCTTCCAAAGTTACCAGTGATCTCTTAGTTGCCAGATCTGATGACCTTCTTGATCTCATTGCACCATTTGTTGCTCTTGTTCACTCTCTTTTCCCAGATTCTCTGTCCTCTGGGTTTTCATGATATTGCTTTCTCTTGGTTCTTCTCCTTCCTGTAGTCATTATCCTTTGCTCTACTATTATCGGTATTCCAAAAATTGTAAGTATATGACAAGGCTTATTAAGGGATCCTGGCTCTTCTTTCTCTATTCTCTTGAAGACTTTTATCAGTTCCCATTGGTTTAATTCTTATGTCTGGTTACTTCCAGATTTATATATCCAGTGGTAATCTCTCTCCTGAGCTCCAGTTGTATATCTGCAGATGCCTTTTGGATATTTTAGTAAGTATAAGCATCTCAAACTCAACTTGTATAAAAAAGAATTCATTATCTTTCCTCAAAACCGTTTGTCTTCCAAACCTTTCAATTTTTGTCAAAAGCGTTACCATCCTTCTAGTCATCCGGATCCAAAAGCTTGAAGGCATTCTCAGCTCTTATCCAGTCAGTTGCCAAATCTTCCTGATTCTTATCTCTCATTAGTCCCATTCTTTTTACTTACAGAGCTGCCCTCCTAATAAGACCCCATCACCTGTCACCTGTATTATTATAAGTCTTCCTAATTGGTCTTTCTGCCTCTTTTTTTCTGTTCTGTCTTTCACTTTGTTGCCAAACTGATATTCCTAAAATACAGGTCTAATCATGCCACTCCTTTGTTCAGTAAACTTCAGTGCCTTCTCATTCTTTTTTAAAAAAATTTTAATCCTTTATTTATTTATTTATTTATTTATTTATTTTTGGTGGGGCAGTCGGGATTGAGTGACTTGCCTAGGGTCACACAGCTAATGTCAAGTGTCTGAGGCTGGATTTGAATTTAGATCCTCCTGACTCCAGGCCTGGTGCTTTCTCCACTGTGCCACCTAGCTGCCCCAACTTCTCATTTTCTTAAGACCAAATTCAAATTCTCCTCTTTGGCATTTACAGCTCCTTACAACCTGGCTTCAACCTACCTTTCTAGTCTTATTAATCATTACTTCTTTTAACACACATTTTATAGTTCTAGCTTTTTGTTTTACCTTCCACGTGACCATCCAGTTCTTGTCTCTCTCTCTGCCTTTATGCTTATTGTCTCATATCATAGATAGACTTCCTCTGCACCTTTGCTTCTTAGAGTCCTTGGTTTCTTCCCAATCGATTGATATGCCACTTAGAGGAGGCTTTTTCTAATCTTTCCCCGGCTGCCAGTGCCTTTCCTCAGAAATTACTTGGGATTTATTTTGTATATACTTATTTATGTATATGGCTTTCACCTCAGAGAATATAAACTTCCTTGGGGAAAGTATGGTTTCATTTTTGTCTTTGTAACCCCAGCACCTGACACAGTGCCTGGTACAGGGTAGGCACTTGATAAATACTCATTGATTAATTGAGAAAATGATATTCATATAGTGCCAAAAGGTGGGTGAGAAACAGAAATCAACAGAGAACAAAGGAAAGGTTTTAAAAAATACATTTTTATTGCTATCTTTTGTTTTTACGTTGCATCATCTTACCCATTTTCATTCCCATCTTTCTTCCTAGAGAAAAAACTTTTAACAAAGTTTTTTTTTAAAGAAGAGAAGTTCAGCAAAACTGACCATCACATTTTTCAAAAGTCTGATATCATATGCAGTATTTGACACCTGTGGACCTCACCTCCATAATGGACCAGAGGGAGGTGCCTTCTTATATCTCTTCTTTAGGGGTCAAGTTTATTCTTTACACTTTAATAGCATTTAGATTTAATCATTTTATGGGGGTTAGTCTGTCCATTTACATTGTTATAGCCCTTATGTAGATTGTTTTCTTGGCTCTACTTATTTCACTTTGTATCAGTTTTTGTAAGTCTTCCAGTTCTTCTTTGTATTCATCATAACTTGTTTCTTATGGAGCAGTCATAAAACCCAACTTGTTTAGTCATTTCCCAGTCAGTGGGCATCTACTTTGTTTCCAGTTTTTTGCTTCCATAACAGATGCTACTATAAATATTTTGATGTTTATGGAGCCTTTCTTTTTGTTAATTACCTCATGACAAAATAGCTGTGTAAGATGTATGAACATTTTTGTCTCATTTTATTTACATAATTCCAAACTCCTTTCCAGAATGGTTGTACAAGTTCACAGTTTCATCCACAGTGCATTAGTGTGCCCTTCTTTCCATACCTTCTTCCCAGCATTGCAGATGGGAATTTAAAAATAGAATGAATGTTCACGGAGATACTGTGGGAGAGCATGAGGAGAGAAAAATAAGGATTGAGGTGGATTTAGGTAGATAAGGATGAAAGTATAGGGAGAGAGGTACTTAGACAGTGGTACTAAATAGCAGGAACCTGTTAGTCAGTAAATAAATATTTATTAAGCTCCTGTAGTGCCAGGCACTGTGCTAAGTGTTAAGAATACAAACAAAGGCAAAAGATAGTTCTCCTCCTAAGGAGTTTATGGTCTAATAGGGGAGACAACACACAAACAACTAAGTACAAAACAAGCTATATTTAAGTTAAGATGGAGATACTCAGAGGGAAGGCACTAGAATTAAGGGGATTTGGAAAAAGCTTCCTGTAGAAGGTGGGATTTTTATTCATCAGGAAGGTGATGTCATGACTTACAAGTGAATTGGATTTAGGTGAGGGAGGGCTGTGCAAAGTCATTAGCCTCACGTTCTCTTCTGGAGCCATCTGGGCCCAGTGGCAAGATCAAGATGACTAGATGTGGCCTAGGATGCAGTGGGAGAGCTAAGGTCTTTCCCAAGTCTCAATTTCACTGAGGCAACGCCCATTCAGTAATTAAGGCTAGGTGAAAAATGAGGCAAAGAATGGCCTCTTTTACCTAGTCAAAAAACAACCCCACAACTGGGAGGGGACATCAGGGTATCTGGCCAAAATGGAAACAGGTTTACACTTACTCTGAGCCATCAGAGCTCGACTTGAAGGAAACCAGGGAATCTAGTTGTTGGAGATGAGGAGAGAAAGCATTCTGTGTATGGGGGTGGCCAGTGAAAATGCTCAGAGTTGGGGGATATAGCATTTTGTTCAAAGAGCAGCAAGGAGGCCATTGTCATGGATCACAGAATGCATGGGGTGGGATGTAAGGTGTAAGAAGATGGAAAGGCAGGAAAGGGAGGCAAGTTATGAAGGGCTTTGAATTCCAAACTAGCATAGCAGTAAGTGGGAATTTATTAGTTATAGGACAGTGTGAGGATTAATTAGTTCCAATCTTCTCTTTGGTTTGTTGGCTTGGTGGAGTAGTTTTAGATGCATCTACCATCTCTTTGGTTTGATTGAAACTGGGAGGGGACTGGATGTTGTAAGGTTGAATGGAGTGGAAGTTTCCCTAGGTATAGTGGCTCCCTTAGTTTTGGGTTAAAAGGTCCAAGGATAATTGAAGAGAAGGAAGGGAGAAGAGAAGACAGAAACAAAGGAGATGTGAGAGAAGGGTAATAAAAGAAGACACTTCTAGCATATAGGGCACAGTAAAGGGGTGTGTGTGTGTGTGTGTGTGTGTGTGTGTGTGTGTGTGTGTTAATATTGCTTGTACTTTATTCATGGTAATTGGTAGAAACGAGGATGCAAACTGTTGACACTTTTTGTTTCTATAAATCCGTGCTCCCTCGCCCCATGGAAGACTTAGTGTTAGTGTAGACTACATTTCTGGCTTTAGCTGACCTTTCAACCTACTTGAATTCCTCTATGTTGTTTCCAGGGTAGTTCTGGGATGTGGCTGTTGATTAACTGGGGCCGACAATTACTTTGTATTTTTTTGATACTTAAGTGAGAAAGTATTTCAGGTCTTTGCTTCAGGTCTAAGTGCTTCATTTCTGGTTTGACCTTTTGTCATATTTTTCTCCCTTTCCAAAACCTGGGTCATAACCTGTTTAACCCTTGGATGTTTTCTTTTAAATTAAGTACCTTTCATATTCTGGCATTTTCTTTGCTTTGTGTCATATATTCAGTGTGTAGCACAGTGTCCTGTCACATTTATAGGCTTTAATAAATGCTCTTTGGTTGATTTTTCAGTAGTGACCTAAAAGTTTTTTTCAGACAGAATCTTTAGTAGGAAATCCTAATTTAGATCTATATCATGAAAAAAATAAGAGGGGAGGGAAGGTGGTTAGAGTAATAGCTTTGCTAAAGGTATTCAAAGCCTTCTGTTATCTATTTCTAACCTTTCCAACCTTAAGTTCCATACAAGAAGCTTCTGATCCAAATAAAGTGGTCTTACTAATTTTCACTTGAGCACATTGTACTTATTCTCACCTTCCTGCTTTTGATTAGCACTTTCATTATGATTTTTCTTTCTTTAGAATGCTGAATTTAGCTCTAAAGAAATTCTACCAATTATTAAAAGGTAATTTAAGTCCTATTTTTTGAGTGAAGCTTCCATGACTTTTTAGGTCAGTTATCCCTCCTGAATTGTTACTGTCTCATGCCAAGTGGTTGGCCATTGTATTGTCTTATTTGCTGTTTAGCACTTACATAATTTTTCTCACATGTATAAGATTTTGAACTCCTTGAAGACTGAGACCATATATTATTATTTACCTTTGTTTTCTACAGAGTGACTAGCTGAATAGGTTTGGGATTATCAATCACTCGGCAAGTGCTTACTGCTTTCTAGGTATTTTGCTAAACTGAGCACCCTAAGATACAAATGAAACCTTCTTTTCCTCAAGGAGTGTACATTTTAATGGAGAGAGAACATGTGCAAACAACTCTGAAAGACTTAAGTACTATGATCAGCATAATAACCACAATTCCAGAAGCCTAATAGTACAACATGCTACCCACTTGCTGATAAGAGGGGTGTGTGTGTGTGTGTGTGGAGACAGACACTATATTCATCTCTCCTTTGACTGGTTCAGATAATAGTGAAGTTCATGTGTTAGCTGCTCTCTCTACCTCGTTTGTATGGATATCTACTTGTACACTGATTATGAAATAATTTTCCCTAGCCTTCCTCTCTTTCCCAACTAATGCATTCTCCTTTCCTGTTCTCAGGCCTTCTTTCTAATTGGACTTTCTCTTTGACTCCCCTCCTCTATGATAGGTTTTAATGGGGACACATTATCTTCCCATCTTAAAATGTAAGCAGTTTATTGATGTTGACCTTTAAGGTTATTTATTCATATGTTTATTTATCTTTGTCTTGACTCCTATATTTGTGTTTCAGAGTTTCTGTGTGGCTGTGGTCTGTTCATTAGGAATGCTTGGAAAATGTAAAATGAAAGGAATGCTTGGAAGTCTTTTGTTTCATTAAAGATCCATTTTTTCCTCCATAGCGTTATACCTAGTTTTGCTGGATAAGTTCTTTATGGTTGTAAGCCTATGTTTTTTGCCTTCTGGAATGTCATATTCTAAGCCTTCTTCACCTTTGTAATGGTGGTTTCTAAATAGTGTGTGATCATCTGACTGTGGCTTCTTGATACTTGAATTCTTTATGGCTGTATGCAGTATTTTTTTCCCCTTTAACTTGGAATTTCTGGATTTTGTCTATAATTCTGGGAGTTTTCATTTTGGGTTTTCTTTTAGTTGTTGACTGGTAGGTTCTTTTAATTTCTACCTTGTCTTCTGGTTCTAAGCTATGTAAGTAGTTTTTATGATTTCTTGAAATATGATGTCTAGTTTGTTTTTTGGTAATTGCTTTCAGGTAATCCTGTGATTCTTAAATTATCTTTCCTTGATCTTTTTCCAAGTTGCTCTGAGATACCTTACATTGTCTTCTGTTTTTTTCATTCTTTTGACTTTGTTTTATTTTTCTTGTTGTTCCATGAATTCATTAACTTCTATTTTGGTTTAATTTTCAGGGAGTTTGTTTCATGGGAAAATTTCTGTACCTCTTGGTCCAAAGTTGTTAATTTTCTTTTCTTTATCTTTTCTTTTCGGCAAGCAGTTGGGGTTAAGTGACTTGGCCAGAGTCACACAGCTAATAGGTGTTATGTGTCTGAGGTCACATTTGAACTCGAGTCTTCTTGACTCCAGGGCTGGTGCTTTATCTACTCGCCATCTAGCTGCCCCTAAGCTATTACTTTTCCTTCCATTTTTTTCTTCCTTAGCTCTCATTTCTTTCCCCATTTCCCTTCCATTCCTCTCTTCATTTTAGAAATAATTTTTAACTCTTTAAAAAAAAGCAGCCCTTCATCTCTTCCAGGAATTTTAGTTGAACTTTAGCCTAAGCTATGTGTTTTCTTTGAGGCTTTGATTGTAAATATTTTGGAGTCATTCTCTTCTTTTGAATTTGTATCTTGAGTGTCTCTGCCACCATGATAGCTGTTATGGTGGTATTCTTTTTTCATTTACTAACTTTGACAGCTTACTTCCTGCCTTGGACTTTATGATAGGGCTGGACTCTCATTTTCCTAGAGGGAAGGTCTGGGCTCTTGCTACTCCTTTCTTGGAGAATTGAGTATTATGTTATTCTAATAGTTGCTCAGAACGGCAGCTCAGGCTAGGAATCTGGAAGTCTGAAGCAGGGCAAGAACTCATAGTTGTCCCCCTGGTCTGGGGTCTGCAAGTTCCTGATGTGGATTTTGGGCTGAGCAACACACTTATGAGCCACTTGGCCCATTTGGAGTTCCAGTAGACTGTTGATGGACTCACCCACTCACTATTAGTTGTATGGAAAGCTCTTCTGTTTCATAGAGACAGAACTGGGATTTCTACCCTAGTCATGCCATTGCAGGCTTCAGACTGACCTGGAAGCTAGAATTGAGACTACATTTCACTCCTAAGGTCCCAGCCACAGAACTATTGCTTGCTTCTGAATTTGCTTATTGCTTGGCACATGTGCTAGGAGCCTCAACTACTATTTAGCCTGGAGGGCCACCCCAAAGTGGGTGTCTACCTTTAGTATGTGACTTGGAACTGGGAAGTCTGTGACTTTCTGCCAGTTTGTACCCATTCCTGCACCCTACACAAGTTTAGGCCCTTGATGCTAGTACCTGGTACCTCTTCTTGCCTTGGAGCAGAGACTGTACTGTAGCATGCTCCTGACCAGGTCGTCCCCAGTGTCTCCAGACATGGGCTGCAAAAATGAATTTTGATTTTTTTAAAAATTCCTGATTAGGATTCAATCTTGTGTGTTTTCTAGATCTAGTTTTCTTTGGTGGGGGAGCTCACTGTATTTCCTGCTACTCTACCATCTTATGCCTCTTCACTGACTTGCCAGGGTCATATAGCTATTATGTGTTGGAGATTTCTTTAATGATTAGTTTCCTTGTCCATAAAATGAAGAGATTTGGTAAAATTGACTCTAATTTCCTATGTAAGACTAAAAAGTCTCATTCTGTATAAAGTAGGAATTATCCCTACCTAGCTTAAATTTTTTTTTTCAGGAACTTTCAAACATTATGCATTTTTGCTTTTATTTTAATCATAACCAGTTTTGGAAATTGCTTCCTGTAATGTTTTATGTCTAAGTTAACCAATATAGTAGAGATGGTGGTGACTTTGAAGGGAATGAGAAAGAAGCATTCATTGAACTTAGTGATTTGGATGAGCATTAATGCTTAGGAGGCATAAATGCCCTTTTATCCTTTTTTTATTTTAAATTTTTTTTATTAAGTTATTTTGATTTATCAACAATTACTTCCATAAGCTTTTGAGTTTTAAATTTTTCTCCCCCTCCTTTCCTTCCTCCTTCCCTAAGACAGTGCGCAATGTGATATAGGCTATACGTATACATTCCTATTAAACATATTTTCACATTAGTGATGTTGTAAGGAAGAATTAGAACAAACAGGAGGAACCACCAGAAAGAGGAAACAAACAAAACAGAAGAAAAAAATAGCAAATAGTATGCTTTGATCTGCATTCAAACTCCATTGTTCTTTCTTTGGATGTGGATAGCGTTTTCCATCATGAGGCCTTTGGAGATATCTTAGATCCTTGCATTGCTGGGAAGGATTGTCTGTCATCATTAATCATTGCATGACATGGCTGTTACTGTGTACAGTGTTCTCCTGGTGCTGCTCACTTCACTCGACATCGGTCCATAGAAGTCTTTCAAGGTTTTTCTGAAGTCTGCTTGCTCATCATTTCTTACAGCACAATAGTGTTCCATTACATTCATATGCCACAACTTGTTCAACCATTCCCCAATTGATGCGCATCCCCTCAATTTCCAATTCTTTGCTACCACAAAAAGAGCTGCTATGAATATTTTTGTACATGTGGGTTCTTTCCCCATTTTTATGATTTCTTTGGGATACAGCCCTGAAGTGATGCCCTCTTATCTTAAAAGGAAAAAAATAAGGAAAGTGAATCTTTTGTGTATTGTGTCTTGTGAGCCCAGTAATCTATCTCATATTTTTTGTTACTGGCCAATTCTAAGTTTCCCCTGAGTTCTTATGGCGCAAATTGTTTCCTGACAAATATTTACTGAGAGAAAAGTCATGTGGCTCCAATGGAAGAGTTACGGCCACAGATAGCAACACACACACACACACACACACACACACACACACACACACACATGACTAAATTGAATTGGTTAGATAAATACTGACAGGAATCTTCTCATTTTTACTTAGTTGGGCTTTATTTTCCTTGACGCTTGTTTCCTGGCCCTAGTACAGTCTAACCTCTTTTCAGTGTGTCAGAGTTAAAAAGTAGGACAAATTTCTAATAATAAAAGTTTGAAAGCCGGAAGGGAAATGACTGGAAATTCTGTTTCTCTTTTTATTTTTGAAGGGGCATGAAAAGCCTTAGGCTAACTCCTGGCTACTTGTTAACATTGGAGTTTTGAGGACATAATACAGGACTTAAATCCCTTGAATTAGTGGAATTGCTTTGGAGGAGACTTCTTTTAATTTAGGGGTGAATGATGGTTTATGAGAGGAGGGTGGAAAATTATTGAGTGCTTTCTGAGCAAGTGTTAGGTATGAGATGAAAAGGCTCAGATTAGATTTAGAGTATATAATGGCTTCTTCATTGACCTTGCCCACTATAATAGGTGTTAGGATATAATAGCTCTTGGTAGCTGTTAGCCTTCTTTTGGTATACATTATGGAAGAACAGACATTGGCTCTAGAAAATTACCCCCAATATTGAGACTTTACAACTTTGATGGTTTTGTAAATAACTTTCAGAGGGCCTCGTCTCTGAAATGAAGCAGATTTAGGACATCATCACTCTGTCATTTGGAAAAATCAAGAAGCTTTTTTTTGGGGGGGTGGGGAAAGGGGATATTAACTATCATTTTCCAATTCCAGATGAGCGCATATTTCTCTTAGGAGGAAAAGAAAGGCACTTGGTCTAAGATCCTCTGAAGTCTTGGTCTTCAGAGTGGAAATTTTTAGCTATTAAGAATACATGTTTTAAAATATAATACGTATTTTTGATTTTCTTTTCTCTGATGATAATTTTACATCCTACATTTTGATGTTATATTGGTAGGTAATTATTTCTACAGACTAACATCTTTGTTTTCCCCTCTTTGAATAGACTAGACCAGTGGTTTTTTACTCTCTTAAAAATTATTGACTCCTCCCCAAAAGCTTTTGTTATTATTTGGGTTATTTCTATTGATTTTTACTATACTAGAAGGTAAGTAAAATATCTTAATATTATTATGAAAATAATTTTGACCTTATGGAATCCCTGAAAGAGTTTGAGGGATCTTCAGGGATCTACCCTTTGAGAATCACTGGGCTAGACAGCTTAGCCGTTTATTGTGTTACCTAAAATGTGTACAATTGATTTATTCAACAAAAGCCTGCTGTCTGCTAATGTTTGTAGCACCCATTGTATTTGGGATTGTGGCTAGATACAGTTCCCTTGTCTGTAAAATGAAGAATTTGGACTAAATGATTTTTGAGGCTCATTCCTATTTTAAGATTCTATGATTACATGATTTTGAGCATGAATTGAAAGCTGCCTGCTCTCAGGAGGAATGACATACACATAAAGGGCTAACAATAAAAGGCAGAATGTGAATATTGTTAGGTAAGCTATAGAGGCCATAAGTGGTTAATGAATTGGCAGACTAATCTTACTGCTATTCTTTTATTTTATGTTCTTTCTTTCATTTTTTTTTGGTCAGGCTCACTAGACTGCTCTAATCAAGGAAATGCAATAGATAATAAGAGTTCTTGAGTTCATTAAGGCATTTTATAAAGTCTGCCCCATAATGCTTTAATAATAAAACTATTTTGCATTTATATAGCATTATGTAGCAACAGACCTGTAATGTAATCGAGGCAGGTATCTTCTCTGTTTATAGGTGAAGAAACCAAGGTTAAGAAGGCCAAGATTACTTACATAGTTAGGTGATGGAGCTGGGATTTAGAACACAAGTCTCTTGTCCTTTGGCCTCCCCCTCTACTCCCCTTAGAGCAATATTTACCAGTTACTGGGTAATTTTTACTGGTCAGAAATTAAGTTCACAGGTTCAAAATAGGGGAGGTCGCGTCAGATGGAAGAGAACTTGAGATTTTTTAGTAGACTACAAGTTGAATGTCCACCAGCAGCATGATATGGCAGCCAAAAAAGTGAACAAAATTTTAAGAATTAAGAGAGGCATCAGTATACATGACTGCTGCCCTGCTCAGACCATATCTAGTATTGTGTTCAGTTCTAGGGTACACTTTTTAAGGTGGAGAGTGTCTAGAGGAAGGGAGCCAGAGTGGTGATGAGGCTGAGAATCATGCTGCCTAATGACTGGTTGAAGAAAATGGAAATGTTTAGTCTAGAGAAGAAAGAGTTGACTTAGGAGAGTACATGACAGCTAACATCCCTTATGAAAGAGGGATTGCATTCCTTCTTTACCTTCACCTCTTTGAATGCCCAGTTTCCTTCAAAACTCGGCATACATACCACGTCTTACTACTTAAGGCCATTCCTGGTCTCTGTCTTCCTCTTCTCCCACCTGCTAGGTTCTTTCTTTACACATTAGCTTATATTTATTTCGCACATATGTGTGTCTGGCTGGTTGGCTGACTATTTCCTAATGTTTTCTTCAATGTAAGATCCTTCAGGGAAGGAACTGTTTCACTTTTCTTTTGTTTCCTTAACCCCAGCACAATGTCTGGCACATAAGAGATACTTAATAATTGTTTATTGTTTAAATGGTTAGGCTTGTTCTCTTTTGCCCCAGAGGGCGGAATTAGAAGTTATAGAAAGAGGTTGTGAAGAAGAAAATTTAGTGTTTAATACAAGAGATTTTCTAACAATTAGACCTAGTTAGTTGTGGCATGTATTGCTTTGGGAGATAAATAGAGGTTCCTCTCTCATCGGTGGTCTTCAAGCAAAGGGTGGATAATGTTTTGTTGGGTATACTATAAAGAGGATTCTTATTTGGATCTGGGTTACACTATTTAGCTTCTAAGTCCTTTTGAACTCTGAAATTCTGTTTATTATTTACTAGGGGAGCTTGTTACAAAGGAATTTTGTAGTGAATCTTTTCATAATGCATGTAATCATCCCTCCATTTTTCTTTTATTTCCTAAGTTTAGATTTTTAAAAAAAAAATTTTGGACTGGGCTTGTGATATTCATTACTATAGAGCATGCCAGATGAGGAAGTTCCCTCAAACAGAACAGCTCACTACCTACTCTGTTAACTTGTTTGTACTGATGGCGTTAAGTGATTTAAATGACTTCCCCTTAGGAGTTGAACATGATCTTAGATGTTCCTGAATCCAAGGTTGCCCCCTTTTTTATGTATGTGTGTGTGTGTATATATATATATATATATATATGTATATATATATATATATATATGTCAATATCTTATACATATATATTATACACATACACACACATTAGAGATTTCAGAAAGTGTGTGTCGGCGTACATCTGTAGTATGAGTAATGCTCCCTTATTGGAAGGGAGAAGGGCAGGTATTAAGATGCTAGGCTTAATCAAAATTATGGCGGGAAGAATTGAATAGACTGATATTTCTGAAGTAGGAATTGAGTCATTAACTATTAATAACTGAGTAAGGATATAACAGTAGTTATAATTTAGTGTGAAAGATTATTCAGCCAGTTAGCAAGTTAATGAGCTAGCTAGTTTATAAGGAAAATTCAGCTAACCAATTTTGAAGCTTTTCCTCTCTTTCCCACATTCCCTCACTTTTAATGCATAAATGATTGTTTCCTAACCTGTGTTCTGAATTGGAATTACCACATCCCAAACAGCCATAGATTATAGCTACTATACTGTGAGTGTTTGTGAAATATTTTAATGTTTAAAAAAAGTTCCTAATACCCAAAGGTTGGTAACCAGTGCTGTACATACAGTGGTGTCAAACTCAAATAGAAACAGCACCATTAAACTGTACATAAAGATCCCTTTGGGGCGCATATTGAATTAGTTTTAAAGTGTAATATTTGTTTTATTGTATATTTATTTTGTTAAATATTTCCCAATTACATTTTAATCTGACTTGTTCTACACTCAAATGTTTGGCCCCTTGGCCCTACTCCCATAAAGTGTTTCTCCTAATGGCATAATAATTCATCAAGCAAAAGTAGTGCTATTTTAAGTTGTGCATATTGTGATAGGCTTGGGTTGGTAATCCACTAGAGGGATAAGTGACAGAGACCAAATTTCTTCTTACTTTGAGGCTGGGCAGCTTGTACACCAACATTGCAAAGACTGCAATTAGAAGGCAGGTCCCACATGGCAGACTTAAGTTAATGGGGTCAGGCTGGCAAAATGGTGTCAAATATTTCTGTGGGAGGTGCCCCTGTTTCCAGTTCTTTGGTTATTTCAAAGAATGAACTTAAACTAGTGAACTGCTGTACTTGCAATGAGTCAGACTGGTTAAGATTTGAGCTTGAAATTGTGTGCTAAAGGGGGAAAGACTGCTTTCATGCCAACTGCATTTATATGCTATAAAATTCTGAAAATCATATGTTCATTATGGAACTCATTATTTCTCTTCTTTGGGTATCAATGTATATTCTGATAAAAATAATAATTATGCTGTTCAGATCTGGTTGCCGAATGTTAATGTTTCTCACTCCACACATAATTATAACTCACTCTACAATGTGTTTTACTCTGTCCCTGATTTTGATGTTTCATAACATTTATGCCTGCTTAATCTCTACTGATTTTTCCTCTTTTTCTTCTTTTTCAGAATGGACTGCTGAATTATGAAGTATTCTAGAGCCAATAGCATAGTATTGCTGCGCTACTCAATACTTTATCTCCTGCTAGTTATTTAAATTGGACTTTTAATATCCTCCCAGCTGCTCTTGAGACACACATGGTGCATTGTTGCCATTCCCCAGATTGCATCTTTGAAACCAAGGCTTCAGTAACCTTTGTCAAACAAAGAGGCAGCCTCCAGGAAGCCTTCCTAGTGGGGGATTCAGCCTGACTGCCCTCTAGCTTCTCTGGCTTGGGCTGTATTTGAATTCCACCATGGAGTACCGAATGGAGTCTTGCTTGGCACAGGTGTTGCAGAAAGATGTGGGGAAACGACTACAAGTGGGCCAAGAACTAATAGACTATTTCTCAGACAAGCAGAAGTCTGCCGATCTTGAACATGATCAGACCATGTTAGATAAGCTTGTGGATGGACTTGCCACTTCTTGGGTGAACTCTAGTAATTATAAGGTAAGCTTTGCTTAAGAAGACTCTTCTATAGGTGGTTGGGTTAAGTTATTCCATTTCTGCAGTCTTTCCATTAAAAATATTATATGTAAGAAACAGTGTGGTGTTTTTTGATACCGGTAAAGTATTATACCCAGTGATTTGTGACTTTGGGATGTTTGGTACCAGAAGAAATGGATAATTCCCTTTCTTTGGGTTTGTTAAGTAATATAAAATCCTTGTCCAGCATATCTTTTTAAGGAAGCCAAATGAATAGAAAAGAGAAGGTTATATATTGGAAAGTTTATAAGCATTTGCAACCCTAAAGTTGTGTCTTAGGACTCATGAATGTGGGGTCATGGGAGAATATGTGAATGGTCCTTCATGAATGGCAAATAATCTCTGTTGATAGCCTCTGGCGTATGGGATTGGTAATTGGATATTGAGCTTTTCACCTTAAGGTTTCTGGTTAAAAGCCAGCTCAGGTCCCTGGCCAGGAATGGCATTGATTGCCAAGAACTCTTTTGTGACCTATGTGTAATGGACTGGCTGACACATTGTAAGTTCTGGAAAGAAGGATGTCACACGGTATCCTTGGGGACAATGATAGTAGGGCAGGTTCCATAATTGAGCTGTCTGGGAAAGTGAACACTTCTCCATTCGAAATACTGAGCTCCTAATAAGAAAAAAATGAGAGTAATGGAAGTCAAAGCTCTTGTACTTTCTGTTATGATTCTGTCTTATTGGTTCTTGATCATTCATTTGGTTCCTTCAGAATCAATTCTCTGTTCTTTTTTCCCCTCCAAATTCATTGTGCTTCTAAATGTCATATGGAAATTGGATATTTGGATATTATAAATGAACTATCATGTCCACAAACTGATTTGGGCACATTGCGGAAAGCAAAGGCAAACATATCCTGACTTTGACTCTTTGCACTGAATTTGACATATGATTCCTAATTTTATCTCCCTTGGCTTTTGAAATCCAAGTCAGATTTAGATCTTTTAAAGCCTACCTTAGAGGCAGTTAGATGATGCAGTGAGTGATAGAGTACAGGACTCCTGGCCTGATTTCAAATCCAGGCTCTGACATTCACTGAGACCTTGGGCAAATCACTTAACTTCTATTTGCCTTAGTTTCCTCAACTGTAAAATACAGATAATAACAGCACCTATTTCCCAGGATGTTTATGAGGATCAAATGAAATAATATTTATAAAGTACTTAGCATAATACCTGCACATAGAAGGTGGTACCTAGATATTGTTGTTTTAGTTATGGTTATTATTATCCCTATTATTATCCCTTAGACACAGTACTCTGTCTTGTGACATTGTTTTGTATGTGTTGGTCCTTCACATTGAGATTTTGAGGGGAGAGATCAGATCATTCTGCTTGTGATCTTCTATGGTGGTTGACAGATAGCAGGTGCTCAACAAATACTTCTTGGCTAGTTTATTATGGCATCAAAGCTGATTTTTTTTTTAGCTAAGAGTGTTTAATTTTATAAATTTAAAGAAAAAGAAATGGGTTTTTATGAAGTTGGAAAGAATTCTAACATAAATATTTACTCATTCGACATGTTTTTTCAACTGTGGTTTGAAGAGACTGGATTTATTATTTCCAAATAGCTTTTGAAAATGCAAAATTTCCACAACTCTGCTTCTTCTTTTGTTTTTTTCTATTAAGGCCTAAAAGTTAATAGGAGGAAGAGAAAGGGGAAAATAATTCTATTTTATAGGAGGAAGAAAAAAGGGAAAATAATTCTCTTTAAAAAATAGCAATTGTAGCTGTGTTTCATGTTCTTAAAACAGAATGTAGGTAAATGCCAATTTTTCATTGACCACAAATGCTGTTTTATATTGTTGGCAAATTCTTGTTTGTTATTAATTGTATTTTGTATAATTGTCTATGAGAAGACTCCCTCCTACTGAGTGCACACAGCAGGAAGTTTTTTTTTTGTAAACATTATTTTTTTTTCCAGTTACAAGTAAAGATAATTTTCAACATTCATTTTTTTTTACAAGATTTAAGTTTCCAGTTTTTTCTCCTCCCGTCTCCTCTCCCTAGGATGGCAGGCAATCTGATATAGGTTATACATGTGCAATCATGTTAAACGTATTTCCACATTAGTCGTGTAAGAAAAAACAAAACAAAAGGGAAAAGCCACAAAAAACCAAAAAAAGGTGAAAATAGTGTGCTTTGATCTACATTCAGGCTCCATAGTTCTTTCTCTGGATTGGATGGCATTTTTCATCATGAGTCTTTTGGAATTGTCTTGAATCATTGTATTATAGCAGGAAATTAGTGAAAAAATGAATGAGGCTTTGCACAG
Organism: Phascolarctos cinereus; assembly: GCF_003287225.1. Classification (NCBI taxonomy): domain Eukaryota; kingdom Metazoa; phylum Chordata; class Mammalia; order Diprotodontia; family Phascolarctidae; genus Phascolarctos; species Phascolarctos cinereus. The sequence continues at coordinate 143,010,077 of NW_027556098.1, forward strand.
TCACCCATAGGGGAGCAGTGGCATTGATAATCCCACAGGCATTTTTTGGGGGTCGTCGGGGATAGATTGCATTATATAGTATTCTTTCTCTTGTATTCTCTTCTTGAGCTATTCTGCTTAGGCCAATGATATTAAAACTACTTTGCTGCTGGTTAGCTAGGAAAGTTGTGACTTGTCCAGGGTCACAGAGGTAGTAAGTAACTGAGGCAGAATTTGAACCTCTGACTTCTCAGTTTCCTCATCTGTAAAATGAGGTTAATCTAGATAGCCCCAGAATTTACATCCAGCTCTGAATCCATTGGATCATGCTGCCTCCATAGGAAATATATTTTGCCATTATTATTATGAAATCAGATTTTTTTCTGTCATTGCATTGACCAGAGACCTTACATTTCCTTTGCACTGCTGTGGTCATTATGTAAATTGTTCTCTGGATTGTTACTGTCATTCTGCATCAAGAAATTTGGGAAGACAAGTTTCTCTGATTTTTCCATTTTCAGTATGTCTGACACAATTACATTATTTTTAATATTGAATTACATTCATATACTACAAATTGTTCAGCTCTTCCCCGTTGATGGCACCTACTTTGTGTCTGCTCTTTTATTACCACAAAAAGTAGAATATTTTTGTATACATAGGAACTTTTCCTTCATCTTTGAACTCTTTAGTGTATAAGTTCACGTCTAGTATTGTGGAGTCAATGCAAATATGAGATTTAGTGACTTTTTTTTAAGCATAGTGAATTTCATTTTCAAGAGGAGGAAACCAAGTCTAAAGTAGGTGAAAACAATTCCTCAGACATTTGGTGGGCAACTATATGTTTGATGTTGAGCTAGGCATTATGGGGTGCTAAAATAGTACAGGCGTTTCTTGATCTTTAAGAGGCATCTCTTGTAGAAACTCCTTACTCTCAAGTCTTGTGTCTAGGGTGCAGGGTGAAAGAGGGATGTGAGAGGAAAGCACTGAAAGAGATCTCATGCTGATATCTCGTGGCTCTGATTGCATTTCTCTTCACCTTGGTTGGAGAAGGGTCACGCTTGCTTGGAAAAGATAGCGGTTGAAATAGGAGACTACAATGCCTGGACCATGGAGAGAGGCTAAAACTTCCAGGCCTCTAGATTCCTTCTGGGTTGTAACTAGGATCCATGGAAAGAAAAGAATGTTCCACACACAGCAGCTACTCCCTCCCTCCCTCTCTCTTTTTCACTGAACCTCAACTGTCATCAAGTTGGGGCAGCATGGCTCACTGTGTGCAAATAATCAAAATCAAGACTGTTAATCAGTCAGATTTTCATATGTAAGAGTTTAGCCATGCCCCTAGGAGCTAGTGAGGAGGAGACAAAACTGACATACTTTGAACAGCAATTAACAGTATAGCCAGTTAAAAAGGATTTTGTGAAGAAGATAGAATTGAGCTGGCCATGAAGGCAGCTGGGTGAGCAGTTAGGACTTGGATGTAGGAAGACCTAAGTGTGAGTGATACCGCAGACAATTAATGGCTGTGTGACCCTGGCAGGTTACTTAATTCCCTTTGCGTCAGTTTCCTCATCTGCAAAATGGGAATAATATTTACCTTCCAGGGTTGTTGTGAAGATAAAATGAGATTATTTTTGTAAAGTGTTTTGTAAACCTAAAAATGCTATATAAATGCTGTGATGATGATGATGATAGTAATGATGGTGATGATAAAGAAGAGAATGACTTGCTAGGCCTCACAGGGTAAAGGTATTGACAGATCCTAGGGGAGCTTTCTTTCCTTCAGGGAAGTACTGGCAGACTATGTTAGTTAGCAAGAGATTCTTTCATTGTAGACTTCCTAGCGTTAACACTAACTACTGGGCCACACATTTAGGGAGGGAGAATTGGGAGGATGTTAAAATGTTTTCCTATAGGATGTTGAAAAGAAAGAACCTTTCTTGTTTTATATTCTAAAACTTGATTTTCATTGGTGTTTCCTCCTTTGTGACTTTGAGAGGAGAGCTAGAAAAGATGATGGAATTCAGAAGGCACTCAGCCCTTTTTTCTGGGTACTTAAAGTAGTTTCTAGTGCTTTTATAAAGTGAGTTATTAAGGTGGGTAAGGCCCTTCAGAAGTAGTCTGTGCATCCCAACTTTGGAGTGGGTAATTTAATGAAGTTTTCTATGTAGAGGAGTTGTCCTAATATTTCCAGTAAGATGAGCTCTGATACAATGTGTAAGTACTCACAGATCATATCAAAGCAGAGATTTCTGGCTTGTGGAGTAGGTAACAGAAAGCCACAATATCTTCATAAAGCTTTTTTCACCTTGGCAGGAGTGCAGATAACCACAGTGAGATGGTAAAGTTCACAGCTATTACATTGAAATAAGAGGAGAGGGGGGAGTTGATTGTAATGACCAGCATATGTTGCCAAAGGCCTAATGGCAGAGGTAGAGCTTAGTTGAATAATTACTGGTCAAGATTCTATTCATTTCTTTAAATTATTTTATTAAAGTGATTTTTTTATGAAGGATAGAATTTTGGTTTTGCAGATGATAGAGGCTGTCCCATTGCGTACAGGAGGAATCTCTAACCTTTTTGTGAAGGGAAGCTACTATTCATTTCCAGAGTCCTTTAAGTGGCATAGGAGGATTGGGGTGTCTTGTGAGGAAGAGTGTGAGAGAAACCCTGAGAGGGGTGAAGTCAGTGTTGACTGAAGCCTTCAGAGTAGAATGAGAGGGTGGAGGGGCAAGGCGTAGGGGCAACCTACGGAGTTACAACTTTTACTAGGTGATGAAGGTTTCAAAATAGACTGGCAGATCTCAGTTTACTGGTTGGGTTTTGGTTTGGCATTTCTACAAATGAATCTATTAAAAACTATACAAATTTGGTGTAGGTAGAGTACTTAGTTCCTGTTTTTCCTTGCAGAATTTTCTCCATCATAGTGTTTTATATTTGTATCCCTAGTGCGTAGCACAGTGCTTGATACATATCAGCACTTAATTGTTGCTTTTCCATTCATTCATTTTTGTAACCTGTTCTGGTACCTATATAAACAAAGTAAAGAGACGATTTAATAATACAAAAGTATATATAGCCTGCATTTCCAAGTATTATTTTTGAGGGATAGGGAAGGGGAGAGAATGTTGATGTGTTTTTTGCTTTGGAATTAAATAAAAATGACTTATTCTGTGTTTGAAACTTCATTCTAAGGTCATAGGCCAGACACATTGATAATGGCCTATCGGTTTTCGAAAATAAAAAAGGAGAACTTATAAAAACTGAGGAGGAAGTAAAAGAAATTATTTTGACCAATTATATGCTAATGAAACTGATAATTTAAAGGAAATTGATGAATACTTGTAAAAATATAAAATATTATATTAACAAAAGAAAAAATAGACTATTTAATTCAATATTAAAAAAAGAAGAAATTGAGCAAGCCATAAATGAACTCCCAAAGAAAAAAATCTCAGGACCGAAAGGATTTACAAGTGAATTTTTCAGACATTCCAAGAACAATTAGTTCTAATGCTGTATAAATTGTTTTGCAATAATAAGAAGACACCTTTTCAGTCTCTTCCTGTTATACAAATATGGTCTTGATATCTAAATCAGGAGGAGACAAAACAGAGAAAGAAAACTATAGACTACTATACCTAATAAGAATTATTGCACAAATTTTAAGTAAAAACTAGAAAATACTATGATACCACTTTAGAATGATTATACACTATGGCCAAGTTGGGTATCAGGAATGCAGTGTTGGTACAACATAAGGAAGGCTGTAAATAAAATCAGTCATGTTAATAATGTAAATAAAAGCTATATTGTTATATCAACATGCTGGAAAAGGTCTTATCAAAATTGAATACTCATTTCTATTAAAATCTCTAGAAATTACATGAGGATATTTCCTTAGTATAATAAATAGCATTTATCTGAAAGCAAAGGCAAACATTATATTTAATGGAGAAAAGTTAAAGCCATTTCCAATAAGAACAGGGGTAAAGAAAGTATGCCTGTTATCACTGCTGCTATTTAACATAGTGCTAGGAAGGAAGAAAGGGAAGGGAGGGAGGGAGCAAGCATTTATTAAGTGCCTACTTTGTGCCAGACACTTTGCAAATATCATCTCATTTGATCTTCCTAATAACTCTTAAGAAGTAAGTGCTGTTATTATCCCCATTTGACAGTTGAGGAAACTGAGGCAGACAGTGATTAAGTGATTACCCAGGGTCACACAGCTAATAAGTGTCTAATTTGAACTAAAGTCTTTCTGACTCCTGGCCCAGCTTTCTATCTAATATGCTGCCAGCTCCTTTAGCTGCTTCTCTTAGAAATAGTAGTTATAATGATAAGACAAGAAAAATCCATTGTGGGAATTAGTTTAGACAAAGAGAAAACAAAATTATCACTTTTTTTTTGCAGATGATATGGTGGTATACTTAGAGAATCCTAAAGGAAATTAAAAATTAAGTGAAAGAATCAATAGCTAGCAAAGTTTCAGGATAAAAGATCAATCCATATAAATCATCAATATTCTTGTATATAACAGACAAAACTCAACAAGAGAAGCTAGAAAGAAATTCTATTCAAAATAACTATAGAAGCTCTAAAATATTTCGGAGCATATTTGTCAGCATTCCCTCAATGACTTTATAAATCCAATTATAAAAAATTCTTTGCAGAAAAAAAGACAGCCCAGAATAATTGGAGAAACATTAATTGCTTATAGGTAGGTCTAGCTAATATAGTAAAAATGATGATACTACCTAAATCTATTTACTTATTCAGTGCTGCCAAAAGACTTTTATTGAGCTAGAAAAAATAAAAATGTATGTGAATGATCAAAAGGTCAAGAATTTTTAAGCTAATAATAGGGGGAAAAAAGAAGGAAAAAAAGAGATCTGTTAGTATCAAATTTCAAACTGCACTACAAAGCAGTAATCATTAAGACAATTTAATACTGGTTCAGAAAAAGAAAAGTCAGTCAGTGGGGGGGGCAGCTAGGTGGCCCAGTGGATAGAACACTGGCCCTGAAGTCAGGAGGACCTGAGTTCAAATTCGGCCTCAGATCGAACACTTGATACTTACTAGCTGTGTGACCCTGGGCAAGTCACTTAACCCCAATTGCCTTAAAAAAAAAAGTCAGTGGAACATATTGGGTATGAAACATAATAAAAAAACAAAAAACCCAACAACAACATACTATTGTATTGTTTTATGACCATTTTAATAAACCATGACTGGGGGAACAATGAATTATTTGATAAAGAACAAAAACAGCTGGGAAAATTGGACAGCAGAAAGTAGTTTTAGACCAGTGCTTCATAGCTTACACTAAGATAAGCTCTAAATGGAACTATGACCCAAAAGGTCACATCATAAAGAAATTAGAGGATTAAGGAAGAAAATACTTTTCAGATCTATGGATAGTGAAAGAGTTTATGACTGAAGAAGTGGTAAGAGAGCATTAGACAAGATAAAATGGGTAATTTTGGTTATATAAAATTTAAAAGTTTTTGCACAAGCAAATCTAATATAGTAAAAATTAAAAGGGAAAGGTAACTGGGTGGATTCTGTAGATAAGTTTCGAAGGCTGTGTCTTGTTTTTTTTTTTTATTGCTCAGTGGGAAAGGGTAGCAGGATGGACAGATTAATTAAAAAATAATTAAAAAAATTTTTGGCTATTCCCTCCAGACATTTAGATGTCTCCCATCTGAGCCTCTCATTCTGGGAACACTTAAGGCAGCTAGGTGGCGTAATGGATAGAGTGCTGGGCCTGGAGTCAGCAAAAAAAATATCTTCCTTAGTTCAAATTTGGCTTCAGTTACTAACTGTGTGACCCTGGGCAAGTCACTTTACCCTATTTGCCTCAGTTTCCTCATCTGTAAAATGAGCTGGAAAAGGAAATGGCAAATCACTCCAGTATCTTTGCCAAGAAAATCCCAAATGGGCTCCAAAGAGTCCAAAGACACAACTGAAATGACTGAACAACAGCAAGCTCCTATTATACTAGTTTGTGAACCTGTCTATTGAGTTATTTTTTCTCTACATTAGAGAATATGATTTTCTTTTAAGTTTCATATCCGAAGGAGTAAGTTGCTTAGGATAAAAAACAAGTCGTCATTTGTGGTTGTATAGAACATAAAAAGTCCCTTTGGGCAAGCTTGGTTCTAAAAGTCTACATTCTTTTTTTCCCCCTTGTTTTAAATAAAAGTCCTTACTGTGACTACACTTGACTTTATTATACCATTATGGTTGTATTTTAATTTTGGGTAGACTACCTGGTGGAGATTTTGTTTTAAGTTAGGTGCTCAATATATCCTTGATATATTGAGCTTGATGAATATTCCTTTTTAAAGGAGAGCAAGATACTTGATTAACTTTGGAGATCTTATTTAATAAAAACATAAATATTTTACATTCTGTTCAAATGAACTGTTAATATGGCTTCCCAGAGTTTTTTGCTTTTATTTTTTCTTATGTAAAATGCTCTTTTAGCATCCTACTGAATTTAGACTCCTTTTTCACAGACTTCTTATTTTCGATTCCTGTTTTTCATTTCTGTAAGTTTATGGTATACATAAGCCCATTGGCTTTTCCTTTTTTTTTTTTTGGTAGTACTCCCTTTCTCCTTTTCCCCTAACCCCAAGCTGGCAACTTTAAGTGTAAAACATCACGACTCTGTAACCTGAAGGCCATCTCTTCCTATCCTCTAATTTTACTAAGGAGGTCATTGTGGCTCTGTGAAATTAAATGACTTGTCCAAGGTCATACAGGTAGTTAAGTAGCACAGTTGGGATTCAAATCTAGGTTCCCTGTTCGTGATTCAGTGCTTTTTCCCCTCTGTCATGCTGCCTCCTTATATAGGGGATGTAAATCATAAACGTGTATTTTAGCCATGCGACTAAAATCCTGTCATGACAAACTCAACTCTACAAATTCATTTAGACTCAGAATCCTAGAATTTTGGAGCGTGAAAGGACCTGAGATCATCTTGTTTAGTGGTTCTTCACCTGGGGCTTATGGACACAGGACAGATTTCAGGGTGTTTGTGAACTTAGATGAGAACGGAAATGGTATCTTCATTTTCACTAATCTCTGTATAAAATTTACATTTCTTTCTATTATTTATGTAGTTGACCAACATTGTTCTGAAAAGTGGTACATAGACTTTACCAGACTGTCGAAAGGGATCCATTCCACAAGAAAGGCTAGCTGTCCTAGTCCATCCCCTTCCTTCTGTGTCCCAGAGTGGGGAAGTGATTTTCTCCCAAGGATACCCATTTCTTGACCAGCAAAACTGGAACTAGAAATGTTCTTGGAATTTTGTTGTATCCAGTGTAATGGAAAATTGGTCTGAATCTGGAGCAAGAAAATTAACTTGTTATCTAGAAATGCTTGTTATGATATTTATGTTAAGATTTGAATTGCATTCAAAAGTGAGTATGTAGGATTGTGAATGAGGAGGAAGCTATTAAATTGTGTTGAAATTAGGGGAAATATTCTGAGGCAAGAGTGGGATGTCAGATATTTTAAATCTTCATAAGAAGAGCAGAGGAGGTGGGGAAATAAGGAAGAGATAAAGGGGTGGGAGCTAACAGTAGTAGTAAAAGCTAAATATTTATAATACTAATAACATATATCAAGATCCACTTTTTACCTGCCAAATGTCTCAATCAAAATAAGACTTTGGTGGTTGTTGCTTTCTTGGCATATTTCAGTATAGGTAGTTATACTTTTTGCTTTCTGTTCATATGCATGTGAATCTGAATACTTGTTCGTGTGGGCCTTTTTCTGGATACATGAATGAATTTGCTTATGCTCAGAGGCCTCCTACCCAAGGACATTGTGCTTGGTGTTTTCAGGGAGCCATATTTGAAATATTCATTTATGTTCTGAAATCGAACTTGAATGCACCATTGTGTTCAAATAGAGTGTTCTAAGGCAAGGGAGTTGGCCTAGGGATCCTAAGGATGGCTAGATTCCACTTTTTAGTATTTCTGTTTCTTCTTAGCCCTTGGTTACCCCTACTTCAGAGGCACAGGATAATGTTCTATGTTATCCTGACACTAGCACAGTATTTGTCTGCCCAGTCAACCTGGTAAGATATCCGTGTTCAGGATTAGGGGAGAAGGGAGAGTGTGTTTAGCTACTCAAACTTTAGTTAGTTCTCAACAGGACAGACCACAAGGTGAATAAAGCTTGGTATCCAGACTACATATTGAAATTCTTGCAGCTCTTATATTGGATCCTTGGGAATGTGAGTGTCGTACTTTAGATTGGGCACTATAACTTGAGAGGAAGTATCTTACAGATCTCTGGATCTTGATTTGATACTATTTGTTCATGAGATGTCCTCAGTTGTTTAGTCATTCAGCATTCATTGACATCTGCCAGGCAGTGGAGGTAGATATTTAAGTTCTTACGAGGCTTTTAAAAAAGAAAATTTAGCTGCTGTGGCCAAGTGGAAAAGACCACTGGACAGAGAGCTAGAAGATCTGTATTCCCTTCTGGTATCTTTAGTTTGTATGAGTTTGGGGGAGGTCCATTCACTTCTCTCTTAGTCTGTTTCCATATCTTTAAGATAAAGGGATTAGCTTGCATGCTTTTCTAAGGTTCATTTATTTCTTGCTCCCTCTAACTGCTTCAGTGTAAAGTTCTTGTATCTCCTCATCCACTTCACAGGTGAAGAAACAGGTGCCATAAGATGATTGAGCTGTGCATTTAGTTAAGTTGTAGAGTAAATAGAAGTAGAATTGAGATTTGAAGCAAGGGCTCTACTCTGTTACATAACTATTACAGTAGTGAATTGACTCTTTTTGCCCTGTTACCACTGGAACCACCACTTACTTTTAGTAGAGTAAATATTTTCCCTTTATGTATATGATAGAAAAAAGCAGTGGTGGTTTTTTTCCACCTTCTTGAGGAGAGGAAACTATTTTTAGAAAAAGAACCAATGTCTATAGTGATTCTTTCAGTTTCTCTTATTTTCTGGTGAGTGTCCTATTCGTAGTACTTATAGTTTATAAAAGGGGTGCATTTTTTGTACAAACTCTTTAAGTAAAAGCTATTCAGTTGAATGCTAAAGAAAGAGTATTTTTCTCCCTTACCCCTTTCTGAGATCAAACATTCTTTAAAAAGAAGCTAAATTCTATGACTTGATGATTCTCAGTCTTTTAGGTGCAACTGAATTTTGGAAGGACATTTTGGTTCCTGTGGTAAGGAGGAACTCAGAATGGCCTTATGGGGTCCCTTTTCTAACAATTGTGATTTGATAGTATTTGGTGTCTTGTTGATTTATTGTTATTTAATTTGATAGTACTGACTTACCTTCTGTTGTACTTTGTAGGAGCCACAGTTTTCATTGTTGTGGGCACTCTACAGATGCAGGTCACTAATTTTTCTCATCCTGTGCTCTTTTTGCCCATGACTTTCCATAATCTACCAAACAATTTTGAGATTTAAGGTGTTGTAAAGAATAATAATAATTTAAAAGTACTTTAGCTATAGTAAGGTGTGCTAAATAATTAATATTTCTACAATGCTTTAAAGGTTTTGGGGGCTGTTTTTGCCTTTAAGAGTTAAAAAGCACTTTCCTGGCAGCAGCCCTATGTGATAAATTGTTCAGATGTTTATCATATTCATTTTGTAGATAAAGAAACTGAGGCTCAGAGAGAGCCATTCCAGTTTTGAACACTCCTTAGTTCCCAAAGTCTCTTGCTACCACACCACACTGTCTTTTAATTTGAGCCTTTTTCTAGAGTATAGGGGTAGTTATGATCAGCTCACTTATTATAAAGTACATTATAAGCTTCTTCACAGGATTGATTGCTGTTATGATGTTTTAGAAAAGAGCTGTCTTAACAAAAAAAATAGTGATTGCTAACAGGCCTTCTCTAGTCATATGACAATTCAGATGGACTTTCCCCAGTGAGGCTCATTTAGACATAGTGTGGATTGCTACTGTCCTTTCCAAAGGTGAAGAACGTCTGTTAATACTCGGGGCCCTAGTGCCTCTTAGCCTGGACTTCGTTTTATTTTGTTGGCCTTAGTGGCATTTTTGTTTCTTCATGATCAGTTCTCTTAGCTATGCTTTTTAAAAAAATCAAGACTTACCTTTATCTGAGTTTACTGAGACTAAAATTATGTAGGAAGACAAGTTAAGGAAAACATTCATTCAGTAACTTGAAATTCAACAGTTTAGTTTAGTTGTGAAGCACTGACTATGTGGAAGGCATTGTGCCAGGCTCTAATACTATAAAGACAAAAATTAAAAAAAGAAAACCCTGGAGAAACGGCAACTTTGTGGAGTGGAGAAGGGGAGATGGTAACTGGCTTTAAATAGACATATGGGAGGAGACATTAGGCTTGTTCTGCTTGGCACCAGTGAACAGAACAAGGATGGAGTACAGAGAGGGGAAGAGTACATAGGCAGATTTAGGCTGGATGTAGGGGAAACTTATCTGGGTTTGAAGTGATTGGGTTTGTTCTTTCTAGATATCTTTAAGCAAAGTTGGGTGACTATTTGGGGGGTATTATTATAGAAGAAATTTTTTTTTCAGGTGCGTAATTTGGACTAGATGGCCACTGAGGTCTCTTAAACTATGATTTTTGATTCCGTGAAAAATGTGTCCTTTGCCTCAAAAAGCTTGAATAATGCAAGATAATTTTAAGGAGAGAGAACAACTAAGATCAGGAAAGGTCCTCATATTTCTGAGAGGTAGGGGTAAAGAGAAGTGCATTCCAAGAATGGGTGACAGCCTGAGCAAAGGGTCCGGAGGCTGCAGGTGGCATGCCCAGTTTGAGGAACAGCAAATATGCCAGTCAGGCTGGAACATGAGACAATAGCCCATTTGATACATTATAGATACTTTCACTCCTGTGCCCCTGCCCTGTCTGTTTGAAGGAGTCTGCCTCTGCCTTGTAATTTAATCTTGTTAGGCACTGAAGTGTATCAATAGCCTGGTCTCTGGTGTGTGTGATATGTGTGCAGTAGCAGAGGAGATGGCAGCTGGATCAGGGCTGCCTTATATGGGGCTTGTGAGTTCTTTGTAAATTGAAAGGGGAAGGGGAAAAAGTCATCTATTTAAAGACTGGTGACAAAATGGTATTATCATTTGAGCTTTGCTTCAGTTTGTGTGGCATAGTATAAAGAGCCTAGTACTGGGTTCTAGGCTGCTTTAGCCAGTGCTGTGACCTTGGTAAGACCCTTAACCTCTGATAGCTTTGGTTTCCTCATATGGAAAATTAGGATTTTGTTTTGAAGTAAATAATCTCAAGCATGATTCTTTCAAATCTAACATTTTATGATTATATGAAATCTGCCTAGGTAGCAACAGATGATGGTTAATTTAAAAAGGTTTCACTCTCTATACAGACGATTTGTGGCCTATGGAAAAAATTATGGCTAGAATACTTAGAGTCCATGGGAAGGGAGGGAAGTAGAAGGGGGGGTAGAGAATAAGCATTTGTATAGTACCTGCTGTGTACCAGGCACTGTGCTAAGTGCTTATCTCATTTGATCCTTACAATAACCCTGCAAGGTAGGTGCTGTTATTATCCCCTTCTTACAGTTGAGGAAACTGAGGCAAGCAGAGGTTAAGTGATTTGCCCAGGGTCACACAACTAGTAAATATCTGAGGCTGGAATTGAACTGAATTTGAATTTCAGAAAGTTTAAAGTGTCCTAATTATAGGGAGAGCAGCCCATAATTAGATTCCTTTCAGAGCCCTGTCTTAAAATGATACAGATGAGCAGCATACTGATTCATTCAGGAGATCTGTATTCAAATCCTACCTCTGACACTGCCACTAACCTGATGGGAGCGTCACTTTATGCCTGGACAATTGCAATAAGCTTGTGGCTGATCTCCCTGCCTCAAGTCTCTCTGCACTCCAATTCATCCTTTCAAAGTAATCTTCCTAAACACAGGTCTGATCATGTTATCCACCTACTCAGTTATCTCCAGTGGCTCCCTATCACCTACAGAATCAAATATAAAATCCTCTGGGATTCAAAGCCCTTTCAGAGCCTGCCCTCTCTCCCCACCTTTCCAGTATTTTTACACCTTCCAACCCTCCCCCCAACTCCATACCCGTCCTCTGTGGTCCAGCGACACTGCTTCCTGGCTGTTGTCAAACAAGACATCCCATTTCCTGACTCTGGGTATTTTCACTGGCTGCCCCTCCTCTCTCCCCATGCCTGGAATGCTCTCCTTTCTTATTTCTGCATCCTGGCTTTATTGACTTCCTTGAGCTAAAAATTCCAGCTTCTGGAATTTTTCTGGAAATGTCTCAGCTAAAAATCTGGGCTTCTACAAGAAGCCTTTTCTAATTCCCCCTCAATTGTGGTGTCTTCTTTCTGTTAATTATTTCTAATTTATCTTATATAACTTGTTTTTATGTAGTTGTTTAAATGTTATCTCCCCCATTAGACTGTGAGCTTCTTTAAGAGCTGGGACTGATTTTTTGTTTTTGTTTTTCTTTTCTTTGGTTATCTAGCACTTACCAAGGTACTTGGCATAAATCAGGCACTTGATAAATGCTTATGCTGACTGACTTAACTTTGTAGAGCCTTAGTTTCCTCATCTGTAAAATGTAGGAGTTGTAGTTGATGACATCAGAATGACATCAGCTCTAGATATGATGCTATGGTTGTACTGCAGATGGAAAGTTCAGGAAGACAGTAGACTCTTCTGATTGTGCAGATGTTGGTAACATAATACAGAGAAAAGAGATATTCATTTACCAATGCTGAGCAGTCTTTTATCTGTTAACATTTTATGATACAATCGTTCAATCAACAAATATTTATTAATAACAATAGCTACCATTGATAGAGTGCTTTAAGGTACATGTATTATCACATTTGATTTTCCCTAAACAGTCCTGTGTGATAAATGCTGTTATCCCCATTTTACAGATGAAACGGAAGCTGAGAGGTTAAGTGGTCCCCCCCCCCCATCACATAGCTAGTAAGTGTTTGAAGTCAGGATTTGAACAGTTTTGTTAGGGAGCAGAATGTGGTGGTTGACCTAGGGGTGGGTAGGTATTCAAGGCCTTTAGGGCTTAAAGACTTGCCATGTCACCTCTGAAAGGAGCATAATGCCTTGCTAGTCTTTGGCCATATTAGGCAGAAATTTTTAGTGTGGAAGAAATGAGAACTTTGTAGTCCTGTTTTTTTGTGGTATCCTTAGTTTGACATTCTCAGAAATATTACTAAACAGAAGGAAATGTCCCATATATAATTAGTCTTCTATTAAATCTCAACTATATTGCCAGTTCTATGTTAAATGCCTGGGATACAGACACAGAAAAAGGAAATCTGTCCTCAGGGAGCTTACATTCTGTTGAGGGGAAAGATATGTACACATATAAGAAGATGGAAAGTATATCCTGTACCAAGGAGAGAAAAAGTAACTGAGAGTTGGAAGCACTAGCAACCTGAAGGGGTGGTGGGGAAGGGAATCATCGTAGTGGCATTTATATGAGGTAGCAATTGAACTGTGCTTTGGAGGAGAAGCTAGAGAATAGGTGAGGAGGGAGTGTATTCCAGGATTGTGGGACAGTCTGTGCAAGAACATGGACAGATGGAACACATTGCTCGGGTTCAAATTGCAAGAGCACCAATGAAAAGCACAAGGTGGTAGTAAAAAGAGCTTTTTAAAAAAAAGTTATAGAAAAAAGATTAGTTGGAGAGCACATTATTCTATCAGCAGGGAAAGCCTTGGTAGAAACCCTGCAAAAACCCTTTGAAGTAGTGGCAGTGTATATAAGAACTCACCTAGGCTCTGTTTTGTTCAGGGATTTTTAATATGCATGTTTGACAGTCTGGTGAAACTTGTGGGTCCCTGTCAGAATAATATTTTTAAAGGCATAAAAATAAAATACATAGGATTGCAAAAGAAACCAATTATATTGAAATATAGCCATCAAAATATTTTAAAAAATAAGTTCACAGACTCAGGTTATGAACCTGGTCTAAAATGGAAGCTTCAGTCAACCACCTAACATAGTTCTTTTAATTCTGACTGTCTTTTGGTATGCAATTTGCAGGCTCATATAGGTCAGATTGGCAGTTGAAGGGGAAGTTCTCCTCGTCACTACCTGCAGAGCAGGGGTATTATTGCATATAGTTCTGCTAACTATGATACCTTGAGAGAGAGAGGTTCTTTGATCACCCTGTCTTTCCATAAAAAAATCTTCTGTAAATTTCTGTTTCTTACAGGGCATATGTGCCAAAGTATTTGTAGTAGCCCTTATCTTAATAGCAAAAAACAAACCCCAAAAAACAAAAACCTGGAAAGAAAATAGATGCCCATTGATTGAATGTCATTTTGCCATAAGAAACAGTGAATAAGAGGAATTCAGAGAACCAGAGGAAGACTTGTGTTAACTGATGCAGAGCAACAGAGCAGAAGCAGAAGAGCAGTGTACAAAATGACACTACTGAAAAACAGCTAAAGGCTATTCAGTTTCAGTTGGAATTGAAGAAGAGCTGATGAAATACATTTTCCTCTTGGTAGTGAGGCCCAAGACCACAAGTGAAGAATGTTGCATAGGTTGTCAGGCTTAGTTACTATGGTTGTTTTTACTTAACTGTTTCCCTTTGTTGGAAGGGACAGTTCAATTAAGGAGAGCAGAAACTAGACCATCACTTGTTGGGTATGCTTGGATGGGGATTATTTTTGAGTATGGATTGTACTAGATTTGGGGTTGGCGACGATTGCCTATATGCTGTCATTTTCAGACCTCTGGACTAGATGGTTACTGAGGTCCTTTCTAACTCTCTCTTTTTTTAAATTAATTAATTTTTAGTTTTCAACATTCACTTCCATAAGCTTTTGAGTTTTAAATTTTCTCCAACTCCCTCTCCAACACGTCGTGCAGTCTGATATTAGCTCTACATGTACATTCCTGTTAAACATATTTTCTCAAAGTCATGTTGTACAGAAGAATTAGAACCAATAGGAGGAACCACAAGAAAAAAGAAACAAAACAAAACAGAAGAAGAAAAAAAAAGAGCAAATAGTATGCTTACATCTGCATTCAGACTCCAAAGTTCTTTCTCTGGATGTGGATAGCATTGTCCGTCGTGAGACTTTTGGAGATGCCTTAGATCCTTGCATTGCTGACTTTCTAACTCTTATGTTATGTTGCTGAGTTCTCGGTGGCATAAGTTGTGTGTTTTATTCTTTCTTTTCTTCCTTCTCAACCTGTCTTCTAGCTGGTTTGACTGTAGCTAAAACCAAGAGTCATGGGATTAGGGCATTATAGATTTTGAGCTGGATTGGACCTCGAAGGCCATGAGGCCAAATCCATTTTAAAGATGAAGAAACAGAAACCAAGAGAAATATTTAATTATGAAAAGTCAACCTTGGAGAGAAGCATAGAGAAATTAAATGACTTGCCCAGGGTCACACAGCTAGTAAGTATCTTAGATCTTAGGGTTGGAACTGAAGTCTATGGATCGCAAAATCTAGTATACTTTCCACTGCTTGACATGAATTCCTGTTACCATAGTTATATTTGGGTGTTCTTCCCCCTCTGCTTTTTTTTTTTGAGAAGCCTCTGTGTAGTAGTGCGTTGAAATCATAGACATCAACAGAGAGATGAAATTAGCCCTAATTGCAATTAGCATGAACTTAGAAAACCCCAGAGAATTAGCAAGGAAACTGATGAGGTAATATATAACTTCAGTAAATAGAAGGATAAAAAATAAATCCATAAAAATCATCAGCATTTCTATATAGCAATAACAAATAGGAGGAGGAAATAAAAGTGATAGTAATTAAAAAATAAATACAAATACGTAAACTATTTGGAAGTCAGTCTATTAAAAGACCCTCAAGATATATTTATCTACAGTTATATAACCTTCCTTGTAGAATTAAAATTAGACTTAAATAATTGGAAGGAAGTTTGCTTCCCAAAATAATAATAGTATTCCCAAAATAATAATCATTAGTCTATAGATTTATTACTATATCAATGAGACTATCAAGGGGCTAATTTATAGAGTGAGACAAAATAATTACATTTCATTCATTTGGAGGAATAAAAGATTTTGAATCATAAGGGAAATAATGGAGAAAAACAAGTAGGAATGAAGAAAAGATAGCATTGTCAGCATTTTCTAACCTCAGACCACATAATAAAATAGTAATAGGTATAAACTATTTGGTATTGGTTTAAAAAAAGTCAACAAGCAAATAAATATCTACTATGTGTCAAACACCATGCTAAGCACTGAGAATACAAAGACAGGCAGAAATAACCCCTACCCTCAAAGAGCTCATAATCCAATGGGGGGAGACATCATGCAAACAACTGTGTACGAGCAAGCTATATATATATATATATTTGTGTGTGTGTGTGTGTATGCGTATGCATATTGGATAAATTGGACATAATCCTAGGAGGAAGGTACTAGAATTCAGGGGGATCTGGAAAGGCTTCTTGCACAAGATGAGGTTTTAATTGAGACTTGAAGGTAGCCATGAAAACTAGGAGGCAGAGAGGAGGAAGTAGAGCCTTCCAGGCATGGGGGACAGCCAGAGAAAATATAAGGAATGAGGAAATGAGTTTTTGTTGTTCAGCAATGGCATCACAAGGATGATGTCTTCACTTTCCAGTGAAATGTGCAGAGTCATCGGCCTCATTCTCTTCTCCATAGTCCTTGAAGTTTGATGGCAAAACAAAAGTCAAAATGACTAGTGATGACCCAGGATACAGTGGGTGACTTTGTTGTTTTTGTTCATTTGTGTCTGATTCTTCATAACCCCATTTGGGGTTTTCTTGGCAAAGATAAATGGAATAGGGTCTTGTGAAAGGAACAGCCAGGAGGCCTTTTCACTGGATTGCAGAGAGGAGGTTAAGGAGTAAGACTGGAAAGGTAGGAAAAGGCCAGGTTATGAAGGGTTTTAAGAACTAAACAGGTTTTTATATTAGATCTTGGAGGTAATAGGAAGTCTCTGGAGTTGATTGAATATATAGGTGACATGGTCAGACCAGTGCGTTAGCAAGATCACTTTTATAGCTGAGTGGAGGATGAACTGGAGTGAGGAGAGATTTGTGGCAGGGAGATCCATCAGAAGGCTATTGCAATAGTCCAGGCATGAAGTGTTGAGGGCCTGCATCAAAGGGGTGATAGTGTCAGAGAAGAGATGGAGGAGTATGTGAGAAATCTTCCAGAGGTAGAAGTGATGGGTTTTGACAACAAATGATTGGCTGTGGGAGATGAGAGAGAGAGTAAGGACTGGAAGGATGACACCTAGATTTCATGTCTGGGTAACTAGGAGGATGATGGTGCCCTCTCACTAATAGAGAAAAGTAGATCAGCAGAACAGACTAGATAAACAAGAAGAGAAATCATTAAACTCAAACCATCTAACTGTCTCTCCAGGCACCTTGAGTCTCTCTCCTGCCTTGATTTTTCCCTCCCTAAAGTAATGCTCTCTAGACTGGATCTCCAGAAGTCTACTCCTTCATCCCTGGAGCAGTTAATCTACTCAGTCTTGGAACCTACCACCCCAGGATTGACCAGTCTGCTTTCATATCCTATTCAGGCCCTTTGCAACCTCAGCCTCCCATAATCCCTGCCTTCCTCCTTTAAGCCTCCTGCTCTTTTCTCTTTACTCCAGAGTAATGCTGCCATTGTTTCTGGAAGGAGCATGTTGATTGATTGCTCTTTGTACCAGCTCTCCATTCTTGTTATTCTCCAAATCTAAGTTCCCTTCCCTGGCCGCTATTTCCTTATGTGTGTTGCCTCCCTGTATTAAAACATAAGCTCCTTTAGAAGGAACTGCCTCAGTGCTTATCACTGTGCCTGGCATGTAGCAAACACTTAATAAATGCTTTTCTGTTCATCCATTCATTTAATCCAGTGTTTGATGAACGTAAACTTTCTGGGGAAGGACTTCAACAAAAATTCCTGGGAAAACTTGAAAATGGTTTGCTCCTCCCCCTCCTCTCAAAAAAGTTTTAGTTTCTACACCCTATGCTACTATGAATACCAAATGAATACTTAACTTGTAAAAGGTCACATCATAAATAAAAAAGGATAAAAATGAATGAAAGTTTCTTTCCCAGCTGTGGTTAAGGGGAGAATTCTTAAAGACTAGAGATCGCAAAAGGCAAAATAGATGATTTAGATTGCATGACATTGAAAAGCTTTTGCCAAGGACAAAATAAGTGCAGTTAGAATAACAGAAAATGCCAACAAGGGAAAACTTTTTGTATCAGATATCTGTGATAAGGATCTGTTGTCTCAAATATAGAGAGAATTAATACAAATATATAAAACTAAAAGCAGTTCCCAATAGGAACAAACAGTTCTCAAAAGAATTGCAAACTAATAACAGTCATAATGAAAGATTGTCCTAACTCATGATGAGAAGGGCAATAAGAGAAATAAAATTTTAAAAATTAAAGTTTCATCTCAAACCCAGCAAATTGTCAAAGATGGCAAAAAATGGAAATAGTCAATATTGTAGTGTTTGTTAGATGTGTACACTAATACATTCTTAGTGGAGCTGTTGCCATTCTTGAAAGTAATTTAGAATTATCTAAAAACAATTAAAATGTCTGCACTTCCAGAGATCCCACTGCTAGACTTATACCATGATGATGATGATGATAGCTAACATTTGTATAGAGCTTACTTTGTGCCAGGCACTAGGCTAAGTGCTTCATAATTATCTCATTTAATTGTTACATAAGTGCTATTATTATCATCTCCATTTTATAGACTAGGGAACTGAGGTGAATAGAGGTTAAATGACTTGCCCAGGATCAAATAGCTAGGCATTATCTGAGATCAGATTTGAACTCAGGTCTTCCTAATTCTGGGCTGGTCTCTTTAATCCACTGAGCCACCTAGCCTCCTCCTGTAAGGAAGTCAACAGCAGACAAAGAGGTCTCTCATATGTATCAAATTATTCATTGTTTTAGCACTTCTTGTGATAGCAAAGAACTGGAAAAAATGTAGATTTCTATCAGTTGAGCAATGATCAAGCAGATTTAAGTAGAAGAAAAGTAATGCAATATTACTGCTCTATAAACAATGAATATGAAGAATTCAGGGATACCTGGGAAGAATTATAGGAACAGACGCATTATGAAGTAAGCAGAACCAGGAAAATGATGTGCTCAATGACTTCAACAATAAAAGAACAGTAAAATGAAATTGAATAATGTAGTTAAATTATGAAGTTTTGCCCTATAGAAGAGACAAGAAAATGGACCTCTCTTTCTTCACTCGAGAGGTGGTTGATTGTAGTTGTGGGTGTTGTATATATGCTGCCAGGTGAGGTCAGTGTGTTGGTTCACTTTGCTGAACTGCCTTTTCTTTTTAATTTTAGAAGATAAACGTTGCTGGGTAGAGGAATGAGGAGGGGGTATATTCGGAAATGAATGTGGTATAAAAATGAAGCTTTCTTTAAAAACAAATTTGAAAAGAAAATACACCAGGAGACAGGAAACCTATATTATAATGCCTTCTTTACCACTTGGTGACTTTTCTAGACCTCTGTTCTTCATCTGTAATGTGACGATAATATTTTATGTTTTTGAAAGCAAGAAATTGGACCAAATGGTCCCTGATGTTCCAGTGCTAAGATCTAAGTAAAAAAGGCAGATCATATAAGTGGACTTCTACAAAGATGGGCTTACTTTTATACCTTGGCAGTTCTATATTTTAGACTGTTCCAACGCTTCATCTGTTTAATTGTTAAAGGACAGAAGTGGATGTCCAGGTAAATATGGAGGGTTCAGGTACCTTTGAGGAGTGCATATTGAGCCTCATTTGTAATTGTGAGACCTCATACCCCCACAGGTTCCACACTTTCCACTTCCAAGTTAATATTGATGTTTTTGTCTTTCAAACTTATCCAGGTCACCTATGGACTAGAGGAGGGAACTATAAGGTCTTTCATGGAAAAAAAATTCTGTAACTGCAAATAATGGTCAATTTCTTTTTAAAAATTTTCTCTTTTTGCCCTTCTAATATACTGAGTGATTTTATAACAAGGCTGATGTGGAGGAATCAAAGAGGATGATGCTTATGTTATAGAGAGTGAAAAAGCCTTCTGTATTCTCATGATATATATGGGGGCTGTAATTTAGCCCACTGAATAACTCATTTAGCTCATTGAATAATATTGCAATTTGTAAGAGGGTTTTACTGTTCCATTCCACTTTTTCCAAGAAAATTAAAGACAAGAAAAGATTATCTAAAATTTTAAAACCCAATCCTGATCAAGAAAAAATTGTAGAAGAAATAGTGTATGTATGTGAGAGAATGGGAATAGAAAGATGGAAGGGAAAAAGACTATTTCAGGTAAGTCAGAAGTTGATTATGGAAAGGGAAGGATAGTTCCAGGTAAGTGTAAATTTTAATATGCCTGATCAGTTGTATAAAAAAAACTAGCTTTGATGAATGTTAGAATGCAGGGAATAAAAAGGGTTTATTTGAATATTTGGATCATATTCTCAGGTAAAATTAGTAAAGTTATTAGGAAAGGAAACAAATTTGGAATGGTTTGCTATTTTGGTAGTAGTCAGCCTGCCAGGTGAAAGAATAGGGAATTTCAGTGGATGCTAAAATAACTACTAACTCTAGGGAATTGAGTCAGTCATTAAACTTACTATGTGTGAGGCACTGTGCTAAATGGCAGGGGATACAAGTATGAGAAAAACAGTCCCTACCTGCAAGGAGCGTACAATTAATCTAATGGGAAAAGACAAAACACAAAAGGAAAATAAGGGGAGGAAAGGGAAGATACCCATTGCAGGGGCAGGATGGAGAAGTCTTAAGGAGTGCAGACTGATGGGACATAAATAAATAGGGCTGATTTGGTTGCCCTCTTTAAATGGGAAGAGCTCTTTACTCTGCCCTCCAATCAGAGGGGCCCTAGGGGCAGGTGATACTGGTAATGTGTGAGTTCCAGGGGTAATGTGGTCTTTCAGTGAGAGGTTCCTTGAGAGGAGTATAATGGAGAAACCCAAAGGACTGTAATTAGGTGGAAAATGAAGTCACTTAACCTCTCTGAGCCTTAGTTTCCTAATCTGTAAAATAATAATGATAATACTTGTGCCATCTACTTCAGGGTTGATTTGAGGAAAGTTCTTTATGCCTGGCTTTGTGGTAACTGCCTGTAGTCTGTGTTATCGGGGAGTCAGAGAATTGTTTGAGCTTGGAAGTTCTGGCTTCAGTAGGACTAAACTTATAGGGCATCCGTATTAAATCTGGTGCCAGTATAGGAACCCTTGTGGGGAAGCAACCAGAGTGCCCAAAAAGGGTGGTCTTTTGGAAATGGAGCAAAGCAAAGCTTCTATTCTGGTGAGTCATCACTGTACTTTCCATCCCGAGTGAGAAAGGAAGACCAAGTATCTGCACCTCCCTCCTCTGCCCTCCCAAAAAAGTGCTTTGTAAATCTTAAGGCACCATGTAGGTGTGAAATTTTAGAAACAACAACAGAACCAAACTTGGTTATTCAGGTATCTAGATATGGAAGGGTAAAGCTTGTTGATGACTGCCTTATCTTAAGAAAACTGCTTGACCGTATAGTAGCATTTCTCTTTATTTTAAGGGTCAGGGGACCAAGATCTATTATCTTAGAACTAAATTTGAAAGAACACATTTAAATTAGCATAATCAATTAAGAACAAAGGACTCCTTAGAGATAAAGAGATGATTATAGGTGTAAAGCTGGAAGGGACCTTAGAGGTCACCTGGTCATCCCCCAGATCTCACAGATGAAGAAATGGAGGCCCAGAGAGGTTAAACCTGAGAACCAGAAAAGTCCAAGGTCCCATAGATAGGAAATAGCAAAGCCAGAACTCTAACTCAGGTCTAGTGAATTCAGATTCAGTACTCTTCATTGTAAAACACTGCCTTCTCAAATCTAGGTAGCATTTACTGATAATCTATATACAGAAGGAAAATAACTTGAAAGAAGCAACGGATTCAGCAAAATACTTTTTGAAATAAAGAATGTGTCTGAACTGATTTTATATTCTAATGGAAGCTTTTATTGTAACATCTCAAATAAAAAAGTTAAGAAAATAATTATTGTTATTTGTTTTTGGATTTATAAAAAGTATTATATATTTTTAGAAATATAAATTTTCTGGTTTTGATTGGGGGGTAGCATAAGGGGTACTAGTAAGTAATTGAAAACGAGCCTTTGGAATTAAAGTGTTATGCAACTTTAAGTACTGAAATCCAATAATAGAATACTTGGCTGCTTGAATCCTCTTAACTCAGAGCTGTAGCAGCCTTCTCTCTTAAGCATTAGCTTCTACAATAGTTTGGGCCCAGCTCAAATACTCATCCGAGGAACCTGATCAGCTGGAGAGGAAGCAATCTAAATTAGAATTTCAAGTTCTGCTTGATGAATATCCATGGAAATAATCCATTTGCCAAAGTGATGCAAAGGTAAACAAAATGTATCTTTACTCCTCTAAGGTCTTTAAATACCTCTTGGAGATGAGGTAGCAATCTGATTGTAGATCTAGGGGAGAAAGTTTTTTTTTTTAAACTCGTAAGGCAATAGACTTTACTTTTTAAGTGTCTTAGAAGAATTCAAGTCCCATTGTTCTTTCTAAGAAATGATATAGGTGTTGGGTTCTTTTAGGAAGGAGTGTGATTCCTATCAGTGACTTTTGATTTATATGTGTGTAAATGCTTAAATGTAAAACAGTAGTTGAGAACCAAAATACATGTGGTTCATGTCATGCTATACCTCACAAAAGAAGTTGGTAGGTTTTTAAAAAGTTTATAACAAGAAAAATCAGGACTTTACGAAATGCTCTTTGATTCAATGTGGTAATGCTGTTAATATCTTTGTTTTTATACCTTAATAAAAATTGAATTGCCAACCATCCTGTGCCTCTCCTATGCACACTACTACAGTAAATTGTGAAATGGAATGGTAATATACTCTTCCTCCCACCCCCCCTTTTTGGTGAGACGGTTGGGGTTAAGTGACTTGTCCAGGGTCACAACGAGTCAGTGTCAAGTCTCTGAAGTGGGATTTGAACTCAGGTCCTCTAGACTCTAAGGCGGGAGCTCTATCCACTATGCCACCTAGCTACCCTGGTTATATACTCTTTTTTTTAAAATATAAACTTATTTATTTTTAGTTTTCAACATTTACTTCCACAAGATTTTGAATTCCATATTTTCACCCCATCTTGCCCCTCCCCACCCCAAGATGGCATGCATTCTGAATACCCCCCTTCCCCTAGTCTGCCCTCCCTTCTATCTCTACCCTCCCTTCTCTTATCCACTTCCCCTTCTATTCTATTTTCCTATAGGGCAGGATAGATTTCTGTACCTCATTTCCTGTATTTCTTATTTCCCAGTTGCATCTGGAAACATTTTTTTTAAGCATGTGTTTTTAAAACTTTGGGTTCCAAATTTTCTCCCTTCCTCCCACCCCACCCACCTCATTGAAAAGGCAAGCAAGTCAATACAGGCCATACATGTGCAGTTATGCAAAACACTTCCATAGTAGACATATTGTGAAAAACTAACTCTATTTCCCTTAATCCTATCTGCCCCCCCCATTTATTCTATTCTTTCTTTTGACCCTGTCCCTCCTCAGAAGTACTTCCTTCTGATTACCCCTTTCCCAATCTGCCCTTCTCTCTATCATCCCCTTGCTCTCTTGTCCCCTTCCTCCCCTATTTTCCTGTAGGGTAAGACAGATTTCCATACCCAATTGAGTGTGTATGTTATTCACTCCTTAAGCCAAATTCTATGAGAATAAGATTCCCTCATTTCCTCTCACCTTCCCCTGTTTCCCCTCCACTGTAAGAACCTTTTCTTGTCTGTTTTGTGCAAGATAATGTACCCATTCTACCTCTCCCTTTCTCCTTCTCCTAGTATAATCCTCTCTCACCCCTTAATTTTATTCTCCAGATATCACCCCTTCATCTTCAACTCACCCTGTGCCATCTATCTATCTATCTATCTATCTATCTATCTATCTATCTATCTATCTATCTATCTATCTATCTATCTGTCTGTCTATCCATACATACATATAATTTTCCCCTCCCACTACCCTAATACTGACAAAGGTCTCATGAGTTATAAATATCATCTTTCCATGCAGGAATGTAAACAGTTCAGCCTTAATAAGTCTCTTATGATTTCTCTTTCCTGTTTACCTCTTCATGTTCCACTTGAGTCTTGTATTTGAAAGTCAAATTTTCTATTCAGCTCTGGTCTTTTCATCAAGAATGCTTGAAAGTCCTCTATTTCACTGAATGACCATTTTTTCCCCTGAAGGATTATACTCAGTTTTGCTGGGTAGGTGATTCTTGGTTGTAATCCTATCTCCTTTGCCCTCCAGAATATTATATTCCATGCCCTGTGGTCCCTTAATGTAGAAGCTGCTAAATCTTGTGTTATCCTGATTGTGTTTCCACCATACTTGAATTGTTTCTTTCTGGCTGCTTGCAATATTTTCTCCTTGACCTGGGAACTCTGGAATTTGGCTACAATATTCCTAGGAGTTTTCCTTTGGGGATCTCTTTCAGGGGAGATCGGTGGATTCTTTCAATTTCTATTTTGCCCTCTGGTTCTAAAATATCAGGGCAGTTTTCCTTGATAATTTCTTGAAAGATGATGTCTAGGCTCTTTTTTTGATCATGGCTTTCAGATAGTCCAATAATTTTTAAATTCTCTCTCCTGGATCTATTTTCCAGGTCAGTTGTTTTTCCAATGAGATATTTCACATGTTTTCTAATTTTTCATTCTTTTGGATTTGTTCTACTGTGTCTGATTTCTCATAAAGTCACTATCTTAATTGCTCTATTCTAATTTTTAAGGAAGTATTTTCTTCAGTAAGCTTTTGGACTTCCTTTTCCATTTGGCCAATTTTGCTTTTTAGGGCATTCTTCTCATTGGCTTTTTGGACCTCTTTTGCCATTTGGGTTAGGCTATTTTTTAAGGTGTTATTTTCTTCAGTATTTTTTTGGGTCTCCTTTAGCAAGCTGTTGACTTGTTTTTCATGATTTTCTTGCATCACTTTCATTTCTCTTCCCAGTTTTTCCTCTACTTCTCTTACTTGCTTCTCAAAATCCCTTTTGAGCTCTTCCAAGGCCTGGGACTGATTCATATTTTTCTTGGAGGCTTTGGATGTGGAGCTTTGACTTTGTTGTCTTCTTCTGGTTGTATGTTTTGATCTTCTTTTCACCAAAGTAAGATAATATAGTCTGACTCTTTTTGCGAGGTTTGCTCATGATCCCAGCCAACTACTTGAGTTTTAAATTCTTTGTTAAGGTAAAAGTCTGCTTCCAATGTGGAGAATACATTGTCCCAAGCTTCAGGGGTTTGTATAGCTGTTTTCAGAGATACTTGTAGGGACCTGTAAATTTTCAGTTCTTCCAAGATGGTATGATAAGGGTCGAGGTGTTTACTCTTTTCCTGGCCTGTGCTCTGGTCTTTGAGTGACAGGCCACAAGCAGTCTTTTCTCTCTTGGAACTGTGAGGAGGGTTTCCTCTCACAGCCACTACAAGCTCCACCATGCCAGCGCTCCTCCTCACCCCAGGACCGCCACCCAGAACTGTGACCCAGATCCAAGCACAGGCAAAGCAAGAGATTCCTGCCTCAGCACCAGCAAAGAGATCCCTTCGATCCCTCTCTGATCAGCCACTTGATTCCCCCTCAGTCTGTGGGCCAGAAGCTCAGGACACAGCCACTGCCCTGGCGCCTGAGCTCTGTGCTCTGGAACTGGCTCTGACCTAGCTCTTCTCTCACTGCCAAAACAGACTTTTCCCACTGACCTTCTAAGTTGTCTTTGGTGTTTGTGGATTGAGGAGTCTGGAAGCCACCACAGCTGCCCGAGATTCAGTCCTCTGAGGCCTGCTCCAGGTTTGCTGTGGCCTACGTGCCCACTGAACTGTGCTTTACCTTTCTGATCAACCATCCAGGTTGTCTTGGGCTGGAAATTTGTTCCACTCTTTCTTTTTGTGGGTTCTGCTGCTTTAGAATTTGTTTAGAGCCATTTTTTATGGGTATTTGGAGGGGTTTGGGGGAGAGCTCAAGCAAGTCACAGCTTTCACGTTGCCATTTTGGCTTCGCCCCCCCAGTTACATACTCTTAAAATCATTCCTTGGCTTTTCTGCTTAGAATTATAGATGGTCATGTAAATTTTCCCTTGGTCACGAATGAGGCCGTAACAACAATTGCATGCTTTTGAGGATCTAGCCCCTTAATTGATGATACTCAGAATAGCCTAGCTGACATATAATTTATTCAAATTCTCTACAAAAAAGTCCACTGAAGGGGCAGGTAGGTGGCGCAGTGGATAGAGCACCGGCCCTGAAGTCAGGAGGACCTGAGTTCAAATCCGGCCTCAGACCAAACATTTGATGCTAACTAGCTGTGTGACCCTGGGCAAGTCACTTAACCCCAATTGCCTAAAAGCAAAAAAAAAAAAAAGTCCACTGAAAACCAGTTTTTGCATTTTGCATAAGACTTATTTTACTGTATACCTTTTGCTTTTTAAATATTTAAATGGTTTTATGGTGTATTTAATAATATACATTTAGCTTTTAGGTTTTAAATGTAATTATAAATTTAGCTTTGTGTATATGTGTGAGAAAGAGAAGAAGAAGGGATAGGAGGAAGACAGAGAGAAGAGAGAATAAGGATGAGAACACAAATTATGGGATTAAAGAGAGAGAATCCTAACATAATAATGGTTGAAAGCTTCATGGAACTAGTTTTCACTCCATCTTAAGGAGACATCTTCCTAAAAATTAGACCTAACAAAAATAGGATAGTTTGAGATGGTTGACAGTGAATTCCCTGTCACTTGAAGGTGGATATTCATCAGTTAGTGAAGTTAGGCTGGGAATTGTTACTTGTGTATTTTGGTATTAGATATCTCACAAAAAATCTGTGATTCTATGAGTATATTAGCCTTTTTTGAGTATTGAGTATCAGGAAATTCTCCTTAGCAGCTGTGCAACTGAAGTAGATTGACTAGAGGAGAGATTGCAGGGGATTAATAAGAGTAAAAGGAAGTAGAAGAGATTTAGGCTTGTTTGTAAGATATAGGGAAGGAACCATTATACAGGGAGATTAAAGTTTAGAGGAGGCAATGATAATGACGGTATTTTGTGGGAGGGAATGGGTTCTAGGATATGTGTAAAAGCCTTTGTGAGGAGAAAGCCCTCTTTATCAGAGAGCAGAGTAAAGGAGAAAATGTTGGGGGTGATATGAAGGGATTGTAAGGTAAGGAGGTTAGAAGAGGGAGTTTTTGGTGAATAGTTTTAATTAAAACCCTTGGCTGAGAGGGTACTTTGAGGGGGTTTGTTTGAAGACTTGAGTAGAGAAAAAGGTTTAAAATTGTGTATGGAGAGTTGGATAGAGAATTAATCAGGGAGGAGTCAAAATATTGTTTTACTTCCATGAAGTTCAAGTTGAGATTAGATAGCATAAATTCAGTGGATCCAGTCATCAGAGTTACAAGGGTTGGGGTTGAGAGGGGTATCGTGTCAGAAAATGGAAGGAAGATAAGAGTAAGAGATCTAAAATGAAGGGAAATTTGTTAAATATTGTAGTATTTTTCTCTCTACTCTTGCTTTTGAGAAATGAATTAGGTTCTCAGATGCTCTAAAGTTTATTTTCTCATGTGTTTCCTGGAGTTTTTCTTTTCAGATCAGAAAGTCTTATTTAAACTATATAGTACAGACTCTAAGTGAATCAATACTTGTCTAAATGTTCATTTTGACTCCAAATTTATTATGATCCTTGAAGGTATCAGTAACATTGCCTGAGCCCTGGACCCCTGGATGCTCAATAAGTAATCATTATGTGTCCAATTTAAATTGCATATTTTCCTGTTTATCTTATCCTGTTTTTTTTTCTTTAGCTTATTATTCTCCCTGTGCTTCCAAGATAATTCCAGCTTCAGCTTTTTTTATGTTAAACCACATTACATGTATGAAAACAAGGTAAAAAGTGTGATTCAGAATGAGAAGTACTAAACAGTGATTCCAAAGAGAAAACTGGGACTTTTCTTTCTACCCCATTTTCTTTTATTTCATTTAGAATTTCTCATTATCCCTGTGTTGAAGCCAGCAGACAATAAAGGCACAAGTTTTAGGTACTGAACATAATATCAGAATAAAGCCTTACTACTCCCTCCTTGTGATCGAGTCTTATAGTTAGCTTATCTTCTTCTCAAGTGATCTACGATTTCTTTAGCAGCAGAGTATATCCAGAAAGGTGATTTTTGTCACTCAAGATTTTTTGATTCAGTCATCTGTAAACTGTTCTTCTTAAAGTGCTTAGATAAGATTATTGAAGTAGCTCTCTAAATGTGTCAAGTTTTTGGAAATGTGAAGGTTTGCTGAAGTAAAGTTAAAGTTAGATGTGAGGCCTTCAAAGTGATACCAATGGTATTTTTTGACCTCAGTGACATTTATTCTTCATTTCTCTGCAGGTCCCCAATGGGGGTCCTCCATTGGTCTGACTTTTTTTTTTCCATATGAAAGGATGTCCTAGAGCCCATTTATCAATAATATATATTTCATATGTATGATTTTTTTTTCTGTTGAGCTGTTTTTTATTTTAAAAGCAAATATAATGATGGGTTTTTTTGAGGCAATTCATTGTAGTGAATATTTACTAAGTTCCTACTATGTGTAGCTCACCATTCCAAGTGTTGGGAAAATGACCACAAATCTCTTTCTTGAAGGAACTTATATCCTACTCTGTGATTGTGGAAATTAATACTTATTTGGTTTGGTGTAAAGAGCACTAGTCTAGTAGTCAAGAGAGCTAGTTGTGTAAGGGATTCACAGCTGACTCATTTCGTTTTAACCCCTTGTTATTTCAGAGGTGGAGAAACTAATGCCAAGAATTGTGAGATGACTTATCCAAGGTCACACTGGTATTAGCAGAGCTGGGGTTCTATCTTGTATCTTTTGACTCCACATGCAGTACTTTTTCCACTCCTGTGACTGACTTGTTGTGTGCCTTAGGCACACAATTTCATCATCTATAAAAGAAGTACATTATGAACACTCTTACCCACTTACGAGATGATGTAGGGGTGAGGGACCCTTGGTAACCTCTGGGAATAATTACGTGCCTTCCAGCAGTCCCTCCCCTCCAC
Source organism: Phascolarctos cinereus (assembly GCF_003287225.1). Lineage (NCBI taxonomy): Eukaryota > Metazoa > Chordata > Mammalia > Diprotodontia > Phascolarctidae > Phascolarctos > Phascolarctos cinereus. Next base: position 143,039,188 of record NW_027556098.1, read on the forward strand.
CTCCCTAAATTCTTTACCCTACCAGTTAACCAGGTATCATAAATCAAACACCAAAGCTTTTAATTAGAACAGGATAGCAAAGTAAATAACAACAGTAAATCCCTTACTACCTTTCGTAAAAGCCCCCATAGCTACTGTTCTCTGCTTCTCTGTTGAATTGCTTCTGTCTTTGGTGCTCTGCTACTGTTTCTTCATCAAACTGTGACCATCTATGCTGGGGCTTCTGTGACCTCAAAGGAAGTGTTATCACTTCTGTGACAGCAGTAAGGACCAGGACTTGTGATTTCATTGTGTACGGAACTCCCAGATGCACAAACTAGAAATGCAGGTTGGTATTTTCTTTGCCTGGGCACACTGAGGGGTTTATGGCACCCAGGGTCACAGAGTTATTATGTGTTACAGGTGGCACTTGGACTTGAGTCTCCTTGGCTTTGAGACTATATTACAACTGCCACTTTTGTGTGTGTGTGTGTGTGTGTGTGTGTGTGTGTGTGTGTGTGTGTGAGAGAGAGGTATGGGTATAGAATAGATCCTATAGTCTATTTTAAATTACATTATGTAAAATATTTGCTGTTGGGACAGCTAGGTGGTACAGTGGATAGAGCACTGGCCTTGGAGTCAGGAGGACCTTAGTTCAAATTTGGCTTCAGACACACTAGCTGTGTGACCCTGGGCAAGTCACTTAAACCCATTGCCTAGCCCCCCCCCCAAATATTCACTGTATTAAATTACAGATATTATTGCTGTGTATGTGGGAATGTATATTAGATATATTTATATAATATTTTTACATGTAGTATATGCCTGTATAAAATGTTTATATTTATGCATTATGTTTTTATATATAGTGGGTATTAGGTACCATGGAAGGTACAGGTACAATTTAATTCCACAAACACTTATTACATTCCTACAGGCATACCTTGTTTGATTGTGCTTTACAGATTTCGTTTACAAATTGAAGGTTTATGTTGTACAAATCTGTCAGCACTATTTTTCTAATAGCATGTGCTCATATCGTGTCTCTGTGTTATGTTTTGGTAATTCTTGGAATATTTCCAACTTTTTTTGTTATTATATCTGTTATAGTGATTTGTGATCAGTCATCTTTGATATTGCTATTGTAATTGAGGGGAGGGTGCATCATGAACTGCACCCATATGACAGTGAATTTAATCAATAAATGTGTATATTTTTATTATTTCACTGACTTGCCATTCCCTGGTTTCTCTCCCTCTCCTCAGGCTTTCCCATTCTCTGAGACACAATAATATTGAAATTAGGCCAGTTAATAACCCTGCAACTGGCCTCTAAGTATTCAAGTGAAAGAAAAGTCACAAGTCTCTCATTTAAAATCAAAAGCTAGAGATGTTTAAGCTTAGTGAGAAGGCATGTGGAAACTAGAGATAGGCTGACAGCTAGGCCACCATTCTAATTAGTCAGTGGCCATCAACATTGAGGCGGGACCCTCCACCAGCAAAAAGATTATGATTTGCTAAAGGTTCAGAAGATGGTTAGTATTTTTTTAGCAATAAGGTGTTTTTTAATTAGGGCATATAACTTTTTAAAAAAAAGACATAATGCTATTGCACACTTAATAGATTACAGTATAGCATAAATAAAACTTTTACATATACTGGGAAACAAAAGTATTCATGTGACTCACTTTGTTGTGATATTCGCTTTATTGAGGTAGCCTGGAACCAAACACGTAACACCTCCCAGGGATGCCTATACTATGTGCAAGGCATTGTACTTGATTTAAATGAACTTATTATTCTAGTTGGGAAGATTCTTATGTGTTCTTTCTTTCTTTCTTTTTTTTTTTTTTTACTTTTAGGCAATTGGGGTTAAATGACCTGCCCAGGGTCACACAGCTAGTAAGTGTCAAACCTTTGGTCTGAGGTTGGATTTGAACTCAGGTCCTCCTGACTTCAGGGCTGGTTCTCTATCCACTGCGCCACCTAGCTGCCCTTAGCTTTTGTTGTCATTTACAATCAAATGTTATTTGTATACCTACCCTTGTTACATTTGATCTTTTTTGGGAACTAGAAGTAAAAAGCTATAGTTTAGACAGCTGATCATTTTTTACATGATTACCTAAATTTATTAATGGTTGCTTTGAGCTTTTCCTTATTGATTCCAGAAAATTCTCCCACTTTAAAAAAAAAAATTCATTTATTTTGAATTATCAACAATCTACTTTTTATAGAGCTGAAATGTTGGCATACATTTTACTTCATACACTCTTTGTCCCTTTCTGTAAAGGTCCCTCCTGGGTAGTTAATCACTTTGCATGGTCCTCACCATGTGACTGGGAAATCAACTACTATTGATTTGTCTCTAGTTTTTTTTTTTAATCCTAAATCTAAATTTTCATTGCTCTCTTTCTGTTTTACCATTTTTGGAAGTTGTGTCTGCTTGTGGCTGGGAGTTTGAGTGGAGAGCAGGTGATTAGTGATCAAGAGAGTCTATTTTGAGTACACTATCTAGCTACTGGAGGCTCCATCTAATAGGCCTTTTATAACATGGATGGAATTTGGTCAGGGTTAAGTCAGCCAGGAGAGGGAGACTGGAGAGGGAGACTGGGGAAGAGAATGGGGAAAAAAGCTACTTATCTTTATTAACAACACAATATATATTACTTTTCCTTGATATATTCTTGTTTTTATACACATTTCAGGTTATCCTTCAGGGCCTCATTCACATGCTGCCCTCCCTAATACTTCCAGCCGGAAGCAACTCCTCTGTGTATGAACTCAACAGCACTGGCAGTGGTATTCTAAATGTGTACTGGAAAAGAGATAAACTTTAGGCAGAAAAGTTCGTTAGGCTGTTTTGGTAATAAGGAACTTTACAAATCTTAGGGCACTCTATAAATGCTAACTGTTATTATTATTGTTAGCAAAGACCTGAACTAATACTAAGTTTTTTGAATGTTGGTCCTATTCAGAAAATCTCCCCAAATAGTAAAGAATATAGTTTTGAGGGCAGAAATCTGACTGCGTACATGTTACCAAAGATGTACTTTCTGTGAAAGAAACTGAAAAAGGAAACCCAAACTACCAGAAACTTTATTATTCTTAAATGCTGTTATTATGGAATGCAGCCCTTGGAAATAATCAGAAATTATTCTGAAAAATGATTAAATAATAGATAATAAAGGTACACTCTTTGGGAATAGGTAACAATGCCTGTATAAGCAGTCTGCAAAATATTTTTAGATCTCTCAGAATTAAATGCCAGAGAAATCATTTCCTTCCTAGAACAATCTTTTGTCACTATGGTACTCCACCCCACTCCACACCCCAAATCAAGGAATTATTAAAAGAAATCTGAAATATTGTGCATATGTTTTAATAAAGTTAGTATCCACCTAAGAGCCATAAAATTTAGAGTTAGGAAGGGACTTCAGAGATTATAGGGTCAAAGGACACTAATCCAGAGCAAGATTTCTTAGGCCTGTCTTCCCTCAATCCTATAATCAAGGAAGGTGGAGGTGGGGTGGGGAGTGGGGGGAGAGTTTTATTTGCTTACTGTTCTCTTGATTATAAGTCTCTAAGAGTAAACTGGGCAGTTTCTAGGCTTGACCTTTTACATCTATGGGATCAGAGCTGGAGCAGACCTTAGATATAATCTAATTACAATCACAGAATTTGAGAGTTGAAATGGCATTGGCGGCCTTTTAGTCTAACACCATCATTTCTCAGATTAGAGATAGTGTCCAAGGTCACATAGCTAGGAAAGCCCATGTTTCCTGATTCCCAGTTTGTAGGGTCTGCGTTTTCCAATAGAAATTTTTGCCCTCGCGTGTCATCCACCCATTTAGGTACTTTCTTAAAGTGTTTTGAACTGAAAAATGAGATACTTCATGGTATTATGAAGTATAGTTCTGGTGATGCTTGTTTCCACCATTATAAACTAGGGGTGATATTTTGTCCGCAGCCTATTGGCAGAAAGAATATTTTATTTAAGTCTGTATCCTTTATGGTAAAGACCCATGGACATTAATGCCCAGGCTGTATTTCAGAAGTATTACTTTGACACTGGCTTTCATCTTCATCCAGAGAAAAAGGAGATCCTCTTTACCCTATTGCCTAATACAGTGGCATTCTACTTGGAAGCTTTTTTACCACTGTGCACCGCAAAGGAAGGAAACCTTATTTATGGTGGACAAATAATAATGCTGACTGACATCAATGGTCAAATTCCAAACTTGGGGTGAGGAGAGGAGGAGGGAGGGAAAGGAAGGGGAGTGTGTGTACACTTTCCTCTGAGCCTTTAAGTTTTTAGCTGCTTAAGTATCATTGTCATATGATTTTAATATTCAGTATGACCTATATTTACTGATATATTCTCAATTGTGACTTAGAACAACATTAGGAGCCCTTCCTAAAGGGGCAGAGACTGTCCTGACACTGCCAGGCTGTCATAATTGCTTCTTAGTTTATTCTGGTGAAAAGCTGGGAGTGTGTTATACAGGTTAAACAAGTCTTGTCTTCTATATATTATAAATATTAAAATACTTGAAAAATGAATTCCATGTCATAGTATTTTAGGCTACTATAGTAAATTATCATTAAGAAATTTGTCACTGTAACTTGAATGAAAATGGTAAGGCCAAAGTGAGAACAAAAGTTTAAAAAAAAAATCTGTGAAAGTGTCGCAAGTAATGGTATATAATTTTATAGCAGCTGGGGAGACTTGCTCATTAAAGCTTCTGTTGTTTGCCTCTTATTTAGTGACAGACTTAACAAAATAAATAGTATAAGGTTGCTAACTTTTAAATTGTTGAGGTTGACCAGTTAGGAAGGCTTTGGGTTCCAGTGTTGCTACTGACACTCATTGCTTTGGACCATGGCAGGTCACTTAACATTTCAGTGCTCCAGATAACCCCCTGAAACTACAGGTCTTCCAGGAGTGGATGTTCTGTCTTTGTGGCAGGAGCTTATGCTATTGAAATCCCAGGTCCATATCACCTTCCTTCTCCCCAGTCTCCTCCCCCCCTCTTCTAATGCAAGATGGCTTTGGTCAAAATAGTTTATTTTATGAGAGAGATGCCTACAGTGTATGTTTTTTATTTTTATTTTTTGACTAGGCATTGGGGTTAAGTGACTTGCCCAGGGTCACACAGCTAGTAAGTGTTATGTGTCTGGGGCAGGATTTGAACTCATGTCCTCCTGAATCCAGGGCTGGTGCTCTACCACTGTGCCACCTAGCTGCCCCATGACTACAGTATATTAATAATATTACCTATGCCATATTTAGTTCTTGTGCATTTTTTAGTGAATCAGAAAATTATAATTAGCATGTTTTTGGATTGCAAATGGGTGAACACAGTTTTTTCAGGGTCCTTGAAAATAAGTAAAACACCACTTTCTACAGTCTTATTTCCATCATTAATTTTATTAGAAAGTCTTTTTCTTTCCCATTGGCAATAAAAATGAAAACTGTAGCTTAATGCTAATCCAAATGACTAACTGAATTGGCAAAATTCAAATGAACAAAGCCTTAATGTGATTGATGAGCTGAGGGTTATTTTTCAAAATGAGTTTTAAACAAGGTTCATGAAATGGTGAATGAACATTATAGGATGGGAAAAATGGAATTATTTTATAACTTTAATGTTGAGCTTATAAATTAACCATGATGAATTAGACTCTTAGTGAAGTTAGGTTTTTGGAGACAGTTAATAAACACCTTATGGAATTCTCTCCCAGTTCTCCTGCTGAGTCTTGGTACTTTGCCACTAGGCTTTAGTTGCGTTCTTTCCCTGGAACATCCTTTTGCCCCACCAGCTCGTTCTCCCTCTGGAGGAGTTCATCTGGGACCTCTGGGCTGTGAAGGGCCTAGGCCAGATATCTCTGATTTCTTCTCAGACTCTGCTTCTAACTTCAGTTTTTAGCTTCCATTTGTGTGCTATCTTTTTCCCCATTAGAATGTGAGCCCCTTGAAGGCAGGAACTGACTTTCTTTCTGCTTGTATTTTTATTGCCCATGCTTAGCACAGTGCCTGGTACATAGTAAGCGCTTAATAAATGCTTGTTGACTGATGGACTGAAATCTATTGCATCAAACCTGGTAATGTATATCAAGTGTTTCAGAAACTTTGCTGTGATATATATGATATTACAATGGTGATCAGGTTCTGCAGGGCAGAATTTATCTTCAGCTTGTATGCATCTGTGATTGCCTTTTTTCTACCTCTCTTTTGTGTCCTTTGCTTTTTTAAGTGTCTGCCATGGTTTGACTATTATAAATGTGTGTCAAATTTTCGTTTGGTTATATGATTATCATATTATGGCAAGGGAATAACAGTTGTTTGAATAGGTTCATTTGTTAAAAAAAAAAGAAAAATAATGAATAATAAGCCAGGAATGTTCCAAAAAGGCCATGCAACACTACTAGTTTAAGTTACTGTGGATATATACAACCCTGCTGCTATAACTGGAGTGTTACCAGTATATTTTCTGCCGGCCCTCCTTTAAGTGACTTAGGAAATTGAGCTTAAGTTGCCTTCTGCTCTAACCTTTGCCAACAGAAAAAAGTCACTGAGTTTTAAAATTGCAATTCATCTTTAGAAAATAACAAGGGCACATGCATTGGCATATATAAGGCCTGAATATGGATTTAGAAGCATAGGAGAAGGCATAGATTTGAAGTTCAGATAAGAAAGAGGAAAAAAAAAGAAAGAGGAATAAAATGGAAGAAATAATTTCACAGCTTTGGAATGAGAGAACCTGTGCCTTCAGATTGCAGGTTATGATATGTATGGTCTGTGACAGTAGATGTGGTGGATCAAAAGGTTTTATGAGTCTTTAAGAGTTCGTTAAAAGCTATCTGCAGCTATTAGAAAACGAGCAATAGGACACATGGGATCTTACCATGTTATTGAAATGTTTGGTATGCTTGCCTCTCACCACAGAATTCTTCACACAGTGGAATGGAAAAACCTTTCTGAGCCAAAGGACTGCTCTTATCTTATGGCACCAACTGCTCCTTTGAGTAGTGTGCAGGGCAAATTCTACTAATTCTTTTTTTTTTTTTGGTAGTGACACTCACCACAATGGAACTGAGAGGTCTTCCTCTGATTTTGTTTGCTAGATAATCAACACTGACCAGCTGTCCTTTTATTTCTCTCTGTGAGAAACTATAGAGATTAATTATCTAATATTGGTTAAAGGCTTTTTAGAGAAAGGCACATGACATATGTTTTCATTATTGGTGCCCTTCACTTTGAAGATTTTAATAAGGAAAACAAAAGAGGAATGATATCTGCTCAGCTGTAGTTGTAGCAACTCAGTTTGAGATTTTAAGCTCTTATTTGTGTGTAACAAACACATTATATTTAAAATGAGTCTTGAAGGTACTAATTAATCCTTCTGAGAAGCTCCTGTCTTTTTTTTTTTATTTGGTCTAGGCAGTGGGGTTAAGTGACTTGCCCAGGGTCACACAGCTAGTAAGTGTCAAATGTTTGGTCTGAGGCTGGATTTGAACTCAGGTCCTCCTGAACCCAGGGCTGATCATCTATCCACTGTGCCACCTAGCTGCCTCTAGAAGCTCTAGTCTTCAAAGACAACAAACCATATGACTGTTTTGAAAGACTTCCATAGAAACTTCTTAATATGGGAATCAGTTTTCTTATTTGTAAAATGAGAGGATTTGATTAGACAGTATATTTATGTAGTACCTATAGGCAGCTAGGTAGCACACTGGACAGAGTGCTGGACCTGGGTCAGGAAGACTCATCTTCCAGAGTTCAGATCTGGCCTCAGACACTTATGGGCAAGTCACTTAACCTCGTTTGCCTCAGTTTCTTCATCCATAAAATGAGCTAGAGAAGGAAATGGCAAACCACTCCATTTTCTCTGCCAAGAAAACCTCAAATGGGGTCACAAAGAGTCATATATCTGAAATGACTGAACAATAGAAATGTGCTAGGGTATTATAGTAACTGCTTTACAAATATTTGATCCTTACAATAACCTTTCGAGATAAGTGTGTTTATAATTCCCATTTTTCAGTTGAGGAAACTGAGGCAAACAGAGGTTAAGTGATTTGCCCAGGGTCACGTAGCTTGTAAGGGTCTGAGGTCAAATTTGAAGTAAGGTCTTCCTGACTCCAGACTGAATGCCCTATTCACTGTGCCACCTAGCTACCTCTACATACATAGATATATCTGGCTCCAGATACAAAGCTATGTTCATTTAAACAACTAATAACAGATAACATTTACATATTTCTTTAAAGTTTGCAAAGTTCTTATATACATTTGCTCATTTGTTCAGACAGTGGTGAGATGTTTAAAATGAGTTGTAAGCCACTTAATGGATAGTCAGATAAAAGATTAAGGACTTAATAGTAATGCCTATTTCTGATATTAAATATTAGAAGTGCCATTTTTTGTTTGGTTTTACCTTACAGTGAACCAGAATACTTTTCTCAGTAAGTTGCTTAATGATCCTTCATGCTTATTAAAGAAACATCATTTACCAATAAGACTAAATAACACACTCATCTAATGACTTAATTATAGGTAAACATATAATTACATATCTTTGTGTGTATATTTATATTATGTATGTATGTTTTAATTATCAGTGCCCTTCACATGTCTGTGTGTGTGTGTGTGTGTGTGTGTGTGTGTGTATAAGTAATATAGTGATCTAAGATGAACAGAAAATTCAGGGAAACATAATTTGTGTGCTTCAGTGTATGTGAGATTGTGTTTTGTTTTAAAATGGAAAGGTGTAATAGAAGTGTCAGAATAGAAGCTCCTTGAGGGCAGGGATTGTTTTACTTTTGTCTTTGTATTCTTACCACTTATCACGGTGCCTAATTCATACAGCAGGTGCTTAATAAATGCTTATTGAGAGATTGATTGGAAAGAACATCAAGATTTTATTGCCTAAGTTATATTGAGGAAGTCACTCTTTGGGCCTTCTTTTTCCTCACCTGTAAAATGTGAAGGTTGGACTAACTAGGTAATAATTACTTTTTTTCCTTGCTTCACTACTTTTCAATTTCAGTTCCATTCAGAAAACATTCTGTTTCCTGTAAGTAAGAAACTACTATAGGAGCTGGTGAATAGAAAACCAAAACTGAAACACTACCTTTTCCTCAAAGAATCCTTATTCTACTATAGGGAATAAAATAGGTCAGTGAATAAGTATAATACAAGATAGAGAGTGAAGGGGTCTGAGGAGAGATCAGACAAATTTCTCTAGGAAACTTTAGGGAGGGCCAGATTCTTTGGGGATTAGGTTAGTTTCATAGAAAATATGACATCTAAACTAAAGCTTCTTATTATTTTTTATTTGCAAGCATTTATGTAGAACTTTAAGGTCTGCAAATCACTTTACATCTGTTATCTCATTTGATCCTTACAACAGCTCTGTGGTGTAGGTACTATTATTATTATCATCATTTTACAGAAGAAGAAACTGAGGCTGAGAGAGGTGAAGTGACTTGCCCAGAGTCACATAGCTAGTAAGTGTTTGAGGAAGTCTTCCTGACTCCAAGTACAACACTTTACTCCACCATTTCACTGCTTTCTTGAAGGAAGATAAGGATTTTTCAAGTCAGAGTTGAAGAAGGAAGTGTAAATATGAATTGATGGCTTGTCCAAATTCATGAAGGTAGAAGATGCCATCTTAGAGTTTAGGTGATAGTACTTTGACTGTAGAGTGTGTGAAGAGGTAAATATAGAGTTAGGACAAAGCTAGGTTGTGGTTGGAGCCAGTATCAGGTTGAGTAGTTTCTATTCTATTCTCCTGGCTTCCTCATCCTCACCTCCCATATTTGGTCTGTTGCCAAGTTTTATTGATTGTACTGTTGCAGCGTCTTTCATATTCTCTCATTTCTCTCCTCCGACACTGCCGCCATCCTGGTTCACGTCCTCATGAGTTGATGCTTGACTATTGCAGTAAGCCTTCTGATTGGCTTTTCTGCTTCAGTTCTCTCCCCACTCCAGTCCATCCTCCACTAACCTGTCAGAATTATCTTTCTGAAGTGCAGATCTGACCATGTCATCCTCCTATTCCATAAACTCTGGTGGTTCCCTATCACTTCCAGAATCCAGTATAAAGTCCTGCTTGGCACTCCACTATCTGGCCTCCTCCTGCCTTTCTGGTCTTTTTACATCTGACTCTCTCACGCATACTCTGCAATCCAGGGACACTAGCCTTCTGGCTGTTTCTTGCACAGGACATTCTATTTCCTCACTTCATGCTTTTGCATTGGCTGTCATCCATGCCTGGAACATTTTCCTTCCTCATCTTCATCTCTTTCTCCTGGCTTCCTTTGAGGCCCAGCTAAAATTCAGCTTTCTATAAGAAGTGTTTCCCAGTACCCCTTAATGCTAGTTTCTTTCCTCTGTTGATTATTTCCAGTTTATCCTTTAAATATCTTGTTAGTATGTAATTGGTTTTGTATTATCTTCCCCGTTAGACTGGGAATTTCTTGAGCAGGGACTGTTGTTTGGCCTTTTTTGTGTGTGGGGAGGTGATATACCCAGCACTTACCGCAATGCTTAGCACATAGTAGGCACTTACTAAATGGTTGTTGACTGACAAGAAGCTCCTAAAGGTTTTTGAATGGGTGAGTCAAATGTGAAGACCTGTCCTCTATAAAGACTACTTTGAATTGGGTAAGGGAGCTCTTGGAGGAAATCAGGAAGATGTTATTTATACTGTTAATAATAGTCCAAATGGGAAATGATGAAGAAATTAATGACATTGTGCCCTTTTCTTGTGAAGCACTTAAGGATAGAATAGTACCTGGCTTTGGAATAGTGCTTTAGACCTTTTCAAAAGTGCTTTCACATCTCTGGTTAAAGTAGATCCTTACTGGTAGAGTGAGTTTTTTTTTATCCTTTTTTTGAATAGGAAGAATCTGAGGGAGCCAGACTTAAGTGACTTCCCCAGATATCACACTGCGATTAGATTCTGAGCCCCTCCATTAATTTGTGAACTCTTTGACAGCTTAGACTGTTTTTACCTTTATAGAAATTCTCAGTGCTTAGAACAGTGTCTAATACACAGTAGATGTTTAATAAATAGTTTTTGATTTAGTGGTAGATTTATATAAGTCTTTGGATTTAATTTGACTGTATTTTGTCATGTTTCATAATAAACTTTTATGTTGTAAAAATAGGAATGTTTGGGTGCCAAAAATGAATTTTGATTAAATTTCTGGCTGCAGAAGTTACCAGGTGAATCTTCAGTGTTAGTACAGGTACATACTGGAAACAGGCTAGGGTTGCTGACTACCGAAAAGAAATGTGAGCAACTACTTTACCTCTGCTTGAGATGTTTGCATTGATGAACTTTGCTTTCATAAGGCTAACAGTATAAAAGAGCTTGTTTATTCCGTTGGGGATGGACCTTTGATTTTTCTCTCAACTGAGCCATTCTAGAGAGAGCAAAATTTGGGCTATGATTACACCCCAAAGCAAAATGAGAGGTGGTGTTTCTTCTTTGTTCTCCTCATCTTGGTTTTTAGCTTGGTTGTCTTTCACAAATTCAGGTGACTTTGTGCTTGGGTCATCATTAAGTTCCATGCCCTTTCCAAAAATGTCCCATCTGAGTGCTGGCCATTAAGTCGGTTTGAGAAGAGGTGAGTCTTAGCCATGATGAGAGTTGAATAAAAGCAAAATAGGTTCACTTAGAGTTCTTTTAAATTGGATTTATTTGTATCTCTAATAAGTTTTGGGTTTTAAAAAATGTTTTAGAAGGCTGGTTTATGGATGAGAAGTCAGGATCCTTCACATATTTTCCAAGGGACTTTGTAGGAAAATCTGAAACAAAAATCTACTACAGGAGTGTGTGAAGGAAAGCCTTTATTATGCTTCTTGAAAAGTAAGCATGCTTCACCTTAGTATGCTGATAGAGAAGCAGAGCTGACTTTTAAATGGTTAGTAAAATCCATCCTCCTCCTATTTGAGCTGGGATCGGACCAGCTCATTTGGGTTACACTCTTCCTGAACCGTCCATCCCATGTTACTTTTTGTCATGTTTATCCCTCCTGATCCATTCCTCCCATGTTCAGAAATGGCAGCTATCTCCGCCCTTGGGGTGTCAGTTAATATTCAGTAAGCTTATTAAGCAAATGCAGTGGAGAAAAGCTTTTGCTTGGTCCTTGACCCTGACCAGTTGCAATCCGTTTAGCCTCTAGGGTTCTATCTTATGGAAGTAGTGGTTTCAAAGAATGTTCGAGACACTTTCTGATTGGTTGAGGAACTATCCACAAGATCTTGGAAGTCCTCCTCAGAATTTCTGTGTTCTGCTGTGGAAGCCTAACTTCTAAATCTTTCCCACAGCTTTGTGTACTGGCCATCTCTTGTGGAGACATAATTGATGTTCTTAATTCAGAATAATGGGTCACTGAAAATTTTTCTTGTGCTTTGAAATGTTCTTTTGTATTTTCATATGACTACTTGAATGATTTAGAAATTCACAGCAATTCAGCAGTCAAGTCATTTCAAACACCTCCAGTCATTACCTGCAGTCTAGCCACTCCAAGGAGTCTTTCTCCCTTCCCCCAGGTGTAGCACTTCCTCAGGCTGTCATAAAGACTTGTACAAAGTAAAAACTGTCTCTGCTTTTGGGTTTTTTCATTGACTTGGGGAGATTCCTGGAATATAAATAATTAAGTCTAATTTGGAGTCTATGACTATGGAGAGTTACTGCTGAATTTATATTATTTAAAGTAAGTACCTGGACAGATAACTTCTTGGTACAAAAAGGAAGACCCCTTTCTACAAAAAAGCATTACCTCCAGAAAGGCCTAAAATTCTATAGTTGTAGAAGGATTGTCCTCCTTTGGGAAATGCCTCCCCCCTTCCCTTCCAATGCAGAAGACTCTGGAAAAATACGTGGTCATTTTGGGAAAGGGACGTTGAGTTGGAATGAGAAGACCTGACTTTGAATCCTAGTGCTAATTATGCCATCAGTGTCATCTTGGGCAAATACTTGCCCTGAGCCTCAGTTTGCTCAGTTATAAAATGAAGGACTTGTATTAGAGTACCTCTAAATTCTAATTAATGAAATTAATTTGAAAGATAGAAGAGGACTTCCTTTTTTTCTTTGCAGTTTAATTTTTTATAAAAACTTGTTTTCAATTCTGAATTCTCTTCTATGCTTCTCCCCACTGAGATGGCTAGAAGTACCAATACCCATTATACATATGAGGTTATGCAAAACATGTTTCCACATTAGCCATATTGCAAAAGAAAAAAAAGCAAGAAAAAATAAAATGTGCTTCAGCCTGCTCTCAGAATTGCTCAGTTCTCTCTGGAGGTGGATATAATTTTTCATCATGAGTGCTTTAGAATTGTCATGGATTGTTGTCTTGATCAGAGCAGCTAAGTCTTTCAAAATTGATCATTACAATATCACTGTTACAACATTCTGTTTCTGTTCACCTCACTCTGCATCAGCTCACGAAGATCTTCCCAAATTTTTCTGAAATTATCCACTTTGTCATTTTTACATTATTTTATTTTATTTTTTTCAATTCCATGTAAACAAACATTTTAACACTCTTAAAAAAATTTTTTTTGAGTTCCATATTCTCTCTCCTTCTCTCCTTCCCTTTCCTTGAGAAGTCAAACAATTTGATATAGATTATGCATGTGCAGTCATGCAAAATATTTCCGTATTAGCCATGTTACAAAAGAAAATACAGACCAAAAAACCCCCAAGAATAATAAAGGTTAAAAAAAAAGTATGCTTCAGTTTGCATTCAGACTCCATCAATTCTTTCTCTGGAGATAGATAGCATTTTGTCATCATAAGTCCATTAGATGGCCTTGGGTATCATTGTATTGATCAGAGTAACTAAGTCTTTCACAGTTCATCTTTGTTACAGTATTACTGTTACTGTGTATAGTGTTCTAGTTCTGTACACCTCTCTCTGTATTAGCTCATACAGGTCTTCTCAGGTTTTTCTGAAATCATCCACTTTGTTGTTTCTTACAACACAATAATATTTCATCAAAATCAATCATATACCACATTATTTAGCCATTTCCCAATTGATGGACATCTTCTCAGTTTCTAATTCTTTGCCATCACAAGAGCTACTATAAATATTTTTGTTCATATGGGTCCTTTTCTTTTTATCTTGATCTCTTTGGGGTACAGACCTAGTAGTGGTATATTGCTAGGTCAAAGGTATGCACATTTTTATAATTGTTTGGGCATAGTCCAAATTGTTCTCCAAAATGGAACAGTTCACAACTCTATCAACAGTGTGTTAATGTACCTGTTTTTCTTTTCTTTTTTTTAGACCCTAGTTTTTTAATTTTTTAATAAAAATTTATTTTTCAACATTTACTTCCACAAGATTTTGAATTCCATATTTTCACCCCATCTTGCCCCTCCCCTACTCCAAGATGGCATGCATTCTGAATACCCTTTCCCCTAGTCTGCCCTTCTTTCTATCTCTCCCCCCCCCCCCTTCTCTTATTCCCTTCCCCTTCTCTTTTCCTGTAGGGCAGGATAGATGTCTGTACCTCATTTCCTGTATTTCTTATTTCCCAGTTGCATCTGGAAACATTTTTTTTAAACGTGTTTTTAAAACTTTGGGTTCCAAATTTTCTCCCTTCCTCCCACCCCACCCACCCTCATTGAAAAGGCAAGCAAGTCAATATAGGCCATACATGTGCAGTTATGCAAAACACTATAGTAGACATGTTGTGAAAAACTAACTCTATTTCCTTAATCCTATCCTGCCCCCCCATTTATTCTATTCTTTCTTTTGACCCTGTCTCTCCTCAGAAGTACTTCCTTCTGATTACCCCTTTCCCAATCTGCCCTTCTCTCTATCATCCCCTTGCTCTCTTGTCCCCTTCCTCCCCTATTTTCCTGTAGGGTAAGACAGATTTCCATACCCAATTGAGTGTGTATGTTATTCACTCCTTAAGCCAAATTCTATGAGAATAAGATTCCCTCATTTCTTCTCACCTTCCCCTGTTTCCCCTCCACTGTAAGAACCTTTTCTTGTCTGTTTTGTGCAAGATAATGTACCCATTCTACCTCTCCCTTCTCCTTCTCCTAGTATAATCCTCTCTCACCCTTAATTTTATTCTCCAGATATCACCCCTTCATCTTCAACTCACCCTGTGCCATCTATCTATCTATCTATCTATCTATCTATCTATCTATCTATCTATCTATCTATCTATCTGTCTGTCTATCCATACATACATATTTTTCCCCTCCCACTACCCTAATACTGACAAAGGTCTCATGAGTTATAAATATCATCTTTCCATGCAGGAATGTAAACAGTTCAGCCTTAATAAGTCTCTTATGATTTCTCTTTCCTGTTTACCTCTTCATGTTCCACTTGAGTCTTGTATTTGAAAGTCAGATTTTCTATTCAGCTCTGGTCTTTTCATCAAGAATGCTTGAAAGTCCTCTATTTCACTGAATGACCATTTTTTCCCCTGAAGGATTATACTCAGTTTTGCTGGGTAGGTGATTCTTGGTTGTAATCCTATCTCCTTTGCCCTCCAGAATATTATATTCCATGCCCTGTGGTCCTTAATGTAGAAGCTGCTAAATCTTGTATTATCCTAATTGTGTTTCCACCATACTTGGATTGTTTCTTTCTGGCTGCTTGCAATATTTTCTCCTTGACCTGGGAACTCTGGAATTTGGCTACAATATTCCTAGGAGTTTTCCTTTGGGGATCTCTTTCAGGGGAGATCGGTGGATTCTTTCAATTTCTATTTTGCCCTCTGGTTCTAAAATATCAGGCAGTTTTCCTTGATAATTTCTTGAAAGATGATGTCTAGGCTCTTTTTTTGATCATGGCTTTCAGATAGTCCAATAATTTTTAAATTCTCTCTCCTGGATCTATTTTCCAGGTCAGTTGTTTTTCCAATGAGATATTTCACATTGTTTTCTAATTTTTCGTTCTTTTGGATTTGTTCTACTGTGTCATGATTTCTCATAAAGTCGCTATCTTCCTGTTGCTCTATTCTAATTTTTAAGGAAGTGTTTTCTTCATTAAGCTTTTGGACTTCCTTTTCCATTTGGCCAATTTTGCTTTTTAGGTCATTCTTCTTGTCATTGGCTTTTTGGACCTCTTTTGCCATTTGGGTTAGGCTATTTTTTAAGATGTTATTTTCTTCAGTATTTTTTTGGGTCTCCTTTAGCAAGCTGTTGACTTGTTTTTCATGATTTTCTTGCAACACTTGCATTTTTCTTCCCAGTTTTTCCTCTACTTCTCTTACTTGCTTGTCAGAGTCCCTTTTGAGCTCTTCCAAGGCCTGGGACTGATTCATATTTTTCTTGGAGGCTTTGGATGTGGGAGCTTTGACTTTGTTGTCTTCTTCTGGTTGTATGTTTTGATCTTCTTTTTCACCAAGGTAAGATAATATAGTCTGACTCTTTTTGCGAGGTTTGCTCATGATCCCAGCCAACTACTTGAGTTTTAAACTCTTTGTTAAGGTAAAAGTCTGCTTCCAGTGTGGAGAATATACTGTCCCATGCTTCGGGGGTTTGTATAGCTGTTTTCAGAGATACTTGTAGGGACGTGTAGATTTTCAGTTCTTCCAAGGTGGTATGATAAGGGTGGAGGTGTTTACTCTTTTCCTGGCCTGAGCTCTGGTGTTTGAGTGACAGGCCACAAGCAGTCTTTTCTCTCTTGGAACTGTGAGGAGGGTTTCCTCTGCACAGCCACTGCAAGCTCCACCATGCCAGCGCTCCTCCTCACCCCAGGACCGCCACCCAGAACTGTGACCCAGATCCAAGCACAGGCAAAGCAAGAGATTCCTGCCTCAGCACCAGCAAAGAGATCCCTTCGATCCCTCTCTGATCAGCCACTTGATTCCCCCTCAGTCTGTGGGCCAGAAGCTCAGGACACAGCCACTGCCCTGGCGCCTGAGCTCTGTGCTCTGGAACTGGCTCTGACCTAGCTCTTCTCTCACTGCCAAAACAGACTTTTCCCACTGACCTTCTAAGTTGTCTTTGGTGTTTGTGGATTGAGGAGTCTGGAAGCCACCACAGCTGCCCGAGATTCAGTCCTCTGAGGCCTGCTCCAGGTTTGCTGTGGCCTACGTGCCCACTGAACTGTGCTTTACCTTTCTGATCAACCATCCAGGTTGTCTTGGGCTGGAAATTTGTTCCACTCTTTCTTTTTGTGGGTTCTGCTGCTTTAGAATTTGTTTAGAGCCATTTTTTATGGGTATTTGGAGGGGTTTGGGGGAGAGCTCAAGCAGGTCACTGCTTTCATGATGCCATCTTGGCTCCTCCCTCAATGTATTTTTTCCATATTCTTCCATATTTTTCCATATTCGTTCCAGCGTTTGCCATTTTCCTTTTCTGTCATGTTAGCTAATCTGATGAGTATAAGAGTTATTTTAATCTGCATGTCTGTAGGTATTAGTGTTTAGAAAATCATTTTAAAAACATGACTTTTGATTGCTTTCATTTCTTCCTCTGAAACTACCTTTTCATACTCTTTGATCATTGATCAGTTGGGGAGTGGATCTTATTATAAATTTGACTGAATTCCCTATATATTTGATAAATGTAACCTTTGTCAAAGAAATTTTCCCCAGATTCCTTCATTCGTTCTAATTTTGGCTACATTGTTTTTCTTTCTGCAGAAGCTTTTAAATTTAATCAAAATGATCAATTTAACCTCCCATGATCCTCTCTGTCTCTCATTTGGTCATGAAAAGAGACTTCCTTTTAAGTAATTTTTCTTTGGATAAAGCCCAAGAGTAAGACACTTCTAATGATTACACAGTACTAAGATTAACATATATGGATCATTTAAAGGGGTAAAAGCCAGAATTATGTGCTGAGTCGCCAAGTCAAATAAGAACTGAGTAAGGATGTATATGTGTATATATACATAAATGTAAATATTATAGTAAAACCACTGATTTGGGGAACCCCCCCCAAAAAAAACCTCAACAGCTTTCTAAGACTGAAGTTTTCCAACTTTGAAGCAATGGTCATGACCAACCTAGTTTCCTGCTTTCTTGTATCTTTCTTGTTTCTTATTAGGGCCAGTTAACCCCTTCCTATTTGAAGGCTATCTCTCTTGCACTCACACAGGCATAGAGTCTGCTATCTAGGTAGGAGGAAGGATCCCTGGATCCAGACTAGTATGAGAAGAGCTTCAGCATCAAGTCTTTGTTATTACTGAAGTGCTGTGCATTTCCAAGAATGGAGCACTTGCTTGTCTTTGGTGACAAACCTTCTGCATATCATGCTCACGTTCTGACATGATCTGTCTTGTTTATATGCTCCTAAGGCCCTGCTCCTTGATGAGTGTGCCTGAGTCACTTCCTGGCACCACATTTGCTCTCAGGATGGAGTCATGCTTTCTTTCCTCCAGGTTGTACTGGAGACTGGATTCTTACCTGTGAATTCTCACCCTTGTGGCTGAGTCCCAGTATTTGCCAGCAGATCTTCCTGTTCTGTCTTTTGTTGGCAGATCATTCACTTATTGTTCGCTATTATATGCATATTGCTGCCTTGTTGAGATTTCTTCATGTTGTGAGCTGCTGAGATCTACCTTAGCCGCCCTGCTCGAGAGGATTTGTTTAATTTCTGTGTTCTGGCCATCTCTAGTCTGGTGTATATAGTTATTGTAGCTATTGTAATTTGGTCTCTGTGAAAAAATAGTTGGTAAGTACTCAGGAAGAAACAAAGATCCAAACACCAGGATGCTTGACAAACTGTCAGGTTGTTTGGTAGAAATGTGATTTACGTGAGCACCTTACACCATATGGTATAATAAGCTTCAAATAGATACATGACCCAGAGAAATTAGAGAATGAAGGAAGAACCTTTCACAACAGTGGCTAGGGAGATAATTGTAATGGACAGAATGGAAGATTCTGATTGCATAAAATTGAAAAGCTATTGCAAGAACAAAATTAGCGCACCTAGAATTAGGAGAGAAACATTAAAATAAGATTTTTTTTACATTTAAAAATAGATTTTCGTGTTTTGTCTGTTGTATACATTGAATGATAAGAAAAACCATTTGTAGCAAATATCTCCAATAAATTGTGTCAATTCTGTATATAAGAATAACAGCCTTTTCTTATAGTATAACATGATATATTATTTGCCAAAGGACATACAAGCTATGAACAAACATGAAAGTATGCTCCAAATAACTAATAATGTAAAAAATGAAAACTAAAACAACCTTGAGATTTTTACCTTGTACCATCAGAATAGCAAAGATAAAGTCAAGAATGGTGGAGAGGCTGTGGGAAGAAGACTGGCACACTGTTGCACTATTGGTAGAGCTGTGTTGGTTCAATAGTGGTAAAACACTATCGGTCTAAGTGTTCTTGAAAATAATTTGGAGTTTAACTGAAGAAGTTTACTAAATTTTTTATGCTGTGTGATCCAGCAGTATTTTTCCTAAACACATCCACACATTTCCATTGGAGTCAAGGGACAAAGAGAAAGGTGTCATATATACAAAAATATTTATAGTAGTTCTTTTTGTAGTAATTAAGAACTGAAAAAAAGGTTATTGATTGGGGGAATAGTTAAATTGTGGTATGTTAATATAATGGAATATAATTGCACTGTAAGATATGACAAATATGAAGAATTCAGAGAGACTTGAAAAGACTTGTAGGAAGCAATACAAAGCAAAGTAAGCAGGACCACGATAACAGTTTGCACAGTTGACCACAATAATATGAAATAAAACATCATTGAAAGACTTCAGAACTTGAGTAAAGTCAGTGGTAACATCAATGCATAAATCAATGAATGAAAAAAAATTTATCAAGCATTATTATCTGCAGAAGCATTGTGTTAAGGGGTAGGAGTATAATTAGCAAAGTAGAAACAGTTCCTGCTCTCAAGAGGTTTACTTTCTAATGGGGGAAACAAGATAGAGAGGAGTTTAATGGAAAGATGACAAGTTATTTAGATTGTAGAAGCAAAGGCATTTTATTTAACATAGTTACAAGTGGTACGATCCTATCTGTTTCTAATTTAGAACAATTTGACAATGCCAAGGATTTTGGGATTAAGAATCTTCTTTTCTGAGTGTTCAGTAGTCATGGTTGCTGAGGAGGCAGAAGCTGCCAGGTTGCATCTCCATAGAGGTTGTTTCCTGGGGTTAATGGCTGTGGGGTCTAGGCTGGAAGCAAGTCTGGTGGTCTGGATAGCATGGCTGTTCCTAGGGTTCTTGGGCTTATCTGCTCCTTGGTGTCACACTCGATTAATGCTGGTTCAAAGGACTTCATAGTGAGTCATTGCTTTTACCTCTAGGCAGAGAGGTGGTAGACCGTAGTAGTAGAATGAGGTATGTGTTTTTAGGAATGACCAGTGTGTCTTGTTTTACAGTTTGATTATTCTTATTTATTCCAAAGGAAGTTTCTACTGGGGATGCGTAGTGAGGGGAAATTCATTGGGGAAAGTCAGTGATTCCTCACCCCCTCCCTACCTCCCCCCTGCAAAAAAAAGTACATTAATAAACCATTTTTTAAAAGAAAAGGAAAAAAGTCCTATTTAACCATACTGTGGTTGCTTCGATGCTAGAAAAGGAGTCCTTATTGGCTAGCCTTCTATGTGAGAACAGGGGACAAGAAGGAAGAAATGTAGAAAAGGAGGAAGAGACTATAAGAGGTGAATGATGACAGTGATGAGAAGTGGAAATGAGGGAGAATGAGCAGCAGACGCTGACAGCACAAGAGAGCCCCTGCACAGAGACAGAGAAATAAAACACCTCTCCAGTGCAGCCTTGGGGAAGGGACATCACACGTTGCAACTGAGGTAGAATGGAGGATAGAAGCTGACAACAAGCTACCTATGTTTTCTTCATCACTAATGCAGTGAACCATGTTTTGAATGGAGTTGACAAGTTAAAAGAAACTGCCAGGGTGAAGTTGATTTTCTGGAGAATGGGAAAACCCCTTGGGAGATGGAAAGTTGTTTCAACCTTTGATTTACTCATTAATTTTGCAGAAGGGTGGCTTTGTCTATTGCTCAGGCGGGCAGGCAGTGTCATGTGCTTCACTCCATCTTTATGAGGGAGACAAAGAGACTAAGAAGGAAACTAACTCCAAGGACTTTTTTCCAAAGGCCACCAGCACCTGGGCTCACCCAGCCTGGTGCCCCCAACCATCCACATGGCATTTTATCTACTTCAACAACTGGTGTTCGTAATAACACAGCCATTCAGAGAAAGTATCAAAGTTACATCCAATCAATTTTAGGCAGCTCCTAATAAGTTTGGAATTCTAAAAGATTAACAATCTCAGCTCTGTGGAAAATGTAGCCATGAAGAACAAAGGTGGAAAGTCTTGGATAGTCCAGGTTTTATTGTATACAATTCAAAAGAAATCTTTTATCTGCTCCTTTCTCTCTTGGCCAAAGTATAACATGCTGATTTCTCTTGATTTTTGTTATGGGAAAGGGGTGTTATTTCTTTTTATAACCAATGTCATCTGTGCAAGTTGATGGTGCTGAGCCAGCAGTGAGTGCCCTTAATGGTTTGTTGTGCTGGATGGAGATGAACTCTTAGGGTGAAAGACAACTCTGTGGCCTATGATTTTTCTCTTTATTGTTTCTGCTGCTCCAGTCAATCTACCTGGATTGTGTTCAAACTAAGGCCTTCAAGGTCTTTTAGCTTGAGCTAAACAAACTCGCCTTCTCAATTACTTAAAAAATTCATACTCCTGTGATCACATTACAGATAGGTTTGAAGTCTTTTTGACAAACTATATATGCCTCTGTTCTGTGTGGGTCCTTTTCCTGTCAGCATTTAGTGAAGATTTAATACTAATAAAAGATCAGTCAGCAGTTTAACAAACATTAGCAATATAATCTCTTTGCAGTATACTGAATGTCTGCAATGCCTTTATCATTTTCCCTTTATTCTTTTCAGGGGTGAAAAGAAGTCTGGGAAACCCCAGAAGTTTACCAATACACTGAAATTTACCAATCTGCTAATCCCTTTCCTCCCTTTTTAGGAGACACAGAGAGGAAATAAGGATTATTTATTGCCCAATCAAGCAGGAACCTCCTACAGTTTGTTTTTGGCTTGGTTTAAGTTTTTGCTGAAGTGATGGTTCTTAATAGCCTAGATTTCTTATTATGTTATTTATCCAGACTAGGTGAGTAGTTAGCACAGACTGATTCATTCAGTATATTATTTGAGTGCCTAATATGTAGGGGATAAGAATATGAAGAATACAAGTTTCTTTAGGGCAAGGACTATGATTTACTAACTTTGTGTCTTTAGAGTCTTGCACAGTTATTGTCTTGCATATAATAGGTGCTTAGTCAGTGTTGAATATATAGGCTGTACTCGTTCCCCACGTGGAGCTTACCTTCTAATTGGAGACAAAAAGTCCATCATATGTAACTGTACAAAGCAATGTGTGATGAGTAATACAGAAAGATACAACATACAAGGTTTAGAGGTGGGAAAAAACCCTTTTTTCTGAGGTTCATTGAGAATGGCTTCATAGAAGAAATGGTCTTTGATTTGGGCCTTGGTAGAGAGGTAGGATTTTGATAGGCCAAGAAAAGGGAAGGTATACTAGGCAGAGAGAATGGAGTTTATGTGCAAAGACATGTGGGGGTGGAAGTGGGGCTGGGGGTGGTAGATGGTTGTTAGGGAATACGCATTTATATAGCACCCAGTACATTCTAGGCCCTGCACTAAGCACTTTTACAATTATTATCTCATTTGATCCTCACAACCCTGGGAAGCAGGTGCTATTATTATCCCCATTTTACAGATGGGGAAACTGAAGTGAACAGTTTAAGTGATTTGCCCAGTATCACATAGCAAATAAGTGCCTGAGACTAGATTTGAATTCCTGACTTCAGGCCCACCATTTTATCCATTGGGCCATCCAGCTACTTCTTGCAGAGATGGGAGAATAATTTGATTGAAACATACAATTAATTTTAGGAGAGGAATAAAACAAGCAAGATTGGCCATGTGCTCCTGGCTAAGGATTTTGAATTAATTCATTGATAGCAGAGATCCATTGGGGAGGGATGTAGTGATGATGATGATGATGATATTGATGACAGTGATATAGTACTTCAAGGTTTTCAGAGCACTGTGTGTGTGTGTGTGTGTGTGTGTACACATGTATATGTATAAAATTCATCACGTGTGATATTCAAAACCCGCCTGGGTTTTACACAGAAATGACGTGGACCAGACTTGTACATTAGGAAGATTAACCTGATGTTGATACATGTATACTTGATGGATTGAAGAGAAGGAAAGACCAGAGACAGGGAGGTCGTTTTTGAGTCTGAAACAGTAATCCATCTGGGAGGGAATGAAGGTCTGGACTAGGGTGGTAACAGGTGGGATGTCAAAGAAGTGGGTTTGAGAAACATAGTGAAAGAAGGTTGGTAATAGATTTTTGAGCATTCAGCTCAATTAAAACATAGCTGAAATTAACGGAATTTCCCTGGCTCAGCAAAAAAGATAAGTTGTATTCTTCTTGCTATGTACTGGCTTAGTTTGGAGGATTGTGTATAGTGAATGACAATGTCAGGAAGGGGTCTGTCTTTTGTAGTAATGACCTGCTAATCTGGTTTCTTTTTCCTAATAATTTAAACAGCCTACGTGGAATAATTGTTAGGAGTAGTAGTGATCTCTTCTTTCTCTGTCTTGTTGCAGGGTCTTTGGCTGGTTCAACCGCTTCCACCCCTCATTTCTCAGAATCTTGTGTGGACATCACCTTTCTTCCCCTCAGTTCACCTAAGACAAAGATTGAGTTTTTTGTTTTTTTTTTGATAAGGACCTAATAATTAAGGGGGGAAAGTAGAGCAAAACAAACTTAAATAATAGAATTATTGCTGTTTCTTAGTACCATTGGTCTTACACATTTTTTGTTCTCATTACCATATTCCTGCTCCTAAAATATATTTTCTTCTATTCTGTCTCCCCAATGTATACTTCTTCATATTTCTGCCAGACTAATCTTTCTTAGGTATCTTAAGGAGTTTTTTGTTTGTTTTGTTTTTGGCCCAGGTTTGCAGTTTCAGAGTCATCCTTGACTACCCACTCTCCCTTTCTCCGCATATACAGTCATTTGTGATGTCCCAGCTCCTTTTATCTGTTCTTTTCTCTCCACTTCCTGGGAGGAAGCATTTTATGTTCTTTATGACCTGGCTTCATCCTATCTTTTTTCAACCTTATTGCCATTCCTCACCCAGGACACTTCTTTTGCCTTTGCTCACACTGTCTTCCACCTCTTAGTATCCATAGTTTCTTCCAAACCATTCTGTATAGTTTTTCCAGATCTTTCCTCAATCACCTCTGGGTGCTAGTGCCTTCCGTCAGATGTTACCTTGTATTTATTCTGTATGTGCTTACAGATGTACATTTCCCCTGATAGAATGTAAGATCCTTAAGGGTAGGCAGGGATTGTTTTATTTTCTTATTTGTGTCCCCAGTTCTTTTCACAGTATCTGGCACACAGTAGGTACTTAGTAAATGTTGTATTGGTTAGTCCATCTTCTGCTCAAAACCTTTTAAACCCTTCCTATTGCTTACTCAATAAAGTTCATAAGGTCATACCCCTTCGTCTGTCTTTAATGATCCTTTTTAATCTGGCACTGTCCTTCATTTTCCAGCTTTATTGTCATCCTGCTTCCCTTCCTGTATGTACACTATTCCCTGTTCCCAGAATGCCACCCCATCTTCTTTAACTTTTTGATTCTGTCTATTCTTTAAAACCTAATTTAGATGCCAGTTCCTCCAAGAAATGTTTTCTTATCTTCTTAATCATGATTTTTTCCCCATTAGACCATTGTTTGTCCTTCATTTTCGAAGAGGACCATGACATCAGGAAGGTGATGTCATGACTTGCAAGTGAACTGTATTTAAGTGAGGGAGGGCTGTGCAAAGTCATCAGCCTCACTGTCTCCTGCCAAACCATCTGGGTCCAGTGGCAAGATATAGATCAGGACAATTGGACATGGCCCAGGATGACTCAGTGGGAGACCTTGGCTTTTTTAAGCTAAGGTCTTTCCCAGGTCTCAGTTTGACTGAGGCAACCCCGATTCTGTGATTAAGGCTAGGTGAAAAATGAGGCAAAGAATGGCCTCTTTTACCTAGTCAAAAAACCAAAACAAAACCCAGCCCCATAATCTGGGAGAAGATATCAAAGTTTCTGGCCAAAACAGAAACATTTGCTCTTTACCCTCACTCTGAGCCATCAGAGCCCAAACAAATAATGACCAAGTGAAATTTGGGCTGGGATCCAATCAGTGAGAGCCAGAGTGATATGGGAGTAAGGCATGGTCCTTAAAAGACTCATAAACCCCAAGATATCTTGAGAGGTTTCAGCGATCAAAATTTATATTCCCTTGGGCAAAGCACCCACAAATAAGGCCTTTGAACCAGTGTTTAGCAGAACACCTGGAATATAGTAGGCACTTAACATATGCTTATTGACTTGAACTCTACATATACCTATGTTTATTAGCTTCGTAATACACCTCTGTATTATTTTGTATTGTAGTCATATCCCAGAGTGTAATAAGCCTTTTGAAAGTAGAAAGTCATTGTTTTAGAAGGGTAGTAAGGCCTAATGGATAGAAGGCTAGATTTGTAGTCTTGAAGAATACTGCCTCTTAACACTTAGTAGTTGTATATCCATGGGCCAGTGATTTAGCCTGTATAAACCTTAAAGTGCTGTGCAAATGTCAGCTATTATTATCTAAACCATGTGTTTCCCTTAGGGCCCAGAGCAAGCAGTCTCTTAATAAGTGGTGGTAGTTATAGCTGAAGGACCCACACAACTGCCTGGTTTCAGATGACTAGAATTTGGCTTACCTCTCCACCAGGGAAGTATTAATTTCCAAAGACTTTAAAGCTTATCATCATGTCCTGTGTACAGTAAACCTACAGGGGACATAATTCCCACCCACAAGAATGATCATCATAGCGTCGGATCATAGAATCACAGATTTAGAGTCAGAAGGGACTTTGAGATCATCTGGACCAGCGGTTTGGAATCTAGGGTTTATGAAGCCCTCCAGGAGTTTGTGAACTTGAATGGGAAGAACATTTTATTTTCCACTACTCTCTGAGATTTAGGATTCTCTTTAATTATGAATTTTTTCAAGAAACATTATTCCAAGAAGGGGTCCATATGCTCCTTAGGTTGCCAAAGGAGTCCATGACGTACAAGAAGATAAAGAAGTCCTGAGCTGTACCAGTCCTCATGTTTATCTGTTCATTTTACATTTAAGGAAACTATGGACCAGAGAGATGAAAGGTCCTCTCCAACAACATCATACAGGTAGTAACTGCCTGAGATGGGATTTGAACCAAATCATTTGACTGAAAATCTGTCATCCTTGTCATGGTACCATATTGTCTGTGTTTTCCTCATACCGCTTAGCACAAGAGAACACTTGTTTATGGACAAGCAGGTATTCTGCAAAGACACCTCCCAGATTGGCATTCTAATATGATGTTAACTGTTTTTTAAAAAGTAGGGTCTGCCAATATTTCATTTAATAAATTCTGTTATGTGTCATGTTCCAATATTGAGTTTTAAATGCAGTCATAATCTAGCTTTTTCATGGAGTAAACCATGAAAACTGGGAAGGGGAGGGAGCCATTAATGGCTCTTAACAGCTGTCACTCTCACGTGAAATGTCAAGGATGGAACAAGGCAAAGAGCCAAAATCTGATTTCTGCCTTAGGCCCACCTCACATCTGGTTAGAAACACCTCCTTTCAAAATTTTCACTTGGGTTTTGTGGGCAGTTTCTGATGAGAAAATAAAATAGGGCTCATATCTTTCAAGCTAGATCCTTTTCTGAGGATGAATGATGAGAATTGAATTATGAAAGAACAACAGACTTAGGATTTCTCAACCCACATTGAACATGTACTTGATGCCATGTTACTACATTGTTTTCTTGAATATTTAGGGAAGAAAATCTTAAAATTCACTGGTCATGATTGACTGATTTTTTTTCCCCCTGCCAAACCTGGTGGTTGTGTGTGTGGGGTGTATAGCCTTATTGGCCCTGGTCCCTTTCAGGGGGTCTGGGGCTCCATAGCATGGTGCAACATCAGCTGTTGCTTTAGCTCTGAGCTGCCTGACAGCCATAAATGGAAGGGACTAAATATGTAAGGTCACAGGGAGTTCAGAAGGAAAACAAGTTTAGGGGAAAGAACTGGGATGGTTACCAGTGTGTTGTGTGTAGCATCTGATAGATTTTCAGCATCTTTTAGAATAGAATTTTCCTTGTGGTAAGAAAGTTAACAAATAGATTTTAGCACATTAATCAAATGTAGATTTTTTTGGGGGGTGAGGCAGTTGGGGTTAAGTGACTTCCAGGGTCCCACAGATAGTATCAAGTGTCTGAGTTAGGCTTTAAACTCGGGTCCTCCTGACTCTAGGGCCGGTGTTCTATCTTCTGTGCCACCTAGCTGCCCCTAAATGTAGAATTATTAAGGAAAGCTTTTGTTCAAATGAGTGAGGTAGAGAAATTACTTATGGTTACCTCAGTTTAAGTTGATTCAGATGTGGGAATTTGATTCCAGGTTGGGGACCTTAAATTTGATTTGAATGTTTTTTAGTATCAAAGTCAGGGTAATTCTGCCGAAGTGATGGTAAAAAGGGTGATATGGTGGTTCTCTCTCCTCCCCCATCTGCCCAGAGGAATAAATAATGCAAATAGTCACTAACAAATTTTCTGATGGGTGTTTTCCTTTCAGCATGTTAATATAGAGAATCTATATGCCCTTTGTTGGGAATATAGGTTTGGCACAGTGGTGTAAGAGAAGTTGTGTAACTGACTTACAAATGCTCAGCTCCTATGGACTTGAGGGACTGCATTCATGAGCAGTCTGAAAATTTACAGTTGGTTCTGGATAAGGGAACCAGGAGGTAGAAGGAGCTAGCTGCTAGAAGCTAGGATAGCTGTACACTTAAAAGAAATTTATTCTGAAGGTTGAGTAAATTCCATTCAGGTAATTTCATGAAGTATTTTCAGTCTCAGGATTAAAATGATGTTTTCTAATTGCTTTTGTCTACTGTGACTCCCTGGTACATACTGAGTTAGATTTGCATTGTGTGTCCACAGTGTCACAGACATCAGCCTTCTTTTGGTTGAGATTGGTGCCAAGTGCCTTCAGGGCCCTTTGTATCCAAATTCTACTCATTCATTAAAACAACAACAACAACAGCAACAATAAAAAACACCTTAAAACCCACCTCTTCTTATTTACAAGCCTTACCTCATAAACCTATGGCAGAGTGATTTCTTTTTTGGTGGCTAGGAGGTCCAGTGGATAGGGCACTGGGCCTGGAGTAGGGAGAGCTTGATTTTAAATCTCACCTTGGACGTTTACTAGCTGTGTGATCCTGGGCAAGCCATTTAACCTCTCAGTACTCCAGGGTCTGAAAAAGGAGGATAATAATAGTACCTATCTCCCAGGATCGTTGTGACAATAAAATGAAATAATATTTGTAAAGCTTTTTGTAAACCATAAAGAACTGTATATGTGCTGCCTGTTAACTATTATTTGAACTCTCACTGTCTCTAGCACTCATTTAGCATTTTACATACAGCTGTGTGGCATCTCCTGTGTGGTTATCTCACTGGTTTTTAATTCTTACTTGCTTCTTAATTTTTCACGTATTGTTTTCTTTACCATTTCGTTTTGGAAATCTCAAGGGCAGGAATCATATTTGATAGCTCCTGGTGTCCATTAGGACAATCCTTCTTATGTAGTAGTTTCTTCATAAACTATAGTGATTTGGCTTATTTCAAAGACTTGCTGTCTGTGATGATGCTGGGACTCTTTAATAAAGCATCACATATTGAAAAGCACATGTGTTGTCAACTAGAGGCAATTACACATTATGTGGTTGTAGTTTAATGGTTACAAAGATAAGAGATAAAGACAGCTGTTTTCGAAGCCCCTAGGGAAGATGCTCTACTTAACTTCAGAATCTTACTACTACTACAAAAATAGCTTAAAGGAAAAAATTAAAATGTAATGTGGTCAGGATTGATGGACATGTCAAGGTACTTTTTTAACTCTTAAAATCTACTACAGCTTACACCTTAAGGTGATGGTGAAAAATATGTAGATCTCCCCTAGGGGTGTGTGTGTGTGTGTGTGTGTGTGAGATAACATTAGGGAAAAATCCTGAACGTGTTTCACTTTTTTCCCATTTGAGGAGACCACAGGGGTCAATGAGTTGTACAAGCTGTCATAGCAATCAGTGGCTCAGTAGAGTCTGAAGGAAGATCAGTTAGCTTTCTCATAATTTCAATGGAAAATGAGAGGTTGGCTCTGAAGAGAGAATCACTGACATACTTACAACATACACTAATAGCCAGATCCTCTTGGAATAATGGATAACGGTGAGATTGTTTCATATTTCATGTTTTCCTTAATCAAGCACATTAAATCAGGCAGTGTATTTGAAAGAATTTGACCATTGAGGCTTCAGTTAAATTTTCATCTTCATTCCTCACCTACTTTCTGAAATTTGAAATCAGAACTTTTTGTGGGAGCAAGGGTTGGTATAGAAACAATGGCCAATCTTGTACCTGAGACTTCCAGGGCTGCTTGTTTTTCTGAAGCGTACGGAGCCAGAATAGATTAGGTGGCCTAATTTTTCACCTTGTAAATCATCTTTGCAAAATAGTTGGGTGGGTTCAAATGTATTCTGGTTCAAAAATAAAGAATATAAAATTGTAGTCCCTTCTTCCTCCCCCTCCCCCAACTACTCCCATCCCTCAACCAGAATGGGTCAAAGTTTAGTTTTTGGTTAAGATACTATAAATTTCATATTTTTAGTGTATAAATGAACTTTTGTGGATGAAAGGAGAAATAGTGTTTCCAGTTTTTCTTTCCTGTTACTCCACCTCTAAAATAAATCTAGGTGATCATCTGGGTGTATCAGTGGATAGAATGCTGGGCCTGGAGTCAGGAAGACTCGCCTTAATGAGTTCAAATCTGGTCTCAGACACTTGCTAGTTGTGTGACTGTGGGCAGGTCACTTACCCCTGTTTGCCTCAGTTTCTTCATCTGTAAAATGAGCTGGAGAAGGAAATGGCAAACCACTCTAGTGTCTCTGTCAAGAAAACCCCAGATGGGGTCATGACTGAAAAATGACTGAACCACAACTTTAAAATCAATCACTAAAGCTTTGTAAGGGAGGTTACGATCTCTGCTTTGAAGTCTGTTTGCTTCATAATTTGAGCCCCTTTCAAATAATAATAGGATCATAGACCTAGAAGCCATATAGACCAACACCCTCATTTTACAAGAGAGGAGACTTGAGGCCTACAAAAGTCAGGTGACCTTCCCAGAATCACATGGCTACCATGGGATAGGGGTGGAGATGCAAGTCTGATTTTGGCACTCTGCTCACTACATCATACTGTCTCTCCCATCATGCTTCTGTTTCAGGCTTGTTATCTGTTTCCCATACTATATTATTTTCTTCTTCTGTCCAGGTGGTCTGTAGTCTGTTGTTATAACCAAGTGTTTACTAAAAACCTACTCTATGCCTCAGTACCATATAAATATGTAATGCTGTTCCTGTCTTTTGAAGCTAATTCACTGAAACAATTATTGAGCTAAATCTTAAAATCCGAAACTATGTGGCAACTCAGAGGTACAGTAGCAGTTTAGGTAAGGTAAAGACCAGTCTGGTTAATAGTCAATCTTAGAAGTTGATAGAAGAGGCTGATAGTAAAATTCACTGAGGAAAGAAAATTTGAGTTGTAGGATTTGGATGGATATGATATGAAAGAATAGATTGAGAGCTCTCCTCTAGGGAGGACAACCTGGGAGCAAGTTCAATGTCTAAAACAAACTAATTTAGATAAGCACAGGCACAAGTCATATGACCTCTCAGTGCCTGGGTAACTCTTAAGACCACAAGTCGCAGAACAATTACCTGCCTATCTGTTTTGCTAGGGGAGGTTTCCTCGCCGAGGGCCTGTGGACGGGGATAAAATCACAGAGGTAGAGTTGAAATAGGGTAGGGGCACTGCAAATGGTGAATGAAGCTATGGAATTAAAAAACACTTGCTATGGCAAATGTGGACAACATACCGAAAAGCAGAGACATCACATTGGCAGCAAAGGTCCTTATAGTCAAAGCTATGATTTTTCCTGTAGCAATGTATGGCTGTGAGAATTGGACTATAAGGAAACTTGAACAACACAGAATCAGTGCTTTAGAATTGTGGTGCTGGAGAAGACTTTTCGGAGTCCCTTGGACAGCATGGAGATCAAATCAGTTAATACTTAAAAGAAATTAACTCAGTATTCACTGGAGGGTCAAATACTGAAGCCGAAGCTTAAATATTTGGCCACATAATGAGAAGACTGGAAAAGACCCAGATGTTGGGAAAGATTGAAGGCAAAAGGAAAGGGGGATGGCAGAGGATGAGGTGTATATAGATAGTGTCATGAAACAATGAACATGAACTTGGAGAGACTCTGAGAGATAGTGGAGGACAGAAGGTCCATGGGGTCACAAAGAGTCAGACACAACTGAACAAGGGGAAGGGTGTTGGTGTGTGTGAAATTAAGGGAGAAATCTAGCTAAACCAGGGAGGCGAGTTTTTCCTTTTTTTGTAAATAATATTTTATTTTCCAGTTACATGTAAAAATAGTTTTTGACATTCATTTTTATAAAATTTTGAGTTCCAAATTTTTCTCCCCCTTTCCCGAGACAGCAATCTGACATAGGTAACATACACTTGCAATCATGGAAACATAATTCCACATTATTCATGTTGTGAAAGAAGAAACAGAACAAAAGGGAAAGGCCACAAAAAAATAAACCAAAGAGTGAAAATAATATGCTTCAATCTGCATTTAGACTCCATAGTTCCTTCTCTGGATGTAGATAGCATTTTCTGTCGTGAGTCTTTTGAAATTGTCTTGTATCATTGTATTGCTAAGAAGAGCTAAGTCAGTCATAGTTGATCATTGCAGTGTTACTATTACTGTTACTGTGTAAAATGTTCTCCTAGTTCTAATCACTTCACTCAGCATCAATTCATAGAAGCCTTTCCAGGTTTTTCTGAAATCCACCTTGAAATCCACCTGCTCATCATTTCTTACAGCACAATAGTATTCCATTACATTCATATACTACAACTTGTTCAATCATTCCCCAGTTCATGGGCATTCCCTCAATTTCCAATTCTTTGCCATCACAAAAAGAGCTGCTATAAATATTTTTGTACATGTGGGTCAGGGAGGCTAGTTTAGTGATGGATAATTATACATACAACCTTAAAGCACAATATAAATGTTAGTTTATTGGGGAATGGTGAGCACTGGTGAGCAATAAGGATAAATAATAATAATAGTACCTGTATAATACTTTAATGTTTGCAGAGCACTTTACACATATCTTATTTGTTTATAAAGTATTTTATACATATTATGCATGTACATGCTCCATTGTAGCACCTGTGGTACCTACCTCTCTGGAGAAATTAAGAGCTCTTAGAGATCATCTCTTCTGACTTGTACCTATTTTAAGTTTGTATTCACTTATTTTAAGTCACTTTGTTTGGATCTCATCTTCCTTGAGGTTATACAGTTCTGGGCACCAGCAGGGCTACGGTTTTGTTTTCCTCTTTCCTTACACAACATCATCCTCTATATTAACTTGTAAAAGAACAATACAAATGAGCAAAGAGCAGAAGAGGATTATCTGTACCTTCCCTTTGTGTTGGAAAAACAAAACATTTTAACCACAAGACCCTTATAGCACTAGAACTCTTCAAGGCAAAAAGACCATTATAATCATTTTGGGTGCATTGTCTGACTTTCACTTGCTTATCACTCTTCTTCAAATAATTGAAAGTCTGAGATAGGTAGAAAGCTGGTTTGAGTTGAAGCTGTTTTAAAACTCGGTTTGCATTTTATTTAAATATCTTAAAAAGTTCCTCTTTATGGAGTATGTTGCTAGGGCTGATGAAACACTCCCCACGCCACAGTGGTACTGCAGGTGACGGCCATGTTTGGAGAATATTTGTGGCTTTTTAAAAAAATTAAATCCTGACCAAAATAAATTTTTATGGGAGGTGGGGCAGTGTGGAAAGAGAATAGGGAGGGAGGTTGTGAGGCTTGGACTCCCAAGTTATTTAAGAAAAACCCTGTCTTGGTTTTTTTTTCCACTTACAACATTATTGACCATTAATCCTCCATTATTGATTATTAATCCACCAAATTTGTTTCTGACATTGGGCATGTTATTGGTTGTACAGGAGAACTCTCCCTGGTCTTGATAGAATCTTTTCTTTCTAACTAGACTGCCATAACAACAGGAATAGGAATAGTAATTGGCACTGAAGTAGCATTTTATGGTTTGCCAAGTGCTTTACATCTATTATCTCATTTGATCCTCCAGAAAACCCTTTGAAGTAAGTACTGTAGGTGGTAGGTATTATCCTCATTTTATAGATGAGGAAAGTAGGGTTGAGGGACTTTGACAGGCTTAGCACAGAGCCCTTTCTGGGATGACTAATGGTGAATCTGTTTCTTTGCTTTTGTGGGGTGGGAACAATTTCATATTCTGCTTGGTGATCTTGCTATTCTCATGAGACACTCCATCTTTGATAACCAGACATTGTCACTGCTTCTCCTCCATGCCTGGGATGCTCTGTGTCCTGGCATCCTCAATTTCCTTCACATCCCAAGTAAAATCCACCTTTTTTTTCCCTAGAAAGTTTACTGATTTTCCTTTAATCCTAGTCCTTTCCCTCTATGATTATGCCCAGTTTATCCCGTATGTATCTTGTTATGTGACTTGGTCACTTGGTATACTGGGAATTGACTAAAGAAAGCAACCCCTGGGAATGAGGTGGCTCAGTTACTACTTAAAAAGATCTGAGGATCTCATACACTCTAGTAAGAACCCAATAGTGTTGCCCAGGTGAGATAGGTGAGTCTTGTTTTTCTCCTTTTTATTTAAAATTCCAATCATATAGAGTTGGAAGCCATAAAAATCATTTAAGAATCTTTTTTTAATTTTCTTTTTTAAAATTAATTTATTTTGATTTATCAACAATCACTTCCATAAATTTTTGAGTTTTAAATTTTTCTCTCCCTTCCCACCTTCCTCCCCAAGATGGCATGCAGTCTGATGTAGTATACATATACATTCCTATTAAACATGTTTTCACATTAGTGATGTTGTAAGGAAGAATTAGAACCAATAGGAGGAACCACAAGAAAGAGAAAACAAAACAAAACAGAAGAAAAAAATTGCAAATAGTATGCTTCGATTGGCATTCAAACTCCATAGTTCTTTCTTTGGATGTGGATAGTATTAAGAATCTTTTTCTTTAAAAAAACAAAACAAAACAAACACTTTTATTGATACTTTTTTGTTTGCTTGGCATAGTGGATAAAGTATTGGATGTGGAATCTGGAAGACCTGAGTTCACTTAGTAGTTGTGTGACACTAGGCAAATAAATTAACCTGTCCTAGACTTAGTTTCTTCATTTGTAAAAATTGAGATAATAATAGGACCTATCTCATAGGGTCATTGTGAGGATGAAATGAGATAACATAGTTAAAGCACTTTGTAAACCTTAAATCACTGTGAGGTATCCCAGAAGTCTTAGTTCAGTTTTAAGCAGCACTAAGATTTAATGCCTTAAAACTGCTGGAAGACTTGTAGGACCTGCTAAGCTTTTTTACCCTATTATCTTCTCAATTAACCCTCTCTCTCACTCCCTACTCAACTTTTCCTTTTAACAAAGAGAAACAAACCGGATGTCCCAACAGTTGTACTTGGCTACATATGTAATGTGTGCCATCTGTAGTTCATCAGAAGAAATATATTTCATCATGGGCCCTTTGGAACCAAGACTGGCACTTAATCATAACTCTAATATCTTAATTTTAAAAAAACTACATTAGTTTTGTCATTATGCATATTCTCTTGGCTTCAGCTTTTTTTTTCTTTTGCATTAGTTCATGTAGGTCTTCCCATGTTTTTCTGAATGTGTAAAGAACTTTTCATTAGAAATCTCCAACAAATCAAAGAGAACATTTAATACCTTAGGAATTGGTTATTTACTTGGTTTGTATGTTGCCTTTCCTGAAGGAGATCATAGTTATGGCTTCCTAGATGGTCATAGAGTTGCTTTGGCCAAAAAAATTGTTACATTGCTTGCCAAGCTTGTGATGAGTCGATAAGAACTTAGCTGGGCTGGTCTTCCAATGAGGCATATTACTGGGCCCATACTTCAAGCCTTTCTAACTCGTTTTAGAATTTGCATTACAACTATTGAGACAGAGAGTTCTATCAGTGGTTAGTGTGAATTATTATTTGTCATTTATTAGTATTGTTTGAAAGCTTGTTGTAGAGGTCAGGCTGACCTCAGAGATGCTCCAGGCAAGGTGGATGGTTGTAAGGAATGTTTAGATCCCACCCAGTACTTGTTTTGGGTCCCCTCAAGTCTTGTTTTGGGTTCACCTAAACCTTGTGTTTTTGGTTCTCCAAATGAGGTGACTATCTGCTGGTAGACATCTTAAACTGCCCTTCTCAGGGAGACTAATTGACCTTTGTGAGACCAGTTAGGCAAATGTCTTAATGTCCTTGTCTAAACACTATATATAATGTAACCTCACAAAGATTTGGGGAGGGGAGCATACCTTTTTTCCAGCTCTGTCTCTCTCTCTGTCTCTGTCTCTCTGTCTCTGTCTCTCTGTCTCTCTGTCTCTCTGTCTCTCTCTCTGTCTCTCTCTCTCTCTCTCTCTCTCTCTCTCTCACGCGCGTGCACACACACACACACACACACACACACACGAATGCTCTCTGTCATCATTACTCAACTACTTAGTGGCAAACCTAGAAACAGAACCCAAGTGTTCTGATTTCCAGTTAGCTACCATTTATTAAGCACCTACTATGTACCAGACACTGTGCTAAGCATTAGGAATAGAAAGGAAGACAAAAAATCAGTCCCTCTTCTCAGTGAGCTCAGTCTAATGGTAGAGACAACATGCTAACAACTGTGTTCAAACAAGATACAGACAGAATAAATTAGGGATAATCTCAGAGGGAAGGCACTAAGATTGTGGAGGAATACGAAAGGCTTCTTACAGAATGTGAGACTTTACCTGAGACTTGAAGGAAGCCAGGGAAACTAGAAGGAGGAGATGAAGAGGTAGAATGTACCAGGCATGGGAGACAGCTATTGAAAGTGCTTAGAGTCAGGAATTGCAGTATCTTATGCAAGGAACAGCAAGGAAGCCAGTGTCCCTGGATTGTAGATTATATGTAAGGGAGTATGGTGTAAGAAGACTGGAAAGGAGGGGAGGGACCAATTTATGAAGGGTTTTGAAAGCCAAGTAGTAAATTTTATGCTTGATCCTGGAGGAAATAGGAAATTACTGGAGTTTATTGCAAGGGAGTGGGAGGAATGATAAGGTCAGACCTGTGTTTTAGGACAGTCATTTTGACAGTTAGATGGATTAGAATGGGTTAGACTTGAGGGAGACCAACTAGCAGGCTACTTGTAGTTCTTCTAATCCAGGTGTGAGGTGTGGTATTGAGGTCCTTCATAAAGATGGTGGCAGTATCAGAGGACAGAAGGGGACGTATATGAGAGATAATACAAAGGTGGAAATGATGAGACTTGACCATTAATTGGATCTGGGAATTTAGTGGGGAGTTTCAGACACTTAGGTTGCAAGTCTGGATGTTTGGGAAGATGATGATACCCTTGACAATAATAAGGAAGTTAGGAAGTAGGGAGGATTTTAGGGGAAAGATCATGAGTTCTGTTTTGGACATGTTGAGTTTAAGATATTTACCAAGGTTAAGGTCTAGGGACAGGAGAGGAAGAAAGGAAACTCTTTAAAAAAATTGTACAGAAAGGAGTGTCCAGTCTATGCTATTTTGCTTTTGATTTCCCCTATAAAAATATTGATATAGAACTAGGGAATGATGATTGAGTATGTATGTCATCTACTTTAGATCTAGAGGAAAGTAATCATAAGTTCATATGTCTACTATGACACACCTTGGTTCAGCATTTCCTAGCAAGGATGGAGAACCTAGATGGTCTTAGAGTTACTATTTTCTGAATGTATTTATGTATCACTTCTGTAAAAAAGAAAACCTTGTTATTTTGGTTCCAGTTACAATAATAATTTGAGTTTCATTAAATCTAAATGATAGGATTCTTAACTATCTGAAAAGGGCCTTATAAGCTTTAGGATAATAGATGAAATGACTTGCTCACTGTCACACAGATTTTCACCTAGGAGAGCCTAAGTTTGAATTGAATCTTCTAAAACCAAATTAATGTTCCCGCCATGTTGCCTTGCTTTATGATCTCCAACCCAGGCATGTTGTTTCCCATATGTGGTTGCTTCAATCGGAAATGAAAGAAAACAGGTGTTGAGATTAGTATAGTCCCAACTGAAGAAATTAGCAGATTAGAGAATCCAGGAAAGCTGGAGGAATAGTATCTCAGAACTGGCAAGAATCTCAGACGTATCCTTTGATCTACCCCTGCCACTTTCCAGAAGAGAAAGTTTGAGGCCTGTTTGAAATAAATCTGAGTCCAGTGCTCTTGACTTCCAGTTCACTGTCCTTTTCTTGATACTATGTTGCCCTTTAATAATGTTTTTGTCATGTCATTACCCTTTAATTTTGGGATCATTATTTAAGAAAGTTGCTTTATGGAGAGATTGCTAGTGGCAGAGATCACAATTCAGGCTTTACTTATTTCTGAGTTAATAAAAAGGAGCGATTCACATTACACACATTACTCTTTTCTGAAGTGAGAGGATTATAAAATTGATGAGAAAAGATAACGGAACATGCCGTTCTATTTCTTGACCTGCTAGAAGACAGTGGCCTTTGTATTTGAATGAGTTGACTGAGCAGATGTCATGTTTTTTATTCAGACTATGAAAATATTTTTAGTTGCATGTTAATAATGAATGAGCGAATACACAAACCATGGGTCTTACAGATAGTTTTTGGTAATTGTTCTGTTTGGCTTGGCTAATCTACCACACATATACATTGACTTCTTTGTCTACCTTCTCCACTTAACTACTTCATACAGCTGCTGTTTCAGTCTCTGAATGTCAAATAATGTACTTGTATCATTTGTATTCAAAAGTTTTCCATGAAAAGACTGATGTGAAAGGCCAATGAAAAGAAAATAAGAAAAGAGAGTCAAGGGTATATTTTAAGCTCACTGACTCATTTTCATCAAGACTATTTTTTGATTTCTTTTAGGCTTTAGGAACAGCAGCCAGTTTTTAATTTTATTTTTAAAATTTGTTTTGATCAACCAAAATTCACCTCTCTCTCATCCCTCATACTGCTGAAGTTGAGGGGGGAGGCCCACAAAAATCATTACGAGCATATGTAGTCAGTCAACATAAATTTCCCTAATTTGGCCATGTACAAAATATATTTGTTTCATTTTGTACTCTGAGTCCTTCACCTCTCCACCAGAAGGTGGGTAGCATGTTTCATCACCAGTCTTCCGGAATCCTGATTGGTCATTACACAGAAAAAAAAAAAGGTATGACATGTTAAAATTCCATTACATTTATATGTCAGTTTTTATTTTGATGGCTGTGCTACAGTGAGGTGATATATGGAGGAGTAATGGGATCTGAGGCTTGATTTGGGCCAAGAAGAGGAGAGAAGGAAATAAGGAATTGTTGTTATTAAAAAGAAACATTACAAAATGTTTTCATAAATCTCATTTTAGTCTGATGATAGTCCTGCCAGGTTATGTATTACACATTGCAGAGAAAGAGACAAACAAGCATCTTGTTTTTGTGGGGGATTAGAGGGAGAAGAATTAGTTGGATCATAGGATTTTAGAATTATAAGAGACCTTAGAAATCAATGTAATCTAACTCCTAGACTTTATAGATGGAATAACTGAGGACCAGAGAGACTCAGTTTATTCAGATCACACAGCTAGTCAGTATTCATGGGAACACTTTCCTACTTACCACCTTTTGGAGCTGGTAGGGAAAATATCATGTGGTTCCATTTTCTTTGTTTGGTGAGCAGATGACGTGGCCTGGTAAAAGACTGTAGAATATGAGCCACCAGGTGATAAATGATGTGGCTGGGGAAAGTCATGTGCAGGAAGGTAACTGACCCCTTCCTTAGCCATTCCGCAACCATAGGATTGGATCCATGAGCTCCATGTTTTTTTATTGTATATTTTGATTCTAGATTAGTCAAACTGGCTGCTAGCTTGTTAGAATGTGAACCTTCTGAGAGCAAAGGCTATTGCTTTTCACAGTGCCTGACACACAGTAAGCACATAAGCACGCAAATGATTGTTGACTGAGAAATAAAGTTTTTACTGGCTGTTTCTCACCAGTTAGTGTCAGAAACTCTAAATATTCTGTCCAGTGTGTCTAGGCAGTTTGCCTGGCATAAGGCTACTTTTTGCCCGCCAGGAGAGATCCAGCAGTAAATAGCAACACAGCGACAATATTAATAATAGCTGACATTTCTATGACACTCTGAAGTTTGCAAAGCACTTCATATACACTGTCTTATTTCAGTCTGACCACAGTCCTGCCAAGTGGGTATGACACATGTTATCCTCACATTACAGATGGAAAAAAAAACTGGGGCTCTTGAGAACTTAAGTGACTTCGTGCAGGTAATATAACTCATAATGTTGGATGCAAGATTCAATACATCCTTCTGCTAGATGCTGAGGTCTTTTTGTGACAGTCTTGATTTGCAATTCCTTGGTGGGTAGTATTAATACTCTTAATTTGTATAATGCCGTATCTCATTCCTTTATCAAATATTTGAGTACCCACGGTAGGCATAGGTGTGGGAAATGCCTAATTTTATACTTCTTTGCATTTCCCACACCTGTGCCTATAGTGGGCACTCAAATATTTGATGAAGGAATGAGATACAGTGTTACATATTTTAGGAGGGGCAGGTTGCATAGGCTAGTTTTTGGGAATTCATTCTGTTCACAGGACAGTCAGGAAAGTGGCCTACCTGTAGTAGATGATACAGATGGAAAATAGAGAGAACTCAAGTTAGGAAGGTTGGGTTGTACAAGATGATGGAGACTCCTGAATGGCAGACCCAAGAGCTTTCTCTTAGAATATCAATGAAGGGGCAGCTATGCAGTGCAGTGAATAAAGCCCTGGGCCTGGAGTCAGGAGGACCTGAATTCAAATCTGGCCTCAGACATTTACTAGCTGTGTGACCCTGGGCAGATCACTTGAGCCTGTTTGCCTTAGTTTAAAGAACAAAAGAAAGAATATCAGTGAAAACTTCATTACAGGCCCGTTCTTAGATCACTACTTGTAGGGACTTTGGTGTCCCTTTTGTAGGACGATGAGGAGGAGGAACAAGAAGAAGGGGAGAGGAAGGAGGAGGATGGAGGATAAGAAAGAGTGTAAGAAAGAGGAAGGCGAATCCGAGATCCAGGAGCACAGGCCC
Source organism: Phascolarctos cinereus (assembly GCF_003287225.1). NCBI lineage: Eukaryota > Metazoa > Chordata > Mammalia > Diprotodontia > Phascolarctidae > Phascolarctos > Phascolarctos cinereus. Next base: position 143,079,655 of record NW_027556098.1, read on the forward strand.
GAGCATTGGTTCACCAAATGGGAGCAGTGGTGCCTGGCTAAGGCTGAGAAGGAGGAGGCATTCGCCACACAGCCCAAGCACAAGCAGCAGAAGCTGTGGCATCTCTTCTAGAACGTGGCCACTGCCGTGGCCCAGCTCTACAACGATTGAGTGTGTCAACAGCAAGGACTTTCCCTCTGGGTTCCCTTCCAAAATGCAGCCACTGCTGTCACCAACCTCTACAAAGAAAGCATGGATGCACATCAGTGACGTTTTGATCTAGGAATTCAAACTGGCTATCAGCATCGCAATAAGGATTTGTTAGCATGGGTTAGAAATTGCAGAAGAATTATTTGTAGAGAACACTTCATCAGCTTCCTCTGTGGAAAAGTTCCTCCTCCACGAAACTCTTGAGCTCCCCCAAGACTAACTGTAGTATCCCCTAACTGAGTTACTTCAACAGAAACTGGCTCATCTGTAGAGATGTATTGAGTTGGTTCTGATGGTTAACATTTAAAAAACAGTTCCAGAATGCCTGGGTTAGGAACCACTGAATATGGGTATACAATTTAAAAGGTGGGATAGTGAGAAGAGGAAAGGGCTGGGTATGTCAATAGCTTCCACAGGTTTGTCCATTTCAGGCACTGATTTAACTCTTAGTGTTTCTGTTGATGATTTCTTAAGGAGAGTCAGTGCTGGCCGTCTGTGGGCAGAAGCACAACCTAGATCCCACTGCCTGTGTGGCACTGCTTTGTTCCAGCCACCACATTACTATAGATATCTTAAAATAGTATTAATTAAGTACCTTAAAAAGCATTTAATGACAGACACCTGGCAATTATTGGTAGAATTCATTCTGTTAACTCCTGACTCTTAGAGGCTCTTCTAGGGCTTAAGGATTTTCAGTTCATTTTTAAGGCTTCCTAGAGTCAAAATAGGGCACCTACATGGCACTGCAGATAGAGTGCGGGGCCTGGGGCCCAGAAGACTCATTTTCCTGAGTTAAGATCCGGCCTCAGACACTAGCTAGGTGACCCTGGGCAAGTCACTTAACCCTGTTTACCTCAGTTTCCTCATCAGTAAAATAAGCTGAAGAAGAAAACAGCAAACCACTTCAGTATCTCTGTCAAGAAAATCCCAAATGAGATCACAAAGAATTGGACAAGAATGAAAAATGACTGAGTGAAATAAAAAGTGACTGAAAGAATGTCCAGTGTAGACCAGTTTTTTCCCCAATAGCATCCTTGAATATAGGCAAGGGAAATAAGTATTGTCAGTTTTACTTCACAGCTGTAAACAAGTGTAGACTTGAAGTGATTTTTGACCAACCTCAAAGTGATCTTGGTGGTAAGGGGGAGGCTAAGTATAGCCAACATGTATTAAGCTTCCCAGCTTGCATGTTGAACCAAATATGAAATGCTTTTAAGGGTAATCTGCCCAAAGGCTTACTTTCATTAGACTTGTTGATAGTATTACCTTGGTTACTAGTCCTGTAGTCCAGAATGAATTTTAATCCTGGTAGGCCATTTTGATCATATTCCTGAGCAAATTACCCCAAAAGAAAGAATAGTTAAAAAAACCTCTAGAATGGGGTCTTAAAAACTAATTTTCATTTCAGAGGGTAATTATAAGACTTGTTGGCTCTTTTGAAAGCCTGATGGGAATTAAGGGCAAGAGCAGTTAGGCCATTCACTAGCTTTGTGCCTTTGGGAAATAACTTTCCAATTCTTTGGGTCTCAATTTTCCTCATTTCTAAAATGAGCTTAACAGCCAAAATCTTTTCCACCTCTCAGTCCTATGATTATCTTCTCTAATACTTCAGAACCTAATGAACTTTCTCTCTATTTTCCCAGGCCTTCAGTGCCTTTTTCCTTTATACCCATTTCCTTCTCTTTTTCCTTTTCCCCTTGTCTTTCTGTTTTTCTTCCTCTCTCATTTTCTTTGTCCTCCATTTAACAGACTGTATTATAAATTTTGAAATATACTTTTAAATAATTGCTTTGTTGTGTGATTATTTTTAAAAATGAGTTTGATTTTTTATGGATTTCTTAAGAGAATCTTAACTAAATTCCATTCAAGTTGATATTTAATTACAATCTATGTGTAGACACTCTGCTAGACCCTCTGGATACCAAGATAGGGGCAGAAAAAAACCCTTGTTTCCAGTTCCCAGAGACCACTGTCTCAACTGAGTGATGGTGATGATTATTTAAACACTTCTTGCATGTTTGAGTGGCTAGTCAGGCCTGCCCTGGTTCTTGAATCAGGCCATTTGATAGTGAAAGTGGGAGTCTCAATTTAGTTTTTAGAGGTATCACTGCCTTAGCTGAATGTTTCACCTCTTGAAAACACAGAGGGTGAAAAATCCAAATTTATCTAAATTCTCTGAAGTTCTTCCAGGAATCTGAGTCTAAATTGTGGAAATGACTTTTAAGACATCTACTGGTTCTTAACTTTTTAACTCTGCCAGCTCATGCTGTCTGACGACTTCTGCTGGCTTGCCATCAGCCTGGTGCTTTGGTTTGTTGAGCTGGGTTAATGGGTCTTTTGAAGGATGATGGGTTCACATTGAAAATTGAGGTTTAGAATCATGGAGTATTTTAGAATGAACGCTACCATTTTTAGCCAAATTTCTATGGCAATTATTGTGCCAAGACGGGAGAAAAACCTGGGTGATGTCTTGGCTCATATAAGATCACAGATTTAGAGCTAGAAAGGCCAATCCTTTCATATTATAGATGAGGAAACTGAGGCCCAGAGAGGTTTTTGTGTCTTTTCCAAGGTTACACAACTAGTAAGTAGGAGAGCCAAATCTGAATCCAGGCCTCTGATTTCAAACTCAGTGTTCTCTACTGTTATCAAATGATCTCCCCCACCCCTCAACCCCCCGTTATTTAGATTTCCAATCTTGAAAGTCATGAGCAGGTTCACCTTTGAATCTTGAAACCAAAAGGATTGTCTGTACATACCAGTGCATACATATATAAGATATATATGAATTATCTTATCTTTGCCCAGACCTGTGATTTTATCTCTTTAGGAAACTCTGACTGTGGAAGCTTCTTCTAGTAAAGCAGAGCAGTATCAGGTCTAAGGTTTCCTTCAAGTTCCTGCTAAAATCTGCCTTTGTACAAGAAGCAATCCCAGGTCTTCCTGGCTCCATTCAGCCTGATGGTGTGTTTATTTCACATAATCCTTAGCTGAGTAGTATTGTTCAGCTTTATGCTGGTTGGCATTCAGGGCTAACACTTGCTGGCCAGAGGGCTTCCTTTGGCCCGGGGAAGCTGAGTTTTAGAATTCTCCTGGAGGTCTTGGAAATGCCCAGATGTCTCCTTCAAACTTTGTGTTGTTTATTGACACAGTTATATCTGCCTTTGTAGAAAAACTTTATTAAGGTAACACAGTTTAGTTTACTGAACTCCTGGTGATAGGTACTAGCCTTAGAAATTCATTGGGGATGTCCCTGGGTGGAATTTTCCATTGACCAAATTGAGTATTTGAATGTTATAAATACCATGGCAGCAGAATGTATTTGATAAATTCGACAATATCCCAACTCTAGTTAATTAATATACTCCATACAGGGAAAGCATACCATGGGAAAATCTTCCCAAAGGGCTTAGGTCACACTGAAATGGGGAGTGGCCAGGAAAGTCCTCAGGATTAGAAGTGAGTTGGTACTGGAACAGCCAGTGTAGACTAATATGGAATATCACTAAGCATTCAAAGAATGAAGTCTCAGAATAATAGCTGGTATTTTTGTATTGCTTTAAGGTTTGCAGAATGCTTTTTTAACCTCAGTTGGTCTTCATGACAATCCTTTGAAATAGGTGCTATTATCATCCTCATTTTACAGATGAGATGAAACAATCCAGTAGAAGTTAAGTGACTTACACCAGGGTCACACTTCCTAGTATCAGAGGCAGAATTCAAACTTGGGTCTTCCTAATTTCAAGTTAGGAACTCTTCACTATGCCATGGGAAGGGATATATGGAGGTAATTTTATATCAACTCCCTCAGTTTACAAATGAGGAAACTGAAACCCAAAGGGTCAAGTGACTTGAAAAAAATCACCAAGAAAACTACATGAGATTCCAGATCTCAACCTTGTCTCTTGGTCTTTCTGTTACATCATGATTTAATATTTATTATCTGCCGAGAACACGTGAGAGTTGCTGTTATTATAAACCTTAGGGGCTTTTGCTCTAAATTTCCTCTAAATGAATCCTACTTTGTTATATGACAAAATGTTGTTCGTCCTGCAGTGTACTGACTAGGAGTCTAGCACCTGAGGTCATTGCCCATTTTTTATCCTCACTTGGAAGTAGTGTAAGAATGAAGCAAGGAAAAAGCATTTTTAAGTACTAATTCTGTGCCTCGTAATTTGATAAACTTTGGAGGTGTAAATACAAAAAACAAACCAGTTCTTGCTCTCAAAGAGGTTGGGATTCTAGTAGGGGCAGACCAGGGAGCAGTGGCTGTGAGGAGGAGGGACATGGGAAAATTGACCAACCTGTCCTTTCCAGGAAGTCGGGATAGAGTGCTGGGCTTAGGGTCCAGGAAGGCCTGGATTCAAAAGTGACCCTTGTGATCTTGGTTGAGCCATTTAACCTTGATGACCCCAGGACAGTTCTTTGAACCCAGAGATGCTCAAGTCCAACTTGCTTGTTTCACAAATGAGGAAATAGAGGCTCAAAGAAGTCATGACTTGTTTAAGATTGAGCAGGTTATTATTAGTGTCTGAGGCAGTGTCCTAGTTTTCCTCTTGTCTGACTGTTTCTTTTCAGTCTCTTGGATGATCTTCATCCAGGTCACTCTGGTGAACCATGGATGTTTTAAAAGCTGTGTCCTAAGATCTTTCTGTTGTCTCCCTTATCCTATTATTTCACTTAGTGATCTCATTGGCTCTCATGGATTCAATGATAATCTCTATGCTGCCTGCTCTCAGATCTCCTTTTCCAGCTGTAATCTTCCAGACTCACATGTAAACTGCCTATTGGACATCTCAAACTAGATGTTCTATAGATAGCTAAAACTCAACATGTCCCACTGTAAATCACAGATTTAGAACTGGAAGGCACCTTAGAATTCAACTAGTGTAACTCCATCATTTTACAGATGAGGAACTGATACCTCAGAAGGTAAGTGACTTACCGAAGATCTTGTAGGTATTTAAGGAGCAAATCTAGGATTTGAACCCAGGTTCTCTGATTGTAAATCCAGTGTTCTTTCCATTTGGCTAATATGTCTTTATGCTATAAGCACTAAAGACATGTTTTTCCCCTTTGTTCCCAATCTTGAAGTTAAAAAAAAATAGAGCTCTTTGTTTTAATTTGATCTTGATAGTTGGATTATATGGTTGTGTTAAAAACTGAGGTGAAATCTGAAGCCATTTATCATTATCATTACCAACATTGACATTTATATATTTCAGAGCTTATAAAATATTTTCTTTATGATCCTGTGAAGATAGGTATTGTTATACCTCATGTTGAGATATGTTTTTAACAAAGACTTTGTCAACTTTTCCACTACCTAATTTTAAAAAATACAATTAATTGATGTCTTCTGTCTTTATATCATAATCATTGGGGAAAGGGACACTCCTCTTCCCTATGAAACTTTACTTTTAACAAAAACAATTAAGCAAAAACCACATAAAGTTGTGTTATCTGGTTTACAGAAAACTGATGTTCAGAGAAGCAGCTTGTAGAAGTAGATAAGATAGTGTCAAAAGAGCACTAGTCTGGAATTCTGAGTATCCCATTATTCTAGTTCTGGATCTTAAATTCAGTTTCACTATTCTCTATGTAACATTGGGTGAGTTGCTTTGTTTCCCTGGGCCTCAGTCTCTTCATTTGTAAAACAAGACAATTGGATTAGATGTCTTTAAGATTCCTTCCAGCTCTAAAATAGGTAAATTAGGGTTGAGTTCATGTTTATACAAAGGATTTCTTAATTCATCCGAGGATGCATCAACTTAGCTTCCATTTTAAACAGTAAATTTCCCTAGAGCACTTAAAGTACAAGTTAATAGGCACTTTTTTCATCACTACCTATTGAGTGAAGCAGGACATACACCTGTCCCAGGTACTTACATTTTCCTACTAGCAGTGTTGTATTCACAGTGTTAAAGCCTCACACCTGTCCTTCCTTTCACACACACTCCACCTCCCTTAGGGGAATCTGGTGGAGGAACTTTTCCAGGTTTTCTTACACTGGTGTGAAATTCATGTGAGTCTAATGGAAGCTCTTGAAGCTTCCACTTTATCCCATTCTCATGAAGATACCTGTTTATTTGTCCTCCCTTGCTGGGTCTGGGTACCTGTTGGCAGTCAACTCTGGACTTGGATTTTCCCTGACTTCATTCTAGATTCTCTCTGGACCCTGATGCTCCCATTAGTCCCATAACAGACCCAGTTTTCCTGGTCTCCTCTACACTCCTCATCCTGGGCTAAAGAGGCTGTACCTCCTTGGCCTACATTCATAGATGGGCCTCAGAGGCCATCTACACCATTCCTCACATGCTTAGATGAGAAAAAAAAAGAAAAAGGAAAAAACGAGGCAGGAAAGTTAAATGATTGGCCCAGGGAACACTAAGTAGTAGGGGCTGTAGGCCACAGAGCCACTTTTTTATTGTGCTCTCTAGATATATTCTGCCATTTTCTGGGTCTTCTCTGTTTTGGTGTTTTGTCCCGGGCTGAGCCAGAACTGACCCTGTGTGTCTCATAACTCAGGGGCCTTCTGCTTTCATCCTAAGGAGATGAGAATTGCCTAGTCATGCAATAAGAGAGGCTTTGTTTCTGGATTGGTAGTTAGATGCTTCTGAACAATTTCCTGCATTAGAGAAGCCCTCTTCCTTTCTATTCTGTTTTCCTCCTTCCCCAAGCCTAAGCTGTACCATCTCCCAGCTGTCTTCTGCATTTGGGTATGTTAAAGATTTGCTTGTGTTTAAAAGCAAAAGCCTTCAGAATGACTGTACCCTTCCAACTCTTGGTGGTCTGGGGAGGATAGGATCAGGCTTTTTAACCAAGCTCTAATACTTCCTCCATTTAGCTGACCACCTCCATCTTTAGTAGTGGTTGGGGGTAATCTCTCAATTTTAAATACTGACCAAAGATACTAAAAGGTTGTTTCTCAAAGTGGGTGAGGAGTGTGTATGAATGTTTAAATGTAACTTATATGAATTGCAGCCTTGTTCCTTGCGATCAGTGTTAAGTAACCAAAGATTAGTTTAGATTCTAGGCCTCTGGGCTCCCCTTTTAATTGACATATCCATGTGTTGTTGCTGGAATGCATGTTCAGTGCTAGAAATAGTGGAGGTAGTTTTTACATCCTAGATAGGTGGTTTGCTGGCTTACAGGGATACTTGTGCCTTTTGTAGTCAGACACAACATTTTCCTGGAGACATAACGAGAACTAGGTTATTCAATCATTTGATCCTTCTTATAGAACAAAATGAATGTGTTGGCTGGCTCCCATCACCTCGTCCTTACCAAATAGAATATTGACTGCTTGATTATCTGGTCCTTCAGAATTGTAAGGACAAGTCTATACAAGGAACATGAAAGAAAGGGTTATTCTCACTTCTTCCACACCCCCCTCCCAACTACAAAAAATGACTAATAGAGAATTAAAGGTAAGTATGAATTTAAATTAAGTTACCTTTTTTGGGGGATAAACAGGTACCTTTCTTCAATTAAAAACAAATGGAACTATTTTGAAAATTACTGTACACTTTTCCCCTGTTCATCTTCACCGTGTTATGGCCACCAAAAAACAAAACCCAAGAAAAACCAACAGTTCTTTGAACACCTCTTGGCTTGTGTTGGAAGATAGTTGAGAAAAACAGTCCTTCAGCCTAGGACATTTTAGGAATCTCCTATCATCATATATCAAGAGCATTCCGTTATAAGTTGTCATAACTCAGAACATAATAGCCTTCTTATATAGCAACTGGGTATTCATGTACTTGATATGAGAAAAGATATGGTAAGAACCAAAGGCAGGTTATAGTGTTAAGGCTGTTAATAGTAAACTATTGAATTAACATAAAAATGACACCTCCACAATTCCATATTGCAATGGAGGAATAAAAGCAAGAGTTGATGTCAGGACTCCCATTTGTAAAGAGTAAACACTATTAAATGATGGCTATGTGTTTTTGAAGAAAGCCAACACCTTTTAGCTCCTCCAAACAGATTTAATAAGATCTTCTGTATTATGCAATCTTTGTGTTCACAAAAAAGCTGTTTTTCTTTGTTATCAACCTAGTTGGTCTCTAGAAAAACAATTGTTTACACACCTCTGTCTGGTTTTCATGTGATTGATCTTTGTTGGAAATATGAGCAGCCTTTTCAAAATTTTAATTCTGGTTTTAAGCCATTGTTCAAGGCTAATACGTTCAAAATAAAAAGAATCAGATTTCAGACCTGAGTAGGAAAATTTGCATTGTGACTTAACATTAACTGGAGACATTTTTGCTTTAAAACAGCCACTGAACAATGAGGGAGTATAAAGAGGAATTATAATTGCCTAGTCAGTCATAGATTATGACTTCATCATCATAACATCAGTTTTTTTTTATTCGTCTTGACTGCCAAGAGCGACTGCTCATTGTGAGAACTTAATTGCTTTTGTGTAGTAAGGAGAAACACCATTTGATTGATCATTTAGCATTTGGGATCAGTAGTTGAGTGAATAAACACAGATCAAGTTCTATTGAAAACGAGGTGAAAACAGCAATTTGAAAACATTAATTACATTGGGTACACGCACGGAAGCAGAAAATAACTTGTAAGCTGAAATGGGCATTCTCTCAGATCTTTGGGATTGTGGTTATGTTTGTGAATGTGAGGCTAGGTTCTTTGCGCCATCTAGTGGTCATTACACCTACACCGTCCACAGAAAAACAATTTTTTTTTTTGTTTCAAAATAACTATTCGTGGGGGGGTTCCAAAAATTGCACCATGTTAAAGCAAGGCTTTAAGAGATGCGTGTGTGTTGTGTAGGCGTTAGCAGTACTGTCCTCACTAGACGCTCATTGGGCAGTAACGCAACCCCAAGAAAAGGATGGTTGGGAAAAGAGTTCCCTTGTCCTCAAGTGAGGAGGAGCGAACGCCAGGTTACCTTGTGGTGACTAACTCGCTGTGCAAGTCCATGCTGAGAAGTCACCAAGGAAGCTTCTGTTGACAAAATAACAACTCGAAACATCGGTCCCCCCCCAAGTAGTCGTTTTTAAAGCTTTCCCGGAGCTATACCTGTGTAGATCTTTCTACCCACAATGCAGCGCGCCGCTTAGTTGTTGCTATTTGCATATGCGGCCTATTCAATTCCGAACGGGCCCAGGGCAGGGAACCGCGTCGGAAAAAGATAAGTGTTCTTTCTCTCACCTCCTATCTCGCGTTGGCTTCGCCCGCTTCCCTTTCTCCCTCCCTCCCATTTTCTTCTCCAGCTTTACGTTCCTACCGAGGTTGAGCCCTGTTCTGCCCTGACGGGGGCGGGGCGCGCGTTCTACGCGCTGCAACGGCCGGGCCCGGGAGAGTTGGTGTTCTCGCTGGGGCCGTCAGACGGGCCGGAGCCGCGTCTCCATGAGCGCCGGCTGCCACTGTTCAGTCCGGACCCTAATGTGCCCCCTGGGTTTTTGTGTTGCAGGTCGCGCTTCTGGGGATGGACATCTTGTCGGCCCTGGTGTCTCGGCTGCAGGATCGGTTTAAAGCACAAATCGGCACAGGTGAGGCGAGCGCCCCCCGGCCACGCCCCCGCCCCGCCCCCTCTCCTCCCCAGACCCCGCCCCTCCCTTCCCCTCCCTCGGCTCCGCCTCTGCCCATTCCTAGCACGCTGCCCAAAGCGCCCCTCCTTCCTGTCCCCACCCCCGCCTCGCCTCTTTGCCGCTGTCCCGCCGCCCCCCGCGCGCGTACGAGCTCCCTCTGCTGGCCGGCGGGTCTTGCTGCCATTCTCCGAAGCAGCTCAGCCTCCGCGCTGGAGCCCTTGTTTCTGATAAATAAAGGCTATCTTATGGAAAAGGCAAAGTACGGGTCAGCCGCCGGTGAATGCCAGCAGCTATTTCATCTGCTTTGTGGTTAGCCAGTAACTCTAGTTAGCCCCTAGGTATTGGGCAGGGGCGGGGAGATCCTACAGCAATACCTCCAATCTGAGAAAAGCCATCCATTGCTGACTTTAAACGTTTATACGTTAGTATAAAAGCAATTATTTTTAATATTAATTTTCATTTCATTTGTGCATAGAATTTCAGGTGATTTTAAAGGCCATCTGTTTTGAGTTTACAGGTGGAAATGAAAACTGTTTCATACAGAATCCTTTCCAGTCTGTACAAAGCTTTTATCAAATATCTTCTACCTGCTCTACTTACTCTGTGCTAAGCTTTCTGGGAATACAAAGGCTAAAGGAAAAGCAGTCAGCTAACATGGTGGGAAGGGAAAGGGGAGGAAGAAATACAACATGTGACAAATATTTAGTGTAATTTGGGCAGGTAGTGAATGAAAATAAAAAGGTTGACAAGATGAAAATGCCTCATTAAAAATCAAAAACAAAGAAGAGCCACAAACATTCATAGGAACATAGTGGAAGAGAGGCTCAAGGCCACTCTAGTCCAGATTCATTTTACAGTTAAAGTAATTGAAACCTGCGAAAGTGAAAGGATTTACCCAAGGTCACATAACTAGCATGTAGCAGAGGTAGCATTCAGACCTAGCTGTTTCTGACTCCCAGGCTAGCTTTTTCTTCATCACTGCAGTCCTGGGACTTGAATCTAAATCCTCCAATCTGATAGTTTTGGGATGCATTTTAAAACTTATTTTCCACACACCTGGGAAAATAAGATGATTCTCCTTAATACAGTCTTGATTTTGGCTGGTAGGGTAATGATTACATGTACATATTGTTTTGATATTCCTTTGGTCGAAGTTTTGAACATTTTTTCCTTACCCAGTTGGTGTATGGTGCCTTTGACTTACTTTAGAAAGAGCTTTTACAAAGTGATAAATTTTTTATTAATATAGCTTATTTTCCTAGAGTAGTTTATTTCAGGGTAAAATAAATTTTGTTTCACAAAGAATCTTTAGCTTAGTCTTGAATATTCAGAGGCAACCTAGGTGCCATTCAGGCATAAAAGGCTATTTCTCACTTATTCAAGGGAAAGATAATTAACAGTTGGTGTAGTTAGAATCTTGGTCTTCTAGTCAGAAAGACCTGAGTTCATTTGTTTTTTTTTTGTGGTCACGGGCAATCATTTAACTTCTCCTAGGTTGCATTTCCTTATCTTTAAAAATCAAGTGGCGTAGAACTATGCTCCTGTGATGCACTGAATACATTACAGAGCTAGCATTTTTTGTTGGATTTATGGAGGACTCCAATAGAGCCCCTGCTGTGGAGGAAGAGAGAAACACCACTGGGTTGTCATGACATGACCTCTAGGCTGAGGAGACTGATTTTACTAATGTATTTGCTTCCTCTAATCACTTGCCCCTCTCCTTGTTACTTAGGCAAAGGTGGTACTGGGGGGCCAAAATGACTTGTTTCCCTTGTTTTGATTTTACACTCTTTCTAAAACTTGTATTTTAACTTGAATTCATCTTTGTGAAAGTGATCTCTGCTTCATAGAAATTGAAAGAGTTTATTAAACTTGGTCATTTTTCTGATGGAACTATTTCCTTAAGGGCACAATAATTCACACATTCTCTCTAGATTGAAATTTTTGTGTTATCTTTGTTTCTTTTTTCCCAAATCGCTCATCTCTTGTACCTGTTGCCCCTTTTCTTCCCCCTTTACCTTTACCACTATCCTAGGATAAACCCTCACTACTATTGTGATGTTGACTGCAATGGTTGCTGGCACAGGTCTTTTTACCTCTTTTTATTTTCAGTCCATCCTTCATACTATATGAAACTTTTCCTGATTTCCCCCTAGTTTTTAGAGCCCCCATTCTCCTCAAATTATGTTGTATTTGTTTAAATGGTGTTTCTTCCCTGTAAAATATAAATTCTTTGAAGGTAGGTATTGTTTTTGTTTTGTCATCTTCAAAACCTTGTGTATAGTAGAGGCTTGACAGAGATTTGTTGTTGAATTTGATTCAGTACTCCTGCTAAAATAATCTTGTTTATGCCTGGATCTGTCTGGTCATTTCAGTCCTTTATACAAATATCTTTAGTGGTTCCCTATTTCTTGTCAAATAAAATTTAGATTTTGTTTGGCATTTTAGATCTTCCCTTCCCCCCCTTTCCATCATCAGATCTAATACCTTGTATGGCTTATACCATGCTACTCCTTCAGTCCTGTATTTTAATCTCCAGACAGTGAACTGTCTGTTACCCAAGAATGTTTACTACTTTTTTTTAAAACCTCCTTTTTACCCAATTATCCTTGTAATATATGACCCTCTTCACTTGTTGAATTTCTTGTTTGTTCTTTAAGGGCCAACTTGGAGAAGTCCTTCCTGAATTTCCAACTCCGTCTGGCCTCCCTTCTTCCTCCCATAATATCTTTGTACTTAGAATCCAACAATTATGTGATTGTTAGTTTGTCCTGTAATGATCTTTGTATAATAAGGCAGCATGGGGCAGTAAAAGAGCCCTGGAGTCAGGAGATCTGATCTGAGGAGATCTGAGACTGTAGGCCAATCCCTTCACTTCTCTGAGACACAGTTTCCTTATCTATAAAAATGGAGCTCAACTTGTAATGTCAGTGATATTGGGAGCTGCTTTCTCTTTCTGCAAAGAATATTGGTGCCTTCTGTCTGACTTACAGCGTTGGAATTGCTGGGGGCCCTAACAGGTTAAGTGAGGTGTCCAGGGCCACACAGATAGTAAATATGCTGGAGATGGGACTTCTTGGTTCAGAGGACAGCTCTTACACATTGTCCCACCCTGCCTCACTGGAGAGAATAACTGTATTACCCATCTCTCACCATTTCACCATTGTTGTCAGGAAAGGACTTGGTAAACATTTTAAAAATTAATATTAGTGATGGCTTGCATTTCTTTGGAACTTTCAAGTTTAGCAAGGGATGTGTGTATGTGTGAAATACTTCCTTATTTGATCCTCAACACGTGAGTTCTTTTAAATGTGAGTTGTTTTCATCTTTGCCCTCATCTAGCCTAGCATGATGTGCTTGCTGCAGGGCAATAGGTGCTTGAAATTCAGTGAATTTAATTGGTGACCACACCTACAAAACTCCTTTTGATTGGATTAATTTTCATTTTGCTTTTAGTGCTACCCAGTCTAATTGACAGGTTGGGCGATGCTAAAGATTCGGTGAGAGAGCAAGACCAGACTCTGCTGCTGAAGATGATGGAACAAGCTGCCAACCCTCAGGTATGATTAGGCAGAGCCTCCTTGCTGCGCAGCAGCCGACTCACCTAAGACCGTGGAAAAGCAGACTTCATTGTGGAAATCCAGAGTAGTAGAAATATGCTTGTTAAACTATTGCTTTACCTTCTACTCTGCTTCCCATTGCAGTTAAGGTATCTAAAGCAATATTAATGAGGTACAAAGTGTACAATTTGGATAGTTAGTAGAGTTAACATCCATGTCAACTGCTTTTTGTTAGAAGGTTTTAGATTTGCTCAATGTTGGGAGGGATTTAAAAGAATTAAATGAGTTCACCTGGGCCTAGAAAATAAGTTGTTACCAACAGAGTGACCCATTCTCTTGTTACCTGCTGTTTGCTTAGTTTATCTTTTTACCTGTAGGTGAAGGGGGGGAAAATGTCTAATTTCCTCTGGTTCTTTTCAACTTTCCATGTCTTTTGCAGTATGTGTGGGACAGAATGTTAGGAGGTTTCAAACACAAGAATTTCCGCACCAGGGAAGGTGTTTGTCTCTGCCTTATTGCAACACTGAATGCGTAAGTTTGGGCCTGATTCATGCTTCTCTTTGTAGAACATGGTGAGCTTTCAAGAAATACATTCATTCGGTCATTCAACAAGTATATGCAAAAGCCCTGTGCTTGGTGTTGTATCCCCTATAAACTCATAAAAAGTATTATAAAATATAGTCCCTTGAAATTAATAATGATAGGTAATTAGGGCTTATAAAAAGGGAAGCACTTAAGTATCAAGTATATTAAGTGCTGTGTTAAATCCAATGAAAGCAGCTGTGTGCTTTCGGGGAAAGTCCCAAAAACTTTATGGACAGCTGTGGGGGCTGGAGTTGTGTCTTCAAAGGATGGGTATCGGTGTAGACTGAGAGGAAAGGGGAGGGGAGAGGTATTTTTTCCAACCCTTCCTATTGCCCGCACTAATGTGTGCTTTTGTTTTCAGCTCTGGAGCCCATACTTTAACGCTAAGTAAGATTGTGCCACATATATGTAATTTGCTTGGAGATCCAAATGGCCAGGTAAGTTTAACATGAAGAAACATTGGGGTGAAACATAACCGTCTTAGAAAGTTTACATAATTTTGGTATGCTGACTGTACTTGATAGGATTTATTTGAACTCTCTTTTTTGTCCACAGTACTGATTTATTAGCAATATTTATGAGGTGCTCAGGATAATGTACCATGTATACTGCTGTGCTGTATGTGGTACCAGACTGGTATCTCAGTCCTTGGCTGAATTTCATCCAGACTGCAGAATAATAATATTGTCCTGCCCTCAGTTTCTCTATCTCATAGAAAAATTGCTTCCTTGCAGGGCTGATGATTTCTATCAGCTTATTAACTCTGAACATTTAAAGAAAAAAAGAATAAACTATCTCCCAACAAGTTTGTTCAACAGAATGAAGCCTGCAGTCCTGTTAAGCCACTGTGTGGTTTAGCTTCTCTGGAGTAAATAGCTCAGTACAGTTTCTCTGTGTGGGCTTTCCTTTCTCTGACATTGGCTAGCCTTGTTTTCTCTCTTCCTTTTTCCCTTCTCTCACTCTTTCCTTTTCTGTTCATTGATCTTCGTCAAGTCAGTCAAACTTTGTGGGCTGCAGTATCTTCCTCTGTAAAACCAGGGTGTTAGAGTAGCTGGCCCCAACGGCCAGCTAATTCCAACTCTTTAATCCTGTGTTCTGATGGCTAGATGATCTCTACGTTCCTTTTCAGTTTTGCAGCTATGATCCTGCTCAGTCTCTTCTTCCTTTTTCACTTCTGTCCTCTCTCTCTCTCATACCTTCCCTTTCCCCCCAGCACCTCTTCTTAATAAGACATGTAAATCCAGGTCTTCCTGTTTGTCAGCGCTCTCATACACCAGGCTACTTCTTTTAGGAACCAAATAAGGAGACAAACAGATAGAACCGCCTAATAGTTGGAATGATACACTTAACACCCAAGCTTTAGAGTCTTTTATTTTTCCTTCTCTCTCTCTCTCTCTCTCTCTCTCTCTCTCTCTCTCTCTCTCTCTCTCTCTCTCTCTCTCTCTCTCCTCTCCTCTCTCTCTCTCCTCTCTCTCTCTCTCTCTCTCTCTCTCTCTCTCTCTCTCTCTCTCTCTCCAGTTAATTCTCTCAGCACTTGGATGAATGAAAAAGCAATTATTAAGTGCTTACTCTATTCCAGGAACTGTGCTAGGCATTAGAGATATACATATATAAGCAAGACTTTCTCTGTGTTCAAAGACCTTCCATTCTAATGAGGGAGTAACACTTAGGGTGATGGCAAGAGAAGGGATTGGGGAAATCATAGGAATGACGAGTAAGGCATTAGGTTGTTGTTTTGTGTGTGTTTGTGTGTTTGTTTTGGAAGGGGTTTGGGGAGCACATATCTCAAGATATTTGGATTAAATGCATATGAAACATGGTTGGATCCAGCTGGATGGAGCATGTTAGTTTGCACTCTTTCACTTGCCAGTCACGCTCAGCCCCAGGGCAGAGTTCCAAAGCTGAGTGGATTAAGTCAAACATTTCACCTGAGCTAGGCCAAGGTGTTCTCTGGTATGGAGAGAAGGAGAGGGAGCAAGAAGGGAGAAGATTGGTAGGGCAGAGGCAGGGAAGACTGCAGCTTAATGATTGAGTAAACGGAAATGTCTGTGGCAACTATAAAAATGGCTTAAAAACTCAAGTTGACTTTTTTGCTTGAAGTTCTTTCAGTCTTTATTCTCTACTCTCTCTTCCCTTCTCCATGTCACAAAATGGAATTGAGGAACATTTTTATGTATTTGTTTTATTTATCAAGAACAATTTTTTTCTGTTGTGCTAATTTAGAATATTCTAGATATATCAGTGGTTCTAAAGTCTGGTACATTTAACGTTTTATAAATCATTTGGGGTTTTAAAAAACTTTTTCTTTGTTAGAAGAGAGAGATTTATCGTGAAGATAGCCAGATTTATGAAGTAACTGGTTTTTTAAAAGGTACCAGTAAAACTTCTTAAAAGAAAAGCACGCCCCGTTAGTTACTGTTGTGGTCCAGGGAGATGAAGCAGCTTGCTGAAGATTACACACAGTAAGTAATAGAGCCCACCTGGAAAATAACTCTGATTCTACTATTCCAAAACCTTAGGCTAAGTTACTTTATGTTTTTGAGGCTTAGTATTTTCATCTGTAAAATGATGAGTTTGGAGCATATAGTTTCCAAGGTCCCTTTCAACTTAGATTTAGTGACTTGACTCACTACTTCCATTTTCCTGTAGGGCAGGGGAACAAAAAGGTTCTTACCTTTACCTTGCTGGTGACTTCTGACTTTATTGGAAAGGCTAATGCTATCTGTTGTTAGGAGAGCATATCACTTCAAAATACTCTTTAAAAAATTGTTAAATTCCTACAGTGTTAAGTGTGAAAGACGTAGCCCAGTGTAGTGAATAGTACGTGAGACTTGTGATCAGATCTATGTTCTAACCCTGCCTCATATATTTACTAGCTTGGCAACTCTGGGCAAGTTGCTTAATCTGTTCGTAAGTGATTGGGAAATGTCATTTGAAAATTAGCCACAGATGAACTATGAAGTCATCAGTTCATCTCCCAGTGTTGAGAGTTGATGAGGTGTCAGAAGGTAGGTTCCTTTTTTTCTGGCTCATCAGTGGAATTTGAAGTAGCCATTAACAAAATTCTGTTATAAGATTTCAGTCTGGTCTCTACACAGATGTGGCATACTGGTGAATGTAAATGGTGTCATCAAAGCAGAGTGGTGTTAAGAAGGTACAAAGGGTTCTTAACATTTTTGACTGTCTGAGGAAAGTGTCTGGAGAATCTGCTTGATAGTTTCAGTCTTTTCAGGAGCTAGGATTACCAGTGTTGAGAACAAAAACCAAAATTTGGTAAAGGCATTTTTCTCTCTTCTGGTTTTCTTAATAGTGACTCAGGCTCTGAGACTGTAAGAGCTAAATGGGACTTTAGGAATCTAGTTTAGCTCTGTATTTTACTGGTAAGTAAACTGAGGCCCAGAGCAAGAAGTCGCTCATCCAAGGTCACACAGAGACTTACTGGAGGAACTTGGAATAGAGCTGAGCCTTCCTGACTTCCAGACCAGGGTTCTTTCTATTATGCCCCAGTAGTGCTTTGCACACCATACTTCAAATGGAGCTAGTCCCGTCATGCTTATTAAAGAGTCCCATCAGTGTTGATATTTTTGAAGCATTTGTCCTTCATTTTCTAGGGAAATAGAATTTTAGTTTTTAAGCTGAGAAGGGACCTTAGAGAACATCTGGTCCAATCCTGTCATCTTTTAGAAACAGCCCAGGGAGATTAAGCAACTTGCCTAAGATTACACACAATAAGTAATAGAGCCCACTTTGAAGATAACTCTGATTTTAATGTTCCAAAACAATAGTGTTGCTTCCTTGTAGAACTAGAATATGTACATTGCATCAATGTACAATTTTAGGCCAGTTGTTCTTGTAAAGTTTTTTTTAAAATTATATATGCTTCATTAGATATTTATTATACTTTTGTGCTTTGCTTGTTTTTTTCTAACATACTGTCTCAAAGGACAGTTAGTGAATTTGGTTGTAATCTTTAAAGTCAGTAATTTCCATGAGTCATTTCCAAGGTGTATATGTCTGACTTACATCTACATGTATCTACACACCCACATGCTAGTGCTTTCTGTCTTTAGATTAACTCCTAATTTATCCTGACTGTATCTTCTTTGTACATAGTTGTTTGCATATTGTCTTACCTATTAAATTGTGAGCTCTTTGAGGGTAGGGTTTACTTTTTGCCTCCTTTGTATCCCCAGGCCTTAGTATAGTGATCGACACATACTAACTGCTTTATAAATGCTTGTTGATTTGATACATAGAAAAAACAAGCATTATAATCTTGCCGAAACCATTAGTATTTGAGAGTGAACCATATTAAGGAAACAACTCTTATTGTACTCTTATAGGTTTGTCTGAAGTTCTACTGTCTACCTTTCTACCTCACTCAGTGTTTAATTAAGTCTGTCTCTCCCTCCTTCTCTTTCCTTCTCTCTTTCTTCCTGTCTCTTTTTCTGCCTTTCCCTCTGTTTCTTTGTGTCTCAGTTTCAATGTCTCATTTTATGTAGTTGTAACTAGTAAGTTTAACTATTGTGGTGCTTTTCATCCTACTTTGCATCATCTAAGTCCAAGCGCTGACAGCAACTGGACTATAGCAAAAGGGCACCAGATACAGGGAATTTTTTTTGGCCTCATTAAGTTATGTTTATAGATGACAGCCTTCATTTTCTCCATTAGTAATTTTAAAATTATGCAATGGGTATACTAGAACTTGGGCGTCCCTTGTGAAATTCTATCCAGAGTGAAAAATAAAAGTATTTAATCCTCTCTTAAGCCAAGGGTTTTTAACCCCAGGATTTTTTTTGTTGGGTTTAAGAGTTGGAGTGAGTGAGTGTGTGTGTGTGTGTGTGTGTGTGTGTGTGTTTATTTTCTAACTACTAAATCTAGATGATTCAGTTGTTGTAGATTAGGCTTTTTTTTTTGAAGCAGTTTGTTATTGTTTAGTGTTCCAAAAAATTAACTGATACGATTTCTTTCAGTCAGTGGCTAACTAAAAATTTATCTGAAGATATAGTCATTGTCATCAAAGAGTGTGATCATCCGCGAAAATGAATGCTAATAACTTAAGGAGCTATGTCCTTCATTCACATGGAAAAGATCTATCATATAATGAATTACATTCTTAACAACACCACTAAATAAATATGTGATCTGCAACTCCAGAACTACTAAAATGTTGTTTCTAATTGTTACTGAATTGTTCAGGTTTCTTCTCTTCCTCCCTCAATCCCCTCACAGTCTACTACTTTCTTTTTACAAACTTTGTTTTATTTATTATACTTCATTGTTTAAACTTTTGTTATATATGTGGTATTTCCTTTAACATCCATATGTATAAATAGACTGATATTGGGCTTTGTTTTTATTCTGTGACCCACAACCTAGAGCATGGACATAATCACTTGTACCAACATAGAATTTTATAGGAACAGTTCCCTGGAGATTATTCAGACCTGTGTTCAGTTGTTCCATTTTATCTGACTGTAAGTGACCCAATGGTATTCAGACCTGCTCTCTCATTTTTCAGTTGAGAAAGCTGGCTCAGAGTGGGCAGAGCTAGTTAGTTGGATGCAGAACTAGGAGTAGATCACAAATTTCCTGACTCCTTTATTAATTGTTCTTAGTATATTACACTTAGAGGCTGCCTAGCTAGTGAATGAGTAGAATACTATACTCAGGGCCTGGAAAATTAACCTCGTGACATTTACTTGCCATTTGACCCTGGACAAGTCACTTAAATTCTTTATGTAGATGGCCACTTCCTAGGACCCGTCTACTAAGTCATGGGCAGGCTTCAATCTATGTTAGTGCAGGGAGTTCCCACATAGCTGTTCTTTTATGCTAATAAAATCACAGATCCTTTGTGTATAGTGTTATGCTGCCTCAGTATTTCATACAATTAAAATTGAAGAGTTATGATTTTGCATTAAAATTTTAAATAATATTCTGACATAACTCTTCTCAAAGAATAGAAATGCCATAAATATCCTAAGGAGTGTGTCCCCTCATGTGGAAAAACTGCATGATAGGTACCTGCAGTAATTCTTTAGTCATATTAATGTCCTTAAAAATCAGTGACTAGTAGGTTACTCTCTTTATCTAGGTGAATGTAGTTAAGAGCTTGTGACTGCAATTGTTCCTGGGTAAATATGACATTTAAAAAGGTGGGATGGTTTGTGATCTATTGTTTTTTCAACAAGAAATGCTATAAAGTTACAAATAAATGTTATAAGATATCTTCTTTTGTGTATAGGTTCGAGACTCAGCAATAAACAGCTTAGTGGAAATTTACAGACATGTAGGAGAACGTGTGAGGGCAGATCTCAGTAAAAAAGGATTGCCACAGTCTCGGTGAGTTCTTCTACACTCTTCTATTTTTAGTGCTTCTCCCCCCCCCATACTTTTCTTCCAGTTAACTTTTCTTCTTATAGTATTTTTAGAAGTAAATTCAGGATAAAACTAGCATTTTTTTTTCTGTCTACATAACTTCTCTTGCACCAGTCTGCTTCTCACCCACCCTAGTTGAAACCCCTATTACCTTTTGCCAGGACTATTACAACAGCTTCCTGATGGGCCATCTGGACTTAAGTTTCTGCCTTCTCCAAACCATCCTACAGGCAACAGCCAAAAATGGTTTTCTTCCCTAATATGTGTGTCTGACCATGTCATTCTCCTCCTCAATAAACTTCAGTGATTCCCTTTTGCCTTTAGGATCAAACATAAACTTGTTTGGTTTTTAAAACCTTTTATAGCAGCCTCAGACTGCCTTTCCAACTTTCCCCTCGCCATTGCTCATTTTCCATGCTCTTTGGCCAAGCCCAGCTGGCTTTCTTATGGTTCCTCACATATGATACTCCACAGCTTTTGGCTGTCATGCATGCCTTGGAATGTCTTCTTCCTCAACTCTTAAAATCCCTTATTTCCTTCAAAATTCTGTTCAGATGCTTTCTACATGAAGTCTTCCATGATTGCCCTTAGCTGCTAGTGCCCTCCTCTTATCAATTTAATTTGTTTTTATTTCGTATATATTTATTTATGTACATGTTGTTTCCCTCAAAAGAACATTAATTCCTTAAGGGCAAAGAACATTTCTTTCATTTTATCTCTCTCCTGAGCCCCTAGCAAAATGACTAGCATATCAGTGCTTAATAAATGCTTGTTAATTGTTTAAAATTAATGTTTAATTCTGGAAAACTTCTATTAAATGGGCTTTTCTGGAATCCTGGGAGATGGAATTCAGTACCAACATGGTGTTATAGTACAAAAACCTCTTTTTTGTATCCACAATGCTTAACACAGTGCTTGGAACATAGTAGGTACTTAAGAAATCTTTATTGATTTATTGATTTAATAGTGATAATTCCCATGTTATCAGACCCTTCACAAAAATCTGTGCCAGTTATAAAAATAATGAATTGTATTTGTATAAATTTTTGCAATGATGGAAATTATGACATCTGTAGAATCTCAAGCCATTTTGCTTACCTCCAGCCTGGTCTGAGTGAAGTCAGGGCAAAATGAGAAAGACTCTTAGAGCTAGGAAAGACTTAAAAGATCTTATTCAGCTTCTGAATTTTATGGTCAGGACACTAAGGCTCAGAGAGGCTCTGTGACCTTCCTAATTCCCACACGGCTGGTGAGGAACAGAACTGAGCCGAGGACATTCCTTTCTGTGTTCCGTCAGGCCCAGCCCCTTTCCTCTCATTCTTCTATCTGCCTTGTCAAAAATAATATGGCATCAGTAGAGATAATCTGGGTCTAGCAGCACTGTTCACATACCGGGAGCTGGAGTGAATTGTAGACGTTCTTTAGTTTCTTCACTTTACAGATGGTGAAGCTGAGGCCCAAAGACTAGACTTACCTCAGATCACACAAATAGTAGGTGACAGAACCAGAATTTAAACCCAGTTGCTTGGCTCCTTTTCTCTACGTCAAGGTTAATCCTTGGCTTGTTATCACCATTGACATTATTCAAGCAGATGTGCCGAAAGAGGGTCATTGGACTCTCCAGTAAGAGACTTTATGAAATATATTTTCTGAGTTATATTATGGCCCCATCCCCTAAATCCCAAGAACATTTTTTAAACAGCCAGCTTACAGAATAATTTTCAGAGTTCATGATATTATTTGAAATAGAAGTACAAGAAATTACATGGATCCATTAATAGCTATGGTATGTTTCCTAAGTCCCTAGAAATGGAGGATTATCTTCAAGAAGGGGGTGGGTTGGTTTTCATATTTCATTGACAGAGGAGTAGAGCTTTGTAACTTATCCTTTTCATATAACAAATGAAGAAACAGGGACCCATAGAGATTAAGGGACTTGTCTAGGCTTACACAAATAGTGGGTAGCCGAGCAGAGGATGACTAACTTGGATCCCGTACCTCCAGATCTGCTTCCCTTGGAGAAGTGAGCTGCGCTTTCTTTGAAAGCCTTCAAGCCAGTGGAAGAACCTGGTTTATTGTTGTTGTTGTTGTTGTTGTTGTTTTTCCTTGTCATTGAGAGAGGTTTCCCAGTGCCTTGGACTCTGGCAGCTTACTTTCTGCTTCATTCACCAAACAGTATGTGGCCTGTCATGTTTCATACCATTGTTTTAGAAGTTAAGTTTCTGTTATATTTGGCTGTGAGTGGCCAGCTTGAGTATTTAAATATTCTGGAATTCTAATGCATCATATTAGAATTTTTTGTTGTTGTGTGAGCACAGTAGACTTTTCAGTTTAGTTTTTACGTTTCCCTGACTATTTATTTGGGCCAGCTGGATAATGAGGGATGAGACAACAAAGTGAGTTTGAAGGTAGGGAAGGATGCTTTTGATGGATGATCAGAGAAGAAAGTCTCCAATTTGGAATGATTTGAGGGAGACGTTAATTTCACTTCTTTGTTAGTACTCTATTAGTGCTTCTCCTTTTCTGTCTTTGTCTTCATCTTTTCTTTTTTTTTCTCTTCATCTTTAATGATACTACTAGTAAGCAGCTATTTTTACTTCATTTTATTGTACTTCACAATTTCTTTCTCTTGAAGGATTTTCTTGTAAATAGTTACTAAAATAGGTTTCAGAATACTGTTCTGTGAAATCATATTGAAACAGTGAAAAGACAGTCTCCTTAATCTTAGATTTGAATGAACTTAAATATATCTTTAGGAAAGTTTTTAGGTCTTAGCATGGTTTCTTAATCACTTTCTTACCTTCCTTTATGGGGAAAACAACATAGTTTTTCAGTCTTGTGTGAAAAAAAAAGTATACAAAATCAGAACTGAAGAACTAAGAACTAAAAATCTGTGAAACATCAGTCTGCCTAAGGATAGAGGCTTTATACACTCTCATTTTTATCTGTATCAGTAGAGAGGGAGATTTATCGTGAGAGCCTATAACTCTTCATGAGAGAAGAGGAGACATAATTTACATTTCTCAGGTGAGCATTGAAGGAACCATGTGGTATATTTTGTCTATATTAGTAGAATTTGATTCCGGTATTGTAATTCTGGGGGAGAAGCTGAATAGCTACTGTGTAACATCTAATCCCTCAGTGAAATAATTATCATCTGTCATTCTGTTGCATTTACAAAGAATTTGCACTGGAATAATTTTTTTCTGTAGTAAATAAACTGGATAACTTCATTTAATGGCATTGTTGAAGATAGAATTCTATTGCTGAGGTGGGAAACATAATGCTCAATTTTATGGTAGGGGTCATGCCAATTTAGTAACTTCTGACTAGAAAATCTGAAGTCCAAATATTGTCAGGCACCTATTGAAAACACTTCTATAGCACTTATTGTCTGTGTCATTCCTGCTGTACTCATGCGTTGCTGTCTTGTATTATCTTTTCCTATATGTTTGGCTTGTCTCCTCAACCTACCTGTGATTTTCTTCCGGGTAGTCTTGTCTCTGTGGCACCAGCATAGTGCTGTGAGCCCTCAGTGGGTACCCATCAATGCAGCCTCTTCATTATTGTGGGACCTGGCTAATTTGTTCCTGTCTCCCTTTCCCACTCCTACCTGAGAGTGCACAGGTTGAGTTTATAACTGAAGTACAGCTACAACACTGAATCAACGGCGTAAATGCATCTAAAATGATATTGCTGGAGAAAAGTGCTGGTTGTCTCAGATTGTTTTCACAGTTCTTTTGGTGCAACACCTTAAATTATGTCATGTGTAATTAGGGACTTGGTTAAACATTTGCTAGAAACAACAAAAATGGTTTATAATGTAATGTCATATAATTGTGTTTCGTGTATATATACAATTGCTTGACCACTCCTATTAAGTTAAGTAGGTTTGGTGTGACATTGGTGTGAAGAGGTCATCTGCTAGCAAGGTGAAATGGGAAGAGCCCTGGGTTTGAATCCTAGTCCTTCCACTTACTTCGAGGGTGACCTTGGGGAAAATCACTTCCCCCCACTGGGCCTCAGTTTTCTTCTCAATCAAATGAAGGGGTTAGATGAGAGACGTCTTTAAGGCTCCTTACCACTCTTATTCTGTGATCCTGTGATCACACGAGTATTGTAAAGGCCATTTTCCGTTTTCAGGCCTGTGCTTTGATCACTTATTCATTGATTTAACAGTCATTTTTATTAAGTTCCTGTTATCCTATGTGTCAGGTAGTCATGATACAAAGAAAGAGACAAAGTCCCTTATCTTTAGATCATCTAGGAGGAAACATACATAAAAATAAGTCAATACAACATAAATACAAAGTGTGCACGAAGTTAATTTGGGGGGAGATGGCACTAATTACTGGAAATGGAGTATTTTAGTAATTCTCAGTTTGGGCTATTTAATTTTAGTTTTTCTAGATGTGGTTGAAGTGCCTTGTTATGGCAAGCAGAACACATAAGAAACTATACACATTATTTTATTTTTTGGTATTTTGTGGCACTTGAATATTTTTATACAGAGATCTTTGCTGTTTAGTGTTAAAGGCTATAATAGGATTCAACTGGTAATTTTGATAATAATGTCAGGGAAATACAGGAATAGGTAGTAATAATCCCATTTTAGAAATGGGTAAATTTAGCTTTAATGAACTTGTGACTCACCCCTAGATCAATCAACTTTTCTTTGGAGGAGCTGGAATGAAGGATCTAAGCATCCTGATTTTGGTTAGAATGTCAAGATCTCTAGTTAACTGTCCTTATCTTTCAGAAGGATGAGTTGAGTTTAGCCTAATGGGTGAGATTAAAATGGGAGATAACTTACCAAAACCTTTCTCTGGGTTGAGGTCTTCTACATGGAATATGAGTGATTCAGCACATGGACTTCAGGTTAACAACCAGTGAATTAGACCAATTTATGATGTGGGTATTTTTAAATAGAGCTTTTGATATAGAGGAGTTGTTTAAAAAATATCTAAGCATACAGAGTTAGTTTGTGATGCATTATGCAGAGTGTAGTAATTCTGTGACTAGTCCAATAGTATGTCAAAATGTGTGGTAGTGCTAGAAAGTGAAACCAAACTGCTCTAATAGTTTGTGGCTTAGTATATTCTTGGGTAAAAGTGATGGCTTTCTTGGGCAATTAGTGGTCCCCAGCAAGGTGCATGCTGTGATTCCGTTTTTAAATCTGAAGAAGTTTATTTCTTGTTGAAACTCATGAAGAGGTTATTTTCAGTTGACAAAATTTATGAAAATGGCATGTAAAGCTTTAGGAATGAAGCCATCATATGTACCTAGACAAACAGCTGTTTGTGACTGCGGGTTCATTAACTCAAGTTTTAGCCGATAGACTCTTTGTTTTTGTTGTGTCTCCACCAACATATTGTTGAATATGTTGTAATCCATAAGCAATTAACTTAGTCAACTTACTTTTGAATGACTCTTGTATTTTTAAAAAATGTCTTGCTACCTTATCCTTATGTTTCTTCTTAAAAGAGCCAGTTTCCAACCAGCAACTAACAAAATGTATTTGTTGAAACTAAACTGTACAACAGAACATAAGGAAACAGATTAAGTCTCTCTTGTTGGTTTCTTAGTTTTATATTCTTTTTTTGGGGGGGGCACTTGGGGTTAAGTGACTTGCCCAGGGTCATGCAGGTAATACGAGTTAAGTGTTTAATGTGAGGCCAGATTTGAACTCAGGTCCTCCTGACTTCAGGGCCGGTGCTATATCCACTGTGCCACCTAGCTGCCCCAGTTTTATATTCTTTCAACAACCATTTAGGTAGTGTGTATAAAACACCTTAGGGCAGCTAGGTGGCACATTGGATAGAGTGCTGGACTTGGAATCAGGAAGACATCTTCCTCAGTTCAAATCTGGCCTCAGACTTTTACTAGCTGTGTGACCCTGGGCAAGTCACTTAACCCTGATTACCTAAGTTTCCTCATCTCTAAAATGAACTGGAGAAGGAAAGGGCAAACCATGCCAGTATCTTTTGCCAAGAAAACCCCAAATGGGGTCACAAAGAGTCACACACGACTGAAATAATTCAGCAACAACACAAAGTACCTTGGTATGCATTTCAGGAGAGGTATAAAGATAATTAAAATTTGGTCCCTGCCCTCATGGAGTTTAGGATCTAGTAAGCCATAAGCCATATATACAATTATACAGTAATGTTTTAAAAATAACTGTTAAAGATCTTCCCAGCAAGGGCAAGTACTGCTGGTGGCTCAGCTTCTCTCTGGCTGCCCTAGCCCAGTTTCCACTGATTTCGGAGTCCAGTCCTTTTTCCCTGCCCCCCACTTTCTTGTCAATTCCGTTTTCTCTCTTCTGGCTAGATCCTGCCTCCCTCCCTTTATCTTCCACTCCCAATTTCTACCCCATACACAGAGAAATCCAGAGCCCTAGCTCCACTGTAGTCCTTCCCAAAGGTCATGAGCCAGGCCCCACCAACCCCCAATGAGGCCTTACCATTATTCCATCCAGACTTGTAGCAATTGCTGGAAGTGGGGCTCTCCAATTAGATGGGAGCTCCTTTAACATAGGGACAGTCTCAGTTTTCTGTTTGTATTTCCTGCACTTTGTAATCACTCAGAAAATGGTTTTTCATTCATTTTGTAACTTCAAACAAATACCATACATAAGTATAAAGCATCATATAGCTAAGACCAGTAGAGTTATGCTATATTTGGTCCAAGTAAGGTGAGGTAAATCACACCTGGGGGAGATAAGCCAATCTATCCTGGAGGAGGCTACATTTGAGCTAGGTTTTGAATAATTGGCAGGATTTCAACAGTTAGAGGTTGAAGGCAGGACATTATTGGAAAAGAAAATGCCCAGAATAAAGGCATGGATCACAGGATAACAGGAACATAGATCTGTAGCTGAAGGGGACCTTAGAAATCATTTAGTCTTCCACTTTCATTTTACAGATAATGAAACTGAGACTCATTTTACATAGGTATTAAGTAGCAGAACTAGGATTTGGATCCAGGCAAGTTCTCTGTAAAAAAAACACTGGCCATTTGACTACTGTAGTTTGGTTAGAGTAGAAGGTATCTTAAAGGGAATGATGAGAGTTAAAGCCAACAACATAGGTTATTATCAGTGTCTTAATCTTCTCATAGTAGCAGAAGGTCCATAAGTTCCACCTTTCATCCTGGTGTCTTATTAGCATAGTAATATCTACATGCTGTCGGGCTCTGGCTTTGGCTGGTGACAGTCTTTATGGAAGAGGCAGGAGCTGTGCATATAACAACTTTGTTCATCAATAATAGCCATCTTTTAGCATTTCACTGTAGCATAGACCAGTTAACTAGCATACTTTTAACATAGTTAATATAGTTTGCTATTTCAAGGGTAATTGTCATAGTGGTGTGCTTAAAAAACAGTTTCTTGGTGCTTTTGGAGAAAAAGCTTCAGATAATTCAAAATTATAGGTAGTCATTAAAATATTTGTTTGGTTTCAGATGACAGTGAGTCAGTCTGTCTTTCTTACTTCTCTTATTCATCTGACTTCCTACTGGCTGATCAGGAACTTTTTGTGATACATTTATATGCTCATATATAGTGAAGAATTAATTGTATAGGGCTTATATTTAAGTGTGAAGGTGTCATTTAATATTAGCATTAGAATCTTTTTTTAAATTTTTAAAACATTTTTAATTTAAGTTTTGACTTCCAAATTCTGTCACTCCTTCTCCTCCCTGAGAAGGTAAGCAATCACATATAGATTATACACGTAATTATGTAAAATATTTCCATATTAGTCATTTTGTACAAGAAGACACGAATAAAAGAAAAAAAATAAAAGAAAGTGAAAAATAGCATGCTTCAGTCTGTATTCTATCAATATTAGTTCTTTCTCTGATGGCAGATAGTATCCTTTGTCATTAATCCTTTGGTATTGCCTTGTAACATTGTATTGCTGAGAATAGCTAAGGCATTCACAGTTCTTCATTGAACAGTGTTGCTGTTACTGTGTGCAATGTTCTCTTGGTTCTGTTCTTTTCACTGTGCATCAGTTCATGTAAGTCTTTCCAGGTTTTTCTGAAATCCTGTTTGTCATTTCCCGTAGCACCATAATATTCCATTACAATCATACACCACCCCTTGTTTAGCCGTTCCCCAATTGATTGGCATTCCTTTGATTTCCAATTCTTAATCACCACAAAAAAAGGTGCTATGCATATTTTTTGTACATATAGATCCTTCTCTCTCCCTCTGCCTCTCTCTCTCCCTCTCCTTTCTTCTTCTTCATAGAACTTTAGTATTGTAAAACTATTCTAAAAGCATTGCATCCTACATATGCAAAAGGCACAACATACTAAGGTTCTCAAAGGGAATAAAATCACTTTCACCCAAATAGACGGACGTACAACACTATCTCTCTCTCTCTCTCTCTCCCTCTCCCTCTCCTGTGACACTGTTGGCTTTGTAGTTGCCCTTGTCTACCAGCTTGAGCTAGGACCTCATCTTCCATTACTACATGTGTGTAGGGAGCATGGTTACTGTAATGTCTCTGGGCTGAAATGAAAGATTGAGGCCACCCAGTGGTGCTTTTTCCTGTGCAGTCATTCAAGTAGTGCATGGCCCTTAATCCAAGTGATTAATTTCTTAAAAAGAAGCACAGTTTAAAAGCATATGAAGTGGGAAGAATGAGCTTTGTGTAAAGCAATGATTTCCAAAGTGTTATAGATGTTAATACAGAGAATTCAACTATTCTACCTTTTGCATATGGGAGGAAGCTACAAGCTATTTGTGCTCCTGGGTATATGAGAGAGAAAGGTTCTCTTTGTTCCTGTGAAAACTAGGTTTGGAGGTTATTGTTTGTCCTTCATTTTTGAAGAGGACTAGTGACTTCACAGGTGATGACTTGAGTGTGAATTGGATTTAAATAAAGCAGAGTTGCACAGAGTTGTCAGCCTCTTTCTCTCTTCCTTTCTCATCAAAGTTAAAATGTCAGAAGTTAAAATGACTGGTGGTAAGGGGCAGCTAGGTGACACAGTAGATAAAGCCGGCCCTGAAGTCAGGAGGACCTGAGTTCAAATGTGGCCTCAGATCAAACACTTGACACTTACTAGCTGTGTGACCCTGGGCGAGTCGCTTAACCCTAATTGCCTAAAAAGAAAAAAAAACTTCAAAAAAATAAATAAAATAACTGGTGGTAGCCTAGAATACATTGGATGACCTTGTCATCTTCAGTGCCTGACCAGGTTCTAAAAGGTCCACAGCACTTGCTTCAGCAGTCTTCATGGCTGTTAGGGCAAATTGTTCTCATCTGTTTATTCCCCCAGGAAAAGTCTTCACGTGCTTTGGGTAGACATCCCCCTAACTAACTGACAGGTTTGAGGCCTTTTGGTTATCTTCAACCTGGTTTAGCCTGTCTGCTGAGATGGTTTACTGGGCTTGTGGCTGCTGTACATGCTGAAACTTCTTGTAGTCACAGGTGAGAGCTGGGTGAAGGTAGACACCAAAGGTGAACGGGCAGCCCTGAAAAGGGCCTGGCAAGCTCTCCCACCAGAGGTGCTAGTCCTATAACTTTGAAAGGGAGTTTTCTGGCAGCTACTTGTTGTTCTAGGTTATTATAATATGACTCCTTTGCAATCCTTATTGGGTTTTTTCAGCTCAAGCCTGTTAGTTTGTGTTTTGAGAAATTAGGTGCTGGGAAACCAGGAGGGAAAAAAAGATTCATGGACATTTAGTTTAAAACGTTTTGGAATCAATGGAGTACATCTTTGAAATGAAATTTACATGTCATTAATAGAATCAATGAATTTTATAGTGGAGGGAACTATAGAAGTCAGCTAGTTTATCTAGTCCCCTTATTTTACCCTCTTTTGTATTGATTTCTGTGATAGTCATGTCTCTTAGTTCTCCTGCCATCATGGTTCATCTTCCTTCTCCCAAGCACATAGGAAGGAGTGTACCTAAGGACTCGGTTCTGTGGCCTCTTTACTTTCCTTTCTGCATTCTCTTCCTTGATGATTCTACTTGTTTCCGTGGATTCAGTTTTGCTGATAGTTCCTGAATCTCTTTGTGTAGTCCTGATCTCTTTCCTGCTTGTCAGCCCCATATCTCCAAAAGCCTCTTGGCTGTCTCCAGCTAACTCTTTAATCAGTACCTGAAGTTTGAATTTGTAATCTTTTCTAAATCTGTGCCTGCCCCAGATTTCCCTGTTTCTGCTGATGGTACCACTATCCTCCCTGTCACTGAGATTCATAACCTTAGTGTCCTTATTCTTGATTTTTCTGTTACTTCCCCTTCCTGCCGCCACCCCCCTTCCCCACAACCCCTGGTTAATACTTTCTTCTTAAATTACCTTATCAAAGTTAATGTAGGTCATAGTTCTAGAGCTGGAAGCAACCTCAGAATCCATCTGTTCCAACCCTTTCATTTTACAGATGAGGAAACTGAGTCTCAGGAAAGCCAAGTGATTTGTCCAAGATCACTCAGGTAGTAAGTGGCAGAGGTGGGAAATGAAGCCGGGCTCTGGCTTTTAAAACCAGACTGTTGCCTTGCTGTGGTGCTTTTTACACATTTCTTACTTCCCCACCCCCACCCCAAGAATGTAAGCTACTTAAAGCCAGGTTCTTGTTTTTATTCTTTGTATATCTCTAGTCCCCTTACACACAATAGAGTCTTATTAATAAATATTTTTCAAATTTAATGAAAGAAAATTCATACCAGAGAGATTCAGTGACTTTCTTGCCCAGAGCTACAAATAATCAAGTAATAGAGATGGATTTAGACACAGGCAGTCTTATTTCCAAATTCAGTGCTCTTTTCCTATTTCATATTTAATAAGTAACTATTGAGCACTTGCTCTGTAGGAGGTACTGGAATATGTTGGGGCATAGAAATGAAGTCCAGGTGTGGGCCTTGCCTCTGAAGTGCTTCCAGTAGAGTTGGAGAGAAAAAAAGTGAAGCAGCTAGTGGCCATTATAAGACAGGACATGGAAAAGGGTTAAATTATGAAAGTGCTAAATTAGGTGATGAAAAGTGGTTGTCAAACATATGAGTGCATTGGGTGTTCATTGAATGGGAGTGCTTTGTTTTTAAATCTCAACTGTAGCCCATATTTCAGTTCATTAGATGTTTTTACTTTGTTAAGATGCTTTTTATTATGGTTTTTTTTGAAGTATGATTCCCCCCCACCCCTACCCCTTCTTTTACATTCAGTTGTTGAGCTTCCAAAATGTAATCCTTTGAGCAACTGAGATTTTTATTAAAAAAAAAACAACAACAAAAATCTAGGGTGAAAATAAATATTGGGAGAATAATTTTTTTTTCCAGTTCAAGTTTTTTAGCAGGTTACACAGGTTGTTTCTGTTAGAATTAGGCAATATTATTAAGACAGAGAAAATCCTTTGTAATGTAATATTAGCAAATTTTGAACACCTTAATCAGACTTGGTCAATATTATCTATCCTCAGAACAGTTATTCAAGGAAGTATTTCTTTTTAGAATGGTGTAGTTCACACATTTTAGTTTATGCTAGTTTGTGGCTGCATGTTTAGTATTTTCACCAGTGTTTATTGATGCTTCATTTCTATTTTGATATAACTGATTATAAATGATCCTACATTTTATTTTTTATCTTTTAATTTCAAACAGGCTAAATGTAATTTTTACAAAATTTGATGACGTCCAAAGATCTGGTAACATGATACAGTCTGCAAGTGGTGAGTAGAAAAGATAGTGTGATGACCATTAAGTCATCATTTGTATGGTGACATTATATTTACTATATCTGTAATAGGTCATACTTTAGCTGATTAAGGCAATCCAGAACTTAAGTCCTTGGAGTTATCATTTGTGAAAAGCAATCACATGCCAACTGTCAACCTTCTTTTTTGTAAAGTGACTATTTGAGCAGATAATGTTGTTTGTTACTGGTAAACAGTGAGCAGAGCATATCATTGTGATAGCATTTCTATGAGTAATTTCATGTCGTTTTCATTAATTAAAAATTAAATTAGTTGCAGACTTAAACTGTTTGTGATACTGCATATGCTATCTTACCAGGAGAAAGGAGTTGTTGAAAATGTAATAGAACGAGCCTGTCCTTGGGAGGATACTGGTAGCAAGAAGCCTTTTAAATCGTGAGGAATGCGGGAATCTGGACTTGAGTCATTGTAGACAATTATTAGAACCAAACTCCTGAGTAAATAACCCCCAAAGTGGCTGAGTGAATCAGTCATTAAGCATTTATTAAGTGCTTACTTTCTTCCAGGCACTGTGCTAAGTACTGAGGATACAAAGAAAGTCAGAGGACAGCCCTTCTTATCAAGGAGCCCACAGTCTAAGGGGGAAGACAACCTTCAAACAGCCATGTACAAACAAGCTATAAACGGAAAAAATTGAAAATCATCACAAAGTGAAGGCACTAACATTAAGTGGGTTAGAGAAAGGTTCTTGTAAATGAATAGCATGTTCAAGTTAGAGCAGAATGATAGTGCCTCACACTTAATTGACAAGAAGTAGGTTTTAACAAAAGCCTTCTTAGCCTTACTTTGCAGATGGAGAAACTGAAAAACTGACGTTTACATAGGTTACATGACTTGCTTGAACTCAGACACAGCTAGGAAGTGATGGAGTTGATTTTTGCACCCTGATTTCCTGGGGCTGGGCCCAGTTCTTTCACTGTTCTACCAGAATACTGGTTATAAAATCTTATGGACCATCGAGGGCCTCTAGAAACTGAAGCAAACAGAGTTGAAATGACTTGCCCAGGGCGACATGACTAGTAAGTTTCTGAGGTCATATTCAAACTCAGGTCTTCCTGACTCCAAGCCCAGCACTCTGTCCACTGCCACACTTGGCTACCAGACTGATATAGTGGGAAATAGTTGGTGACCCCAGCAATCTGATGGTCCAGTGTATTGTTGGACTTTCTGGTGCAAATTGCTTTCACATAGGTTGAATGTAAAATTACTACCTTCTTTGTGAAGATAATGAGAAGCCTACAAATTCTAACAAAAAATTAGTTACAGAAATGGAGATAGACTGTTTGACAAGTTAGGTTGACTTAGGATATGACTAATTTAACATGGAGGGTTGAAGTCAAGTGTGTTAGATTTTGTCTTAGAACACTCAAGGAATTCAATTCCATTCAATAAATGCTTATTGAATGCCCATTTTGTGTTATTAACAGCTATTGGCAATGATATTTGCAGATTGGTAAGGAAACTTATGATTTCAGAAGAATAGAAGTCAGAATTGAATTACATGGTCACTGTGCACTCTGTGACCTTGGTCCAGCTGACAAGGGCTCTTTCCATTTCCTGTTTTCCAGCACTTTGACCATAATACCAAAAAATAACTACTGCTTTCATTTGCTTTTTTTTTTTTTAATATATAGCACTATGCTATGTATTATTTACCCTGTGGATACCTTTATTGCATATGTTTGACAAGGTGAAGACATTCAGGCACTGATAGCCTGTCATAAAGTGGGTGATTGTTAAGAGCTTGACCTGGCATCCAGACCCCTTGATTCCTATTCTTTGCCATAAAGTTTATTTATTTTCATGTCTTTGCTTGTGCATATACTCATTGTTGGTGTATCATTGTTGCCACTATCTTTCACACCTCTGTATAGAATTTCCTTGTTTGGTGCTTCTTGGAACCTGTCGTTACTTGGGAAGGAGATACTTAGCGGGATAGTAAAAATTTTCAGAAAAAAAGTTTTGACTTTTAAAATTTGAATTGTTGTTACACAATGGATGTTCATTTTAATGCTGGTCTTAGGGGAGAAGGACAAGGCACATAATATCAACTTCATATTTCTTGGACTTGATCTACACCCTCCACCAGCACCCCCTCAGCATGTTATTTGTGGAGAACATAATTCAAACTGACGGATAGCCATATCTTTGGTATAGCATATGCCATATAAGAGCACTTTATTCTACATTCCTGACTTATAAGAGAGATAATAATAGTAACTGGAAGAAGAGGAAAAGGAAGAGGAAGGGGAGGAGAAGAATTTATCTCATACTTTGAGTTTTGTGAAACACATTTTATATTTTCTTATTTGCTTCTCAGCAGCCAGGATCAATCAAGCAGGATTTAAATCCAGAGCTTCCTAGCTCCTTATCTAGTACTCTGCCCATTACACCATGCTGCCTTACAAGTGACCAAGCAGGCCCTGCATTGGATTTGGAAGTAGTTAGGGAAGTAAACGGGGGAGAGATCACGAAAAGAGAACAGTGTCTCTTTACCAGTGTCGTTTATTTTTATAAATGCTAAAGGTTATTGGGGGAATAGGTGGAAGGTGGGAGAGCTACTGATATTTCCTTGAAGACCTAGAATTTGATCTTATGGCAGTGCTTCAAATATGTGTCCATATATCATTCTATCTCTTTTGGTTTTAAGATATTGAACTAATATTTAAAAAGGGTGAGTGAAGAAAGAACTGGAGATTAGGTTTCCAGCACCCAAAACATATACTTTAAAGATTTCAGAACTATTAACTTTAAAATCAGTTTGAAACCACTTAGGGATTATAATCTTTAGTATTATTAGGTAATGCCTGTTTGACAAAACATAAACAATGCCAAACATATCCCATTTCCTTTTTTGATAAAATAATTGACCTTGAGTATAAGGTGGAGGGGGGAGACTCACTTGTACCAGTCATTCAAGAGCTATCATAATACCCATTTGATAGTGTTGTCCTCTACTTGGGAATGTGTTAGAAGATTTACACATCTGCCCTCAGTACTCAACACTTCAGGTAGTAGATGATGGGAATTTTGGGGGAGTGGTGCAAAAGAGTAACTGACAGTGAAATAAAGAAAATCGAGAGACAGAAAGAGAAGATATTTAGGTGGGGGAAAGATGGAGCTGGGCAAGTATTCATAGTAGTGAAATACATATAAGATTGTTTTGGGGATATAAGGACCAGGATGATTTTGCCACCTTGTCATAATTTTTATCTTTCCACATCACTCACTGGGCTTAAATGAATTTTGAAGTTAACGAAAATCAGAATGAGAACTCAAATTTATATAGTTCTTGAAAGTCTGCTAAGTACGTCATATGCAACCATCTGCAAAGTATGTAGTGTAATTTTATCATTATTTTACAGATGAGGAAATGGGCTGAGGGAAGCTTAAGTGAATGTCTATGATCACTATCAGTCTAACAAGCATTTATTAACCACTTACTTTGTGCCTTGGCAGTCTGCTACACCGGGAATGCAAACACAAAATCAACAAGGAGTTTATATCCTGTTGGAGGAGAAATGATTATTAAGTGGTGGAACCATTCAGGACTTCAGCCTAGATCTTCTTGGTGCTTTTTCCATTTCATGTTCACCACTCCATGGTGAACGTAGCAAGTGATCTTTCATCCTCACTTATCCCTCTCTTACGCAGGATTACGCTTTGCAGTGGAAGTGCTCTCTGGGATGAAAGTACAGCTTGCTAGCAGGGTTTGCGGTAGATCTGTGTTTATAATAGCTGTGTTTGTTGCTTTCCCATTTAAGTAACTGGATTATGGAAATTGGAAACCAGGAATTAGAAGTGAGGAGAACTTGGCAGTGAAAGAGAATGGAAGCAACTGTAGAGTAGAAGGTGATTGTTTTCTTTTTCTTTTTCCAAGAAGATGAGAAAGGTGAGAGAATAGAGTAGAGACTAGGGGAGGGTGTTTTGTTTTTTTTTTGAAAATACAGAAAATGGCAACCTGGATTTGAAGTCAAGGATCTCGGTGGAATTTTGGCTGTGATATTTTATGATCTGTGTGATATGGGGCAAATTGCTTAGCCTCTGGGCTTTAGTGAGAGGTGAAATAGTGATGCATGATTATGTTGAGTACTGTTTGTGATTCCTTTCTTGTGTTCTGTTATCATAGTTGTATTCTGTAAGCTCCCTTATAGCTCTAAACTTTTTTTTTCTTATCCTAAGTTAATTTCTCTTTTAGGAGGATGAGCTCTGTGCACTCTTCCTAATTGAAGACTTTATAAATAGGCTAGTCCAGGAGACCAGGACTTGAAAATTATAGATGCCATGTTGTTAGTAATTACTGGATATCCAGCTCTAGCTTCTTGCCTAGAAAACTTCCTGAGGCTACTTACGTCCCTTTAAAAAAAATGCAATGACCTCAGAGATTGCTTTCTACATAAATAGTGCAGCAAAACCTGGCCTTTTCAGAGATTGTATACCACCTGCTTATAAACCACCTGTGCAACTTCATATTCTTTATCTCTTCTTGTTTCTTCTCTTTGCTGTTAGTTCATGCAGATCTCCTGTGTTAGTGTGTGGGACAGTGTTAAGGCTGGGATGCCAGCTTGCATGGGTAACATGGGAAACATTTTTAGACTGTCCTTCTGTTCCTTTCTCCTGGGAGCCCAAGTTTTTTTCTCCCATCCATTCAACAAGTGTTTATTTACGATAGGCCAGGTTCAAAATCTCCAGATCATTTTTGACTCTTCCCTCTCCCCTGTCCTCCGTATCTTGACAAGTTGCCAAGGAGTGTTGAAGAAGATACCTTGGCAGCATGGGAGGAGCCCAGGATTTGAAGCCAGAGGATCTGGGTACATTCTGCTTTGATATTTTCTGATCTGTATGACTTTGGGCAAGCAGCTTAACCTCTCTGGGCCTTAGCTTCCTTATCTTTAAAATAAAGGGAGTTGGATGAGATGACCTCTGAAGTCTAGTCTGTCTCTAACTCTGTGAATTTATTATATTGCGTCTTCCACTTTCTACTCACACTGAGGTGTCTGTAGTTCTTAGTACCTCTTGTAATGATTGGTATTAAAATTAATCCAGGGGGGATACTTTGGACACAAAAGATACATCAACCAATGCCCAGATAACACTCTTTTCCACAAAACAAATTTCTGGAAAATCACCCATCAGCACTGCCTAATATTATAATCACAATTGATCTATAAAGCACCTGCCATTCTTTACTCCTACAGGGTGTGCACTTCAGCCTTTATAATTCCAACATTGTGCTACATTTGGCTTGAGTTGCCTTCTAGTATTGTTCCTGTTTGTTGCAGTTATTTTGCACATTATCCAAAGCTGACTTTGAAGTTTTGAGGTGGATTGAATAATGCTACTACTGATAATAGTAATAGTGATGATGATAATAACTTTTATATAGTGCTTACTATGTGCCAGGCACTGTAGTAAATATTTTACAATTATCTCATTCGATCCTCACAATAACCTTGGGAGGTAGGTGCTATTATTATCTCCAGTTTTGTAGACAAGGAAACGGAAACATACAGAGGTTAAGTGACTTGTCCAGGGTCACACAGCAGGTACTTATCTTGAGGTCAGATTTGAACTTAAGTCTTCCTGACTTCAGACCCAGCACTCTGTCCACTGTGCCACCTTGCTGCCCTAAGATTGAAAAGAAGAACCAATAGCATAAGGAATTCAGGGAAAAGCAAAGGTTTGGGAGGGTTACGGTTTTAGTCTTAGAAATGCTGAATTTTAAATACTTGCCTGACATCCAGGTGGAGATGTCTAATAGGCAGTTAGATGTAGGAATCCAAAACTCAGGAGAGAGGTGGGGAACTAAAGAAAAAGATTGTCATTTTCATGGTTGAAAGTTGGGAATTGATAGGAATGAATGAGCTTAATAAAGATAAGAGTGACAAGAGGGAAAGAGAATAGTGCCCTGGGGAATGCCTATACTCAGAAGTTGTGCTAAGGTAGGAGAACCAGCAAAAGAACCAGAAAAAGTCATATTTAAACTGGCCTTCATATTTACTGAATACTGATAAAGATACGTAAGTTAGATAATAAGTAATATTAATGTTATGAGTTATTTCTGAACACGAGTTAGAGAGCTTTTAGAACTGGAAGTCAGGAAAAGGATTACTTTTAAGTTCTTCTAAAAGATTAGAGATATTGGGCCCGTAGGCCATGTGGCCCTTTTATTGCCATTTTTCTGAAATTGATTTTTTAATATGAAGGCACATTCAAGATTACTTCAAATTTTGTGGTAGGAGAAAATTTATGATGTCTTTCATAGTATGTAATCTAATTTTTGTGGAAGTCACTAAGACATGAACAACTGAAGTAGCAATCAGGTGCTTCTTTTTAATACTTATTATTATCATTACAATTATAGCTAGACTTTACATAACGTCTTAAGGTTTATAAAACGATTTAAATTTGTTATCTCATTTGGTCCCAATAACAACCTTATGAGGGTAGATGCTTTTCTTATCATTCTTATTTTAGAGGTGAGAAAACTGAGTCTTACACAGGTGAAGTAATTTGCCCATAGTCATTAGATGAAGCAACACTTGAACCTAGTCTTTCTGACTTCACGTTCAGCTGTCTATCAACCGTATCATATGCTTTAACAGAAATAAATTCTAGTAAGGATTTTGTGCTGCTTCATTGGCGTATGTTGATTTAACCTTTTGTTTGGATGGTTTAATCAATTAATGATTTAGCAATTTCTTTTTCACAGTGGAGTATTGGAGGGGTTTCCTTGGCTGGGTTGATATGATGAGGTTTACATAAATGTTACATAAACCTGTAAAGTAATCCAGGACTCTGGAAATCTCACTTGCAAAAAATCAGCCACCAGGTCTGAACATAATAGCAGTGATAGCTATATGTTTTAGAAACAGAATTCATATATCCATAGACTCTCCATACTAGAAAAGACTAGACACATTGCCAGGGGCACATGAAGTGGGGAATTCTTTGGAAAGTATAGTAAATATAATTTCTTTTGGGGGTGGGGGGAGAGGATTAATTCCTACCAATAGGAATAAAATGGAACCATGTGCTGTCTTGGTGATTTAAAATAGTTATTGAGTAACTACTATACAATTAACTTATATGTATTTAGCTTTCTGTTTAAAAAAGTAGAGAACAGGACTGTCCTTTCTTGCTGTCTGTCTCCCTGAATCTTCCCAGTTATCTGTCAAGTAAGTTATCCCTGTCATAGTTACAGTGACCATATCTGTTAATGGAATTTAGCATTTCTTTTCAATATTTAAATCTCATTTTGAGTCTTTTCTTTGTCACTACGTCATTATCCAACCCTGGCTGTCATTTGTATTACAGGAGGAATGCAAAGGACACCATCTCTGTCACATTTTCTTGGAGTGGACTTGCTGTGTGCGTTCTGATGGAAATGACCCCACGCTTTTGTTTTTAAACTATGGGATTGTATTGCTGTGTAATTTTTTATATTAGTAGATGAGCCCTTATCGGAAATAGTTATCAAAATGACAAATATTTGGTTAAGCTGTGTGAATCTCTTAATGTATCAAACTTTAGGTTTCGATGTAGCATAAATCTCTTGCTTGGGATCATTCGGCTCTTGAGTGCTGTATTATATATATGTGCATGTATTTTTTATGTATATATATATATATATATACACACGCACACACACACACACACTCTTATGTGTATACATATATATGTACACACACACACATGCATATGTATACACACCCACACTGCAATATTTCTTTTTGTTTAAAAGATAAATTTTTCATTCTTAGTGCTCATTTGGGCTGTGGTATAACATTTCTCTCCAGTGGAATTTCAGCGAAAGCATGCAAAACTTTTTACTTCCAAGTATTTATATATGGGTCCATCAGTATCTGACAAAAATTTCTTTTTGTTTTGTGTTACATTCTTAAGAATTATTTCTGATTTTGGCAAGTGAGGTCTTTTCACTTAATAATTTAGATCCCATAAAATTTAAAGAGTCTGTTTTTGAATACTTTCAGAACTGATGATACTCTATGAAGAGCTAGGCTTGTTAGGGAATCTAAAGCAATGCTCTTGAATGTACCAATGTGGTTCTCTCTGAATTTCAGAATTTAGAAGAGGACCTGGCCAAGCCTATCTGCTTTCTAATGACTTGTGTTGAACATGTTTTTTACACACTTAAAAAAAAATTAAAGGACATAGAACATAGAATGTTAGAACTTTAATACTAGGAGGATTCCATTCTCTTTATTTTGCATTAGCCACAGAGGTGTCATATTATAACTTTTGCCTAAAAAAAAAAGCAGTTAAGAAAATGCTATTAACTCAGAATCATTAAACATTTATTAAGTGCCTACTATGTGCCAGGCACTGTGCAAAGCCCAATGGATACAAAGAAAGGTATAAGACATTTTCTGCCCTCTAAAAGCTCACAATCTAATGGGGTAGACAACACATAAAAGATTACTGATGGGTCGGGGGATAGTTGTGGAGGTTACCTGGGCACATGAGGAAATCTGCAGCCCTGGTGGGAAATGATCTGAGGAGGTATGAGTTTCCAAGTTCATTTCATATAAGTTTCTGGAGATCCTGAGCTCCAGGAACCAGCAGAGAAGTATATGATCAAGAGAATTCCTTGGGTGTTCTCCTTAAATGCTGGAAGATCAGGGAAGAGTTCCCAGATGTTTCCAACTGGCGAGAGGGAGGGAACCTAGGGATAGGAGCTGCTGAGGATTCCAAGTCACAAAGACATTACTTTACATTTTTAGAAAGAAAAAATACAGACCTGGAAGATTGTTGTCTTCATAAAAATGAGGTACCAAGCTGTTGCTTGTCCTTCGTTCTCAAAGAAGTTCATGATATCAAGATGGTAATGTCATGACTTGCAAGTGAATTGGATTTAGTGAAGAAGTACTTGCAAAGTCACCAGTCTTGCTCTCTTCTTCTGAGCCTTCTGGGTCTAGTGGCAAGATACAGATCAGAACATACCAAGCTACCAGATTGGTGAACTTGGTTTCTTTAAGAATATAGATCTTGGTTTTTAAATTTTATTTTGTTTTAATATTTTCCTTGGAGTATAATAGAATTATGAATGAAACAACAGAGGAGAAAGAGGGCTGAATAGCAATTTGAAATGGATTTCATGTCTATAATAGAGAATTTCATCTTTGTGTGCATTCTGCTTGTTGCTAGGTTGCTTGAAAGGACATTCAGTGTTGAATGGCTAAAAAATGGGAATGTAAATGTACATGATTTTCTAGATACAGTTTTTCTAGGTGCAGTTTTTTCATCTGCCCTATATAATTAGCAAATCTCTTGAGCAAAAATTGTAGCTTTGCTGCTTTGAATTTCAAAAAGAAATATTGTGTGTGTGTGTGTGTATATATATATATATGTAACTTAGTTTTCTTATTATGCAGATTGCTTTTGCTTATGGATGAAATATATTTTCTTAAGAGGGAGTTATAGAGTAGCCATTTTCCTTTATCTTAATAATTTTTAATTGAATGCAATTGGCACGAAGCCTTTGTACATAAGGAAAGGTTTAATTTGGCCAAGAAAATACACATACTTATGTATTTCTTCAAGTGGATGGGCATGTTTATGCCTATAGAATGGATATGTTTTAAAAGTCCTAGCTTTACCACAGCTTAAAATCACAGCAAATTTGAGCCAATGGAAAAAATTTGAATATGGGAAAACAAATTTCTTTCTGATTGAACTAGAAGGCAGATGCTTTATTTATTCTACATAATGACATCAAATGAATTTTGACCATTGTTTTTCAGAAAAAATAAATAACTTGGAAAATGTGCTAAATGTTTCTTTCCCACATTTTAGGAACTGATGTTTTCAAAGCAAAATGATGTATCTCAACACTTTTTTTTTTGCTGGTTTTTAAGGATGTCTGTTGTGAGCTCAATTTTCCTCTATGAAGAACTAGACTCGATGTTATCCTCCATTAGCTTTGTTTATACCAATTTTTAAAAAGTGCATTAATTGCAAAAAACTGGTTATTTTCTCCAGGCTTGTCTGTCAGGTGTGAATTGCAAGGTCTTCAAATAGTTAGCTTCTTAAGGAAAGTGTTTCCATAGTCACAGCTTCTTGCTGTGTGAGAAAATCACTTAAAATAGACTTGAAGAATACTATTTCTGTCATTGTTCTTAAGCAGATTAAACTGTAACTAATATTTTATTTGGTCTTTTTTATAACTTGGTTTGGCTGTCCCTTAAGGTTTGTGGTATAAGTGTACCTGTTCTGATGAGGAAAAAAATGGGAAGGAGAGGTAAAAATCAATTCTAGTTCCAGTTTTAATGAATGTTCTAATATTGGAGTGAAACAGAGTGAAGAAGGTTTCTTCTTAGACCTCGGTTGTACAGATGGATGGAGGTACAGTGGGCTTTTATTTTGGAAGAGGGTGGCAGATGTCTTTGCTGCTAGGTCACTCAGAGGAGGTGCATTGTGCGTGGGACGGGCAGAGTTTACTTGTGCTTAAGTTACTATGAGGTAGGCACCACAGTGCTTCTTTCAGAACAGTGTTTATTTGCTACCAAGATTGCTGAAGATTATGACCACTGGGAAAGGTAGGCTTTTTTCTTCTTTGGCTTCTAAAGAATGTTAATCATAACCAAGTGTCAAGTATTTCAGTGTTTTTGGTGCATTGTGTGTGTTTGTGGGGGGAGGCCGACACACATTCAAAATGGTTTCATTTACTTTGATAATTACGAGATATGAAAGAGATTCAGATGCTATGAGTGTGCTTTGTGTTTAGGCAGAAAATAGCTTATTGAGATAGGAACATGCAGCCAGAAAAGGGTTGGGGGTGGGGGAGCCTGGAGTGGCGAAGCATATAAGGAGGGGTGCAGATTTTAAAAACTGACTTGGGGAAATAGTATAAGGTGTGTTTTCATCAGCTTCTCTTTATTTTATCTTTTGCCCATTTTTATTTTTTGCCTTAGTCCAATTGGCAGCATTTCTTTACTCATGTTTTGTCAGCTAAGATAACAAAATTATTATTTGATCAGTTATAAGACATTTGTTAAGTATAAGCTGTCATGAAAGGCTTCACCCGACTAGGAGTGTTTGTTTTCCTATAGTATTCAGATTGTTTTAGGCTGTTGATCTTCCATAAGGGAAAATGAAATGCAGATCTTGGATGGCTAGCCTTCGTCTTGATGAATTGCTTTGTCTTTCCAATGAGGGAAGGGAAGATGGTGCTTGTGATGGGATATGTTGGGGGGGGGATAAGTGATTTTAGTAAAAACATTATGTCTTTTAAATTTTGGGAAAAGACCAGATAGTACAGGCTTTTTGTCTTGATGATAATGAGGGATGATAATGGCACCTATACCCCCAGACCTATTATAATTATTATATAAGGTAATGTATATAAAGTGTTTTGCAGACCTTCAAAATATTATGCAGATGACAGTGATTGCTTTTAGCTTATTTTTATTTGCTAAAGAATTAAATACCAGTGAGGTTTGAGTTTGAAGGAGAGTTTAATTGATAAGTCTCTGAAATTCTGTATTGATGTTTTCCTTTTACCTGGGATATTTAATGACAGGGTTTTTAGTTTGCTATTTTTAAAGGGTGGTCACAAAACCTTGTGTTAGAACAGGTGTTTTGCATCATAAGATTGGATGTAATAACTAGCAGTAAATTTTTGTGTCATTGGGGGTGAGGGTTTGACATTGTCCCAACTAATTTTTCTGCTTTTTTTGTAGGCAGAATAAATTATTATTCAGATATCCTATATCTCTCTTTTCAAATTCATTCTCTGCTTGTTTGCCTAGAATACTTAAAATGTACCTACTTATATTTGAATAATCCAAATTTACTGTTTCATCATTTTAAATTGAGAATTTTAATTATACAATTGTGGTGTTACATTTCATCCCATGTTCTATTTTCAGTATAAAGTGGTTAAGGGAAATCAATACTTGAGCAGCAGGATTAAATAATTCATATTATCAAGTAGCCCTTTTCACAGCCTTTCGTGGGAAGATTCTCATAGAAGCTGGCTTTTTATTTAATCAATTGAGAAAACTGAACCCATAGAATCTGCTGTTTTGTGTTCAAGACAACACAGTTTTTTAGAATTGGAATTAAGAGTCTGGGCTACCTTTTCCTAGGTGAACTCCTCTGTTTCTCATCTATTGCTACCTGAAATGCACAGGAGTGATAGCAGCTATTTTACAACAAGAAAATGCAAATCTAGGAAATGAAAGAAAAACTACCAATTGGAGTAGCCTTTTTGAGTCTCTCCCTGGAAAAAAAATGAGATACAAGTACGATTAAATGTGATAAAGCTTTGCTACAGGAATACTGCATCCTTATTAAAGTGATTCTGTTTCTTATGTTTTAAAATTTATAATTGTGTTGCTCTTCACACATCAAGGTGTAGTCATATAAGTATTCGGAAAGACAGCTAAAATGGTGAGAATTCTAGAATTGAGTTTTTGCCATTTTTGAAAATACTTGCAAACCTTTGAAAATGTAATCTGAATTGTTAGGGAT
Source organism: Phascolarctos cinereus (assembly GCF_003287225.1). NCBI lineage: Eukaryota > Metazoa > Chordata > Mammalia > Diprotodontia > Phascolarctidae > Phascolarctos > Phascolarctos cinereus. The sequence goes on from NW_027556098.1 coordinate 143,124,149, forward strand.
CAGTGGAGTTGAGACAGTATTTAGGTATGGCTAGGGCAATAATAATCTAAGAAGTGTTGTAGAAAGGTCTGAATTACTTATGAAGGCCAACTTTAACATGTACACATATTATTAGTCTTTTAGATTCATGGTCCTGACAACTGTCTTCATCTTCACTTCTCATGAAACTTAAAGGTGGACCAGAAGATAGCTTTTACTGTCTTCAGGCTTGATGATTCTAAGTATTTAGGACAAGTGCTGCCCTTTGAGGAAGAAGAAAACCATAGGAAATCAGTGTAGCCCCGTGGACAATTTATAGGCCTTTTAAGAAGAGCTGGAGATGTTCCTATTGTAAGCTGTTGCTGACTTGATGGTTCACCCAGAGCTTGTGTATTACATTTCTTATCTTTTCCTCATTTTCATCCAAAGATAGGAGACTCTCATTCTTTTATCTCATGGAGTTCCTTCAGATGAATGAGATGAATCTATAAAATACCTTGTATTTCTTGGAGGAAAAGTGCAACATAAATTGTGATATATTGATAGTAATGTGCAAAAACTGCTTCAGGAATAGACCTCTGAATCAAGGGTTTTTAATGGGTGATTTTTAAAATTGCATCCATTGTTAGGATGGGAAATAAAATCTTTGGAGGTTCAGATGGTAGAAAACATTTATCTGTGGACAAAAACCTGTTCTAAGTTGATCCCTGAGCTTTTTTCTTCTGATTTGCTGTATGTCTACATAATTGTTGCCAAGAATAATTAAGGTTAGGATTGATATAGTGATAATTAAAATGACATTGCATACAAGAGGGCCAAGTGTAAATTTGACGTTTCTGAGCATATAGCAATAACTTTTACTGTATATAATATCTCCTCTAGGCAGATTTTTTTTTGACTTTTAAAGTGAACAGTTAGAATTTTTTTTTTGTCAAAGTGAAGGGGACACAGATTCTTATGAATTATATAATCTTTAAAGTTTTTGAGATATATTTTTGTGTCTGAATTTGATAGTCATAAATTTGGTAGTCACTTTAAATTTTTAGTCATTGATTAAGAAACTTTTTGTTGTTCTTTTGATTCAGAAACTTTAAGGCACATGTAAAACCTCATAATTTTTAAAAGTTGTATTTTTAAAAAAATTATTGTCGGAAGTATGTGTCCCTGAGATGAAGGTTCCCTTATCTTATGAGGACTAATATTATAATATAAGGGTTAATATAGCCTAAATTTATCTCATCTCCTAAATGTTGGCCCTTTATTCAGTGATCAATTACTGCCTGTTATATACAAGGCATTATATTGTAGATGCTGAGGAAATATAAAGATGATTAAGACACACAATATCTTTCCTCTTAGAATTTCTTGTCTGGTAGGGAAATAAATACATATATCCCAAAATAATACAGTAGTTGTAATGCCAAATAGAACAACAAGAACAAAGTGCTGTATGAAACTTGAGGAGGAAAATAATTTTTGATTAGTAAATCTGGTACTACTTTATGGAGGGGATACCACTTAAATTGGACCTCTCTTCGTTCAGTGAATCTTGTGTTAGATCTGACTGTTGGGTCTTAACCCTAGACTTTCTCTCCTTCCCCCCCTTAAACCCTCTTTCCCCTTTTCTATGGGAGTAGGTAGGTTTTCAAAATTAATTGAGCTTTCCAGTTTCAGTTCAGATGTGAAAGATTCGCTGTGATTCACTGTCATATGAAGTGAAGTATAGGTATCCTTGTTAATATTTCAACAGCTGCCACGATTACCCTGTATGCTAACTAACCCAGAAAAGTCTAAAAAAAAATGTATAATAAAATACAGATTTTGCTTGTACAGTTATGAGTCTTGAAGACAAAAAAAAAATAGCATTGATAGCCAGGTAATAATTACAGATTTTGTTTGTGTAGCACTTTATAATTTATATAATACTTTATGTTCATATTTAATTATCACAATGGTTCCATAAAGTAAGTGGTACAGCTATTATCCTAATTTTATAGCTGAGAAAACTGAGGCACAGACCAGTAAATGACTTACAGGCCATAGCCTGTAAATGATGTAGCAGAGACTTGAAATTCAGGTGTTGTGACTGTTAAAGTTCAGGGCTTTCTACCCTATGACATGCTGGCCTTCAGAATGACCTTAAGGCACTACATATTTATCCTAGTTTCTTAAAACATTTTGAAACTTTCCTTATAAACTGCTTTTAGAGTTATTCAAGAAAAGTCTTTTATTTCTCTGTAGCCCCTAGGTTAGCATAAGATAATAGCATAAGAGGTATTATAAGCCAGTATAGGAAAACTTTGATTATCTGGAGATGCTGTGCTCAAGGCATGCTCAAAAGGTCCAGATCAGTTTCCAACTTGAGAGGCTCCGAAAAAGCCAAAACCCATTTTTGATCCAATTACCAAGTAACACTGACACAAGAGAAGAAGAGCGAAAGTCTGAAGTAGTCAGTAAGTAATTATTAAGCATCTACTATGTGCAGGCACATAAGTTCTGGATTTATAAAGAAAGACAAAGGACAAATCCCCACCCTTAAGGAGCTCACAGTCATATGAGGGAAGACAGTACGTAAAAAGAAACTAAAGGAGAGTGAGGGGATGGTACCTGGCAGAGGGGCATGATGAAGTCCTGTAGCTTTGTGGGACATGAGGTGGCTGCCTTATGCCTATGCCCCCTCATTTAAATGGAGTATCTGGGAGGAGCTCTCCAGTGTCTGTCCTTTACCTCTTCCAGTCATAGGGAAAATGGGATCCCCCAGGTAGAAGGTGCTGAAGAAGTGTGAGTTTCAGAGTTGACCGAATCTTTCAGGAAGATGAGTTTCTGGAGACTGATGGAGTCCATGAGAGCAGCCAGGTGGAAAATGAATTAGATGGCTGCTCTGGGCTGTGGGTAAAGAACTTGGGAAATTATAAAGGATTATGTAAGTTTGGGTTATGCTGTGTGATAGTCACCTCAGGAGCAGGAAGAACTTGATTCAAGTCCTACCTTTGAACTACACTGGCCATGTCTTACCATGTTACTTCACCTCTTGTGCCGTAGGAAACTAATTCTCTTAAGATGGTAAATTGTGCCCTAAGGAAGCAGTTGATAAGAATAAAGTCCCTATATACACCAAAATATTTTTAGTAGTTCTTTTTGTGATAGAAAAGAACTGGAAACAAAACAGATGCTCATTAGTTGGGGAGTGGCTAAACAAATTGCAGTACATAAACATAATGGAATGTTACTGTGCTGTAAGATTAATGTGATTGAATATAGAGAAACATGGAAAGATCTACATGAACTGATGCAGAGTGAAGTAAGCTGAGCCTAGAAAACAATACCTAATGTGACTACAACAATATAATTATTTTTTTAATTTTAATTTTTTTTAGGCAGTTGGGGTTAAGTGACTTGCCCAGGGTCACACAGCTAGTAAGTGTCAAGTGTTTGGTCTGAGGCTGGATTTGAACTCAGGTCCTCCTGACTTCAGGGCCGGCGCTCTATCCACTGCGCCACCTAGCTGCCCCCAACAATGTAATTGGAAAGAACAACCATACAAAAAAATCAAAAGTGAATGTAGCAACATTATAAAGATTGAGCATGACTCAAACGAAGAGATATAAGAGTCCATCCCTTTGTAGAATTAGAAAATCCACAGATTATTGCGCATTGCATATATTTTTGGAATTTTCCTAATGTATCGATCTGTTGTGCTGATGTTTTCCTCTTCTTTTTCTTTCCTTTTTCATCTTCAAAATAATATTATACTGATGATTCTCTAGGAGAGGATGGGAAATATACACTAGGGGAAAGTGTGATGATATAATAAAAGACATCAGTAAAAACTTATTTTAAAAAATGGTAACTTGTCAGTCATTAGACATGTGTTAAGTACCTACACTGTGGCAGGCACCAGTACTGAGCACTGGGGATACAAAAAGAGGCAAAGGACAGTCACTGGGCCTAAAAATTGTTCACAGTCTAATCCAAGTTGCAAAACATTTGCTGATCTGCATTGACATTAGGATTTTCCACGAGAGACAGAGACAGACAGATGCAAAGGTTCTTTATTCAAATCCTTGCTTTGTTAAATGAGGGACTTGGACTTTAAGGCCCTTCCAGCTCTAATTCTGTGACCCTAAGTGACCTTGGTATCATGAAGTCCACTTATATCTTAGATCTGTGCAACTATCCCATAATGGGCGGAAAAGAGTGCACAAATCTACCACATTGTTGTTGCCAACAAACCTTGGTCTCTCCAGAGTTAAATTATACTTGTAATTAGTTGTTTCTTTTGTTTCCTCCTCTTCTGTTTGGACATGCTACTCAGAGCAGACTCTGTAGTTGGAGTGATATCTCAGCCAGTGTCAACTTTCCAAATGCATGGGCTATTTGGTCTTTATGAAGTTTTTAAACACATCTGCAAAAGCATATGTTTTAACTGATTTTTTGTGCCCTCCATTATCCTTATACCTGATGCCCCATTGTCTAGAAGAAATGTCTTTTTTGTTTGAATTCTATGTAAAAAGCCACCAGATTTTTATATTTTTTATTATTATTTTGGCCATGAAAGCTGAGAAGTAGTAGTAGACAAAAGAAGCAAGAAAAAAGGAAAACGGAAAACCAGAGGGTAGATCAAGCAGTTATTAGAAGTCATTAGAAGGCACAGCCATGTGTGTACACACACACACACACACACACACACACACACACACACACACACACACACACACACACACGATATTCTGATCACCATTAGCCAAGCATATTCATTGGTATGATTCATCTGCTTAGGGAGTCATTTGTACTGATTTCAGTAATAGAATTATTACAGTGAGTCATTCAGTTCTATGTTCTGTATATAGTAAAATAATTGATTATAACTGATGAGCCTGAGTCATCAAGAAATAGTTTGGAAGAATTTTTATAAAAAAAAAACAACAAAATTTATTTACAGTAGAACTCCTCAGTTGTCCAAAAGGTCTTATCCAGAATGATTTATATCTTGACTATACCAGAAAACAGAAATTTTCTTGATAGATGCCAAATTGGTGCTTCAGCCAAGAAGCATTATGAATTTAGAGATAGAGATAATTTCTTTATAAATTGAAATGATTGGAAAATGCTTTTCTCTTTCTGAAGGAGGTGTCTTTTGAACCGGGGTCTAAAAATGTAGATAGAATTGAATAGGTAGAGGGATAGGGTGGAACATTTCGTATGGATAGGGTGATCATAGTCTAATAGAAACAAATAGTCAAAGATGGGAATGTGTATGATGTGTTTGAGTTTATCAGTTTATTGCTGTGACTAGATCATGAAGTGAGCGGATTAGTCAGGGATAAGTTAGAAAGTTTTGTACAGGGCCTCAAATGCCATCTTGTTCAAGGCCGCACTCTGTCACTTCCTGACTCATTTTGAGAAATTAATTTAACCACTTTGAACCCATTTCCTCATGAAAACAAGAGATTCCATGGTCCCTTCCAGTAAGAAATATACGGTCCTGAAATCCTTTGGATTTTATCTTGGAATTTATGGGAAACAGTTGAATGTTTGTATATAGGGGAATGTCCTAAGATCCATTGGCTAACATTTGGTGTTGGACAACAGCCGAATGTTTTAGGTAGGGGAATGGTATGATGAAAGTAATGTTTTAGGTAAGTTAATTGGGCTATTGAATAATTGACCTCTTCCTTACTCTTGAACAAAAATTAAGGTTACACCCCCGTGATTGGAACCAATGGGTAGAATGTTATTCTGCTTCTGCTTTGACCATATGTTTGTTTTGTGGGAAAAGAAAGGAATATCAGCATTTTTGACCAATTTGAGTTGGCCTTAGAATTCTGTTTCAGTAGAGTGGTATGGCACAGTCTTAGATAGAGTACTGGACTTGGAGTTGGGAAGACCTGGTTTCAGATCCAGTCTTAGACAGTTAACTCACTCTGTGAGCATGAGCACTTAGTCATTCTCATTTTTCTCAACTGTAAAATGGGGACAATAATGTCCTTTGCACTTATCTGTCAACATTGTTGTGAGGATCAAATGAAATAATGTAAATAAAGTGCCTTAAAACCTTAATGTACTACTATGTATATGTTCATTATTATTATTATTATTATTACATTCACATGACATATTCTTTGTGCTTAATGTGGTTAGAAGAAGGCTAAAAATTCAAAGAGATGGGATGTTGGCACTACAGCAGCAAAGATAATTTTTAGAACCTTATCCTTTCGTGTATCCAACTGCTGCCCTCCCTCTGTTTAAAATTCTTGCCAATTAAAAGCTGCCTGTGGTCATAGGGTGAAGGTGGGGGGTCAAATGCCACAGCTTTGGCTACTTTAAAGTTCACTGGCTTCATTAAAATAGTAGAACTATCACAACATGGCTTTACTCACTTGGCTCTTATGTTTTTTATTTGCCTACTGCTATCCTTTTTCTTTAGTTACTGTCACTACGGTAAACAAATATGCTCACTATTAAGTAAAAAAGTGAAGTAAACTTAGACAGAATCATAAGAACAAAAAAACAGGTCCTTGTACTTATAATTCAGGTTCAGGGTTTGTGTTACTATGTTTTTATTTGACCTACTCCAAGACATACATACTCTCTCAAATACACCAAAGATTAGTGCTGGAATATTCTATTTGAAGACTTGTCTATAGATTCTGGATCTAGGGATGTGTTGATATAGCAAAAGGTAATATCTATGAAGTAATGTTTGTGGAGTCAATATGCCTATGTATTTCTCATCTTCCCAACCCCCAGCTAAAAGGATGAATCATACTTAACCTACTGTTTGGTATCCTTTTGCTGCATTGTTTGTTCAGGGCAATTTGAGATTTTCTTGCCTCCTACTCTTTCTCTTCCTCCTCCTCTTTCTCTTCCTCCTCCTCTCAAATTCTCAATACATGACACAGATTCCTGAGTAATCCTTGGCTGCATGTATGTAGTATTGAGCCTTTGCTGAGAGTCCTGCAGTGTGATCTCAGAGAGAGAAGCGCTTAGGAATATCTTTTTTTTTTTAAGCTAGATTTGCCAAAATGCACATTTCTGATTTGAACTGTTTATCTGTCTGGAAAGATTCTTAAAGATTAAAGACATACAAAAAAGAGAAGCTTTATTTACCATCCTCTCAGAATATTATGAATTATCTCTGTAGGATCTAATAGTTCATAAAATGATTTCTTTCTAGTTCTAGAATCTTCAACTTGGTTAGATTGAAAGGGTTTCTAGAAGACCCTTTACTCATCTCTATATCCTCAGGAAGGCTTAAATTATTTAATTAAACTAAGTGCTCCAAGCAGAGGATGTTTATATCTTATAGCCTACATTACAGTTTGTAAAGCTATAGCTTTGATGATGACATGTGCACAAAAAGTGTGATGTAAAAGACTCAGGAGATGTCTGACTAGAAAAGGATGTTGGCTGGTCATATAGCTAGAATGAAGGAAATATAGCCTGAATTTTACACTGGTATTATTCATGAAATAGTAAAACTCAGAGAAAGGCACCTAAAGTGTTGGATAAATTCTGAATAGAAGATTTATGGAAAGAAATGGACAGAAATTTCAGAGGATAAGAAAGCACTAATGAGTCATGTTGTGTATCTCTGAGAGGTATACCAGTGCTAATATGGATCCACTGAGGTATCCCTAAGGAAGGCTTCACAAATGAAATAAGATGTTACAGGACTTGGAAGTTCTTCCACATTTCTAAACTTTTCTGTTAACTCCAAGTTAGAATAAAAATTAAGAGCTGAACAAGTATACCCCTTTTCCCTCAACCTGTGAGTTCTTTGGTGTGAAGAAATCTTTGAGTGGAAACTCCTTCCACCAGTGCTGGCCTGTAACTTAAACAGTTGTGTGAGACAGCTGAGAAGTTGAATGATTTGTCTTAGGTCACAGAACCAGTATGTGTTAGAGCCAGGACTTGGACACAGGTTCTTCTAACTCTGAGGTTGGACCTCTATACCTTATCTTATGCTGCTTCTCCCTAGAGAATAATCCAGCCATTTAATCTTTCAGAGAAAATAGAGGCCAAATTAAATTACACTGACTTATCCAGGATCACCTAGCTAGTTGGTGGCAGAGTTAGTGTTAGATTTCAAGTCTGTTGACTCATAATCTCTTCTTTTTCCATTTATACCTATTTTTTTCCCCTGATTTTTTTTAGTCTGGAGACGGAAAATGGCTGATCATCATTCTCAATATGCTCTTTATATCCTTGATGTAATTTGTTAAATTATACCTGAGTTTTTCCTTCCTTAACTTAAGTAATCTCATATTTTTAAAAAAGTATTTTAATTTGTCCTTTTGGCCTTTCCTTTGAAGTTAAGCAGGGTCATTCAGATACCTCACTTAAATTTCATCAGGAATATGAAAAGAGTATTTTGAGGATGATGATCAGCTAGTCTCCATCTCCAGACAAAGAAGAGATCAGAAAAAGAAATTAGTTTAATTGGATTTCAAATTCAGTTTCTGAGTGGATTGATGTTTTAGTATTTACATCAGCTAAACTACAGACAAAGGCTTATTTGTTTTTGAAGATCTAATTTTTTTCCTAGACTATCAATAGGTAAATCTGTACTCAGATACCTTATTTTTCATTGATTTTGGTTACGCTGTATTAGATTTTGGATGGACAGTTATGTAAAGGAAAAAGCTCATCCCCACCTTTTATTCATTATCTTGTTACTAATAAACTTAAGGTTTAATGTTTATTCCTTTACAGAAAATTAGGCGCTAATTATAAATGCTTAAAATATTTTTTGCATGTCAGTTTAAAGTATAACTTAGTTTGACCATTTAGATTATAAATAGAAAATTTTGACTCTTCTAGACTAATTTTTTTCTTTATTCTTCATATCTACTTTGTAAGCATGATTATAAAACCATTATCTGACAGTTAAACATTTTCACTTATGTAAAAATTGATTCTAAATTTAATGTTATTGTTTATTTTCATTCATATTTTATCAGTGGGATAGGCAATACAGTTTTGTTCCTAGTTTTGTGTCTTTACTATGTGTCATGGAAAGAATATTAGATATATTGTCACAGCACCTCATTTGGAACCTCAGGTCAGCCACTACTTGTGCAGCATTGGATTTTACCTCTCTGGGTCTCTAATTTCCTCGTTTGTAAAATAAGAGAGTTGGATTTAATACCTCTAAGGACCTTTCCAGCTCTTAGATCTACGATCTTAGTTTTCATTTTGTTATTTGCACTAAGTATTCCCCAAAGCACATGTGGTTGGAACAGTATGTTAATAGAAACTAGAAATTACAGATTATAGTGTTTTTCTTTCCTGCATTCTTTGTTTCTTATTTATTTTTCTTGTTTTTGTAAACTACGTAAAGAATATCTTACATAATGACTCCATTTTACATGTCAAGTTAAGAGCATGAAATTGGCCATGTGATCATTATGTGATGAATTGGTTAGGAGATAGATTAAGCAAGTATGACGGTGGTTGGCAGTTATGATAGGAAAGCTGGTGAATGTTTCGTTTTAAAAATACATGTTCAAATTTGGTCTGTTTTGCCATAAAATAAGGATTGTTATTGACGAGATCAACTTTGAGAAATCTGAACTCAAGTTAGGAGATTTAGTAATCTTACTTCAGAAGTGGCAAATTTTTATCAGTGCCTAAATATGCTGTGGTTTATCTATGGGTCTTCCGATTTTCCTCTGAAACTGTTCATTTTGTCATTTTTTGTGGCAAGATCTTTTATTATGCTTACATACTATAATTTGTCTAAACATTTCCTAATAGGAGGACAGCCCCTTAATTTCCAATTTTTGGCCACTACAAAATGAGCTGTGATATTTTTGTACCTAAAAGTCATTTTCCTATTTCTCTGATCTCTTTGGAATATAAGCCTAAAAATGGTAGAGCTGGATCAAAGGTTATAAACAGTTTAATAATTTGGAACAGGCTTTCCAAAATGTCTGGACCAATTCACAGCTCCATTAACAGTGTCGCTAGTCCTCCAACACCTATTCTTTTTCTCTTTTGTCATCTTTGCCAATTTAAAAGAGTATAAAGTGGAACAGCTAGATTGCACAGTGGATAGAGCACTGGCCCTGGAGTCAGGAGGACCAGAGTTCAAATCTGGCCTCAGACATATAACACTCACTAGCTGTGTGACTCTGGGCAAATCACTTAACCCCAATTGTCTCAGGAAAAAAAAAAGGGGGTATGAAGTAGAACTTCAAAATTGCTTTAATTTGCATTTCTCTTGGCCATATAGCTATTGGGGAATGACTTCTAGTTTTATAAATTTTGAATCCTTTGTATATTTTATTTTTTAATTACATTTTAAATTTTATTTATGTTTAATGTTTAATTACATTTTTATTTTTGTTTTATTTTATTTTTAAAGTTTTAATTAATTTATTTTGAATTATCAACAATCACTTCCATAAGCTTTTGAGTTTTAATTTTTCTCCCTCTCCCTCCTCACCTCTCTCCCCAAGTCGGCGTGCAGTCTGATATAGGCTATATATATGTATTCTTATTAAACATATTTTCGCATTAGTGATATTGTAGGTAAGAATTAGAAACAATAGGAGGAACCACCAGAAAGAGGAAACAAAACACAACAGAAGAAAACTGCATTCAAACTCCATAGTTCTTTCTTTTGATGTGGATAGCGTTTTTCTATCATAAGGCCTTTGGAGATGTCTTAGATCCTTGTGTTGCTGTAAAGGGTTAAGCCTATCAATATTAGTCATCGCACAATGTGGCTGTTGTTGTGTACAACGTTCTCCTGGTTCTGCTCACTTCACTCAGCATCAGAACATACAAGTCTTTCCAGGTTTTTCTGAAGTTAGCCTGTTCATCATTTCTTATAGCACAATAGTATTCCATTACATTTGTATATCACAACTTGTTCAGCCATGCCCCAATTGATGGGTATCCTCTCAATTTCCAATTCTTTGCCGCCACAAAAAGAGCTGCTATAAAGATTTTTGTACATGTAGGTCCTTTTCCCATTTGTATGATCTTTCTGGGACATAGCCCTAGAAGCGCTATTGCTGGGTTAAAGGGTATGGACATTTTTATAGCCCTTTGGGCATAGATCCAAATTGCTCTCCAAAATGGTTGGATCATTTTGCAACTCCACCAACAGTGCATTAGTGTTCCAATTTTTCCCAAATCTTCTCCAGCATTTATCATTTTCCTGTTTTGTAATGTTGGCCAATCTGATAGGTGTGATGTGGTACCTCAGAGTTGTTTTGATTTGCATTTCTCTAATCAGTAGTGATTTAGAGCATTTTTTCATATGACTGTAGATGGCTTTAATTTAAAAAATCACCAAAAACCTGCCAACTAACAAAACCCCTGTGAAAAACAAAGTTCCTTATTGTCCATATTTTTTTTAAAAAGAAGTCTCAATCTGTACTGTGTCAAAACCTGTCTTTTTTTTGGGGGGGGGGGGCTAGGCAGTGGGGTTAAGTGACTTTCCCAGGGTCTCACAGCTAGTAAGTGTCAGGTTTTTGGTCTGAGGCTGTATTTGAACGCAGGTCCTCCTGACTTCAGGCCTGGTACTCTATCCACTGTGCCCCCTAGTTGCCCCTGAATTAATTTAAAAAAAATAGTTGATAGATTCACTTAAATCCATCTGGTCCTGACATTTTTTCTTTAGGAGATTATTGTTCAAACTCTTTTTCAGAGATTGGGTTCGCTAAGTGCCCTATTTCTTATTCTGTAAAATTTGGACATTTAAAAATTTTTTAAATATTCATCCATTTCATTTAGCTTGACAGTTTTATTGCCAATGAATACGAAATACTTTATAATAATTTCTATTTCTTCATTAGTTCTCACCTTTTTCATTTCTGATTTTGATAATTTTCCTGTTTTATATCAGATTAGCTAATGATTTCTTTTTTTTAAAAAATCCAGCTCTTTAGTTTTTTATTCAATTTTTTAAACCTTGGAGTTGTGTTACTATCTTCTTTGAGTTTCAGAATTTTTATTTCAGTGTTTAATTAGGGCTTTTAATTTGTTGATTTTTTTTTAGGTTTGTTTATTTGTTTTTTAGTTGCATGTCCAATTCATTAAACTGTTCTTTCTCTCCTTTATTGTTGAAAGTGCTTGGAAATATAAATTTCCTCCTAAGTACTGCTTTGGGTTGAAGCCCAAAATTTTAGTATGTTGTATCATTTAAAATTATTAATTGTTTCTGTGATTTGTTCTTTGATTACCCTTCTTTAGGGTTAAGTTATTTAGTTTTCCATTAATTTTTAGTTGTTTGCTTCTTCAGTGGTCCTTTATTGGGTATAATTTTTATCAGGTGGTCTGTAAAAGATGTGTTTAATATTTCTGCTTTTCTGTGTTTAGGTGTGAGGTTTTTATAGTACCCTAATACATGATCAGTTTTTGTAAAGATACCATGAACTGGGAAATAGATATATTCTCTTTTCAGTTTTCATTCAACAATCTCTAGAAATCTATGCTAACTTTTCTAAAATTCTAATCAGGTCTTTAAATTGTTTCTTATAAACAACATATTTTTGGATTCTGATTTCAATTCCATTCTGTGTTCCTCTTCCATTCTATTGATGAGTTGGTCCATTGATATTTACAGTAATTATTGTTTATGTTGTGATTCTCTCTATTGTCTTAATATTTTTACCTCTATTTGTTTCTTCCCCCATTTTATAAAGAAGAGCATAGTGGGAGAGTGTGCTGAGTATCTGTGCTCTAGGTTTTATGTATTGTTTCTGTTCCCTTGCCCTTCTTCTCTTTCCTTCACCCACCATCCAAACACAAGTTCTTATCTTTTCATTCAAACCACCTTCAAGATCCACCCTCTTTCTTTTTATTTTTTTAATTAAAAATTTTATTTTTTAAATTTTTATTTTTAGGTAATTGGGGTCAAGTGACTTGCCCAGGGTCACACAGCTAGTAAGTGTCAAGTGTTTGGTCTGAGGCCAGATTTGAACCCAGGTCCTCCTGACTTCAGGACCCATTCTCTATCCACTGTGCCACCTAGTTGCCCCCCACCCTCTTTTTTTCAGAGGTTTTTTTGAATCTAGCTCTCCCTTAATTGACCTCTTTTCTGACTTCTCTTTCTACCACTTTCCCTCTTGCTTCTCTCTCTCTCTGTGTCTCTGTCTGTCTGTCTCCCTCTCTCTTTCTCTCTCTACCTCACGAGAGTGCACGCTCTCTCTCGCTCACTCTCCAATTGGGGTTAAGTGACTTGCCCAAGGTCACACAGCTAGTAAACGTATCAGGTGTTAGAGACCAGATTTGATCTTTTTCTCTCTTGAGTGAAAAGCATTTCTGTATTCAGCCCTTCAGTGTGTGTGTGTGTGTGTGTGTGTGTGTGTGTGTGTGTGTGTGTGTGTGTATTTTCCTCCTTTGACCAGTTCTTCCTTTGTGTAATCTTCTACTTGAGCACCCGGCTCATGGGAGATAATTTCTCTCACCCTTCATCTCTTCTTTTCTCACCTAATGTATTCCTTTCCACCTCCCATTCTGTTCTTCTTTTAAGATAATCAAAATACAAGAAAATAGAGGTCTGTTTTAATAGACAGACATCTCCCTGATGAAAATAGGGTTCTAAAGGGACACAAGCATCATCTTCTCGTATTAGAATGTAAATGCTTTATCCTTGTGATTATGTGTGATAGTCCCTTATAATTGCTCAGATAGGTTTTCCTTTTTATGTTTCTCTTTACTCCTGTGTTTGTGTTTAAAAGTTTCTGTGCAGCTCTGCTCATTTGATCAGGGAGTCTTGGACGTCTTTCACTTTGTTTTTGCCCCGATTATACTCCATTTTGCTAGGTCTGTTATTCTTGGTTGCAAACCTGTATATTTGGCCTTCTGAAATTCCAAGTTTTCTGCTCCTTTGTTGTTGCTGTTGATCTTTTATTTGCACTGGCTTCTGAGTCATGTGTGATCCTCGTTGTGCCTCCTTTGTATTGGAATTCCTTCTTTATGGCTATATGCAGTATTTTTTCTTTGACTTGGATGCTGTGGATTTTGGCTGTGATGTTCCTGGGAGTTTTCATTTGAGAGTTTCAGTAGTGACTAGCCGGTACTTTATACTTCCAATTTGTCTTCTGGTTCTAAGATATCGGGGCAGTTTTCTTTTATGACTTTTTGAAATATGATATTTTAGCTCTTTTTTTGAGTCATGGGTTTTGGGCAGTCCAGTGATTCTTAAATTATCTCTCTTTAATCTGTTTTCCAGGTCAGTTGTCTTTGTTATAAGAGACCTTAGATTTTTTTCAAATTTTCCAGTCTTTGTTAACTTAATTTTTTTCTTGTTAATATTTCTTATTATCTTATGGAATAATTAACTTAGATTTGGCCCAATCTAATTTTCATTGAGTTTTTTCCTTGGGTATGATTTTGTACTTCTTATTACAAGTGTTAATTCTTTTTCAGATTCTTTCTTGCATAGCTCTCATTTTTTTCCCCATTGACTTTTAATGCCCTCATTTGATGTAAATTTTGAAAGAAACAATTTTTGCTGTATCTCTTTCAGGAATTGTAGTTTATTTTGTGCTCTGATGCATTTTTCTTTGAAGCCTTGATTCTAGATATTTTGGAGTAATTGTCGAATTCTAGGTTTTTGTCTTGAGTGGCCATGTCATTATCATAGCTCTTTATAACAGTCTTTCAAACATTTGAAGATAGCTCTTAAAGACTTCCTATATAGCAAGAGTCTTAACCATTTTGTGTGTGTATAGTGGATCCGTTTGGCAGTCTGGTCAAGCCTTTCTTAGAACAATGTTTTTAAATGCGTAAAATAGAATACATAGGGTTACAAAGGAAACAAATTATTTTCAAATACAGTTAGCGAAATATTTTAAAAACACATCCATGGCAACAGGTTAAGAACCCTGGCGTTAGAGTATCTTTTTCAGGCTAGACACTTTCAATTCCTCCAGACATTTCAAATGAGAGGGCTTCTAGTACCTTCACTATCATGATTACCTTCCCTTGCCTATGATTCAGTTTTTCAATGGCTCTCTTAAAATGTGGTATTCAGAACCAAATAAAATTAAACTATAGTTTGTATTTCAAAAGTATATAATACAATAGGACTATAATACACGTAACTATATATTATTAAAGCCTAAGATTGCATTTGGTGTGTTAGAAGGCATGTCATAATGTTGGTTCAGACTCTGAAACTTAGTTTTCAATCAAATAAAAACCTTAGGGAACCCCACCCCACCTTTTTAATGTTAGACTGTTTTTAGCTGATTCTCTCTTATGCTGTCTTCATTTGTGCAATTTCACCTGTGAAATTCAAAGTCGCATGTACTCATAGACTAATGCTTTCACGAGAGCAGGAACCTCTTTATACAAAAAGTGATTATCCTTGAAAATGGAAGCTTAAATGGGACCCTAATTAATGGATTTGCTGATTTTTTCCCCTAATGTTTGCGGTTATATCACTCTTTTGACAATGACATTCATACTAGCAGGTATCCGTGTATTTCCTTTCTCATTTTTTCAAATCTCGTTATGTCTGGCAGTATTAAAAGTGAAGGATTGATGACTAATACCAATTTTAGGTTGGGCATATTGCCAGCTGGAGCTGTATAGGCCCCTGCCTACACAATCCCCCTCCCACCTTGGTTTTGAGCTCCACCTGGGACTCTTTATTAGAGATGGTTCATTATCCTGTGGAGCAGCACCTAGAAGTGTTTTTACCTGAGACTCAGAAAGGATATGAGTTTGGAATCTCTATGTACAGAAGGCATTCATCAGCTCTCCCTAAGCTTGATTTGTTACTGCTTGACAGTGTCTCAAAGGAACAGGTATCCTTGGATTATTTTTTTCTTCACAGTCTACTTATGTTTCCTGCTCTTCTCAACTCTGACTTGTTTCTTTTTTTTCCCCTCTTATTTTCTTAATTTTGTCCTTGTAATTCTTTCACTATCTCGTTTCCTTTTTAATGATTTGGTAAAACTCAAATTTACTTCCTTTTAATTACTGCAGTTTCTTGCTTCAGTAACTCTTGGTGATTTCAGAAGCCATTAGAATAGTTGGAAATACTTGTGCTCTTAAAAATGCATATATTGAACTGGCCAGGGTATCTTGAACTAGAGATGTGTCCCAGGATGTCTTACAGGAAAAAAACAGGCGTAAATGGCAGTAAGACTTTGTGAAAGTCAGCACTTTCAACATGAAGGAGAGAAAATACTCATTATATGAAACATCATATTTCAAGGCTATTTGCGCTCCCCCCCCTTTTGGGCAGCAATTTGAGCTATTTTCGTTACTGGCATTTGAGGGTATAGGTTCTAAGTCTCCCCAGCATCTCTGTAGGAATATGTATTAAATGGCATTTGTTACACTATTTTTACATCAGAATGCTGGTATGTTTCTTAGCAACTACCACGGCCCCCCCAGTTTTCTTTTGCCTCTCCAGACAGACAAATCACACTTTTTGGATTTATATGGGAAATTTTCTGTGGGTTCTATGAAAATGTTTTAGATTTAAAGAAATTGAAAATCATTATTCATAAAAATACTTTTAAGTGGAACTGAATAGTAAGTGTCCCATAATGGGGATGTCCACCTTTATGTTAATATGAGCTTGGATTTTTGCGACTCTTCGTTTTGACCAAGAGGGGAAAGAAAAATTTGAAAAAATTCCCATCTTTCACAATTTGGGCAGCATTATTTTCTTTGTGCATTTCTGTAGCATTCTCTTTCACATAATGAAAATGCCATACTTGTCTCATTTTATAGACTGAAGATCACTGGCCTACAATTAGATAATCACATATGTCAGAGATTGCACATGTAATGAATTTGGTTTCAGAGCTGCACTGAGAGACATCTCACCTGATCAACATCAGTTCAGTCTCCTTTGTAAAATTATCAACATTTTTGACATGTCAGAATTGCTCACTTTCTTCCTCTTAGGAATCTTAAATTCCAAGTGTTTTTAAGCTTCTCTCACTTGGACTTTTTTGACATTTAGTGGCTCAATGGTAGTGTACCCAAATCTCTCAGCACTGTGATAGGAAAAGGCAGTTTCACCTTGAACTCCATCCTTGGGAGATTATTATTGGAAATGCAGAGACCTCACCAGCCCATATCACCTTAAATATGGTCACACTTTGTAGACACTATAGACAATGTTTTTTGAAGTTTGATGCATTATGGGTGCATGCATATGAAATGCACATTGTGAGGCATTCGTACTTAGAAGTGGTATCTTCTCATTAAGTATTACCTTTAAAGTGAAAAGAATTCAGATAGGAGGGTAGAGTTCCTTCTCTTTCCACCCCTCTTACTCCACTACACCTTGCTCACCTCTTTCTCACCTTTTCTCTCCTTCTTCCTCCTTGCCCCCTGCTTCCCAGTATCAGGGCAGGAGGGGCTGAGATGACTATGAGTCAAGGAGGGACTGAAGAATGACTAGACCAATGCATAGATTGTTGCAGGGAGGCCAGTTTGTATAGAAGGAACATGTGGTTCCTGTTAGTGCGAAGGGCAAAGTGGCAGTCATGATATGTGAACAGATTGGTAGTCATTGAGAAGCTTTAGTGCCTGAATAGGTAAAGTTTGCCTGCGGTTGGAGTTTAGTGTTTGCAGCCGGTCATGGGACATACAGAGAGATGGATGGTCGGTTTCTACAGATGGGAGTAGCAGTTGGGATGAAGAGGGTCAGCATCCAATGGTCCATTCTGAGAGGGAAAGCACAAGCAAATAATTTGAACTAAGAATCAATATGTATTGGACCAAACTGAATAGGAAAGCACAAGTAGGAGCAGAGTTCAGGTATACAAGCATAGGTAGGGATTCAGGGCTCAAGATAAATATGAGAAAACAGATGGGGATCAGACCAAGAGATAGCCATGTTAGGTAGATGTGTCCACATAACACTGTAGTGCTGGTCCCAGGATAGAATATACCCCGAGTTTGAATTAATTTTCCTGGTAGAAGTAGATAAGGGCTTACAAGATATGTGCTGTTCCTTAGAATGGGCCAAGGTTTTGCTCTTATTTGTGATCACAGGAGAAGATAGGCTTTTTATAAGAAATCCTGAATAATATAACACTTAATATTTTTTAAAGATAACATTAAGTTAAATGTCAAAAATGTATAATTTATTTAATTCTAACTATGCATTTGGTTAACAGAGTAGATTTAACATCTGATGACTAAAAAGAACTAGTCAAATAATCAGCTCATAGACGCCTGGTTTGATTTTCAAATTAATTTAAAATCTACAGATGAGATAGTTAAGTACTTCTCTTTCCATTTGTTTCCTAAATGTTTCCACTTCCTTAAACCTCCAAACAAGAGAAAGACTTAGTTGGATTTTTAGGTCTTTTCTCTGTGTTTGAAGGATCTCAAACAGTTTGGAGATTCAGCACACTGAAAGCAGTGGGAAAGATACACACTTCAAGCTTGATTCACCACACTTGGGTTGGCCTAGCCAAACATGTTTTGAATATCCCTTAAAGCAGAATACTGCCCTCTAAGATACCTTATAAACTTAAGGATGGAACTTCAAAAGGAGATATGCTCTGGTAAAGCAGAGTTAATAATACTTTGTTGTGTATGCAGTACCTTTCATCCTAGTATTTCAAAGTTCTTTTTACCAGGCACATTTTCTTGACTTCTCTGAACATTCAGAAGAGGAAGAGAAGTGGTGGGAGGTATGATTATTTTTACTTTTCATATTGAGCAACAGTGGCAGTGAGAGGTTTGATTTTTACTAGAGGCCTTTGCCACATTTTTGCAGTGGAACTAGGAATAGAAAACCTTCATTGCCCAGGAAGCTGCTAGGACTCAGTGTTTTGTAGTCTCTTCAGGCCTAAATTTCATCATCTGTAAAAATTCACAGACTGTTGTTAGAATCAAATATAAATGTCTTTTTAAACAGATAGCTCAGGGGCAGCTAGGTAGCACAGTGGATGGAGCACTGGCCCTGGGGTCAGAACGACTTGAGTTCAAATTTGGCCTCAGACACATAACACTTACTAACTGTGTGATTCTGTGCAAGTCACTTAACCAACCCTAACTGAGTCACAAAAAAACAGAAACAGAAAGCTCTATGTTATGAATTTTTGTTCTTGATTAGGGGGGTGAATACTGACCAACTAAAGATGAAAATTCAAGAAAGTAGTTTCTAAATAATATACAGGAAGACCCAATTGTAAAATGGCTTATTAGTTACAGATTTTAGATCTAAAGTGGGTCAAATCATGTCTTCCAAGCATTATAGCCACATATAATAAGTGCCTGCTTTTGTTCAAGTCTTATTCTTAGTGCAATTCAGAGTCTAGTATAACTGGTTTATAATTACACAAACTATGTAACTGAGAATGAAAGCTACATCTTGTATTAGAAATGAACCAGTGGCCATTTTGTCATTTCAGTGTTGGAAAAAATCCACATCATTTTATGAACTATGTGACTTTTCTGTGTCTCTTTCACCCCTTGTATTTCTTTGTTTCTATTATGGAATATGAAGATCAAGATAGGATTCTATGCATTTGAGGTAAAAGATCACTCTTTAATGCTATTCTGAAGAAACCTTTGTTAAGATGATATCCATATTTTGGTTTACTTGGAGAAAAAGCTGAGCATCATTTTGTTTTCTAAATGCCAAAGATTAATCAGAGACTAAATGTCAGGTTTTCTCTTTAATTTCTTAACAGTTAGGAAAACACTGATTTGAAGATTTATAGTACTCCATGTCTTGTCTAGTCTAGTCTATTCTAGTCTTGGATCACTCAATCAGTAAGTACGTATTAATTGCCTATAAACTGCAAGCTAAATAGAAGAAGATATATTTTATCCTAGAAGTAATAAGAAGCCAACCATAGGAGTTTTTTGAGTAAGGTGATGTGGTCAGACCTGCCCTTAAATAAAATCACTTTGGCAGCCATGTAGATGATAGATTTGAGTAAGGAGAAACTTCAGGAAGGGAAGCCTGTAGGAGGACATTTTGACTGTCTGGGGTGAGGGGTGATGAGATCTTGAATCATTGTGGTGGCTATGTAGGCACTGAGAAGGGGACAGCGTGAGAGGTGTTATAGAGGTAGAAATGACAATATTTGGCAACTGATTGGATTTTTCAGATGAGAGAGAGTGAGGAATGAAGGATAATGCAGATATTATGAACGTAAGAGACTTGGGTAGATGGTCATGACCTTTAAAGAAATAGAGAAATTCAGAGGAGTTGGTTTGAGGGAAAATATGAGGCAGCTAGGTAGTGCAGTGGACCTGGAGTGAGGAAGACCTTCCCGAGTTCAAATCTGGCCTCAGATACTTAGTAGTTATAAGTCACTTAACCCTGTTTGCCTCATTGTCCTCATTGGTAAAATGAGCTGGAGAAGAAAATGGCAAACCATTCCAGTATCTCTGCCAAGAAAACCCCAAATGGGGTCATGGAGAGTCACATGTGACTGTAAAACGACTGAATAACAATACATGAGTCGTGCTTTGAACATGTTAAGTTTGAGATGTCTATAGGAAATGTCTATGGGACACCAGTTTGAAATGTCCAATAGACAATTTATGATGTGAAATTAGAATCTAACATAGAAATTGAGGCTAAAAACATAGTCCTGAAAATCATTGACATGGTTATCTTTTGAAAGCTAAACCCACAGGAGATGATGAACTCACTTTGAGAGATGATAGTTGAGAAAAAAGGGCGCAGCTTGGAGCCTTGAAGGTGTGCCCGTGGTTAAGCAACATATTATGAAGGTCTGGCAGAGGAGATTGAGAAGGAAAAGGACAGTATCACAAAAATCTTGAGAAGAGATAATATTCAGGAGAGGGTGGTCAACACTATCAAATGTTTAAGGTCAAGACAGATGCTTAGATGGGCTGAATTAAAGTCAAATGAGACTGAATTTAGTATAGCACTAAAACACTGAATTTGGAGTTGGAAGGCCCTGAGTTCTTATCCTGGATCTACTGCTTATTACTTTGTAAACTGCAGTAAATAACCTAGCCAAATGGGCTTCAAGATCCACAACTTTCAGTTCCAAATCCTATTATCCTAAGTCATTTTAGGGTAAAACAGGTAAACTAGAAATTATTGTGTAAAAAGCTTTCCTCCCAACCTAGTCAATTTTTGGTTAGGGCAATTTGTGATCTCATGGGGTAGTTGTATGTCTGTGCACATATTTGTGCATATATTTTTACATGTCAGAATGATACCTACTTTATATGTAAATCATAAGAGGAGGCAAAGAAATAAAATTGTTGTTCAGTTGGCGTCTGACTCTTCATGATCTCATTTGGGGTTTTCTTCACAAAGATACTGGAGTGGTTTGCCATTTCTTTCTCTAGCTCATTTTACAGATGAGGAAACTGAGGTAAACAGGGGTAAGTGACTTGCCTAGGATTACACAGCTAAGTAAGTATATGAGGCTAGATTTGAACTCATGAAGATGAGTCTTCCCGATTCCAATCCCAGTGCTTCATCCGCTGTGCCACCTAGCTGCCCAAAAGAAATAAAGAGAAATTCATATCCACCCTGTTTTGTTTATTGTGTTTTCATAGGTAATATTAGAGAACCTAATTACCCTCCCTGCCTCAGGTATTTTTCTACTCCAGTCTATCCTGTACATTACTGCCAAAGTAATTTTCCTTAAACACAGATCTGACCAGTGTTTTCCATTGCCTTTAGGATAAAATGTTTAGAGCTGAAAGAGATCTTATAGATCTCGTAGTACAATCCCTGAGTCTTATAGAAGGGCTATTACAGTAACTGACAGGCCTGAAACCCATCAGTGAGGCTGGGAGATGTCCGCCCCAAGCATGTGAAGACTTCCCTGGGCAGAATGGGCAGATGAGAACAGTTTGTTCCAACAGCCATGGAGGCGGCTAAAGCATACTGTGGAGCTTCTAGAGCTTAGTCAGGCATCGAAGATGCCCAAGTCATCCACTGCATCCTGGGCCATCTTGACTTTTGTCTGTCACTGTACTTTGATGACTCTGGAAGAGAGAGTGAGCCTGATGACTTTGTGCAACAGTTTGTGTGTCTCACTTAAATCCAATTCATGTGCGAGTTGAGACATCACCCTGTGATACCATTGGTCCTCTTCGAAAATGAAGGACAAGCAACAGCAATATGTTTATTGTAGAGTCTGACATCATTTTTGTGATGCAGCTATAACCAGTGATGTGGAAGACGTTGCTTAACAAGTATACTTTATCCTTTCAATTGCTTTATGGTTGTCTCTTCCTCCACCAGCCCTCAAAATGCTACGTTCGTCCTTGTTAGGTATGATTCCCATGGTTGGATGCATTTAAAAAGGTTTTCCCTGTAGTGGAAAGGTCTTTAAACTGCTGGTTCAAAGGAGATTAAAACATTCCATATATGAACTCTGTAAACATAATGTAATTTCTGATTGGGTGGTGAAATATGGAATCCCTGTGCATTCATCATGGCTTTTCCTGTTAGACTAGAATCTTTTCTGCTTCCATGGGCCTCCAGAGAAGACAGATTCCAGTATCTTCGTAGGCAGTAAGACATTGCACTAGTCATTGCTAGGGATAACTAATACCAGTTTTAGATGATCTTAATATCTCACAATATCACAATACAACTTAATGGTTTTAAAATAGACTTGTGAATCAGTGTGAAGCTGTAACCGTGGGAGTGTTTAATAAATGCTGTGTGCTGATAATGAATCAAAATCCTGAATTCTAATCTCAGTTCAGCTGTTGCCTGATGTTGACATCAATACAAATTATTCAAACTATCTGACTCTTAATTTCTCTTTCTCTTAGATGGGAGTCATATAACTTTAATTCACTTAATAAAATCTAGTATATTAAGATCCAGCAGATGTATCAGAAAAATACATCTGAGGATGCGTTATAGAAAGATTTCTCACATAGAAAAACATTTATTGTAGGATCTCTTTTAAATCCAAGTTTTGCTAGAACATTTAAATACTTCATTTTACAAAGAATAAATACATACCTTTTGCCAACGTCTTCATTACTTAATTAAGATACAGTTATGGTGGGTTAGTTTATGTGAATATTATATCACTTCATGAACTTTAGGGGAACTTATTTTCATAGATAAGCACTAGATTTGTAATTTCACTGCAGGTAGAATCTCCCAGATGAGGAAACTCCCTCTGTTAATTCAATATGACACCTCTGCACTCGATAATCTTAGAAAGTTGCCCCAGCTTTGGGAGGTTAAATGATTTTGTCAGTCTCATACATGTAGTAATTCTCGGAGTTAAGACTTGAACATATGTCTTCTTGCATTCAGAGTACTCCACCCCACCATGCTGGCTATTATTTTTATCAAGTAAATTGAATTAAACAGACTTTTGTTAAGGATTTATTACTTTGATATTAACTTCCCTAAGAAAAATCTGCTGTAACCACCATGGGTTGGCCATCATTTCTATTTTTTTTTTAAAGAGGAATTCCAATAAGATTGATGTTTCTTTGACTGCTTTTTTAAGCACTCTCACTTTTCTGAATATTTTAGACTGAGCCATTAAAAGCAGAAGCATAATGCTGCTGATTTTAAAATGTACAATTAAGCTGCTACCCTTAGAGAAGGAAGTAGCTGCCTTCTCCAAAGATAGCATACTAGATCCTGACATGAATTGTTAAAGAGATGGGCTGTTCTTAATAAGAGCAGTTCTATATGCTGGAGGGCTGCTTTCCATAGCTCCTGTACTTCCAAGATTATCATTGGGCCTTCTTAGAACTGGGACCCTCTTAAGGAGAAAAATTTTGTATCTGGAAATTTAGTGTTTTGTACTAAAGTTTTCACTGGTAATTATGGTAAGCTTGAAAAAGTAGTTGGTTAACTTCTTACATAGAATGACTTCATGATGAGCATCCCTATTTTTCTGACCAAATGATTTGGGACTTCCCATCATTATAGTTCCAATTAAATATGTGAGAATTGAACCGTTTTCCACCTTACTTTCAGTGTCACCTACAATGACTATTCCCTGTGGTGATAAGAAAGGAGAAAGGGGGAATGTGGTTCCATGTGATCGGGTACTAGTTTTAATGCTGTATGCCTGTGTGTATCTGAGCCCATGCACATGTACACAGGCACTTTTGAAAAATGAAATGCTTCCTGGGGTATTTTTTAAGTTTAATATTTCATTTTTTTCCCTCCTTGTTCCTTCATGTTAGGACTCAAATCAGATGGAATCTCATAGACACTTTAGATAACAGGCCCTTTTAAGTTATGAGAAATGGTGTCTTAGCTGGCAGTGGAAGGAATACAAGGAAGATGTAGGAAACTTGTTTTCCATTGCAGTAAAGACTTTGTGTGATTTTTCAAAAGTTGTTCCTGTTAGATTAATGTTTTCTGACTAGCTTTTCTTTAGGAAGGCATATAATGATTGAATTCGGTCATTTAGATTAGTAGGAAAAGGCTAACACATTCTGATTTCATGTATCAGGAAAGAAACTATTTCTTTGGCACTAAAGGAAACAAAACAGATCAGATTGGTTTCCTTTTCTGGTATATAAGAACTATTTTTGCATAGACTATTTTTGTTGGTACTCTTGTTGCTACTATTAAGTTTGTTTCTGAATGTTGCTCCTCTTTCTTGATTGAAGGAAGGCATGATAGGGGTGTGTGTGTGTGTGTGTGTGTGTGTGTGTATGCGTATATTTATAGGTATGTGTGTATATGATGTATTTTAAAAAATTATTCTCTATCCCTCTGCACTCCCTCCCCCACATCCGCCCCAAAACTCTTCTCAAAATGTTAGCAGTATGGTATGTATATTTAAAAAAATGGTGGTCATAGAGTCAGCTAGATGTGGATTCCAGACCCAGTTCTGACATTAACAAGCCACGTGACCTTGAGAAAATCCAGTGAAGTATATAAGCTCACTAGTGGTGGTTTTCTTTGTACCCCCAGAGTCTGTCCATTAGACTCATTCAGTCAGTGTCTATCAAAATGAATTGAACTATATTGGACTTCTCTGGGTTGAGCCTCAATTCCTTTATCTTTAAAATGAGGGAATTGTAGCCACTGGTCTTTGAAGGTTGCATCTAGCTCTAAAACTCTTTTATCTTCTTTTTTCCTCCTCTCCCTACTTTTACACTGAACTGTTAACCCTAGTGGGGGAAAAACAACTACCTATTTGATACCTCCATTTCCAGAGAATTTGAATGACTTGCCCCAACGTCACACAGCTGGAGAGTGACAGGGTCAGGATACAATCCTGGGGCATCTGACTCCAAATCCAGCACCTTCCCACTAGACCATGCTGCCCCTTCTCCTTCTGATGCCTTCACACTGTGGATTGAGGGTTCCTGCTGTCCCCAGAGACAGTGGTAGCTTATATAATACTCATTGCTTATAACATATGACTTTGAATGCTACAAAATAAAGAGTAGTATCTGTTTAGGTCCTAATATCAGTGGACATAGCTATCGAAAGAAATTATAACAGTTTTAGGGATACAAGGACACAAAAGGTCAGGGCCCCTACCACCAAGGAACTTAGATTCTACTGGGAAGCTACTACAAACATGCTACAAGGTAAGGAGTTATGGGAGTAAAGGAGAGATTCAGGCAAAGTGCTTTAAAAAATAAGAGAAAAACACCCACCTGGGGGAAATTTTTGACATATGACATATTTAGCTTATGAAATAGAGTTACATATATCCCCTAATACCAACATTATTAAAGAATTCCATTGTATACGTGGTAGTTGGCAATTGACAAAGCAAAAATTACTCTCTGTGAGACTCCCACATAATTTTTTTTGGTGCCATTTTTGTCCTTTTTGCTTAAAATTCAAGTACTTACTTTCTTTTACACAATTGCTTAAGGAAGCACATATAAAAGTCCCTATTTGCAGACTTCCAAATAGCCTATGTGCTTCTCCGCATTTTCCAGGATTTCTTTGAACTTGGGCTTATAGTGAGGAAGACCTGAGTTCAGATGTGACTTCAGACATTAGCTGTGTGATCCTGGGAAAGTCACTTAAGCTGTCTACCTCAGTTTTCTCATCTGTAAAATGGGAATAATAGCATCTACCTTGAACAGTTGTTGTGGGGATCAAATGAGATAATATATGTAAAGTGCTTAGCACAGTGCCTGGTGCATATTGGGGGCTTAATAAATACTTATTCCTTTCTTCCTTTTTCAGTGTTCTTTTGTTTACTCTAAAATGTCAGGGAGTAAGCCTCAGGGCAGCAGTAATATGTCTAGAGGCTATTAATCTCAGAGGCTGTTACAGCTGGAAGATTCCCTAAGGGTATTTAGTCTACCTGTATCATTTTTATAGATGAGTAAATTGAAACACAGAGTGGTTCATATGACTTGTCAGAAGTCACACGTAGCCAATTAGTGGCAGAACAGGGATTAGAAAACATGTCTTCTGAGTCTTTGTTTTTTTGAGAATATTTATGTAATAGGACCTCGAGATTTTAATTTCATCTATAGTTGTAACTCAGTATTTTGGTCAGATTACTGGTTAGAAGTATTGTGTAAAAGAACAATGAATGTGAAGTTAGAGGACATTGGTTCAAATCTCAACTCCAGTATTTATCATTTGGATGACATTGGGCAAATTACTTTAGTTCTCTTCATCTTTAAAATCAGTGCTTTTGATGAAATGATTGCCAAAGTGCCTTCCAGCTTTTAATATGTGATCCTATCATTTTATGCATGACTCAGTTTTTTCATTAGAACGAGAGACGATGAAACACATAACAAAAAAAGGTAAAGTTTAGAAAGTTTCTTGGATTAAAAACCCTTTGCAAATAAAATTACAGCATTACATATTTTTATGAATAACCACTTTTCATGTTAACCACGAACAATGGCAACTGTTCAACCCACAAAAAAAGATAAAACTATAACATTACTTTTCTTTTGCAAACAGGTAGTGATGAATAGCTGAGACTCTTGGTCTTAGAGCCAGGTAGCACGGTGCAGGGAATTTAGAACTCCCTCGCTTCCATGATCATGAATGCCCTATGTATTTGACTCTCTTGCCACAAGTGAGTTATGGAAACAGCTTGGATGTTTTTAGTTAACTGTAGTTAATTATCAGAACTACCTTCATATTAGGTTAGGTAAGTCTGGGTTTAAAGCAAGCCTCACTTGGAAATAACCCTTAAAATCTCAAGGGTTTTCTTTTGTTTGTTTTGTTTGTTTGTTTTTTAAGGGGAGGATCACAGGACACAACATGGCTTTTTAGAAAGATTGGCACTAGAGAACAGAAGGCAATTAGTTGTCAGTTTGAGAAGGGCAAGTATGCTTCTTTCTATATCACACAAAGTATGGTACATTTATGTGCTTAAGATATATAAGGCGGGTTAGAGTTTACTTAAGTACTTCCTAGGTAAAATATGTGATTGCTGTTCCCCGGCAGTTTGACTTTATCTTTCTCACTTTTGCGTCATTACTATAGATTGTGGGCTGACATTGGACCAGGTTCAATTTTGTTTTAGCTTTACTTTTTTTTTTTTTAAATTAGGCATTTGGGGTTAAGTGACTTGCCAAGGGTCACACAGCTAGTAAGTATCAAGTGTTTGGTCTGAGGCAGGATTTGAACTCAGGTCCTTCTGACTCCAGGGCCAGTGCTTTATCACCTGTGCCACCTAGCTGCCCCAACCAGGTTCAGTTTTGAAGGCCCAGTAATAACCCACAAGTCACTGTGAAAGTTGTTGAATTTGACTGATTTCTTGACATCTGCCTATGGGTATTTCATTCTCCTGAAATATTCCAGGCTAGAAAGACATAGAGTATGGAGCAGGTGTTATTGAAATTCATGGAACAGGAGAGAGCAACAGAATAGTTCTAGTCCACTTTCCAATGATGCTGTTCATATCTTCCCTCCACCCCCAGTTCTCCAGAGATTCATAGTCACAATTTCTCCCCAAACTTCACAACATTAAGAGGTGAAATCCCAGTAGAATGAGTGATGTTGAGAACCTCATCGAACAGTGCAGGCATCTTTCCATTTAACTATTTCCCTCTAATCTCTTTATTCTCTCTGGCTTCTCTGTACCCCAGCTGCATTCTCTCTTGACTCTTAGTCCAATGACAGTACTTAAAATACCCCCGCCCCATAATTGAGACTAACAAGGCCCCTGGCTTGGTTTATGAACCCTTGACAAGTGCCTATCAGTTGCTGCCTTTATTACTGCTACCTCCCTTTTGTTCCCTTCCATACTTGGAAACCCTTTGTTCCTGAAGTATTCTTCTCCCCGCATCCTCAACATCCTCCTTTTCCAGATTTTTCGAGTGCATATAGCTTCAGAGTTCTCTTTCATTCCCCACATGATGAAGGGAAGGACCTATGGGTTCCCACAGTCTCCTCAGAAGTGCTTGGACTCTTTTGGTGCATATTCCCTAATAAATTTTGCTTGGGTGGTATGGAGAGGAGGTAATGAGGAGGAAGAAAGAAGAGGAGTAACTGGGATATGTACAAAGCCACCCCTAAAGTATTCTCTACGGTCAGTGCTTTGTTAGAGCATTCTTTTGGAACAGATTTTTTACATACCTTTGGCAGAATTCTCTTGGAAGAGAATTAACAGGGAGGATAGTGTATAAATAACTAACAGGAGGATAGCGTGACTCTGAAACACATCAGGGTTTTCATCTTTCAGAAAGTGACATGGATCCTGTGAAGCAAAAATTATGCTCCTTAAAAAAAAAGGTATTCTGCTGCACATTGGCTTAAGAATCTGATTTTAGGGGGCATCTAGGTGGCACAGTAGATAGATCTCTGGCCTTGGAATCAGGAAGATCTGAGTTCAAATTTTAGCATAAGTAAGAAATCATATGGACTGAATTCTTGTCCTGGCTGGCAGGATGAATACTTCTTGGCCTTCTTTGTGTTTTGAATCCCCAAATTAAGGCAAAAAAAAAAAGTAGGAGGTCTTTCTCTTGATGAGCAGTTCCAGCTGTTGCCATTACTATTTCTTAAAACTTGACCCCAGGTTACAAATTGCTGTTGAATAAGGATCAGTTCTCTGTGCCAGATACTAAGGTGCTGGGGATACAGTAAAAGGCAAGAAAGCTTGCTCTCAAGGAGCATCTTCTAAGGGAGGAGTCAACATGCAAATAACTACAAAGGAAACACAGGATAAATTGGAGGTACTCTCTGAGGGAAGGCCACTAAGATTAAGGATGACTGGGAAAGACTTCTCCCAGAAGGTGAAATGTTACTCAGGGAAGTTGGGAGGTATTGATGAGGAGGGAGAGAATTCCAGGCTTGGGGGACGCCAGGGAAATATCTAGATTGGGGAGATGGAGTCTCTTGTTCAAGGGGTAGCAGAGTGTGTAGGATCACTAGATTGCAGACTTTGTGTAGAGGGGAGTAAGATGTTAAAAGACTGGAAATGTAGGTAGGAGCAAGGCCATTCCACCTAGCCCTTCCTACCTAGTCTCTGGCGTTGGATCAAAAGGAGTAACATCATTCCTTCAGCTCCTAGCATCTGTCCCTTTGGCTGAACTGCCTAAGGCTTTGAGAAAGCTGCATCTTGAGGCCAAACCCATATGGATGATGAAAACCTACTAGAAGTCATTCCTCATTGTTACACTAACTCCTTACTGGTCTTATTCTGTGTATCCCAGTGATTCTGAACCCCCAGCTGTCATCATTCAGATTAGTTGGGGGGAGGTGTGGGGCAAGAAGACATCTTTTATACTTATTTTCCTCAACCCAACCTCCCCAGTATTCTGCTATAAAGCTACCCACCTTTTCTATTGTCTGTGTGAAATGCTTGCTCCACAGGCAACACATTTGTTTTCACCTTATGTATCTAAACTTTTCCATTTCCATTCCTTCCATCTTCTGGCTTTCACTGAGACCTTAGCACAGTGCCTGGTACTTAATAAGTGCATAGTAAATGTTGGTTGATTGATTGACCAACCTGGCTCCCTCCTGATGACACAGCCTATCTCTCCACATTCTATCCTCCACTCAGCTGTCAGAGTGGTCTTCCTAACACCCCCTCCCCCCCCTTAATAAACTCCATTGATTCCCTTTCACCTCCAGGAGCAAATATAAAATCCTCTGTTTGGTGTTCAAAGCCATTTGTAACCTGCCCCTTCCATTTCCAGTTCTTAACTTACAAAGAAAAGAGTTATCAAGGAAAGACAGTATCAAAAACTGCTGAGAGGTCAAGAAAAATTCAGAGATATCCTTAGAAGTTTCCTTGACTTCTGTGGGGAATTCCTGGCCAGTGCTGGTTAAAATACTATGTCAGATCTTCTGGTGTCAGCTCTGACTGTTCCCCATTCAGCTTCTCTAGGTACAGGTCCTTGAATATCATACAGAGTTTGTTTAGCTTCTAGGCATAACTGAGTTTTTGCTTTGTTATATTGTCTTAGCTTCTTAAGTTTTCAAACTTAACTCTCTGTATTGCATAACATCTATTGTTCCATTCAACTATTTTTTGTACTATTTGTTACTTTGAGGATCTTTGTGCTCACTAATTAGTCTCATTGGGGAAAGTTACCCACTCTAAATTACTGCTCCAAATTCTATGCTGTATTTGTGAAACTGATAAATAAAATATTTAAAAATCATCCAGAAATTATTGCCTTGCATACTTACAAATAATTATCTCCTACAAATTCTTGCCTGTTGTATCACACACTAAGAAATTAAAGAATATGCCATTAGCTGTCTGTTTGGCAACCTAGGCTCAAAAATAAGAATTTTAATTGCAAATTGGTGTTTGGTCTAAATTTGCTTATTAGAGAATGATGTGGTACTAGATCTCTGGTATTGGAGGCTGTGAAGTTTTTAATTTTGGTTCTGTTACTCATTTAGATTTCAGACAAGTTATAGAAATAGCTACTTTTGCCATCCTTCCGGAAAGTCCACATGGGTGAATTTTCTTAATAACTGAATCTTATGCTGTGTAAGTTAGTAGAACTTTAAAATTTTGACCAGTATTTGAAATAGGAATGGGGTTTCATTGGTGTAGGGAATGTGTGATTTCATGGGCATAGGGAATTCCAGAAACCACTTCTACTGTGCATGTTGTCAGTTTCTCTTCATCTTGGAATCTTAGAAAATGGAGAGTTTGAGCCACATAAAATTAAAAGGTTTTTGCACAAGTAAAAGCAAGGCAGCGTATTAGAAGAAAAGTATGTAAATGGGAAAAAGTCTCTTCAGCAGGCTCATTTCTAAGATATGTAGAAAATGAATTCAAATTTGTGAAAATATAAACCATTTTCCAGTTGATCAAACTATGAACAGGTAGTTTTCAGAGAATAAAATCTAAACTATAAATAGTTACATGGAAAAATGCTCCAAATCATAAATAATTAAAGAAAAGCAAATTAAAGGAACTCTGAAGTTCACCTATCATATCCATCAAATGGCAAAGGTGACAAATGCTATTGTGGTGGTGGTAGAATAGGTACCAACTATATCGCTCTTTGGTGGTTCGTGAACTGGCCGGCCATTCTAAAAAGCAGTTTTGAACTGTGCCCTAAAAGTTATTAAGCTGTGCTTGTATATCCTTTTATCAAGTAATAATATCACTACAAGTATAACCCAAAGAGATCAAAGAAAGAAGGGAAAGAAGAAATAAGTGCTAAATTATAGCAGCTCTTTTTTGTGGTGGCAAAGAATTGGAAACTGCGAAGTGCCTTTCCAATGGGAAATAGCTGAAAATGTTATGGTATATTAATGGGTTGGAATACTATTATGCTATGTGATATAATAAATGGGAGGGTGGTTGCTGAGTGAAGTAAGGAGAACCAGGAGTACACTGTATACAGTAACAGCCACATTGTGTGATAGCTGACTTTGATAGACTTAGCTCTTCTCAGCAATGCAAGGGTCTAAGACATCTGCAAAAGTCTCATGATGGAAAATGCTATCCACATCCAGAGAAAGAACTATGGAGTTTGAATGCAGATCGAAGCATACTGTTTGCTCTTTTTTTTCCCTTCTGTTTTGTTTTGTTTCTTCTTTCTTGTGGTTCCTCCTGTTGCTTCTAATTCTTCTTTACAACATGACTAATGTGAAAATATGTTTAATAGGAATGTATATGTAGAGCCTATATCAGATTGCATGCTGTCTTGGGGAGGAAGGGGGAGAAAATTTAAATCTCAAAAACTTAGGGAAGTGATGGCTGAAAACTAAAAATAAATAAATTGATTAAAAAAATAAATGGGAGGGTTTCAGAGAAAAATGGGAAGAATTGTATGACCTGATGCAGAATAAAATGAGCAGAACCAGGAGAACAGTTTATATAATAGCAATATTGTAAAGACAGCTTTGAAAGATTTAGGAACTCTGATCATTGTAGTGACCAACCATGATTACAAAGGAGTCATGCTGAAACATGATGCCTGCCTTCTGACAGAAAGGTCATGGACTCAGAAAGCAGATTGAGACTTTCTTTTTCTTTAACATGGCCAATATGAGAATTTGTTTTGAGTATACATTTTTGCTTTGAGTATATATATGTGTAAAAAAAAAAGGGGGCTTTGGTTTTCCTTCTTTCTCAGTAGGGTAGGTGGGAGAGAACATGGATTTTCATGAATCAAAAAAACAGACCTTATAGTCTTTCAAAGCCAATATGTGTCAGAGGCAGAACTTGAAACCAGGTCTTTCTGGCCATGCTGCTTCTCTTTGAGATCTTAGTTTTTAAATAGTTCATTAAATAGTGAATTAGTAAAATACTGGACATTGTGAGAGGCTATGTAGTATAATATAAGACTCCTGAACTCTGAGTCTGAAGCCCTAACTTAAAGTTCTGCCTCTACTACTAGGCTCTGCCTGTCCCAACTAGGGCAAGTAATTTTCTAGCCTATTAACGAACAGTTTGAAATTCTTTTGAGAGTTCTTTCTTCACATTCTTTGACCATATCTATGGGGAATGACTTTTGGTAGTATCTATTTCCATTATTTTTCTTTGTAGGGAGCAGTGTCCTAAAAACCCACAGAGGAGAAAGTGACCATGAGGAAATGATTAGGAATGTCATAAGCTGCAGAGAAGTTAAGAAGGATGT
Organism: Phascolarctos cinereus; assembly: GCF_003287225.1. Classification (NCBI taxonomy): domain Eukaryota; kingdom Metazoa; phylum Chordata; class Mammalia; order Diprotodontia; family Phascolarctidae; genus Phascolarctos; species Phascolarctos cinereus. The sequence continues at coordinate 143,157,065 of NW_027556098.1, forward strand.
GTACTAAGAAAAGGACATTAGATTTGTCAATTATGAGGTCAGTGGTATCTCTAAAGAGAGCACTTTCAGCTTATTTGATGAGGTCGGAAGCCAGATTTCAGAGGAGAAGCAGTGGAGGCAATGAGAGTAGATGACCTTTTTTGTTTAATTTTAGAGAAATTTGGTTATAAACAGGAAGAGGATACCTTGGGAGAATAGTATTTGTAAAACATGAATTTTTTTAAGCTTGGAGGAACCCTAGGAATAAAGTCTGTAAGCAGGCAGTAGGAAAAGAACTAATAGCTAGGAAAATGATGACAATTAGAGGGAGTAATGGAGATTGTAGGAATGGTCTTTGTGGAAGACCAGGAATTGAGTGGGAAGGATCAGGGTTGCATGTTAAAGGGTTGTGCCTTGGCAAGAAGAACAATCACCTCTTCATCAGAGACTTGAGAACTGGGGATGATATTAGAGTATCATGAGATGTAGGGAAGAAGGAGCTGAAGTTGAATTACTTCTGCTTCCTGTATGAGGTGAGATTCTTGGCTGAGAAGTGTGAGAAGCTTGAGTAGGGAAGATAAGGCTTGGCGCAGTTCTGCAGGGAACAGTAGAAAACCAGTTAGAGAGGAGCAAGAGGATTGCCTTACTCTAGTTGTTGTTGTTGTTGAGTCTTTTCAGTTGTTTCCAACTCTCTGTGACCTCATTTGGGATTTTGTCGACAGAGATACTGGAGTGTTTTGCCATTTCCTTATTCAGCTCATTTTTACAGATGAGGAAGCTGAGGCAAACAGGGTGAAGCGATTTGCACAGGGTCACGCAGCTGGTAAGTTATCTGAGGCCACATTTGAACTTAGGAGGATGTCTTCCTGACTCCAGGCCTAGCACTTGATCCAGTGTGCCACTTAGCTTGCCCCCTTGTTTATTGTTAGGACCCAGTTAAGATTAGGTAACAAATTTGTAGTGAACCTAGCACTCCAGTTCACTTCAGCAGCATTGTACAGGAAGCGAACGGTGGGGAGTAATCCAAAGTTGTCATTTGGGCAAAGCATGAGCGATAACAGAACATGGAGGAGAAGGATTTGAGAGTATAGGACTGTAACCTTGAACTGATTTGTTGTAGTTTCATGATGGAGAAGGGAGAGAAGTTGGGAAGCAAAAAAATGGTCACCTGGGAGGGTACTGACTGGAAGTCAGAGGATAAAGAATGTAAAATTAGAAGTAGGGAGAGAGAATAATCAGATGTTACATGAGTTAATTGAGGCACTTTTCCAAATAATAAATACTTGTTGATTAATTGGTTCTTGATTGTGGAAGATCATTGTAACACAGGAGCCACTGACCACGCCAGTTGTTGGGTAGGAGCCACCACTGGAGGTTTGAGACTCCAGCCTCTAACAGGTTCACCCTTGATCTGGGCAGCCAGAAGGACAGGAAGACAGCTTCAGAGGGGTTAAATAATAATTTATTACTATTCTGTCTCAATGGGTTCCTGATAATAGGAGGACCAACTCCTGCGGGATTCCCTAATCACTCTTCTCGCAGGGGCGGACGAGAAGGGGGGCAACAATTCCTACTTCTCGATGGGGTCAGTCAAGACAGGCACAGCATTCTGGCTTGTGCGCTTCCCTAAATCCTCCAAGCCTCAATGGGGGTCGGTTGAGGCAGACACACATGCATTTCCTTATGCATTCCCCAAATCCCCACTTACTAACCAGTGCTCCCTTGATTTATAGAGAAGCACACCGAGAAGGCAATTTGCCAACAATAGCCTCACAGGTTGACTTTAGCAATATCATAACTTAGTACAGTGCAAGCACAGCAGATGCCACATTCTGTCATCCCTATAGCTCACTGCACAGTTGCAGTAGACATTGTTTTCAACCACGATCGTGTGAATTAATATCTAGGATCCTGGAAACTATTATCTGAAAAAGAATAACGAAATCCTCCTTACTTATAATCATGATCCTTGATCTCACAATGACTTCTACGTGTTGTTGAGATAAAATGTGTATAACTGAGGTGAACTGAGGTGAGTAGGTCATACGAGTTGAGACTTAGAAACTAAGAGGCAGAGGTGTTTTCGGGAACCTCAGCATGTGTGTCGAAATGTCTTGCGGTATGAGGACAGATGTTGGGGGTGGAGAGGAAGACTGTGAGCCAGTAACTGAGCTCCTTGAGAAGGGAAAGAGACCTCAGAGCTAGTAGGTACTTGAGTATTATATCTGGATAGGGTGAATAAACCTAAAAAGAGAATAGGTTGAGGAGTGATGTTAACAAGGGCAGGTTCCAGAAATGGCAGGGGGAAGCAAAGGACATGCCCATTTCCCCTCCATGACCAGTTTGTCTGGGAGTATGAGAATGGAGCTGGTATGAAAGGTGGCCAGTGGTGTTGGTTGGTCCTCTTAGGGGAGCTAGATCCCCTTCGATGCCAGAACATAGAAGGAGATCAAGAGGTCTAAATTAAGGAGAAGTTTTAAAAAGACAGAAGAGGGGTTTCAGAGGGCTTAGTGGAATTGATATGCAGAGCTGGATTGTAGCATGGAAAGAGTACATATGGTGGAGGTGAGTGTCACTAAAAGAATGGGAAATGGTGACAAGGGAGGGGAATCTTCATTTAGGCAACTGAAGCTGTGCCAAAGGCTATGGAAGAGTAAGAGGTGGGAGTCTGCAAACCATAGCGGGTACATAAATAGCATCTTTTGACCGTGTCTTATACCCTCAAGAATCTTGTTGATAGTATAAAGTACATCACACGTACCTCCTCCTCCCCTCTTTCCCCCTTTTTTCCCCAGTGTTAGTAAAGAATGGATGTTGTACAATTAAAGACTCTTCCTGTCACTTTCAGCCAAAGGTCCTGGCAGCAGGAGTTCAGTCATCCGACTCTTTAGCTCTGATCCGGGTTGTTAAGGTAAATGTCAGTTGTTGGAGGGGCTAATGCTTAGGGCTCTCTTCCCAAAAGTAAAGGATTGCCTATCTCAGGCACTGATACTAGGTTGAATCCTTCAGAGGAAAGGGATTGATGTCTGAAGCAGACTTTAGCTGAATGGAACAAATCTGTTGCCAAGACCTATAGATTTTACCTTGAAACAACTCTATAAAATACACCCCCTTGTCTCCTCTGACCCTGCCACCACTCTAGTACAGGCTCTCATCACCTTATGTTTGGTGTGCTGCAAAAGCCTGCTGGTAAATCTGCTGCTTCAAGTCTCTCCCTGTTCTATTCTGTCCTCCATTCTACCACCAAAGTAGTTTTTCTAAAGCGCCAGTCCTACTATGGCATCCCTCCCCCCTATATTCAGTAAACTCCAGTGATTTCCCCCATCACCTCCAGAATCAAATACTAAATCTGCTTAGTGTTCAAAGCCCTTCAAAACCTACCTTGCACCCTCACCTTTCCATTCTTCTTACACCTTAATAACAGACATGTACTCTTCAAACCAATGACACTGATCTCCTGGATGTTCCATGATCAAGACCCTCCATCTCTTGCCTCCAGTATTTTCTCTGACTTTCCCCATCCCTCGAATGCTTTCTTATCTCTGGCTCCTGGCTTCCCTGGTTTCCTTCAAGTCCCAGCTAACATCTCCCATTTTACAGAAAACTGTTACAGATCCCTCTTAATTCTAGTAACTTCTGTTAATTACTTTCCTATATATCCTGTACCAACCTTTTTTCTGCATATTTGTTTACCTGTGGTCTCCCACGTTAGATTGTGAGCTCCTCAATGGCAGGGTCTGTCTTTTGCCTTTTTTTGTATCACCAGGGCTTAGTATTGACTATGTTTGAAAGTTTAGGGCCAAGAAGGGATGTATGCAAGTTAATAAAAGAATCAATAGTACAAATGCATAAATGTGATGATTAGTTATTCTGTATCATCCAGATACTAATAAACTTTTATGTAAGTTATATATCAAGTTGGGCATAGAGGATTTTTGGAAAAGAAGGTTATCTACTTGATTCAAATATTAATTGCTCAACTTTTAGGCATATTACTTGGAGACTTTTTAAGATCCTAAAAGATTTATCTCAGTTGCCCTGGAAAGATATGGGTACGATTTGATACTAAAAGATGAGCTTCCAGCACCCTTCATGATGTTAAATTTTTTTTAAGAGTTTAAAATGATCTTTTCTTTTTGGCACTCCTATTACTTCTTAGGTACTTCTCCTCCTACCCTAACTTTCTTCTGTAACAGATAAGTATAGTTAGGCAAAACAAATCAATACCATGGCCATGTCTTGATAATGCATGCATCAATCTACAGACATCAGTTTACTGCCTCTCTGCAAAGAGATGGGGAGGCATGCCTCAAGTCAAAGTTTTCTGAAATCATGACTGGTTACTTCCCCTTGGTCAAAATTCTGAATTTTTTTCCCCCTCCACGTTATTGTGATTATGGCATAAATTTTTGTTATTTCTTAGTTTGCATGCGAGATTTAGTAAATTTGGACAAATTGTTAACTTTCTAGAATATAAACTATTTGATAGCAAGCATTGTGTGACTCCCTTATACAAGTGAATATCTAGTGTTCAGTACCATAGTACCTTATATTTGCCTAATTAATGGTAATTAAAATATTTATTTCACCATTTTTTATCTAAAACATGGGACTATAAAAGGAAAAAAAATAGATGAATAACTGAGAAATGGAAAATCTGTATTTTAGAGTGTTTTGTTCAGCTTTAGTTGGCATGATTGGATTATACTAAGAGGGCAGAAATTTTCCTCTTTGAAGCAACACAGCTTCCCTCTTTCCTACCTTTCTAATTTTGTACCTTTCCTGGGGGAGTGAACTGAGATGAGGTATTACATTGTTGTCAGTAATTAAGGCCCAGCAACTTGACTTTCCTCCCTTGAATCTTCTTTTCCTCTTAAACGTTAGTTCTTGGAAACTTAAAGTGATTGTGCAGTGAATAATATGTTATAGTCAAAGAATTTTGAATACCGTGTTTGAATCCACTTGGAAAGATTGTGTGCTAATACAATTCTCAATACCTGGGTTAATGAGGAATTATTTTCTGAGTGAAGGCACAACCATCTGTGAAATGATGTTATAGCTGAGCTTGAGTGTTGAGGAAGCTAATTTGCACAAGGATGTGTGATTTGAATGTAAGGACATTGACTTTTCCCCCATTAATGATTCCAAAATTGAGTCAAACAATTTAAAATAATAGAATATGAATTTTAAATAACTTTTGGTTTCTGTATAGACAGAGGTCTTGGCACCCCCCCCCCCGCCCCGCCACGTGCAGTTATAAATATTAATGGTGAAAATGATAAATTCCAGGTTAAATGGGAAAAGACAGTTGTTGGACTGTGTTTATTATTTATTTTACAACTCTTGGTAAAATTTTACTCTTTATAGAATAACATTAAGATCAACAACAACTAGTGAAAAGCAATAATTATAATTTTTTACATGTTTTCCACTTAGCTTGTCACTGCCTCCCCCTACCCCCCAATACTAATACTTCAGAAAGCCTTTCGTATTTGTACAAGTGTACCATTGCAGGATCTTTAATTTTAAGGAAAGGAGGGAAGAGGAAGGGAACAAGCATTAATTAAGTGCCTGCTATGTACTTGTACTAAGTACTAAGGGCTTTTCAAATATTATCTCATTTGATCCTCACAGCTTAGGAAGTAGGTGCCATTATATGCACAATTTTAAGGTTGAGGCAGACCTAGGCTAGTTAAGTGACTTTCCTTTCTCAGGGTCACACAGCTACTGTCTGAGACTGAATTTGAACTTAGGGTCTTTCCACTGTACCACCTGACAGCCTCTATATTTTAAGCTATAAAAATGATTTATAAAAAAAGGAAACCTCTTTAAAAAAAAAGATTTCATTAAAATTAGATTAAAATTTTGTCTGTCACTAATATTATCTTTTTTCCACTTTTGTACCAAACTGGCTTCTAGTATCTTGTGACTGCTGATAGATTGGTCAAGATATTGGCTGAGAAGGGGCTCGTTAAAGAATCTGTATATAAAACAATCGTTGATTTAAAAAAAGATAGAATAAAGCTGTTTGGACCAACCTATTTTTAAAGTGTGGTGTACTAAAAATATAATCATCACATGATTAATCCCAAGTTCACTGATTATCTGCCATTGGACAGTTCTCCAGGGCATTTTACTGAGCTGTTTCATTAAGGAAGTTTTTTATCTGAAACACACCCCATGTGACATGGACAGCTCACCTCAGGCTGTTTATATACACTGGTACATTAACTATCAAAGTAGCTGATTCAGTCAGCTTAACAACTAGCTAATTTCCATATGAATTTTTACTAAGTTGATTATTTAAATTTGTAGGATTGTAGATTTAGATCTAGTAGGAATCTTTAGAGGTATGGTAGTCTAGTTTACCCATTTTACAGATAAGGGAACCATAATCCACTGAAGTTAAAGTGAACTGCCCACATTTAATGCCAGGGCAGAGCCTGCATTCAAACCATGACAGTCCCAGTGATTGGATTTGATTATATCTTTCTGGGTGCACAATGTATAAATATTTTGCATATATTAACTTGTATCTAGTCATTGACTATGATCCTTACTAATTTAGCTAGGCTACTGAGAATCTGAGCTCAGGATCTAAGAAGATAGGATAAGTTTGGATGGAACCTGAATTTCTCTTTATTTCTCTGCTAAGTACTCTAAAATCACTAGTGAGCTTGCATCTAAATTTAGTAGTATTTCATCCTTAACTTCCTTGGTATGTTTAACCTTTTCAACTAATTAAACACACTCATTTAGTACTTTAAGGGGCGCGCCCCCCCCCCATGAGTTAGGAAGTGGAAATATTGCTTTCCCCTAGCTTTGACAGCTAGGAAATGGTTAAATGTCTTATGTAGGCCAAACAGCCCAGTAAGTGGCAGAGTTGGGATGTAAATGCAGCTTTTCTTACTCATACTCTTGCCCATGGCAGCCCTATCAGCAAGGTGATAGCTATCCCCAGAGGCTATTTGTTACTTCAAGTTTCAGCTGGAAAATATTTAGTTTTATTGTTTTTTCTTTTCCCTATTCTCTTCAGATAAGAATTTTGATGATGAAGACTCTGTGGATGGGAACAGGCCTCCTTCAGCCAGCTCTTCTACATCTTCAAAGGCCCCCCCAAGCTCACGAAGAAACATTGCAATGGGAACCACTCGCCGCATTGGACCGGTTGCCGTAGGATCTAAGTCTTCTGGTATGAGTATAGTCTCCCATGTTTGGGTAAAGTGGTGAAAACTGTTGTTAATGATTGATAACTCCTTCTATCCATCAGAAGTTCTATTGTTCATCTGAAATAAATTTCGGCTTGTGTTTAATTAATTAAATTTGGGGAGGGGACACTTTAAGTTTATGATTGCTTTGGACTATATACTCTCCTCATATTTATGACCAGATTTTATTTATTGTTCTTAAATATAGCTATAGGTTAAAAGGTAGCCATCTGTTTGTAGCCAAAAGGTGCCTTTTATACTTCTTTTTGTTCAGTTGTTTCAGTCATATCCAACTCTGCATGACGCCATTTGAGGTTTTCTTGACAAAGATACTGGAGTGTTTTGCCATTTCTTTCTCCAGTTCATTTTACAGATGAGAAAACCAAGGCAAATGAGGTTAAGTAATATGCCCAGGATCACATGGCTAGTAAGTTTCTGAGGCCAGATTTGAATTCAAGGAGAGGAGTCTTTCTGACTCCAGACTGGAACTCTGTCCACTGTGCCACCTAGCCATCCCTGCACCCTGACTCCCATATATGCTACTTTTTTCAGTTTGATAGCCAGAAATAAGATAAGGCCTTCCCTCCCAGTTTTGGGAGACTTAGTTTTAAACTTTTTTAGTCCTTTCCCCTTCTGGAAAAATTTTTGAATATACAGGCTGTGGTTCCAAGAGCATCTAACTTTATTTACATGTTTTCCAGCCAACTATTCTTACACCCAGCTTTCTTCTGTCTCTTCCTGTTCAGGCTTTTAAAACTGCTATTATTAAAAAGCTGTCCTTGAACTTCATTGGTTTGGAGACTAGAGAGCTCATAAAGCCAGCAGTCGGCTGACTTAATCTGTCTTTAAGGCAGGTCTGGGATTATACTCTTTGTTCTCTCAGGAGGATTTAAAGAAGTCTGAACTAGACCCCATACTCTCACTATTCCCTTCTTGCTACAGAAGTAGCAGAAAAGAAAAGTGTTAGAGAGATGAATTTAATAGTAATTCATAGTTGGAATTTGAGCCCAAGTGCTCTGACACCGCATCAGTTATCTTTCCACAACACTCCTTTCAACAACTTTACCATTGACCTGCCAGTACTGAGGTGAAACATGGAGGGTTGTGATGTGCAAAGGTGGGTAGAGTGCCTGCCTACAACTGATAAAGTCATGAGATCTTTTAAAATTTGAAAGTAAATAAAATGATTAAATGATGAACTGAACAAATTGTGACATATTTGACTTGGAATACTATTGTGCTGTAAGAAATGATAAAAGAGATCATTTCAGAGAAACCTGGAAAGACTTATATGAACTGATGAAGAGTGAGATGAGCAGAAGGAGACCAACTTATTGCAAGGGGGCAAACTATCCTGCCCACTACACCAAATGTGAGGAGGCTGATCTGTTCAGCCCTAATTGTGCTAATTGTGGGGTGGCCTGAGATACAATAGAAGAAGGAGTTTATACCAGCTTGGATATTAATATGTTTTATTAGTATTAATTTGATTAATTGGAGGAATATACTCATAAGAGGCCAGTCATCCTGGGCAGCAGCAGGACAAAATAACATTGTGGATCCCAGCACCAACCCTAGGCCAGGTCAGGTATTTTATAGAAACAGATCATAGAAAGGATAGTACCAGGTATGGCTCCGGGTCACATGCAAGTGTTCCAGTGGGTTAGTTGGAGCTGCTTTTGCTGTTTACATTTACTCAAAGTAGTTTACATTCTCTGTGAGAGTAATAAGTCATGTTCTCATTCTGACCTATCCCTGTACACTTACCATGTCAATATTGTAAAAAATAAAAAAGTTTTTGGAAGACTTAAGAAATTTGATGCAATATAGTTATCAGCCATGATTGAAAGGACTGATGATGAAGAATGCTACTCACCTCCTAAGAGAGAGGTTGATGGACTAAATATGCTCAATGAGACATGCATTTTAGAAATGGTCAGCATGGGAAATTTATTTAATTTTTTGCTTGACTTTTCATATTAGTTACAGTGGGGTTGTTTTTATTTTTTTTTCTCCTGGTAGACTGGGAAGGAGGAAAAAATTCATTGAAAAGCTTGATAATTTTTAAAAAATGAATAATTTTTTAAAAGACAAGTAAATATAATGCTTACTATGTGTAAAAACCTGTGTTAGGCCCTTTGATAAAATGTAAAACCATGTCTTTGTTTTTTCCTTCTCTGCTGTGTCTCTTTTACGTCTTTTATTGACTCACTGATTGGAGGCTCTTCAGTCCAACCCATTCATTTTACAGATGGAGAAACTGAGGCACAGAGAGGTTAAGTGACTTACCCATGTTCTTAATACCTTTTTCAGAGCAACCTGGGCAATACTTTATGCTTGCTAGGGTTTTATAAATACCCAGAAATCTAGGCTTCACTTTATAGCCACTGCTACGATGTTTTCTGTGGTTTAACTTTACTGATAGTTACAGATTCAACCTGAATTCTGCAAAAAGCTTCAGATTTTGACCTCATTTACTGTATTTTATTTTTGCGAGGCAATTGGGGTTAAGTGACTTGCCCAGGGGCACACAACTAGTAAGTGTCAGGTGTCTGAGGCTAGATTTGAACTTTGGTCCACCTGACTTTAGGGCCAGTGCTCTATCCTCTGTGCCACCTAGCTGCCTCCACCCTCCTTTTTAGTAGAGAAAAAGGAATAAACAAAAACAATCTATCTAATGTCCCTGACTTACAATGTATGCAACATTTGGCCTCCATATCCCCTGCCCGTCTCTTGAGAGGTGAAAGGTATGATTCATTATCTTTTCTCTGGGGCCAAAATTTAGCCAGTTGCTTTAGCAGAAATCAGCTTAGCATTGTTTTCCTGCCAACCTTCCTTTAACCCTAATTGATTCTCAGTAGCCAGTTAATACCTTCTGGCAAAGGAAGCCCACTGCTGAAAAAAAATTAACAAGGTACTAGCTGTGAGTATATTTAGCATTGAAGAATACACCAATTATAGCACGTTGTTAACTTTAAAAGGCTTAGACTGTGACTTTTTTATTGTTCTAGTCATACTGGAAAATGTGAAATGCTACTGATCCACTGGTGTTTTTGTGACATAGTAGTAGCTTTGGAAACAAGAGTCCTTTGGTAATACATTGAAAGATCATCTGAATTCTTTTCCATCTCCACCACAATTCTACCTCCATTCTTATGCTCCTAATACTGCAACTTTCATTATTCTTTCCATTCTCTTTTTTTGAGATTCAGCTGGGGCAGGATTGTTTATTTGCCTTTGTATTATAACCTGTTAGTTCAACTTTAATTGTAAGTAGTATAGGTAAGATTAGAAGTATAGTATGCTGAAAAGAACACTGGTAGTCAAGACATTTAGATTTGAATGTTGCTTCTTCTACTAACTAGTTGTGTGAATTTTGCAAATCGTTTAACTTCTATAAATCTTAGTCTTGAAAGCTACAAAATAAAAATTTTGGATTAGACTAACCCTGACATTCTGTGCCCTTTAATGACTTGCAAAAACTGTACTTAAGGATGAATTAAAATTTGGAAGCATTTCTCTTGATTGTAAAGTATAAGGAAGCCTATATTTCAAAAAGAAATAATTTGTCCCCAGAGGAAGGCATCTGATATGCAGCCAAACAAAAAGAACTCCTAGAAGGATTAATGCAGACTCTCTGCTTTACCTGGGGTATGCTCATCTGGGGCTCTTTTCTGTAAATGAAAATTTGAGGCAGTTCTCAAGAATTCTTGGGAAAACGAAATTTTTAAGATCATTAGGAATTAAACATCTCTGTCATAATTTAAAACTTGAAAGAAGACTGATGTGATTCTTTAGCATTCCTTTTCAGGTTTTATTGGCTGAATTTTTTTGACCTAAGATACTAGAACAATGACATAGTCTGATATGTGTGCTGAAATGATCCTTTGTATTTAGTCAAGGTGCTTGTCATAGTGTTTGCATGTTAATATTATTATAGATGAATTGAGGCTATTGAACACAAAACTTTCACAGCTGAAGAAATATTCTTTTTTAGGCAGCAGCACATCATTGTCTAGTTATGTTGTAACAACCTTATTATGTTGGATTGTTTCTTAATGTCAAAGGACAACATTGTGTGTTATGTCTTTGACTCATTATGTCTACATTTTATAAGTCTGAACTTGTATTACAGTCATGTCTTTCTTAATGTGGTTTTGGATGTTTAAATCCTGACTTTTATGAACACTGGCTTGTTTTTTAGTTGTTATAATAATTTTTCTCTCTGTCAGCTGCAAAAGAAGGAGCTGGTGCTGTTGATGAAGAGGACTTTATTAAAGCATTTGATGATGTACCAGTAGTACAGGTGAGTAGTGGTGCATTATAAAAGTACATTTCTTCTTAGAACTCAAATTTCTTCCTTTCTTTTTTTGTTTTGTTTTGGACAGTCTTAAAAAAAATTTATTTTGGAATCTTCTTTTCAAACAAACCATACCCTTTATAGAATCAAATCATGACTATTAAGAATATTGCATGAACAGGAAAAAATGTAGGTATGTCACCCCCCCCCCCCGAAGATCTTGTGATTCAAAATTAGAACAAGATAGAAAAGTGAAAGTGGGGCTTTCTCAGAGCAGTAAGATGTGAAGAAGGGAGTGCTTCTATACCAGAAGCAAGGATTTTTGGAAATACATAGTACAAGAAGAGAAACCATATAGGGAGAAATTTTAAATAAGAGCCTAATTTTTCAATAGGATTTGAGGAAAGAAGATTTTTAAACTTCAGGAAATATGTTAGTGTGTGTGCACACAAACTTATGTACCTGTATTTTGAAGGATGTTGCAAATTAACTTGAAGTATTCTGAAAAGTTTTGGATTCCTGTTTAATAAACAGGCCGAAGTTTAATTAGTAATTAATGGATAATTAAATTGTTAAAATAAATTAAATTTTAATTAATTTTAAATAAATTTAATTAAGAATAAATTATTAATTAATAATTAGATAATTAATGATAATTAAGCTTAATCTGTTTTATATCATGCATTATAGTGAAGTCTAGTGGAAAGATTTTGGGACTAAAATTCAGGAGACTGAAATTTCTTTCATTCTTTTGACTTTGTTTTATTGTTTCTTGATGTCTCAGGGGAGTTGTTAGCTTTCACTTGCCCAGTTCTAATTTTTAAGGAATTATTTTCTTCAATGAGATTTTGTACCTCCTTTTCCATTTATCCTATTCTACTTTTTAAGGAGTTCTCTTCTTCAGTGAATTTTTGTGCCTCTTTTACCATGAAGACAATTCTGTTTTTTAAGATGTTATTTTCTTCAGTATTTTTTGTGCCTCCTTTACCAAGCTGTCTATTCTCTTTTCATAACTTTACACCACTCATTTCTTTTCCCAGTTTTTCCTCTACCAGTTTCATCTGTTTCTTCCAGGAGTTCTTGTTAGTCTTGGGTGTGTTTAGCATTTTCTTTGGGGTGTTGTTTATAGTTGTTTTCACATTGTCTTCTTCTTCTGAATTTATGTCTTGGTCTTTCCTGCCATCATAGTAGCTTTTTATGGTCAGGTTCTTTTTTTGTTGTTTGTTCATTTTGCTAACCTATTTGTTGACTTTGAACCTTATGTTAAAGTTGAACTCTTCTCACCTGGGGGTGGGGAGGCATTGTCCCAAGCTTTAGGCTTTTTCATGCTGTTGTTTTCAGAGCTAGGTCTGGGGGAGAGGGGGGTCTACAAGTTTTTGTTGCTTCCAAGGTTGTGTGATTAGAGAAGAGGTGTGAGTTGCTGGTCTGTGGTTCTGGTTTTTACCCAGGAAGGGTCGCTAGACCCCTACAGCCATAAGTGCTAGTGTACCTCTTTACCTTGCAACTGAGACCAGGACTTTTGCTTCCTTGTGAGGCAACTACCAGCATTCACCTCCACCTTGGAACTAGGACCCAGAACTGCATATGGGCAGTAAAATTACCAGTCAGTACCAGCCATGCTCAATGCCAGCAAAAGGTTCCCTGTAATCTCCTTCTGACCAGTTGTCCAACTGCCCTGGGGGGGGAGCACCTGGCAGCTGCTGCTTTATAGAAGGGCCAGCTCCACACAAGCCTACACCCCACCTCCTAATATCACTTCTCAAAAATCCTTCCATATTTCCTTATTGCTTACTAAATTCATATTACTTAGCTTGGCATCAAAGATGCTAACTCACCATCATCTGGCACCATTCTGCCTTTCTGAGATCATTTCATGCATGTTGCTTCCCTCCATGGAATCTGTCCTTCAGTCAAAGTAGACTATTTTCACTTTCCTGTACATGCCAGGGCTCACACAAGTCCATGACATTGCTCATACTACTCACAATAGCTAGAATACTCCTTGTGCTCTTCTTTGCCTGTTGAGTTCCTGTCTATCCTTGAAATTCCCTCTTAAATGCCACTTGCTCCATGAAGCCTTTCATGGTCATCCCCAGTCCAACTGCTTATGTAACTATTAGCCTTTTCTCTCTCCAGGCTTCAGGGTAACGCTTTGCATCTTTCTTAAACACTTATCCTTTATCTTTTTTTGTTATTTGTGCATGTATTATACCTGTCTAGTAGATTATCAACTACCTGAATGCCTTATATAAACTTGGTTTCTTCCCCAGAATTAAGAGTTTAATAAATATTTATTGAATAAAGCTAAGTTTAAATTCCAGATCTTCCACTAGCTAGTTGTGTGGCTTTGACTGTGAGTTACTTTCCCCATCAGTTGAATGAAGATATACCTCTTCTGTCTACTTCTCCCACAAATAAGCTGTCATCCTCCAAACTTCTATACTGTCTATTGCCTATGTTCCTCATTTGCAGTTTATGCTGCCTTGTTTCATTAAATATTTTTCCATTTGTAAACCCTTTTTTCCTCAAGTGGGTTGTGAACTCCTTAAGGGCAGGTACTTTGTCTTATAAGTCCTTAGTCCACCTATACTAGTTGATTGACCATGTAGTGTTATTATGAAAATAAAATGAAATTGAGACAGGAAAGTATCTTTGAAAAGTTGAGACATAAGTTAATATTGTTTATTTATAATAACAGCACCTTTTGTTTCATGAGTTGCCTTGGCCAAAGAGTTCATCAATAAGTTTCCATCTGGCTCATGCTGAACTTCGCTTCTAAATAACTAATCGATAAGCTGGGCCCAGAATTCGATAGCAAGAAGAGAGTGAGTTGGATTGCTTTTGAGAAACTGCAGGATTTTTTAATGGTCCTTGGCTTCTCCCTGAAATATAAAGATCCATCTTTCAAACCCCAACATTTTTTCTTATCAAATAGCGTGATTTTGTTTTTCTTTTTTACCTATTTACCTTTTTATGCTTCTCTTGAGTCTTGTATTTAAAGACCAAATTTTTTCTTTGGCTCTGGTTTTTTCATCAGGAAAGTTTGAAAAAAGTGTGCTTAAATATCCATTTTTTTCCCTTGAAAGATTATGTCCAATTTTGCTGGGTAGTTGATTCTTGGTTGTAATCCAAGCACCTGTGCCTTTTAGAATTTCATATTCCAAGCCCTGTGATCCGTTAATGTAGTAGCTGCCAAGTAATCCTGACTGTGTAATCCTGACTATGGCTCCTTGATATTTGAATTGTTTCTTTCTGGCTGCTTATAGTATTTTCTTCTTGACCTAATAGTTCTGAAATTTGGCTATAATATTTCTTGAAGTTTTTATTTTGGGATCTTTTTCAGGAGGTGATCAGTGGATTCTTTTAATTACTATTTTAACCTCTCTTTCTAGGATATTAGAGCAGTTTTTCTTGATAATTTTTTGAACAATGCTGTCTTGGCTCTTTTTTTGATCATGGCTTTCAGGTGGTCCAATAATTATTAAATTATCTCTCCTAGATCTATTTTCCAGTTCAGTTGTTTTTCCAGTGAGGAATTTTACATTTTCTTCTATTTTTTCTCTTTTGATTTTGTTTGGCTGATTCTTGATGTCTCATATTTATTCATTACCTTCCACTTGCCCAATTCTGAGTTTTAAGGAATTATTTCCTTCAGTTAGCTTTTGCATCTCCTTTTCCATTTGGCCAATTCTACTTTTTAAGGAGTTGTTTTCTTCAGTCAGTTTTTATGCTTCCTTTTTTCAAGCTGTTGACTCATGATTCTCATGTATAACACTAATTTCTTTTCCCAGTTTTTCTTCTACCTCTCTTACTTGATTTTTGAAATCCTTTTTAAACTTTCCAAGTGGACTTTTTTGGGCTTGAGACCAAATCAAAGCTCTTTGAGGTTTTACATGTAGGCATTTTGACATTGTTGTTCTATTCTGAGTTTGTGTTTTGATCTTTCTTCTCTGTAGTCGTAGTACCTTTCTGTGGTTAGTGCTCTTTTGTTTTTTGCTAATTTTCCTGCCTATTTTGTGACTTTTAAAGTTGAGCTCTTCTCCTAGGGCACGGGAGGCACTGTCCCTAAGCTTCTTGTGCTGGGGCCTGATCACTGACTTTCTGCAGTAGGGCCTTTGGGGCTGGCAACTTGCCCACTGTGCTGTGGTGGGCCGGCCTAGTTGCGTTTATTGTGCTGGGGAATCCAGAGCTAGCAGTGTGCCTACTGCGCTTGCGCTGTAGGCCTGACAACTGGCCTGCTGAACTGGGGCTTGGTTGTTGATCTGTGCTGTGGCCAAGAACCTTTGGCTGGTTTGCCTGGATACCCACTGTGGTGGGCTGTACTTCCTTTTTACCCAAGTGCTACAGACCTTTCCTGAAGTCCTTCTAAGTTATCTTGGCTTGGAAGATTGTTTCACTATGTCTTTTTGTAGGGTCTGTCTCTCCAGAATACATTTAGAGACTTGATTTAACATTGTTTCAAGGGAAATTGGGGAGAACTCAGGCAGCTTCCTGGCTTTTCTCTGTCATCTTCCCCAGTGTTTTTCTTAGTGATGTATGGTTTTGAAGAATGAAATAGTACAGTTTCCAAAGACTTGAATTTCAACATCACCACAGTCTTTTAATAGAAAAGTGTCTGGTGGACATAAGTGTGCAGTACCACATTTCAAACAAGGAATCCTGCAGGATAAGTGGGGTAAAGTATATTATTGAAGAAATATATGATAAGAAAAGCTGGGGCTGATAATGTGGCAGGATTGAGGATTAGCCAATAGATCCGTTGTTCTTCATTGTATCTTCACAATGTCAAAAGAATTCCAGGGAGGCACAAGTATGTTGGCTGGAGACTTGTGGTGAGCTTAGGGGAAAACTTGGCTAAGAGCCTCATGGGCAATCATACATGGTTTGTTATCTGCATTATTGAAGAGAATATCCACACTTATGGGATCACAGATCCATAGAATGTTGGAGTAAACAAAAACTTCAACTCCTTATCACAAGCACCATGGAACATTTTCGACCAGAGTTCTTTTTTCTGCTTATACAACCAGGAATTTGTTAAATTTTCAGTAGAGCTGTCCAGCAAGGATTATGACAAGGTCATAAAACTTATCAAGCATATATATATGGTCTCTTTTGCGCATGGACTTTTTTTGTAATGATAATTTTTTGTCATTCATGCCTATTGGCATATTCTCCATTTGATACAATTGAAAAATAAGCTTTGTCTAGTTATGTGAATTATCTTATAGATTGATTATACTTTTTTTATTTACAGATTTATTCTAGTCGAGATCTTGAAGAATCCATAAATAAAATTAGAGAAATCCTATCTGATGACAAACATGACTGGGAACAGAGAGTAACAGCTGTAAGCTTTTAACTTTGATATAATTGCTTTTTAATCATAGTCATTCATTAAACTTTGCCATTATTAAAAACAAGCAGTAACTAATGAAAGTTCATAGCATTTTAACTATAAATTACTGTTAAACTAGGAATGATGTTTCTGTTGTGTATATATTAATATTTCTTCTCTCTTATACCTACCCACCCACATATAATTATACATACTACATTATAATGTTCAGTGAGTTTTTAAAGATTACTAGTTCTTTTTCATATCTGTTTTTTGGTATCATCTTTTTTCTATAACTTTAATGCAAATCAAGACTTTTAATGTACATTCCCCAATTTCATTTTTTTTTTTCAGTCAGTGAGCTAATAAATTTTTAGTAAGTACTTATTATGTGCCGGATGCTGTACTTAGTGCTAGGCATCCAAAGAAAGGCCCCTACGCTCAAGAAGCACACAGTCTAATGGATAAGACAACATGTAAATATGTTTACTCATAAACATAAGTAGAGATATTTACTCATATGTGATGGAAGTGTGAAAGTGCAAAGCATTAGCAGCTTGGCTGGGCAAGGGGGAGACCTCCTCCAGAGAGTTATATTTAAACAATATCTTGAAGGAATCTTGGGAAACTCAGAGTTGGAGGTGAGAGGCAGAATATTCCAGGCGTGGGTGGCATCCAGGATAAAGACAGGAGGGGCAGTTAGGTGGTGCAGTGGATAGAGCACCGGCCCTGGATTTAGGAAGATCTGAGTTCAAATGCGGGCCTCAGACACATAACACTTACTAGCTGTGTGAGCCTGGGCAAGTCACTTAACCCCATTGCCTAACAACAACAACAACAAAAAGATAGTGACAGGAGATGGAAGGTCATGTCAAGGAACTCCAAGTAGGCCAATGTAGCTGAATTTTAGCGTATATGGAAGGGAATAAGATATAGGAAGGCTGGAAAGGTAGGAAGGGTTCTTGTTATGAAAAGCGTTATATGCCAGCGTTTATATTTGATCCTTTGGATCATAGGGAGACACTGGAGCTCCTTAAATATGGGGAATTGATATGTTCAGATATATGCTTTAGAAAAATCCTTCTGCAATGCCAGGGATCCCCCTATCACACTTTGAGTACCACAGATTTGGAGCAATATCAAAATAAAATGAGGTGTTTCTAGCAGTACTGAATTCCCTGGGCAAAGGGTGTAATGGCCACTCATTGAGTATGCTGGAGATGGAGTTATTTTTTCAGTTAGACTACAGGGCCACTGAGGCAGCATCAAACCCTAAAACTCTGTGATTCCCTTATTCTAGAAATTCCACTTCTCATTTCTAGTTCTGCCTTCTGAAGCCAAGCAGAACAGGTATAATTCATATTATATAGAACAGTTCTTCAGATATTTGAAAACAGGTATCTCCCTCCTAAGTCTTCTGTTTTCTAAGTTAAAAAGCTTCAGGTCCTTTGGTCCTCACTGAACAAGAAGTAGGAACCAGTCTGTTAGTGGATAAATTATACAGTTTATGGTTGTGAAGGCCCTCACCAGCCTGGTGACCAGTGGTGCACTGGAACTAGCTCAGAACCATTTTGCAAGAGCTGATTGTTAAATTTTAATGAACATTCACAGTTTAGAAATCTGCAAGCACTACAAATCAAGGCTTGATTTATTGTTTCATTGATTTTCTAGACTTAAGAATGGGATGGAGAAAATGTTAATAATGCAGATTAAACTTCTGTATGTTTTTTTTGAAGAGCCAATTGTTCAGCATTTGCCAGCATACTCCTGGTGATTGCTCTCCTCTAGGTGATCTCCAGCTGGTCAACATCATTCTCCCCCCACACCCCAAATCCATTATTTATTTATTTTAACATTCTTTTCTTTTGAGTTCCAAATTCTCTCCCACCTGTTGTGAAAGCAAGAACTGTCATATCAATTGAACATGTGAAATCATGCAAAACATATCTCCATATTGGGAAACATATCTCCATGTTGGGGGGAAAACAAGAAAAATAAAGTGAAAAAATTATGCTTTAAAAAAAATTAAAATTCCCTCTGGCAGTTGAGTGAAGAATGAATTGGGGTAGGATAAATTTTGAGACAAGGAGACCAGTTAGAAGGCCAGTGTAGTAGTTCAGGTGAGAGATGATGGGAATCTGGCCGTATGAGTGGAGAGAAGTTGATGGGGATATATGCAAGGGTATTGTGAAAACAGAAACAACATCATTTGGCAACTACTGAGATGTATGGGGTGAGTAAGATGGAGGAATCTGGGATGACACTGCAATTGCCCTCAGCAATAATAAGGAAGTTTGGAAGAAGAGTGGATATTTTGGGGGGAGTGGAGTTAAAGAATTCTATCTTGGACATGTTGAATTTGGGTTGCCTTCAAGACATCTAGTTGAGAGTGAGACTAGAGCTGGAGATTTATACATATACACATGTGTATACAGTATGTATATACGTGTATGTAAGAAAGTATTATATATTATACATAAACACATACATACATACATATATGTATATATGTATGTATATACCTATATGTAAGAAAGCATTATGTATTAGAAATACATGCATGCACATATACAGTATGTATACATATATTTAAGAAAGTATTGTACATTATACATAAATACATGCATGCACATATATATGTATACACGTATATGTAAGAAAGTATTATGTATTATACATGCATACATATATACAAACATGTACATGTGTAGAGACACACACATCCTAGATATATATTCTCGACATTGCTATCGAGAGATCTAGATATTAATGTATGTTCAATATATTTAGCATATATAAAATATTTATGATATGTGTATACTATATAGTTGAGGCAGCTAGGTGGCACAGTGAAAGGCATGCCGGATCTGGAATCAGGCAGACTTGAGTTCATATCCAGCCTCACACAAATCAGTCACACTTTTGAGGTGTGAGACTCTGGGAAAATCACTTAACTTCTATTTGCCTCAGTTTCTTCATCTGTAAAATGATGATAATAATAGCACCTATCCCCCAGAGTTGTGAGGATCAAACAAGATAATACTCATGAAAGTGCTTAGCGCAGTGCCTGGCACATAGTAGGTGCTACATAATGTTAGCTATCCTTATTATTTAGGTATAGGAATTAACAGAGAGATATAGATCTCTATCTCCGTAACTATATTTATGTGGGCATTATTGGCATAGGTGTTGATTAAACCTCATGATAGCTGATGAGATCAATCAGATAAGACAGTATAGCATGACTAGAGAGGAGGACCTACGGATAGGGCTTAGAGGTCCCATGGTTAGGTAAAGAACCAGGAAAGGAGACTGAGAAGGAAGAGTCAAACAAAGAAAAGGAGAATGAACAGAAGGGGGAAGAGCAGGGCCATGACAACTTAGAGAAGAGAGAGGATCCTGAAGGAGAAAATGAATGACAGTGTCAGGGGCTGCAGAAAGGTCAGTGAGGATCAAGGTTATGAAAAGACTGTTAGATTTGTCCATGAAAAGGACAGCTCTACTTGAATGACGAGGTAGAAGTTAGATTGCTGAGGGTTTTAGAAGAAAGTGAGAGAAGAAGTGTTAAATTTTAATGAACATTCACAGTTTAGAAATCTGCAAGCACTACAAATCAAGGCTTGATTTATTGTTTCATTGATTTTCTAGACTTAAGAATGGGATGGAGAAAATGTTAATAATGCAGATTAAACTTCTACGTGTTTTTCTGAGGAGCCAATTGTTCAACATTTGCCAGGATACTCCTGCTGATTGCTCTCCTCTAGGAGATGATTTTGTCAAAGAGTTTAACCATGAAGGGGAGGAGAAATATAGGACGATAGCAGGGATGGTCAGATCAAATGACAGTCTTTTAAGGATAAGGGAGACATGGGCATGTTTGTAGACATCACAAGAATCCAAATAGACAGGGAGAGATTGAAAATAAGAAACAGAGTGGGAATGATAGTGTCAGTCGTATTCTACAAAGGTGACATTTTGATTTCTGACCGTCTTCCCTTCTGTATTATAGATCTTTTCCCTGCTTTTGACTGTGGAGAAAGGAGAAAAGTAGATCAAGTAATTTAAAGAATTTATAAGAGTTGAGCCAATTGAGTGACAAAGTAGGGCCACTGGGAGCTCAGGATTGGTGAAGGACTGTATTTTACTTGAGCAAAGCTGTTCAAAGATGATTGATCACAGAGGTGTTATAATTGCTACCTGCTCTATTTAAAGTCAGCTTACTCTTTCAGTTAGAAAGCTGTAAGACAGTAGATACTTGTTTACTTTAAATTCACTTAGTGCTTGTGAGGAAAAATAATTGAAACACCTAACTTGCCCCTAAATAATAATTCCAGTTATTTTACATGTTATATTGTAAAGCATAGAGCTGCTCTGAACTTTTCTGGGGTTGTAGTAGACTTTGACCACCTGTGGAGTTCTAGCATCCTTTTATTTCTAAATGTATTTAATATTTGGAATGTTTAATATCCACTAACATTTAACTATTTGAATTCTTATACTAATAGTTTTTTTTCCAGCATTTTGTAGACTTTAAATCCACTTGACACCAATTTTTTTCAATGCTGAATGTATTCAGTTTTGAGAAATATTTTATATCTATAATTCTTCTGTCTTTTGTCAGCTGAAAAAGATTCGATCATTACTTTTGGCTGGAGCTGCTGAATATGATAATTTCTTTCAACATTTGCGTCTTTTGGATGGAGCATTTAAATTATCTGCTAAAGACCTTCGGTCTCAAGTTGTACGAGAAGCTTGTATCACGCTGGGGTAAGAAATGCATTCTTCCAGATTCTTAAATGTTTCATAAATTTATCTTGTAAGAGTATTCCACAGGGTGTTATTTGTGGAATCTCAGAAATAAGCCCTACTTAAACTTTAGTTACTCTCCAAGACTCACGTTAGTCACAAGTCATTATGAAGTATTTCCTGATCTATTTGTATTTATGTAATTAGTTACTTAAATGTTATTTCATGGAAAGAACTAGACTGTGAAAGATTTATTTTAACTATGAAGGGATGTTTTGGGGATTTTTATTAAGATGAGGTATATGCAGTATTCTAAAATTCCCTTGTCATTTTTTGTTTAACAGTTACACTTACTAGTTTAGGTGATTATTATACTCTTTTTATTTCACATGTATGTTGTTGTTTCCCCCTTCACTTCTGTAACCAAATTATATATACAGTAGTTAGGAATCTTCTTTAACCCTAAACCTTCAAGTTACAGCTTGACAGATTATAGTAAGGAAAGTTTTACTTTCTGATACTTTATATGACCAGAGAATATAACTTTAATGTGTGTATAAATGACATCTCAACTCTGTGATATCTATAATTACCTTGTGATGAATTTTTTAACTTGGTTGGAACTGTCAATCAATAATGATTTATTAAGTGCCTGCTATGTCCCAGGCGCTATGCTAAAGGCTGCTCTTTGAATTCATTTTGTACCTAAAATGCTAAAATATAGTACAGACCAGTTACTTACCTCCCCAAAGAGATTCTGTCTAATATACTGTATAGCTTTCTTTGGTGGAATATGTATAATCCTACACTTTATTAAAATAATTGAGCTTTTAGGTAGGTCCTTTTCCCATTCTTGTCTTTATCCATTTCCCTCTGTATACCTCTCTTTCTTACTGCTTTATTTATTTGTTGTTTTACTTTAGTTTAAAGATTATTATGTGAAAATATCTCTTTCTTGCTTTGAAATTTATTAACCTTAGGACTTAGAAAACTGATTTGTGTTTTATTTCCTGATCACATTTACTTTAAACCTTAGGACCAGCATATTAAAATTAAGCATTTATCATATGGTAGATACTAGGCCAGGTGCTGGGATGTAGGAGGGAAAATGAAACCGTCAGTACCCTTAAGAAGCTAATATTTGTGCAAGAGATGGGAGAACATGTGTATCTGTAAGCATATATAAAGTATATTTTATATATATATATAAAATAATTATAAGGGTATTTTGGGGAATGGGGGTACTAGGAGCTGGGTGAATCAGACTCCATGAAGAAGATACTGTTTTAACTGAGTTGTGGGAAATAAGGACAGCTAGGAGGAAGTGATAAGAAGAGAGTGCATTAAGGGCCTGGGCGGCATCCACCTCAAAAGTGTGCAGGTGAGAAGTGGAACATCATGTGTGAACACTAGCAGGACTTACCTGCTTGGGTGGAAGAGGGTAGGAAGGGGTGTGATGTATAAGAAGATTGAAAGGTAGTTTGGGGCCTGGCTAAGAAGTATTTTCAAGGCTAAACAGGAGTTTGTGTTGCTCTAAAAGCAATAATGAGCCAGTGGAGCATACTGAATAGGGGGATGGGATGGCTAGACCTGACCTTTAGGAACATCCCCTCAACAGTTGTGTGGAGAATGTCTTGGAGATGCTGCAGTGGGGGGAGTAGTTAGAAGGTGGTTAATAATAGGGGAGTAAGGAAGGAGAGATGACGGTCTGAACTTAGCAGGCTGTTCTAGGAGTAGTGAAAAGCAAATGTGTTCAAGAACTACTGTGGAGATAAGTATGACAAAATGTAGCAGCTTATTAGATGTCTGGAATTAGGGAGATAAAGGAGTTGGGAACATTCAAAGTTGTGAACCTAGAGACTAAAAGGATGGATCTGTTGTCAGCTGAAACAGGGAAGCTCACAAGTGGTCAAGGATTGATTACTGGAAATTACAATAAATTCTGTTTTGGACATGTTAGTTTGATATGCCAAAGTGACATCCTGTTTCAGTTGTCCAGTAGGCAGTTGATGATAAGGGACTTGAGCTAAGAGACAGTAGCTGAATATTTGAGTCTTGGAGTCATGTACATGAAGATCTAAATAAAAAGAATATACAGAACTCTTAAAAAGAATACATAAGGGGGCCCCTAGGTGGCACAGTGAATAGAGCTCTGGCTTGGAGTCAGGAGGACCTGAGTTCAAATCCAGCCTCAGACATTTAACACTTACTAGCTGTGTGACCCTGGGCAAGTCACTTCCATTGCCTCACCAAAAAAAAAAAAAGAATATATAGCACCTGAGACAGAACCAGAGTTAGTAGGTATAATGTCAATGTTGAATGATCTAGGGAGACTGAGGAGCAGTCAGACAGGAGGAGAATCAGAAAAAGCAGAGACATGAAGACATGAAAAGCAGAGAGGAGAGAGTATCCGGGTGGTCAGTAGTGTCAGTACTGCAGAGAGACTGAGAGATATGAGAATTGAGAAAAGACCCTCAGGTTGAAAATGAGTTCATTGGTACTTTTTAACAGAGTAGTTTCAGTTCATTAATGAGGTTGAAGACCAGCTGGCAGAGGGTTGAGAGGTGAGAGAAAAAGAAATTGAGGCAAGAAGTATTAGCTTTGTTCTATGTATTTGGCTGAGAAAGGAAGGAGAGATATAGGATGATAACTAAAGGTGATTGGATCTAGTGAGTGTTTTTTAAGAAGGCACATGTTAGCAGTAGGGATGGGATTAGTAGGAAAGGGGAGGTGGACGTTAGAGAAATAGAGAAGTATTCTGTTTGAATAGCAATATGATTGCTGGTAAGTAGTTGCCCCAGGATCTGAATTAGGTGGTAGGTAAATTTAGATATTAGTTTTTGACAAAGTTTATAGATTGGGATTATTTATTGGAAGAAGAAAAACTCCTGAAAAACAACTAGATGTATATAGTTTTTAATTTTTTTTGGTATGTGTTAGAGGTAATTTTAATAGCACCCCCCCTTATTTATTGCAGAGTGTTTTAAAAAGATGGCAAAAAATGAATTCTTAGACCATTCATTAGAACATTTCGCTGAAAGGATTATTTTGGTAGCCTCGTAACTGTTTAATGTTGTAGGGCATCACATCCATAATTAACCTGAAATTTCAACTATGGCACCAAAGAATAATAATGAATTAGCTAACAGTTTAGAAAAGTGTTTATTTAGAAATTAACATAATCTGTAATATCGAATCCATACTCTGTTATAATTACTGATCTCTACATTTTGTCAGAAGGGGATATAGTAATGTCTTAAGCTGGTGTATAGCTATGGGATCCGTATTTGTGGATGGGTACTCACCATACGTTTTGTTTGTTCATTTGTTTCTTCTCATTGTGGAACAAGCAGTATAGAGCCACAGAGGGCTAGGAAATTGATTGAAGGGGTATGAGTAAAGGTGAATATCATGAGACTGCCATCCACATCATGGCTGATGTGGTTGTGGTTCTTCCTCTTAGAGCTGCCTCTAAACTGTGTCCGCTTCAGTAGAGGCAGTGAGATAAGTGAGTTTTAGAGTCAGAGGACCTGAGTTCAATTCCTGCTTGTCACTGTGCTTGTGTAACCTTAGTTGAGTCACTTATCTTTCTAGGCCTTAATTACCTTATCTATAGAACTAGGGCTTGAACTAGATGACCCCTCTACATCTATGATCCGTGTGTCTCTACAGAGTAGCCTGTGTCTTAAACCTCACGCACCCCTTTAGAGAGGTTTACTCTCCTTCAACCAGCTATAACCAGCATTCTCTAAATTTATGTATGGAGGTCAGGCCAACAATGATTGTGTGTTTGCTTACATACTTATAGTCAGCCAGTGCTAGTCAAAACTGGTTGAATAATTTTTGGATTGGACCTGGGATACTATTGGTATAGGAACTCCTGGTGAGCAGATTCCTTCTACCAATACAAATTGGATCTGTGACACACATACACACATTCACGTACTGACACACACACTTTTAGTTTATTTTTTATCATCGATATAAGGAACTCTCAGTGTAAACTTCTTCTACGTTGTAATGGGCAGCTCATCCATAGCTTAGAGTGTTCAAGAGTTGCTGAGACGGCAAGGTTAAATGACTTAGCCTGGTCATCCAGTCAGGACTAACCGACTCTTAAGGCTGCCTGGCCATCTGTCCACTACACTGTGCTCCCACTGTTTATTTCATTATCATGACTGCATATGACCTGCTAATGTTTTAGCATTATAGGATCATAATAGGACACTATCCAGTAAAACTGGAACATACTTTAGAAAGCATCCGCAGGAACTCCCTAATTTTATAGATGAGGAGACTGACGCCCAGATTTACATGTTAGAGTTGGGAGTTGAACCCAGGTCTTCTGAGTCTGTATTTATTGCTTTTTTCCACCACACCTTACTGCTTTTGCAGGACAAAATTTTAGATTGCAATATGAACTCAGTTTTATCTGTGTAGAGTGTCAGGGAAAGAAAACAATGGATCCTTGGCTCTGGTGGGTAGGGGAGGGAAGATAAGAGGAAGGGAGTCTCATGTACATATATTATTAAGCTAAGGGGGGTAAGAAAACCCTGAATTGGCTGATGAAACCAAATCTAAAATGCTTTGTTAATGTACATTAGTCTTAACTGGTCATACTAAGTCTTTCTCTTTTGAAAACATCCTGATGTGCTAATCCTCTAGGTTCACTTTGTTCCTTATCCTGAAACTTAAAGAGTTGCTCTAAAATGTTGATTTTCCCCCATCATATTCTGTGACCTGCCTTTTTTTCCTGACTCCAGTAAAATGTTCATCTTATGGTTTGGGTGAGGATTTTATTCTCTCTTCCAAAATATTTGATGAAATCTGCTAATTTATCTGTTTTCAGGAAGATTATTCAGTCTTTTATTCAGTGATAGACAATGATAAAATTCACATAGCAATGTGTCAAAATGTTATTTGTAGAATAGTAATTCCTGCATTATCTCGATAGTTTCCCCCTTCTGTCAAAGAATGTCAATTCATGCAGTTTTCAAATACAGTATAACCTCCTTTAGGACAGGGGCTTCGTTTTTTTCTTCTTTCTGTTTTCCTTTTTCCTTTTTTTCCCCCCTGTAATTAACATGATGCCTAGGACACAGTAGTTGTTTAATAAATGCTTGTTGAATTAGTCAGTGAAAATAAAATTAATTTTTAATTATTCAAAAATAAATGTCATTGAACTGGGAGAATATGTTGAAAAATCAAGTAATAGATAATAAATATACTTGCACTCAAAAGGTAAATGTGACAAGAAGTTTTATTTAGATGTAGAATACTTTTGTTTTGTGACATGTTTCTTTACCTCTTTAATTTTAATAGTTGCAACAAGTCCCAAACAAAAGGCACAGGTCTATCTCTCCCTCCTTTTTCTCCCCCTCCTCTCTTTTTTTTTTTTTGAAGGCATCTGTCGTCAGTCCTTGGAAACAAGTTTGATCATGGAGCTGAAGCCATCATGCCAACCATCTTTAATTTAATCCCAAACAGTGCCAAAATCATGGCCACATCTGGTGTTGTAGCTGTTAGATTAATTATTCGAGTAAGTATGCTTAAATGTCATGTATGTTGTAAGGGCCCAGTCTGTGTTGTTGATGATGATAACAAAATGTGGCATTAGTGATACCAATGTTCCCATTTGGTGTGTAGTTTTCTGACTTGGTTTGTTTTAATAGCTTCCATTTTTAGAAAGAGACCTCGCTTCTCACCTTTGTCTTTTTTTGGACTCCTATGCATAGGATCTTTACATAAATTCTCTCATTTTATCCTTACAACAACCTTATGAGGTAGGTAGGTACTAGTGTGATTCTGTTTTATAGATGAGGATGCTGTGCGAGGTAAAGGGACTTAGGATCACACAACTAGTAAGTGACTGAGGCAGGATTGGAGCTCTGACTTTCTTGACTCCTGGAAGGGATATTAGAGGTCATCTCTTTCAACTCCCTTGTTTTATAGATGAGGAAACTAAGGCACCCAGGTGTTAAAATGATTAGTCCAAGGTCATTCAAGTAATATGTTGCATAGCAGGGATTTGAAGGAGATGCCTTGACTGTAGATCCCATGATCTTCCCTGTATGCTCTGCCGCCATTTGTCATTGTTCAGTTTAACCCCAGTTGACTTTGGGGCTTCATTTTCCTTTCTCGCTCCCCATGGAAAGTAGAAAGAATGGAACGCAGGAGAAAACTGCTTTTCTTGAGTGTTAGAGTTGGATCTTAAAGTATACATAGTCCAGTGTTTCCCCACCCCTGAAGTCCCTTATAGGGTTATTAGGTTAACCCCAGTCCCATCAATTCTTCTTTACCTGATGTCTTCTCCCCCCCCCCCAAACCCCCATTTAACTAGTTGATGACCTGAATGTGCTTTAGTTTCAGTTTCCTTTTGTTATTATGACATTTACTTTTAAATATCATGAAAATGATCTTGCAAAAAGTAACCTAACTAGGCTAAGAGTTTTAAGCTGTCTATAAACATCGTAAGGACTATTTATTTCCTTCTTTATTTATCTGTATCACTGGAGAGGAGCAATAGTAGAGTAATTCAAACTTGCAGATTAAAGATATGATTCTTTTTGTGATTTTTAAAAACAAACATGTCTAATATATTGGAAAACAGCAAATGTTCAAACGAACTGTTGATGATGATGTATTAGAAGGGCCTGACTCAGAGATGAAAAGGTGTTTAACTTCTATGTTTTCCGTGCTCAGTTGAACAACATACACATTCAGATGGCTGTAAAATTCCAACCTTAAAAGAATTTCTCAGTCTCTAAGCTTGCTTTCTCTTTAGATTACTTTAAGGTTTGAATATTTTTATTTCGAAAGGGAAGTAATTCATTACCTTTGCTTAGAAAACCTTTCTTTCTACCTCCTATTCTCTTATGTGTAGCTGTAAGCATAAGCGTCTATCAGTCATAACTTTTGATTTAGTGATCCCATTATTGAGAATACACCTGAAGATTGTTAGTTTGTTTGTAAAACTACATATTTAAAGATAACATTAAATTGCATTACTTTTCATTGTGTATGATTACACGTAGTAATAACATTCTTTTTTGTTGAAAAACATGCCAAAATAACTTTAAATGTTCAGGAACTGGGGAATTGCTAAATAAATGATTGTGTTTAAGTTATAATTAAGATTAATTATATACAACTATATAAAATGAAAAATATATACAAACATGTAGGACCAAATGGACAAAGAAAGCTGAATTGGACAGGTATCCAGTAAAATATTATTAAATGCACATTTTCATTTTGTCAAATATAAGTAGTTGTAAATTTTTTTGTTTTTATTTATATTTAAAGATCATTATCTTTTTATATGGGGCAAAACAGTAAAAAGATGTAAATTCTGTACATAAATAACTACCGTAACTTAAACTTTAAGCATTATATTGAAACACTGCCATATTAATAATAGCTTATGTTTATGTGGTTCAGTAGATAAAATCCAGACTTGGAGTTAGGAAGACTTTATTTCCAGTCTTGTCACAGACACTTCTTAGCTCTGTATGACCCTGGGCAAAGTCACTTAATCTTTCTTGGCCCAGGTTTCCCTATTTGCAAAACAAAAAAATAGTCCCGACTTTGCAGAGTTGTTGTAAGGATAAATTGAGGTGGTGTGTAAAGTGCTTTGTAAAACTTAAAACTGCGTAAGTGTTAACTGTTGTCTGAAAATCTGACAAAATAATTTCTTAAATCTTAATCAGCCTAAGGTTAGATTTAAAAAAAAAATGTTAGAACTGGTATTCATGTGGCCATGAACAAATATCTACAGCAGACATTTTTAAAGTTCACAAAATACCTTACTTATACTATCTCTGCTCCTGAAAAATAACCATATGAGGTATTCTTATTTCCATCTAACTGGTAAAGAAACCAATGCTTCTAGAAGTTATGTGACTTCTCTGTGGTCAAACATCTAATAGATGTTGACTGTAGGATTCAAATCTAGACTTCTCATGCATCGAGGGTTCTTTTCACTCTCCCACATTACCACTTGCTTGACTGCTACAGACTGTTTCAACACTACCGTCTTCATGGAATCAAGTCGTTTTTGAAGGAAAATAATAACAGAATTCTGTGTGTAATAAACTTTCATCAGACAGATTTTTCTAGGGAATATAATGGAAAGTGATGGGTAGATAAGTGTTATTTATTATGTATTTTGGGGTATCATATTTCCTAAACTCACGCAAGCCTTTAGAATAGGGCTTCTTAACCTAATCTCCATGAACTTGTTTTTGTAATGTTTTGATATCTATGCTTCAGTATGGAGCAGCAGGTAGCACAATAGATAGAGGGCCAGGCCTGGAGTCAAGAAGACTCATCTTCCTGAGTTCAAATCTGGCTTCAGACACTTCCTGGCTATGTGACACTGGACAAGTCACTTAACCCTATTTGCCTTAATTTCCTCATCTGTAAAATGAGTAGGAGAAGGAAATGGCAAACCATACCAATATCTCTGCCGAGAAAACCCCAAATGGGGTCACGGAGAGTCAGAAATGACTGAATACTGACTGAACAATAACAAGTTTAATATAATTGGTTTCCTTTGCATGTAACCTAGTATATTTTACTTTATGTATTTAAAACCATCCTGAGAAGGTTGCATAGGCTATACCAGGGGTGGGGAACTTGTGGCCTAGAGGCCACATGTGGCCTTCTAGGTCCCTGGGTGCGGCCTTTTGACTGAGTCCGAGTTTTACAGAACAAATTCTTTTACTAAGGGGATTTACTGGGCTTCCCTGTACTTCCAAAGGAATCCATAACACATACACACAAAAAGTTTTAAAAAAAACCCTGCTTCAGAGCAACCTACTTTGAGGTCATGCTCATTGCCTTCACCATAAGCTTAGGATTTCCCTTAGCCCAAAGAATACAAATCTATGTAACCCTTGTGCTAGAATACCTTATACCATACCTTTTTATCTGCCCTTATTTATCTGGAATGATGCCAGAAATTTTTTGTACTTTTTACTTTTGTCTTCTCTATAATAGTACCAGAAAAGTTAAGTTATACACTGTTTAAGAAGTAAATATTGTATGTAACTATTAAAGTTTCTTATTTAGTACTAAAACTACTTTAGCTAGAGTTTAAATGACATGGGTGATATATGGGTTTGATTTTTCTTGTTAAAACGTCTTAAATATTTTACACACAAATGCACTGTTCTATTTCAAGTATTAAATCCAACCTTATAAAAATTATTTTACCTCATGTTATCTGTGTACACTTATTATCTCATTATTTGTTTTCAGTATATAATTTGCCATGGCCTTTGGCTTTCTGAACAGAATAATGTATGACAAGTAGACGAACCAAAAAAAAAGGTTGGATGACTACTTAATGTTTTCAGGTGCTCATATTTGTTCTGTCTTCTCCACAGCATACACACATCCCTAGGCTAATACCTGTTATAACTAGCAACTGTACATCCAAATCTGTCGCAGTTAGAAGGTGAGCACTGTTGAGATTTTCTCTTCATCTTAGCTGGTGGAATTCGAAACAGGATAAAAATCCAAATTTCACAACTTTCAAAATGTATATAAAATGCATAGAAATAAATATGTTGAAATAAGTACTTTTCACTTAGGGATTTTTATAGAAATATTCTTGATGTGTTCATACAACTTCCATTGCTGATTTGCCTATCAGTGTGTGGGTATAGATATGTGTCTGTTTGTCACTCTTCCTGTGTTCGTGTATTTCTGTTTCCTAAGACAGTTTCCTAGCTTTCTGCTTCTTGACTGTTTCTGAGGTTGGTTGCATATTCAGTTGCTACTCACATTGGTTTTGCTTGAATTAAAATCTTAAATGTATTAACTTTGATTTATATAGCTTTAACAGCCATATTTCTCTTGTCTTCTATACATTTTGGCAACACTTTTGGATTATGTTGTCTAGCAAGTATCACACACAAAAAATTTTCTAGTTAAAAAATTAATGCTGTCATTTGTATGTATGGAGAGGGGTATGTATGTGTGTGTGTACATACATATATACAATATTATGTAATAAACCTCTGTTCTAATGAGATCACCTTAAAAGGAAAAAATATAACTATATGCTGAAAATAAAGTCCCAACTATTGGTAATAATCTGGTTTTTATACAAATCAAATAGGGAAGGGTCAGTGAAACCTAAATTTGAATCAGTATAGCATATACATTTATGTGCATCCTCTCACACTAAATAAAGTTCTTCAAATTATAATCTTTCTTTTTAAAAACGATTTTTAGGCGCTGTTTTGAATTTTTAGATTTGCTTTTGCAAGAATGGCAAACGCATTCACTAGAAAGGTGAGTATCTGATTTGATATTTTTTGACATTTCCTGATATTTCCTGATAAATTTGTTATTTACATTGTTCTACATAGTGATTAGGGGCAAAAATGGAGCTTTTATTAAATTTAACTGTTGTATTATTATTGTCAGTAGTAGTAACAAATACTATATTATAGTATTATCAATAAAGACAAGATTAAGTACTGTAGAATCTGATCTTTTTTACATAGAACTTATTGATTTTTCACCAGCAGTGCACTAGTAGACATTTTAAAATATAGTTAAAGGGCAAGGGAATATCAGAGCTATTAGAAAATTCTTTGCATTATTTAAAAACCTTAGAATAAAATGGTCAGAAAACCTTGATATGCATTTTGTAGTTGTTGTTTAGTCATTTTCAGTTGTGTCTGACTCTTCAGGACCTCTTTTGCAGTTTTCTTGGCAAAGATACTGGAATGTTTTGCCATTTCCTTCTCTAGCTCATTTTACAGATGAGGAAACTGAGGCAAACAGGGTTTTTCTTGCCCAAGGTCACACAGCTAGTAAGTGTCTGAGGCCAGATTTGAACTGAGATCTTCCTGACTCCAGGCCTGGCACTCTATCTAGTGTACCTGCCCCATCTGATATGTGTAGTTTGTGGACTGTAACTGCAAGAATTCTGGGTTTCAAGAAATGAAATTGGTGGTAACTGTACCTGTAAAGGAGCACCTCCTGAAGCTAAATAACCTCTGCCATTCTCTCTCCCTCTCATCTCTCTGTCACTGTCTCTCTCTCTCATTTCTCTCTCTGTCTCTCTCTATCTTGGCTCTTTCTGTGTCTCTCTCTTGTCTCTCTGTCTCGTCTCTCTGTCTCTTGTCTCTCTGTCTCTTGTCTCTATCTCATCTCTCTCTCTCTCTCTCTCTCTCTCTCTCTCTCTCTCCTATTCTGTCTAGAAGGCTACTTTTGTGTCTACTTTGAGCCTGAAGATCTTGTTTTCTCAGTCTTATGTTGTTGAACTCGTGAAATCAATGAAGGCATAGGTGGCATGTTTGTGATATTTGGGGCTGACAGGATGCTGAGAGGAATAGCTTGTATTTTGGATAAGAGAATCTCATTCTGTAGCAGGGGGATGAAGCTAATAAAATGAAATTTAATAAGAGTTGATGATAAATTTCTAAATCTGTTGCACAGAACCAGAGTAATGACACCAACCAACTAGACCATGTATAGAAAAGCGTAAATGACCTTTAAAGTCCCTTCTGATTTTGAGTCTATTATTCTTTGATCCTGTGAACTTTTGAGGACCCTTCCATCTGTTCTAACTCTCATTTTTCATTTAGTGGAACACTAAACATTTCAGTTATAATGGAGTTTTGTTAAAGTAGTATTCTGTGATGTCATATTTCTGCTATTATTTATGAAATGGAGTAATTGTTCATCCTCTTTAAGGTACATTTGTAAGTGAAAAGTTCTCTGAATCTGGTGAAGGATAGGATGCTGGTAGGCAAATCCTTAGTGGAGTTCTTTGATATTTTTGTATGCTTTGTACTGGCAAGCAACTTGGGAAGTGAAGTGGCTTATTTTTTTCCTTTTGAGAGACAGATCTGGCCAGGTGTTTGGGGTTCATTTGAACAAATATATATTAAATGTCTACTTTGTGTGAGGAAATGGGCTAGACTTTGGAATACAGATACAAATGAAGCAGTTTTTACCCCCAAAGCGACTGCATTCTTCTAGGTTGAGGGCAGTTGTTGCTTTTAATGGAAAAAAGCCTCTGAGTGGCCTTGAGAAAACTTAAGCAGAGAATTAGATACTTTAATTTTATAGCTAGAGAGTGACTTTTTAGGAATTATCTCCTATTTTACTAGGTAATTAATAATTTTATTGGCTACAGAGCAACAAAACTCATTACTGTTGACTGTTGTTCAACTGCTAGGATTAGAAAAACCTTTCTTATACAAGTTTTGTAGTGTGATAATATCTGCATATTATTAGAGAAGTTAATGTTTTGTTTAAATCTATGTTTTCAAAATAGAGGATGGTTTATGCTTGGTAAATAATTCTTGGGTGCAAGGTGAGGCAGATATAGATACGTGCTTTGATTTGGTAAAACTGTACTTATTTGCAAAGATTTATTCGTTTGTGTTTTGTTTTTTTTTAACTTGTTGGAATAATCTAGCCTGAACGTTTTCCTTTTCTGAATACTTTGAAAAGAATTACACTTGGCTTCCTTCTCAGGTTGCAGAGGTAACAAAAGAAATACCCATTTACAAAATGGCTATGTGATTTTTTAGATTCAAGTGAAAACATCCTTAAATGTAAATCATATCTTGACTAGGTAAAGCAGTGCCTTTATTATTAAGAGGATCATCTACAGTTGTGTTGAGCTGAAACTATTTTAATACCATCATTATTTCCAGAAGACATTACGTTGACCACAGAAAAATGTAACCTTTGGTTTTCTCCTCCCATAGAACTGAGATTGGCCTGGGAAAGCCAGCTACATAAAAGAAATTGGGTGAAGAGGGGGCTTTAAAGTTGGAATGCCCTGAGGCTTGTTTTTCTTATTTCTCAAGATGCAAACAGCAGAAATATCTTTTAATTTGATATTAATATTTTGAAATTGTTTCTCTGGGCTTACTTGCTCATAAAATATCTCTTTATGTAAACAGACATATATCAGTATTAGCAGAAACAATAAAGAAAGGAATACATGATGCTGATTCTGAAGCAAGGATAGAAGCAAGAAAGTAAGTGTTTACTAAATTACTTCTTACTAAATAACTTTAGATCTTGGTTGTGTTAATTTCTTTTGGCTAAGAGTTTATTTGATGTGGCTTTTCTCAAAGATCAAGCTATACATCTGACAGTTTCAGAAAATTTTATTGGTTGTATGCCATTGCTAATAGTTTAAGAAGTTTTAATGATACTGTTATCAAATTTTCTTCAAAATCAAGCCCATAAGCATATGTTTATGAGTAAAGTCTTTTCTTGTTCTAATTAGGTGTTACATCAAGCTGAATTGTTGCTCAAATAACTGGGAATGTTTCATAAAAGTACTCTGAGAATAAGTTTCTATTGGTATAATTTCTGAATCACTATTGAGGACTTTTAGTGC
This sequence comes from Phascolarctos cinereus, assembly GCF_003287225.1. Lineage (NCBI taxonomy): Eukaryota > Metazoa > Chordata > Mammalia > Diprotodontia > Phascolarctidae > Phascolarctos > Phascolarctos cinereus. Next base: position 143,192,020 of record NW_027556098.1, read on the forward strand.
ACATGGTACTCATAGGTTTTTGTACTTTAATATGGACATAGTTTAAAGATTTCCATTATTATAATTATTTCCTAAGTCAAAATTTGGACTATTAGAGTAAGTTCATATTTTAAAGAACAATTTTACACTATTGGTCCATTTCTGACTACTGACTCTCAACAACCTGTCATCTCTCCTTAGCAATTGTTCCCTACCCCCATACCCCATCCCAAATAGATTTATAGGTCTTCATCATACCATAGAATGCTACCCAAAATACACAGTAACATTAAGTAAATAATTAATTTTTCATTTCATTTATAAAATTTGAGGAGCAAATCAGTCTAAAAATTGAACCACTTAATATCTTTTAATTCTTAAATGTATAGCATCTCAATCAGCCTTAAATTCAATAAGGTAGTTTATTTTAGCAAAGCAGTATAGATACTTTTCGTTTTCCAGACTTACCTGGCATGATGCTTTTTTGTTACTTTCTTTTAACCTCTAAAATCTCTTACAGTATAGTTGTTTGCTTTTTGTCTGTGCCTAAATATGTTTGCTTTTCATTGGTTCCAGCATTAAACTAGCTGTATATGATTATAGGGTTGTTGTTGGTTTGTGTTTTTTTTTTTTTGTAGGAGCGTTGTGTAAGTTTACATTGCTGATACCTACAATGTAGGGAATGGTTCAGAACACACTCTCAAGGGATGCAAGTTGTCTTGACCTTGTGGCACAGATATATCATAATAAATAACCATGTTAGTCCTTCTACATACACCAAATTCCCTAGCAACTAAGGAGCCAGACACTCAAGGCTTAGCTAGATAAAAAACGTACCTGAACAGGGGAGTAAGTTTTGTAGAGCACAGTATAGAACAGTGTAAACAAAAAGTACACCAGTCTCCAAACCATTGTGGCTGTTCAGTCCTACTGTGCTGAGGTTTTACTCTGGGCCTCGTTTTCCTCAGCACTTCACAGTCACTCTCTGGCAGCAGCAGAATTGTGTGTGAAGTGGTCTAGGGCTCAGCTTTAGTGACAACATTCTAATCTAGGGTTTGGGGGAATTGATTATATGTCTTTACTGAGACGTTTTGGATTTTATTTCCAGATGTTATTGGGGTTTCCACAATCACTTCAGTAGAGAAGCAGAACATTTATACCATACATTAGAGTCGTCTTATCAGAAAGCTCTGCAGTCACATCTAAAGAACTCGGACAGCATCGTGTCTTTGCCTCAATCGGATCGTTCCTCTTCTAGTTCTCAAGAGAGCCTAAAGTAAGAGATCAAATTCCAGTTTTTTTGTTTCTTTGTTTTGTTTTGTTATTCTTTTGGGTTTTTTATCTAGGATGTGATTTTGTGTGTGTGTGTGTGTGTGCATGTAGAAAACTTTGCTTTATGAAGCTATAGGTTATCTTGGCTCTGAATAATTTAGTAAGCATTCATTGAGCACCTGTTGTGTTCAGAGGCCCATTTTAGGAGCTAATTGAGGATACTAAGAAAGGCAAAAATGTCCTCATTATTAAGGCATTTACAGTAAAAGTTTGTTTATATAGCATGTATCAAGAACAATTTTAAGCTAATATATAAACAAGTTAATGATAAGTGTAGTGTAGCTTGTATATACACAAAGGAGACATAATTTCTGAGGAAGTTAAAAGAAGTGTGTGATTCTGTGACTTTTATATGAATGTTAAACATGGATCTTTCTTAATTGCCAGCCGTCCACTGTCTGCCAAAAGAAGCCCAACTGGAAGTTCCACATCTCGAGGTGAGAGGCATGTTAAGGCATGTTAAGGGGTTCCCTGAACTTGCCTTTTTGAATTGCCGTATTTTCCAAAAACACTGGACTCAGAATACGCAGAAGGCCATGAATGTGTCAAGGACAAAGCCCCCCACCCCCCAGCCCCCACCCCCCTCACTGACATAATGTGTTGTTTGCATCCCAAGCTGGACCATCTTTGTGTCCTTGGGAGTTAAGATACCTGTCAGTCTGCATTAGACTGAGAAATTGCTTGTGCCGCTGGGACTCTTGTAGATAAGCGGAGCATCCTATGGTCATGGTCTGGCACAGGCCTGCACAGCTTGCGAAAAATGTAGAGGAAAACATCCTTTGTATGGAGAGGAAATCCTTTGGCGTGCCAAGCAGCCTTAAGCACAGGCTACAAGTTGTACAGGCCTGGTCTAGCAGTTCCCAAGGGAAAATAATGTGGCTTTTGCCATTGCTTTGCTTCTCCCTTTTAGGAGGGGTTTTGTCCTTTTCCTACCTTTACTGTGCCTTTCCCTCTCCCATGCCAAGCCCCTTTAGATGGAGATTCTGATGCCTTCTCTTGCTGTTGTAAAAATGTAAACTTCTGTATGGATTGTGAACTATTTGGCTTGCACATGCATGTTTATTTTTCTTATAATAAACCTGGTTTTCACAGAAGTTTCCTGAATTTGGAAGCCTTCTTTTATTGAAAACTGCCTGGTTCACGTCCCTTTCTCTCTTCTCCCCCCCACCCCACTGCCTTTTGTAGGTTGTCTTGCCCTTTAGATTGTAAGCTCCGTGAGGGCACCATCTGCCTTTTTCATATACCACACACATTAGCACAGTGCCTGACATGTAGTAGGCACTTAATAAGTGTTTACCAAATTAAATGGGAAGGAGATGAGGTGGGAATTCCCCCATTGTTCAAACTGTAGACTGGATTGTGACAGATACCTACTTTTGATGGCTTGACTTTAGAAAGCAAATTATCTGTTTATCAACTTCCTTCCATATCAACTACATAGATCTTTTGTCGTATGGTTTACCTCTCTTTTTCTACAGAACTCCAGTTGCAGTTTCACCGATGATGAGAAGAAATTTTGGAATTAACAGTTAGGGAAAAAATTAGGACCAAAGTTTTTTTTTTTAAGTGAGGCAGTTGGGGTTAAGTGACTTGCCCAGAACCACACAGCTGGTGTTATGTGTCTGAAGGAATTTTTCTTAAACACCTATTTCTAATTTCTTTTTGTCAGTACTATGAATAGAGCAGTTTTCTGCTGGAGAAAAGTAAAATTAAGAAAATTGAAAGAAGTTCAGAAAATGGGGCACAGAGATGTTGCCAGCAAGAGCTGCCAACTCCTGAGGAGACTCAGGCGGGTGAAACAATCTTCTCCATTGTCTTCAGAAATAAGAAAAGGAGAATAAGCCAGCATGTTTACATATGCAGGCAGTCACTCAATTAATCAGTCAACAAGTATTTATTATCATATATTATATGCCAGACAGACCCTGTTCTAAGCACTGAGAATATAAAGAAAAGCAAAATACCAACCCTGCCCTCAAGGATCCTATGTTCTAAAGGGGAGACAACATGCAAAATATATAGGTAGAAATGGCAGGTGATCTCAGAGGGAATGCACACCAGCAGGTGGACAAGTGTGTGAGGGAAGAGCTAGGGAGGAGAGAGACTGAGAAAGGCCTCCTGCAGAAGGTACAGTGAGCGTAATCTGTATGTGGGACAATGAAGAGGGGAACCCAATATGAAAATATTTTTCTTCTTGTACCATTCATTATTAACCAGTGTTTTGTTTTCCAGTATAATCCGCTCTGGTGTGTTCAGGATGGGATGAACTCATTTTAGCCAGTTTGAGTTGGTTAGGGCTGCTTCAGTGCATAGGTGCTTGCCAAGAAATAGCCTTGGAGAAATAATTTTTTTTTTGATATGTTTGTGTGTGGTTATAGTGAAGTGCTTACTATTGAGTTTATTTTATTCTCTCCCACATTAAGCTTCTACAGTTAGTACCAAATCTGTTTCAACAACTGGATCCCTGCAGCGGTCTCGCAGTGACATTGATGTGAATGCAGCAGCCAGTGCCAAATCAAAAGTCTCAGCAGCTGGCTCCACCCCTTTCAGTTCAGCAGCTGCCTTGCCTCCAGGATCATATGCATCATTAGGTAGGCCCCAAAAACTGCAGTTCAAATTATGTTAAATTTTCCCAACATTCTAATTAATTTATCAAGTTTGCTATTCTAGTCAGACTTTAAGAAAGCCATAGTTGAAATTTCAAAATCCTGTGAATGGATATTCAGGAAATTAACATATGCAGGTCATAGTACATATTGAATGCCTAACATGTGCTGAGCATTATCCTTCTTAGACATCAATACATACATAATTTGAAATTAAACAGGGTGCTTTTCCCTCAGTTTTCCCTTAAGCCTTCTGGGTCAGTCACCAATATTTGAAGTAATATCACCTCAGACATTTTACTGCCACCCACTCTAGAAGAGCTAGCATCTAGCAGAGCTAAATGCATGCTTTTCCAATCTTTTGCCATTTGTCTTCATTGTTTCCAGTAAGGAAGAAAAGCAACAATAAAATAGTAAAAATGAATTGATGATAAATTTTGGGAAGAATATCACCAGAGCTATGTTTCCGTAGATGTAAGTATTGGGTGTAATTTGCTTTTTTCTCTGAACAAGCATATCAAAGCATGTACATCCAAATGAGAGTGGTTCTTGAGAGCCATAACCTTGTGAAACGCTTCACTTGTTGCTGAGAAGACTTCTGATGTTCTTTAGAATGGTCTTCAAATACATTTCTAAAAGAGACAGTATCATTTGTTGTGGCATATCTTTAGCCTCTGAGGTTAGATTTAATTTTTGGAAATTGCCACAAGTTATTTGAAGCTAAGCCCAGTAAAGGAAGTGGGTGTGACAGGTGGGTAAATGTCATTTTGTGGAAGTTAAGTGTTGATTGTAAAACAGTGGGACTTTTTTTCTTGGGTACCTGTAGGGGCTGTTTCCAAGAAAAGGTTCTCAAGATGTGTATTGTAGCTGCACTGTTCAAATAAATGTCTAGATTTATTTTGGTGGGACTACTTTGAAGGAGGAAATAGCCATTGGGATGTGTATGTTCTGATTGTTTTAAACACACACGAACACACATGCACCCCCCCCCAAAAAAAAAAGTTGTATCACAAATACAAGTCAATTTCATTGGGAAGAAGTACTAGTAGTATTTTCTTCCCAAATATTAAACTATTAGATTATGTTGAAGATAAGGACTTCTTCCAAAATTTAAAACAAAGGTTTACCATTTTACTAAGACAAAGTTTTTGTATTCATAAAAAAGAAAAGAAAATCATCTAGTTAATCCAGCAGTCTTCACTGTACACTCAAAATTGAACTTTTATAAATTTCATTTTGATTTCTTTGCAGTTCTTGTTAATTTGATATTCACATGTTCCTTAAGATATGAGTTCAAAATCCATCTCTGAAGTAGCTAATTATTTCTTGTTTTCCCACAACTTAATGTTAGATGGTTGACCACTAGATGCCACCCCATCAAAATTTCTGCCAAATACCTTTTTTTTTTTTAAGTTACTATAGTATGTTCATTCTCATACCTCATCCCCTCTTCCTCTTAAGGAAAAATGGTTAAATGAAATGTGGATTGATTTCTTAACATAATAGTGTTTGTTTTTTGTTAACAGTTTTTGTTTGGCTTGGCACATTTGTTTTAGTGTATAACCAAAGTTTGTTCAGAATAATAGAGTTAAATCTGATGCTCCTTTTCCAAACTTCTAGAGTCCAGACACATCAGGGAGGACTTGGAGTACATAGGCCTTGAACCAGGTACCATGCTAGACAGCTTTTGCTGCTGTATAATGTAGATTGGAATAGGCATTGCTAAAGCAAGCTTCTTACTTGCTTCTCTGTCCTGTAGGTATAACCTTTTCCCCCTTTGCTAGCAATTTCCTTCAAAGAGGGAAGGAAATTCAGAGTGCAGTAGTTGAGCTAAATTTCCTCTCTGGTGATATGCAGTGTATGCAGAGTTGCTTCTTGGTTCTTACAATGTAGACAAATCCATTAATTAAATTACATACCAGATTTAGGTGCTTCAGAATTTGCTTTGCAGTTCAGAGCTGGTTTCCTTTTAAGCTTAATTTAAAATGGAATTTTTCACTTTTTTTTAGTAGCTAATTTCTGCCCTTTTTTAATGTTACTAACTGTTCCCTGTTATCCCTTCCTTTGTTTTTTTTTTCTTTTGATTTGCTTAAAGATGGTACTACCACTAAATCTGAGGGTAAGCAGTTTGTGTCTATGACTGAGGTGTGTTTACAACTGTGTACTTCAATCACTTCTCTCTAGTCTTCCTCTCACAATGTGTCACTTAGTGTTCATCTGTACTCACTGGTACCCTGCATGAAATGTTGCATGGATGTTTTCTTTCCTGTCTTCATCATTCTGCTGCTGCTGGATTTTTGTCTATTCTCCTCGAAAGCATTGTCTTCTTTCGGTGTTAGATTGTAGGGTGTGTGGATCCTGCTGTCCCAAAGGTTTTTTTCTGCAGAATTTGCTTTCTTTGTGAAAGGGGAGGGATTATTGACTTTGGGGATTATGTGCTAATCCTTCTTGGCTGCCTCTCTGAGACTTTATTATTCCCAAAGTACTACTTTATCTTTTCCCTTCCTTTCTAGACTTTTGTGCACTTGTGGTCTCTTTTTAGTGTTAAATTATTTTGTCATTTGTAGAATAGAATTTATGTAGTCTCTTGAGTAGATACTATTTTTCTAATGAGGAACTAGACTTTTAAGTATATGTAAGCATTTAGGAGGACATTACATATAATTGACGAACAGTAAGTGTTATTGTGTTGCATTCTTTTTTATAACCTCTTTAAAGCTCCCTAAGACATCGGACTGATTTCTGTAAAATATTCAACACACTTTTCTTGTTTTCATTGAACCATCAAGTTTTTCAGTAGGAAAAACAATAAAGTAAACCATCTTTCAGCTCATTTTGTTTTTATTGACTATTTTCAGTTCTTTATAAATATTAGAAGAATTATCTGTAAACTAATTGAAGAAGTGCCTGCTGTGGAGATAACAGTGTGTTAATGGAATAGCTTATAGTATAGATAGGGAAATGAGCAAAATAATAACAAACGTACAGTAGTTAAGTCAGAGTGTAAAGCAATTCCTAAGCGACCAAATGAGTAATAAGTGCTGTAAGTGTTCAGAAACATAGAGATCCATTATAGTTTAGTTCAGTTGTCTGTAAAAGACAAAAATAAATTCCCTGAAGCAAAGAGCTAAATTTTTAGAAATACTACAGTATTTCTAAATTATTTTTGGCTTCCAGAAAGAAAGATGATACTGAATCATGGGTTCATATTCTCATTCTCAGGGAGCTTTCTTATGTCATATATCTCCTTTTTTCACTTTAGACATTTCTGTTTCAAATTTAGCACTCCTAGCTCTTTGAAAAGCTAGCACATTTTTTTTCCCAGTCAAGATGAGCCTCCAATCTGCTTATGATTGAAAATGGTTTTATCTAGTTTACTTGCAGGTTCCAGCCCTTTCATGATCTGTAGGTGTTCTTCAGGGCTTTTTGTCTTCCTTTCAAAGGAAAAGAGCACTATGACCACAGTGTTTCTGCTTCTATTTTTAGATATTTTAAATCAAAATAACACCAAAGTAAAAAGACTTATAAAATGTCCAAGCTGAGGGTGCAGGTGAATGATATCCTTTATAAGGATGTTCTAAATCTTCATCCATTATGACTAAAGGCAGAGATTGTACATAGTTTTGAAGCTGGAAGTTGAAATTTGTGTTCATCTGCTAATGTGGATAATGTCTATGTCTACTCTGGAGATGTGCCTCTGTATTCCTCACAGTAGAGTTCACGTTCATTGGAAAGAGAGTAAACATGTAGGATGGGAAGAAAAAGTATAAGGATGTGGGTGGAGCTAATGAGGATGGAAAGTACTATAGAAATTAGTTATCCTCTCAAATATCTTCCCTTCTTTGTAAATTGGAGTTACCCTTCTTAATTCTCCTGTACTGTCCTTGCTTTATTACTTAGGTAATTTACTCTGCCCTAAACAGCGAGGTGGCACAGTGGATAGAGTGCTGGACCTGGAGTCAGGAAGGTTCATCTTCTTGATCAAATCTGGCCTGAGATACTTACTAGCTGTGTGACCCTGGACAACTCACTTAACCCTGTTTGCCTCATTTTCCTCATCTGTAAAATGAACTAGAGAAGGAAATGGCAAACCACTCCAGTATCTTTGCTAGGAAAACCCCAAATGAGGTCATGAAGAGTTGGATATGACTGAACAACAAAAACCAACTTTAGGGCAAGAACTCCAAGGAAAGAAGCCCATCTTTTCTTGTCGATTTCTGCAAAAAAATATTTGGGGGAATGGAATTTGGAGTTTAGAACCTTGATTATAGAAAAGGAAATATGTAAAGTAAGAGATCCTCCAGAGAAGCAAAATCATTTTCACTCCATAAAAATCATATATGTTGCTTCTCAGTTATACAAATCTATGTAATTATTCATGTAAGTCCTTTATACTACTTTTTTCCCCTCTCATCTGTTATTTTGGAAAATAAATTTTAGGATTTTTTTTTAAAATAAAGAGGTATACTTTTTAAGGTGAGAGAACACTTTCTTCTTGATATAGTATTTAGCTGTTAGTCAAAGACTCGAGCAGCAAGTTTGAGTCCCTGCTGGGAGAATCCCCACTTCTCTTCACTATTATAAACTCTGTGTCTTTTCTTGTTTCACTCCTTGTCCCTGTAGTAATTAATCATTAACCATTTAGGAGAAAACTGTCTCTGTTTTCTTCTCATATTTTCTCATCCCCCTTTCCCCCATCATGCCCACCCATTCCACTGTGCCCTCTAGAATTCCCATTCCATAGTGAACACGTTCCCCTTCGTGTTGTAGTACCTCTTTCACACTCTGCATCTCAAAGCTGCCTCAGATCTGACTCCCCTCTCAGAACACCTTGTTTCCAGCACTGACTGTACCTTCTCTCTCTCTGTGCTACCCTGTTTCTGAAAAGGGAATCCAAGGACTCTTTGCTCCCCATGGTCACATTCAGACTTTCCCTTTGCTGTTAGTCCATCACTGACTGCACTTTCCTTCCTTTCTAACATTCGTCTAGGGGTTAGCTGTTTCACTTCTGCAATGGCTTCTTATTCTTGATCATCTTGCTCCCATGGCCTGTTGGCTGCTCTTTTCTTTCCAAATCTCAGCCCTGGATTACTCCCACCACCCCTCTCCTCTGTTTCTACTCATGAGCAGCTGAATGGAGCTGGAGGAAGTCCCATAGCAGTACTGACTGCTGGCTCCATTACAGATCTATTTCTCCAAACTAACCTGAGCCCTCACTGTAATAGAGTAGTCTTTTTATTCCTCTCTAATTGATTCCCTATCTCACGTAAACCTCTTTCTTTAAGCCCCCTCCCCCCTTCAGGTCCTGTTCCCTCCTTTACCTCAACTAAGGGTCTTGCCTTCTACTTTACTGAAAAAAACTAAAGACCGCTGGACATGAGCTTCTCCCTCTCCCATTTTCTTCATCTCAAAACCCCTTGACGTCATCTCCCACTCTGGTCTCCTTTCCTCTGGTCTGTGATAGTTAAGGTAGTCTTTCTCTTTGCCAAAGCAAACTCCTCTACATGTGTGCTTTACCCCATGCCTTCCTGTCTTCTCCAGGAGATTATAGTTTCAGTCATCTCACCTCTCCCTTAAATCTGGAAATTTTCTCTATCAAGTGATTCATTTCTTGCTGTTTTCAAGCATGGCCAAGTTTCCTCCTTCTCTTTCTTTTCTTAGCCAAACTCCTTGGGAAAAGTTGACTCTACTTGCTCTCTCTCTCACTGACAGCCATTTACAGTGTCACTTTCAGTCTCATCAATCTACTCCTCCAAAGTTACCAGTAATCTCCTGATTGCCAAATTGGATGATCATTTCTTACTCCTAACCCTTCTTGACCTATCCGCTGCATTGATCACTGTTGACAACACTTTCCTCTTGGATACTCTTTCTTCTCTGAGTTTTTGTGACATTATTCTCCTCTAGTTTGCCTGTCTGACTGCCTTTTCTCAGTCTTTTTTGTTAATTCGTTATCTACATCACACCATCTAACTTTGAGTGTTACCCATACTTTTGTTCTAGGCCCCTTCTCTTTTTCTGTACTTTCTCATTAATTTTCATGTATTTAACTATCATTTCAGTCCTGAATCACTAGTTGACTTTTGCACATTTTGAACTGGATGTTCTGAAGACATCTCAAACTCAATATTGCCAAAAGTCAACTTGCTGTTTATCCTCTTAAACCTTCCAATTTTCAGTTTTCCCTCTTTCTTTTGAATTTTTCACTCTCCTTTACCCTACAAATCCAATCACTTGCTATATCTTTCCATTTCTACCTCCATGACTTCTCTTCCATCTAACCCCATCTCCTCACTGACACAGCTACTACTTTAGTTCAGTATCTTTTCACCTCTTACTTAGATTATTATAGCAGTCTCGTAATGGTCTCTCTCCACTACAATCCATTTCATATGTTGCTGCCAAAATAATTTTCCTCAAATACAGATCTGATTGTGTCTCTTAATCTACTCAAATTGCAGTGGTTTCCTCTGGCCTCTAGAATAAAATGTAAAGTCCTCTATTTAGCTTTTAAAACACTAACCAATCTGGACCCAACCTATCTTTCTAACCTCTTTGGATATTACTCCCCTTTCTGAGCTCTGTGGCCTAGCCAAACTGGCCTTCTCTTTGTTCCTCACTCATGACATTCCACCTCTCATCTCTGTTCATATGTTCTGACCTTTCTCCGTTCTTAAAATATGAAGTGCAGCTCAGACACCATCTTCTGTATGAGATCTTTCCCGATACCCTAATTGGTAGAGCCCTTCCTCTCATGGTATTTTGTGTTTAAGTACTCTCTATGTATGTTTGTGTGTGTGTGTGAACCTCCTATCTATGCTGCACATATTTTTATATGTTCTTGCTTTCTCCTCCATTAAAATGTAAGCTTATCCTGAGTAGGGATCATTTTGTTATTTGAATTTGTATTCTCAGCACCTAATAGTTCCTAGAACACAATAAATGTTTGCTAAATACTTGATTAATTAAATAGGTGGTGCAGTGGATTTAAAACTGGGCCTGGAATCAAAACTTGAGTTTAAATTCAGCCTCAAACACTTACTAGTTGTGACCCTGGGAAAGTCACTTAACCTCTGTTGCCTCAGTTTCTTCATTTATAAACTGGGAATAATAATACTTAACATGTAACAACCTCCCAGGGTTGTTGTGAGGATCAAATGAAATAATAGTTGTATAACATGCTTAGCACAGTGCCTGGCACATAGTAAGTGCTAAATAAATGTTCACAGTTATTATTATCATTATTATTAAGAAAAATATTTTATGGAATATTCAATATATGTGAAAAGGCCTTCTAAGATATATACTTATATATGGAGTGCTAAGATCTCTTTAGGTCTGTTTTCATGCTAGCAAATTTCCACATTGCTTCCAGTATTTTACATATCAAATTACTTAGAATATTCTTTCTAAAGAAAATCTAGACATGACAAATAGGCAGTTTAAGGTGAAAAAATTGGGCTTCTTTGAGCAAATATATTCTCTAATAGTGACTTTTTTGTTAAAACCTAATATATATATATACATATATATATATATGTATATGTATATGGATTCTTTTTTCTTAAAAGAATAAGCTGAGGGAAAAATGTTTATGTATGGCTTGGACCATGGGAACTGAACATAGTCTCAAATTCAGCCTCTAGCCCAGTCTGAAGCCTGCAGCAAAATAATGAGGGCAAGAATCCTAGATCAAAGGGAAGCCTGCAATTCTGCCACTAAGAAGCAGCTGATTTTCCAACTGGTTTATAGTGGCTGAGTAAAACAGCCATCTTCTCCAACTCCCAACGGGGTAAATCCACAAAGTCTGCTGCTTAGATCCAAAACCAGCCCAGAAACTAGCAGAGTTCAGACTCAAGGATTCAGACTTTGGCCTGGATCAGACCAATTTAGGAGCACTGAAAGCTGGCTGGTCCCCAGCCTGATTCTAAGGTCCTAGCATAACACAGCACTCAGGGCCCATGAAAGCAGCAGCAGGACCTACCCAGACATTGCTTTCAGAAGTAGACTGAGCCTGGCTCTAACAAAAGGACTGAAATCAGGAAAAAGGCTAGAAAGATGATCAAACAGAAAAGTAATCCAGACATAAAGTACTGTTATAGAGGCAGGGATTCTCGAGACAGAAACCCAGAGGAAACTCAAATGACTTCAAAACATCTACGAGCAAAGCCTAAAATAAAACACAGCTTGGACACAAATTCAGCTAGAATTTCTGGAAGAGATGAAGCAAGAGTTTTTTCTTTTTAGTTTTAAAATGTATTGGTAAATGAAATGAGAACACTAGAGGAAAAAATTGGAAAAGAAATAAGAGCTTTGAAAGAAAAAAAAATGAAAAAGTAACTGCTTGGCACAGAGGTGAAAAACCTTGTCCAAGCAATAAACTCCCTGAAAATTATTGTGGTCTAAAAAGAAGCCAGTGACTTCATGGATGCCAGGACATACTCACATAAAAGTCAAGACTAGAAAACAAAAAGAAAATGTAAGTTATCTCATAACAAAAACACTCACTTTGGGAATATTTTAGTTATATTAAGTCATATTAAAACATGGCCAGTAAGCTAGGTGGCTCAGTAGATAGAGCACGGGCCCTGGATTCAGAGGACCTGAGTTCAAATCTGGCCTCAGACACATAACATTTACTAGCTGTGTGACCCTGGGCAAGTCACATAACCCCAATTGCCTTAAAAAAAATAGCCAAAAGACTGTGCTTTTCCATACTGTTTTTTATTCTGGGCAAAGCTATATAACCAGAACTTACGGTTGGTAGCCATGTCTGGAATGCAAAGAAGGAACTAAATTAAGTACGATATTATGATAAGCTGCACAGTCTTTAGTGGGTTTTTAATTAGGTAATTTCTCTGATGTTAAAAATTTCACTAAAAAGAACATAAACAGGGAAATTTATCTTTATAGAGACAGAAACCAGGATACTTTAGGAGAATGTGATTCTTTGGAAGGTTTCAGTGATCTAAAGCTGTTGGCAAACATCTTTGAAGCTAAATTTATAAATGGCATTCCTCCTAGACTATATTGGAATTGTCAGAAAAATGCAAGAGAATACGAAATACATGTTTTGGGTTCTATTTCTGAGATAACAGTAAATAATACCTCATTATTTTTTCCACAAACATTGTATGTGCAAGACACTCTGCTAGGTACTAGCGATATAAAGATGAAGATCTCTGTGCTCAAGGAACTTTGGCAGATTTCAGGAGGGAGAAGAGTGCTTTTAACAAGGCGAATCAAAAAAGGCCTCAGGTTGGAGGTGGTTTTTGAGCTAGCTTTGAAGGATACTGAGAATTCTGTAAGACAGAGGTGATGAGGGGGAGTGTATTCCAGATGTCATGGACCACCTCATGCCAAGGCATACACAAAATGCAGTAACATGATAGAGGAATGTGTTAAGGCACACCAGTATCACGGTACTCCAGATTTATTCGATTCCCTCTTACTTTTCATTAGCTAGATGGACTTACTCGAATTCTTAATACAGAATTTGGAATTTAGAACAAGTGAGGAATACAAAGCAAGAAAAAGGGAACTACCCATTTCTGTTAAATTAGAAATGTCCTATATGTGTTACAGCCTACGTCATATTGTCTTTTCTTGTGAAGGTAAAAACTACAGTAACCTTGGCTTAAGATACTGATGGCTAAACCATCAGTATCTTAATAGATCTGTTCTGGTTTGGGGCTTTGACTTCATTCCATCTGACCTGTGGGGCAAGTACAAGAGGCGATATCTCTCTACATATCTACAATTCTAAAAAGACAAAGGTGGCTTTAAAACATTTTAACAACAATGTCCTTAAAATGTATGATTGGATGTTTATTTTGTAATGGTTGATAGTCTCTTTGCCTGTCTTCTCTTCTGTGTAAACATCTGGTTCAGTATATGAGAGAGTTGATTTTCTTCTGCTAAATATACTTGTTTATGTCTATTCCTGTACTCTTGCCTCTTTGTAATTTACTTATGCTTTATCATTCTCCTTTTCTCCCTCATGCCTCCCAAGCCTCATCATAATACAAAACTAAAAAATTATTTGCTATATTTATTGAATAAAATTTTGTGTTCCCTGTTGATTTTTTGAAGTGGATAATTAGAACATTTTTTCCCTTCATGCCTCTCACCACTGATTGATTTTTCTGAGTGTCTACCATTTGTTTTGCTCTGTATTTACAACATCCTCAAAAATTCTCCTTCCTCAAAAATCCCAGCATATGATTCTTTTTCCTTAAAAGAGTGTTTTTGAAAACTGTGGCTATTTTCCAAAGTTTCCTCTTAATGCTTCTCCTTCCCTTCTTCCCCCAAACTTATTTTCTTCGAGTCTTCATCATTAGACTTTTTTTCATTCACCCTTATGCCTTCATTTTCCATATGCTGAAAAGATTTTTTCTTTTTTAAAATTTTTGTATTTTAAGGCAAAAAAATGATTTGAAGACACTTTATTGTCTTCAAATTTATTTTTTTAAATGCACTTATTTTTAATTGTATTGTTTGTGTGATATCTGTCCTTAGAAATTAGGGAAGTCTTATACAGAAATTAGGGAAGTCTTATACAAAGAAAAAATTGGCCTCATTCAGATAAATAGCAAATCTTGCAAGCATTTGTTATTTCTGATTATTTAATTCAGAAATGTTTCAGCTTTTAAATTTCCCCAAGGAAGTTTAGATTGCTTTGTGTAGTGACAGTAGTCATTGCCAAGAAAATTTTTCTGTAATTGCTAAATACACAAAATTATTTTTTAGATTATGTTTCTCTAGGCAGCTAACATCTTATTTATTTTCTTATTAATCCTGAAGGCTTGTGATATTGTAAAAATAGCTTTATATTGAGTTCCATGAAATCTTTATTTTCAAGGTGATGTGCACTCATGTTGATGACTACATGAGAATGGGTTCTTTTTTCAACTTTTCTTCCTATTGCACCTTTCTCAGTGCAATCTGATATAACTAGGTTTCCAAGAAACTAAAATTATGATGAAAGATAACTATAAAAATTATTTTGAAATTTATGGAAAACATTTCTTTAGCTATATTACCATATCAATTTAAAATTTGCTCTGAGAGATAATGGGCTATAGGCTAGACTGGTGGGATGGTATGCATTTGGCATATTTCTCTATCCTGGATCACTCTTAGGTTTGTGTTTTCAATAAGAGGCTTTTGTTTTCTATTAAAGATCACTTTACAAATTATGTATAGATCATGTATTTGTAACTACATTCAGAAGATTGCCTGTGCACAGAATTTCTCTTATTGTGCACAATGGAGGATTCCATCCCCCACATACACAGTCATATTTTGCCCCATGGTTTATTTGGGTAGTGACTAGTGCCTGTGTTTCAGCCTGCTTTAACCTGTATAGGGCATTTATTTTAAATATGAAATAGAAGTTTCATTTCTGTTCAATCTTCCAGGCCGGATACGCACGCGACGACAGAGCTCCGGGAGTGCGGTCAGTGTCACCACCACCCCTGATAACCGTGGCCGCAGCAGAGCTAAAGTGGTTTCACAGTCCCAGCGTAAGAAATGTTTTTCATTCTCATAGTTTGTTTTTTCAACACAATCTTGATCATCCAGTATAAACTGAAACAGGTTTACATCTTTTAGTCATAATTAGATCTATCAAGCAAAGCCAAATAGTCATATATAAAGGCTATAAGTTGGTTTAAACAAAAGAATTATAGTATTGCAACCTTAGATTTCTGTGAGAAATCTTGCCCTGTGCCTTCTCTCTTGTTTCTTGCCACAGTTTCCAGGCCTGATCCCAGACCTCCTGGATTAGTAATTATTTATGATTTATAATACAGCTCAAAAGGAATTGTTTCTATTTTGATAGGCATACTGTATGACATGGTTAAAATACTCTTATAATAATTATTCCTTTCTGCTTAATTTTGTACATAATGGTCATAAGTAAATACAGTAAGCATTCCTATGTATCCCTTCTTTCCTCACATTTGCACCCTGTTCCTGCCTTTCTTGCTGGCCTGGCCTCCTGCTTTGCTTAGCATCAGCCTCCTTGGTCTCCATTGTTGCTTCTCTGTTTATGTCCAGCATAGATGATTTAAATCAGCCTCTGAGCCTGGGAAGCAGCAGAGGTCTGAGGTCATTTTAGATGCACATAGAATCTGTCTGTGAATTTGTACCTGTGTCAGAAATGTAAAGACTAATCGTTTGGTTTTTTTCTATGTACGTAGACTGAGTAGGTTATTCTAGAGGCATCTGCGTGGTACAGTAGACTTGGAATGAGAAAGACCCCACTCCAAATCCTGCCATAGACATTAAACTAACTGTATGATCCCAGGCAAGTCGTTGTACCTCTCTCAGCCTCAATTTCCTTATCTTTTTTTGTTGTTAAGTCACTTCAGTTGTGCCCAGGTCTTCAAGACCTCATTTGGGATTTTCTTGCCAAAGATTCTAGAGTAGTTTTCCTTCTCCAGCTCATTTTACAGATGAGGAGACTGAGGCAAGCAGGGTTAAGTGACTTGGCCTGGGTCACATAGCTAGTAAGTTTCTGAGGCCAGATTTGAATTCAGGTCTTCCTGACTCCAGGCCTGGCACTCTATCCACTGTGCCACCTTGGTGCCCTTTCCTTATCTTTAGAATAGGCATAATAATATCACCTACCTCACAGGATTATTATATCAAATGAGAAAATATCTAAAGTTATTTAACATTTCTTAAGTGCTGTATGTAAATGCTAGAGCTAGATGATGATGATATTCTACTTGAAATAGGTGGCCGAGTAAGATAAAGACAAAACAGGTAACATTACAGGGGGACTGCTATTGGTTATGCCATGTGATAACCCTGTGCAGCAAGGATTTTCAGGCAGTGTAACTGAAAAGTTTTTATTTATTTGGGTCATCTTGCATGCCAAGATGTTGATCGTTTGATCTGGGAAACTTTGTCCTTCAAACCTCACCAGAATTGCATAGCACAATATATCCCACCCCCAGTCCCCCAGTTATTCCTTGGAAGTCAGTGAGAGTTCTCTGCACTCTAGACTCTAGGGTCCTGTTCATTAAAAGGATTTGAACATGATACAGTGTTTTTATAGTAGTAATAAGTCTTTGAAGATTGAGAGAGTGAGAATAGAAAATTCATGAAGACCAATTAATAGCAAAAGACCTCAGTAAGTCTACTTTGCTAAATGTGTTTGTAAATAAAGACTTTGGTGTTGTACCTAACAAATGCTGCATGGTGACCTTCTGTATCGTCTTATTGTCTTTTAATCCACTTTTTGCCTGTCCTTTGGTCTGCTCTCATAATCAAGGATCCAGATCTGCTAATCCTGCTGGTGGTAAGACATTTCTCTTGTTGCTTTTATGTGTCCCCCCCATCCCAAAACCCTTGCATAATATCCATGCATCCCCAATGCCTTACATAAGACCTTTGTCTCTCTGTTTCTCTGTCCCTCTCTCTCTCCCCACATTTCTCATAGTTTTCCAATGTATTTGAATTTGAGTTGGAAAACTTTTTTCCCCAATAAGATAATGGTTTAAATATTTGGGTTGTTCTTGGTGACACTTACAACTTAAAAGGATAACTACTTGATAATGGGGTAGATTATCATTAATAACATCTCTTGTTCTTTGCAATGAAATTGAATTGTGAATTTTTCAGTATTTAAGAGTATTCATTTTGAGAGCAAGCATTGAAAATGATTTGAATGATAGTAAATAGTTGCCTGCACAGAGAGGTTTCTTTTTTTTTTTCCTTTCGGTTTGCCATATGTTATGTCTCACCATGCCAAGAACCATGAATACAGAAGTTTCTTTCCTCTTTTACTGTAAAGGCAAAATAATTTTAAGACTTCCATGTTATTATGTCTCTTGATATCCTCCCACCCCTTTTCCTTTATAAACATGCTTTGAAAAGTATAGGGTTGTAAAGAAGGCAAATTACTCATCTTTTGTTTTAGTATAGCAGCAGTTGTTTAATACTGTGCAGAATTATTTTAGGCACTGAGCTAGCTTACTGGTAATGAAAAATGAAACTTTTACATATGACCCTTCAAGGGTTTGGGCCCAAATGGTGCTTCCTAACAACCTTCATAAGTCATTGCTGTTTATTCATTTCCTTTGAGCATTTCTTTCTCTCCTTCCTTTTTAGCTGGCAGCCGATCAAGCTCCCCAGGAAAACTGTTGGGAACTTATGGTGGACTCACAGGAGGATCTGCCAGGGGTACCCCTGTGCCCTCATCCTCAGATAAACGGAGCAAGATCCCGAGGAGTCAGGGATGTAGTCGAGAAACAAGTCCTAGCCGCTTGGGGGGACAAGGTAAGATTCTCAGAGGTTATCCTGGAGCACTATTCTTCACAAAGTAAGATTGCCAACCCTGGGAAAAGATCTCTTTATTTGACTACAAAGTACTTTAACTATCAAAAAGATTGCTTCACTTTTATTTTGTGTTTTAATAGAGGATATTTACATTACATCTTGAACTAACTGATGCATAGGTCCTTTTTTTTTTAAGGTTATCTTAATATCTCCATTCTTTTATAGGTATGTATAGACCAAGGGAAAAAAGTGCCATCAATCTAGTGATGTAACTTCATTTTTTAATCATTACTTTTCAAAGAATTTGACTTTTTAGTTCTTTTCAGACTTTCTCTCCTTACAGTTTGTTTTACCACAAAACAAAATTTACGTTCTTTAGAGCAGTTTTTGTAAGTTGCAGAAATGTTTGATTTTGGTCTTTCTTTAAAACCTGTAATATTTTCTTTTTAAAAATTTTGACCATCCGATGCAGAAAACAACCAAGACAGGTGTGTTACTAAGGCACAGAATATTCCTTCTTGCAAATTAAGGGTAGACCTTTTTTGTTGTATGTATGTCTTTGAGGTTACATAGTCTCCTTTCATTGTTTATAGACTTTTAAGAATTACTTAAGAAACTGTTCTCTTATAGTTTGTAACATTGTTTACTTTCAAAAAAAGCTTGGATACTTTATATAGAATGTCTTATGGAATTGTTATATCAGGTCTCATTTTTTATTTTATATGTGTAAGTATTTCCAAGGTCAAAGCCTTATTTTTTAATCAGAACACTTCATTTATAAATATGCATGTTTTTTTCCTCTTTCTCCACTAGAAGTTAGAGTTCGAATTAACATTCCAGTTGCACTTTAAAAATTACAAGGCAGCAAGA
This sequence comes from Phascolarctos cinereus, assembly GCF_003287225.1. Taxonomy (NCBI): domain Eukaryota; kingdom Metazoa; phylum Chordata; class Mammalia; order Diprotodontia; family Phascolarctidae; genus Phascolarctos; species Phascolarctos cinereus. The sequence goes on from NW_027556098.1 coordinate 143,211,096, forward strand.
ATACCAAGTAAAAAATGTAGCTTGTCAAGCAGCTCATTAGTCTAAAAAGTATCAGCTGTGTTGACTGATTTTTGTTAACTGATTTAATATGTTTGGCTGTTTCTGTATATATAACTTTGGAGAAACTATAGCTAGAATGTAATTGTATATACTTATACTTCAAATCTGAAGCTGTTTTAAAATTCACGTGTTCAATATAGCTCTCTTTGCATCTGGTCTTTTTAAAGTGCTTCAGATTTTGGAAACTGCATCTGTTTTCATCAGGATAAAGTGAGTGTTTATGACATTTTCAGGCCTCAAAGATCTTTTCTGCAGTTAATTGACATGAAGTATAAAGATTAGTTTGCAATTTGTTAGTTTCTTGTTTAGTTTTTTAAAAGTTTCTTTCAATGGTTTGAATTCTCTTAATTTAATATTTAAACCTTTGGCGTTTTTGATTTGAACTGAATAACTCCACTCCTCTTGAATGTAGTAACTAATCTAACTCCTTATAAATTACTGGTTTCAAAAGACTTCTTCAAAAGCAACCTTTCCAAAGTGTTAAATGTTAAAAACATCTTTTGGTAGAAGTTGAGTTTCTTTGCCTTCATTTAGAGGCTAAGTAAGTTGCTGTGCCAAGCTCTCGTTTTATGAAGAACATCTATCCAAATTTCTAAGCACCATGGCTAATGTGTCATTCAATCGCTTTCTATCCATGTTATACCACTGATACATTCCACGTAGTTATACGCATCCCACTTTTTGAGTTCCTGTTGACATCTGAATCCTTAGTAAAGAAAGCAACTGTTTTCATCTCATTTACTGTAGTGACAGAAAATACTCCGGGTGTACACAATTTTGGATTATCACACAGTAAAGTAAAAGATAATTAGGTTAGTAGCAAAGTCTCCCACAGTTGCTAGAGTCTACCTGCTAGAAATGGTTTTATATTTACTTTTTATATTTTTTGTCTTTTTCTGTCTACATACCTGCCATTTCCTCTAAGTAGAATGTAAGCTCCTTGAGAGCAGGGACTGGTTTTTTTTTTCCTGTATACCAAACACTTAGCATTGTGCATGGCACAAAATAGATACTTAATAAGTGTATATCAATTCGATGAAATGAGCATTTTCTACTATCACTAAAGCTTTTTTACTCTAGTATTTTTGAGGATAGAAGTTGCAGGTTGAACTTAACATTGACAAAATAATTAATTGAGTCTTCTTATCTTGTTCCTTGAAGTATTTCTGTTTATATAATGAAACTATATAGCTATGTGTTAAATAAAAATTTCTTAATTAAGTACCTGCTTATACAAAATACTGTTCTAGTCACCAAAGGAGATAGAAGGTTTAAATACTGCTGTCCTTATTCTCATGGAGCTTGCAGTCTAGTAGAATAAGATATAAACACAGAATTCTACTATATAATATTCTATAAGTACATAGGAGACTTGCAAGATAATATACTATGTTAGGTCGTTTATTTTGGAGCTCTTTTCAACTGAAAAACAAAGGAAAACCCCCTTGATCAGGCTGTTGTAAAAGAAAAGAAAAAAATGCCTATTCGTTTTCATTTAAATTCTTGAATTCAAATACAGAACATATATACAATATGGACACACACACACACACACACACACACACACACATATATATGTTTCTTTTTTTTTTTTAGTAGTAGTATATTGCCATTTAAGTGGGGAACATCTGTGGCAATAATTTCTGAAACTTATTTCACCAGTTTTTTTCACCCTGGTATCTTTGAAAATATTTTTTATTGTTTCTGTTAATGATAAAACTACAAAATTCATACTTGATACTTGTATCACTTCTGAAGAGCCACAGTTCTGCATTTTAAATGATGCTTGATTTTATTTTTTTGGAAGGAAAATATTTTTAAATGATTTAATTTGAATTCATATTCTGGTTCTTATCACTTCACTTCAGTGTTCTTTAGTAATATTTATGTTATTACTTATTTTGAACTGCATTTTAAATTGAAGAAATTAGAACATTTTGTCTCTAAGACTTAGTTCTCATAATGTCGTGACTACCATAGGATCCTCCATGCTTTTGTTTTTTGGCATAATACTTGATGAGGAGAAGGACATTGAACCTAAAATACTAACTACAAACACAAAATTTCTGCTAAAGCACTTAATAGAGAGAAATCTTGAGAAAAATGATGGGGAGAATGAAATCTTCTTATTCTAAGTTTTTCATGTAAGTAACTAAAACACTAAAGTCTCAAAAATACTTTCAGAAAGTTCAAATTACAAATAAGTATTTTTTCATTACTGCTTTTTCTTTGTCTGACCCCAAACTTATTCTAGTACAGAAATATTCATATCGGCATTTAATGAAGACACAGAGAAATCATAATTTATTGGTCCCTGGTTTTGTCTCCTTCATTATATCCCTTCTTTTTAGAAAAGATTCTTTTTGAAGCACTTGGTCTCTAGATGTAATTTTATAAGTGTGAATGTATTGTACTTCATTTTATGTTGTCCAGTATCTAAACCATGATTTCATGTAAGATACATACATTTGCATGTGTGTGTGTATACATTTATATGTATGTATTATACACACGTATGTTTGTGCTTTTAGCATATTAAGGGAAAATTTCATGAAACTAAGAATCTAATCACATTTTCATATTGCCATCTCAAAAGTCGTTAATGAGTTTAATATTTAATTTCCTGCCATTTTATGAAACTCAAACCAGTGTGAATTAAATAATCTCTTTAACTCTCTGGCAAACTTATAAAAATTGAGGCTTTCTTTTAAATACATCTTACTACTCCTTCCTTAAGTTCAAAATATCACTCGTATTTTATTCATGCAAATATTGGTCCAGAAGAGAAAGGGTTAGGAATATCCATCATCGTATTATGAATGGCACAAGTGCCAATTGTCTGCTTCTGTGATAGCCTGATGCAAACATTTATGAGAAATAAATGGGCAGTCTATACAAGAAAATGCTCTACCAGGGATATATTTACTTGAAAAGTTAATCAAGCTAATAGGTCAGCTGTAGCAATGATACTGTTGTTGTGGCACTAATACTGTCCTGTTAAATGTTTTTGGTTTTTTGGGAAGACCTGGCTTACTGATCTTTCTGTGGATATCTTAGCATTTCTTCAGACATGTTCTTTACCCTTAGGGAAATTCCTCCAGAACAAGTTCAGGAGAAATTTGAGTCATGGAACAATATAAGTGAATTGTGTAAAGTTAGTCAGGGAGCCTGAATGGAACTGGTAATCATTACATTACTATGTAGGACCCTGAAAGAAAGCAGTATTTCTTCATCAAGAAGCTTATTATATATCTTGTGTCCTAAGTAAAATTCTTTAAATTTGTTCAGACATTTAATTTCGTAGTAACTGCTTTTCCAAATCAAAAGGCTCTTTGGAATGTTAGTTGGAATTGTAAAACAAAACAAAACATTATTACCACATCTTTGTGGAAGAATAAAATAGGGAATCAAGCAACAAGAGACTTCAGGTCAAAAAATTGTTGTTAACCAAAAGATCCACCTGTCCATTCTTCACTTTTCTTTACCTGTGGTTACCTAAGTTTTCCATAATAACTTGGATACCAACATAAAACAGAGTTTTATTTCAAAATGGGTGTTACAGGAAGATGGGATTTTGGAGGTTTTTTGCCACTTCAGTGCAGACTTGAGAGTTCTTTATTAGTGGCAAATTAGACTGCTTTGGAAAGCTGATTTTGCATTTCATTTCTTGGTTGTTTTTATCAAGGACCGCCAATCTTCTTGTTCATAGAACTTTCTCATTATGATTTCGGCCATCCAATTTATTTTGGGCTCTTTAAGTGTTGGAATAAGATACTAATACAGAAAATGTGGTTCTTTCTGCATTGATGAAACAAAATCCATTTGCAGAAACTGAGGCAGAGATGCTGTCCATTCTATTACAGTAGATATGTTACCAAAAAATTGGAATTTATATTCTGTAGTCAGGCTAACCCCAGGGTAAAATTACGAAGAGAGCAAAGTTTAACTTTGCCCTGCCACCCCCAAATCCTGAACATTCAGTAACCTTATACTGTCCTGACTGCTTAGGTCTTTTGCTGTGGTATTAATTGAGAAGAACTTATTTGGTAGAAACCTGTGAGTCTTTTCTCTGTTTTTAACCTCTTCCTGTTAAAGCTTTCCTGTTGGGTTTCTTATACTTCAGGTAGCTGCCCTTAGCTAGTGGTTGCTTGGAAAGGATCTTTTAAACTCGTTTTAGAGCTAGTAAGGTTAATGTGAGACCATTCTTGAATCATTTAAGGGAACAAATCTCTAATATTTTAATTTAAGGAACCAGTGCTGTGACTGCTGAAGGAATTTATATTCTAGGTGGTTGGTAAAGTGCTCTATGTTAAAGACTACCTATTCTGCCTACATATAGAATTGACCCTCTTATTCAATCTTTAGTCGAATGACACATGACTCCATGTGGAATATCTTTTCCAAAGTTTTTGACACAATGTATTTCTCTTTTCTTTGAGTTAAACTTGGAATCAAGCATCACTATTCTTTCTCTAGCTCTATTGCTGGTTTACTAGGTGACTCTGGGCTAATCTCTGTATAGCTCCCTACACTAATCCTTACTTGTTTTTGAATTAGAAAATGAGGATAATACTATGTCTCATCAGTCAACGTTTGTAGTGGTTGAATGTTTTCACACCGAAAGAGGGACCTTTTAAACACAAATCACTGTGCCTGTTGTAATCTCAGTGAATCCCTATTCTGTGGATCTTCACATATACTAAACTTGTAGTGAAAAGTTCACTCTTAATTAAGTCTTTTTCTTTCTTTTACATTATATCCAATTTAAAAAAAGACAAGAAAAAGAAAATTTTTTCTTCAGCCATATGGAGGAATAGGAGGGTGAATATTATTCTTAACTCTTTGCTGCCTTGAATTAAATAACTAAGTAGAATGCTTTCTCTTTCCAAAGTCCATAATGCTATCTGAAATAGAGCACAGTTCGTCAGTTGTATATCTCTTTGTGTCTTTTGTGTATAAAACAAGACATGTAGCTGGGATAACTTAGCTTATTTCTTGTAATGGGGACAAGTACATGAAGTTCAATAGCCAGGGACTTTATTTTTTCCTGAATAATAGTTGAGTACAACTAATTCTTTTGTGAGAAACAAACGTGCATGAAATCAGCTTTCTTTGTTCTTTTACTGAATTCAACAGTCATCAAAATTGGTGCTCCTCAGAAAAAATGCTTTTTTCGACCTTTTATCCCCTGACCACAGTTCATCTTCTAAAAATAACTCTCTTCATTTCATAAATTGAAATGTGAATTTAATTCTTATGATAAAAAAACACAATTTAAGGAACTGTGAATATATTTTAAACTCAAGCCTCCATATGATTGATTCAATAAATAGGAAACCTCAACCAAAAATGTAGATGGGTCTGCAAAATTCACTCGAAAGGAAGGAGCTTTTGGGAGTGATAATTAACAATGTCGTAATTACATTAACAGAATGTGACTTTTGTGTGTGTGAGCTTTTCTGTCCTCATTAAACTTGTTCACCTTCTCTGAAACTCTCCATGCTGCATGCTAGCACGGAGCAGCCGTATCCCTCGACCCAGCATGAGTCAGGGGTGCAGCCGCGATACCAGCCGTGAGAGCAGCCGAGATACAAGCCCTGCTCGGGGCTTCCCTCCACTGGGTGAGTACATGTAGGCACTGAAGTCTTTTAAGGCGGATGAGTCCCTGTTCCTGAGTCTGATTGCCTAGTCAGGATGCTCCTGCGTGGAATGACCTTGCTTTCTCTCCTTCTTCTCCCTGTGATCCTTTCTTCTCTTCTTTCCTCTTCCCTGGTTTACCCTTTGTCCTCCTCTGCATGCTTGAATTTTGACAACTTCTAATTTTCATGTATCAAGAAGAAAAAACACCACTTCAGTATATTTTGTCATTGACTACCAGCTAGCACCAGCTAAGCTCACTTGTACGGGCTATGATAAAAGTCAGCACATATGACTTGCTGACTTAAAAATTCATTTGCACCACTGATATTCAACGTTCTTGAAATTCATGACTCTAAAGTTTGGAAATCTGTAGTTTACTTGAATTTTACTGCCATTTCTTAAAACTAGTTTTGAAAAAGGGAAAAGATAGAATTTCAGCTACTTAGAAGACTGAAGTTTCTCTTGGTTAAAGGAGAAAGAACTTGAATGTAGTGAAAAAGCAGAGATGTCAGTCACTATTTTGACAAAGTGCCATTTCAAAGGATGTTTTCTTTAAGTCTTGCTATTTCAAGTTAGAGGCCTTGTAAGAGATTTGAAATCAGCTTACCCCACCCCCACCCCCCACCCCCCTGTCAACTTTAAATATGTAGTGTGAACATATAACTTGATAATGGTTTACTGGGCTCAGATAGTTGGTCCCGAGTGTGAATTTAAGATCCCATCTCATGCCACAGTTTGCTGTGAGTCTATGAGATTATAATCACTGGCTGTTCTGAGGTATATTGTTAGGTCAACAACTCATATTAGGAACACAGATGATCATGAGGGTTTCTTTCTTTACCAGTTCCTGTCGACTTTGATGGTTAGTCATTTTCTGGCTTCAGGGGAAAGGAGAGCACACAGGCATCTCCTGCAGCTCCTCTTGATTTTCTTCAAGTTTGTTTGCAGCCTATCTCCATTTTATTTTTGATTGTTTAAAAACTGAGCTATCCTTGCTTCATGTAGGAGGATTTACAGTGTCTTAAGTCAGGAATATTTCTTACTTGTTTAGAGCTATTTAGTATTTTAAAGGTTAAAAGCAATATGCAAATGAAAATATTAATGTTATAAATCTGAGGGACAATACTTACCAGTGTATAACAAGGCCCTTCTTTGAAATTAAATAATAAGAGTTCTGGACAGTAAAGATATTTTATAATTTATAACATTATCACTGTGTAATATGTAATTAAATGAAATAGGAAATTATTTGTAAGACTAGAAGTGTAATTTTACTATCTGCCTTTTCCTCAGAATCTTATAATGTACATATCTGCTGAAAGTCCCCCCCCCACTAATTTCTGCCTCCCCCCCCCCCCCCCGTAGTAGTCGGGAAATAAGGATGGGTTGTTGTGAACCAGTCAAGTAATCATATTTTAGTGTCTTCATCACTCTTTTCAGCCACACCATTTATTTCAACCTTTGTATAGTATGTCAAGTTTTGTAAAAGTAAAGTGACAAAATCCCTACTGTTGTCAGATTGATCATTTTATTCCAGTGATAAGACAGTCTAGTGGAAGGTGGTATGCAATACCATGTCAGATTAACATAATGAGATGTGAACACCCTTTACTGACCCTTAGTTGTTCACCAGGTTCACAATAGCTGGCTGATTCTTCAGCATGCTTGTGATGATGGATTTTTCTCAGCAATTCCGGCAGAAACAGTATTAACATTTTCTGAATGAACTGGTGGTTTTTCCTTTAAAATTGAGACTGTGTCCCTACTTCCCCCATTTTCTCACCCCCATCCCTGCTATATAGAAAATTTCCTGTTAAAATGTAAAAAATGCAATTGATTAGTTGAGATAAAACAGTTTGATTTTATTTTCTTTCCCCAACACCCCTTCCTTTCCTAATCTGCTGTTCTTCTGGGGTTAGTGTTGTGTGGATACTGCCTTGGTATAGCATGTGGTGTATAGACCAGACCAGGTACACTGAACATTTGAGGATAGGATTGGGCCTTGAATTCTTGGTGACATTCTGTATTTGTGTTTCACTTGATCTATTCAAATAGAAATGTTTAATCATCTCAATATGGTGAGGACACAGAATGAGCTATTTAAACCACTGTTGGTTTAGGATTGTCCTGACTGTGGCAGAAGATCTGCAACCAGCCATTTTCCTCCTTTGTTTTTTCCTAATGACCTATGAAATAAAAGCAAGAAGACTCCATGTACAGGGTGGCATTTCTGTCTTATACAGGCAGTTTGAGGTTTTTCTTCTGAACTAAGTTCTATGTATTTCTTCTCTGATAAGTTATTCCCATGAAATAGCATGTAAAAGTAGTTCCCTTTGCTGGACATTGCTGTACTTTGCTCATAGAATGTTCTTTTTTCCTCCTTTAACTCACTTGGATGAACATCATAAATTGTCCTTACCTTTTGACTATAGTCCACCATCTCATAAATTAGTCATGTGTAAAGCATTGGTAACACTATGATTGTCATTAGTTTGCACAACTATACTAGTTCAAAAAAATGAAATGTAAATCAGTGAACTTTATTTGTACTTCCTAAAAATCCATTTTACAGTTGACAGATTGATTTCAAGAATAATTTGGGAAATTTTCATGAATAGGGTTCCAGCGTTTGAGTACTTCACTAGGTGAAATTAAGTATATTGAATGTGCTTAAGTACATTGCAAACTCAGAATAATATGTGCACAGGTTGTAATCTCATATAAGGCAGCTCCATTTTTCAGTCTATCTGTGTGACTGTTTACTAAAGAGTCTAGCGTCTTATATGGGAGAAATTATGACTCCATTGTTATCTAAAATGTTAATTTCAGTTTTAAAAAATTGAGATTTGTATGTTTGATTCATAAGCATCACTATTCAGTCTGTCAGTTACTTAGACTCATCTTTTAAAAGGGTCAGTACTCAGCATTGCAAATTTAATTTGCTTTACTATTATCTATTTCCTAGAGAGACAGGATATTGTGTAAAGAAAATGTCAACAAGTAAATCATACTTTTTGGTCATACTGTCTTTATTAGTTAGTAACATGTTTTACTAGTATAAATATTTTATAAAATCTGACTTGTCATTTAAAATAGAATTCATAACAAAGAGTTCAATGTGATGCTATAAAAGTAATTGACAAATTGATAGGAATCAGTGCATATTATAAAAAACAATTAAAAGTAGAGGAAAATAGAACATACTACTGTTTTGTGGTTATTAAAATTATGAATTTCATATTTGTTAATTACTATACTTTTTTCAAGAGACAGTGTTGCGTAATGAATGGTAGGATATCCTTGAGGTCAAGAAAAGCTTGGTTTAAGTCTTGGCTCCAACACATACTAGCTAAGTGACAGCAGGCAAGTCAGTTAATCTTGCAGTACTCCAGTTAGTTTCTCTGAAACTTACGTGACAGACAAGTTGCCAAGTCAGCACTGATGGAGGTAGTTTCCATACTGGGAGTTCCACACACCAATTAAAAACTCAGGTACATCCCACCAAAAGAAAAGTGACTTAACAAACCATGATCAACATGTATGTTGAGTACTAGTTAACATTTAAAACTATTATGTGGTGAGGTCTCTTTTTACATGAAAGGGAAGTTCTTTTCTTCAGATGGATGAAGATTAATTTATTGCTAATGGATACTTGGCCATTAATTAATATTGCATCTAAATCAAACTGGAGTTAACAAGTCAAGCCTTCTATATTGGGGGAGAGGAAAACACTTTGACAACAAAAATTTTTGTTGATCCATATGATTTCTAAGCCTTAGTCTCTGACCCTTTTATTTTTAAACAATATTCAGTATTACCCCATTCCAGGAAAACAGAAGGATTTGGATAGGGCCCTTGCTGTGATTGTTATTCAAAACATGGGGAAAATTTTATTCAAATATGTGATTATGCTTTTTTCCCTTCATTGCGTTTTTGAACAAACATGCATTATTACAATTTTGTTTTTGGTGCATGGTTTCATATGCCTAAGTAGACCAATCAAATATATCTGCAAGCTGAGTCTATAATTCATTCTTTTGCTCTGTCACTTTGGGATTTAGATCGACTTTCTGAATCCCAGTATTCTCCAGTTCAGTGTTTCATATTTCCATAATGGCTGATGTAAACTTTGTGGAACAAACATAAACTTGGAGTCTCTGATTTTGGCTGAAAGACACCCAGGTTGGAACTCCTCAAAGAATGCCTTTGTCATGCTTTGTATGTTTGATAGCTGTGTTTAAGAAACTACATGGAGGTTTGAGAGACTGACAGTTGTTCATTCATATCCAACATCCATTTCTTTTCGCAAGAAGATATGCCAGTGTTGATAGTGGTCATATGCATTCCCTTTGGGCTGTGGCATTCTCTGTCTTGAGTACTTCTGTGTTAATCCTGTGGGTGTTGCCATTCCTTTTACCTGCAGCCTCTCGACGTCATTCCAGGTCCACTAGTGCTCTCTCCACTGCTGAATCTGTTGGGCAGTCAGGTGAACAAGTGCTAACTGCATGACTTGGCTTCTTCATACATTCTAGTTTTATGCCCATTTTAACATTTGCTTTCATCAGTGTCAGCTAGCACTTGGCATGTATGTACTTCATTTTTTTTAATGTGCTTTTCTGTTTTAAGTTGTTGAATGTCTATAGTTCTGTTTGTAGACCTTAGATACATTGTATCCTGTTTTATAATATCAGTTCTGCAATACTTTTCCTCATTTTAAAGACTAGGAAAATATCCACTCCTCTTCCTCAAAGATAATAACTAAAAATTCACTCACCTTGTTATCCTATACCAACAATTTCAAGAAGGAGGATTGATATAGACAAGTGACCTGAAAAGGTTTTTGTAGCTCTCATTTCTTGATTCCAAATAAAGTGGTGAAATTATCATTACTAGTTAATACTGTTTTCAAACTTCAAAAGCATTTTCAGTTAACTACTGAATTAATTTGATTCCCCTATTTATTGCTTATTCACCTACATATGTATGCCTAAATTATAAAAAAAAATAATAACAAAACAATAGATTGCTTTTGAGAGTTGTATGAAAAATAAGATTAAGATTTAGACAGGTAGGGATTGATGCTATTATCCTCCAGTCATTGATACTTCTAGGTCTATGGGTTTCTTTATTTAAATCCATCCATCAGCACATCTTATTATAACACTTAGCCTTAGGCCCAAAAGAAAAAGCACAATATAATGTATCGCTTTGCCCTTCTTCAAAAATCATTTAATATACAAATAGCCATTATCATAGACATTTCATCCATTATACAAACATGTATCATTTGAGAATAGAAATATCAAACATAGGCAAAAATCTACTAATTTTCCAACTTTTGGTAGATACTAGTAATAGAATTAGTAGGTAAAATATGTTGTGGTATCAAACCTAAGATTGTCTTTCCCTACTGGTAATGAATGAAGCAAGCAGCTTTTATAGCCATATATCTCAAAACACCGATTAACCAGAGACCAAGTTTCTTCAGCCTTTGACCATGGAAAAATTGGAAAGTAAGGCTTCCCCTTTTATCTATCAATTTCTATCACTGTTTTAGGCCCTTCATACTCTGAACAGGTTCAGTGATTACCTGAAGAGTGAGGGCCAGGTGGAGGTTATAATTATCCATACCTGCCTCTTAAGAAACTAGCGTTGCATGATAGGATATCAACCTCAGAAGGTAGCGAGTGTATATTCCAGTCAAGTGAAAGCAAAAACCCTAATTTTTTTCTCATGTGTCACATAATTATTTCTCCCTTCCCCCATTTAAAATATAAATAGGCTACAATAAATGCCAAATGATACGGAATCATTTTGTGTTTCTGTGCTGTATGCAGCTGGGAAGCACCATGTATTTTTATCAAATATTTGTATTTGAAAAATAAGGAGCATTCCTCAAGCAGGACACACCGGGATGAAGCCTCCTTAGGGTTTGGTTTGTTTAAAAGCTGGGTTTTGTTTGCTATGGCAGGTATTTTATAAATTGCTTACAATTGAATTTATTTCATTTTGTTATTCATAACCCCCCCACACTATCTACCCTTTTTTAACGTAGCAAGATACTGATTTAAAAAGGGATTTTGCTATCACATATGAAAATAGTCTAATCTTTGTTCAAAAGTTCTCACAAATTAAAGCTGTTTTGTCCTTGTGATGCATATGGTAGTGGGCAGAGGTATTTGATTGCCCTCATTAAATTGCCTTTTAAATAGAACATGTACAGTGTTACATATGATCAGAAAATGTGTTAAAAAAGGGGATAGTGTAACATAAATTTTTTATTTCCTTTTAATAATTCATGGTTGTATAACTTTTTTCTAGTAGCATTTAAGATTTTTTTTCTTTATGTGATGTCGCAAGTTAAATTAGAAAAAGTTTCAAATGTTCTATAATTTTATTTATGTAAAATATATAAATGAGTCTCCTAAGTAACACCTTAATTTAAAAATTAACAAGACTAGGCAGTGTATCAATATTTAGTTTAAATTTTGAAGTATGACATTTCCCATTAAGATCAGATGATGTAATAAAAAAGTCATCTTCCCTTTGACATAAAAATGTTCATTTTTCAGGATATTGCTGATACAGATTAATTATTAAACACTTTAAATTAAACACTTTAAATGTTAGCCTTATCTTTCAAAGCTCTTTATAATAAAATTAAATTGAAACATTTTCACCATTGCATAAAACTCAACTAAACTGTTAATTTCTATGTCTAATGACTTAAGCTCCAGTACTTTATTGTTGGGTTCTTTTCAACTGATTTCATGGGTACAGTCACCTTTAAAAAAAGAAAAGTTGACTTCATTTTCCATGATAATTAGTAATAGCTTTTTGAGTAGTTGAAACTTTGTTTTAAAATCAAATTCCTAGAACTGTTTCAGTTAGTCTTATACCTGTCTCTGTGAAACACAGTGTTCATAATACCATACTTGAGGTAAAATTGATACTGAAAGTTAGCTGAACAATGAGATTTTTTTTGTTTGTCCTTTATAGTGGAGTTAATGATTTTGATATGATTATTCGAAAAGGGAAAATCTCTGATCAGTTTGCTGGATTTCTTGGTGGAGAAGATAGTGTGAGTACAACCCGGTGTGCCATAAGCCATTCAGCAAACATCAGTTGAGGATTTACTGTGCAAAAGGCACAGTGCCAGGTCTGAAAAGAAACATAGCCCATGCCTCTGAGGAACTAACATCCTAATAAGTGGAATGAGATACAAACACAAATTACATATGATATAAAATAAGGGCAAAGGAGAGGTCACTTTCAGGGAAGGCTCTGGAGGAAGTGGCACCTGAGCTAGTCTGAATGAAGAGAACAATTTCAACAGGCATCAAGTGTCTGTGCAAATAATTCAGTCTAGCAGTTGGGAATGGTCAGAGTAGGTGAACAGTGTGGGTGTGAGGGTCATGTGAGCTAACTGAGCAGGTGCCTGCTGATTGGCATAAGCATAAAGCACCTGACAAGGATGATAGGATTGTAACTTAAAGTTTGAAGGAACCTCAGAGGTCATCAAGCTCAGTCTAAGGTTTGGAGGTGAAGAAAATGAGACCCTGACAAGGTCAAATGACTTGGACAAAGACCCATGTAAAAAATTGTAGGTCTGGGATTCAAATCCAGGCCAGAAACCGGTGCTCTTCTCACCATTCCACAGTGAAAAAAGATTTATAAGGTGGTTCCACACCAGATTATACCAAAGAATTCTTTTTCCTCACCCATGTAGGGAATGGAGATTAATTGAAATATTTAACAGAGAGCAACATATAGTTACTTCTAATGTAATAAGCTTTAAGAAAGGTATTTGGCATCAAGGTGGGGGAAGTGGACCAAGGGACACATGGTGCAGGCAGTATGTGTAGGAGGAGATCGAAGAAATTCTGTAGAGGTAGAATAAACAGAGCATGGCGATTGACTGGATAAAGGAGGGTGAGAGAGAGAGAGAGAGCCAAATGAAGGATGACTTCAGGCTTTAGAACCTGGGTAACTGGGAGGAGAGTGGTGTTTTCAGCAGAGATGAGGAGAGCAGTTTTAGAAGGTGATAAATTCAGTTTGGGGCATATTTAATTGGAGTGTGATAGTGAGACCATTCAGTAGGCATTTGGCAGTGGAGCGCTGGAGATTAAGGCTAGATTTGAGTCATTTGTACAGAGGTGATGAGTGAAGGTATTCTAGAATGTGAGGTCATGGAGGACAGGGTTGAGAGAGAGAAGAGAAGAAAGCCTAGGACAGAACCTTGAGGGACAACCACAATTAGGGGTCAAGAGGTAGAAGATGAGCAATCAGCAGATTGAGAGATAGGGGAAGCAGGATAAAACTGTCACAGAAACCAGCTTGGGAAAGAATATCAAGAAGAAAGTGTTCAACAGTGTCAAATGTAGAAGAAGGACAAAGAGGATTAGAACTGAGAAAATACCTTTGTATTTTGACAAGTTGTTTTAAGAGCATAGAAAAAGTAGTTTCTATAGAATGATGATGACAGATTTTAAATGGGCTGAGGGAAGGGGGGTGTGGTGAAAAGTGGAGTTAGTAAATATAAGTGAAAAGAGTGGGTTTAGCAAGTTCTAGGAAAGGTGCTTTTAGGATAGGAGAAACTTAAGTGTTCTTGTAGGCAGAGGAGGAGAAACAATAGAAAATGACAGATTGTAGGTAGACATGAAAGTGGGGTAGGTAGGGAATTAGTTTGTGAAGTAAGGTCCCAGAGGAGTCAAAAGGGAATGGGGATCCATACCACAAGGGGCTTAACATTACTGGCTTTGTCCAGTATTAATGAGTTTGATTAATACCAATTAAACAACAAGGACTATAATGAAACTCTCTACAGAGAGATCAATTTAGTCTACATCTCATTATTTTTTTTGCACTTGCTACAGTAGAATTTGTTAATTTGTGAAGCTTAAAATTGAATAGCAGTACCAAATAACAGAACTCCCTGATCCTTCAGGTAAAGATAAATAGCTTAAAAGATTTGTAAAATCCACACCCTCCCTTCCACAATCTAAGTAAACTGTCCCCAAATTTTCCAGTAACAATATATTTAGATACCAGTTCATTCTAGCTATCATTTAAGAGACAGTTGCAGCATAGTAGTTAAATTTGAGCAGTGGTATAAAAATACCTTAATTTAGTTAAATTTGACAGTCAGTAGGGCTCTTCAGGGCCCATGTTCTGATTGCTGGGGAAGGCATGGTTGCCTGCGAGTAATTCAGAGGAAATGTGAATTAACTGAACAGAGTTGTTTTGCTTTTGTTTTTCTGCGTAGATCGGTTTGGGCTTGGGCAACCGGGAAGGATACCTGGTTCTGTCAATGCTATGCGAGTTCTAAGTACAAGCACAGATCTGGAAGCAGCTGTAGCTGATGCCCTGGTAAGAGGGACAGTAGACACCCTACCAGGTGACCAAATGTCACTATTTATTGATTGTTCAGATATGTGTTCTTTTTTTTCATTGTAGGTAATACCAGTAAGTGAATTGATAGCTCAAAGATGTGAACTTGTATTTAGCATTTTTAAATTTGTCTTATTGAACAAGTATGCAAATCTTTATTGTAGATTTCTTTTTCTCTTACTTTACATCCTGTACTTAGGCATTGATAAAAAGTGATCTGCTAGAAGTTAATAGGATTGGGTAATTCTTTGCTGCTTTCCTGCCCAGCCAGTGGAGGTTTGATGACATCGTGCTCCTAGGAGAAGGGTTGTTAGTTTTTTCTTTACCTTTTATATCCCTAACACACCTTCAGTTTTTCTTTGCCTCTGCTATATTGCTCCATTTTCAGTCATGAGCAAAATTTTTGGCATGGTCTAAACATAGTGCATTAATAGGTACTCAGTCCTGTTGCCCACTCTTGTTATAGTGTGAGAAATACAACATTGATGCCCTCACTTATTTTCACATAATTTTTATTTTTCAAAAATGGTATTATGAAAAGGGACCTCAGTATACTGTGGGAACAACTTAAACTAGATATTTTTATTAGAGAATAGAAGCACTTAAAATATTTTATTTTAAATCTTAGGGTAAAGTGGAGAGAGAAACTTTAGAGGACTTTTAATCTATTAACACATACTTGGTGGAATCCATTTGTTGTCAGATTGGTTTTAAAAGACTCATTTCATCCAGGAGTAAGACTCTTGTGCATTCTGGTTTACGTGCTCAGCATTTGAAATAAAATTTTTTTAAGAGCCATCTGATTTCAAACCTTGTATTTTTCCTGTTTTATATATATATATATTGTTTAAAAAACTGTAATTTTTAATCCAGCCTTGTCGTTATCCAGTTCAAATTTGACAATGGATTGATGCTAGAAATCCACATTTATCTCTTTAGATTTTCTCTTTTCATTCATTCTTGTTTGATCCAGCCTATCTGCACACAAGTAGTTTGCAACTCCAATAATGCCTTCCTTGTAGGGAAGGATTGCAAGGTCAGCTTTTATTCAGCAGTCTTGCATATAGAAAGGCAGTTTTCTGGCAAGTGCTGGAAATGAGAGAGATTGCTGTAAAGATGGCTTTATCCCAGAAGTCAAGAACTGGAGCAAAAGGCTAGGAAATTGGTTCCTGATCCAAGTCAGGAGCTTTTGGACCCTATCCCTTATTTATTCAGAGATCCTGGGGGAAAGTTGAGGGATGGGGGAGGGGTGGTGGTGAAGGGATAGTGAATAAAAGACATTACAAAAACTTAGTTAAATGGACTTCTTGTGATGGAGGCGTACCCTTACTCCCTTTAAACAGTTTCCTAAGGGATTATCTGCAAAGTTCTGAGAGCCTGAATCAGACTTGAGAGATGCAGCTACAGCTTCATTTTCCATAGAACTCTACCTTCTAGTCAGCTAGCGCTGTAAATCAGATCTTGAATGTAATGGCCCTCTGAGCTGTATCTTTTTTTGGGTGGCCAAACCAGTTGATTTCTCAGTGTATCCTGTATCAGAGAAGGAAAAAGCCACAAGAATGGTATAGGACTCATCACAAATATAATTTTCTTACCATGGGTATATACCATATACCATGGAAGTTAAACTGTTTAGATAAAATCATTTTTAAGAATTAATTTTGGGGGTGGGTAGCATTTTTGGCAGTGGGAGGTCTAGGAAGAGGGCATAGGACTAGTAGAGAATGCCATTTTGAAACCATTTTTGTTATTATTTGCTTGATTTAAAACACCTGCTGACCTGTGTTTTTTTAATTTGCTAAGATACATTTTGCTGTATATTTTTGTTGCAAGAAGAACCCCTACATAAGCTTCTGACATAATTCTCTATGCTTTTTCCCCATCCTTCAATATTTTCCTGCCTACAGCTATTAGGAGACTCCAGGAGCAAGGTACTAGTGCTTTGTTGACTTTTCTGTTTGTTTGGATTTTTTTAGCCTTTTTTTTTCAGTTGCAAGAATTTATAATTCTGGGATTGTTAAAAGGAAAGAAAAAAATTCAGTATGAGCATACTTGTTATAAATGTGTAATTTTGTGATGATTTGATGATTATCACTTGTAGTTCATGTTGTTTTGTTTTAGCATTTATTCTAAGATATTGAACTCTGTTCTTGCAACTGTTAGTGATTAGTTTTTGTATATTAACCTATTGCTTGCTTATGCTTATGTCATCATTATCTCATGAACACAATCTTATATTCTTCATAGTTTAATATTTGCCTTGATGTAAAAATCATATTGTCAGATGACTAGTATTTGGAAATTTCAGGTCAGAATCATTCATTTCTTTCCCTGTAGAGAAAATTTGCATCTTATCACAACATGGCTGAGTATGTTACATGCTATGTTATATAGTATGTGGCTGTAGGATGCTAAAGAAAGTACCAGAAGAATCATGAAACAAAGAATTTTTTAAAAATCTTCCCCACTGTTGCAGAATTGATTTGTTTATATCCTTTATACTATAGTAGACCCACATAATTTAAGAAACCTTTTGAGATGATCTCTGAGACTGCATTCAGCTAAAATGTCCCAAGAATCCTTGTGAAGATGGAACAGTTTTTCCACAGACCGTGCCATCGTATATCATATTTCACCTTTTACTGCCCAGAAGTATGTTGTTGTTCAGTTGTACCGAAGGAGACCTTCACTACTTTTATTTTCTAATCTATTGGCAGTAGAGGAAAATATTAGCATATTTTCCCTGGTTTTCTTCCTTTGATGTGAAGCTGAATTTTGTTTTGTTTAACTGAATATGCCATTCTCACTACCACTCAACCTCCATCTCTTTTCTCAATCTCCACCAACCCAATCTGGGTCATGGCAGAAAAAGCCAGTGAGGAGAAGATATGAACCATATGGGATGTATTCTGATGATGATGCTAACAGTGATGCGTCAAGTGTTTGTTCTGAGCGTTCTTATGGCTCCAGAAATGGTGGGATTCCTCACTACCTACGACAAACAGAAGATGTAGCAGAGGTTCTAAACCACTGTGCTAGTTCAAACTGGTCTGAAAGAAAAGAAGGACTTCTTGGACTGCAGAACTTACTGAAGAGCCAAAGAACACTAAGGTGAGTGCGAGAGGTGTGCCACGATAGAATTAGGAACTCAAATGAGTGAAATAATGAGGTGTTCAGCTTTAAGGACTGGTGATTTTATTAGTATGACTATTTCCTGCATCTGTGTACATCACATTGCATGCCTTTGTAGAAGGTCTTCAGATTTGGTATAATCTGGGAGATAGGTATTACTTGTTCATATTTCTTCTATCTCCTCCGAACTTAGTTTGATTGATCCTTAGGCAATACCAACGTCAGACCTATACTCTTAGACCCTTTCTGGTTTGTTAGGACCTGGTAGAACCTTCAAGAACGGTGGGTAGGACTTCAGTGGAAGATGTTACACTTTGGTAGTTTTAAAACATATGTACCTTTATTTCTGGTTTGAAATGCTACTCTTAAGTGTTTGGTTTTTTCCTTTCTTTTGATAAAACCTTGTTTTGGTTTGTATTCAAGAGGGGAAAGCCATCGACACTTTCAGGGTTTATTAAATTGGTATATTCATATCAGTTTGGGGTTCGTCATTTTGGAAAGTTGCCCAAATTAATTCAAACCAAGGGTCAGATTAACTGCTTATGTTAGAATGCCATTGTCCTTGATGAAATGTTTGAAATCATAGTTGGTTTTTATGATTGTAGCCATGGTGACACACCCGCTTAAGGGCAGTGAGAGTCAAAACCAATTTCTGCACCATGTCATCAGAGATACTGTAGGTTTAGTCTGTGCGTTGACGTGGGATCCAATGAAGCTACCTTATAGTAAATATATTAAAAATATGGACGAGGTATTGGCAATTTGTTTCAGTTGTTTATTGACCCAAGACATATGTTCCATGGGAAGGAAAACATTTCATTTATATTCAGTAAGAGATTAGATTACATGAAGACATTGAGACTGAACCTTTATTTAAATGAAACAATGACGTCTTCAGAATTTATTACTTAAATTATGTTTGCTTTGGGGTATATTTCTTTAATATCCAATTCCTCCTCCATTTTTAGTAGGGTACCCATTATTTTTTGGGGGGTACCCATTATTTTCAGAGAATTTACCCTCTTGGCTCTTTAAATAGGAATAGCCTTACCAGTATAGATTCCTATAGTAAACCTCCTAGACATGGTCCAAGACTTGTTTTATAGGCTTGGGCACATCATTACATTTTGTGACATAATATTTCCCATCATACCTACAAGTGAGATAAATAAATTTGGCTGTGCTTTGAGTGAAGTGCTCTGTTCAAGGGGTAAAGTACTGTTTTTTTTCTTTTTTTAAAATTTTATTAATTTATTTTGATTTATCAACAATCACTTCCATATGCTTTTGAGCTGAAAATTTTTCTCCCCCTTCCTCCCTCTCACCCCACCCAAGATGGCACACAATCTGATATAGGCTTTACATTTACATTCCTATTAAACATATTTTCACATTAGTGAAGTTGTAAGTAAAAATTAAAACCAATAGGAGGAGCCATCAGAAAGATGAAACAAAACTCAGCAGAAGGTAAAAATAAGTGATAGCAATTCAACTTCCATAGTTCTTTCTTTGGATGTGGACAGCATTTTCCATCCTGAGGCCTCTGGAGATGTCTTAGATCCTTATAATGCTGAGAAGGGTTCAGTTTAACAATATTAGTCATTGCATGGCGTGGCTGTTATTGTGTACAAAGTCCTCTTGGTGTTGCTGATAAAGTACTGTTTAAAGGAGGAAAGAGTCATGATTGTAGGCTGTTGTAGCAAGAGAAAGCAGAATACTCAAAAATCAAGATTTGAGTTCAAATCTTGGCTTTGTACCTAAATAGTGTTGTGATTTCTGAGGAACTCACAACCCCTTTTTTTAAATCTTCCTTATCCAACAAGGAAGTTGGACAGCATGATCTCTTAATATTCCTTCTACTTCTTACCTTCCAGGATTTTATAAAAGGAGGCATCAGCAGTCATTTCATCACTCACACAGTCACAAATTACTGAGTATCTGCCGTGCCTCGGAGGGGTACAAAAGAAGTAGGCAACATAAAATTGGAAAATATTTCCAAGATTATATGTAAATGAAGTTTATGGTAATTCTGTTATATTATTTTAGAGAAAAAACCTTTAGAAAAACTCATGTAGCAAAGAACCTACCTAATACAGAAATCCTCTCTTCAGTTAGATATTCCTCCCAAAATGTTACCTAACTTTTTCTTGTCACTTCCACAGTAATGGGAAACTCACTGCCTTATAAGATAAACTCATTCAATTTTTTAACTGGCTAAATATTGTTTTGATAAAGCATACAAATGCCAGCTAACTCCTTTTTTCTTTTGCTTTGTTATTTTTAGCATTCTTTTCTTTTTAAATTTTGAATTCCAAATTCTCTCTCCCTCACACCCTTCTCCTACCCACTAAGAAGGCAAACAATATATCAGTCATCCATATGAAATCGTGCAAAACATTCCCATGTTAACCATATTAAAAAAAAAAACAGCAAGAAAGTGAGAAAATTATACTTCAGGCTGCATTCCTCCGATTCTCTCTCTAGAGGTGGATAGTGTTTTTTACATCATGAATCCTTTGGCATTGTCTTGGATCACAGTAGCCAAGTCTTTCAAAGTTGACTGTCATTACAGATTTTCATGACCACCTCCTACTTCTTTTCACTTCACTTTGCATCAGTTCATATAGGTCTTGCCATGTTTTTCTGAAATCACCCTTCTTTGTCATTTCCCACAGCACAATAGTACTCCATCACAATAATATGCTACAACTTGTTCAGTCATTCCCCAATTAATTAGAACCTCCTCAGTTTCCAGTTCTTTGTCATCATGAAAAGAGCTGCTATAAATATTTTGTATGTCCTTTTCATTTTTCTTTGATATACAGACCTCACAGGGGTATTGTAGTTTTATAGCCCTTTAGGCCTAGTTCCAAATTATTCTCCAGAATGGTTGGACCAGTTTACTACTCCACCAGCAATTCATTAGTGTACCTATTTTTCCCTCATCTCCTCTAGCATTTGTCATTTATGACAAGTGTGAAGTGTACCTTTTAATTTTGTTTTAATTTGTTTTATAATTTTGTTGTAAAAAGTGGTTTCTTTAATCAGTAGTGATTTAGATTTTTTTTCATATAACTATGGATAACTTTGATTTCTTCATCTGAAAATTACTTGTGTATATAGCCTTTGACCATTTGTGAATTATGGAATGGCTCTTATTTTTATAAATTTGACTTAGTTCCATACTCATTATATATTTGAGAAATGAAGACTTTATCAGAAAAACTTGCTGTAAAATTATGGCTGTGGTGCATATTAACAAGATGTAGTTTCCCTCATTATCTTTTTAAGTAGATCTGTTTTTACTTTTGCTTTGTCAGAGTTCATGATTGCTACCCCTGTCTTTTTTTAGTTTAGCCGATGCATGTTAGATTCTGCTCTAGCCCTTTATTTCATTTCTGTATGTGTCTTTCTGTTTCAAATGTGTCTCTTGTAAACAACAAATTGTTGGATTCTGGTTTCTGATGCATTCTGCTATCTACTTCTGTTTTGTGAGTGATCTCATCCCATTCAACACAGTTATGATTACTGTGTTTTTTCCTCCATCCCGTTTCCTTCAGTTTCTTTTTCTCTCTCTTTTTATACTTTCCCTCCTCACAAGTCTATTTTGCTTCTAACCACTGCCTCCCTTAATCTGTCTTCTCTTTTTTAGCGTCTTCCCCCCACTCCTTTCTTTTATCTTCATCTACTACTTCCCTGTTGGGGAAGTTACATTTCCGTACACAACTGAATGTGTAGATATATTCTTCCCTCTTTGAACCAATTCCAGTGTGAGGTTTCAAGCTTTGCCTGTACTCCCTCCCTCATTTTCCTGTCCACTGTAAAAGCTCTATCTTGTGCACCTGTTTTACATGAGAAAATTTTCCCCATTTTACCTCTCCCTCCCAATGAACTCCTAATTAGACACCCAAAATATTCATTCCTCCTCCAAAACAGTGAAAAAAACCCCAACATAATAGAGTGACCAATCCTTTTTCTTACTGCTTTGATTGTTCTTTCTTTATTGTCCCAAATATTGAACCAAGATCTGTTGCCTTACAATTTTTATCTACTGGTAAATCACATCTTGAGCTATTGAAATCTCAAGTATTGATGTCATCATCTATTACATTAACTATCCCTGGCAGCTTTGTGTCAACTACAGGCCATCTATGTCTTCATTCAGATAATTAATTACAACTATTGATAGGACCCTTTGACATACCACCAGATAATTAACTTCAGGTTGAAGTTGACCCATTAATCTCTACTTTTTGTGTTTCAAACAGCTGTGAATCCACCTGAGAGTAGTAACTTCCAAGCTATATTTGCTCCTGTATGAGCTTGTTATGGACAAATAATATCCTTTGCAGAGAGCACTTTATTAAATGTCGTACTAAATTCAAGATATACTATGCAGATTAGACTCTATCCACCGATCTATATTAATCAGGTAAAAAAGGGAAATGACCAAAGTTCATTTGACTTCTTAATGAACCAATGTTGACTTCTGGCGTTGGTCCTGAATAGGTTTTCTGTGTAGGTTGGCAATTCATAGTACCAGTGGAAGCATTTCAGAGTAGGGCCAAGGCCACCTGGTTGATGGCAGAGTAAGAGCTCTATCTTGTCTGTAAAAAGCCTCAAATGACAAGGTATATATCTGTATAGGTGGACTGAATAGAGATTGGTTTTTGAGGGCAGAGATGGAATCGGAATTAAGGGCCTAAACTTAATTGAAAGAGGAAAGGATGCTAGCAGTTCAAAGAGTTTGAAAGCAATTGCCATCCTCATTTAGATGTGAATTGCCTTTAAGTTTTTATAATTTAGTCATATTCGTTTGTTTTTCTGATGGGCTTCAATTGACATAGATTCTGGTTCACCTCATTTGCCTGAATGGGAGCCATCCCATATAACAAATCATTGTTTTGTTGTGTTTTGTTTTTAAGATAGGAAACGAAGAAGTAAAAAAAAAATCAGCAAAAATACATTAAAAAAAGTCTGCTAATAAGTTCAGTGTGCAACACTTATGGACTTCTCACCTCTACAAAGGGCTGAGGTGGGATTGTCTTCTCTTAGATCATCTTTCAAGCCATGCTTATTTATTATGATTTTGCATTATTCGCTTTTGACTTGTGTGTGTGGGGGGGGTTCTTTCTGTTTACATTGCTGTATTAGTCATTGTATATGTTATTTTCTTGGCTCTTCCACAGTTTGTTTAGTCATTCCTCGGTCTACTTTGTTTCTAATTCTTTGTTATCACAAAAAGTGCTAGTTATAAATATTTTGGTGTAAACAGAGAATTTCTTTTTATGAATGGCCTCCTTGAAGTAATAAAATCTCTTGATCAAAGGGTGTGGAAATTTTAGTCACACTTTTCATAATTTCAGCTTCTTTTTTTTTTTTACAAAATGGTTTTTACTGATTCATAGCTCCACCAACAATGCACTGATGTGACTGTGAGAAACAAGTTTATTAAAAGGCACAACAGACAACTCCTAGTGTGCCTCACTTTCTTTCAAATGTTTTTAATCTTTTCTGTAATTTTGATAGTATTCAACTTCAGCCTGAAGTGATATTGTTGTAGTTTTATTTTCATTATCTTTCGAAGTGTTTCAGAACCAACTATCCCTGATCCATTTTGATGTATTAGAGAATAGACATATGTAAACTATTTAGAAGGCCAAAAGATGTAGAATAAGCACTAAACTGAGGCAGGGGGCCTTCATGGTTATTTAAGTTGTCAGTGACTATATCTGTAGCTCTAGGAACATCACTTGACCTCTCTGGGCCTTGGTTCATTTTCTTATTTTTCAAATAAAGAGGTTGAATTAGATGACCCAAAGTCCTTTTACCTCTGTAAAGTTTAATATTTAGAGCAGAGATAGCCATAAATTGAGAATTTTGGTTTCTTTATGATCTGTGAAAGCTGACACTTGCAGTCAGGTGGCTTTGAACAATGAATGTTTCCTGCTTTCTGCTTGTATCCAAGATTCCCTCTGATTTTAGTAAACTAATGACCTCTCAGAATCCATTAGGCTCTTTTAAGCGTAGCTTTCAAGGTAAGCTAGTATGAAATTTCTGTCAAATCAGTGTATGCCAGAAGAATTAATACTCTTGTTTTGTAAGTAATTTTTGAAGTGACTTCAGCTCTCTGCTGATAATCAAAATCAGTTCATTACAAACCATGAGTTCAACTGCAGGGCGGCCCATACAGTTTTCATGCTATTCTAATGAGGTGCTGAAATGATGACTAAATAGATAACAGCCAACCAAGTGCTTCAGGGGCCCAGGAATAAACCCCTTGCCTGGTTATTGTCTGCCCACGGAGGATGTCTTCTTCAGAGGAATTATTAATGTCCTTTTGAAGCGTTTTTCACATGATAGGATCCCTTGTGTATAAATAATTATAATTTTATTAATCCTGTTTATGTCAAATGTAGATGTCTTATTACATATTGAAATATTTAATATTTTTAATGTTTTCAAATAGGCTAAATATCTACTCTTTTAAAAAGCAAGCTTGCATCTAAAAGTGAGACTCATCAATGA
The DNA here is from genome assembly GCF_003287225.1 of Phascolarctos cinereus. NCBI lineage: Eukaryota > Metazoa > Chordata > Mammalia > Diprotodontia > Phascolarctidae > Phascolarctos > Phascolarctos cinereus. The sequence goes on from NW_027556098.1 coordinate 143,235,846, forward strand.
CCATGGGTTAAAGACTTCTTTACATGTATTAGCAATTCAGAGAATAGAGCTATAGCGAGCTTAAATGGATGTTTAACCAATTCTAGTCTCATTTATTTATCTTTATTGTTTTTCTGCTAGTCGAGTTGAATTAAAAAGACTATGTGAGATCTTCACTCGAATGTTTGCTGACCCTCATAGCAAGGTGAGTCTAGAGAACAGCCTGAGAGCTCTTACATTGATCCTTACCTGCATGTTCATGGCACCTGAATTACTAGAAGTACCTGAGATTGCAAAACCCACTGTGTGGGATAGCATTGAGTTTATAGATGTGAAATTGATGTTATTGACAACATTTATTTTCCCATCTTAAAAAATCTGGCATTTTTAGTAGCTTCACTCTTTTAAGTGCTGTAAAGTATATTCTTAAGGGTATATGTGGTAGTGAAATGATAATTTTTTAGCTTAGAGTAAAACAATGTAAAATTTATAGGGTAAAGAGTATATAAACAATTACAGTAGTAAGAATTAACTTTATTATCTTTAACCACGGTAAAGCATTTATATATACCACATTTGTCTGAATATAGACTTAAGTGTTATTAAAATTTAGATTGTGTAAAGTTTGAGGGCATCTTATATAGCTAATATGTTTGCTTCATTATCCATTGTATTGGTTCAAATATCGTCTGTAAAATGCAGTTTTTGTGGAAAGGAAAAAACATTTTATGCATCTGAAGTTCATGACTGGACTCATAAAATCTTTTTGTCCTTTCAAAAAATATCATTTAAGGGTATACCCAATATTTGAACCAATGATGTGTGTGTATATATATATATGTGTGTGTGTGTGTGTGTATGTGTGTGTGTGTGTGTGTGTGTATATATATATATATATATATATATGTATGTTAATAAGAGAATATATAAAATTGAAGCTTGTGATTTTAGACTTATTAAAGCACTAAGCAAAGTGGAGTCCCCCAAAATTAGTTGTATCATATATGTCAATTTACCTATCCAAAGGCTACAGCTAGTAGGAACTAAAAAAAGTCATAAATTATAGCGGCATGGAGCCTGAGGCTAGAACAAATAGCATAAAGCTGAGATTAAATGCCAACTAAGTGTTTAGTGGGTCCATGCCAAGAATGAAACCACTTCCCATCCCATGTATGATGAGGATAATTCTGGACTCAGAAGGTGAAAGAGGATCCTTTCTACAAAATTTATTTGGCGTCCCTAATTTAAATTTATGCCATTGGATTGAAGAGAAAGAATCAGGAAACAGAAGGTTGTTATTGGAGAGAGACATAATAATGATGATAATAGTAATAGTAGCTAATATTTTCATATAACACTTATTATGTGTCAGGCACTGGTGCGGGTTGAACAAAAAGATCATTTTTACAGAAAATTCAAAAGATGAATTTTATTTAGGTGTCCAATGGATTAATTTCCTGATGTGAAAGATAGATTTTAGAAATGTAAGGCAAACCTTATCCAAAAGTATATTCTGTTCTTGAGCTAGGGATCTTCTCTAATCTGGGGACCTTAAGATTAAGATATGCAGCATCTTAGATGTGTAGTAACAATTAGGAATATTTAAATCTTCTGGATTGTCTACCTTATATGAGAGTAAAATGGGGCCTCAATTCCCATATAACCACTAAACCCTGGCTTTTCCTGGGTTCATATGCAACTTTAGTTGTTCCACAACCCTTCATTAGAAGTGTTTTTGTATAGCTTTGGCCTCTTCCTAACAATTATTTAATACATTTGTTACTTATCTCATTGGGTATATCCCTGATTATTCAAGCTAAATGCAAATGCTGTGTTCTTTAGGTTAATGTGAAGCCAACTTGTTGGCTTGTTATCATGTTTGGTGCCACTAGACTTTATTCTTAAATATTGGACCACACTTGAAAAAACCTGCGCAGAACAGAACTAGAAAGCTTGGCTACTTCACTATTGACAGCCCAACCAGCATTGCTCTTATTTTCCCTTAGCGGGCATAACCAGAGCTCTTCCTGTAGGGAACCATCTTGATTGTTAAAGAGCTCTAGACTGTTTAGATGAGAGAAATTCTCTATTAACCATAATTTAGCTCTACTCAAATCCGACCAGCTTGAGAGTTAAGTTAGCCTATAATAGGTGAATCATGAAATCTTGAGTCACTGAGACTCTTGTGATAATGGAGGCTAATGAAGGATTTCAGATAAAGTATAACCATTTTAGAAGAACATTATCAGTAATATCTTTAAGAGCCCTTATTGAAACAATAAGATACAACATAGAAAATAGAGGGAGTTTATAGATAGTTCTGGAGATTGATGAAATTTCTATCACCTATTCGCCTCTAGATTGCTGATTCAGAACCAGAATGTGATGCTAATGAAAGAAATTTGTTCCCATCAGATGGCTCTTGTACAGTGAGTTTGTTGGGGGGAAGATTCTCAGTTTAGTTACTATATGTTAGGTGTTTTTGTGGGATGAGAAGCCACCCCAATGGCTGGGACTCAGTTCTTTCCCTGTAAATGGTTTTGTAAGAAATCTCCAGGATTGAACAGATGTCATTATAAAATTGAACGTACATATATAATTAATTGGTAAGGTGCTTCCTGTAGAGCAAGTTGCGTTAGCAGGATATGAAAACAAATTGCTGCATTTCTCCCTATAATTGGTTCAATGAAATTCCAGTTTGGCCCCTTCTTTCACATTAGGTATTGCTAACAATTACATTGTCATATAATGAGAGAATGAAGTTAGGAATTTTATAACAAGTAGAGTAAGTCTTGATCAGGGAATAGCAGATGAGAAAATAGGATAAATTAAATATTTAGAAGTTCTGTGTTAAAAGCTGCCTAAAAATGTCAGCAAATACACAAGAGTAGATTTCCCCTTGCCTAATTTATTAAATCCTAAATTGTTAGTGCACTCACTGAATACTAAAGTAAAATGAGAAACAGAATAGGATTATGAAAAGAGACCTGGAAATCTTCAACACTAGCCCCCTGCCTTCTAGCAAGATTTATTTTCTCAGTGTTCCATATTTTAAAGTCCTGTGTTGAGGTATGAAAATTTTTATTGTAACACTGCAGACATTGCCAGCATACTTTTGTTTTTTGAAAAACTCTGCATCATGGTACTATTAATTCACAATGTGGACTAACAAATGGTTTGTTTTGTTGCATGGCCTGCTGTGCGGTGGAATTCACAAAAGAGAGTAAGTCCTTCCCCTTTTTTTCCTCTATTTTTCTGTGACTGTGTAATGTTCATGTTTATTGGGGCTGTTAACCTAGTTGATTCTATTTTGACAAAACCACCTTAGAAGTTTTTCTATTTGTTGTCTACTCTTTCTCAGTATTTTAATTCTAAATGACCTTTTGGTGAGCTGGAATTGGCATTAAGAACAAGAAATGATAAATTTTCAACTATGTATCCTTTGTAGGTTTTCAGTATGTTCCTAGAGACTCTAGTGGACTTTATAATAATCCATAAAGATGATTTGCAAGACTGGCTTTTTGTTCTTCTGACACAATTACTTAAGAAAATGGGAGCAGATTTACTTGGATCTGTACAAGCAAAGGTGCAGAAGGCTCTAGATGTAACAAGGTAAAAGTGTGGAGGCTGGAACTGTCTTTTTTTTCTTTTTGTATCCCCAGTAGTTAGCATAATGCTTGGCACATAGTAGGTACCTAATAAATGTTTATTGACTGGTTGATGAGCATCCTGTGATTATTTCACAGTTCCTTTTTCAGCTCTTCATTGTAGTTCGTGTCCCTCATCTTCTTTTGTCTGTCCTTCATTCAGATCTTAACTTATTCCATCTACATAACTACATTTGATTTCCTTCCCATATATCAAACCATGCAAACTTTTAATTTTCTAGCTATTGTTGTTTTTAGTGGTGTATATTTATCTTTGTGAATGTGCGTAGAAGACGTAAGTGCTATTTGCTGCAAGGGTAAGAGTCCAGGAAAGAAAAGGAAAGTAATGAGTTGAGTATCAGAAAAATTCCATTCAGGTTTTTTGTCTTCTGTTCCTCAAACCCAAGGCAAGTAAATAAATGATTAGAATCAGATCCCATACTCTGCCAAATTACTGTGCTCTCTATTGCATGATTTATGGGCTGTGGGGAGTACACTGATCAGTCTAGTAGATTATTAACACTGTGCTACAGGTCAGAAAAGAAGAATTAAATATAATCAACTTGGCTTCTTGGGGGAGTTATTGCTTATTTAAGTTATATGTATGTAACTTTGTAGACTTTACCAGGTTGCCCCACAGTTTTTTTTCTTAAACATTCATACCCTAGTTCTGCTTTGATTTCTTTCCCAAATGTGTAAATGGGGGTGAAATTCTCAAACCATGTTATCATTTTTGTTCTTTGTTCTTATTGGGATGAGTAAGTATCTTTAACCGTTGCTTCCTAAACTTCACATTTACTTATGATTACCTGTTTTAGCCTTTTTCTCATAACAGCCTTGTAATGTAGGTGGTGTGGGTATTTTTATCCCTATTTTATAGTTGAGAAAGCTGAAGTTCAGAGGAATAAAGCATGACATGATCGCACAGGAAGTGGCCGAGTTGGATCTTGAACCTAGTTCTCCCAACTCCTAAATCTGTTGTGCTTTCTTCTGTGCCTTGCTCCTTTTGGGGGCCTAATCAGAAATATATTTAAAATTCTGCTTGTACAAACAAATTATCTTCCAGAATTTGCTGCTTGCTGCAGGTGTTTAATTCAGCTGTCAGCAAGGTGGGGCTAGAGGGAGATAAGGAGAATGCAGGACTAAAAATACCACCATATACTATGGGGAGAATCTTCGTGCATTTGTTGCACCTCTGAATGGCTCACTGGTCAACCTGGAAAAAATGATGCCATATTCAGCATTGATTAGGGTTTTATGTTTTCCGTGCTTGTAGAATCATTACTGAATATTTGATTTTCTCTTTTGCAAAATTGGGGGAGATAGTTTCTGAGGCAAGGGTTGCAAAGAGAATCCAAGAAATCTTTTATTTAGTCTCAGTTTTCTTAGCATTTTATTAGCATCAAAGTGGTGATACATCTTATATAAGGAAACCTCATCAAATATTAGAGGTGAAGGTTATCTTAGAGATCTTGAAGTACCTATGAGGAAACCAAGGCTACAAGAAGTGTGACATATGTGAATGAATCAAGGTCACTTAACTATTTCGTGGCAGACCCTGGGCACTCAAACCCCAGTCCCCCAGTGTTCTTTCCACCAGTGACAGTCTCACATTGTGACAACCTAATTTCTTTTCATCCTTAAATGTGTAAGCAAGTTTGTAAAATCAACAGAAAAGAAGTATAGTGTCGGTGAGACAATGACAAATACTATTAATAGAAGTAATACAAGTAATTTTAATTATGCTATGATAAGAAAATGGTAATACAGTGATATATGTAAAGTACTTAGCACTGTTCCTGGCACACAGAAGGCACTTAATAAATGCTTTTTCTCTCCCATATACATATCCCCCACCATGGTGCTTGATACTTTAGAACTATGAGTGTTTTCTAAGTTATAGTTTTATTCTTTTTTCCATCTCTTGTCCACCAAAGCTCAAAAAATGTGTTTCTCTTCAATTGAAAATAAAACATCATGGTATTGTAAAAAGAAAAACCAAAAAATTATTGCACTTGAGTGAGAAGACTTCAGTACGAATGAAAACTCTTCTACTTAAGTCACTTAACTCTTCTGAGCCACATTTTCCTCTAAGACAAAATGAAGGGGTTAGATTAAATGATCAGATTTTACTCTAGTCACAATGTTGTCCTGCCTGCTTCCAAGGGTTGTTCTATGGATATTAATGTGTGTTAAAGTGCCTTGTTACGATAAAGCAAAATAACTTGGAATCATAGGAGCTGACAAGATTAACAAGAAGAATATAGTTTGAGTATATTCAAGACACATTTTTAATCTTTTGCTCTTGGTTGATACTGTATGCTACTTTCAGAAATAGAATCCAGAGCTTGATATACCACTGATTTGACTTAAAACAGTTACCAATTTTCTTATTCTGTGTTATCTTCTGTAAAATTGATTGGCAGTATAGATCCATAGCTATTTTATAACTTCTGTGAATGTGAGTTATAGAATTGTTAGCAAATTAATTGTGACCATATAGGTACGTTATGACGTGGTGAGATTAAATTCTGTTTGTGACTTGTAAAAACTGATTTCCTTGCTTCCTTATAGCTGATATACATACTACGAGTAGATTGCAGTATCTTCCACTTCTTGCTTTGGGTCATCAGTGGAGAAACTAAGGATTAATTTGACCAGTGGTGATTATACCACCTTTTTCTTTTAGGGATGGTCGTCGGAGCTTTGAAAAGAGATGAGGAAAAGGATTGTCTTATTTGTAGGAGGCGTTTACTTCATCTGCTTTGGAGAGGGCATTAGTTTCTGAGTGCATTTTTAACATTCAATTATTTAGCATCAGTTAATGAATAAAAGTCCCCATTTTTAATGTCTTGCCTTTGGGGTTGGATTGGAGGTCCTATCCCTGTCATACAAATGAAAAAAAGTTGCTTTACTCCTTCAAATCCCTGTGATTTCTTCAATGTTGATATTCTATCCATTAATGCCAGTCACATCCCCATTAACTATATTAGGGTCTAGTCTACTGTGACCAAACTTACCATCTTGCAGCAAACCTACTATTGATTGGCCTCTTTGAACCTGGCCAAAGTGGTCAAGGCAGTTGGAGTCCTCCTGACTTCAGGGCCAGTGCTCTATCCACTGAGCCATCTAGCTGCCCCATTTTAAAAAATAGATTTTCTTTTTTTTTAATTTTTATTTTTTTATTTTTAGACAATTGGGGTTAAGTGACTTGCCCAGGGTCACACAGCTAGTAAGTGTCAAGTGTTTGATCTGAGTCTGGATTTGAACTCAGGTCCTCCTGACTTCAGGGCCTATGCTGTATCCACTGTGCCACTTAGCTGCCCCTCACTTCTAAGTTTTGCCCAAATGATGCATAGACATTCTTGAAATAATTTGTGTTGCGCAGATTTTGTTTGCCCTATGTCTGTTTAGATAGTGTTGTACTGTATGAACCTATTTCATGACAGGACATTCTTATTCTTTATTTTGTGTATCTCTAGGGATTCTTTTCCATTTGATCAGCAGTTTAACATTTTGATGAGATTCATTGTGGATCAGACACAAACACCAAACCTTAAGGTCAGTTACTCTGTTTGTTATAAAATACATAAGTATTTGGCCTTTATACCTAACTTCTATACAAGAACTATATATGTTTGTATGCTAATAAATTTATTATGCCGTATATGGGGTAAAATATACCAATAATAATAACATCAATAAAATTAAACGACTTTATGTTTAGAAATAAAGAAGGACCTTTTCATCATTACTTATTTGACCAGTTCTTTTTAAATCTCCCTAGATATTGTCACTGTATGAAATATTACAAGCAAAAAATCTTACTATGAGTTCCCGATTGTACACTTAGGGTTTTCAACAATTCAATTTTGCAGGTCAAGGTTGCAATTCTGAAATACATTGAGTCTTTGGCCAGGCAGATGGATCCAACAGACTTTGTAAACTCTAGTGAGACAAGACTTGCTGTTTCAAGAATTATAACCTGGACAACAGAACCAAAGAGTTCAGATGTGAGAAAGGTATGTTCAAAAAATCGCTAAAGTCTGTATATGGAAATGTCAGACTCTCCGTAGGTGTGTGTTAAAAAGTGATCAGTCAGTGAATGGCCGCTACTGTTTTCTAAAAATCTCTCAAAGCCCAAAATACTGGTTGAACTTCATCCTTGTTCAGCAGCTGTCTATTAATCTCTCAAATATCTACTTCCAGTTTTTCCGCTTAAGATTGTTCATTGTTAACCAAGATAAGAAAGAAATCAAACAATTGTTTTCTAACACACAGAATTTGTGCGTGTGTTTGTGTGTGTCTGTATTCCTTTTTATTTCAGTTTTGTGTCATATATTTTTAAAAGTAGTATTTTAGTAATCTGGTCTCAGGTATCTGATAATAAAACATATTGGTTAGTTTTATAGTGGAATATTGAAATGACCCAAAGAAGGAAAATTTCTGATTATTTACCATGCTTAAAACACACCAAATCTTTAATTGGGTGGAGTGAGGGAGGGAAAGTTAACCTTAATATTATGATAATGTTTTAACTTTGTAGCTGAGTACTTTAGTCACTGTGGTTACAAATTAGATTTGTTTGTTTGCCTTGTGGGGTTATTTTGTAGGTCAAGAGAAACAGTTTTACAATTAAGTGGAAATTTTTCCTCTCAACACTCTTTAAGCCTGGTGTTTTCATATATAACATGAATGAAGTCTTTTGCATTGTATCAAAGTGAGCTTCCTATGGCCAAGATCAGTTAAACTTCGCTGCTTTGCAAGCTTAATGTTGATAGAATTGGCTTAGAGGTTTTTGATCATAACAAGAATTCTCTGTATTAATCCTTTTGCATATACAGTTGATATCACATCCAGGTAACTTTGTTTTCAAATGAATATGCCGGAAAAAGAGAAAACTTGTTAAATTGTGGCTTGTGAATGCATACCTGAACAAATGTGTCATTTCAGGAACCAGGTTTGTGAAGGGCTCCAAAATAGCACAATACATTACAAATTGAAAGCTTTCATTTCCATTTAAAGAGCATTGGTTTGGTTTGGTTTGGTTTGGGAGCTTGGGATATTGTGGTATTGAGACTTGTTAGAAGTTAATAGGTGTTTCACACGTTCCTAGGTGGAAGAATTGAGGAATAAATGATAGTGCCAGAATTTAAGGAATTCAGTGTCCTACAAAACCTTCATAGAATCCAGGCTGTAGCATTAAACTCAAAGAGCACAGCACATCAAAGACTGAATTGCCATTTTACTTAAGACCAGGGCTAACTCAAGGCAAAGCAGCTGAAGGTGCTCCCATGCCCTTTATGTTTGCCCCAATTTTGCATATTCCCATTTACCTGTGTGTGTAGGCCTCTAGTAGTGCTTTGGGTGTATGAGAATTCTGCACAAGACTTTTCTACTCCTTGTTTATGGGGTGTAGATTTTAAATGTTTCTTTCCTTATCTAGGTATGGCTTATATTTACATATAGGTTATTCATATTTGAAGATAACATGATAGTCTAGGCTTGGTGTGGCATAAATCAAAGTTGCCTAACTCTTTAGCTCTTTAATGAAAAGTTTCTTCACGACTCATTTTTTAATCTGAATGTGTTTCCCAACCAAACTCAGAATTATGAATTGAATTAGACAAAGGGACTATGTGACATCCATAATGTAATTGATATTTTCCAATGCCCTGACTCATTTAATATTATTAAAAATTTATTAATAGTCATAGCAAACATTTATGTAGCTCTTTACAGTTCACAAAACATTTGACATAGATTTTTCACATTTGACCCTTGAAACAACCTTATGTTGTACAGTATTTCAGATGAGGAAGTTAAAAGCTTAAATGACTTAACTAATAAGTTTCAGAGGAAGGAGTCAAACTGAGTTTTTTCCTGCATATCCCATGTTTTATGAATATAAAATTATGGCTGAATTTTTAAAAAATGTTCTTAAATTAGTGTCATACTGATAGAGACATAATATAATTCATTATGTGGAAACTTTCAGTTTTTAAATTTACTCTGAGCATAGCTGATAGATTTGTTTGGATTCCTAAAGCTTCTGTGGTGATTAAAAATTATCAAGATAGGAAATTTGAAACTGGTAATTGGAGAATAATAAATCAGAATAATTGGGCTTTAATCACAGTACTACCACTAATCTACTGTTTGACCACAGAGGAGTTTTTAACCTCTTTGCACATTTCCTTATCTGTAAAAAGGGTGTGATAACAATTTCATATGTGTATATACATATACAGTGCTCTATGTGTATTATCTAATTTCATCTTTAAAATAAAATAATTTTATAATTATATATATAATGAATATATTATATATATAATAATAAAATAAATAAAATAAAATAAAATAATTCTGACCTAGAGAGTACAAGTAGTATTATTCCCATTTTACAGATGAGAGAACTGAAGTTCAAAAAACTTATGTGGCATGCCCAAGGTCAGCCATATGGGAGACTGAGACTTCTGCACAGTTCTCCTGACTCTGGCGTCCAAAGTCCAGTGGCTTTCCTAATGCGTTTTAATTTCCTTAGGGATAATACCACCTATCCAGTATATTTAGGGAGTTGTGGTAAAGATCATTTGAAATAATAGAAACAAAAATGCTTTGGGAAACCAAAAGTACTTTACTTTATAATTGTAGTGTTAGTGGGATGGGTGGTGGTAATTCTTCCTAGAATTGAAATGGAGAATGATCTCTACAATATGCCCTGATATCACAGTCTCCAGGAAGTGATAGTTCTTGATGCTCAGAAAATGAAGCTAGTGGATCAGAATTGAATGTGCAGTGTCTTTATCACCATGGATGGAAGTGACACTTTAAAAGAAAGTCTTTGTAGTTACATAAATGTACAGATGCTATTTGGACTGGACAGGGAAATGTGATCCTAGTTCTGAGATCAAAGAGTTAACACAGACAGCTTTTTTGGAAAGGTCACAGTTGGTTTAATATTTTCATGGTGTTTTCTTTTTTTCTCCTGTGCAGCAATTAATTAAATTGTCATGGGCAAGAACAAGTGCATACTTTGTTCTGAGTACATCGAGAACGAGAATATTGTTGTGGTTGCAATACTGACCCATGAATCTGTTGCTAAAACCTAATGCTGTACCCTAAGAGCATTTTGTTTACCACCAGCAGCTGAAAAACCAGAACCAGGGTATTTTATTTGATTCCTTTAGTTAGTGACTTGTGCTGTATTAAGAAAATTGTAATTAAGGTAAATTTAAGTTTCTTCTAAAGGCTGTCAAGAATAGTTATATTTTCAAAAGATAAATGAGCCAAAGTATAATTCAGTTACCAGTGTTTGGGGTGTAGTCATGCTTGTGTGTATGGACATAAACTATCTAATATGGAAATGTACTTTCAGTGTTAGCTGCACTGGTAGAGTAAATAGATATCAAACTACACACACACACACACACACACACACACACACACACACACACACGCACACGTATACTCACACAGACAGAGCTTCTCTCCCTATTTAAAAGTACTGACTATAGGCATTGTGTATGATAGATTCTGGGGATGAAATGACAAAAAAAAATACCTGAACCCCTGTAGTTAACATTCTATTAGGGAATGCAACCCCTACACGTAAAAATACACATAAAAGTACTCATAAAAATAAATACTGCTGATAGAGTAAGCCAGTTTTTAAAAAAATAAATTAATTTATTTTAAACATAAATACTCTCAATAAGAAAAGAAACATAAACTTAAATATTAAAATTTGTGGGGTTTTTTTGGGGGGGGGCTTGGCAATAGGATTAAGTGACTTGCCCACAGTCACACAGCTAGTAAGAGTCATGTGTCTGAGGCTGAATTTGAACTCAGGTCCTCCTGACTCCAGGGCCAGTGCTGTATCCATTGCACCACCTGGCTGCCCCTAAAACTTAAGTACAAAATAACAAAAGAAGGAAAAAAAGCATTGCCATGTGCACAACAGAAATTAAGAGAGGATTCAAAGTATGAAGTAATAAATTTCCATTTCAAGAAAGCCTTTATAATAAATACTTCTCAGGGGCAGCTAGGTGGTGCACTGCATAGAGCACCTGAGTTCAAAACCGGCCTCAGACACATGATACTCACTAGCTGTGTGCCCCTGGACAAGTCATTTAACCCCAGTTGCCTCAGGGGGAAAAAAAAAAGAAATGAATACTTCTCCTTGTGTTCCGACCTGTCTATCTTTTCTTTGCTTCCTGGTAAGTTTTCTTTTGTTCTCTGCTGTGCACCTATTACTTTGTTCTTTTTCCCCCCATCTGCCCTAAGAAGATACAATTAAGCGTGGATGTGTTATTTATACATACATACATACATACATACCTATACACATACACACATACAGACGTATATGTATATACACAAGCACACACATATATATCCGAAGATCTATACATGTATGTAGCATGTACGCATACATACACTTACATACATATAGTTAGATAACTATAGTCATATTCATATATAGACATATACATTCATATGCATCTATGCAAGGCCATACTTTATTTATTTGTCCTCTGTTTCTCCTTTTGTAAGTCTGAGTTTTTCCATGTTTTTCTAAGTCTACCAACTCATCATTTCCTATGCGACAGCAATATTCCATCCTTATACTGTCTAGTGTTTTTAAATGGTCTAAAATAATATTGATTAATATGGCTGAAATATAGCATAGTTTCCCTATTTTTTTCTTATGATTAAATCTATTTTAGCTTTAACTTTGAGATCATGATTACCATCCCTACTTTTTTTCCCTAAGGAATTCTACTCCTGATCTTTATTTTATATTTGTGTGTGTCTCTTATTTTCTATCCCTCCTGACTCTTCTACTTTACTTCTACTTGCTACTTTGCCCTCTTTTACTTAACCTACCCCACTTCCAAGGCTCCCTCCCTTATTTTCCCATTCCTGTTAATCTGAATACCCTTCTGTTACCCCACCTTATCCTAATCCCTCATTCTTCCCTCTAGAAATTTCTCCTTTATCCTTTCCTCCCTCCTTATCCCCTTAGATTTTTATTTTTCTGAATTTAGAAGACTTTTCTACCCTTCTACCCTCTTAAACCCATTCCCAATTAAAAGTAGGGGTACAGAACTACTAGCCCTTCTCCCCTAATTCCTCTGTGTCAGTTCTTCCTCTCTGATCTCATTTGTATAAAATAGTTACTCTTTTTATCTGTTCCTAAACAGTTTTACTTTTAAAAATCATATTATACTCAGGTCTGTCCCAATCTTATGAACTACCCAATTACTAATCAGAATCTAGGCTTTTTTTTTTATCTTGGCTTTCAGGTAGTCCAGTAATTTTAAAATTATCTCTCCTGGATCTGTTTTCCAGGTCAGTTGTTTTTCCTGTGAGATATTTCACATTGTCTTCTATTTTTTCATTCTTTTGGTTTTGTTTTCCTATAAAGTCATTAGCTTCCATTTGCTCCATTCTGATTTTTAAGGAAGTGTTTTCTTCAGTGAGCTTTTGGACTTCCTTTTCCATTTGGCCAATTCTGCTTTTTAAGGCATTCTTCTCTTCATTGGCTTTTTGGACCTCTTTTGCCATTTGGGTTAGGCTATTTTTTTAGGTGTTATTTTCTTCAGTATTTTTTTGGGTCTCCTTTAGCAAGCTGTTGACTTGTTTTTCATGATTTTCTTATATCACTCTCGTTTCTCTTCCCAGTTTTTCCTCTACTTCTCTTACTTGCTTCTCAAAATCCTTTTTGAGCCCTTCCATGACCTGGGACTGATTCGTGTTTTTCTTGGAGGCTTTGGATGTAGAAGCTTTGACTTTGTTGCCTTCTTCTGGTTATGTGTTTTGATCCTCTTTGTCACCAAAGTAAGATTCTATGGTCTGACTTTTTGCACAGTTTGCTCATGATCCCAGCCAATTATTTGACTTTTAACTCTTTGTTAAGGTAGTGGTCTGCTTCCAGTGTGGAGAATGTACTGTCCCAAGCTTGTGTGATTGTATCAAGATTCTTTTTTTATCATAACGTTCAGTTAGTCTAGTTATTCTTATGTTTTCTCTTCCTGAAATGTTGTCCAGCTCATTCTCCAGATCAGTTGTTTTTCTTACAAGATACTTCACTTTCTCTTCTATTATTTCATTCCTTATATTTTGTTTTATTATTTCTTGGTCTCTTATTACTTCACTGGCTTCCCCTGGCCCAATTCTGATTTTCAGGGAATTGTTTTCTTCCTTAAGATTCTGGATCTCCTTTTCTAGTTGGTTTCATAATCTCCTTGTTTTTCTTGTATTGTTCTTTTTTTCTTTTAATTTTTCCTCAGTCTCATTTTATTTTTAAAGTCTTTTTTCAAAAAGTTTTTCCATGAATTCTTTTTGGGCACATGACCATTTGGCATTATTCTTTGGGGTATGATAGGCTTTTTTTGCTTCAGTATCTTCCTCTGAAGATGAACTCAGGTCTTCTCTATTCCCATAGTAATTCTCTGTGGTTGGATTCTTTCTCCTGTGCCTGCTGTTTTTTTTTTTTCATTTGTAGCGGCTTATTTTTTGTAATCACCTGTAGTTCTGGGCATGGAAGGATGGTGCCTCTGGCCTCAGATCCACCTTCAGTTTTCCCCTCTAGCTTGAAACTAAAACCAAGAATTTTGCCCTCCTAGTAAGTACTCACAACCAGCAGAGTCCCTGCCCCACTGCTTCTGCACTCACCAGGCATGTGCTTGTTCCTTCTCATCCAGGGTGGCATGTCTGGCAGCGTGGCTGGGGCTGGCGTTTATCAGCAGAGGTTCCCTCAATCTTCGCCAGCTCAGACAACTGCCTCCACACTTTGTCTAGAAAGTGAAAGTTCCTGTGGCTGGGGCTGAGGCCACCTCCCAACCCAGCTAACCCCCAGGCTCACTGCTTGTTGTTTCTACAGAATTAGCCTGGAGGTGTTTACTCCTCACAGGGACCAAACCTTGATCCTGGGATTTTTCTTCTGATCTACTGCAATTTTCCTAGGAAGACCACTGATCTGTCCCAACTCTTGTTTATTTTTAGCACTCTGTGTTTGCCCTGAGGAGCTTCTTTGTCTTGTTTGTGAAGGAAATCTGGACAGCTTGGAATTTTCTGATTTATTCTGCCATTTTCCCAGAATCCTCTCACTAAGCTAGTTTTTTAAATAGTATAGATGAAATTTAGCTAGGTTGGCTTGTGTTCCATACAGTCATTACATTCATTTTGAGAACCAGATATTAATAACTTTTAAATTATCTACTATTTTATATAATCAGTACCATCATTCAATTAGCATGAGTCGTCTGGAATTGTTTAATAAACTGTGGTTACCTTAAGCTATTTATTTAAAACAGCTGTTCTCTATCTCTGCCAGCACTGGGGTAGACAAAAGAACTAGGGGAGCACACATAAAACAGAGAACAATACAGGGCAGCTAGCATAAAGTCAAATGTCAGAACCTATGGTTCAGCTCTAAGTGTTGCAGGTGTTTCCAGAAGACAATCAGTGGTGGGCCTTGAAGGACAGATAGGAAGGAAATCCTCTTCTTTTCCTTTCCTTCTAATTTCAATGGACAGAAAGTGTGTTGATTTTTGAAAGTCATTCAAATATAAAATTAAAAGTTGCTTGCAGCCTTATCTACATTATTCTGTTTGAGTAGTTGATCCTACGAAATGCCCACTTAAATTATTTGGACGTTTGGCTTTGTGATTATAGGAAAATTCAAAGATAACTTTAATCAATTTTAATTACACCATTAGGTTCAACAAATAGTGAAATTCAACTCAAGTTATCAAACATTTATTAAGTGGCTCTTTTGTACAAGGCACTGGGGATACAGAAGTGCACAGTCTCTGCCTTACACAAACAAGTATCACACAGTACAGAACACAAATAAAGGGGAAGAAGTAGGGCTTTAGACGAGATGTGTCAAAGATCACTATCGGCTAGAACCAGATTAAGATATATTGGGGAAATGCTTAACAAAGTAAATCAAAATACAGTACAACATAGGTAATAATAATTTGTGGTTTTCTGAGTCAATATGCTGCTGCAGAATTCTGTTTTTACTTGAGTTTGACACCACTGGCCTTGACAGTGTGTGATGTAAGAAACATGAGTGAGAAGTCACATTCATTGTGGGATCAAAGAAGATATAGAGAAGTTGGGACCTGAGCTCCAAGGATTCAGATAATAGAATTTAAGGACTGGAAGAGAAACTAGGGATCACCTAGTTAAGTCATCAAGCATTTAATAAATGCTAGTTATGTGCCAGATATATGTTAAATGCTGGGGATACAAGAAAAGGCAGAAAGAGTCCCTGCTCTTAAGGGGCTTACAGTCCAGTGAGGGAAACAACATACAAATAACTATACACAAAATATAGACAAGATAAATTAGAGATAATCTCAATGGTATGACACTAGCATTAAGTGAGATCTGGAAAGGCTTCTTGCAGAAAATTAATTTTAACTGAAATTTGGAGGACCCTAGGAGGCAGAGAAGAGGAGGGAGAACATTCCAGTCATAGGGGATGGCCATGGAGAACATGCTTGCAGTCTGGTGAGGAAACATCTTGTATAAGGAACAACAGAAGAGGCCATTGCCATTTGATCCTAGACTACGTGGAGAGGGGAGTATAATAAGATCAGAAATGTTGGAAGGAACCAGGTTATGGAAAGGCTTTGAATGCCAAGTAGGATTTTATATTTGATCACAGATGTAATCGAGTTACTGGAGTTGATAAAATCTTGTTTATTATTGAAGGGGAGGGAATGAGAGAGTGAGGAGTCAAAGATAAACCGAGGTTGTGAGTCTGTGTATCTGGGAGGACAGTGGTATCCTTGACAACAATAGAAATTAGGAAAAGGTGATTTGGGGAAAATAATAATGAGTTCATGTTTGGATGTGTTAATTTTAAAATGTCTCTCTATTTCTACATGTCCAGTAAGTAGTTGGAGATGTCATAGTGGAGGTTAGAAGAGAGGTTAGGACTGGATAAATAAAGTCATTTTCATAGAGATTAATAATTAAATCCATAAGAGCTGATGAGATCACCAAGGAAAAAAAGTATAGAGAGAGAAAAAGAGGGCCCAGGGTAGAACTTTGGGAGATACCCAAATTTTGTGGTCAAGACCTAAATAAAAAGGCCATCAGAGGAGGCTGAGTAGACAGAGAACCAGGAGAGAGCAGTACCCCAAAAACCTAGAGAGAAGAGAATATCAAGGAGATGAGATCAGCAGCATCAAAAGCTGAGGGCCATCAGGAAGGATGAGGATTCAGAAGAGGCCACTGGATCTGATTGTTAGTAACTTTGAAGAGTCAGAGGTTCTCATTGTACAGATTAGAAAACAGGCCAAGATAGGCCATGATCACACATCTAATTACTGGCAGAATTAGGGATGAGCTCTCCAGACTCCAAATCCCAAATTCTTTCCACACTGCCATGCTGCTTCTCATGAAGAGCTAGCACTGAGTCTTCTGATTTGAGTCTCTTGATGTGCTCTCATACGGTCTTAGAAGCTGAAAGTGTTCTTTTCTACTTTATATTTCTCTGAACGCTATATACATACATACACACACCCTATCACATTCTGGCTATATCATATATACGCATTTATTGACTGTAGTAAATTGAAACTTCATTGAGGACTTGAACTGCTTCTTTTTATATTCATCTTCTCAGTTTATAATTCTGTATGTTCTTTCTGTTTGGATTTCTGTTTATTTATTTGGTCTAGGCCTGTGATTTTATCTGTGTGAAGAACTGCCTAAGTGGAATCTCTCCACCACTGCCAATCAACAACTCATCTCTAATTTGTAATACCTGAAAATTACCTGAGACACTAAGAAATTAAGTGATTTGCCTCTGATTGCATGTGTCAGATGTAAGACTTGAACCCAGGTGATCCTTACTGCAAGATTCTCTATCCACTACTCCATACTGCCCGTCATGCATGATATGTTGTGCAAGTCATAGGCACTTACTCATGTTTGGGGGAGGAATTTTAGAAGCTGCCTTCTTTCACTTCCCTCTTAATTCCAATATCCTTTCTACAGTGTCCCCATCAGGTGATAATGTAAGGTATTTGATAGCAAGGACTGTTTTTCATTTTGTCTTTGTATTCTCAGCGCCTACCCCAATGCTTTGCACGTAGTAGGTATTTAATGAGTGATTGTTGAGTCAGATCGTATTAGTCACACAGCCTCTGCTACCCTAGCTTTGGAGTCAGCAGGTTGTGGGTTTGAGCTTTGGCTCTGCTGCTTAGTTTCTGTATCATCTTGGGTAAGTGATCTTTGGTCCGTTTTCCTTGTCCGTAAGGTGAAAGAGTGGCCAAATGACTTCCTAAGGTGCCTTTCAACTCTAATATCGTAATAGATTTTTAAAAAAATTCTCTGATCCCCTTTGTTCTTTGTGATTCCCTTCTGTTAATGGAACCCAAGTTTCCATTAGATTTTGTAAAAAGCAGTCATACTGTCATCCTCTCCTTAGTTATTAGCTCCTTGGGGACAAGGCTCATTCTTAATTATCTTTGTAGGTCTAGAATGTTGCCTTATGCGTAGTTGGTGCTTAGTAGCGTTGAGTCGAGTGTGTTCTATTCTTGTTACATTTAATCTTCCTTGAGTCCATTATTTGAGGGTTATTAGAAATCTTTTTGGATATTAATCCTGTCATTTATTATTTTAGCCATCCTTACTACTTTGTGTCAGATACAAATTTGATAGGCATATTATCTTTGTCTTCCTTTCCTCCAGCTTCACGTATTTTCATTCATTCACATACCTCGGGCATGATTGTCTAGTTATTTATTGATCTGTCTGTCTTATCTGTCACAAACCTCTCTGTCCTGTTCAAAACAGTATTTTGGGAGAGCTTGTCAAATACCTTGCTACAATTTCAGTAGACTATATCTGAGCTATTCTTCATTTTATCTGTGAACTTCCTTAGTCTTCTTTCCAAAACAGCATTTATTCTGCATTGTTATTACTTGTGACCTATGGCATCGATAATATAAATGCCATTTTAGATTAGGATTTAGGAGATTATGTGATTTTTCTTTTTCTTTTTTTAGACAAAACATGCAAACTGTGATTCTTCTTGTTCTTATTAAATCTGATTTGCTTTCCTTGGGCATATGCTTATGCAGTGGTAGGAGGAAATGGCTAGGTGAGGATGGTATTCTGAAATTTAAGAATCACTGATTAATTGCCATGTGGGTGATCAAGAATTAGCTAAATCATAGAAAGGAACATCTTGTACTTGTCTATCATTGCTATACTTCCTAGGGAGGGTGACCTTACTAAGGAATACTGACCCACCAGTAGGGTGTATATAACACATGGATTTGGGCCAGCAAAATATTAGATGTCTCAAGGACATTTACATTGATAAAACAAAAATAGTCAAATGTTTTAAATCAAGTCTGAAAAGATTAACTGATTCATTTTTGGTACATATTGTGACATATTTTGTTGCGTAATAGCCTTCCTGGTATCCCATTTGTGTGACTTTGATATCTAAAGGCACTTTGCTCTCTCTTTTTTTGGCGACACTGGAAAGAGCAGAGAACCTGAGTTTAAATTCTGGCTTCTTACATGTGTTACCTAGATAAAGTTACAGAGCCCCTTTGCTTCAGTTTCCCTAAGTATAAGATGAGGAGGTTGACCTAGATGACCTCTAAGGTCCCTCCCAGCTCTTATTCCACGTCTATCAACTACAGAACCTACCTTTAAGGGATTTAACCTGCAGGTTTTTATGAGGAAAGAAAACTGAATGATAGTAAATTTAATGAAGTCCCTATCCTTTTCTTTCATAATTACTTTTTCTTCTTTAAAATCTCTGTAGCCGTAGACAAAATCTTCTAATGTCTTAGAAGAGACAGCCCACCTCTTAAATTCAGGCTCCTCCATGCACACCCAACCCCAGCCATTTCCACATTTTGTTTACATACCCTGTGTTACCTAAAAGAAACTAAACATGTATCCAAAACCATAGGTTTTGTAGACCTATTGAAAATGAAGCTAACTTATAGAATACTTTTCTTAATTATGAATATTTTGTGAGGCTGCTTACAAAAAAAAAAGTTCATCCTTTAGCCAGTCTGAATCATTGCTTCCAACCAAGCTTTTTGGGGAGGTAAAGGATTTTACTTAAGTTGCTAGGTTTGGGGAACATATTGGGAAAGAAATTAAAAATGTGACAACAAATTTCAATCTACAGTGATTTGATGCTTTTTTTTCCAGCCAGCTTTTTAAAATCATATATAAAAATAAAATAACCAAATTAACATTTTTATACCATTCACTCAGTATAAACTGCTCCTTGCTTTAGGAATTGGCTCTTTGCAGAGTTGATATGAAACCTTTTTCCCTTGGTACCAGTGAAACATAAAATGTGTAGATTTGATTCTCTCCAGAGAGCATTGGCATAATAAGTCTCTGTCTTTGATGGGTAGATAATTGATTTTTTTTCTGCCCTGGAATCTTCCTCCTCACTATTCTCTCTTCTAGCTCTTCTGACTCAGCTCTTAAAATCACTGGTAATTTCTGATTGACCTGCTCAGTTAATTAATGAGACTAAAGGCTTTAAATAATATTTAGATTCCAGAATCCTGAATCTCTGAATTCTTTATGGGCTGAAAAAGGTCCTTTAAAAATAGTAATTACTGCTAATGGATATGGGTAGCTACAGAAAGCCATAACATAGATCATTTAATCACTCTGTCCTTTTGTACCTTTGTTTACTATATATGAGGGAAAACTGATTTAGTAAACAAATTTCTTTTATGAGCCAGAGAATTAGTTTACTTAGAATTAAAAGCTAAGTCTTAGCCCTGAGAACAGGTGATGAAACACTTCATTTACAAAAGTGGGAGACAAAGGAAACAGAATATTTCATAAAGCTATCAGATGTAATCTTTTTATCATTTGGTTTTAATTTTTTCTTTGTTATAAGAGAGGGTTCAGGTGGAGGGTGCATATCAGTAAATGACTTGCTAGACAAACAAAAGTAGTACTTTAAAAAACAAAAATAGTATTTTAAAAAATCAAGCAAGAGTTTCAGGAGAGAGAAGGAAAGGTTAGCAGATTAGATACTTGTATAACTACTTTGTAAATAAATGATTCAAATATCAAATGGGCTAATTATATGTTATCGAGTTTATTAAAACTTAAAAGATTCTGTATTCCTTCTTTATATATTGGAAGTGTTGTTATTTGTAACTTCATGTAATAAAAATGTACATCTTAAAGGTTTTGATTCTCTTTTCCAAAGGAATCTGAATTCTCCCCAGTTAAGGTGAATTAGTAGTACTTTATTGTATAATGAGATATTTCTGAGACCACAGTGAATGGCGTAAACTTATTCTAAATATTTTCTAGTATCAGCACTTTCTGCAGCAGAAGTTATTTACTAGACATCATTTTCAAAGGTCCATTTCATCATATTTGTTGGCTTTTGTAGCCTTTCAACAAATAAATAGAAGTTATTTTTTTTAAGACAAAACAAAACAGTAGTCCAGGGAAAGTAACATCCTCAGAAAAAGAATGTCTAACTGATTTATTATCTCCTTTTTGTTATTGGCTTCCAAGTCTTTCTCTCTATTCTCAGCCTTTTCTTGAGCTCCTTGTAATCCACTTATTCATATCACAGTCCCACTGTGCCTTGGAAGATTGGTTTCATGAGTTGCTATGACCTCCCACCCCTCACCCTCCTACCCCCCCAAAAAAAATATCATCCCTTGGTTGCTGCCAGCTTTTTGGTTATGCATCTTTTTCTAAGCTCAGCTAGGTAAGTATTCACTTCCTTACCCAGCCATCACTCAAAATCATTCCAGTTTAGGTTAAGCATATTAGAACTTTTCCTGTGCTTGAACTATCCTCAGCAATCTAGGATTACCTTCATGAGGCTTCACAGTAGTATATTAATGGAAGACTCAGGGCAGAAAACATAACCACAATTGTTGTTTGTTTTAAATGACTCGATGCAAACTGCCTCATTCCTGAATTATGTTTGGAATAGTCTCTGAAAGAGTGTGGACTTACAAAATTTGAATATTGACAAATATGACATTGTCCATATCATCCATTCTTCAGTTATAAAATTATTACTATAAATTTCACACTCAGGAAATGTGAAAAGTAGATTTACTCAGATAATTTGGGGTTTCAGAGCGAAACTCACTTAACTACAGAAATTAAATATTTTCCTCTCATCTTTAATTTCCTGAATAAAAACAATTTTGGATAAGATATGTATAGCATTTCCACTAACTAATGTGGGGAATCACAATTTTGTCGTGCTAAAAGGATTAAATGTTACTGATGGTCTTCCCCCCCCTTTTTTTTTTTGGAATGCCCAGTTCCTGGTGAATCCTATGGGAGCTTTCTGCATAGAAAAAGTTAAAATGTTGATCAGACTCATGGTTATTTTCCATTTATTTAATGGTAATGGTACTTGGATTCTGGAGGAAGCATAACAGTTTGTACTATGTATCTGTGCGCTAAGATGTTTTGGGGGAAAAAAAAACACTGACAAGTGTAAAATATTTTATCTGTACAAAGAATTACTATTAGTAGAAAAATGTTCCTTTTATATTAGATTCTCATACAAACTCAATTTTTGCATTATGCGGGACACTGTGTGCTATAATGATGATAAATATTGAAATCTCATTTCTTTTTCTGTGCTGTGAAAGCCCCAGTGAGTCTTACATGGTTTCATTTTTTGGTTGGGGGTTTTTATTTCTCTTTATTGATTTGCACTTGAACGTGTCAGACAGGTCTGTCTCTGCCCAGTTAACATCTTGGCTGCCTCCTCTCACCCTCACTGGTATGACAGGATAGGATATGAAAAAAGACTTTTAATGCTGGGCTTCATCCAGGTGGATCACAGATGATCAAAGTTTCTCTGGCTAGAATTAGAACTTATTGAGATGCAGCATTGAAATAGTTTGCTTCCCTTTTTGCATCTCAGTGTTGTTGGTTTTTTTCCCCATTAGATAAAAAAATAAGGACTAGACCCGGGATTTCATGTTCTGTAGGAAACTCCCTTTTCCAGTGCGGGTCAGCACCTTTTCTTGTGGTTTTTTTATCTTTTTTACTTTTTTTTGTGAGGCAGTCGGGGTTGAGTGACTTGCCCAGAGTCACACAACTAGTGAGTGTTATGTGTGTGAGGCTGGATTTGAACTCAAATCCTCCTGAATCCAGGGCCAATGCTCTATCCACTGTGCCACCTAGCTGCCCCTATCAGTACCTTTTCCGCAGCTTTTGGTCTTAGAGAATTACTCTGGGCACTGAGAGGTTGGTTAAGTAACTTATTCAAGGTCACACAGTAATTCAGTGTCAGAGTCAGGACTTGAACCAAGGTTCTCCTGGTTCCGAGACCAGCTCTCTCTTCTCTATTCCAGGCAGCCTCTTGCAGGTGCCAGATCTGACCTACATTGGTAGAGAGGGTTCCTGATCCAGGAACTTGATTGCCCTGATCAAATCTCAGGTCCCATTAAAAAAAAACAAACAAACTCAACAATATAAGTAATGAATTTTTTTAAATGGGAGCTATTTAAGATAGAGGTTTCCAAGAAAATACAGTAAGGACATGGGTAAATTTTTAGATTTTTCTTTAAAGTCAGGAAAATAAGGCCTTTGATCATTTTAGACAATTATAAAATGCAATGAAATGGAGAGAAAAGGTAATGGAAGTTTTTGTTGAATGTTGAATTCTTCCAACTAAAAAATCAATGGCAAGTGGATTCAGAGTGTTTATGAAATATAACCTTGAATTGAATAGATGAAATAATAGATTTAGCCCGCAAATCTTGAAAGACTATAAATCTAAGAATATGTAGGTAAAGTAAAGAAGTCTATGAAGTGCTGATAACACAGCAGTGGGAATAATGGAGAAACTTTAGGACTTTCAAGACAGTTAATAGTTTAGGGTAGAACATTTTTATTGAAGGACAGTCATTAAATATTTGATGCACTTTTGTTATGTCTAATTAGAAAATATAGTATGTTTAGGCAATGTTTTCATATAAAAATTTTTAAAAATTATGTTTAACCAATAACCATAGTTTAAAAACTTGCCTTTTCTCTTTGATTAAACAATATTACCTTTCCTGTTTGTCAGCCTCAGCTACAGCATAGTCGGGTAGGTGAGGATTTCCCAGCTAGGTCAGCTTCAACCTCTGGGCCTGGAGAAGGAAACTTGGAAGAAAAATGTAAACAGGTAGACTAAAAGCTGTGTACACTAATTTTTAAAAACATACTTTTATGTTTGCGTTTTAGACTCCTAATACAGATCAGGCTTGTGAAAAGACTGGAAAGATTATGAAGAAACCTAAAATGTTAATATAAATACTTTGTGTGTCTGTGTGTGTATATGAGTTTGCATCTCTCAGTATATTGTTTTATGATTAACTTGTCACAGTGAAATAATTATTGGTAAAAGCAGATCCCAAGGGATACCTCACGAGATAAAAGAAATTCATTACTACCCCATCAGAAAATTCATCTTATTAATAAAAGATCAGCTTTAGTAAGAAACTTACCAATAATGGGTCTGAATATGGTCCTTAAAACATTGATAAAAAGACATATTCTTTCTGCTTCAAGTATGAGAGAATTTCTTAAATAATCTCTTTAAGAAATGATTGCCAGTGACAGGCCTTTAATGGACTGCAGCTCTCCAGGTATTCAGAAGTGAAAGCACAAAGGTTATTAAATTTTAAAATTCTCTCTTCCCTCTGTTTTCTCAAACTAGTACCATCACCAGAATAGTTTTGTGTATCACTTCATAGCAGCCTTCCACATCCTTTATAAAGAAATCCATTCCACTACAAAGTTTAAACAGCAGTTAAGATGATTGAGTGGTTTTTAGACAGTGAATGAAGTAGTACTGTTGGGTGGTACATCGGAAAAGCTCCCAATATATAAAACTTGTGTAGACAAAGACTGTAGGAACTTTGCTTAACTTTACCATCTCATCATCTACAGAAGAAATCACCCAAAATATCACCATTAGGAAAATTCAGCACCAAATTGGGATTCTCTTGCTGCTTATATTGTTGGGTGGTATCCCTTTTAGAAGTTAATAATTTATAAAGATCAGACTACATGTAGAAGAGTGAGTGGCAGCGTAATTGGATGAGAATGTCACATTAGTCTTTTAAAAATACATGTGTTTATCTCTTTGGAAATAAATAGTCTCACCCAATTATTCTCCTTCCTTGAATTCCATTGTCTTTTATGCCACTTCTCCACTGTCTCCTCTGCCCCCCCCCCAAATATATCTAATTGGACTCTAAGTGAAAATACATTATATTTAAAGCATTAGCTTTCCTCTTGAAATTCTGTATTTGGTAAGTAAGATCTTTATACAAATTAACCTGTTCAGAGATTGTCAGTTTGAAACTGAATCAGTGTCCCTAGTTTCCACTTCTTTCAAGGGATTAGAAAAAAGAATATTGTGATGATTTTTGAAAGAGCTTTCAATTGAACTGTGCCTTGGGAAAACTTCATCAACCAGGTTTACTGTTATATTCTGTGTCCCCTCAGCCTTCCCCAAATTTGGTTCTTCCTTAGGACCAGAAGATCCAAAATGTTTTTTTATATTGTGATTGGCACTTGAAATAATACAGTCCTAAATTTTATCATGGCAAAAATAAGCTTTTAAGAGGGAAAAGAGATTTAATTCCTCTCCCTACTAAACAAAAACAAAAGCCTACAACTATACAAAAATCTTACTATAATTATGATTTGTTGTTCTTGTTGCATATGACCTTGGTCATAGGACAAAAAAAATCTTACAAACAGGCAGATGACTAAGAGAGGTTCATTTGATAGATTGATTTCTTGGTGCCAGTTCTATTATCTATCAGCA
Source organism: Phascolarctos cinereus (assembly GCF_003287225.1). Classification (NCBI taxonomy): domain Eukaryota; kingdom Metazoa; phylum Chordata; class Mammalia; order Diprotodontia; family Phascolarctidae; genus Phascolarctos; species Phascolarctos cinereus. The sequence goes on from NW_027556098.1 coordinate 143,261,316, forward strand.
GTAGCCCTTGTAGCCTCTAAATGGCCTGCTATGTGAAGCATATGAGAAAGCTAATAAATATTTGCAATATAGTTCTTGAATCATGGCAATTTTTTTGTCTTTCCATTTAGTTTTATCTCCCATGTCACTTTTTTTCCTTAGTTGGATGTTTTTACATTAAGATTCAAGTTTAGAATTATCAAGAAAGGATTCTTTGTAGGGGTATGTTAAAGTGTATAGGATTTTCCGCTTTTTTCACATTAGTAAAACAATTATAGGATCAATCATCAGCAAACTTTCCTGACCAGCTTCTAGATTTGGGGCCAGTTTTGCTGCCCTTAATTTCCTGAATGATGTCATTGATTTCCTAGGTTAGTACATGAAGAACTGAAGCCCATTTGTAGCGTTTGGGTCTTCTCCCAGGAAGAACTTATGGTCTTTTAAGTTAATGCAGTCACACATGTAATTGAAAATGTAACATTTAAAGAATTCAAACTAACATCTCTGCTTCTAAATGTTACTTTAAATCAAAGTGAAACTATAAATTTAGCTTTTAAAAATATCATTAGATTAGCCACGTTGATATGTTTTCAGTGCTAATGCTAAAGCCTGCTTCTTCCCTTATCCTCCTTGAAGTGTGCAGTTTTTCTGCGTGAAATTCTTTCTAACAAAATGCCCTGCGTATCCCAACTAGGGCTTGCACGAGTTTTCTTTGGACTGTTTGTTGTACTAACACAGCATTATGCTATGAGAATTTCTAAAAAAATAGCATGTTAGGGAAGCTTTCCTTTGTAATTATGACTAAATTAAAATATGTTAATGTGATGTCAAGATTCATATTTCACTGTAATCAGAAAAATTGCTTTTGTTCTTTGTCACAAAAACAGGCCTCCCTCTGGTGTTTGTGTGGAAAAACTGCTTCTTTAGTGTGTTTGGATTGTCAAGAAAGGAAGCATTGTGCTTTTGTTGTGTTGTTTTATTTATAGTAGGAACTGACTGCATGGTGCCCTGACTTTGTTCTCCTCTGAAACAAAATAAATATTTTGTCTTGGACCTAGGATTTTAGAATTATAATGGCTTTGCAGTATTTTATGCCTTTGATTTGATAGAACATCTCCCTATGTGGTAGTTTCTCTAAAAATTCAGTGCCATATGTGAAATTGTTTTCCAGAACACTTACTTTAGTATTCAAATGAGCAGTGTTTTGTCTGGTCTGATTCTGTGGAAACTCCTTCTGTGTGATGTATTTTATGCCACATGGAAAAAACAGTTTACACATCAGGAAGCCACAGTTTTTGTTCTGAATCATGGCTTTCCTCCTCCCAACTTTTTTATTTATCTGGAAAATTTTAAACATTTCTAAGAAACCCCAAGTATTTGTTACAAATTTATTTTGGTATGATTTTCCAAGTTCCTGTAATCACAGCTGTTCTTTGAGGTGCACTCTTTTAAGGTTCCAAATTACGTACTTCCAAATTATCTTTAGTAAAGCTGCATTACAATGCCTTGCTGCAATAAATCTTTGCTGTTTAGATGAAGCTTGAATTCTGGAGCTACTGCCATTGTTTTTGCAATCTACTTTTGCTACTACTTTGCTGTCTTTCCAAGGAAGCCTGCAATTCCCCCCCCCCAAATTAATGAAGAAAAATAGAACATTTTCAGAACAGCCAATTTCTCTAACATAAGCAGAGATTATACTGTGTATACTCTGAATGTTTTTAATGACATTCTTATTTTTTCATTGTTGCCCAGTATTTAAGGATGATTCTCTAGAGTTGTTCTTGGGGCATCCTGAGAAGTTAAAAAGGATGGTACCTGTACTACAGCCAAGCAGGAACATGTTAATAAGAATTCATTTTTCCAGCCTGCATCCAGTCTCTTTCTCACATTTTCTTGCTGAAAGGCTGGTTGTAATTCTGAACCAGACTTAAAAAAGAGAAAGGGTCCTTGAGGTTTGTTTGGTTTGCTTTCTGTATTTACCAGTTCTCTTTCATGATGTTGAAAGAAGAAGAAATTCAGGATGCTAAAATGATCATTGTATTTTATTGTAGTCTAGACTGAAGGCAGATTCTTGAATGGTTGATGATATTTTCTATAGGTACTTTTTGTCTTTTGTTTTTTCTCCTCTTTCAAGCCAAAGGATTCCCATTATGGGTAATTATATCTTACTGATAAAAATGTTTTCTCTTTTTAAAGACTTGGTCAGATTGTTTAAAAAAATTTTTTTTTAAATATTTATATTTTAAAATATAAAATATTTAAAAATAAATCCCTATTATAATCCGATTAATAACTAGTCTAATTTTCTTCTTCTAGGCAGCACAAATTGTTCTGATTTCTCTGTTTGAACTGAACACTCCAGAGTTTACAATGTTACTTGGTGCCTTGCCAAAAACATTCCAGGATGGTGCCACCAAACTCCTACACAACCACCTGAAGAATTCCAGTAACACAAGTGTGGTGAGTGCCTTGTATAATTATTATGACTTCACCCAGCTTTCGTAAGTTACTTAGACATAAGTAATTCCCTAACCAAATATTATAGGTATGTAATGTGAGACACAAAGAGATAGAGAAGTACAACTTCCAGGGGAGTCTAAATCTCTTTGAGCCATTGATACATACACACCAATAAGTGAACAACTTAAGTTCAGAAACTCATCCTAGGAAAGTTGGTTACCAGGTCCTGAGTTTTTTCAGCCATTGTAATTAAGGACTCATGAAGACAATACATGACTAAGTCCAGAAATGTGGATCATTGAAAGATACATACCTACCAATGAAGTATCTTTTGAAATATTGAGAATTAGTATGGCATGATAGAAAAAATGCTAGACTTGGAATAAGAGATCTGATTTTGTTTTGTTTTATTTTATTTATTTTTTATTAATTTATTTCAAATTATCAACAATCACTTCCATAAACTTTTGAGTTTTAAATTTTTCTCCTCCTCCCTCCCCATCTCCCTCTCGCAAGACGGCGTGCAATCTGATATAGGGCATACATATACATTCCTATTAAATGTATTTTTTTATTTTATTATTTTTTTAATTTATTTTTTATTAATTTATTTTGAATTATCAACAAAGAAGTATGATTTTGAATTCACATGCCTGGTTAAGGCAAGTTACAGCTTTCAGAGCTTCAATCTCCTTATTCATGGAGTAATGAATAGTAATAATACATTTTCTCAGGGTTGTTTTGCAAAAAATAATTTGCAAGATTTAAAGAATTATGTAAATATGACTTATTATTGATTTGTAGACATGTGTATGTCTGTAGGAAAAGGGGAGTGAATGTGATCCCCTGGTCAGGGTCCCTTGTCCCAGCTTGTATTATTCGGTATAATTTTAGAAATGCTAGTGATGCTAGTAAGAAAAGAAAGAGCAATCAAAGGTATAAACATCAGCAAAAAGGAGACAAAGTCATGATTTGCAGACATGATGATTTACTTATAAAACTCCAGAGAATCAGCAGTGATATTGAAATAGTTCATTTTAGAATGTGGCAGGATATGAAATAAAGCAAACAAATCTACATTTCCACATAATAATACCAAAAACTAGGAGAAATAACAGTAAGAGAATTCTCATTCAAAATACATACAGAATGCCAAAGAAATGGAAAACAAAAGGATTGTCTATCAATTGGGGAATGGTTCTAAATTTATGGTGTAGGTGTCATAAATGAAAGGAATATGAATACATGTCTGATATACATAACTGATGTAGAGTGAAACAAGCAGAACAATTGATACAATAAGAACAATGTTTTAAAAACATAATTTGCAGGGGTCTAAAATCTCTGATCAGTGTAGTGGCCAGCCCCATTTCCAGAGGACTAATGATGATTTTTGTTACTCGCTACTTCAGAGAAAGAGAATGGATTCAGGACACAGAATGAGATACACATTTTTGGACATGGATAATATGAGAATTTACTTTGCTTAATTATATATTTGTTATAAAGGCTTCATTTTTTCTTTCAAATTGATGGGGTTGGGAGAGAAAGAAAAAAAAGTTTGTTAATTGAAAAATAAAAAAAGCTAGGAAAACAGTATATATGATGCATAAAACCTCCTGGAGTCCATCTATCATAAGATACAATTTCAAAGCACTGTAGAAATAAAGGAAAACTCATTGTTGGAGGTATATATTCATTGCTTACGGTTGTTGTTTGCCAATATAATGAAAATTACAATACTACCTAAATTACTTTATAGGTTTAGTGCTATGCTTCTTAAACTAGCAAGGAGTTAGTTTTATAGAGCTAGACAAAACAATTATAAAATTCCTTGAAGGAACATGAGGTCTTGAATCTCAAAGGAGAAAAGTAGGAATTAAGAGGTTCTTCTAGATATCAAACTACATGATATTGTTGTCACTAATTATTTAAACTAATTGATACTGGCTTAAAAAAAAAAGGTAGGTCCATCAAATGAGCTAAATGAAAATGAATCAGAAACACGTGGACTCAGTCCAATGTATGATAAACCCAAGAACATAAACTATTTAGGAAAATACTTCCTGTTCAACAAAAAATGCTCAGGAGGTTCCATGTACACCAGAATATTTCAAGTAGTACATGTTGTGATAGGAAACAAAGTTCTAGATGCTCATTGATTGGAGAATGGTTAAACAGATTGAGGTACATGATTTTAATGTAACGTTAAATGTTATAACATAAGAAACAACCAGCATAATGAAGACAGAAAAGCATGGAAAGAAGTATATGAACTGATGCAAAGTGAAGTAAAGAGCCAGAAAAAAGCATATACAATAACTACATTGTCAGCAAGTCCAGTAGCATTTTGTTGTTCAATCATTTTCAGTCATGTCCACCTCTTCATGACTCCATTTGACATTTTCTTGGCAAAGATCCTGGAGTGGTTTGCCGTTTTCTTCTCCAGCTCATTTTACAGATGAGGAAACTGAGGCAAACAGGGTTAAGTGGCTCGTCTAGGATCGCATAGCTATTAAATGTCTGAGGTCAGATTTGAACTTGACGAAGATGAGTCTTCCGTATCCCAAGCTGAGTGCTGTATCCACTGTGCCACCTAGCTGCCCCCAGCTAACATTTAATAAGTAGTAATGGGTCAGGCACCAAGCAATTTAAGTAGAAAGGAACTACCACTAGGAAGCAATCAAAACTGTATGATGTGAAAGTATAAAGAACAAACTTAGCCCTAAGAAGAGATACGGAAAGACACCTCTCCTTTGCAGGGAGGAAAGAAAGAGGAGAGAGAGTCTTACAGGTATGGAACAATGCATATGACATCAGGATTTTTTTATGATGTATTGGTTAATTTTGTTCATCTTTTTTTCTTTTCCTCTTTTAAAAAATTAATATTATGAGGGAAAGCTTTCTAAGAGGAGAAGAGGTACAAGGGAAAATCTTATAAAAGCAAAAAATATCAATAAAATTTATTTTTTAAAAACTGGAAATAAGTTTTACCATAACAATTAGTTTTATACCATTTATACATTTATTACAATATGTTCCAAATAAGAGATACAACCTCAATATAAAAGGTCAGGTAATTTTTAAAAATTGAATAAAAAAAACTGCTGGGAAAATTTGGATCCCAGCATGTAACAAATTAGGTTTATACCAACACCTCATAATAAAGTAAACTTCAAATGGATACGTGACCTAGATACAAAAGGTCATGTCATTAAAAAAAAAATGAGGGAAACAAGGAAGAAATAACTTATTAGATCTTTGGATAGAGGAGAGGATAGAATCACAGAAGATAAAATTGATCATTTTGATTACATAAAATTAAATTTTTTGCGCAAACAAATCCAGCATAACTAATATTATGTTGGGGGAAAATATTTCTAGCAAGTTTCTCTCTGATAGGGTCTGATTTCTAAGATGTGTATGAAATTGATTTCAAATTTAGAAGAATAAGAACCCTACTTCAGTTGCTAAATTGTGTAAGGCTATGAATTTGAGACAATTCTCAAAAGAAGAAACCCAACCTATACTGTCTTTAGCCATATGAAAAAATGTTCCTTATCACTAATAGAGAAATGCAAAATTAAAGTAATTCTCAGGTTCTGCCTCACATTAGATTGGCAGCAATGACAAAAATAGAAAGTGACAAGTGTTGGTGGAGATGTGGGAAAACAGGCACATTGATACATTGTTGGTAGATAACTGTGAATGGATCCAAACCATTCTGTAAAGCAGTTTGGCATTATGCATAGAAAGTTACTAAGCAGTGCATTCATGCTTTTTGACTTAGCTATATCATTGCTCAGCCTAATCCCAAAGAGGAAAAAGTCCTATATGTAAAAACATATTTTAAGCAACTACTTTTGGTGGTTAAAAAAAAATAGAAATCAAGGGAATGCCCACCAACTGATGAATGGCTGAATAAAATTGTGGTATATGAATTAATAGAATGCTGTAAGAAGTGAGCAAAAAGATAGTTTCAAAGAGACAAGGAAAGTTCCATAAATTGATGATCCCCATTGAACAATTTATGTTATATCAGCATTATAAAAATAAACAGTTTTGGGAGGACTTAAGAATTCTCATAAACGAAATGATCAACCATGATTCCAGAGTACTAATTAAAAACAGAACAAAACACTGTCCAATTCATGATAGAGAGATAGTGGACTAATAGGTAGAATAAGAAATACAGTTTTAGATGTGACTATTTGATTGTGCTTGTAGGATATGAGATGTATATGTTTCCTTTTTTCTGTCAGTGATGTGGGAGATGGAAGGGAGGAAAAAAATCAGCGCTTGGTAATTGAAAAAAATAAAATAATAAAATGTTAGAGTTAAAAAAATTGAAGATGCTTTTCAGAATTTTGTCCCAGAAGGAGAGTTCTTTTTTTTTAACATCTTATTTTTTTTCCAATTGCATGTAAAAAGTTTTTAGCGTTTTTTAAAATTCAACTTCCAAATTCTCTCTGTACCCTCCCCACTCATTAAAGTGGCACACAATTTGATATAGGTCATACGTGTGAAGTCACACAAAACATTTTCACATTAGTCATGTTGTGAAGGAAAATACAGACCAAAAGAAAGAAAGTTTAGAAAAGTATGCTTTGATCTGTATTCAGACTCCATCCGTTCTTTCTCTGGAAATTGATAGCATTTTTCACCATAAGTCCTTTGGAATTATCTTGGATCATTGTATTGCTGAGAATAGCTTAAGTCATTCACATTTGTTCATCATGTAATATTGTTGTTACTGTGTACAATGTTTTCCTGGTTTTGCTCTTTGTATCAGTTCATTTAAGTCTTTCCAGGTTTTTCTGCACAGTAGTATTGCATCACAATTTTATACCATACCCAATTGATGAGCATCCCCTCAATTTCCAATTTTTTGCCACCACAAAAAGAGCTGCTATAAATATTTTTGAACATATAAGTTCTTTCCTCCATGTGCGTGCGTGCCCCCCCCCCCAATCTCTTTAGGATATAGACCTAGTAGTGGTATTGCTGGGTCAAAACATGCATGCACTGCTTTATAGCTCTTTGGGCATAATTCCAAATTGCTCTCTAGAATGGTTGAATCAGTTCACAGCTCCACCAACAGTGCATTAGTGTCCAAATTTTTCCACATCCCTTCCAACATTAGTCATTTTCCTTTTCTGTCATATTAGCCAATCTGATAGGTGTGAGGTAATAACTTCATGTCTCTAATCAATGGTGATTTAAAGCATTTTTTCATACAGGTTTGATTTCTTCACCTGAAAACTTCTTGTTTGTATCTTTTAATCATGTATCAATTGGGGGATGACTCTTACTCTCATGAATTTGACTCAGTTCTCTATATATTTGAGAAAGGAGGCCTTTATTAGAGAAACCAATCCCTCTCCCCCTACTTTTTGTAGGATTCTGGTTTTTAATCCACTCTTCTATCTACTTCTATTTTATGAGTGAGTTCATCCCATTCACATTGACAGTTAATGATTACTGTGTATTTTCCCCTCATCCAATCTCCCCCCCATTTATCCTTTTCCCTCCTGAAAAGTGTTTTGCTTCTGACCACCACCTTTCCCTGTCTGCTCTCCTCTTTCTCTTTCCCCCCTTTTCTCCTTCTTCCCTGGAGGGTAAGATAATTTTTTATACCTAACTGAGTGTGTATATTATTCCTTCTTTAAGCCAATTCCAATGAGAGAAAGGTCCGAGCATTACCTGTCACCCTCCCCCCCACCTCATTTCCCTCTCCACTTTTGTACCTCTTTATGTGAGATAATTTATCCCCATTCTAGGTCTCCCTTCATCTTCTCTCAGTGCATCCCTCTTTCTCACCCCTTAATTGTATGGATGTCATCCTGTCATAGTTAACTCACATCTTTGCTCTCTATGTATACTCCTTCTAACTGCCCTAATAATGATAAAGTTCTTAGGAGTTGTAAGTATCATCTTCCCATCTAGGGACATAAGCAGTTTAACCTTATCAAGTCCCTTATGATTTCCCTTTCCTCCTTACTTTTTTATGCTTCCTTGAATCTTGTATTTGAAAGTGAAATTTTTTTTTATCATAATAGTGTTTTAATTTTTTCTAGTTACATGTAAAGATTATTTTCATCATTCCTTTTTGTAAGATTTTGAGTTCCAAATTTTTCTTCCTCCCTCTATCTTCCCCAAGACAGCGAGCAATCTGATGTAGGTTGTCCATGTACAATCATGTTAAACATATTTCCATATTAGTCATGTTGTGAAAAAAGAATCAAAACAAAAAGGAAAATCATGAAAAAGAAAACAACAACAAAAATGAAAATAATTGTGTCGCTGTGCATTCAGACTCCATAGTTCTTTCTCTGGATGTGGTTAGCATTTTGAAAGTGAGATTTTCTATTTAGGTCTGGTCTTTTCATCAAGAATGTTTGAAAGCCCTCAATCTCTTCTTTTGATTATGGCTTTCAGGTAGTCCAATAATTTTAAAATTTTGTCTCCTTAGTCTATTTCCCAGGTCAGTTACACTTCCAAAGAAATATGTCGCATTTTCTTCTATTTTTTCTTTCTTTTGATTTCGTCATATCATTTCTTGATTAAAGAAATGGAGTCATTAGCTTCAGCTTGCCCAGTTCTAATTTTTAAGGACTTATTTTCTTTAGTGAATTTTTGGGCATCTGATTCCATTTAGCCAATTCTGCTTTTTAAGGAGTTCTTTTCTTCAGTGGATTTTTGTGCCTTTTTTACCATTTGGCCTATTCTGTTTTTTAAGATGTCATTTTCTTTAGGTTTTTTTGTTTGTTTGTTTTTGGGGTGGGTGGGTGTGTGTGTGCGCCTCCTTTACCAAGTTCTTGACTCTTTTTTCATGATTTTCTTGCATCATGCTTATTTTTTCCCCCAATTTGTTCCTCTGCCTCTTTTTGATTTTCAAAATCCTTTTCGAGCTCTTTAGGAATTCTTTTGGGGCCTGAAACCAATTCATATTTTTCTTTGTAGCTTTGCATGTATCTGTTTTGACATTGTTGTCTTCTGAGTTCGTGTTTTGATCTTCCTTGTCACTATAGTAACTTTCTATGGTCAGGTTCTTTTTTTGTTGTCTGTTCATTTTACAGCCTATTTCTTGACTTTTAACATTATTTTAAAGTTGGGCTTTGTTCCCAGGCTAGAGGAAGCACTGTCTCAAGCTGCAAATTTTTTTGTGCTGCTGTTTTCAGAGCTAGTTCTGGTGGTCTGGTAAGTTTCAATTCTTCTGAAGTGGCATGGTCAGTCCAAGGAGAGGTGTAGTCACTTCCCTCCTGGCCTGTACTCTAGTCTGTGAATGCCCACAAGTACTCTTTTCAGCCCTTGTATTATAACTAGTCTCTGTAAATACTCCCCCTCACTCTGGGACTTCTAATTCATTTGCTCCTCCGCAGCCTTCTACTGGCTTGCCAGTGTGCAGCCTGCTCTTGACCACACTCCACTCTTATCGCAGTGAGACAGACTTTTCCTTCCAATTTTCAAAGTTGTCTTGGGCTGGAAAATTGTTTTACCCCATCTTTTTGTTGTACCACTCCAGAATTCATTTAGAGGTGTTATTTTAAAGCTCTTTGGAGGGTAATTTGGGAGAGCTCAGGCAAGTCCCTGCCTTTACACTGCCATCTTGGCTCCACCTCCAGAAAAATCGTTCTTAACTGAGCAAGGGACAGACATAATAATGAAAGATAAAACAACCAATTTCAAGTACATGAAATTTGAAGAGTTTTTTACTAATCAAAATTAGTGCAACTAGAATTAAAAGTAGAAACTCCTTATTGGGAGTAAGCAAGAATCTTTCAACTAAATTTTTCCGGTAAAAGTTTGATATCCAGGATATAGGAAATTAACATGGAAATATACCACCTATTCTCAGTAAATGGGATAGTGTTCAATAAATAAATTTTCAAATAATATAAACAAACAGTTGTCAAAGGAAAGACTTGCAAACCAATAACAACTCCATGAACAATTGTTCTGAATTAGTAATAACAAAAACAGAAATTAAAACCTCTAAGGTTTTACCTCATACTCTGCAAATTTACAGTAATAACAAGAGATGGAAATAGTTAATTGATGTTGTTAGTCTAGGGCAGCACTTCTTAAACTGTAGGCCACAACCCCTAAAAGGTTGCGTAACTCAATATGGGGGTCGTAAAAGGGTCATGAAAAAGTTAAAATTTTCTGAATGTGCGGTGACCAAAAATTAATTCATGATGAAACACATAATGAATCCGAGGTGTTTCTGGCCGTGCTTGCCTGTGTTGCTTCATGCAGCTTCACTGTAGCTTGGTTCTGAACACACAACATGCACTTTGCACATGCCATCACGTCAGAAACACCTCAGCTCAGATTCAAGACTACTGTATGTTATAAATTGCAGTGTTTTTACTGTATATACAAAATCGTTAAATCAAATTTGGCTTGGGATCAGGACAGAATTTCCGACAGTTTCTGAAATGTCCCTAAACATACTTGTGCCATTTTGTATGCGAAGTGGCATTGTCAGCATTGATGATTATAAAATGAAAATATTGATCAACTCTGAAAAACACTGAAGATGCTCTATATCCTGCGTTATCAAATATTCAACCAAGATATAATTCTTTATTTAAAAATAAACACATCCATGTCATTAGTAAATTTCTTTCACCTTTAAATTAGATATACATAGATATATATAGATATAGATATATATATAGATATATATATATAGATATATATATATAAATATATATATACACACACATACATACATACATATATACACACCCAAGAATTGTTTTAAAATAAATTTCTTGGGGCAGCTAGGTGGCGCAGTGCATAGAGCCCCAGCCTTGGAGTCAGGAGGACCTGAGTTCAAATCTGGCCTCAGACACTTGACACTTAACTAGCTGTGTGACCCTGGGCAAGTCACTTAATCCTAATTGCTTCACCAAAAAGCAAAAAATAAATAAATGAATGAATGGATTTCTTTATGATTTATTATCAGTAAATGTTTGATTTGTACACCTGTTTTGTATACTTATGTGCCTGGGGTCATGTAAAAATTTCTCAGGCAAAAAGGGGTTGTAAGTGGAAAAAATTTAAGGAGGCCTGGTCTAGGGAACATGTAGGCACACTATACATTGTTCGTGTGTGATTCAAGGTAAAAATGGCCTTCTCATTCTAGAAAACAATTTGGAATTATGTGAAAAAAATGAACTCAACTTTGATGGAAAGGTTCCACTGTCAGGCATACACCAAGGAGATCAGAGACAGAAATAAGGATCAGATATGTAGTAAAATACTTATAGCAGCAAGTTTTTAGTAACAGAAAACTACAGTATGGGGGACCCATTGATTGAAAATGGAAGGACAAGCCAGAGTATATGAATGTAACAGTATTATTGTGCTATATGAAATTAAAATAAAGAAATTCACAAAAACATGAAAAGTTTTTTCTCGGTAACACAGAATGAAATAACCAAACCAAAAGTATTTCAAATAGTTACTACAGTGTAAACAAAAAAGAACAGTGAAATGAAGCTGACACTAATTATAATGACCAATCCTGGTCTCAGAAAAAAGCTGAGGAAATGCACCTTGCCTCTTTCACTGGAGAAAGTGAAACGGTGGATTTGAAACAATGATGTTGTCAGTGCTGGTTGGTTTTGCTTACTTGTTTTTTCTTTGTTGAAAGGCACAGCTCAGTGGTTGGGGGTTATGGTATATATGGAGATGGCTCTGATGTAAAGACAAAAATCATCAATAAAAATTAAAACAAATCTATCAGTCAGCAAAAACAAAGTGAGCTTGAATTCCTAATGCAAAGAGGCCATACTGATATAAGTACCACTGAGATTTGATGGAAGCTAGGGGCAGGCATCATGACCAGATGGCTTAGAAAGATCTTGTTGTTGTTGTTCACTTATTTCAGTCATGCCCAGCTCTTGGTAACCTCATTTGGGGTTTTCTTGGCAAAGATACTGAAGTGGTTTGCCATTTCCTTCTCCAGTTCGTTTTATAGATGAGGAAAATGAGGCAAACAGGGCTAAATGAGTTACCCAGGGTAACACAGCTATTAAGTGTCTTAGGCCAGATTTGAACTCAGGAAAATGAGTCTTCCTGATTCCAGGCTCCCCATTTGATCCATTGTGCCACCTGGCTGCTAGAAAGATTTTTACTTATTCAAAAGAAACAGAATATAGCTATGAAGGGGTAGGGAGAGAATCACATTGTATATTATTAAGTGTTATGTGTAGAAATTCAGCTACCAAGGCAAAGATTGGGGGTAACATTGATCAAGTGTATTTGGGCAAAAATAAATGAAGGAAAAAATAGTTGATATTGTTGTGGATTTTTGCTACAAACTATTGGGATGGAATGAGGAAATAAACAAGGGATTTTTAAAAATTTGTCTCAAGCCTGGCACAGGAACATGATATAGAATTGTTGTTAAAGGACTTCACTTCTCTGGACATTGTCTTGATTGTTCTCCCTGCCAAAAACATAATAGCTAAAAATTCTTAGCCTCTTTTTCCGGCTGGAATCATGGTAGGCGTAGAAGAAAAGAAGGTACCATCCGTTCCACGATCCTTTCTGAAAAAGCGAAAGGCTTTTGCAATACTGAAGGCCAAACGCCTGAAGAAGAAAATGGCCCTTAAAAAGTTCTGTAAAATATGGAGGAAAGTTATCTATGAAAAAGCTAAATCCTACCATAAGGAGTACATACAGATATATAGAAGTGAAATCCAGCTGGCTAGAATGGCATACAAAGCTGGCAACTACTATGTACCTGCTGAACCCATTAGCTTTGGTGATTAGAATCAGAGATATCAATGATGTTAAGCCCAAAAAATCTGAAAAGTTTTGTAGCTTCTTCGTCTTCACCAAATCTTCGGTGGTGCTTTTGTTAAGTTTAACAAGGCTTTGATTAACATGCTGAGGATTGTGGAACCATACATTGCATGAGGTTATCCAAGCCTGAAGTCTGTGAATGACTTGATTTACAAACGTGGTTATGGCAAAATCAGGAAACAGAGAATTGCCCTGACAGATAATGCCCTTATTGCAAAATCTCTTGGTAAATATGGAATTATCTGCATGGAGGACTTGATCCATGAGATCTACACTGTTGGCAAGCACTTCAAAACTGGCAGCAGCTTCCTGTGGTCCTTCAAATTATCTTCTCCACGAGGCAGAATGAAGAAAAAGACTACACATTTTGTGGGAGGTGGAGATGCTGGTAACAGGGAAGACGAGATCAACAGGCGTATTAGAAGAATGAACTAAAGGTCTCTATCATGATTATTTTTCTAATGGTCTGTTAATAAAAATGTTAATTAAAAAATTCTTAGTATGCTTTAATGACAATTTAATTACAGTAGAGCAAATGATAAGGAAGCCGTTATTCTGGACCATTCTAACATCAAACAAAAAATAGTTCTTAGTGTAGAAATGATTAGAACCTTGAAGGGAAGCTACCATTGATATTTGAACTTGTGATAAAGGAAGAGGAAAATCTAGCATAGTCTGACATACTCTTCTAGATTTTGAGAGGGAAGATTTTAAAAGGATTTAGAAGATAGGTCCATGGTCCAAAATTCTGTGGGAGAAATTAATCCAAGAAGGCTTGAAATTTGGGAAGAATTAAGTTCTGAAAATACAAACTCAAACAATTTAAATGAGGAGAAACTGTCTACAGAGAGATCACCATGGACACACAAGGAACTCACTGACCAGTTTAGATTTTTTTTTATTAAAGCCATATATAAAAGATGTAAGAAAGCTTAGGTAACAGAAGGAATTGAAAAGAGTAGCATAGTCCTGTGATGGTAATATCAGGAATGCTAAGGTTATACTAATAACTGGCTTTAAAACATAAAAACCAGGGTAGCTAAGTGGCACAATGGATAGAGTGCTAGAGCTGGAGTCAGGAAAACTTGAGTTCAAATCCAGTCTCTTGGACACTTACTAGCTGTGTGACCTTGGGCAAGTCACTTAACCTCTGTTTGCCTCAGTTTCCTCATTTGTAAATGAGGATAATATCATCTACCTTCCAGTCTTCTAAGGATCAAATGAGGTAATATTTGTAAAGTGCTCAGCATACAGTACCTGGCACATAGTAGATGCTACATAAATTCTAGTTATCATCGTCATTATTATAACTACACCTCATAACAATCCTGTGACAGAGTTATTACCAGTTTTGTGACTTTACAGATGAAAAGTCAATGGAGATTAATTAATTTGGCTCATGGAGTTTGTGGCTCCAGATTCATAACTTATGTCTGTTATGCCATGTTGCCTCTCTGAGAATGAGCTGTGAGGGAGAAAATGGAAGGGATTTTCAGCCATGTGGTGGGCAAGAGTAAGATTTTTTTAAAAGAGGTAGAACCTGACAGAGTTTATGAGATAACAAGTGATAGAAAGCAAAACTACTCAACTCAACTTTTGCTTCCTTTTCTTTCCAGAAGAATGATCCTTCTATTTAGAAGGAAACAAAATACTTAACAGGAAGCTTGAACCCCAAATAAATGAGTTTTGTGAAACTACACTTAGCTTCCCCCAGTGATTTCAGTTCACCCGTTCTAGATGGACTACATCTCTAGGTACCAAAAGAACTGCCAGTTATAATTGCTGAACTCTTATCAACTATTGATTATAAGATCGTGATAAATTTAAAAGGTAGTATAGGAATAGAAAAGAGTAAATGTCCTTATTTATCCCCTTGCTACCCAAAAAAGTGTGGGCTTTGCAAAGTATAGACTCCTGAAACTTAACTTTGCTTTCTGGGAAGGTGTTAACTAGATGGTTTGTGATTGTTTCCAAAAGAAAGTGTCCATCAGTAAGAATCACATAAATTCATCAAGAATAAATTGTGCCAAACTAACCTCATTTCCTTTTCTGATAGGATTAATAGACTGTGGTAGATCTAGGTGATGTCATAGATGTAACATACACAGATTTTTAGCATAGCATTTGACAGACTTTTTTAGGCTATCGTTTTGGACAGAATTTCCTTATTTATTGTTCCCCCCCCCCCAATTTTTGTTTATTATCTTGTATATAATTTGTACTTATCTTTGTTTATGCTATTCCTCACCAGTAGAATGTAAGCCCCTTGAGGTTAAGAACTTTTATTTCTGTGTTTTTATCTCCCAATGCATGACAGTGCTTAAGTAATGTTTGTTGAATTGGTTTGAAGATGGAGATGAGTACTCTTAATGATAGCATGGTTAGTTGGTTTTGCAACTGATTTCCCCATCTTGGTGAGTTCTCTTTTCCAAAAGGTTATAGAATCAGATTTAGAGCTGGAAGGGAACCTTTGAAGCAGTCTTGTCTAAACCTCCCCTTTTACCGGTGAGCCAACTGAACTGAGGCTTGGAGAAATTAAGTGACTTACTGTATTATTATATTAGTAATAATAATAAGCAGGGATATGCTGGAGCCAATTTCACCCGAGTGCCAATTGTTAAATTTTCAGTGTAAGCATTTACACCTTGAAAATCAGCAAACTACAAATCAGGCTTTGATTTTTTTGTTTTGATGACTGTCTAGACAAGAGGTGTCTAACTTGTACCTTCCAAAACTTCTGAATAGGCTGAACCAGAGTAAAAATGGAATCAGGAAACATAACAAAATAAATAAATAAAAATACAGTGTTGTTTTTCAGTTGTGTCCAAGTCTTCCTAACCCCATTTGGGGTTTTCTTGGCAAAGATACCGAAATGGTTTGCCATTTCCTTCTCCAGCTCATTTTACAAATGAGGAGCCAAGACAACCAGGGTTAAGTGACTTTCCCAGGATCACACAGTTAGTAAGTGTCTGCGACCAGATTTGAACTCAGGAAGATGAGTCTTCCTGACTCCAGGCCCAGCATTCTATCCACTGTGCCACCTAGCTGCCACTAAAAATACAATACAAAATTCTCCCATGAAACAGAAGCAAATAGCAATCCTGATCTCAGACAAAGTAAAGCAAAAATTGACCTAATTGAAAGAGATAAGGGAGGAAACTACATCTTGGTAAAAGGTACCATAGACAAAGAAGCAATATCAATACTGAACATATATGCACCAAGTGGTATAGCATCCAGATTCTTAGAGGAGAAGATAAGTGAGTTACAGGAAGAAATAGCAAGACTGTATACTCATGGGGGACCTTAACTGTGCCCTCTCAGAACTTAATAAATCCGACCAACGACCAAAAAATAAACAAGAAAGAAACTAAGGAGGTAAATAGAATATTAGAAGAGTTAGATATGGCAGACCTTTGGCACAATTTAGAGATAAAGGGTGATACCATAAGCAAATTAGAAGAGTTAGAAATTATCTACCTGTCAGATCTATGGGGAGGGGAAGAAGTCATGACCAAACTAGAGATAGAGAGCATTACAAGAATGTAAAATAGATAATTTTGATTATATTAAATTAAAAAGATTTTGTACAAACAAAACCAATGAAACCAAGATTAGAAGGAAAGCAGAAAGCTGGGAAACAATCTTTACAGCAAGTGTCTCTAATAAAGACCTCATTTCTCAAATATATAAAGAACTGAGTCAAATTTACAAGAATGCAAGCCATTCCCCAATTGATAAACAATCAGAGGATATGGACAGGCAGTTTTCAGATGAAGAAATCAAATGAATAAGTGCTCTAAATCACTTTTGATTAGAGAATGCAAATTAAAACAACCCTGAGGTACTGCCTCACAGCTGTCAGATTGGCTAATATGACAGAAAAGGAAAATAATAAATGTTAAAGAATATGTAAGAAAATTGAGACACTAATGGACTGTTGTTGGTGGAGTTGTGAACTGATCCAACCATTCTGGAGTACAATTTGGAACCATGGCCAAAGGGTAACCAAACTGTACATACCCTTTAATCCAGCAATACCACTACTACACCTGTATCCCAAAGAGGTCATAAAAAAGGGGAAAGGACCTACATGTGCAAAAATATTTATAGCAGCCCTTTTTGTAGTGGCAAAATACTGGAAATTGAGGGGATGTTCATCATCAGTTGGTGAGTAGCTGAACAAGCTGTGGTATATGCATATAATGGAATACTGTTGTACAGTAAGAAATGATGAACAGGCACCTTTAAGAAAACCTAGAAAGACTTGTACGAGCTGATGAAAAGTAAAATGAGCAGAACCAGGAGAACACTGTACACAGTATCAGCAACATTGTGGGATGACCAACTATAAATAACTCGGCTCTTCTCAGCAACACGATACAAAACAAGTACAAAGGACTCACGAAGGAAAATACTATCCATATGCAGATAAAGAACTGATGGACTCTGAATGCAGATTGAAGCATGTTTTTTATTGCTTTATTCTTTTTATAGCTTTTTTTCTTTTGATCTTTTTTCTTTCACAACTCTGACTAATATGGAAATATTTTTACATATTGTATAAACTACATCAAACTGCCTACCATTTTCAGAAGAGGGCAGGGGAGGTTAGGAGAAAAATTTGAACTCAAAATCTTGTAAAAATGAATGCAAAATTTTTCTTGACATATAACTGGAGAAATGCTATGTAAAAAATAAAAACACAGTACAACACAATGTTAATTTGAAATTTTCTAAGTGAATGTTCACCTTCAGAGATCCATTTCTATTTAAGTTTAACAGCACTGATCTAGACTTAATAAAGTGATGGAGAAAATGTTAATAATACAGATGAAACTTAGAAGTGTGTCTGCTGTTTTGAGAGAACCAGTTGTTAAACATTTACCAGAACACCCCAGTAGTAAATATCAGGGGCAGTTTTTGAGCCTAGGTCTTCCTGACTCCATGCCCAGCCCTCTATCCAGTGTGAATGAAGGATAAAGTCATTCAGCAAATTTTTATTAAGCGCTTACTATGAACCAGGAACTGTGCTAAGCACTGAGTATACAAAGGAAGGGAAGAAGAGGAAGTAAGGGATGGAGGGAAGGGCAAACGGATGGATAGATGTACGTCCCAGCTTTCAGGGAGCTCACGCTGTATTGGGGCAGACAACACACAAACAACTATGTGCAAACAAGATATAGACAGGATAAATTGGAGATAACATCGGACTTAGTAGATAACCAAGGCAATGAAGAAGTGTAATTTAATTGAAGTTCTATGACTAGGCAGGTGTTCTTTACAAAGGACAAAGTGAAGCCATGTTGAGCAGTCTAATGTGTAACTATAACTTCATTCTTTTTAAGAGTAAATTTGCACAGTAGGCTGAATTTTTAATATGTTTAATTCAGGCATTCATTTTGATGAATGCTACAAAGTTACAAATGTTAACTGGCTTCTTTAACATATTTACCCTTAATAGTCATCAGGTGTTTCTAGACTGGAAAATAATGGGACTATTTGGTTGCAGAAAAAAATATAAATTATGTGCATTATTATATTAGCCTTACTCTTGTTCAGTGATAGCAGTGCTTAAATCGATATTGCTCGTGGTTTCAAACATGGGAGGAAAGACTTAAGGCAAGATTGTTTGTTATGTGGTACTCGCCATCTTTGTCTGATCTTTCTTTTTCTCTTTACTTCAGGGCTCTCCAAGCAATACCATTGGTCGAACTCCTTCAAGACACACCAGTAGCAGGACCAGTCCCTTGACTTCACCTACCAATTGTTCCCATGGTGGTCTGTCGCCAAGGTAATAAGATTTTCACTAAACTATCCCAGTAACCACTCAGCTTGCTATTCAGTTTTAGAGTTTGTTAGAGTAGAAAGAAAACTGAACTGGGAATCGGGCGTCTTGGGTTCTAGACCTGGTAACCACCTGTCACTGTGTATACTTGAACAATTCTCTTCTTCTCTGGGCCCCACTTTGTTTATTTGTAAAATTAAGGGGGTTGTACTCTGAGCATTAACGTCTCCAACTCTAAAATTCCATGGAAATTTATAAATCAAGCTAAGAGCCTTGGATTTTTTCCACAAGAGTTTTATGCATAGATTTGTCATACTCCTACTTAGATTATATGCTATTTAAGGTTTTATTTGTCAGCTTTTCACAGACTCTGTAGCCCAAGCACAAGTCATTTATTTTCTGATCAAATTGCTGTTCCAAGGTCAACCACTGAAATGTAAAGGGTCTTTTTAAAAAGAAGGCCTTTTCTTAAAAAAAAAAGTGAATTCAAGCCTGCTCATGAAGCAAGAAGCTATTCATCACAGCCATAATTTGAAACCCGAGATAACTGGAATTGTTTATATTTTCATTTTATTAGAAAGGAAACTGTTTTGTGTGCTGTTTGTCAGCAATCTTTTAGTATCATAAAATACCAAACTTGACTTAAATACCATGTTAGCCTTATGAATTCAGAATCCTTGGATAACAAGAAAATAATATGCCCCTGTATCTTTGGAAGTTATTTTCTCTATCAGGGAGAGAAGAGAGGTACCTTCAAGTAGCAAATAAAGCACTAAACCAGGAGGTAGGAAGATCTAGCCTCATATGCTTCTGTAGCTACATAATGAGCACTGTGACCCTAGCAAATCATTTCATCTCTCTGGGCTTCAGATTCCTCAGCTACAAAATGAGCCTATAGGACTTGATTACCTCTAAAGTGTCTTCCACCTTTAGATCTGTGATCCTGTTGTTATGGTCCCTATATACTTGTTTTCTAGGGTCCTTTCCAAAATAAATTTGAGAAGGAAAATTGAAGGAATAATTTTCCCTGGGAGAGCTTATAGAAAGCAATAATTAGCCAAGAAACAAATTATGATTAATTCAAGCATACTGATTTATGTATGAGATCTGTTGCTGTGCCAATAAGATCTTTTATGAAGCAACCTAGATATGAATTTACCAGGGCTGCACATTCTGCATGGGTTTGCAGGAACTGGGATCTCCACAAGAAATAGTCAAAAAAGCTGTATTTTGAGAGGAGAAATGAGAGGGCTTATTGTCAGTTTTGACTTTAAAATTTGTTTTAAAAGAAGGCAGCCATTTTTCTGATTTTATACATTGTTCAATAGTGATGGCCTAAATTGCATTTTTTTTAATTATTGAAAGAGTAATATGCTTCTAAAGCTGTTATTGTCACTCAGGTCTCTTTGGATCACTAGACTCTCCTATTAACATTCTGGACCAAAAATTTTATTTTACTCTCAAGTGATTCTGAAATCTTATACACAGATTTTTTGCAGTGATTCTTTTAATCAGAAACAATGCCCCTTAAATAGATTTAATAAAGTTAGAAGTTGTTTTCCCAAAATTCATTCTGCCTTTACGTTAGTGACTTAAACTATTATAACCAAAACAAATGAAAGTGTCAGAATTTGCCATAAGCCTGACACAGGCTCAGCCAACACTTTCATATGCTAACATCCGTAAGATTTAACTCATCATCTTTTGTAGCAGAAACAGAACTGTTACTATTCTTCTCAGTTAGGTAGTTGTAAAAGCCCTGTCTGAAAGTGGCTTCTCAAACATTACACCTACAGTTTGCCACCTCTTCGTAATCCAGTTTACAGGTGTTATCTAGGCTTCTTTGTTGCTTCTCTGATTTCCTCCTCCTGGCTACCCATTTTTTATTCCTTTTCATTATCTAGTAGTACTTTCTTCAGATGTTCTACAATGAAATAAAAAAGCCAGAGCTCAGACCTGGTAAAAATTGTGGTATGAGCTTAGCAGCCTTGAACTCATAAGCTGGAAATTGCCTGTATGCATTTTTTTTTCCTGTTAGCTAAATCTTGATGGTTCCAGAATAATAATACTTCAGTTCATTTCTTTCAGTATTTGGGGCAAAAGCCCAAGAAAGAGAATGATTAAAATACCAGTCTTCTGTAAATGCTGCCAAGAACAAATGTACTTTGTGAATGTTCTCACAAAGAAATTCCACTGACGACGTCAAGTTCCCAGTCAGTGATAGATTAGGGACTAATGTCGAAAGAACTTTTTTGCAGTATCTCATTTTAAGAAGAAATTTATTTGTAACTTTGTCTTTTTTAAATGTGACCTAAAGAGCAGCCAAGTTGTAGGGAAGCAGATTTTGGTTCGATGTGAGAAACAACTTTCTAACAACTGGAGTTATGACATATTATCACACAAGGTAGGGAGCTCCTCTTCATTAAAGGACGAGTCTAGATAACTATCATATATATATATATATATATGTATATATATATGTACACATATGTATGTACATATATATCATAAAAGGGCTCTTTTTACAGCGATTGAGAGATTGTAGTTTCTAAGTAGTAAGGTTCATTTCCCACTCAAGATTCTGTGAATCCTAAAAAAATGAGATGTGAGATATATGACTTCTAACTGTGATTTGCTTTCTTTCCTGTGCGTTTCATAATGCCAACATTATTTTAGTGATCATTATTAAACATGTCATCTTTTATAAATTTTTAACTTTTATTCTAATTATTGCATATTATTATTTACTGAGTAGATCTTTCAGAGTCAAAATAAAGTTAAACCTGTTACATTGGCCTAAATTTTCTAGTAGTTCAGAAATTCTGCCTTGCCTTTTCAATAACCAAGTTGAGAAGAGTTCTAAGATCATAATTAATAACTCTCACTTAGTGGGATTTTAGAATACCACTACTTGGATAGTTATTTCACCAAGAATTTTCTAACAATGATTCACATTTCACCATATCTAATATGATTTTATGATTCTGTGAAATACAGATTTTTAAGAGATCTCAGAAATCATCCAGGAATCCATTCTCTTATCACCAGACTAGCTGGAAACATGAAAAAGAGTTTGCATAAGCAGTGCCCACTTTTCACTCTATCCTTTTGGGAGCCTTAAGACATAGTGAGCTAGAACATTTCCTCCTGTTTGCTGTATAGCCTGCAGTTACTTCTTTACCACTAGATGGTGCTCCTACATTGTAAGAGGAATTATTGCCTGAGTTTCCAGGGACTATTCACAGAAACAAAATGATTAAGGTATCCAAAGAGCTCAGTGAAATGTTAGGTGGTGAAAGGTGGGACTTGCCTATAGATTTAGCCCTCTCCTCATACATGGATATTTGAGGGCCTGTGATGCCTCAGAAATTATCCTTTTCTTTTTCTGAGTTTTGAAAGAATTCTAGGACAGTAAAATTTTTTTCAGCAGATTTTCCTGCTGAGTAAGAATATCCTTTGAAACATTGTGAAAGAAACATTCCTTCATGGACTAGCATAAAAAAAAAAGAACGTTTTCAAATGTTTTCTTTCTATATGATGAATTTTTTAGGGAACATTCTTTGGAGAAAATAGTAATATGGACCTTCTCAATCCTTTAGTTCACCTAATTCATTGCTCAGAATTCAAGTAGATGAAACATAATCAACTGCATTGTTGATTTTTCTAAGGGAAAATATACCTGGGTAGTTGAACTAACACAAGTACTTCTGTAATAGCTCTAAAGGGACTGAGAGGTAATAAACAGCCTCCTTTACATCTTAAACTTTGGAGGAGTAGGTGGCTAATGGCTTTGATATATCATGGGCTCATTCTTTGGACTTACTGTTGGTTTAAAACAAAAGTTACCTAATTTCCTTCAGTCTCTGCCTTCTTTTCTCAACCCCCCCATTCCAAACAGCAAAAAACTAGCCTTGGAACACAGGAAGTAAAGCTGAAGTAGGAATTAGACAGGTACCCTGAATCTATTAGGGACCTACTGGTGAATGAGAGTCTTTCTTGACTCTCCAGGAAGCCAGACTGAGAAAATGCAAGAGTTCTTCTGTAGAATGAACCAATACTACACAGAATTTGATATAAATAATGTTAGACTATGCAGGAGGAGTTAAATTATTGAAAATACTAAAACAGCCTTATTACAGTATGTGTATGGTCTTTCTTATGGTTTCATGGTCTAAGACTTGAGACAGATGCGTATTTATCTGTGAACATATCCTAGAGGGAACATTGGCCAGTGTAGTATAAATAAAAATATAATATATGTATCTTTCCCCTAATTAAACTATTTTTATTATAGGATATTTGGAACAAAGATTCTTTTATTACTGTTTATCGAGTCCTTTGCTTCTGATAAGAATACACTGGGAACATGTCTGACTATTTGATAATTATATTGATTTAGTCCTTTCTGAAAGTTTATGTCCCATGTAATTTTGGTCGTACCCACAGACATGGTGAACTTTACTTCCATACATGATTTTCAACAAGATTAGTAGCCAATTCCTCTTTTTTAAAAGTTTCTTTCCCAAGATCTATTATTTTTTGTTTTGGGGTGGTTTTTTTTGGTTTGGGGTTTTTTTGACTAGGCAATGGGGTTAAGTGACTTGCCCAGAGTCACACAGCTAGTAAGTGTTATGTGTCTGAGGCCGAATTTGAACTCAGGTCCTCCTGAATCCAGGGCCGGTGCTCTATCCACTGTGCCACTTAGCTGCCCCTCAAGGTCTATTATTTTAAAACAACTTTATCATTCATTCCTTTTAATTTATTTGTATACAAGTATTCTGCTAATTTCAGACTCTGTACTCAGAGATCTTTGGGGAAATTTCCTGCTTTGACTAGTTTGCTAAGCCTGGATAGCATTTTAATACATAGTTGTTAAAGTGAAGAAATTATTTATAATTCTAAAGAGATAAGGACCATGAACAGCATTGCATGAAGCATAACCTTACCAAGATGTTACAAGAAGCTCTTAGAAGCTGTGACTCCTATATAGTCTTTTCCTTGCCCAGCCTTCAAAAAGGACCCTTAGGTTTCTTGTACTGTGTTATCTCACTTTAGAAAACACAGAAACCATCCTCTGTGATCATAATTAATAGCTGTGCCGTCAAACACAGAAAGAAGCATGATCTTCTAGGAACAAAGGTGATTCCCTTCATATAAATTTGTGTACAGGTCTGCCCTTCTTGATATGAGTATATTCTAAACTTCCCATGGCCCCTTTCTCACCTACTAGAGCACATTCAAAGACAATGTGATATTAGTGGTTAGGGCACTAGACTTGGAGTCAGAGAGACCTGGTTCAAATCTCACTTCAAATACTAATTCTGTGACGCTGAGCAAATCAGTTAGCTTGCTGTGCCGCCATTTCCTCATCTGTAAAATGAGGATATTGGCTTTGATGGCCTCTAGGTTTCCTTCTAAATCTATGATCCTGTGATTTCTCATTAATCATCAGAAAAGACAACCCAGGATTACTCCCAGATTCAGCCCCCATTGAATTTGTATCTTATGGATGAACATTTGTCTGCACTCCTAGAGACTCTCTGTACTCTATCAATTTTGTTTCCAGTTTTGAGTTGTTTAGGGCTAAGAAGCTGTGTTTCTGTTTTTCCCTAATTCCTCCATAGCTAACCAAGGGTTAGTTTCATAGGACCATAAGATTATAGTATTACTCATGCCTTTTCATAGAAAATCCAAAGCTGAGAATCTGTGGAATAGGCCTCATTTGATCCCAGACTCTTACCATCTCAAAAGTCAGCTTCTGTTATACTTGGGTGCTGGTGTATAGACTTCACTTTTATAAGATTTAGAGGAAACCCACCTATTTTTAACAAGTGCAAATTAAATCCTCTTCATATTTTTTTTTGCTTCTTCCTTAGAGTAATTGATGCATTGTTTATAAATTTTAATATTTATTTGACAATTTCTCAAGCATCTACCTGCATAATTGGGATCTCTCATAATTTACAAAAACTAACATAAGAGATATATACCCATGGGTGGGATGGGAAAGAATAATGTTTGTTTCAGGGATGGACTGAAAAGGGGAATTTGTGTTTGATCTCTTTATGGTATTATAAGATACTCCATGAAGTAGCCTGTCTAATTTTGTTTTGATTAATTTTTATATAACTTTATCCAGGAAGCACGAAACTTGAAACCACTCAGATTATAGTTTCTTTTCCCCCTCCCCTTCCTATCCCTGTTCTGTTTCTCTGTTTTTTCTCTCTGATTTTCCTCTTCTGACCACTGCAGTCGGTTCTGGGGTTGGAGTGCCGATGGGCTGTCGAAGCACCCACCTCCCCTTTCTCAGCCTAACTCCATCCCCACAGCTCCTTCCCACAAGACTTTCAGGCGCTCTTACTCTCCCAGGTAACAAGCTACCTGTAAAACTTGTCTGTGGTGTCACAATATTATTGCATTTCTAAAGTCATCTTATTTCTTTCTATGAAAGTTGATCAAGTGCTTCAAAGGGGGCCCCTGCCTCCACATCTGATGGCTGGAGTGGAAAAGGTGTGTGGAGAGCTAGCACTGTTATCAGTGGAATGCCTTGCCATTTTGTTAGCTGGAAATCTTGAAGCCATTTTTTACTCTTGCATTTGCACACTTTATCCAAAATACCCTAATGAGTACTTGACCTGAAAGTACTCAAGCTTGTTGACTGACAGAAGATTTATGTGTCATGTTTCCTTAGTTCTTTTTCTATAAGTACAGGGATTTACCCCCTCAAAAATGAATATGATATTCTCCTTTAGAAATTAAACATAAGTGTCATTACTTCTATTTGACCTATGCAGAGACACCAGTAATAATTAACTAATGATTATATGGATTATCATTTCATTATATGCCAGTGTTCCCCATCACATTAGATTGATAGATTCTACAAATATAAGGAAAATCCGAGAACAATTTATAATTCATCGAATTGTACCAGAGGTCTTGTTTCCCAGTGTAAAAAACTGCCAGTAACCTCAGTAGACCCATGCACTTGTTGGAAAATTGATACCATGTATACTAGTTGGAATTTTCCTTTGTTGAGAGTAAAGAAATGTGGGCCAGAAATGTGCTGTGCTACATAGGAGCAGAATACGTGAAGCATCACAAGATTCTTTTATTTTGACAGAGTCTGATAGAGACATGCAGAATTGAGAATCCATTTACAGGCATCTCTTACTCATACCCAGAGAGAGGAGTAGTAACATAATGATTCAAAATTCCTCCAGGTAATCCAACTAACCATCATTTAGCCAGTGTTTGATTTTGAAATGCACCTTAGGCAGTGGCACCATCTTGATTATCTATCCACAAAATAGACAGACCATACATTACTCGAGTATCAGCTATGTGTGTGTATGAGCCTGTGTACAAACACAGACAACACATGTACTTTAATAGCACTTGTCTTTTGGACTACCCAACAAAGTTTTGAAGTGATTTAAATTTTACACACAACCTCATTAGCACTGGATCTAGGATCTAACCTAAATTTAAATACCTACTTTGCTACTTAGTAGACGGTATGACCTTAGGCAATTAATTTCTTCTCCTCTAAGCCTTAGTTTCCTTATCTGATTGAACTTAGAGGACCTCTACAGCCCTTTCTAGCTCTAACTCCTATGATCCTGTGTCTAAGTATAGCAATGTCAAAAAATTAGGATAAATGGGCAAACCAGACCCAATTGTTCTGTTTGCAAACAGTTTGTCTCTATACCCTTTTAAGGTCAAAGTCCTGCTTCTGAATTTTAAAATTTGATTTCCTACTTGTTAATGCTATTTTTATAGAATAATGTGTTCTATTTATTAGAATAGCCTAAGTAGGAGCATTTCAAATTGCGAATGGCTTGACATCTTATCTTATCATTGTCTTTATCCATGAAGTAGGGGAAACTGGTAGTTTGTGCCCCATGCTACCAGTTTCTGAATTTGGACTCCCTGAAGTCATCGTTTTCTTCTGCTCCCAAGTCTCCACACCCAAAATTTTGTGAAAATGGGGCACTATGTCTTTGTGTAGGCATAGTCTCAATGCTCAGTTTACTTGATGAGCATTCACTCAGTAAGCCTAATTCAGTATTAAATGTAATATCTATGTATTTTTATTGGTAAAGATGCTTACCCCTGGTCTGGCCACTTGTAAGTAATAATTCTTGCAGTACCCATATCATAAGGTTTTTTTTTGAGGAAAGCCCTTGGTAAACTGTAAGTTTTTACAAAAATATATTAATATGAAGCACATATTCTGAATTAAATGAAATGGTCGCAAATCATTATTCCCATTATGCAAATATTAACCTGTTGGGTTGTATGAAACCCCAGAATCAGACTGAAATTGAATAGTCCAAAAGATACAGGGGATGGTAGAGTGGGACACATAGCTATTTTAACTCAGTACAGGCAACTAGATGGTATAGTAGACTTAAAGTCAGAAAGACATGGGTTCAAATCCTTCCTCAGACACTAAATAGCCATGTGATTTTGGGCAAGTCACTTCACCTCTCTGCACTTCAGAATTTCCCCATCCCCAAAATAAAGAGATTGGATTCTATGGCTTCTAAGGTCCCTTCCAGCTCTAAGTTGATGATCTTCAGTTGTCCTTCCTGTCCCTTATTTAACATTACAGAGGCCCATATCATCTATATGGTAATATTATAATTTATGTAATTTCATAGATTCTTTAAAAGTTTGACAAGCAAATGAAGAGCCAAGCCAAGAGGTATAGAAATAGCAATTAAAGCACATTGCCTGCTGACATTGATAAGTAAACCTTTAAAAATTTGTTAATTTGTATTAAAAAAAAAAACAACCCTCATATCACTGGTATCTGAGAATCTTAAAACTATTGCAAAGCATGGGTTTTGTTTAAACATTACTGCCATAAAATTTTCTTTATTGTGTGCAGAATGCTCTAAATTAAAATACTTAATTGATTAATTAATAAAAATAAGAACAAGAAATCCCCAAACAGCAGAATTACTTCAGTAGGTTTTTCTGTTTTAGAAACTCTAATGCCAATTGTAGTATATGCTGTGCAATCTGAAATAGACTATTTCAAAATAATTGAATTGTCAAAAGGCTTAGTGTATTTTTGAAGCAACATATGAAAAATAATATTGTGACATCCTTTTAAAGCTGAATATCTCTACAACCTCCTCTTGTTCATCCTGTCACTGTTTTATGCATGGGCCACTATATTATTTTTTGGTTGTTGTGATTAGCAGTCTTTTAAGGCATTTTTTTTCCCATCTTGTGTATATTTTTGTTTATCATCTAGTCTTTAAACATAAACACAAATGTACTGGCCAGATGTATAAATGCTTTTCTTAAGTAAGTGAACAGTTTTTAGAAGGAAAAAAAAAACCCCTATGTTTTTCTCTTACACATCTTCTGAAAACCTCTATCTTTCAAATTGCTGCATAGCAAGGTAGCCTTGTGAACTCAGAAGGTGCTGAAATCTTGAACTTCTTTCAGGTTCTGTGTTCTACCTCCTGTCATTGCTTGCATCAGATTTCAGCTGCAAACATGTTCAAATACACATGTTTCTTTTTGTTTGATGTCACAGCCAACCTTTTGACTGAGTATCTAAGTTGGCAGTTTTTGTGAGCTCTCCAGACAATTTGTCCTGTGTTTTCTTCTTCTCTATGGAAGAAAAATGATTAATAACTGCTCTGACCAGAGGACATTTAGACTTTTTCATCAACTGTTCTGCCACCATTTTTGTGATCTTAGGGTAAATTATTCTATTTTCAGCCACCTCTGAATGTGTACCCTCATCTCTGAATAAGAACCAGATTCTCACAGAACCTTATCTGTAAACAGGTGTGCTTGGAATCCTGGAATGTGGAGCGTATCCATATTCTGCTTTGGCACTCTTTGCAAACTCTAAAAATAGTTAGGAGAGCATTAAAAAAAATAGCAAAATCCTTTCAGAGTTATATAGATCATTTCCCTTTCAGGGACTGGGCAGAGTTGACTGTGGTCTTCAAGGAATCTGATTTTTATTAAAACATTGCAGCACAAATACAGTATTTTTTCACTTGCTCATTTTCTTACCATACATTTCAGATGGCCTTTGCAAAATTCAGGTATAGCTTTGCTCTGATCTTTAATAACATTAATACTTACTGGCATATAATAAAGTATATTGTAGGCATACCCTGACCTCTTCCATGCTTATCAGATGATCTTTTTGCAAGTTTTAATGCTCAAGAGGCTGGCATCTGTTCCTTTTTCAATGTTTTCCTAAAATTCATGAAGTTTAATTCCTGGAGTATTCCTGATGTCTTCTAAGGCACACTTGATGGCTTGGTTTTGTTTCATTTTTTCCTAGCTGATCTATCTGTCCATTAGGTTTGATGTTCTGTGTTAGGAAAGTGATTCTTCCTTTGGAATTCTCTTGGAATCTTTTGTCTTCTTTTCATAAATTGTTAGGCCATTAGGCCATACTTTGAGAAGACCAAAAGCCCTACCTTTCCTTTTCTCTGTCTTTTGTAGTTTGCTTCAAAAAAAAAAGTCTGTAAAGAAGACACTTGGTGTGTAAGAAATTATTTATGTTTTGAAGTACTTTGAGGAGTCCAAGAAGATTTAAAACTTTGAGTTAATTTCCCCTGCTTTGATGCCACTTGCTTATATTTTTTGTTTGTTGGGGAAGGTGGGGTTAGACTAATCAAGTCTCTCAGATTTCCTTCTAGTTCTTTTCTGTAGCATCTTTGCCTGAAAGCTTTACCCATTGTGCATCTACATCTCTTTAAGGCTGCAAACTAACCCTAAAACCTTTCAGAATAGCCTGAAAGTTCTCAGTTAAGTTCAGGTAGGAATAAGAGTTAAGTTTCTTGATTGTTAAGGTAGATCTGACTATGACTCATCAAATTTTAAATTATAAGATTTTCTGCTACTAGGGAAGATACTTTTCACTTTTTCTAATCCAGTCTTATTGTTTTCTATATTGCTACTATGTAATTTATGAGAAAAGTAGCTTTATTTTGAGGTGACCATTCTTCTTGATTTAAGTTTGTACATTTGAGACCAGTAACACCAAAAAAGTTTTTTTTCACCTTTTTGAGGTATGAAAGCAAACTTTTCACTTTCATTAACTCTGTACATTAAGTCACCAGTTGTCACTATTTTGAGTTCTTGCATTCATATAGTTATTGATGTTTCTCACTGATTATTAGAGTGCTTATGTTTATGGGTTCAAATTATTTATTGAAAGGATATTTTCTGAGAGAAAAAAAAGTAGTTTCCAATTAGTGGGGTCTTTAAAAAGATATCTGCCAAGATACTCTTATTTCATTGCAAGTCATTCTTAGAAACAAAATTCTAAATGTGTACCCCACTCTATAAATTGATGGCACTACCAATTCAAAGTCAAACCTTAATGCCCATGCCCTATTTTAAAATCTGTCATGCCTTTAATCTTTAGCATGCTCGACTATGACACAGAGAATTTGAACTCAGATGAGATCTACAGTTCTCTGCGGGGAGTAACAGAAGCCATAGAAAAGTTTAGTTTCCGGAGCCAGGAGGATCTGAATGAGCCTATTAAGCGGGATGGCAAAAAAGACTGTGATATTGTAAGTATTCCCAGTTTATTATTTCAAAAGATCTATCCATCTGTATTTTTGAGTGTGGACTGCTATCCTCAACACTTTTATACTGTCCTGTTCTAGATAGTTGGAGTACTTTTCGTTAAAGGATCTCAGTTCGACATATTTTTCAAAGCCATATAAAATAAGCAGTCATCCTTCACCACCACCTTAATGACGACTTGCTGAATGCAGAATTTCATTTATTCATTCATTCATTTGTTTGTTTCCTCACAGTGACAGTAAAGAATGTAGTTCAAGATTGGGAGAGTGGTAGGTTTGGAATCAGAGAACCCTGGTTCAGATCCCAGGTCTGCCACCTATGTCACCTTGGTCAAGACACTTGACCTCTCTTGGCCTCAGTTCCTTTACCTGAAGATGGTTGGACTAGGTGATCTCTCAGGTCATGTCCAGTTCTAAATCTGTAATGCTGTGAATTCATTCAGTCTGAAAGTTTCAGCCACTAATTCAGTGTATCTTTCTGATAGTGTTCTCTCACTCAAACATAGAAAGTTCTAATTTCCTCCATGTATCCTACCATATTGTAACACAGAATTCCACAATATATATTTCAGTAGTGACCAGTCTCCTTGACAAAGACTATCTTTCAAAACCAATTTTTTTTTCAACAAAGAGAAATTACTATTCACCATGAGTAAAGCCTATTTCATAAGCATGTGGATAAGTATATGTTTTAGTAGAAACACATTTTGGTCCTGTTTATTGTTATATTTTAATTAGATATTAAAATAGATAAAAAGCTTATCATCCACTTTTATCATCAATACTGATAAATTCATGTTCTTCTCCTTGGGCCCCTATAATCAAAGTCTTAGTGAGTAGTCTTGGGCCTTTGCTATTTCCTTAAGAAAAACCAGGGAAAGAAAAAGAAATCTTAAAGTTTTATTGATCGAAGGGGATGGGATGCTATCTCCTAATTGTTTCAGGTTTCACGAGATGGTGGGATAGCTTCGCCTGCCACTGATCTGCGAGGAGGAAGTGATGTGGTAGAAGGAGGAAGGACAGCTCTTGATAACAAAACCTCACTCCTCAACACCCAGCCTCCACGAGCCTTCACAGGGCCCCGAGCTCGAGATTACAGTCCCTATCCTTACTCGGATACAATCAACACCTATGACAAGACAGCTCTGAAAGAAGCTGTATTTGATGATGACATGGATCAACTTCGTGATGGTTAGTTTCCTTCTTGAATTTTATCCCATTCTCATCAAACAGCTTTTCTTTGCTTTATCTTCTGTGGACCAAGCTCTGGGTATACTGATCAAATAGAGGTTTCACATTCTGGGTAGAATTTTAGCTCTTATGCTCCAGATTCATCTTTTCATTCCTTTATATGACACTTGAACTTTCTCAGTTTAGCAAGCAACTAGGGATAGCATTCCTAAAACACTATTTACTAACCTACCCTACTATGGTATTACAACAGTGTTTTAATGAGGGTGTTTTCTTTCTTCCATTTATAAGGCCCTTGTATAGTATGATTTCTACCTTACATACTATTACAAATAGTATTCTATAGAAGCCTCATTTTATCTTGTGTCAAATGTCCATCAGAGCTCAAGACATTAGTATACTATTCTGTGGCAATATTCCTGCATGAAACCTTATTATTTATTCCTTCACCTGATGGTTGATTAGGTCATTGAGGGAGTTTGATGTGTTGATAATGCCTTGAATATAGTGGATGCTTAATAAATGCTAGCTGAGTTAGGTTTATTGACTGTTGACAGTGATGAAAATACAATCGTATTTACTGTTTTCTACCCAAAGCTTTTTTTTTTAAGACAAAAGTCTTTAAGTCTAAGACCACCCCCCCCTCAAAAAAACCCCCCAAAAACCAAACAATTAAATCAGTGAACTGTTTAATAAACTTTAGGATCAGTATTTTGAGGAAACTGGACTTGTGATTTCATTGGCATTGGGAACTTCTAGGAAAGAAATTCGCTCAACAAACGCAGTCAACACCTGCTTTGGCACTTACAGTCTGAGAGGTACTGTGTCCACTGAAAGAGTCGGCCTCAGAGTCAAAAAAATCTGGGTTCAAATCCCACCTGATTACATATTAGCCTTGTGACCCCAAGCTAGTCACTTAACCTATCATTTCCCGAGACAATTCTCTAATGATATTATAAAGTGGGAAGGCTTCTTTTCAATTATTTTTTAGAGTATAGGTCAAACCTATCTTATTGCCATAGGTAACTTTCAGTGCATACTTTGATATAATTTTATTAAGCTTTTTGTCATTGTTATCGTGATAATAATAGCTAACATTTAAGGTTTGCAAAGTGGTTTACATATATTATCTCATTTGATTATTAAGAAAGTCTTTTGTAGTGAGAAGAGATGGGCTATGACCTGTTTATCAGCTGAATGATTTGATGTGTGTCATTAGCCAAAATGTCACCCTACATATAGCCACTTTCCTTTGGTGAGTAATATGGAAAATGTTGGATAGAAAAATGTTGATTATTTTTTTTGTCAATACAGAACTTGATCAATGAATCAAGACCACTCAAAATGGCGACCATCATTGGTCACCTCTGATTGTTCAGGCCATTAGGCATGGTGCTAGCTGCTGAAATTTATCCTTTGGAATAAGCCCTATCTTAATTTTGTTCCACAAGTTTTTCTTGGAAAGAAGGGTGAGATGCTAGGAAAGAAAAAGTACAGGTGATTTACTTTCTAAAAATTTATGTACACAGCTATATTCCAATAACAGGAGTTAAAGAAATATGCCTTTGGAGCTAGCTGCCCCTGGTATTTAATTTTTCATCTGAAACCTACTTGTGATTCACTCATAGAACAGGGCTTCTCTGGTGAACCATCCTATTCATTCATACTAAACTTTCAGCGTTTTGGTCTCTGATAAGTTCCCTATCTTCATGAGAAGAGTAGTGTTCAGTAAGTAAGCTAAAAGTTGACATTGTTCCCAAATTCCAACTCCTCCCATTTAATCTTTCAGAGTAAAGTTCCTGTGTGACTTATCAGAGTTGTGGCTGTGTGTGGGGGAGGAAAAGTGATTATTTAAATATTGATTTGCTACCTCCAGGCCTTTCCCCCACAATTGGAAGGAATAATACAGTTTCCAGTATTAACCTCAAGGTTACTCCAGTTTTACTAGACCCTAGAACACTCCTTCAGTTGCGGTCAGATTCATTCCTGAAGAAAATTGGTGTTAGGGAAACATGAAGGTGATAAGTATTTATTTCCCTGTCTTTGTGATGAATTTTAGAGATGTTACAGAGCAAGCTGTGGATCTTGGTGAGTGACTGAAAGCCACTCAAGATGGCAGCCCACATCAGTTACCTATTTGTTCAGACCTCAAATAGGCCAGGGCAGCAGGCAGAATATTCTCTGGTTGGATTTTTCTCTGTAGAATAGCCCCTTTTTGTTTTCAATTTCTCTCCCACAGTACCCATTGACCATTCTGATTTGGTAGCTGATCTCCTGAAAGAATTATCAAATCACA
Organism: Phascolarctos cinereus; assembly: GCF_003287225.1. Lineage (NCBI taxonomy): Eukaryota > Metazoa > Chordata > Mammalia > Diprotodontia > Phascolarctidae > Phascolarctos > Phascolarctos cinereus. Next base: position 143,295,433 of record NW_027556098.1, read on the forward strand.
ATGAGCGGGTGGAAGAAAGGAAAGGAGCCTTATTAGAATTACTCAAGATCACTCGAGAGGATAACCTAGGAGTTTGGGAAGAACACTTCAAAACAATTTTGCTCTTGCTGCTGGAAACACTTGGAGATAAAGATGTGAGAAATTTTGCTTTGGACTTGAATTTTCATTTTTTGGTAGCATGACCATTGTCTCGTTTTCTTTGTATTTCACTTAAATTATTTTTGTGCTTCGTGTACACTTTTAATTTTTTGATGGAAACCTTTTTTAATGAATGTTAATTTCAGGACAGAACTAAACCTACTTCCTGTGCTTTATTGTAGCAGATTTTTACTGTAAGAAGTTGTAGGGGTGATATTTTTACTTTATGAGACCTGTGTCATAAAGAGATTGGTTCCACAGTACAGTACATAGTTGATGAAAATTTGACTTAACATGCAGTTCTATCATAAAATGGAATGACTTCTTTTAAACTCTGTACATAGGATAGATCAAATTCAGGTCAATTTTATTTCCTTTTAGTTTTATGTTAACATTTTACTTTTATATGACAGAAGACACATAGACAGTATATAATATATTTCATTTAAAACAGACCATACTGAGAGTTGCCTTTCATCATATGCCCTCATTCTTATGCCTAGGTATGTTAATGTAATTATGTTCTTTTTCAATTCCTTTGTCAGTTTAATTCCTACAAATTATAGAAATCTAAAAATTAAGCAATCAGTTTGACTTAGGATACCAGCTTCCTCCATATTATGAAATTGGCCCCATTTTTGAGGTGTAAATGAATATTGAAAGTTATCTGAATTCCATTCCAAAAGTTAAAAAAATCTACCCTCAGTAGAGTTTGTATAGACTCTAAGAATTAAAAATGAATGAAAAGGGAAGGGGCAAGACAGGGAAAATTCCTAGAAAATTAAATATAAAGGTAAGATATAAAAATTTAGAATAACTGATATTACATGAATGACAGTTGGTCATAGAGTTGGTTTTATATCATTATGACCACAATAACATTTGATTATGTTGTAATCAAATACTTAGAAATGTGCATTGATTCTGCTTTGTTAATTTGCTTTAGAGGGATACAGGGATAGAAAGATGATTAAAAGATATGTGCAAACTTTTCTTTAGTCAGCATACCATCTACTGTGGCCATTAGACTTAGGATGCTTTTTTTAGTCAAAGATAAAATGATGTCATGTGGAGGATAGATAAATGTTGTGTTAGTGTGTGAATTGTACAGATGAATGGCAAAGAATCAGGATGTACCTTTTAGATACTATTTAGTGTAAACTCCATCCTCTTTTACTGAGATTAAGAGTCCTGTTTAGAATGGCTACCATCCAGAAGTGGAAGACAGGAGTAAACTGAAGGAGCTTTACAAGTCTTTCCACCAATGATCTCATCATTTACAGGGTCAGAAAGTAAGACTAGGCTCTGACTGTATTTCCTGAGTCTAGAAGCATTTCAAGGAGAATAGCTTAATGCAAAATGACAAATAGCTTTTTTTTGTTTGTTTTAAGGCAAAACATAGTGCCCTCCTCCATAACATCGAAGATATTCCAAGAGGTGAATGACTTGAAAGTTTGTTCCTCATCTGTTCTGTGTCTTTTATTGATTATACATACAAGCACATTTTATAAATGTTAAGTTTTTACTGCCTCTTCTCTTGAATGAGTCAAACGTCAGTGGAAGTGGAAGCAATGGGGTGGGGTGGGGGTGTTATTTAATAAAGCTTTGTGTGCCAGTTGTAGTTTAACACCCCTCTCTCCAACTTGCACGTTAGCATTCGATACGGGCATTGGCATTGCGAGTGTTACGGGAAATTCTGAGAAACCAACCAGCAAGATTTAAAAACTATGCTGAACTGACAATCATGAAAACACTGGAGGCACATAAAGATTCCCACAAAGAGGTAAGCGGACTGGGCCTGACCCTAGGATTGACCAAGCAGGTGTCAAATGAAATCCTGAAAGTGACTGAATATGGGGTGAGAGGGAGGGAGAAGAAACTAAAACATGAATTTTGAAATTTAAATTTAAAACACCTGTTGAGATTCTTTCTGAAATCAACTCTTCTTTTAATACAGGGCAGAAATCCCATTAACTGGAAAGGTTCCATGGCTAATCTAAAAGAAACTTTAAGGGCACTGACTTTGATCCCAAACTTCTGGAAACTGTACAATATGGGATACTAACCACCTCATTTTCTACAATAGGCATCATTACATTTATATTGGTGGGTTGTCACCGGGAAATAAGGGGACCAAGCTTTTCACTTGGCTTCCTTCTATAAGCAACTCCGTTTCAACAGAAAGTGACCATGAGTCACTGAGAGGGGGCAGCTTGCTCTGACCAGTCGTTTTTCTAACCTGAAGACGTCACTACAGGCTGTGGTTCCTCCTTGTAGCTGATGAATACTTTATGCTAACAAGTGTTTGTGCAAGATTTAGGAAGAAGGGGGTGTGCCTGTGTCTGTGTGGCTGTCTGTGCATGCACACATGTATATGTGCATTGTGCATTGGGTGAGAGGGTGGGTGTGCGTGCGTGTATATGAGATCACAGATTTAGAGCCAAAAGGGACCTAACATTTACTCCAGCCTTTGAATTTTAAAGACGAGAAAACAGAGGCTTGGAGAATAAAAGTGCCTTGCCCAGGGTTACATGGGTAATCACTGGCAGAACCAGGATCCAAACTCAGGTCTTTAGAATGCACGTTCAGTATTCTTTTCACAGTGCCCAAGTCTTCTTGTTTCTAAGTCCAACACTATCCACTGTGACAAATTTCGAGTTTTGCAAATAGAAATTGCTATAGAAAATGAAATCCTAATTTTCTAGATTTCTTTCAGTAACCTTAGCAAGTTAAAATTACATGCTTGGGTTGATCCTAGAACAGAGAATAAAGCCAATTACTCCATTAAGTCTTATTTATTTTATTTCCTCAAACTGGTAAATATTATACTATAGTTAGGAGAAGGATTAATTTGACTTTGATTGAAGCAGCATAGCTACAAGAAAAATCTGGATTTGAAAAAATATCTCATTGCAGTTATTACTTGCTAGAAAACAGATCAGTGGTCAGACCATGGAATCACCAATAAGATTATCTTGAGGTCAAGTACCATGTAATTTTCTACACCCAATATATAGTACAGTGCTGGGTACATAGTAGGTGTTAAGTAGAGGTTGTTTCAAAAGTCTTAATGTAGGGGGCAGCTAGGTGGTGCAATAGATAGAGCACTGGCCCTTGAGTTAGGAGGACCTGAGTTCAAATCCAGCCTCAGACACATAATACTTCCTAGCTGTGTGACTTTGGGCAAGTCACTTAACCCCAACTGCCTCACTTAAAAAAAAAAGTCTTAATGTAGTTTAAAGAAATTTTTAAAATACTAAAATTAATATATTGAAAACATTTTTCTATTTTTTTAAATTTAATGTTTTAGGTTGGAGTATAAATATTTATACAATCTTTGTCTTCTAGTTATCTTACTTGATTGTGTGATGTTAGTGCTTAAGTTTTTATATCACTTTTTTACTTGTTCATTCAATACTCTTGATTTCATATATTTATCGCCACCTGAAGAAATTCAGAAGTTTCTAGATTCATTTCACACTTAGACAAGAAAAAAGTTTGTCATCTTTGTTTCAGTGCTAGCTGCAAAGTTGTGTTCAGTACCTAAGGAATACTCCTGTGACTGATTATTTTTGTTTGTTTTATGTGTGAATTTGTGGATGAGACTCAGCCTTTGGCAAGAGAGTGAGAGAGAGAAAATGAGAATCTGAGCATGCTAGAGAGAAAAAAGATCTTCACTTAGAGTTTCTGTATAACTTGCTTTGTGAAACCAAAATAACTGAGTAAAGCATTTTGAAATGTAATCCTTTTGAACTTGAGAGTTTGTTATGATAAAGTGGTTACAAGATAATGGCAGAAGGTAAAGGTAAGGATGAGATCTCTGTAGCTATTTCTAGACCAAGATCTGATATCAGGTATATTCTAAAGGAAGTATTAATCAGTTTTTATTGCATAGGCGTAATATGCTGGGCACTAAATAGAACATAATATTAAGTTTCCCATCTCTATTAAAATAAACATTCTTTGAGAGGCGATGTGGACAAGGACTTGGAAAGTCAAATATGAGAATTATATTAAAATTTTGGTAAACATAAGCATGGACATTATATGAAAATTTATTAGTGTACACAACAAAACTATCTCACTGACCTATTCATTTTTTTAAAATTAAAAACAATTTAATACCAAACTTCAATAGCATTACTTCAGTTTTCTATATTTTAGGGTTTGACCAACAGCTTAAATGTTTGTCATATCATATTTGGTCTCTAGACATAATTTCTGGAGCACATTTTCTCTTTTATGGTGAAATTTCAGTAATTTGGACCTTAAAGATTTCAAAATTGTAATAATTTTAATGGAACTTAATGTAAATTCACTTCTGCACTAAAGGAGAAGAAATGGACTTATTAAGCAAATTAAGAGGAGAAATTGGATGAATAAGGGAATTTTAAATTATTTTCAGACATCCTCAATCACATTACTTAACTTCAGCTGGACCTTCATTATGTTCTTTTTTTTCTTTTTTCACAATATGACTAATGTGGAAATATGTTTACATGATTGCATATGTATAACCTATATCAGATTGCTTGTCATCTTGGGGATGGGAGGGAGGGAGAAAAAATTGAAACTCAAAATCTTATATTTACCCCCAAATAAAAAGAAGCTTGCCTCATATTTCACTGAAAAAATTGAGACCGTTCACTGAGAGCTTCCTCTTTTCCTCTCCTCATCTCATATCATCTATATGCTTCCTGCCACTGTCTCTGTCTTCACTCCATCTCACATAATGAAGTGGCTCTTTCTCCTTGCCAACCCATGTTGCCATCCTATCTTTTCTAGGTGATTGCCCTCTTTATCATCCCCATTCCCTCACTTATCTTCAGTCTCTCCCTGTTTAATTCTTAGCTAATGGCCTCATTTTTTTCAGTGAAATATGAGGCAAAGTTCTTAGCTGAGAGGCTGGGGGGGAAACATGGTAAGGGAGATATGAGGTATGTTGAAAAGGTTTTGAAGAGCTTGCTTTGACGATTGGGATATGAGTTAATTAAGGAAGTGTAAAAGGATTATCTTACTGCAATAATGACCTAGTTGAAATTATGTAACATAAATTTGTAACACACCTATTCAGTATGGTTTCATGAATTTCTCCAGTTTTGTTTAGCAGCAAGCCATTAGATGGTGATAGTAATCTGTAGCTGAGGTTTAGAGTTCAAGGTCAGTGATAAGGTAATGGAGAAAAGGATTCAAGAGAAGCAGACATTGTAGGGTTGAACTGGTTCACTTTTAAGGTCAAGATGGAAAAGGGAGTATGAGTGTAGGCATTGTAGGCATGATGACCTGGGAAAAAACTTAGGAGTCAAGGGATTGGAAGTCAAGGTTAGGAAGAGCAAGGTTTGGGGTTGCAAGATAGGAGACACAGAATGGCAATAGATTGTAATAGTTCATAAACTGATGCATTAGTCAGTAATGGAAAGATTAAGAGTGTGACTGTGTAGCTGAGTTGGTATGAAGGAGTGGTCATGGTAAATGAGCAAGTTGAAGAACTGGGAGGTAAGGCTGCTTGAGGGACTATCAGTATGAGCGATATTTTTTTCCTTCATTTTTTGTGTTTTTTGGTGAGGCAGTCAGGATTAAGTGACTTGGCCAGGGTCACATAGCTAGTGTCTGTGTCAAGTGTCTGATAGTGGATTTGAACTCAGATCCTCCTGACTCCAAGGCAGAGCTCTATCCACTATGCCACCTAGCTGTGCCTGGGACTATCAGTATGTATGGTGAAGTTCCCTAGTATGAAGGCAGGAGTTGGGTCAGAAAGTTGGGCACAAAATTGTGAACCAGGCACCAAACTCATTGAGGAGAAAAGGAGAATTTCCTGAAGATTGATAGAAAATAGCTACCAAAATTTTGATTGGGCAGTAGATATGGTTTGAGTGAACTTCAAAAAAGGAAAGATTACTGAGTAATGTTTATAGAAAAAGAGAGCCTGCAAGTGAAAATGGGGAACAAGAAGTACTCCAGTCCCCCACCGTGACCAGTAAATGTTGGGTGGGAGGTGGGGAATGAATGATGATTTCAACCAATGCTGGAAAGGGTGATCAGGAAGGTTCAGATGTGAAGGAATCCAGGTCTCGAAGCCAGAAGGTGAAAAGAAGTGGGAAAGGAAAAGATTTACCTGTGTATTCCAGCGAGTATCATGGAAAGGGTGGGGAATTTTAGAATGCAGTGTTGGGGGGACTGAGTTGAAGGGGATGGGAATTTCCTGACTGTGTTATGCCCATGTAAAAGGAAATTTTAGAAGAATGCTTAATTTCAATTGAAAAGATTCATATATCTTAGATTTAAAATAAAGTTTTAAAACTTAGAATTGTCTTTTTAATTTATTCTTGAAATGTAGCAGAGTAATATTGTCCAAGTATTTGATGTCTTTCAGTGAAAATAGTTGTATAGAGTCACATTTTCTTCTTTAACTTTTTAACCGGTAGCTTTATTTATTAACAATTAACTTTACCATATCCATGTCTGGGGTTGTTGACACTATCTACACTGGGCTAAAAGTTCCCATTGAAAGACCAGAGCTTTTTAAAAGGAACCTTTGAGATCATCTCGCCCTGCTCTCTCCTTTCATAGATGAGGTAACTGAGTCCCAAAGAGGTGAAATTTTTTGCTTCTATCAAGTTTTCCTGTTTTCTTTGCTAGTAGTGGTAGAGCTAGAAGTAAAATCCCTGCCTTCCATCTCTCTTTCCACTATACGCTTGCTTCTCTAATACTGTGATAAGTTGTGTTGTCCCTAGGGAAACTATGTACCCACGTTCTAAACCTGCACCCCAGAAATTACATTTGTCAGCCTAGGGAAATCAGCAGCTTAGTGTGGTCTCCCATTGAAAGAGGGTACCAGGAAATCCATCTCTTCATTTCCCACCTGACTTCACTCCTCTGGACTTGTCCATCATACCCTGGCTCTGGGCTTCCCTCCGCACCATGTTTCAGGTTCCATTTGGGTGTTGTCTTTTCTTATTAGATTGTAAGCTTCTTGAAGGTAGAGACTGTCTTTCTCTTTTTGTGTTTGTATCTGCAGTGCTTAGCACAGTTCCTGGCATATAGTAGGTGCCTAATAAATGTTTATTGGCTGACTGACTACTCCAAAGCCTTTGCATTAGCACAGCTGCTATAAGGAGATGCTGAAATTCAACATCTTTTGTTATGGTTATGTTCTTAACCAGTGTTTTCCAGAAGGTACTTTTAGGGAGTGCCTTAATTTTAAATAGGATGTTTAAATCATGAGTACCCTTTTCCTAAAGCCTACTTCTTGGCCAGACCAGTCATCTCATTGGCATAGCTACTTTCTCCACTGATGGAAATTACAGCCCTTCTACACTTTCTTATCCTGTGTAGTTCTTGTCTGTATTTTTCCAGAAATCCTTTCATAGAGGTTCCCAGTGCACTGGAGACTTTTTTTTTTGAGGCAGTTGGGGTTAAGTGACTTGCCCAGGGTCATGCAGCTAGTAAATGTCAAGTGTCTTGGTCTGAGACTGAATTTGAACTTAGGTCCTCCTGACTCTAAGGCTGGTGCTCTACCCACTTCACCACTTGCTGCCCCTTCCTTGTTTCTTTTAATATTTCCTGAATACCACGGTAGTACTGGGATTGTCTGTCTATCGATTATTCCTCAGTCCATCAACATTATACTGGCCCACCTCCATTTTTGGTCATATGTAACCTTCACGGTGTTATTTTATATCCTTTGTAACAAACATTGTTTTGATTATGGCCCAGTAGCCTTTTGAGGTTTTGATTTTTTTTTTATCTGTTTTGTTTTGACCCAACTGAATGTCCTGATGGGTGTTACAGGGCCAGATGTAAACTCTAGTGTTATTGTTTAGTTGTTTCAGTCACGTAGAACTCTTCATGACCCCATTTGGGGTTTTCTTGGCAAAGTTACTGGAGTGGTTTGCTATTTCCTTCTCCAGTTCATTGTACAGATGAGGAAACTGAGGCAAACAGGGTTAAGTGACTTGCCCAGTAAATATCTGAGGCCAGATTTGAACTCAGGAAAATAAGTCTTCCTGACTCCAGGCCTGGCCCTCTGTCCACTAAACCACCTAGCTGCCCCAAACTCTAGTGTAGATCATAGAAACACCAAACCACCACAAAGCCTGATTTTATTATATACGTGAAATATGTGTGTGTGTGTGTGTGTGTGTGTGTGTGTATGTATGTGTCTAAATACATGCAGATAGATTTTTTTTTGAGGAACCATCTGCTGTAAAAGAAACTATGAGCTCTAAGAGAGGATTTACCAGGATTTACCAGTGTTCTACTTGAATTAGTTGATCACATTTATTGGGGTCTTTCTTTTCCTAGCTAATAGTCTGAGCACCTCTGTGTGTGAGAGCTTGTTGAGCCCTTTTCAGGGCTACTCATCCACCTGCCACCCAGCTCTCCTGTGACTTCAAGAAGCAGTAGCATTCACAGTGTCCACACCCTGGTAAAACCATTTCAGTGGATGGGCCAAACCAGGTTGAGGGTAGCTGATAGGCCTCCAACTCATGGGTGAGTTACGGGGATGTCTGCCCCAAGCATGTGAAGACGTCCCCCAGTGGAACTGGTAGATGAAAACAGTTTGTTCCAGCAGCCAGGAAGGCAGCTGAAACAGGCACTGTGGAGCGCTTAGAGCTTGGTCAAACATCAGAGACAACAAGGACATCTGCTGCATCCCAGGCCATTACCAGTTGTCTTGACTTTTGTCTTGCCGCTGGACTTTGGTGACTGTGGAAAAGAGAGTGAGGCTGACACCTTTGTGCAACTCTGCTTCAGTTGAATCCAATTCACGAGCAGGTGAAGACTTTGCTCCACGATGTCATTGGTCCTCTTCAAAAACAAAGGACAAACAACAACAGTTAATATTAGTGAGTCTTTTTTAGCATGTGTTCTCCCGGACAGCTGATTCAGGATCAGGGTTATCAATCATTGTCATTGAGGACTCTGTTCTAGAGGTTTTCTTTTTCCAACCAGGCTTGTTTTGAATTCAGCAGAATTTTTTCATATATGTCAAAACAGAATATGTAATCATGAGATAGAACTAATCAGAAATATTTATCATGCCTTACTGTTTTGAGTCATATTTTTTTGTCTTTTTCAGGTAGCTTTATTTCCATTTGAAAAATAAATTTTATGCCATATAAAAATCCATATGGCTTGCAACTCTGAATTTCTGAAAGGTACAAATTGATTTTTGTTTAGATTTTTGGCTGTCTGTGCTGAAAGCTGATTAGCAGCAACATTGACTCACCGAACAGCTTAGACTTACACCCAGCAGTTGTTATGTCATTAAGATACATGGCCAGTCAAGAACACCTTTAAATTGACTAGTAATATAGGGATGTAGAGAAAAAGATCATCAGGGCTAGATGCTGGCACTGAACTTTGGGGAAGGACTTGTTTTCTGATTTATCATCAAAAAGCATTTACTGAGCACCTAATGAGCTTTTCTGGGTGCTTGCTGAGAATCCTGTGTAGTTTAAGTCCTTCCCCTTTTGGGATCATTAGGAACTTTTTTTTAGACCCACCCTGTGGATTTCACTAGTGCCACATGATATAAATGTGGAAACTTTCCAGTGCAAGATTATACATTGTATTTGACTTCCAAGACTTAAAAAGAGTTTTCTGGGGACTCGTATGGGTTAGGTAATATGCCCAGAGTGGGACTCTTAAGGCCGTCTGTCTCTCAGCTATTCAGTGTAGCTCCTCTAAGAAAATCCTGATAAAGAGCAATACAAAAAGGACTTACAAAAAGCAAAATAAAAATTAACCTATGCAAACCCAGACAGTGCAGGGTCTGTCCTACATCATATATATGTAATCAGGGATAGGTAATTTGGAGACAGCAAAGAACTAATGCTAATAATCCTAATAGTCGTGGGAAAGTGCTATGGAGGAGATATATTTGAAGTTGTAGGATGCCCTCAGGTCTTTTTTTTCCCCCTTTCATATAACTGCCAAAGTAACAACTAAACAATGTACATTAGAGTACTGCTTTATGCTTTTAAAAGCTCTCTTATATTCATTTGAACTTTTTAGCATCCCCTACACAGTAGGTAGGGCAGACCTTATTATCTCTTTTCATGTTACAGATGAAGAAGTTGAGCCCCAGAACGAGGTTTGGTTTACTTGCCAGGTGCCACATTGCAACTAGTGGCAGGGCTACCTTGGAAACAGTCCTTAGAATGCAGTGTTTTTTCACTGCATCCAGAAAACTTGGGAGATTTATCATCTAGGATGATAGAATTACAGATTTAGAGCTTGAAGGGGCTTTGAAATAAAGTCAGCTATTCCAGTCCTTTCATTTTGTAAATAAGGAAACTGAGGTCCAGAGAAGTAAAGCAACTTGCCCCAAGATGATAAAATTTGTAAGTGACAGAGCTAGTGTGTTGGGCATTCCTAAGGGACTTTTTCTTTTTCAACCTCAAACCCAACTCAGTATCATATGGAACCTTTCTGGGGACCCCCTAACTCCCACAGTTGCTTTCCTGTCCCCACTTCCACCTCCATGATGGGCCATGCTTACTTTTAACCCTGTCCTTTCCCCATCAGTAAATAGCAGGCAGTTTGTCAGGTGAAAAAAAAAGCAGATTCATCCTCACTAGTTTTCTTTTACATGCATATATCAGAGATAATAAAAATCAAGAACCCTAAGAGTATTGGTTTGATACTGGAAGCCCTCATTTAAAAATAAAACTTTAATATAGGGAAATAACAATTTTGAAAACAGGTAAGTAGATCACCCGTAATTGTTTTCAATAATAAAGGAGTGTTATTTTAAGAAAGGCTCCTTTTAAATACAGAGAGCTCATACTGTAATTGAGGGAGCCAAAACATGTGAGAAAGTTTGGCAAGAAGATTTCTAGAAAAGCCCCAAAGGCCTAGGGTAAGTGGCATGGCCCAAGAGTCCTCAGGCTGCATCAGGCCATTAGATGCCAGTGTCTGACCTACAGTTGCAGGGCAGATATTAATTCCCAAAGAATCTTAGGATACAGTGGCAGGTCAGATAGTATATCCTGTTAGTCCCCTGCTTGGGAAGAGTGGAGTTGGTTACCCAAGGTCAGCTCATCCAAGCATTGTGCACAGCAGTATTGTTCATCCTCCTTGGCTTCCTGGAGTTTGGGAGAAGGGATGCAGAGAAAACATAAAAACTAAGTAGTAGGAAGGGAATCGAGGAAACCATAGCATAGGCTTATGAATCCTCAAGTGGAACTTAAGCTCCTTGAGGCAATAGTGTAGCTTTTGTCATCTTTATATTCCACATTTTTCAAATAAGTATTTTTTAAATTAATCTTCCCTTATACCACTCCTACCACCCAAGTATGCAAGAATCTTTGTTGTTGGGCAGTATCAGTAACACCCTGTCATCACAAAACCTAGACAGCCTCATCTTCAATTGTTTTGCACACAATGCACTCAGTAAATATTGAAGGATCAGTCATATTAATTGCTAAAGCAAACCCTTAAGGGGGTTACTTATAAGTTTCCTAAAGGTAGCTATCTGCATTGGTATTTCTGAGTAGTGTCTTTATGTTGCATTTTCAAGGGATTACCACATGATTATAGTATATGTTCATGGACACGTATGTAATGTTTCTGTTATTTACGTGGCTATGTAGTGATATTAATAATCATTTATAGAGGTACTTACTTATCCACAAGTGCTCCAGGCAGCAGGCATTGGTAAAATGTAAAGGGTACAGTAATCAGGAAGTGTGTTGTAGGACAGTGGTGTCAGACTGAGATAGAAATGGCAGCCACTTAACCTTGCATAAGGATCGTTGTGGACTGCATGTTGACTTAGAATACCACATGTTAATATTATCTATATTCTGTTATTTTTATTTCTTTTGTCAAATACTTCCCAGTTGCATTTTAATCTGGTTCAATCAGAGTGTTGTGGGTTGTGTTTGACATCTTTGTTTTAGAGTACTATTCCTAATCGAAAGGAATTTAAAACTTCTTTAAATGTGAAACATTATCTGAAGTCTTTGGAAGGCAGAAGAAAGTCAATAAATTCAGTCAATAAATTTTTATTGACTTCCCATAATGTTCACAGCACATGCATATGTGAAGAACAGGAAGAAAGCTATTTTGACTAGACCGTCAAGTACATAAAGGGAAGTGATGATTAATAAGCCTAGAAATATAGATTATACCAAGTTTGAGAGACTTTTAAATTGCAAGTAGAGAAGTTTGTATTTGATCCTCTAGGAAACAGGTAGCTATGCAAGCTTATTGAGCTGCAGAGTGACACAGTCAGACTCACTTTAGGAATGTTACTTTGACAGATGTAGGGAGAATGGATTGGAAAGGAAAGGAGGCAGAGAGAACAATTAAACTACTGAAGTAGTCAAGCTGAGAGGTGATGAGAGCCTGGACTAAGGTGGTGGCCATGAAGTATGTCATGGATGCAAAAGATGTTGTGGAGGCAGAATCAGCAGTGGGGTCAAGGAGAATGAGGAACTGAGGATGATGACAATGGTGACTAGAATTATCATGCCTGTGACAGAAATAAGTGGTTAGGAAAAGGAGTGGACTCTAAATTGCCCCTATTTGATTATAATAGCCTTGAAAGTGGTTTTGTTTTGTTTTATGTATGTAAGCATCATGGGTATACCTAGCCAAAGCTTTTATGGAATTTAGTAGTAAAGAAACATGTTAGATAAAGCCAACTTTCTTGTTTAGGCAGAAATACCTTTAATTTTTTTTTTCAATATGAATATATTGCCTTACTTATTGGTTGATTTTTATTTTTTAAATCACTCTTTCATTTTTATGACTAAAGCTGAGGTGATATCACAAAGGCCTTTATGGAATCATAAAATGTAGAAGCTAGAAATCACCTTAGAACTCATTTAATCCAATTTATTAGTTTTATAAGTGAGGAATCTGAGACCAGAAAAGTAGAGACTTGCCCAAGGTTACACAGCTGTGGTCAAGCCAGTCTCCTGACTCCTACTCCAGTTTTTTTTTTTCTGCTCTGCTCTACTTCCTAGGTGGCACAATGGATAGAGGGCCAGGCCTAGAGTCAGGAAGACTCATCTTCCTGAGTTCAAGTCTGGCCTCAGAAACTTCCTAGCTGTGTGACCCTGGGAAAGTCATTTAACCCTGTTTGCCTCAGTGTCCTCATTTATAAAATGAGCTGGAGAAGGAAATGGCAAACCACTCCAATATCTTTGCCAAGAAAACCCCAGATGAGGTCACAAATAATTGCACATGACTGCAAATCAGCTGAGCAGCAACTGAAATACTTCTTTTCAACTTAGTTTATTGATTTAATCCAAGTCAGCAAACTTCTATCAAGTATGTGCTATGTGTAAGGCACTGGGCTAGTCTCTGGGTATACAAAGATGAAAAACACCATAGTGATCTAAGTTGGCTACTTTCTAGCCTCCATGGGGCTTTTTAAACTGCTTCCATGTCAGGAATAAAAGAAACTTTCCTTGCTGATTTGTGCTTTGCCTTCATCTGTCAAGTGAAATGACTTTTTGCTGCATTTATAGCAAGGTCTGGAGGGGGTGAAGTCTTCATAGCTGAACTATCATATCGTTGTTATAGTACTGATGGTGCCATTTAGTCTAATATTATTTCATAAGCCATAAAGTGCACATGTTTTTTAAAGTATGTTTATTCATTTAGAGCACTAGTCAGTCATTGACTGTTAGTGCCATTTTTAATTTAAATTGTGAAGAGGAAAAATGTATGCCTATGGTGTTACCATAAGACTTTAGAGAAGACACATTCCATTATTTATAATGTTAATATCAACTTATCTTTATTTATAATATTAATTTTATAGCAGTTATTAGTTTTTTAATAATTATTTTATAGCAATTTATAGTTAACAGTAATTCCACAGGAATTTTATCTTCACAAGAAAAAGGTATTTATTGGATCATAAATTTAGAGCTGTGAAGAACTTTGGAGGTCATCAAGTCCATTTCCCTCTCGCACATGCACACTGTTTATATTGAGAAAAATTGAGGCCAAGAGAGGTTAAGTGACTTATGTGGAGTCCTCATAGCAGAAAGTGTTAGAGCCCGGATTCTCTGACTCAAGTCCGGCAATCTTTTTCTATGTCATATTGCTTCCCTTAGAAGTGGCACAGTTGTGATCTCCATTTTACAGTTAAGGAAAATGAAGCCTAGGGAAATTAAATTATTTTCCCAAAGTTTCACACCTAATACATGCCTTGTACTAGAACCTGTCTTCTGATTCTTCAGTCTATATTCTTTAAGATATAGTAGGAAATATTTCTAATTTTTATTCACTGCATCTCAGTACTAGGTTTTTCTCTCCACCCCATCCTATTTACCAGTTTTCAAATAATGGTGTCTCTATACCATCATCAGTTAACCAAAAGTTTAATTAACTACTCATCTCAGATCATCTCATCTTCAAAAGCCCAGGTTCCTGTTCGTTTAGGTGCTGTTTAGACTTCATATGCTTATTTGGCAGAATAAAATTTAGACTCATCATCTTACACCATTTGTTGTAGTATGCTAAAAATGGATCCAAGACCTGAATATTAAAAGTCATGGCATTTAAAAAAAATAATTAGAAGAGAATCAGATCAAGTCCCTTTCAGAGTTACTAGGAGGAGAATTCTTAAACAAGAAGTAAAAGTGATCACCAAAAATAAAATAATTTGAGTTACACAAAACTGAAAAGCTTTTTAGTGAATCAAATTAACATAATTAGCATAAGAATGAATAAAATTAATGTGGAAAAAATATTTCATCAAGTATCACTGATATAGAAAACTAATATACACAAGAGTCATTCTTTCGTTGATAAAATAATCAAAGGGTGTGAACCAACAGTTCCCAAAAGAAGAATTAAAAACTGTTAGCCATTATATAAAAGATTGTTCCAAATCACCAAGACAACAACAAAACAGGAGAAAATAAGTGCTGTGAAATGATAGTGACCAAGCTTGGCCAGGGATAGGAGAGTGTAATTTGCTCCCTTCTTTGCAGAGATACTACATATAATGCTGGATTTGGCTTTATTGAACTACTTTTTAAAACTTTTTGTTATGAGGGGGGAAGTGAGGGATGTATTGAGAAATGTAGTTGATATAGAAACAGAAGATACTAATAAAAATCCAAAAATCAAACAAAAAACTGCTCGCTTCACCTTAGTAAAACAGCAAGGCCCTCAGGGAAGTCAGACTACCACTTCATCTATCACCTTAGACCCAATGGGAAACATCGCAGGACCCTGAACCCAAGAGCCCTGGGAATAGTATTGGCCCCTAGATCACCATCCCTGCTTCCACCCTAGCCCCCCACAGCTGTCACTGAGAAGAGAAGTAGCCCACCTTCCTTGCCACTACCAAAACCAGCTACTAACAAACTGCCACTGATGGGGCAAGCCCAAGAGCCTTAGGAATGCCAGTTCCCTGCATTACCATCTCCTTTGATGCTGCACCATGTCTTTTCCATTTCCCTTATAGCTGAAACTTTGCATATGTGTCATCTCCTCCATTAGAATGTGAGAAATAAATGTACCGCTTCTTGAGAGAAAGGATCATGTCTGCTTTTTGTGTCTGTATCCCAGAGCTTAAGGTACACAGTAAGCACTTAATAAATGCTTTTTCATTCATCCATTCTGAACTTGCTGTACCTACACAGACTGTAGGGGTCAGCTAGGAGTCAGAAAGACTTATCTTCCTGAGTTCAGATCTGGCCTCAGACACTTGCTAGCTGTGTGACCTTGGACGAATCACTTGACCCTGTTTGCTTCAGTTTCCTTATCTGTAAAATGAGCTGGAGAAGGAAATGGCAAACCACTCCAGCATCTTTGCCAAGAAAACCCCAAATGGGGTCACAGAGAGTCAGACAGAGCTCACACTAATGCAAAAATGTATTCACACACACATACCCCAGAACACTTAAAGCCACCATTAAGCAAGGCCTCAAGAGCAAGAGGAAGTAATTTAAAGTTTCACTGGTTAAAATAGTACAGTGTGTTTTCTGTATTCATTAACAACTAGATAAATTGGTGGCATCTGTCATTAGGTTGGTTCACTGGCATTTGGCTTACAGGAACAAACATTTGTGTTTGGCACCTCTTATAAAATGTTAACCGTTCCAATTTGGGGACTTTTTTTTTTTCCTCCAGGTTGTGAGAGCTGCAGAGGAAGCTGCTTCAACATTGGCCAGTTCTATACACCCTGAGCAGTGTATCAAAGTGCTTTGCCCAATCATCCAGACTGCTGACTACCCCATCAATCTAGCTGCCATTAAGATGCAGACCAAAGTTATCGAGAGGATTTCCAAGGAGTCCTTGCACCAGCTTCTCCCTGACATCATCCCAGGCTTGCTACAGGTAGGGCTCCAGCTGGGCAACGCTTATGGGGTATGTACTTTGCTGTATGTGATGGCTGCTGGTATGGTTGGTGTTTGAACTAAACTAGTGACTCATAGGCCAGATAAGACCATTCAGCCAAAAGTAACCTTAGAACTCTTTCATCTTTCTTGCAAGTACATCTTTATTCAGAGGGAAGAGGAATTAGGTGGTGGTTGGCAATGTGTACTGCCTATGCTGTTGGCATTTCAAAACCAGTGTACAGTCAGTAGTACCCATGGTGCCATTGAGATTTTATGATTTTCCCTGTATTTACTTGAATTTGACCCTCTCCTGAGTGTTATCTTGCTTTCAAAGAATTTACAACAGAGTAAGGAAAATAAAATATTTATACAGATAACTCTAATGATAATGGTCAGTATCTCATAAGTGTTACAAGAGTGGTCTCAATGAAGTGCTGCAAGGGATCAGAGGAACAAGAGAATGTTGCCAGCAGGAGTGATCAGCAAAAGTTCGATGGACTTGATCATAGAACTTTTAAAATTGGAAGAGACCTAATTCAGCGCTTCAGTCTGTAAATGAGGAGCTGAAGTCTAAAGGCTGAGCTGGCCTTTGAAATGTCAATGTAATTTCAGCAAGTGGGATGTGGAGTAGGGCGGGGAAAGGTGCAGACAGAAGAACCTTCCAAGAGTGGCAGTAGCAAGGCCCAGAAAACGTGGGGCATATTTAGAGGAAATTAAGTAAAATACTACAGGTGGGCCAGGGCATGTTACCCCAGTGAGAATAGTGGTAAATGAAGTTTAAAAGGTAAGTTAGGACTAGATTGTGGGAGGGCTTTGAATTCATGGACCTCAAGCTTTAGTCCTTGTGGAAGGGAAGCCGCTGAAAGCTTCTGATGATACAATCAGAGCAGGAAAACATACCATAATGGTGAGGGTGCAGCTTGTTTTATGCCTTCAAAAAAAATCAGCATTTTAATGAGTAAAACTTGCTCTATTTGGGGGAAAAGAAAAATAAAAAACCATAATTCATTGAGTTTTTTGTTATTGTTTTTGTTTTTTCATTTTTCTTATCCTTTTATCTCCTTTATCTCATTCTGGTGTTCAGCTTCCACTTTATTTTCATTGTTATTTACTGTGCTTCTTTGGCCACCCAGGCATCATGTGGAGCTCAGTCCAATTGAGTCTCAAGTGTCTTTAGGTGAAAACTTCCTGGATCTAGGTGCATGTCCATGTGACTCTTCTTCCTCTCTTTCTCTTATTCTGATAACTGCTCAGAAGCACTCTTAGGTTCCCTGCTAGCTGAGAATACAAAATAGGATGATCGACATGCCCATTCATGAAGATGTTGAAAGACTAGCCTGAAGTCATCTTTAATTTTATTCTCCCTTTGTTTCTGGTCCCGTAGGGCTATGACAACACTGAAAGTAGTGTTCGTAAGGCCAGTGTGTTTTGCTTAGTGGCAATTTATTCCGTAATTGGAGAAGAACTGAAGCCTCACCTTGCACAGCTCACAGGGAGCAAGGTATGTATAGTATTATGTAGTCTTAATATTTTTAGATATCTCTCTCCGTGATTCCACAAACCAGCTTTGACACCAACCTGTTAGCAGGCTTTATCACCTTGTAAGTTTTTGCTTAGCCATATTTTCCAAAAAAACATTCGTAAAGATAAAAACAACAAAGTAAACATCCTTATATGTATCCCAAGATGGTAATGTAAAATAATCGTGTGATTCAGTTTTTGTTTTATCTTTCAATACTGTTTTTAATTTTGTTTTTGATTGCTAAATATGACAGAACCAGAAGCAGTGCTCTGTACCTTCCTGTGCTGTGATTATGGTAACTCTCATGTAATCTAATTGTACTTAGAAGTTTATAAAGTAGCTTTCTCACAGCTGTCCTGGGAAGTAGGTAGATGAGTATTACCCCATTTTACAAATAAGTAAACTCAGGCTCTATGGGGATTGGTGGTCACCTTGTAGTCGACTTGTGGTCACATAATTAACAAGTGCCAGAGTTGGGGATTTGAACCCAGTTCTCTCTAGGTCTAGTGCTTTTTCCACTAGGCCACACTGCCTCTCTGTAAAATGTTCGTTTTACCGTTTTTGCATCAGAACTTAATGATGGGAACATACTGGCTTTTATTTCTTCTAAATTTCTCTGGCTACTGTACATGAGGTTGTAGTTCCTAGGTCCGAAGAAAACTTGTCAAACCCTGCTTTTTTTGGTCCTTTGCATCACATTTACATAGCAAGTACTTTGTTTATAAAGGTCACAACCAGCCTGGTAAGGAGAGAAGGAGGTACATGATATTGTCCCCCTTTTACCAATAAGGAAACTGAGGTACAGAGAGAAGAGACTTGCTCAGAACAGCACAATGAGGCTGCCAATGCAGGGTGTCTGATTCTATGGCCAGGGCTCATTTTGCTCCCTCCAGCTGCACCCAAGCACCCAAGGCAATATGGTGACCCCTTAGGACCTTATATACCAGTACAGCTTGGGTAGATTTAATTTAGTCTGATCCCAGAATTCTTTTTTTAAACATATAAACTTTTCGTAGCTTTTCCAGAAGCCAAACCAACCTGCACACGATAGCAGTATCCTTAAGGTTTTGACAGAATTATTTGATGCAGCAACTTTGCTCAACTTTTATGGGGAAGAAAGTGTTCTTTGTTTCCTGGGACGCTGAATATGCATAGATGATTTAGCAGATCCATGATTTTATTGATGTCAGAACTCCCTGTACTGGGAGAGATCACAGCCCCTCCATACTTTGTTATCCTGCATAATTCTTTTCATGTCATTCTCTAAATTCTCCATAGAAGGTCCACCAGGCCTCCATTCTACTACTTCATTTAAAATCCAGGGATACCTATATACAACTTGAAGTGTAATGTTATCCTTCACTCTTCCTACTTCTACTATTAATAAATCACATTTATGTAGCACTTTAAGGTTTGCAGAGCACTTTATATCTCATTTGATCTTCACAACCCTGAGGTTGATGTTATTATCCTCATTTTACAGATGAGGAAACCGAGGCAGACAGAGATTAGGTGACTTGCCCAGGGTTACACAGCTAATTAAGTATCTGGGGCAGAATTTGAACTCATGTCTTTCTGATTCCAAGTTCAGCTTTCTATCCACTGTGCCACCTTGCTGCCTACTAAATGACCCACCCACCTCCTTTTCTAGTTATACACACCCTCAGTGATATGTCATTTCCCACATTCCAGTGCCCACTGATAATGTGCAGCCTCAGCTTTCCCACCTCTTTCTAGGATTCATTTGTTGTTCCTCAAAACAAGAAGGAACTGGGAGACAACTTTTGCAATACTAATAATTAGTTTATATAATTTATATAGTTCTTTGTACTTTTCCATACTTTTCCGTACAATGGAACTTTAATATCCATTATCTCCTTTGACCCTTACTCTGACCATATGAAGTAGTAGATGGAGTAAGAGTTAATTATCCCCTTTAGAATGAGAAACAGAAATTTAGGCCCAAAGGAGTTTAATGACGTGCCTACAGTCATACAACTAAGCAATTTTGTAACAACAAGAGCCCAAGTCTTTCAAAATCAAATGAAATAATATATCTAAAGTCTTTTGCAAACTGTAAAGCACCAAATAATGTTTTATCATTATTACTCCTAAACCACTGTGCTTTCCATGAAGCCTGGATTCTATTGTGGTTTGCCAGTTTTTTAATTAAAAAAAAAAGCCCCAACAAATTGTATTAATGACTTGTGTTTTTACATCAGTCGTTTCCCTACCCTCACACCCAGAATGGAGCCCTTTCTTAGAAAGTAAGAAAAACTTTTAAATGAAAATAGCTGTTAAAATTGCTTGGATTCTTTTTGCCAGTCAGCATTTCAGGCATTCCACTTGTTTGTCAGTCATTGTCACTCAGAAAATGGAGAGGAAACTTAGTTTTCCATATCCTTATTTAAATTAGGGAGAAGGCACTAGCAGGAGGGTAGGAGGAAAAGGGTTCAGTTAGAAGATCATGCCTGAAATGTATGCACAAAGAAATGAGGGATTTTAAAAGGTAAAGGTGAGGATGGGGAGTACATTCCAGGCATGGGGGGGACAGCCAGTGTCAGGGTGTGGAGAAGGAAAAATAGAGTTCCACGTGTAAGGAACTATAAGAAAGCCATTTTGCCAGGAATGTGTGTGTCTAAAAGGTAGTGATGTCTAAGGTTGTAAAGAGCATTAAATGCCAAACAGGAATCTATATTTGATCCTAGAAATAATAAGGAGCCACTGGAATTTATTGAGTGGGTCAATGACAAAGTCATATTTGTGCTAATTTAGGAAAATAGCTTTGGCAGCTGTGTGAAGGATCAAGTGTAGCAGTGAGAGACTTGAAATCAGGTGTCAGTTAGGAGGCTATTGCGACAGCAAGCGGTGACGGGGACCTGAGCTAGGGTGGTGATAGCCTGTGTGAATGAAGAGGCGACATCTTTGAGTGTAAAAGATGTTGTGGAGATGTAAAAAAATGCAAGATTTGGCAACTGATTCGTTATTTGAAAGTTAGGAAGAGTTAGGAATCAAGGATAACACTGATATTGAAAACCTGGGTGATTAATAATTATGTGCTTTACAGGAATAGGAACATTCAAGAGGGGTGGGTTGGGCATGGGAGATAATGAGTTCTGTTTTAGATACCTACAGATGTCCAATTTGAATTGTCTAATTGTACCTGATGAAGCTGGTCTGAAACTGGAGACACAAAGGGCTAGATATACAGATGCGTAGTGCATCTTCATAGTGATGATTAAACCTGTGGGAGCTGATGAAGTCACCAAAAGAATAGAGAGATAGAAAAAAAGGTGAGGGCTTTGGGCAGAATATTTGGGTTACTCCTACAGCTAGTAGGCATGATATGGATGATGAACCTTCGAAGGGGATTGAGAAGAAGCCGCCAAATAGGAAAACCAAGAAAAAGTGTCAGAGATGCCCAGAAAGGGGGATGTGTCCAGAAGTGTCCTATGCTACAGAGAGATCAAGGGTGAGGACTTCAGTGACTTTGGAGAGGGCAGTTTCAGATGAATGACAAGATCAGAAGCCAGATTGCAAAGAGTCCAGAGAAGAGGAAGTAGAGGCAACAAGGGTAGACGCCTTTTTCTGGGATGGGATAAAATGCTAACATTGTTACTGTCTTGCTCCTCTGAAATTTTGGCATGAAGATTTCTGTGAATTTATCCAAAGTCTAGCTGTCATTGTCTTTAATTGTCCACATGTAACCTAATCAGTTAGTCATTAATTTTTAAAAGTATAGGCTGGTCAGTTGAGGAAAGAAGAAAGGCTTTCCACTCAGCTTAAGTGTAATGAGCTAAACAGTCTTGAACGGATAGTAAGAAAAGAAAAAAAATAGATGTCATATACTGCCAACAAGCAATCACAGCTTCAGTTTCATTCTTTTTGAATTTTAGTTATGATTTAGAATTTTTTTACTTTTATGTTAAAAAGCTTGATAGGATAATTCCACCCCTGTTGGAGAGAGAAAGCCACGTATAGTTGTTGTCACCCTGGGTGAAGAGAGGAAAATGAATAAACGGAAAACTTGGACTTGTGAAGCTGTTGCTTTGTTTCCTAGCTGCAGTGTGTCTCCTTGAACTAAAGATTACAAAGCTCTCTGGCTTCTACAGTTTGGATCAGATATGTTTGTCTACATCATCTATCCCTATTTGCCTTTTTCAGCACAACATAGAATTTTCTAGTTTGTCAGGGTGTTTTAAAATATTTTTGTCCACAGGTAGTTTTTAAATTACTATGCTTACTTTAATAAAAATATGTTGTTTTTCATCAAAATTTAAATAGCATGAATTTTATAGTTTTTTCTTTGAGCATGTTTACACTAGTAAAAGAACCTATTTTTAGAACTGATTTATTCTTCTGATAACTCATTCTTATCTTTTCTTTTCAGATGAAGCTATTAAATTTGTATATAAAGAGGGCCCAAACCACCAACAGCAACAGCAGTTCATCTTCAGATGTTTCGACGCACAGTTAATGGAAATATCTGGACCTGTTTGTGTAGACTTAGAAGCAGTCAGTGGTGCCTCTCTGAGATCTTTCTTCTCCCATTTTCTTCATTGGCACGCCCAATCAGTACAAGGAGGCCACACAGATATTTATTGCAATCAGTATTTTGGTCCTTTCAAGCTTTTGTGTAGAATCTTTTTGGTATTGAATGTAAAGGAAGCAAGGCCTGGGTTGCAGTCTTCATACAAAAAAAAGAAAAGAAAAAAGAAAAAAAAACAGCCATAACATGTTTGTGCAGCCTGCTGAAATCTTTAAAAGGGGGTTTAGGTCACAGTGTTATAAAAATGAGCCCCTCTAGCAGTTTGTTGGTTTTAACTAAAGTGATTAATTTGTTTTAAGTTAAGTTGATACAGATTTGGGGTTTTAGGATCGTGTCAGTTTCCTCATAATATTTTGTTTCATTATGGGTGTGACCCTTGCTGGATTCTTCGCCTTTCACAGAGGAAACAATGAAAGTGGTATGTGTATTTAAGTTGTTGTTTGAAACCTACCGAAATGTGAATTATGTCTTAGAAAACATTTAAAATGAAAAATAGCCTTTTACCATGTTCCTACTAAATGCCCCCAAAGGTTTTCATTTTCAGTGTTTGAGTTGTATGTAAAGTGCCCTAGCTTTTTAGTATAGATTCTGAAAACTGATGACCCTTTAGTATTGACTTTTGATTGAGGCTCACTTCCTTTAATAACGTGATATCTGTTCCAGGGTTTAAAACTTCTTGACAGCTAATTTAAAGTTCAGTTGAATCTGATCATTTAGTGAGATTCCACTTACCAGGACTGTAGGAGAGATCTTGCTCTAGGGATCTTTTTGGAAACATAATTTAAATACCACCCATGGGATAAATCTAGAGACCTTAAGTTTAGGGCTGTATTCCAAGAATTACAATTATTGTCCTCTAGTGGCCCATTGATATTTGATAGTTTATTCTTGGTTTTAGTTTAACCCTGAAGTTTCAAGGTAAAAATTTTCTCAATTCATTGAGTAATGACAGATATGGAGTTCCAGAATTTGATTTTTTTTTAGGTATGATCAGAGACTATAGGGGTAGACCCAATAGATCATGACTCAAGAGTCATTTCTCATTCTATAAACCAAAATTATTCGTTGCCAGTTTGTTGAAATAAAATCTCAGTTCACTGACAAAGAAAATTTCGTGTCTGTTACAGTAGGCAGTAGTGAGAAGAGGGAATCCTAAAATTTGACTCCAAGTAAATGGTGAATAAATTAATCTTACAGGATATAAAACTTCATAGCTCTCCCTGTTAGTCCTCTCCACAGCTTACCTGACAGGCGTAGAATTCAGAGCCATAGAATGAAAGGTAGGAGGAAAATACATAACTTTTTTCCTTATTTCTAAAATTATTTTAGATATTTTATAAAAACATATAGTATGCACTGAGAATGAATGCACTGTAATGTCCATAAACTAATGTAGCAAGTGTTCTTACACTACAGGATGGACTTTTAAGGTGTAATTTAAATATGTAGGAAATACATAGCTGCTCCTGTTAGAATTCAGTGGTGGGAAATATTCCTCCTGATACATCAACACTTGTCATTTGGTTGGAATACGAATTTATTTTAGGAAAGAGCACAAGAGGAAAACCATAATTTTCTCAGAAAGATTTTTGCAATCATATTTAAACTTTAAAATGTTAATTCTTATCCTTTGGCAATATCTGTCCACTCTAAAGCATGTTTAGTGAAAATAAGTGATGATGGCTGTCTTAAATGAGTTAAATTTTATCTTATGTCTAAAAAAATTTCAGTGGCAGACAAGTGTGATTGAATGTAGTTGGCATATTTGGGGCTGCAAAATATAGGACCAGGCCTTACTTTCTTGATCAGATAATATTTTGTTTGTTGACAGATATTCATTGATGTGGTTTTTCTTTCACTACACAAGTCAGTCAAAAATTCTTTATTCTCTGCTGTAGAAATGTGTTGCACCATAGAAGAAACATTCTGGTTAGATTATTTATCAGTTCATTTAAATATAATGTATATAGTAAGTTTCCCTCTCCCTCCCTTCCCTTATTCCCCTAAAGAGTCCTACATCCCCTATGTCATTTAGTTGGGAAGTATCTTGAATGTTGCCCAGTTTCCTTGTAGTACTCAAAGGGCTAGCCATGAACACCACTTGCATAACCTTCAGTCTCTTAACTTACCAAAAGAGAGAGAATATACAATCACTTGTCAGCATACATCAAAGTCTCTTGGCTTACAGATCTGGAAACTCTGATATACATCAAGGAGAGCAAATCTGCATGCAGTCTATCACATCATTCTGAAGGTGAGAGCAGAGCCTGGCTGCCCCAGCCAAATCTCAGCAACTGTACCTGCCTTTCCTTGCCTCTCCTGTCCTTTGGGGCTCTTGCTAATTACAAAAAAAAAAAAAAAGAAAGAAAGAAAGAAAGAAAGAACAAAAAAAAGAAAGGAAAGGAATTCAACAGAAACTTTGCCTCCCCAGCTTACCAACTCTGAATTTTCAGTGCCCTGAAAAAGCCCATCACCCTCTGGACCTCGGGGTTGCTATCCATTGTGCTATTGACATCACCACTAAGCTAGGGCATGGGCAAATCACTTGATCCATACTCCCCCCACCCCAGGTTTTAAGTACTGTAGTTCTCATGTAGTACAGAAGTATTGAGGCATGTGGCTTTCTCAAAGTACACCATGTGTGCTTGGCTGGACGATAAATGACAACAATACAAGACTGTCTTTTCTATTGCTTATTATTAGCTTCTCGATAACCTGTATAAGTAATGCAACTTGCATCTTTGTCATATAAAACTTCTTTTCCTTTCCCCAATACCCTTTATTTATCAAGCATAATATTACATATTAAAGGACAGCAAAAAGAACGTTGTAGAATTACAGCTGGACTTTGCTAACAATAATGTTTGGAAATAAAAAGGAAAAGCTATGAAAAATGTCAGCCAGCAGAATGGTTTTGTTTCCAGTGTGTTCGCACGCATGGTTCCCCACACAAACATACACACAGGCACAAAGACATACATACACACACACACACACACACACACACACACACACACACACACACACACACACATTTTTTTTGTTTTTGTCATGTTACATCCATATGTGTATTTATATCTTAATATTTGTTTCACTTTTAAGTGTATCATGGCAAATGTACAGATGTTTTTGTTAACATTAACGTGATAGGATTTGCTAAAAAACAAAAGACAAAAAAACCCTTTTGAGTTTGCCCTAGAATAAATAAAGCTTACATTTAATTTCTTGTGATTGTGTGTCTTTTTCCCCCAGTTCAGATTTTGCACATATGACCCTGCAATCAAAATGTGGCTTGTAGAGCTTGATTAGGTTATAAGAGATATTTTCTTATAAAAGGATAAAAGCAGATGAAATTCATGAAACTCATTCTAAGGGAGAGAATATCTTTTGTGTCATTTGAATATCAGGTCAAGCTGGATATAGCTCTCAATCCTCCATTCCTCTGGCTGAGAGTCTAAAAGCATGGCCAACTAGAAAATGAACTAATCTGATCTGTGTCCAAAGAACCTTACCTCTGAATGTTTATTTCCTTGACTAAATAGGAGGGTTGAACTAATTGACTTCTAAAGGCCTTTCCAGCTCCAAATCCTGTGTCCCATTGTATAAGAACCACAAACCATAACCATAAAAATGCGCTAGTCTCCTGTGTCCAGTAAAGCAATGAACAAGACAAATGGAGTAATAGAACAAGCACTAGACCCAGAGTTCTGGAGTCCCAGTTTCTGGTTCTGACCACCACTAAATAATAATCTCTGTGATTTGATTATTCAGTGCCACCCTAACTCTAATTGGAGCTGCATTCTTATATAATGCTAAGCTTATATGCCAAAATATGATTTCATCAGCATGGATATTCCCTCCCTAATAGTAACCCTTTAGTAGATTTACTTGTAAGTTGCCATGGCCAAAAAATTAGTCACCTTGCAATCAAATGTGGTGAACTTCTCTGATCTTAGCTAGACTAGTCTGAGACATACTGTCTGTCCTACCTATTGCTGGGATCATATGCTAAGCCTTCCTAACTTGATAGGAGCGGCCAGAACTTGTGTTCTACTGGCATAGTCTTCAGTATTACCCCCTGGTATTACTTCCATGTCATAATAAGGTATTGGAGAAAAGTGAGATTGCCTTTCATCCCCCTTCATAGCCGATTCCATCCACCCACCCTTCACACACACAAAATTCTTTACCTCTTTAACCCAGGATTAGTTGACGGTAACATTTTAGGCACAATTGACATTTGATTTGCTAATCAGAAGGGAAATAAGAAAACACTCACAAAAGCTAGTTCTGTGTAGAACCAACAACTCATTTCCAAACTCGAGTGTGGAGAACTAGAAGGAACACCAGTCTAGGAAGGACAATTGAGACTCCTGTCCAAACATTGCCACCAAGCATGGCATTGAGAAAATTCTAATCCTCTTCGAACTTCAGTTTCTTCTGTAAAATTAGAGAACTGGACTAGATGATTCCTGATATCTTTGATTTTGTAGTTTTAAGTCATATACTGAGCTCTTTGGCAGATCTAACTATTAAAAAAAAATAACAGGTAGCATTTACATAGTGTTTACTATGTGCCAGGCACTGTGCTAAGTACTTTACAGTTATCTTATTTGATTCTCACAGCAGCCCTAGGAGATGGCTGCTATTATTATCCCCATTTTATCAATGAGGAAACTAAGGCAAACAGGTTAAGTGACTTGCCCAGGGTCACACAACTAGTAAGTATCTAAGGCCTGACTCCAGGCCCAGCATTCTAACCATTACGCCAATTATAGCTGCACCATTAATAATAGTATTGTTATTAACGTTTTACAAATGACACAATAGGGGAAGGTGTGCGTTGCGTAAGATCACATAGCTAACAAGTGGCAGAGCTGATACTTGAGTGTGTATATAGGTAGTGCAGTGGATAGAGCCCTGGACCTAGAGTAGGGAAAATTCATCATCCTGAGTTCAAATCAAGCCTCAGACATTTACCAGCTGCATGACCCTGGGGAAGTCACTTAATTCTGCCTCAGTTTCCTCATCTGTAAAATGGGCTGGAGAAAGGAAATGGCAAACCACTCCAGTATCTTTCCAAAGAAAACCCCAGATGGGATCACAAAGAGTCAGATGTGATTGAAACAACTGAACAACAGCAATACTTGAGTCCAAATCTACCTCCAAATCCATTCATCGTTTCCATTGTAGCATACTTTTTTTTGTTATGTTTGGTCATTTCAGTTGTATCCAACTCTTTGTGACCTTTCCTGAGGTTTTCTTGGCAAAGATAATGGAGTAGTTTGCCATTTCCATCTCCAGCTCATTTTATAGATGAGGAAACTGAGGAAAACAGGGTTAAGTGATTTGTTCAGGATCACACAGCTAGTGTCTGATACCAGATTTGAACCCAGGTCTTTTTGTTTTATGTCTTCCCCTAAATAATAAATTGGTATGTTGTCATCTACAGGGTTTAAGATAATTAATTTTTTTTTGTTTTGGACAACACACCCTTTTTACCATCCTTCAGAAAAGTTAGTTTTCATTAGCAATTTGAGAAAACTTTAGCACCACCCTATTTTACCAAACCAATGCATGCAGGTGGTTTGAGATTTCTTTGTTTTTCTTCCACAAGTGATTTGCATTGTTTCCCTCACAGAGACTGAATACTTCTAGGGACTTTGAAAAACATTAAGAGATAAAAGAAGAAGGGCTTATTAAGGGGAAAACTATGGGTTTTAAAAATGTCAACAAAGCTGCATAATTTAGCTCCAGATACTCCTAAGTTTCTTAGAGGGGACAGGGATTCATAGTTTGCATTTATATCATATAATAATTATGGAATAGAAATATGCTGTCGAATGTATATATATATATATATGTGTATATATATATGTAACATATATATATATATGTGTGTATATATATATGTAACATATATATATACACACACATATATGTCATAAGACAAATTAGATATTGCACATCGTATATTTTCAAAACAAGTTTCATTTGCACTCCTCTATTTGATCTTTACCATAACCTTTTAAAAGTTTGCAATATGATTCTTGCAATCTGGTTTTAATCCCACCATTCTATAGAAACTACTTTCCCAAAGCTCGTCATTAATCTCTTAATTGTTCAGTCCTATATATAGCCTTTTTTCAACCAGCTTCTGACACTGATAATAGTCCTTTCATTATTAGCTTCCATGACACTGTTGTCTCTCAGCTCTACTGCCCAACTGCTTCATTTTGTTATCCTTTGCTAGATCATCTCATGACTCATGTCCCCCACTCCTTAATTGTAAATATACCTTAAGACTTGACATCAGCCCTCTTCTTTCTCTACACCCTCTCCCTTTTGTTGATCTCATTCACTTCAATTATGGTCCTTATGCAGATCTCAAATAAAATATGCTTCTCTCTCCTGAATATTTGTCCTGCATCTCTGATTGCCTGCTTATGTACCTGTCCCTACGGATTTCCCACTGGCATCTCAAACTTAAGGTATACAAAACTGAACTAATCACCACTCCCCAAACCCATTCCTGAAACATCCACATTGTTCTCTTTTAGTTGAGGACACTGCCAACCTCCCAGTTACCCAGATTTATAAATTCAGGATTATCTTTGACTCCTCCCTTTTCTTCCATATCTGATCAGTCGCCAAGTCCACTGATTCTACTTTTTCAACACTAGCTTTAGTTTTTCAGTTAATGGTTCAAGCCCTTCTCACCTTTCACCTGGACTATTGTAATAGCCTCATAATTAATCTCCCTGCCACAAAACATTCCCTTTTGCAGCCCATTTTCCATAACAGATGCCAAAATAATCTTCCTAAAGTATAGATTTTCAAAGATTCTATGTTATTGGTCTGCTTAAAATGGATTGTCTCCTTTGATGAATTTAAAGGATAAGATATTAATTTGTCATGCTAGAACATTTAGTACCCTTCACAATGTAGCCTCACTGTGTCTAGCTTTATTTTTGGTTACTCCAGCAAACCAATGAAATTGGATTAATAGCTATTCCTCATTTGACATTTCATCTTATGCCTCCATTCAATCAATCAACAAGTGTTTATTGGGTTCATGAAGAGTCAGACCTGACTGAAAGGGCTGAACACCAGCAAAAGTATTCCAGATACTATGGTAGCTTAGCACAGTGCCTGGCACATAGTAGGTGCTCAATAAATGTTGGTGGTGGACTATGGTAGTGCTAGGGATACAAATGCAAAGAAGGAGCCAATACCTACTCAAAAGGAGCTTCGATGAACATTCTAAATGGGGAGGTAAAAAGTACATGACAATCAATAGCATTTAATAAATGTTTCAATGGTGCCAGTTATTGTGCTAAGCATGGAGGATACAAAGAAAAGCAAAAGCAAGATTCTGGTTCCCAGGAAGCTTACTTTCTAATGAAGGAAGCAGTATGCAAAATGCATACAAGATAGCTAAATTGTACATGGAAGGCAATCCTAGGGAAAACGGATGGAGATGAATTTGAGCTGAATCTTAAATAAGGCCGGAAGGTAGTGAGGCAGAAGAACGTTCTGGGCATGGGAAACAGCAGGTAAAAAGGTATGGAGTGTGGGAGATGTGAGAAGATGGACTGTTGTGTGTAAGGAACCATGAGGAAAAGTAGGGTCACTTAATCATAGAGTATATGGAGAGATGTAAAGTCTAAAGAAGACTGGAAAGATAGGGAGGAGCCAGGTTATAAAAGCCCAACAGAGGAATTAGATCCTGGAAGTAATAGAGAGCCAGTGGCATCTTTTGAATGGGGGGAGGGTGGCATGGTCAAATCTGAACTTTAGGAAGATTAATGTGACAGCTGAGTGGAGGATAAACTAAAGTGGGAAGAAACTTGAGGCCAAGAAGCCAATTAGAAGACTATGGCCGGAGTCTAGGTGTAAGATATGAGAGCCTGGACAAGGATGGTGGCTGTGTGAGTGGCAAGAAGGCGACAGTTGTTAGAGATCCCATAAAGGTAGAAATAAGATTTAATAACAGAGTGAGTATGTGTGGGATGAGTAGAAACTAAGAGTTGAAGAGGACAAGGTTGTGAGTCTGGGTGACTTCAGGACGATGATGATACCTTCAAAGGTAATAGAAAAGCTAGAAAGAGGAGAAGGGTCGGGAGGAAAGATGAGTTCCACTTTGGTCATGTTGAGTTGTAAATGTCTGCCAGACAGTCTGTTCAAAATGTGCAAGTGGAGATGAGAGGCAAGCTGAGAAGAGAAACTAAAACTGGTTGTACAGGTTTGGAAATCAGCTGCCTAGAGATGATAATTGAACTCACAGGAGTTGATGAGATCACCAAATGTGGTAGTATAAAGAAAGAAGAGGGCCCAGGACAAAGCCTTCTGAGACAGTGGGCATGCCCTCTAGGAAGATCCAGCCAAGTGGACCAAGAAGGAAACAAGTAGGAGGAGAACCAGGAGAAAATAGTAGCATCATAAAAACCTCAAGGAGAGAGTATGTAGGAGAGGGTGATGGAGAGTGTCAAAGGTTGCAGAGATGTTAAAGAGGATGAGGATGGAGAAAAGGCTATTTGTTTTGGTATTTAAGAAATCATTGGCAACTTCAGAGAGAACAGTTTCAATTGAATGATGAGGTTGGGAGCCAGACTGCAGAAGCTTTATAGAATAAGGGAAGAAAAGTAGAGGCATCTACATGATTTTTCAATTTTAGCCACAAAAACATGGAGAGAGAGAGAATACATTTGCTAGAGAGCATGGTCACAGCATCCAATAAGGATTTTTAAGGATGAGAGAAAACCTGGGAATGTTTGTAGGCAGCAGGGGGAGCAGTCAGTAGGGAGATATTAATAAAAGATATAATGCTAGAGGAGGCAACATGCTAAAGAAGACAGGACAGAATGGGTTCAGGACTACATTTAAAGGGTGTGACATGACAAGAAGAAGGGACACCTTTTTATGTGAAACGGTGAAGGAGGAAATAGTGGGGAAGACTTCTGAGTTACATGAGGTGAGGAGGAGGAGGAGGAGGAAAAGAAGGGAAAAAGGGTACTCTTGATGAGTGGCCTCAATTTCTTCTGTGGAGTCTGAAGCAAGGGCTTCAGCTGAGAGTGTGGGGACAGGAGATAACATGGGAGGCTTGAGGCAGTATGAAAAGATTTGGAATAGCCCCCATGATGAGTGGGATAGTGAATCAGTTAGGACAATGTCGAAAGACTGCCTTGCTGCAGTGAGGGTGCAGTTGAGATTATTTAGCATAAATTTGTAATAGACCCAGTCAGCATAATTTTGTAATTTACTGTCACTCTCTTCAGCGGCATGTGAGCAGGAGCAAAGGCTGCAAATGGCAGAGTAATCCAAGACTAGCATTTGGCAAAGCATGTTTAACAATAGGATAAGGGAACAAGGGACTGGAATGGGGAATTAAACAAGTTCACCAAGGGGTGGAGATAGAGAATGGAAGAGCGTATAGCTGGATTGGTGGCCTGAGAGATAGAACTAAAGGAAAGATTGGAGTTCATGATGAGAACAGGGTGAGGAGTCATAAGGCAGAGGGAAATATGCAATGATGAAAGATTGTGATCAGATAACAGAATTTCAGAGTTCATGGCCATAGGTGTGAAATACCTGTAGGTGAAGGCAAGGTCAAGGGTATGAGCATCTCTGTGTATAGCTGAGGTGGAGTGGAAGAATAAGTCATGGGAATTGGGACTGGAAAGTTAAGGTCTTTGAGATAGTATCAATATGTATATTGTACATATCAGTATGTGTGTGTATATGCATATATACACATATGTGGAAATAGTATGAGGGCAAGGGTTGGGGTGAAAAGAAAGGCTGTGAGCCAAGCATTGAACTAAGTAAAGAAGGAACAAGGGTGTTTTAGGGTATTGGTATATGTGTGTGTGTGTGTGTGTGTGTGTGTGTGTGTATATGTATGTATGTATGTGTATAATTGTGTTATGTATAACATGATATAATATATAACAATATAATATAATTGTATTGGTAGATATATAATTATGTTATTTTGTATTATATATACATAAGAGTACATATTGTGTATGTGTATGTGCCTATATAGCCAATACAAAGGAACAAGACAGAAGGAGATATACTGTCATGTGTAAGGAACAAAGAGAAGGTCAGTCTGGATGGATCTAAGAGGACAGGAATGGAAGTAATGTCCCAAAAGGCTCAAGAGATAAATTGGGGACAGCTTGTGAAGGGCTTGAAAAGCTAAACAGAGGCATTTCTATGTTATCCTAGAAGAAACTGGGAACCACTGGAGCTGATTGAGTAAAAGAATGGCATGATTGGATCTGCACCTGGGGAAAATCACTCTGGCATCAGTGTTCAGGCTGGACTGGAATGGGGAAGGACTTGAGAGAGGGAAACCAATTAGCAGCTAATGAAACCTTCTAGAAAAGCAGTTATGGGGGCCTGAACTAAGATGCTATCTCTATGGAGTAAGTAAAAAAAAAAAAGGTCAGATGTAAGAGATGTCATCCAGTTAGAAACAGCAAGATTTGGCAGCTGATTGGATATGAGACATGAAGAAGATAAGGGTAATGCCAAGGTAACACACCCAGTTAAGCTGGAAGGATGGTGGTGCCTTTAACAGAAATAGAAAGACTATTAAGAGAGGGAGAATATGGGGAGAAAAAGAATGAGGATAGTTTTGGACATATTGAGTTGGAGAGGTCTCTGACATAGCTATAGAAGTCAGGAAGAAGGAGAAAAGATGACCAGACTGGGGAGTTAAGAGATCTTTGGAACTTTGCAGAGCAATTTCAACTGAGTAATAAGATCAGAAGCCAGATTGTAAACAAAGAATTGAGAAGTGAGTGAGAGGAGAGGAAGGAGAGGCAGCAAAGGTGGACTGCTTATTCTAGGATTCTTCTTGTATTCACACAATTTGTCCCTCAAATTCTCAGTGTGCAGAGCCTCTTCAACTAGTGAGATTCAGTTCAGGTGCCACGTCCCTGGCTCCTTCACTGCTCCCCTCCCCACAGTTGCAAGTTTTTTCTCCCTTATCAAAGCACTTTGTGCATATTTATCTATGTATTTGTATCGCCAACCAGACCCTGACACATAACACCATGTCTTGCACTAGCAGGCACTTAAAATTTTTTTTTTTTAATAAATAAGGTAGGTGACAATTTTGCTAGTGAGCATAATGAGGAAATTATTTTTAAAAATTAAGGAGAGGGAGGCAGCTAGGTGGTGCAGTAGATAAGAGCACCAGCCCTGCAGTAAGTTCAAATCTGAACTCAGACATTAGCTATGTGACCCTGGGCAAGTCACTTAACCCTGATTGCCTACCAAAAAAAAAAAAGCTAAGGGTGGGGTTGGGACTAAAATTCACCTCTGATACCTGATTTAGGCATTTTCCACCATTTCAAGCGGCCTCCCAATCTTGGATATCCAAACCCCTCCTGTGTTATCAATGTGACACCAATTTTTTGGCTTTAAGGGAATAAAAGTCAATTTTGTTCTGTGGAGCTTTGAGATAATCGGTGCCAGAAATGCCATTAATTTATTAGTAAGACATACTTGCTAGGATAGAAAACTTTTAGAACCAAATAGGCCTAGGCCCAAGGAAAGCTTTGCATCCAAAACATTCTGAAATTCTGATAGAATTAGAGTCCCTTCCTTCCTCTTGTCTTGTAGCTTAAGCACAAACCACAATTTATTTTTTTTTCTTTTCCTCATTGTATTTATTAACTTGCACCTTAGTGTCTCCAGGCAGGAGAGTACAAAGGTTATATGAGTTGACATTAAATCCCAGGTTAGAGATTTTACATTTTGAAACTATACCAGCATCGTTGGCTGCCCTCAATCTGAGGTGGGCAGGCAATCACTAAGATTACTGCCATTTGTACCTTTTCAAATTAAATTTGAGTGACTAAAAGAAACCTTAGGGATTAAGTAGAAAAAGTGCTAAAATAATCACCTCAGTGTCCTACGAACTCACCATGCTTGCACCTACATTCTTGACTTCCTCCACATTCTTTCTTCCACCTACACAATTCTTTTCCTCTGGATTCTGGTCAGTAGGGAGTAAAGTGGCAGTGAGGAAAATCTGAGCTCAGGCTGCTACGAGAGCAGCAGAAAGAAATCGTTTATCCCATGAAGGGCTGGTAGGACAAACAATATTTGGACCTAAGACTACAGTAAGGGTTTTTTGCTACAAGAAGGGAAGTCAGAGGCCATGTATTCCAATTCCCTAGAAGTGCTCCTTAGCCTGCTCTTTTTTTTTTTTAAACCAGACTTGGGATCCCAGTGTAAATCATCATGTAGGGTATGGCAATGCAAAGTTAAGTGATTTATCCAAGGTTGAAGAGCCAGTATGAGGAAGAGACGGGACTTGAAGCTAGGTCTTCCTGATTGTGAAGCAAAATCTCTATTCACAATGACATGCTTCCTGGCCTCTTAATACAAGTTAAATATTTATAGAGCATTTACTGCTGGCCCATCCTTGTGATACACATTGAATAGCACACAGAGAGGTACCTCTGCCTTCAAGGATCTCACAGTCTAACTGGTGAGATATCACCTTTGTGCATGAAACAGATCAATACACTGGAATTGAGCTAAACTCTTTGGTGCAAATGGTACAATTCAGCAAGAGTTCATGGAAGGGAAAGATACCTGTATGGTAGAGGAGTTTGGGACGGTCTCCTGGAGATGTTGGGATTCGAGCTCCGCCTTACAGAATAAAGAGATTTGGATCTGGGACCTCATCATACCACCACTAATTCTGAGTGGGTTTCAAGAGCAGCCCCAAATAGAGCTAATGTCCCCTGGAAGGAAAGACTAAGAAATGGGCACAAATCTTTATGAGAAAAGACTAGAGTGGGTCACAGAAATGAGACTTAGATCACAGAATCATTAATTTAGAGCTTGAAAAACTCTAGGCAGTTATTGAGTCCAACCCCTTCATTTTACAAATAAGGAAACTGAGGCCCAGAAACGTGAAGGGATTTGCCCAGGGTCACACAGCAAGCATGGGAAGTGGAATTTGAACCCAGGTCTTCCTAAGCAGGTATGGTGATTCTGGAGGATGTGTCAGAAAGGATTGGCAATATAGAAATGGATTCCCGCCAGGGGGAGTTGGAAGACTCTCAGTCCTCAGAACTGCCCCATATAATGAGTGGGTGAGATGTTAGAAACTGTTCCCTCAATAGGCTTTTCTGTTGCCTTCTCTTTAGTGATCTGGGGGCTTTGCAACAGAGAGAGAAGTCTAATCATAGAGGGTTGGGAGTGGTGGGATTAAGTGCCCTTAACTTGCTGTATTCACCAGACCTCTTCTGCCCCAAGTCAGGTAGCACCTCCTATGTCAAGGGGAAGAGAGGAAGAAGTGGTTCTATCATTGTAAAGGTGCTTCTCACATGGTGACTCTCATTCTTGAGGAGGCCTGGGGAGAGGCACAAAGATGAAGAAGCGTGCCGGAGGCACGAGATAGATAGAGTCAGAATGGCGGCATAAAGTGAAACAGAGAAGTAGAGACAGCCAGAGGCCCTGGTTCAGTTAGTCAACAAGCCTTTATTTACGCACTTACTGTGTGCCGGATCTTATTGCCAAAAGTGCTGAGGATCCAAAGTAAGGTGAAAACAATCCCTGCAACCAAAACAACAAAATCCAATGGAAGAGAGAACAGGACTTGGAAATCCATAGTCTAGCTCTACCTCCACTGACCATTTGGGGGGCAAGTCACTTTTAATTTTTCAGTGCCTCATTGATTCCATCTGTTCAGTGGAAATAACTCCTGTTCAGCCTACTTCATAAAATTGTAGTAAATCATGACTGTGAAAGAACTAGGAGAACCATGGAGGACTACGTAAATATAAGGCACGCTCTTTATTTAGAGCCCACATCTTTCAGGTGCTGTGAAGCATTGCTAAGAATCCATCCCACCCCAATTCTATGGGCCTCACACAGTGCTGTGCACTTAACACATGACAGTTGAATGAATGAAATTCATAATTCTGAAAGATATCAACAGTGAAACAAACAGTACCTACATGTTAACATCTTAGATGAGATTGGAAACTCCTTGAGGCAGGGACTGTCTTCTGCCTCTTTTTGTATCCCAGCCCGTAGCACAGTGCCTGGCATATAGTAGACGCCTAATAAATATGTATCGATTGACTGACCAGGTGTCAAATTCATTGAGAAAAGAAGAAGAATGATCTGGAGGTCATAGACAATAGCTACCAGGCTTTTAATTGTGTAGTAGATATGAATAGCATGAAGCTCAAATGAAGAGAGGTTACTGAGTGACAGAGGAAGGAAGAGAATCTGGAAGTGCCAAAGGGATACAAGGAATAAGCCAACTCCCCAGCCTTGGCCAATGAGCTAAAACGAATGAGTGAAGGTGCAGCCAGTACTGGAAAGGGTGGCCAGGAAGTTGTGCCACCAGCAGGGATTCAGTAAGAGCTACTAGATAGAAGGAGTGGGAGAGAAGATTTAAGATGAAGGGAAAGTTGTTGCCTATGGAACAGGCATTCCAGAGGGCACCATGGAAGGGCTGCGTGGATTTAGGTTGATACTTTGGGGTGGAAGGGCTGAGGGGTATGAGAATGAGGAATCAGGTAGTCGGGGGTGTGGAATGGGGTTTTGAATGATGATCTACAGAAGTTCAGAGTCTCTGGGATGTGAAAGGTGTGACCAGGTGTGAGAATGTTCATTGAGCGGAGGGTGTCACTCCTCTATCCTCACAGGACAGGTACAGCAGGAGATGAGAAACAGAAAGCAATAGCACACATGTGGTCAGAGGTCTTCTCACCAGAAGAGGAAGCAACATGTAGGATGGACTGGAGAAAGACTTAAGTCAGGAAAGTCATTGAGGAAACAATTGCAATAGCCCAGGTGAGAGGCGCTGAGGCCCTGTACAAGGAAGGTAGCTGTGTGTGAATGGAGAGAAGAGGATGGATATGAGAGATGCTGTGGAGGTGGAACTGATAAGTCACTAAATAATAATGGTTTTGTAAAGCCCTTTATAAATATCATCTCATTTCATCCTCACAACACTCCTGTGAGGTGGGTGCTATTTGGGCAGCTAGCTGGCACAGTGGATAGAGCACCGGCCCTGGATTCAGGAGGACCTGAGTTCAAATCTGGCCTCAGACACATAACACTTACTAGCTGTGTGACCCTGGGCAAGTCACTTAACCCCATTGCCCAACCAAAAAACAAGCAAACAAACAAAAAGATGCAAAGAGAGGTAGGTGCTATTTGTATCCCTATTTTACAGATGAAAAAACTGAAGCTGAGAGACCTTACCCAAAGTTACATAGCTAATATGTATCTGAGGCAAGATTTGAACTCAGGTCTGTCCTGACTCCAAATCCAGACCTCTATCCACTGTGCCACCTAACTACCTAAAAATATATGGGATGACTGAGAGTGAGAATTCAAAGACTATACCAAGGTTGCAAACTTGGATGACTGGGGAGTTAATGGTGCCCCTTGGGGAAAAGGGTGGGTTGAAGAGGCAGGATAACGAGTCCTGTCTTGGACCTGCTGAGTTTGAGATGCTTGTGAGCCATCTAGTTCAAAATGGCTGGTAGAATGTTGGTGAAGAAGAAATGACCAGGGCTCAGGAGAGAAACTAGGCCTGCATAGATAGACCTGACAGTGATTTGCATAGAGGTGATAATTAAGTCTATGGGAGCTGAATCTTTTGGCCTATCGGTTGTTCCATTTAAAAACACTACCACCCACTGGGAGACAGATGTCACCCCCAGAAACAGCCACTGCCTTCAAATTTGGGGACATTGGTGAAGTCCTCTAGTCTGTCAGAAATTCTGGGGTCTATCAACTTAAAAAAAAAAATATATATATATATGTACACACACATATTTATACATATATAGACATATATACATTTATATATATATATATATATATATATATATATATATGTAGTTACAACTATACTGAAATATAATTGGCTCCCTTTGTAATCTTATATATTTCATTTTATGCATTTAAAAACATTTTTCTGAGAAGGGGTCCAGGGCTTCTCCAGACTGCCCTGGAGGGGTCTGGAACACAAGAAGGCCAAGACTCCTTGCTCCAGGTGGGAAGTCAGGAGTCCAGGGTCCTGGCGTCAGCTGTGTCCTTTACTTCACAAGTCGTCAACCTTAGGGAGTCACCTCCTTCTCTCTGTGCATCAGAATCATCGAATATTTGTTCTGG
Source organism: Phascolarctos cinereus (assembly GCF_003287225.1). Lineage (NCBI taxonomy): Eukaryota > Metazoa > Chordata > Mammalia > Diprotodontia > Phascolarctidae > Phascolarctos > Phascolarctos cinereus. The sequence goes on from NW_027556098.1 coordinate 143,334,131, forward strand.
GAAGCACTGGAGCACTCACGTAGCCCAGCCCCTTCATGGAGAAAACTGGGGCCCCGGGTCACACACAGCCGGAGGGCCTGCGCAAGAGGACATTGCTGGAGACAGATGGCAGATTATTCTCTCAGGGTTGCTGCTGAGCTCTATGTCTGTATCTCATTTTCAATCCATGCAAGTTTTCATCTGAAGGAAGAAAACAGGTGTATGCACTGAGATTTTTATTCTGCATTAATTTTCCTTTTCATTCTACCCAAGGATGATTGATTCATTAAAGCTAATGACCTGAGCTGTATTTGTGTTCCTGCTTAACTCTGGACACTTAATAACTCCTGCCACAGAAGCATATTACGTGTTAATGATTCCTCTTCCCACCTTTGACGATGAGGCAGTCTCCTGGTTCCTGAGGTAGGCCTCAGGCATTTGAGCCCACCCAGGCCAGATTCCCAGGAGTGTAGTGGTAATTAGCTTAGCTGTGGTCCTTCCCTCAAATGGCCAGCCTGCCCTGTGACTGACACTGCTCTTTCTAATGCTGTCTTCCTGATCCACGCTGTGTACTTCTTGTCTTGTCTGTGACAGAGTCCTAAACTTGTAATCAACAGACATGGGTTTCATTTAAATAGCGCTTTAAGGTTGTCACATCACCTCACAAATATTATCTCATTTGATCTTCACAGCTACTCTGGGAATCAGGTGCCTTTATTATCCCCATTTTACAGATGAGGAAATTGAGGTGGGCAGAGATTAAGTAACTTGCCTGGGATCATGCAGAATCTAGGGCTGGATTTAAATGAAGTTCTTCCTGATGCCAGGTGTACTCCTCTATCCACAGCACCACTTAGCTACCTCTGTTACTACCTGCAAGTAAGAGCAAGTCACTTCTAGTCTCCTGGACTCTGTTTCCTTTTATGTAAAATGAGGGATTTGTACTAGAACAGAGTATTTTAATCTGGGCCTGTAGATATATTTCAGAAGGTTTGTGAACTTGCATGGGAAAAAAATTATCTTTTTTCAAAATTTCAATTTCAGTAATTTATTTATTTTATAATTAAGTGTATTTCATTTTATGAATTTAAAAAAATTTAATGAGAAAGGCTTCATAGGTTTGACCTGACTGCCAAAGGGGTGCAAAAAAACTTAACTAGGAATTGCTCAAGATCCCTGAGAGTTCTGAATCCTTCGATCTCAGAGCAATGCTGGGGCAACGTTAGGATTATATCCATGCTGAAAGTCTAGTTCAATTAGCTGTCTAATCTAGTCCACTCCAAAGGAGACCATTCAACCAATGAGGAATGATGTGTGAAGGCTCTCCCAACCCCTCCTCCCTTTGAAAATAGGGCCAAAATCACAGGAGGGAGAACGGTGCTGAGAGAAATTTTGGTGATGTGAAATATGAAAGACATCAATAAAAAATGTTATTTTAAAAAGAAGAAAAGGGGCAGGTAGGTGGCACAGTGGACACAGCACCGACCCTGAAGTCAGGAGGACCTGAGTTCAAATTTGGCCTCAGACCAAATACTTGAAACTTACTAGCTGTGTGGCCCTGGGCAAGTCACTTAACCCCAATTGCCTAAAAAAGAAAAGAAAAGAAAAGAAACAGTATGGAGAACAGTGGGGACATTTTGTGATACCATATAAAGGTCTCTTAGAACCAAGGAGTGTCCTAGTTAACGTGTAACATCCAGCATCTGGGAGAGAAAAAAGATATACCTACGACAAGTTTTTTGAATAAAAAAAAAGTTTAGATCAAATTTTGAATTATTAATATTTTCTCCATTACTTTCTTAAATCTAAACAATCAACAAAACAATAAATAAAGCCCTGATTTGTAGCCTTTGCCAATTTCCAAGGCTAACACTGAAAATGTAACTATGTTTATAGATATACATACATATACATGTATATACACACATATGTGTGTATGTGTGTATAAGCATGCTGTTTCCCCTAATAGAAAAGAATGCCAGTTCCTTCACAGTAAAGACTGATTCTTTTTTGTCTTGGGATCCCCAGCACCAAACATAGTATTGGTGTCACATAGCAGGCCCTTAGTAAATGCTTGTTGACCAGTGGATTGAAAGCAGTGCTAGGCATGGGGTCGAGAAGACTCATCTTCTTGAGTTTAAATCTCGTCTCAGACACTTACTAGCTGTGTGACCCCTGGAAAGTCACTTAACCCTACTTGCCTCAGTTTTCTCACCTGTAAAATGAGCTGGAGAAGGAAATGGCAAACCACTTTGGTATCTTTGCCAAGCAAACCCAAAATGGGGTCACAAAGAGTCAGACATGACTGAAAATGACTAAATGACAACAAAGAAAGAAAGAACTCCTTTGTCCTGGGCTTCCCAAGAGAGATTCTGTATATCCTTCTTCCCAGTGCATGATCCACGATCACAGTTTAGCTTGTAATTTGTGTATCCTTCTGTGGGCAGTGTAGTCTAGTGATGAGAGTACTGAACTTTGAGCTGGAGAAAGAAATGGCAAACCACTCCAGTATCTGCCAAGAAAATCCCAAATGGTATATATACAACTTCAACCAGCTTAGAGAAGGGAAAGAAAACTGTAGAGAAGAAAAGGAGTCCTTGGATTTTAGGTTGAGCTTAGGGCCTGTGTCCTGAGTCTGAAACAAATGAAGCTTTTTTGAAGAGGGAAGGGGAAATGAAGGTGGGGGAGCTTCCCCAGTAAGTGGCAGATAGGTCTTTGGGCAGAGGCCAGATAACCACTTGTCTAGTCTGCTGTGAAGAAAATTACTGTTCAAGGAAGGATTGAATTCAGTGAACTCTGTGGTCCCTTCCATCTCTGAGGTTCTGAGACTTTTGTCTTTCCTGTCTTTCTTCTGATGCCGCTAGTACAGGGGTAGGGAATCTGCGGTCTTGAGGCCACATGTGGTTTCCCCACTCCTGGATTAGTCACCTCTAGCAGTTTAAGGCTCTCTGAATTATTGCATGAGTGTATGTGGGGTATCTATAGTGAGATTTGTAGAAATTGTGTTAAGGAAATCCCACGCTGCATTTAGTTAAGGCAGTGGTGGAACTTTGTATACATTGTCTTTTTTTCTATAGATTGATCAGTTGCTGATTTTTTCCCCTCTTTTTCTTTTATTTCTGGGAAAAAAAATTGTTATAATTGATGGCTCCTTGGGAAGGGGGAGGTAGAGGGATACAGGGAGAAATTTACGGGATAGAAAGATAAAATAAAAGATATAAATAAATTAAATATTAAATAATATAAAAATAAAATATATCGATGAAAATTTATTTTTAAAAAAGAAAATTACCTCCTCTTGACCTCAGTTTATTTATAAGATAAGAACATTAGAATAATAATAATAATAGCTAGTATTTCTATATTATTCGAAGATTTACAAAGTGCTTTACCTAAGTTATTTCATTTGATTGCATTGAATTAAGCCATGTCTTAAAGGCCCTTCCATATCTGATGCCTGATGGTTCTGTGACTCAGGGTCATTTCTTTCAGTTCATTTGCTGCCTCTCAATTAACTGCCCTGTATCTCAGCACTCAGGAGTGAAAGGGTTAGACAGCTCTGGGCACCTCAGGGACAGTAACTAGGACAATTGGTCCGATAGTCTAAAAATAGGGGGGGTTGTGTTTCTAATCAGCTTGCTGCTTGTTTTTCTAATCTCTGCCAGTTTTTTCCTGCTCTGAGCAAAAGACATCTCCAACCTACAGCAACTTGCAGCCCTGATTGGCTAAAGCAATTGGCTGCATCCCTGGCAGATGCCACTGTCATATCCTCAGTGGTTACTTCTCTCTCTTCTTCTCTTAAGGGCATCTCTAACTGAGTTGGTCATGGCTTAAGGGAGATCAGCAAAGGTGTGTGGTTTCCTCCCTCAGAACAAAGTGAAAAGCTATTTTTCTTAGAGTACAAATAAAAAATGGAAATCACAAAGAGTAACATTAGCACATTGTGCTAACGTTAAGAATTAGGAGATCTGTTGTCTTACTTCTTAGCTCTATGTCTAAAAATAAGTTGGGCCCCTTTCTGGGCCTCAGTTTCTTAATCTACAAAGTGAGGAGGGACTATAAAATCTCAGACTTTTTTTTTCAGTCACTCCAGCAGCGTATGAATCTTGGCAGCTCAGAATTTAAACTTAAGGCATCTGTGTCACACTCGGATGGGCTGAGAGAGTATAGTGGGCAAGACACTAGAGAGTTGGGGAAGTGGGTTTTAAACCAATTCTTCCATTGGAGTCATAGTATTATTTGGGGCAAGTCACTTACATCCTTTGAAATCCTAATTCCTTATCTACAAAATGAGGGGGTCAGACAAGGCGATTTTCAAGGCCCATCCCAGGTCTAATATTGTATGGTTTAATATTGTATTGTTGGAAGAAATCCTGGCTGTCACCCCATCAGATTATGGTCCAAACAGACCAACTCAATTCCCTTGACCTCTCAGCTTTTGATAAAGGAAAGAGGTATCCCTTCAATTCCTCAAGGCCACCAGTTCAGTTTATATTTGCTATTGCTATATTCTTTGTGACCAAAGCAGGCACTGAAACTGACCTTGGACACTGACATACTTGTGCACAGAAAAAAGATGAAAGAAGTAGGGGGACAGAGAAAGGGAATTCAGACTTTGCCCACAGGACTTGTTAATGGTCTCACCCTTACTCATATCATACATGCCCACAACACATGTGTATATTAACTCAGTCTTCTTTTTTCTTTTTTTCCATTGAACTAGAGTACATAAACCTAGATTCTGGCTCTAAATCTACCACTGACTAGCTGTGATCTTGGGGAAATCACTGCTCTTCTTTGGGACTCAGTGTCTTCCTATGTAAAACAGGGAAGTTGAAAGAGATCTCTTTGAGTGAGATCTTAGAGATTCCTTCCAGCTCTGACTTTCTGTAAGCCTATCAGGAAAGGCTTTATCAAAGAGATGAAATCTGAGCTGTATCTTGAAGAATAGATACATTCTTATAAATGGGAAGGAAGGATGAGGCTATGGGGATGAGGGTGGGGTGGGGGTGGAGTGAATGGAAAAGAGAGGCAGGAATCAAACGGCCAAAAGCTCAGGGGTTCAGAATGTCCATGGGACAATGAGGATACCAGCCTGACTGAAGTGGAGATAATAAATCTTCTTAGTCTGAGAGGATAATAAGGTTTAATAAGTCTCATTAGTGCTTGGCTTTCACATGACACCTTATTCCAACAAGCTTAAATTACTTTACAAACTGCATCTAATCACTTTTTTTCTCATCTCTGTAGTGTAGAGAAGAGAGAAAGATCATTCTGGAAGTCAATACCCCTTCATTTGATCTCACTTTGCCAATTATACATATATATATTATATTATACATTATATATTATATATATTATATGCATAACATATTTTATATATTATACATATAATATATATATTACATATTACATATATAATACATATTACATATTACATGTATAATATATATATATATATGGCTAGATCTGTGATTTCATCAACGTAGGGGGATTCTCAGGGCAGGAACTCCCTTCACAGATGAAGATAAGTGATCATCTGTAACTTAAAATCTTAGGCTGCCTGGGGTGCTTGAAATTTAAATGACTTTTCCAGGAAAGATAGTCAGAGACAAAATGGAAACCTAGGTCAAGCTGCTTCTCCATCTCATTTTATTTTCCTCTCAAGTCAAAAGAAGTTCTGATGGATAACACAAAAATACAATATGGACTCTGCTCTTAAGGGGACAAGAAGAATGAATAAGTGTGACACCAAGGACCACAGAGTAAGAATGAAGAAAACATCCCAGCAAAATGCTAGGGAAAACGAGATCCTTACAGAGGCTTGAGGTAAACCCATGTTTGAGAGGTGGGAGGACAATGAAGAGCCAGTTAAAAGAGAATGAGAAGGAACAATCAGAGAGAATAGGAGAAGAATGGCATCAAGTAAACCACGGAAAGAGTAAAGTCACAAATTTCAGCATGTATTTATTAAGGGCTGAGGCCTTCTGCTTCTGAGACACTGGGGTTACAAATACAAAAATGAAAGCACTACCTTTGAAGGAAAGATAGATTTTATTGGGGAGTGAAGGGTGGGGGTTAATACCCAAGTACAAATTGTATCCATAGTCTCATCTCTGCTGTAAAACCTGCTGTTCATAGATTTAATTTCTGGCTGCCGGGCTCACTGGGGTGCTTGAAATTTAAATGACTTTTCCAGGAAAGATAGTCAGAGACAAAATGGAAACCTAGGTCAAGCTGCTTCTCCATCTCATTTTATTTTCCTCTCAAGTCAAAAGAAGTTCTGATGGATAACACAAAAATACAATATGGACTCTGCTCTTAAGGGGACAAGAAGAATGAATAAATGTGATATTGGCCCATCATATGATGATAGTCATGGAGCCTGGAAGAACTCTAGATTGGGTTTATGTTTATTCTTCTTGCTGTTTGAAGAGAAAAAGGAAACCTAAAGATCCCAATCAATCAGAGTCAGCAGACCCTGGGTGCCCATCAGTCTCTGATCACCTGGTAGTCTCTGGATAGATTAGCTGTTTAATATCAGGGAAAAGTGCTGGATTTAGAGTCTGAGAACCTGTTTCAAATACTCATTCTGCTGTTTACTACTTATGTTACCTTGGGCGAGTCTCTGGGTCTCAGTTTCTTTATCTGTAAAATTAGAGAGTTGGACCAGATAGCTTCTCTGTTCCCTTCCAGCTCTAAATTATGATCCCATGATACTATAGATGCAGAGCTAGGGGTGGGGGATGTGAAGAAGAATGCTATCAACCAGGTGCATCAAGATAGGACCTGATTAGATGGTAGCTGAGTAGAACCTTGAAGGAATCTTAGGATTCTCTAACACAGAAGTGAGCAGGGCGTGCATTACAAGTAGGAGGGAAAGCCTGATCAAAGATGGGAAAAAAAGAAATTAAATAGAAAATGTAAGTAATAGCAAGTCAGCCTTGGATATGGCTGGGATATGCACAATAAGCTTAGAAAGGTAGGCAAGACTTTACATACCAAAAAAAAAAAAAAAAGGAGTTTCTATTTGATTCTAGAGATAATTAAAGCCACTAGAGATCCCTTGAGCAAGGGAGTGACTGGGTCAGATCTGTGCTGCAGCTCTGTGGAGCATGGGTTGTGGAGGAGTCTGGAAGTAGGAAAACCAATTAGGAGACAATTGCAATAGTCCAGGTGAGAGATGATGAGAGTTGAACTAGGCTGGAGGCTGTGTAAGTGGAAAGAAGTGATGACTGTGAGTGATGCTGGGGAAGTAGAACAAACAAGACTTGGCAACTGAATCTATATGAGACTGAAGGGAAGTGAGAGAAAGGAAAGAGTTAAGGATGACTTTGAGGTTACAAACCTGCATGACTGGGAGGAAAATGGTGCCCTCAGTGAAAATAGAGAAGTTTGGAAGATGAGTGGCATGGGGGAGGGGGGATAATGAGTTCTGTTCTGGATATATGGATATATTGTATTTCAGATGCTTCTAGGACATCCAGTGGAAATCTGTTATCTGAGTAAAAAATCTGGAATTTAGAAGAGAAAATAACATAGAGAGGAATCTGGAAGTTACCTGCATAGAGATGATAGTCGAAACCATGGATACTGATGAGAGAGAGACAAAGAAACAGAGAAAGACAGAGACAGAGAGAAATTGAGATAGACAGACAAAGACAAAGACAAAGACAAAGAGACAGAGACAGAGAGACAGGTAGAGAGACAGAAGAAAAGAGCACCCAGTATAGAGCTATAGATACATACAATTATGGGACAGGACATGGATGATGATTTAGCAAAGAAGATCTTACAAAAGAGCGGTCAGACAGGTAGGAGGAGAACAAGGAGAGGGTAGTGTCACAAAAATTAAAAAGTTTAAGATGGGTAAGAAATCATTGGAACCTGGGAGAAAGCAATTTCAGTTGAGTAACGAAATAGGAAGCCAGATTGCAAGTGGCTGAGAAGTGAGTTAAGGCTGTTATCTAAGCTGGACAAAGGAGGGCTGAACACACACACTTAACACTTATACAGAATTAAGTATAGAAATACACTAAACTCAAAAGGGAAGCAAGCAGGGATGGGAGATGGGCATTAAAAGAGAGGATAAGACTAGAAGGGAATAGTCACAAGCAAAACAAGCTTACTGATCTTGAAAGGGGGAAAGAAAAAAAGAAAGAGAGAGAGAGAGAGAGAGAGAGAGAGAGAGAGAGAGAAAAGAAGGGAGGAAGGAAGGAACAGAGAGAAAAGAAAGTAAAGAAAAAAAGAAACTAAGGAGGTGCCCATCAATTGGGGAATTGCTGAACAAATTCTAGCATGTGAGTGTAACAAAAAAAACAATTTCGGAGAATCCTGGCAAGTATGAATCAATGAAGAATGAAGTGAACAGAACCGAAAGATGAATTTATACAAAAGACAAAAATATTGTGAAGGGAAAAAAAACTTGGAAAGATTTAAGAATTCTTATCAGAACAAAGTCAATTCATGTTTCCAGAATACCAATGATGAAGATTTTGCCTACCTCTTGACAGAGAGCTAGTTAACCTAAACTATACAAGAGATATGCATTTTTTAACTAGGCCTCCATCTGGATTTGCTTTTCTTGATTATGCTTATTTGTTGCAAGGTGTTTTTTTTCCTGTTTTTGATTGGTGGGAGATGTTTTAGAAGGAGGTAAGGTAAGCTAGTGATGTTAATGGCTCCCCACTCTCAGAGAGAGACAGACAGAGAGAGAGAAGGAAGGAAACAAGGAAGAAGGAAAGGAAGGATGGAAGAAGGGAAGGAAGGAAAGAAAGAGAGAAAGAAAGAAGGAAGGAAAGAAAGAAAGAGAGAGAAAGAAGGAAGGAAGGAAAGAAAGAGAGAGAAAGAAGGAAGGAAAGAAAGAAAGAGAGAGAAAGAAGGAAGGAAGGAAGGAAGGAAGGAAGGAAGGAAGGAAGGAAGGAAGGAAGGAAAAAAGAGAGAGAGAGAAAAAGGGACAGAAGGAAGGAAAGAAAGAAAGAAGGAAAGAGAAAGAAGGAGGGAAAGAAAGTAAGAAAGAGAGAGAAAGAAGGAAGGATGGAAGGATAGAAGGAAAGAAAGAGAAAGACAGAAGGAAGGAAGGAAAGAGAGAGAGAGGAGTGCCACTGAAAAGTTTTAAAAGTTCACAGAGGAGAACAGAAGAAAGTTGAGAAGAAAACAAAGGCTAGCAGGACAGTTTTTAAATTAATGAGCTGAATTTATCATGTATTTTTTAAAGTAAGCAATAATGAAAAGAGAGTCATGGTTTCATGGACAAATTTCTTTTTGTGTTCTATTTTGTGTATGTAACTGTATGTTAATTTTTTAGTGCTGAATTCAGAAAAAAATTAAATTTAAAAATAAAATTTAAAAAGGGACTGAGAGAAGTGCAAGCCATGAGTGTAGACAGCTTTTCCTAGTAGCTTAGAATAATCAATCAACATTTATTTATCAAGCTCCTACTTAGCATTGTTGTTGAGTCATTTTTCAGTTCTTACTCTTTGTGACCCCATTTGGAGTTTTTTTGGCAAATATACTGGAGTGGTTTGCCATTTCCTTCTCCAGCTCATTTTATAGATGAGAAACTGAGGCAAACAGGGTTAAATGACTTGCCCAGGGTCACACAGCTAGTGAGTGTCTGAGGCTTGATTTGAGCTCAGGATGCTGAGTCTTCCTGACTACAGGCCAGGCAATCTCTCCACTTCACCACTTAGCAGTGCACTCTGCTGTGACTACAAATGCAAAGAATGAAACAATCATATGATCCCTTGAGGAGATAGAAGGGTCAAGTGTAAAAAATTTTAAGGATATGAGACATAGGGTCATTAGAAAGGGAAAGGTTGAAAATAAGAGAAGAGAGAATGATTAGAATGGAAATCTGCCAGTGGAGATAGAAGGAATGGGATGGAAGATTGGTTATGACAAGGAGATGGTTCACTGCTTCATCAAAGCACTAGAGCAAGGGTGGGGAACCTGTGGCCCTGTAAGTCCTCAAGTGCAGTCCTTTGACGGAATCCAAACTTCACAGAACAAATCTTTGGATTCAGTCAAAGGGCTGCACTTGAGAACCTAGAGGGCCACATGTGGCCTGGAGGCTGCAGGTTCCCCATCTCTGCAAAAGAGCAGAGAAAGAGGGATCACATCAAGGAGTTTTGAGATACAGACCAAGAGGAGAGAGAGTTTATTTCAAATGCTTAAATGGCCTCATTTTTTTCTCAGTAAAGTAAGAGATGGTTCTCTGCTGAGAGGGAGGGGCAGTGGATGGTATAAGGAATATCAAGAAAACAAAGAAGAGAATCAATTAGGGAGGAGTAAGAGGATTGCCTAGTTTAGTAAGGACCCAGCAAAGGTCAGATAACCTTAATTTGTAGTGGACCCAGTCAGCAAGTAGATGTGATTTCTTCCAGCATTGTTCAGCAGCAAGTAAGACTGGAGAGGGCAGGTGGGGCAAGGGGCCAGTTAATAAGAGTTGACCTTTGACAAGGCCTGAGTGCCTGATAGGACAAGTATGAATGAAGAAGACAATGTAGGGTTGAAACCGATGACTATAGTTCAACGTTAGGAAAAGTAGGAAAGTCAAGCTAGAGCAGGAGTTTGGGAGAGTATTGGGAGATGGAGAGACTAGAGGTCATAATGAGGCTGAAAGGATAGATTTAAGAGAAAGGAGCCACAGGGAGAAGTAGCTAGATAGGAGATTATGGCCGGATAAAGACATTTCAAGCAGCTAGGTAAGTGGATACAGTGGATACAGTACTGGTCTTGGAGTCAGGAAGACCTGAGTTCAAATTCAACCTCAGATACTTCTTAGCTGTGTGAGGCTGGGCAAGTTACTTAACCTTGTTTGCCTCAGTTTCCTCATCTGAGGAAGGAAAGGAAAAGGAAATGGCAAACTACTCCAGTTGGCCAAAAAAACCCACAAAAAAGGGGTCATGAAAAACCTGGAAAGACTTAAATGAACTGTTGCTGAGTGAAGTGAGCAGAACCAGGAGAACATTGTACATAGTAATAGCAACATTGTGCGATAACTAACTTTGATAGACTTAGCTGTTCTCAGCAATGCAAGGATCTAAGACAACTCCAAATGACTCATGATGGAAAATGCTATCCACATCCAGAAAAAGAACTATGGAGTCTCAATGCAGATCCAAGCATACTATTTGCTCACTCTCTCTCTCTCTCTCTCTCTCTCTCTCTCTCTCTCTCTCTCTCTCTCTCTTCTTTGTTTCTTCTTTCTCATGGTTCTTCCCATCGGTTCTAATTCTTCTTTATAATATGACTAATGTGAGAAATAAGCTTAATATTAATGTATATGTAGAGCCTATATCAGATTGCATGCTATCTTGGGGAGGAGGAGGGGAGGAAGGGGCAGAAAATGTAGAACTCAAAATCTTTTGGAAGTAAACGTTGAAAACTAAAAATAATTTTTTTTAAAAAGGGGGTCATGAAGAGTCAGTTGTGACTGAAACAACTGAACAACGACAATAACAACAACAAAGAAATTTCAGAATTCTTGACCATGCAAGTTGAACAAATCTAGGTGATGGTGAGATCAAAAGTATTACTATCCATTTGTGTAGCTGCGGCATGAAGATATAGATCATGGGATTTGAAGAAATTGATGAACTGAGAGGCCAGAGTATTTGAGGGGGCATTAATACCTTGTTTGAAGTTCTCAAGTGTTAGAGCAGGGGTTAGGGTGGAGAAGAAGATTGTGAGTTAGGCACCAAATTCCTTGGGACAGGTTAAATGGACTGAGTAATAAATTACTGTCACCAGTGTCTGAATTGGGCAATATATCTGGATGGTGAGGAAGTCAAAGCAGGAAAGTTTGCTTAGTGACAAGTGACAGAGAGGGTCTGAAAGTGTGGTAGTGGGGAATAGAATGTACCATCTCCTTCTGCTCAAGTGTGTCTTGGGACATGAGCACTTATACCCAATACCAGAGTGTGTAGCCATAGATGTAGTGTCTTGTGGACATCTTCAGGTCTCCAAGAATGAAGAGGATGGAAGAAGGGCAGGAGGAAAAGATCTGAGAGAAAGGAAAGTTTGTTAACAATAGAACAGGATTCCAGAGAGCAAGATGTAAGGAAAGGGCGGGTCTGGATGGACACTTGAGAGGAGCATAGCTGGAGTGAATGAATTCTAATCAGAAAGAATGATAGTGGGGGTGGGGGAGGGACTTGCTTTGGCAGCCCTTTGGATTCTGTATCATTGGCATTAGGAAAGGAGAAGGTAGAAGAAAGTAGAAGCCACATGATGGGAATATAGTAACTTCTGACTAAGGATCCTACCCTCAGGTGTCCAGTGCCTAGTGGAGGGCAGCATCAGCTCTCTTTCAAAACACTAGCTAAGAAGAGATCGGGCAGACGTGGTGTTAGTGGAACAACTGACTACTAAGTGAGGTCCTGGGGGTCAAAGGTCTGAAGGTGGTAGGAAAGGAGGAAAGGGTGAAGCACAGTGTCAAGTGCCCCCAAAGAGGTCAAACGGAATGAGAAAAGGAAAATTAAGAGACCATTGGATTTAGCAAAAAGGGGTCCTCTCACTTACACCATCAAATTAAATCAAATTAAACGCACGTCAGTGTGCATGTCTTTTGTCATTTTTTTAGATTATAAACTCCTTGTGGGCAAGACCTTTATCTTATTTATTTTCACATCTCCCCATATCATTTAATTTAGCAAAGTGAATTGCACAGGGCATAGGAGGGGAAAGAGACATCTGATTTACTCAGTGTAGTGAACTCTGAAGGAGGGAATTCCTGTTCCTGTTGTTGTTTGTCCTTTGTTTTCAAGGAAGCCCAATGACATCACTGGGTGATACATTAACTTGTGCCCCATGAATTGGATTTAAGTGAGGCAGAGCTGCACAAAGTCATCAGTTTTACTCTCTCTTCCAAAGACATTGAAATTCAGTGGTGGGACAAAAATCAAGATGACTGGTGATGGCCTGGGAGGCAGTGGATGACTTTGGTGTCTTCCATGTCTGACTAGGGTCTGAATGCTCTATACCACCTGCTTCAGCCATCTTTACTGGCCACTGGAACAAATTGTTCTCATCCACCCATTCTACTGGGGAAGTCTTCATATGCTTGGGGTAGACACCCCCCTAGCTCAGTTACCCTCAACCTGATTGAGCCTGTCTTCCAAGACAGTTTTATGGGGCGTGGCCACTGTGCATGCTACAGCTTCTTGAAGCCATAGGGCTGAGTGCCAGGTAGACACCAAAGGTGGATGAGGGAACTCTTACTACTAAGTAAAATCAGTACTATCAGAAATCAGCATAACAAAAAAGCACCATGGATTTTTTCTCATATAGAGTATGGTGCTTAGAATCATGAAAACCTGGATTCAAATCTAGCCCCACATACCTACTAGCTGTGTGACCTGGGTAAGTCACTTAATTTCACTGCACCTCCATTTTCTCACCTATAACATTAGGGTCTGGGTCTTAGTTTGTTTTGGTTTGGTTTTTTTAGGCAATTGGGGTTAAGTGACTTGCCCAGGGTCACACAGCTAGTAAGTGTCAAGTGTTTGGTCTGAGGTCGGATTTGAACTCAGGTCCTCCTGACTTCAGAGCCGGTGCTCTATCCACTGCGCCACCTAGCTGCCCCCCTCTGGGTCTTAGTTTGAACTAAAGTCCCTTCCAGCTCTAACTCCATGGTCTTAAAATTCAGGCCAATAGGGTGTAGCAAGCTAGAGAGTGAGCCTCAAAGCCAGCAAGACACAAAACAGAGGTCTACCTCTGACAAATGGATTATGTGACCCTGGATGAGTCACTCTCTGCTTGAGGCAACTCCCTAGGATATGGGGTCTTAAACCTGTGGTTTACACAGGAATACATTTTGGAGAGGGAGATCTGTGAACTTGTATAGAAAAAAAATTTACATTTTCATTTTCATTCACCTTTGATTTTCTTTGTAATTCTAGATATTTGATTTTATGTATTTAAAAACATAATCCTGGAGCTCAAAAATTAAAAATAAAACTGATGTTAAAATTGTTTTTACATGTAATTGGGGGAAAATATTAAAAAATGAGAAATGTAAAAAACAAAACAAAAACACCATAATCCTGAGAAGGGGTCCACACACAAACGGTTGTCTTTTCAAGGTTTCTTCAGATGGCCAAAGGGGCCCATGACCAAAAATAGGCTAAGAACCCCTGCTCTAAAGCTATATGATCAGGAGAAGGTGCTGACTTGCATGAGTAGAGAGACTTTTCTCCCCTAGGAGTTCCCTCTAGAGTGCTAATAAAATCCCACATCCCTTGCTCCTCAAAACCATGCTAACTAACTGGATCCATTACAGAGGTAGGTCACGTAATCTCACCTATGCCCTCCCTGTGGCAAAGCAAGCCTTTCCTATCTCCATCATGAGTTCATTATTCCACTCACTACAGAGGCTTTTCCAAACCCTTTCATTACTTTGCAAATCTCCCTATCCCCACCTTCTCAGAGAACAAATCAAAGCAATGGCTAAGAGCTGCCCACTCTTCTCTCCTCCTCACTTCACATTATTCAGATGTCCTCCTTTTATATAAAAAGGTGTATCTCTTCCTCACCTAGGCAATTCCTTCTACATGAACTCCTGATCACGTTCCATTCTGTCTTCTTTAACAGATTATCTTCTCTATCACCCCCACTCTCTCACTAACTTTTAATGTTTCACTATCTATTGGCTCCTTCCCTGCTGCCTACAAACATCACCATGTCTCTCCCACCTTTAAAATTACCCTCCTTTGATCTCTACTAACTATTGTCCTACATCTCTCTTCCTCTTCTCTTTCTCCTTGAGATAACCATTTTCACCATACAGCCTCACTTTTCCTCTTACTTGCTTGTAGATTTTTTGTAGTCTGGATTCCAATCTCATCATTCAACTGAAATTGTTCTTTCTAAAATTACCAATAATATCGCAACTGCCATAGCCTTTTCTCAATCCTCATCCTTCTTGACCTCTCTACTACTTTTGAAACTATTGGTCCTTTTCTTCCCCTACATACTCTCTTCTCTCTAGGTTTTCCTAATTCTGCTCTTTCCTGGTCCTCCTCCTCCTCGTCCTCAGTCCCCTTGTTGAGGGTCCCCCAAGGTTCTTTCTCTTCTCTCTCTGTGCCAACTCACTAAAGAGTGAGGCTGATGACCTTGCACAGCTCTGCCTCATTTAAATCCAATTCACTCGCAAATCAAGTTGGTCCTCTGGGAGAAGGAAGGACAGAAGGATGAAAAACACCGACTAATTCACAGATGATCTCATCAGCTCCCATGGATTCACTTGTTATCCCTTTGCAGATGATTTCCTTATCTACATATCTACTCTAAGGTCTCTCCTAAGCTTCAGTCTCATGTCTCCAACTGTCTATTGGACTTCCTCTTCTTCTTTTTTTGGGGGGGTGAGGGCCATAAGGCAATCAGGGTTAAGTGACTTGCCTAGAGTGACACAACTAGTAAGTGTCTATTGGACTTCTTGAACTGACTGTCTCATCTCCCACTCATATTGCCCAAAAAAGAGTTCATTATCTTTCCTCCCAAATGTTCCCCTCTTCCCAGCTTACAAATATTACCTCATTTGATCCTCACAACAATCCTTTGAGGTAGATACTATTATTATCCCCATTTTACATTTGAGGAAACTGAGGCAAACAAGATTAAGTGACCTGCTCAGGGTCACACAGCTAGTAAGTGTCTGAGGCCAGATTTGAACTCAGGTCTTCTTGACTTACAGGCCTGGCACTCTCTCTACTTCACTGGCTATCTAGGTCATCCTATTATCTTTCTTTGCAATTTAGTCTTAGTGGGGCACTGAATATTAAGTAATTTGCAGAGTCACATAAATATTATGGTGGCAGAATTGGGACTTGAACCTAAGACTTCTTGACTTCATCTACTGTTCTCTATCCACTATGCTACCACACCTCTTGCACTGCACACATTAAATGTTTAATAAATACCTGTCGAATAAATGAAGTAGATGAGAAAACCCAGGCTTTGACATACAATGCCACTTGTTGGTAGTTTTCCAAGGAATCACAGAAACTGGTTTTCATTAGAGTTTACTAAAGATTCATTAATTATTAGGGCCAAAATGAAGAAACTGAGTTCACCCCTCAATCTGACTCTCTCCTGTCTGCTTCATCAATCCCTGCCCTTGCGTGTCTTGAAGAATGCCATTTTTGGAAATTGGCTGTCAGCACATTGACCCACTTCTCCCTGGGTCAGCTTCACAGTGTAGGAGGTGAATGAGGTCTTCCCCAAGAGGCCCATGATGTCAATGGAAGGTCAGGTTTGCAAAAGGAGGCTCGTCCTAGATAACCACAGTCCTTATTTGACCACTTGAATGAGACTGTGCCAAAGGGCAACGGCAGAGTTTTTTCTTGTCTAGCTGCCTGGGGTTCCCTGTTACTACCTGAGTTGCAGTTGGTGAATGTGAATCTATGGACTTAAGTGGTTCCTCCTTATTATATTAGCCTAATGCATCAATGAAACTGAATCTTGTTCTTAGAATAAATCAGGACCAAGATTAGAAGTAGAGCCACAGAACCATGTGATGTTACAGTTGGCAGGGACCTCATCCAACACCCTCATTTGAAAAATGAGGAAGCAAGAACCACAGAGATAAAGTGACAGAAAGTCATTGATGGAGCCAGAACTAGAACCCAAACCTGCTGATTTCCAGCCCAGTTTCCTTTCCACTTCACCATAGAAACTATCTGTATAGCTAGACTCTAGACTTAATCTCTCAAAATACATGTAATTAAATTGTTTTTCTACTAATACATATTTATTTTCTCTTTCTTCCCCTCCAACTTAAAAAAAGAAAAAAAAACAAAGCCTTCATAATAAATATGTATAGTATAGGAAAACAAATGTCCTCATGACTATGTCCAAAAATATGTCTCTTTCTGCAGAGTTCATCTCCACTCCCTGTGAGGAGGGTAGCATGCTTCATCATCAGTCTTATGGAATCATGGATGACCACTACAATGATCAGAACTTTTAAGTTCTTCAAGGTTGTCTTTATAATGTTATTACTGCATACAATTTTCTCCTGGTTCTGTTCACTTCATGCTGCATCAGTTCATACACTTATTTCCAGGATTCACAAGTATTCCCTTTCATCATTTCTTATGACATAGATATATTCATATACCACACTTAGTTCAGACTTTTTCCAATTGATGGGCACTGCCCTTAGACTCTATCTAGTTCTTTGCCACCACAAAAAAGCTGCTATAAATTTTTTGTAAATATGAGTTTTTTTCCTCTCTCTTTAATCTTTTTGAGCTATAAGCCTAGTAATGATATTTTTGGATCAAAGGGTATATGCAGGGGCATCTAGGTGGCACAGTGGATAGAGCTCCAGCCTTGGAGTCAAGAGGACCTGAGTTCAAATCCAGTCTTAGACATATAACATTTACTAGCTGTATGACCCTGGACAAGTCACTTAACCCTGATTGCCTCACCAAAAAGCAAAAAAAAGGGGGGGGGTATATGCAGTTTGTAACTTTCAGAGTATAGATTCAAGTTACTTTTCAGAACATCTGGACTAACTTAACAATTTTACCAACACTGTATTAATGTGCCTATTTTCCTCTAGTCCCTCCAAAATGTGTCACTTTCTTTTTCTGTCAGGTTTGCTAATCTGATAAATATGGGGTTTGCTTTAATTTGAATTTTTCTAATTATTAGTAACTTGGAAAATTTTTTCAGATGGATATTGATAGCTTGGATTTCTTCCTTTGAAAACTTCCTGTTCCTATCCTTAGACCTATTTAGATCAATTGGAGAATGCTTTGTATTCTTATAAATTTTAATCAGTTCTTTAGTATATTGGAAATGAGACCTTTATCAGAGAAAGTTGCTATATAAATTTTTTTTTGCAGTTAACTGTTTCCCTTCTAAGATTAATCTTAATCTTCCCTTCTAATCATTGATTTTGTTTGTGCAAAACTTTTTTAATTTTATGTAATCAAAATTGTCCATTTTAGGGACAGCTAGGTGGCGCAGTGGATAGAGCACCAGCCCTGAAGTCAGGATGACCTGAGTTCAAATCCAGCCTCAGACCAAACACTTGACACTTACTAGCTGTGTGACCCTGGGCAAGTCACTTAACCCCAATTGCCTAAAAAAAAAATTGTCCATTTTATCTCCTCTGATCCTCTCTGTCCCTTGTTTGGTCATACACTCTTTACATATCCATAGATCTGGAAGTTGCTGTGGATGTGTGAACTAATATAAAATGGCTGGCTTATACATGGCATAGATAGATAAATATCTGATCTGAGATCTGGAAAGCTCTATTCCACATCTCCAAAGAGAGACAGATTCCCACCTTTGTAGAGAGAAGGAGGAGGGCCTTTGTTTCCCAGTTCCTATCTTAGTTGAGGAGAAGCAGGCAAAATCCAAACAGCTATGGCTGGGTGATCACTCTTCAGCCTTTTACCTCCATGAGAAGGGTTGAGCTAGAGCTCTATCTGTCTAGTAGCCTATCTCAAATATTGATAGTTTAAGGATATAATTTGGAGGGAGCCAGTATTTAGGAAAAATGCCACTTTGGCCTCAGGGCTCCAGTAAGTTATTCACAATTTCACACCTTGCCTTTCACTCATCTTTCCCAAACTCTGAATTTTCCCTTCAGTCTCTGCACACTTATATAGTGTCTAGGACCAAGAGATTTTTTAGCTAATTAGGAGTCACATCTCTCTCAACCCACCCAATGCACAATGTCACAAGGCTGTCCTTTAGGGAACTTCCTCATGCCTGGTTGAGAATGAAGTTACATCTATAACCCGAGACATTTTTGTTTTTTAAATTGGTCCAGATCCTATGATTTCATCAGTGTGGGGAGCTCTACCCATTGATGAGGTCAAGATCAGTGACTCATCTGTAACTTAATAATTTTAGAGTTGTCTAAGGACAATGAAAAGTCATCCGAGAAAGGGTATATAACCTAGCTTCTACATCGAACTGCTCTAAGAAGCAAGTGAATGATCCTTGTTTGGAAATTATCTCACAAAATGCACCTCTCTTGCTTCTTTGCAGAATTGAGAGATAGTAGATACACAATATTATATATTCTGTCAGACACAGCTGATGAGTTGGTTTTGTTGCTTTGCTTTTCTCTCTTTTTAAAAATTCTTTGTTTTAGGTATTGCCCAATGGGCAAGGAAGCAGGAAGAGAAATACACAAAGCAATGGTAATATAAAAATGAGAGATATTGATATGAACTTTTTAAAAAAGAAAAAATAACTATCCATGTTAGCCAAAAAATAGAACTAGTAAAAGTGTATCACCATGAAGTCCTTTGTTTTCTGTAATAGAGCTTTTTTAGTGAGAAAGGAACAAAACCAACTCTTTTCAGTGAGATATCTATAAAAATAGAATATTGAACAAAGTGAAAGGAACACACATACATGTATACTTAAAGAACACTATACATAGAGGGTGTCATAATATAGTTTAAATAAAATTTGGGATCCCAAAGAGCTATGAAAATCTGAAAGAGCTAGTTAAGTATTAGGGATTATGATTATTTAGGAACAGAGCCACTGTATGAAACTATAATTAAATGTACAAGTGAAGTCTATTCTGGTTCTGCAGAGAGTCTTGATTCTTTTGGACCAGAAACATCCAACAGGGAAATAACTTCTCTTAGTCATTCCCTGAAAACTGAGTGACTTCAAAGTGGGACTGCCCCTGCAAGAAATAAGGAAGGGAGCCAAACTCTTTGGAAGAGTCAGACCCTTTGCTGTTAACTGTGATTGTTGTGGGGTGACTTTCTGCTAAATACAATCAATACCCAGTTGGTTCCAAGAAACACAGAGGGACAACCAAGCTCAATCACTTTGATTTTGAATGGAGAGATCGGAGTGGGGGTGGGGAGAAACAGGTGGCCTGCAAGGCCAGCACCTGCTTGACCTAAGGACTGGGTAGCTTCTTTTTTTGGGGGGGGTGAGTGATTTGGACTGCAATACTTTGAATCAATACAAAGGTGACTCATAAGCAGGCTCTGAGGCCTGAAAGCGAAGTCTAATAAAATTAAGGGAAACACTATGTTGTAGTTGGACGTCTTGGACTTTGGGGGAGTCATTAGACTTGATTTCTAGTCCTAACTTGATAACTAGACATTCACTCTGAGAACTTGGGAAAGTCATAGGAATGTGGATTTGGAGCTGGAAGAGACCTTAGAAGACATCCAATTAAACCCATTCATTTTATAGATATGGCTCAGTGAAGTTAAGAAATCTGCCTTAGATCAAATGTGTAGTAAGTGGTATAAACCCCCAAAACAAACCCCAATTTTGAAACAGAGTCAGCTCTAAGAAAGAGACAAATGAAATCGGGGTGCATGTGTTCACAGTTTAATTTTCTCTCTAGGTGGCTAGACATGCATTGCATGGGAGTTCAGTCCAAAACTAGGGCCCCCCCTAAGGGGGTCAGTACAGAACTAGCTCAAACCCAAAACCCAGCTGCCCCTAAACAATAATCAGTAAGGCTTATCTATGCATTAATTTGTCCATCCCACACTGGATAGACATAGTAGAAGGGAATGTCAAAGGGAAACAGAAGTGGGTGAAAGGAACAGTCCCATTGCTTCCTCTCTCCCCCACCCCCTGCAATTGCAGCACAAAATACTCTGTTTTTTAGCTCTAGTGGTAGTGATACTGCTAGGGACAGAAAAACGCCAGGGCCCAAATGTAAGCCTTAGTTTTTTCGATTTCTGTTTTGTCATGAACCAATTCATATTTGTTAAACTAGCGACCATTTCTCCAGGTTACAGTTGCCAGGACTGACCTTCCAGGTACTTTTTAATGGGTATGTTATATCTACCAGTTGGCCTGGCCCCATAGGATACAGGCTTGATTTTGACAATGGATTGTACTAATCTGCCATGGCTTTTGAGCTTAGAAGCTGCCCCTAAGGGCTTTGAGTAGTAATACCAGCTTGCATTTATATAAGGATTTAAGGTTTTACACAGGACTTTCCATATCATCCCTGTGAGGTAGGCAGTATAATAATTTTGATTCTTATTTTATGTATAAGAAAACTAGGACTCAGAGATATAAAATGATTTGCTCGTTAAGTGTTGAAACCAGGATCCTTTGACTCTAACTCTGGCACTTGGAAACAGTATATTATATATCAACAGAGCTCAAAGAAGTAATGAAAGTAGGCTCTTTTTCTTTTTAATATTCCTTAGTACATGTTGTTATTGAGTCATTTTTCAGTTGTGTCTGACTCTTTGTGGCCCCATGTGGGATTTTCTTGACAAAATACTGGAGTGATTTGCCATTTTCTTCTCCAGCTCATTTTACAGATGAGAAACTGAGGTAAACAGGGTTAAGTGACTTGTCCAGGGTCATGCAACAAGTAAGTGTCTGAAGCCACATTTGAACTCAGGTCTTCTCAACTCTAGGCCTGGCACTCCATCCATTGTGCCACCTAGCTGCCCCCCTTAGTACATACCATCCAACTATATTCCATGTTCATTCCTATTCCTTTACCTTAGTTCAGGTCATTCCCCTTCCTGTCAAATGATTTCTTCTTTACTGCCCATCAATCTTTTAAGGCCTAATCCCTCTCCACTGTGAAGCTTTCCATGAATATTCTAGCCCTTGGTAATCCCTTAATTCCTCTGAATTGCTAAATCATGGACATTTAAAAATTGGCAGCAAATTCTTTTTAACATTTTATTATTTGTTTGTTTTTAACATTCATTTCTTTTTAAATTTTTGAGTTCCAAGTTCTCTCCCTCCCACCCACCTCCTCCCACACACACTGAGAAGGCAAGCAGTGTGATATCAAATATACATGTGAAATAACGTAAAATGTATTTCCATATTAGCCATATTTCCCCTAAAAGCAAGAAAAATATAGAAAGTAGGAAAAGTTTGCTTCAATTTGCACAGAGTTCATCAGTTTTCTTTCTGGAAGTAGACAACATTTTTGTCATCACGAGTCCTTTGGAATTGTCTTGGATCATTGCATTAATCAGAGTAGTCTTTCACAATTGACCATCATTACAATATTGCTGGTACTGTGCCAATGATTTTCCAGTTCTTCTCATTTCACTTTTGGCAGTAAAATTTTTAGGATAGTTCTATAATCATTCCATGTTTGATAATCAAGTTACAGGGTTTTAAGCTCCTAGCTGGGAGATCTTGAGTCTATTTCTTTTGTTCAACCCTTCATTGATTTGTATCTCTACCCTGAAGGCATGGAACAATGCTGAGGTGCTCAGATGATTCCTTCATAATTAATTGATTAACTGAAGGAATATGGCATAATAATGGACCCCAAGCCCAGCACTCTATCGACTGCACCATCTACATCAAAAAAATCTCAAAACATGTGCAATGTATCACACTCATGGAACTCCCACCTTTGCAAAGGACTGGCAGGAGGAGTTTTCTTATACCATTTATTTGGAACTGTGCTTATTTTTTATAATTCATATGGGATTGTTTTGTTTTATTCTTGCCATTTACATGGTTGCAGTAATTACATACAGTGTTTTCCTAGCTTTGCTTACTACACTCTGCATCAGTTCATGTAGATCTCTCCAGGCTTCTCTGTATTTGTCATTTCTCTTAGCACAGTAGTGTTCCAGTACACTCATGCACACAACTTGATTAGCCATTCCCCAATCAATGGGTATTTATTTTGTTTCCAGTCCTTTGATATTTTGATGTCTATGGGCACTCACTTCTTATAGAAGGACTCCCTTGCATATTGAATATGCTTTGTAAACCATAAAGCGCTATATTAGTGTAAGTTGTTATTACTTAGGGAGGTGGTGCACTGCCCTGGAAAGCATAATGAACTCCAAAGCAAGAGACTTGGATGCACTAGTTCAGTGACAATGGACAAATAAATCACTTGTCTTTTCCAAGCCTCATTTTCCTTACAAAACAGACAATGATACTTAGACTACCTACCTCTTGATCTCAAAAAAATGTCTGTAAATGTTATGGTACTATTGAGGGGTTGCGCCTCGTGGAACATATATAGGGTTAGGCCTGCGAAGGCCATCTCACAGAGAAGGGGCAGGATCTGCTTGGCAGCTTCTGGGGACACACGAGGCTCAACACTGAAAAGGAAAGGCTCTTTGAGATCACAAAGAAATAAATCCTTTTAATGGCCACTGAGTAAGAAAAGGTGCTCACTCAGTGGACCTTAAAAAGGAGTGACTCTAATTGACTTCTGTCTCTCTCTTTTACCCTGATGAGTGAGTTAGGTCATTTAGGTCTTTTCTAGGAAGGGCAGAGGAGCAAGTTGATGTTCTTCTCCTACTCCAACAACATAGTGGCTCTGAGCATATGGCAACATGTCCTGCTTAAGCCTAAGCCTAGGTTTGGGGCTGCTTCTTCTGTTTACTCTCCTTCCTGTATATAGGTGACTAAGCAGCATTCCTGAGATAGACAACTTCCAGCCTCAGAGTCCACCTTGTGAGTTTGAGACATCTCCCTTAGCAAGAACAGACAGTAGCAGAAAAGTTCCCTTTTCTTAGAAAAGATGGCCATGGACAGGAGGGAATGCCTTAGGTCTTGACCTGGTGTGTCAGAAGGCATGGACCTGGAGAAAATTATTTAGACAATGAAGAACAGAAGTGAAAAGTGTGTGGTACTCATAAACTACCTCATGTTTTGATGTCTGAGTCACAACTTTCAAGAAAAGTATGACAATTGTTATGTTATTTCTACTGCTGGTTTAAATCTTTTGTCGTTAGGTGCCTGAGAGTCTCTTGTATCAAACATTTATTTTTTGAGTAGGAAAGAGATAGCTGGCCTATAATCTGATTTACAATGTACTTCAAATACCTTTCCATTCTCTCCTTTTGGAGAGACCTTTAATATGTACCAAACTTAGGCTTTAAATGATTATTTAATTATTATTATTAATTATTATTTAAATGATCATTTTTCCTGAGTCTCTGGAGTGTAGTGGAAGGGCAAAAAGTCCCAGAGAGTTTGAGAAGGAATTTAAAACCTTTATTTAGAAGCCAGGTTCCCTTAGTCCATTCATGCTTGGGTCCAAGTTGAAAGGGACCCCTTCATGGGAGAAAGACAATGACCCAGTTCCCCTAGACTCAGTAGTGTTGTCACAGTGCTGTAGAAATGTCAATTGTTATTATGATAATCTTCCAATGCTGAGCTGTTGGAATCCATTCCCCCATAAACAAAGCTGTTCAAGTCCAATGCTGGAGAAATACTCTTCAGTCTTTTGTAGGGCTTCCTCTATGGCTGCCTGCCACTTGGTCTGGAGTCAATGGAGCCATCATATAGGTTGTCATGATTTATAATGGCACAGGGAACAGGCCAGAAGATAAAGAGGCCAAGATTGTACTCCCTTTCCTCCTTTTTAAGCCCCCCTTCTGTCCTTGTTCCTCCCTTAGTCACGTCAGCTCTGGCTGCTCTGTTTTCCCTGCTGGGGTAATATAAACATAAACACCACCTTGGATGTGAACACGACATCAGTTGTCCTAGGCTGGGTTTGTATTAAACCCGGCTGCCTGGGCACCACAATAGCTGTATTACTAACGAAGAAAAGCTCTTTATTTTGGCAACCCATTGTTCATCTGCTCAGCTCATAAACCCAGTCCTGTTTGCACAACAGGACTCAAAGGGAGAGGCTTTAACTAGGAGGAAATGAAACGTACAGGAGCTCTCCAGAGGAATTAGGGCCCTGCCTTGACAGCTGGGACAATGCAGACATAGACACCTGATCCTGGGGGTGACCCTGGGAGGAGGGATCTTCCCTAGGAGCAAAGGGCTTTCAAGTGGGCCAAGAATTTACTCTTCTGAGCATCACTTTCGCCTTTGGGAGAAGTGACCTACCTCTTCTCAGGCACTCCTTGCCTCTTCTCTCTCTTCTTTTCTTTCCTTTGCTCTTCCTTTTCATCTGTCTCCCATACCCTTCCACCTCCTTCTGTTTTTTCTCTCCCTTTCAATCTCCATCGCCTCTTTTCCCCTTCCCCTCCTCCTGTTCTTCTGACTCTTTCTCTTCCCTCTTTGAACTCCATCTCTTCCTCTCTATCTCCTCTTCTCTCTCTCTCTTATTCTCATCTTTCCTTCTTCCTGTCCCCCTCTTCTCCTTCTCCCTTTACCTCTCATCCCTCTCCCTTGTCTCTCATTTTTCTCTCCCTTTTCTTCACCTTCCTCTGCTCTGATGTCAGAAATTGACCCCCACACACTTTATGAAATCTTCCTCTTTTGACCCAGGCTCCACAGAGTGTGCAGTGGGAAGAGCGATTTTTAAAAGATCATCCATAGGTAAAATACCTATGGGACTGGTGTTTGGTCAGAGGTCACTTTGAAGAGGAGGGGCCTCTCAACTCCTCCTGACTTATCTAATTCTTTACTTTTCCCCCTCCTTCCCCTTTCTCCTCTTGCTTTCTCCCTCTCACCAAACATGACTTAACTCTGCCCTACCAAGCATCTGACACTGTCACACTTGCTAGTGGCATATGGGCTAAAGAGCTCCAAAGTCCTTGGAGGGGAGTTTGCATTTAGCTTTGTTTTTGTCATCTTCTTGCCATGTGACCTTGGATGGATAACATGTAGAGCTTAAGTTTTCCTAGTTTATAAAAAAACAAACAAACATACATGTGCCAGGCACTGCCCTAAGTACCGGGAATACAAAGAAAGGCAAAAACAGTCCCTGCCTTCAAGGAGCTTCCATTCTAATGAGAGAGACAACATATAACTAGGGTACATGCAAGATGCACACACACACACACACACACACACACACACATACATACACACACACATACAGAGTAGATGGAAGGCAATCTGAAAGGGGAAGGCTGAGGGGGCTGGTAGGGGCTTCCTGCAGAAGATAGGATTTAAGCTGATTCTTGAAGAGAGTTGGGTGGGGGAGGGGGCAGAAATGAAGTGATGAGGGATAACCAGTGCAAAGGCATGGAAATCAGGTATGGTATCTGAGGAATTATATAGCCCAGGCAAGAAATGATGAGGGTCTGAACTGAGATGAGCTCAGTCTGAACTGAGAGTGGCAGTGTGAGTAGTGAGACAAGTTTGGATGCAAGAGATGTTTTGAAGGCAAAAATAAGATTTGGCAACTGACTAGTTATGTGGGGTGAAAGAGGCTGAGGTGCTGGGGATAACACTGAGGTTGCAAATCTATGTGTCTAGAAAGATAGTGGTTCCAGCAGCAGAAATAGGGATGTTCAGAGGAAGGGGGGGGGTGTGGAGAATGGGGGAGTGGGGAGGGTGAGGTGGGCGTTTTCTATTTCAAAGAAGTGCTGAGTTTGAGATGTCTGTGGTATGTCTAGTCAGAAATATCTACTAGATATTTGGTGATGCAGAACTGAGCTCAGGAGAGAAATTTTAACTGGATACGTAATCATTTGCATAATTAAACCTATATGAGTTGATGATAGAGTCAATGATGGAGAAAGTATTGGGGAAGAAGAGGGAACAGTCACAGTAAAAGAATAAGACATCCCTGTCCCACCAACCTGATAGGAGTATATGACTATAAGGTGAATACATATGTATATATGTATACATACACACAGACACACGCACACACAGACACACATACATATTTACATATAATTTACATAACTAGATAATTATCTCATTTTGAGAGCACTAAATTTGTAATAATTGAGTCAGCATATTGTAGGTTAAAGAAGTAGACCAAGATATTGGTGCTTGACTTCCAATTTTTAAAAAAAAGTTTTATTGCTTTTTGATTTTTTACATCATCAAAATTTTACATTATCAAAATTTCCCCTGATCTCTCCCAGAGAGCTAACCTATATAACATAATATTCTTTTTTAATTTTTAATTTTTAACATAATATTCTTAAAGAAAAGAGAGAAAGAAATCAGTAAAACTAATCAATACATCAAAAAAAGTCTGAAAATATATGTAATATACCATACTCATGGACCCCCCCCAACTCTGAAAAGGAATGGGGTAGGAGTGGCTTCATGTATCTCTTCTTTCAAGCTATGCTTGTTCTTTGTAATGTTACAACATTAACTTTTGATTATTTTGTGTCGTTCTTCCCATTTTTGTTGTAATTTGGGGGTATGTTGTTTTCTTATCTCTGCTTACTTTACTCTGCATCAGATCATTTTAAATCTTTCCATGCTTCTCTATATTCAACATATTTGTCATTTCTAATAGCACAATAATATTCCCTTACATTCACGTAATCACAATTTATTTGGCTATTCCCCAATCCATGAACAACTACTTTATTTTCAATTCCTTGCTATCACAAAAAGTGCTATTGTAAATATTTTGGTATATATGGGGACTTTCTTCTTATCAATGATCTCCTCAGGGTATAGCCTAGCAATGAAATCTCTGGGTCAAAGGGTATGGACATTTTGGTTATTTTATACACATAATTCCAAATTACTTTCCAAAATGAGTGTACCAATTCACAGTTCCACCAATAATGCACTAGCTTACCTATCTTCTCATACCCCTTCTGACATTGACTTCCCATTTTCTGTTATTTCTGGTTTGTAGGGTATTAAGTGAAACCTTGGGACTATATTAATTTGTATTTCTTTTATTATTAGTGATTTGGAGCATTCTTTCATATGGTTAATAGATTTCAATTCTTTTGAAAATGTTTTTTTTAAAAATTATTTGAGGAATGGCTTTTTGTTTACATATATTATATATCTATATGTAATTATACATTTTAACATATATGTCTTTTAGTTGCTTATATATCTTGGATACCAAACCCTCAGCAGAGAAATTTGAAACAAAGATTCCCCCCCCCCCATTTGACCATTCCTCTTCTTATTTGAGGTACAGAAGCTTTCCAATTTTATGTAATCAAAATTATTCACTTAATCC
This sequence comes from Phascolarctos cinereus, assembly GCF_003287225.1. NCBI lineage: Eukaryota > Metazoa > Chordata > Mammalia > Diprotodontia > Phascolarctidae > Phascolarctos > Phascolarctos cinereus. The sequence goes on from NW_027556098.1 coordinate 143,361,936, forward strand.
TTTTATAATCACCTCTCTTCCTTCTTTGGTTAAGAATAATCTCCTACCCAAACCTGTGAGAGGTATTTAATCTACTTCTCTTCTAATTTATTTAACAATAAGTTCACATATCCATTTAGAGTTTGTTGTAGACTATGTTTAACCTTAGTTAGTCTTATGAATCTAATAAGACTTAGTCTTAGTCTAAGCTTAATTTCTGCCAGTATGCTTTCCAGAAGTTTTTATCTAATAGGGAACTCTTTCCTAAGTAATTAAGTTGTTGAGTTCTATTATTTCTGATTCTCCCTTATTTAATCTGTTCCATTGTTCCACCTCTCTATTTTTAAACCAATACCTATATCTTGTTTTGGTGACTGTTGCTTTATCATAAATAGTTTGAAATCTGAAAGTGCTGTTCCCTCTTCATTCCTCTTTCATATTTCCTTGATGTTCTAGATCTTTTATTTCTCCAGATGAATTGTTTTTTTAATCAAGTTTTGTAAAGTAACACTTTGGAAATTTAATTAGTATGCATTAAAATGTAATTAGTATGCAAAGTAAAAATATTACTTTGGTAATATTGTCATTTTTATCATATTGCCAAAGACAAGCTATTGAAGTCTTTCTATAAGTTCTTTATAATTGAATCTATGCAGGTATTTTACATTCTTTAGTAGATTGATCCCCAGATATTTTAACCATTTTGTAGTTATTTGAAATGAGATTTCCCTTATTAGTGCCTCCTGGATTTTGTTATTACATAGAAATGTTATTGACTTATTTTGTAACCTATAAGGTGGTGAAGTGAATAGGGTGCCTGGCCTAAAGTAAGGGAGACTCATTTTCCTGAGTTCAAATCTGGCCTCAGATACTTCCTAGCTGTGTGACCTTAAGGCAAGTCACTTAAATTTGTTTGCCTCAGTTTTCTCATCTGCAAAATGAGCTGGGAAAGGAAATGACAAATCACTCCAGTATTTTTGCCAAGAAAACCCAAATGGGGTCACAAAGAGTTGGAAAAGACTGAAACAACTGAATACAACTTTGCTGAAGCTATTGTCTCATTTAGCATCTTTGTTGATTCACTAGGAGTTTCTAAGTAAACCCACAGTTTCATCAGAAATAAGGATAGTTTTATTTCCTCTTTACTCTCAAATTCTAGCTCTTACTAGTTGTAGGACTGTGGGCAGCTCACTTAACCTCATGTTGCCTTAATCAGCAATAAGTTCTACTTGCTGGAAGGACTCAAGCATAGTTTAGATGACTCCTTATTGGATGATATTGTTAAATTCATTCAGGTATGGGCTGAACTAAATGACCTCGGAAGTCCCTTCCAACTCTGACATCATCCGAGGCTGTGATTCTCTCCAAGTCTTCATTTCCCCATTGGTCAAATGTGTATAATAATACTTGAACTTTCTACCATGAGGTATTGTAAGGGTCAGATGCGATAACGAATATAAACCTTTCTACAATCAGAAGGCGTAATACGAATGCAAAATGGTATTATTCTTAATAGTACTGCAATTCAAATGGCAAGATTGATTTGACAAATGAAAAAGAAAAAGCAAGTACCTGGCAAACTTATTGTCTCAGACTAGTTTTTCAGACCTGATATGCTGGTGATTTGGGAAGATAGTGGCACTCATTCTCCAATGAACTTTTCTCAGTCTTTATTCTCCTTCATTGACCCCCATTGACCACCAGGTCTTTCTAGATACTCTTTCCTCTCTTGGTTTCCAAAATATTGTTATCTCCTGGTTTTTCTGTTTGCCTTTTCAGTCTTCTTTACTCACACCACCCCCCTTCTTGTTCCCTCAGTCTGGGTGTCTCTCAGGGTTCTCTTCTCTTAGTTTTAATTATCACTTCCAGGAAGATAAACACCAAATCTACATATCCAGCCTCAGTCTTTCTCCTGAGCTCCTGGGTCTCCAACTTGTTATACACCACTTACATGTCCAATTGGCATCTAAAATTCAGCATGTCCCAAACTGAACTTGTCAATAGCAATAGCTGGCTAACTGGTCTCCCTGTTTTCTGTCTCTTCCCCCTCCAATCTGTCCATGGAGCTGCCAGACCACTATGTACTCATTTGACTATGTCATTCTCTTGCTTAAAAAACTGCTAGTTCCCTCTTCCTCTTGAATAAAATATAACTTTCCTTTGGCCTGGAATTAAAACATCTCCACAATCCAGCTCTCATCTACTTTTCCAGTATTATTTCATATTACTTTCCCATCACATACTTCATATTCCAACCAAACTGGATTGCTAGTCATTCACTAATTCTGTTCTGAATTCTCCCTCCTCTATGTACTTCTGATGGCCATTCTATGCTGAAAAATATTCCATCCTCATTTTTTCCTGTTTAAATTCTCTTTTCTTTATCCTGCCACCTCCTACACAAAGCTTTCCCTGATCTTCCTAACTGAAAGTGATTGTTTTTCCTCCTCAAATTTTGCCGAAGTTTCATAAAAGGTCTCTCCATTGCCACTGTCACATTCCACTTTGCATGACATTTATGTACAAACTTACCTTATCCCCACCTCCATCCCAGTAGATTAGAAATAAATTCCTTGAGAGCGAGGTCTTAAAGAAAGTGCATTTAAACAGGAAAAGATGAGGATGGAGTAAGTAGACCACAGAAAAAATGGTGAATGGAATAAAGTTAAACTTCGGGGTTCTTCAGTCTCCCCTTTGAAAAACACTTAAATGTTTAATTAGGAACAACATTAAATATTAATGTGAATAACTGCATTTGCTCAATAACTGCATATAAATTAATTTCAATTCATGAAGCATCACAATGCTTTTTCAGTTCCTTAAGTGTCTATCACAGTTCTTTGTGCATTCACTCTTCTTCACTTTTTCTTGAGAGATCACAGTGTATACTGGGACCTGATTGTTCTTGGAGTACTTAGACAGTTATCTGTGTTGATTCAGTTCAGTTCAATCCTATCCAATCTGATTCGACAGCATCTATTAAACACCTGCTCTGCAAAACCCAGAGGACACAAAATAAAATGGGGAAAAACAGTCCCTGTGCTCAAGGAATTTACGTTCTATTGGGGTGAGACATCATAGTGCTCAGAGAAATAAATATGTGATACATTCATCCATAGCATTTGCTACTGGGAAGATTAGGAAAGGCAACCAGTAAGAAGTAACACCTACCCAGATCCTTAAAGGAAGCTAAGAATTGTAAAAGGCAAAAGTAAAGAGAATGCATTCTAGGGTGGGGATTTCCCACCTCCACACCAGGCATTATTTGCACTAGGGAAAAGCCCTGGAAGAGACACTAGAGCAGAGGAACTCCCAAACTTTTTCTTAAACTTGGTCATATGAATGAGAGCTTCCTAAGTAACAGCCTTGACTCTTCACTCTCTCTCTTTCCCTATAACCAATCTGTTGCAATATCTCTCTTATATGCCCCATTCTCTCCTCTGACACTGCCACTGCCTTCATCATTTCAATACCTGGACTATTGTAATGGCCTTCTGGTTGGTCTTCCAGTCTCAAGCTTCTCTGTACTCTAGTTCATCTGTCAAATAGACCTTTTTTTTTTTAAACAATTGGGGTCAAGTGACTTGCCCAGGGCCACACAGCTAGTAAGTGCACAATTGTGAAGTGTCTAGGAAAACTCCCTTATATGTATGTTGTGACACATGTGGATTGTTTTATTAGATTAGAAGAATGATTTCTTATCTCCTTTTTCTTTTTAGCCTTTGGGTTTCTCTCTTCATCTTCTTCTTCTTCTTTCTCTCCTCTCCCCCTCTCTCTAATCACATATTTAGAAGTTCTCTAGCTCCACACCCTCATTTTATGGATGAGGAAACTGAGGCATGCAAAGGTCAAGTGACTTTCCCAAGGCTAGTAAATACCAGAAACAGAGACTTGAGCCAAGGTTCTCTGACTCAGAAAATCCATCTTGCTTTCCAAGGTAGCAAAAATTTTCCCAGTTGGTGCCTCCTAATCAACCCATCTGTTATGGTGTTTATTTGGCACCTATTTTGTGGGAGGCCCTGTTTGGAGAACAAAAATTAGCGACATCTTGTGGCTGCTGGAGATCTTCTATCCAAAAGCAGAGCATTTTATGATGAGGAATTTCTGAAAGCACTTCTAGTTTTAGCTGTGGGCTCTTCTTGGAGTCCAATCTGTCATAATTTAGAAAAATATAATATTAGAGCTGGAAGGACCTTAGAGATCAAGTCTAGGCCATGCCTTTTACAGGTAAGGAGACTGAGGCTCCAAGAGGTATACTGCCCAAAGTTAAACACAGAGGTGTAACTAGAGCACTTCTTGTTCCTTTTCACTACACTGAGCTATATTCATTTCAGATATAGCAGTATGAGCTATGAGGAAAGTGGGTAGGTAGTCCACAGTGAATCATCACATTAGATTTTTTCACTTAGCTCTTAGGAAAACCCAATGTTCTGTGTCTATATGGATTATAAAAGCATACATGTACCTAAACTATCTGGGTAGCTAGGTGGCACAGTGGATAGAGTGCCAGGAGTCAGGGAGACCTGAGTTCAAATTTGGCTTCAGACACTTACTTGTTGTGTGACCCTAAGCAAGTCACTTAACCTTGTTTACCTCAGTTCCTCATCTATAAAATAAGCTGGAGAAGAAAATGTCAAAGCATCTTTGTCAAGAAAACCCCAAATGGGGTCACAAAGAGTCAGACATAACTGAAAAACAACCGAAAAATAACAAAAACATAAATTGAATAGTGACTTTAAAAACATTTATTTCCCTTTCAACATAATTCTCTACTGCTTCTGGGTAAAACTATTGAGGTTTAAAAGAGGGTCCCCTCATTAGTTCAGATCCTACTCCTTTGGAATGGTATATCTTATGATATTAACATCATATAATTTCAAGGTGGAAAGGCCCTAGAGACCTTTCAGTCCAACACAATGGGACTGGAGCTAGGCTGACTTTTGCTTTTGTCCTATACATAAGCAGGATTTTCTAAGCAAATTAAGCAAATCATGTTAAGTGAGACTGTTTACAAGAATATTTTATTTACCTATTTTATCTATCTATAAAATGTTTTCAAGCACTTCAAAAGCAACCATTTATACAACATGCTTCTTTGTGGAAAAATTTTACTGGCAGGGCTCTCAGTCACCATGATATAAGGACAAAAGGGGTGAGTGAAGTAGGGGGTGGGAGGGTGGGGAGAGAAGATAAAGTAACAGGGATAGGGTAAAAAGAGGGACTGAGGAAGAAAATAGTGAGTAAAAATAAGATGGAGTGAAATTCACAAATAGTAATTATAACTTTGAATGTGGATGGGATGTTTATAGCAGCTGTCTGTGGTGGCAAAGAACTGGAAATTACAGGGATCCCCATCACTCGGGGAATGGCTGAACCAGTTATGGTGTATGGGTGTGATGGAATACTACGGGCTACAAGACATAATGAGCCCACTGATCTTAGAAAGGCCTGGAAAGACTTGCACAAGATGATGAAGAGTGAAGTGAACAGAACCAAGAGAACATTGTATACAGTAACAGCAACATTGTTTTAAGAACCACTTTGAGCGACTAAGTCATTTTGACTATTATAAATACATTAATTAAAAATATAGGGAATCTGAAGAGAGATGCTATTTGCATCCAAAGAAAAAACTGACAAATAGGAGTGTGTATAGAGTAATTTTACACATTTATACCTATTTGTGTCTAATGGTAGCCATCTCTTGGGCAGGGGTTGGAGGGAGGGAGGGAGGGAAGGAGGGAGGAAAGAAAAGAAATTTACATAACTTTGGTGTATTTTTGGAAGGAATAGCAAGTTGTATATGGTAGATTTGCAGTTTCCTGTGCAATCATCTTTTTTATTGTACTGTGTTATGGAAATGCTTGTTTGTTACCCTAGTTGAAAATAAAATAAGTTTAAAAACAAAACAAGATATACAAAAAAAAATCTGAATTTCAAAAGAAAGAAAGCTAAGTATTCATCTTGATGATCTCTGTTCTTTTCCCTTCTTCTCCACACTACACCCCACCCATTACCCTAAGCTAGTGAACTTTGATTGTACTGTAACAACTGCTACAAGTATTATTGTAAATATTGCCCAAGCATCTCCTGTGTTCAACAGGGTGCCCCATGGAAGGATGGGGCCCTTTTCCACTGAATACCTGACTATTTTGTGATTTGTCTTGGGAAGGCAAAACTTTTTATGAAAAGTTTTCTGAAGGTCTAACATTGAAATTTAGACTTACAGTTATTGGATTCTAAGTCACAGTAGTGAGACTTAGGGAAAAAATTTCTTTCAAAAGATGTTTAGCCTGATAATGTCCCCCCTGTTGACTTTATAAGTGTTGTTAAGTATCCGCAGTCTCTTGTGACATCATAAGAACTGTCATTTGAGAATGAACCTAAAGTTGACTCCCTAAAGGTAGAATGCAGTGTTGAAATTATAATCTATTTCTGTTCAATCACAATAAAAATAATTTTCTGGGCACTGAGTGGAAAAATTTCAAACAGTTGGAAAATACATGTATTATCTGTAGGGGGAATTTATCAAACTGAAGTGAGATAAAGATCCTCTTTGGGATCATTGCAGGGCCATAGTACAGGATGGGGCTAGGCCATGGGTCACATATAAAACTGACTAATGTTGATTTTTTTTTGCTTTAATCTTAGCACTCATAACCAAATAAATCATAAGTAAAAGGTTGTTGTGGATTTTCTTCATCTAAAGCCAGAGCCTTCTCCATAGGGCAGTTTATTATGGTTCCCTTCTCTTTCACATCAGCCCAGGAGATGCCTCTCAAAGTGCTAAGCAATTATTCATTCCTCCTTTAGGCACCCTGGACTAGAGGATTTCTGCTGGGATTTTGGGAGAGGAATATTACATCTCTAGAAGATACTGCCAAGCACTCATTAAGAGTTTATAGATCTTATAACTTCTGTCTGCCTATCAGTATTAGTTTCACATAAAGCAGTAAGGATGCTTAGCAAGCATTTTTGAGAATCTTGGAATTGTAGAAGATTAAAGCTGACAGGAAATTGAGGTCATCCAGACTATCTACCTCTTGTACAGCTCAGGGTGCTGAGGTTCAGAGGACTGTGTGATTTGCCCAAGGTCATATAGCTAGCTAGAGGTAGAACTGAGACTAGGAACCAGATTTCTTAACTCCTTGTTCTACACCAGCAATTTTTCAAATGTCTTGGTCCCAGGATCTCTTTAAGCTCTTGAAAATTATTGAGGACCCCAAAGAGCTTTTATTTATATGGATTATATTTATCGACATTTGCCGCACTAAAAATTAAAACTGTTAAAAATTTTAATATGCACTTCATTAAAATAGCAAAAATAAACCCATTACATATTAATGTAAATAACATTTTTATGAAAAATTTCTATTTTCAAAAGCAAATTTAGGAGAAAAATGACATTGTTTTACACATTTTTGCAAAATCTCCTTAATGTCTGGTTCAACACATGACAGCTAGATTCTCAAAGAGGCAGCTAGATGCCATGGTGGAGCACTGGTCCTGTCAGGAGTCAGGAGTACTTGCTTTCATGAATTCAAATCTAGCCTCAGATATTTATTAGCTGTGTGACCCTGGGCAGGTCACTTAACTCTATTTGCCTCATTTTTCTCATTTGTGAAAATGAACTGGAAAAGGAAATGACAAACCACTCCAGTATCTTTGCCAAGCAAACCCCAAATGGGGTCACAGAGGTTGGACATGACTGAACAACAATAGATCCTTAAATCTACTTTTGCATTTAATCAATTTCAATGTGTTGTTTTGATTGAAGTATGTGAAGAAACTATGGTTTGGCACAGATACCTGGTTGGAAAAGGGAAGGGAATTTTAATAGGCAAATGATATCTTAGTATGATTATGAAAATAGTTTTGACCTCTTGGACTCCCTGAAAAGGTCCAGAGTGGCCAAGGGATTCACAGACCACAATTTGAGAATCAGAGTTTCAGCTTCCATACTTTAAGAAATCCATGGTTTCATTGGTATGAATACTCTTGCTGACATAGACAAATCTTCCAATTCTTGATAGTTAGTATTCATTAGTTACTATGGCCAAAAAAATAATCTCTGATTGGCCAACCCTGGTGATGTAGCTAGGCTGAAGCTAGGTCTTGGCAAAGTTAAGAAAATGCTCCCTTCTTTGCAGAGGTGAGTGAGTGAGAGAGAGAGAGAGAGAGAGAGAGAGAGAGAGAGAGAGAGAGAGAGAGAGTGTGTGTGTGTGTGTGTGTGTGTTGGGGGTGGATTTGGAGTGTGGAATATTACATATGTTCTCAGGCATGGTTGAGATGTTGGTTGGTTTTGCTGAATTGCTCTTGAGACTTAAAAGATTTAAAAATGAAAGCAAAAGTTTAGCTAGGCCTATCCAGAAGACAGATGAGTAGTTAGTCTCTGGGCCCACACTCCAAGCTTTGTCAGCTTGGTAGGACTTGATTAGAGCCTTCATTCAACTGGCAGAAAAATTCAGACTCTCCTCCATCATGTTAAATCATATTAATGATTATATATTAACAAACTTCATAGAACATGCTTATGTAGTCCAATGAATTCTTTTTTTCTGTTAGTATATATTTATGGAATTTATCTATTAGGTATACAAAAGTGTGCTAGACTTTTTTTGGGGGGAGGGCTATAGGTTAAAGAATAGATAGGGTTCTTTCTTCCAAAAGTTCACAAACTACTAAGGGGGACAAGACAGTACAAAGACTTGAAATATGTATAGTGTGTTTTTTTAAAAAATCTGCCAAATGGCAAAAAATTGGAAATTGAGTGGCTGCCCATCAATTGGGGAATGGCTGAACAACTTGCGGCATATGATTGTGATGGAATACTATCTGCTTTAGGAAATGACGAGCAGGATGGTTTCAAAAAAACCTGAACTGATACAAAGTGAAGTAAGCAGAACCAGGAGAACATTGTACAGAGGACAGCAATACTGTATGACGATCAATTGTGAGTAACTTAGCTATTCCTGGCAATATAATGATCTAAGACAATTCTGAAGGACTTCTGATGAAAAATGCTATCCACTTTCAGTGAAAGAACTGATGGAGTCTGAATGCAGATTGAAGCATGCTTTTTATTTTCTTAATTTTTTTTTTGGTCTGCATTTTCTTTTGCAACATGGCTGATATGGAAATGTTTTGCATGACTGCACATAGCTAAGCTGTATCAAATTGCTTGCCTTCTCAAGTAGGGGGAAGAGGACAGAGAGAATTTAGAACTCAAAATTTTTAAAAAATGAATGTTAAAATTTTTTACATGTAATTGAGAAAAAGAATTAAAAGATTTTTTTTAATCCATCACAATAACTATAGGTGTGTGATAAATGAGAATATCCAGAGGAGGTCAACCATGAAGGTAAAGAGCCTTAAATCTACGTTTTATGAGTCTTAGTTGAAGGAAACAGCATTTTTTGCCTCATTCCTATCAGGGGAACATTATAGCTGACTTCAAGTATTTGAAGGGATGTTATACAAAGGAAGGCTTAGACTTTTGTCTGATCCCAGAGGAGGAATCAGAAGCAGTGTAGAAGATACAAAGAGTAAGTTTAGTTTTATGTCAGGAAAAACTTCCTAATTGGGGCTGCCCCAAAGTAGAATGATCTCCCTAGACAAGGAATGGATTTTCCCTCCTCAGAGGTCTTCAGGTAGAGGCTGGACAACCATCTGTTAGGTATATTACAATGAAGATTCCTTTCATGAATGTTTTGGACTCAGTGGACACTAAGATACCTCCTCTCAAAACCTGTGACCCTATCATGAGTGACTCAGGGATTATGTTGGCAAGTGAACTGAGGAGAGGTGAGTACATGTTTATTATCGTTTACAATAGCGAGTGGTGTGAGGGTGCCTGGAAGAGGAAGGACTTTCTTCTATGCAAAGGTTTAAATCCATTTATTTGAAATTTCATTACAGAATAGTCCCAAGTATATGTGGTTTTCAGGAGACAGCAAGCCCATACTTCGATCTGAGAGTTCAGAGAGGGAAGGGGGAATTCTTGCTGTGCCTCTGAATGTAACCTTGGAAACTTTAACCTTTTTGATTATTTCCTCCAGATATGGATGAAGATGCATTATTGAAACCGAGTTTATACAAAATACCTTTAAATTCAGTTATGTCTTGTGTTGTATGTTTCCATTACTCATTTCAAGTAAACAAGTGTTTATTAAACATCTAGTCCATGCCCAGACATGTGACACATACAGTCTCCCTGACCTCTGGGAGCTTATCATTTTCTTGTTGTTCAGCCTTCATACTCATACTAGGAGAGGCTCAATGACATCACGATGATGGGGTCAAGAGGCGCTCCCCTGTGGCTGATCAATCTACTATAGGTCGGGCACAAATAGTCTGTTTGAACATTTGGGATGGAAATTCTAGATTCTTGCTTCTCACATTTGTTTTGTGCTACTGTGATTCTACTTTGCTTACAGAACACAGTGCCCTCTACGATGTGGGCACCCTAGGCTGGGTGGTCCTGTGCCAGTGTCTCCCATGTCTTCCAATGAATACTAAAGCTCTTCAGAGAGATCTTGCGAGTGTCCTTGTATTGCTTCTTCTGACTGCCGTGTGAGCACTTACTTGCCTTTTGTGAGTCTCTGCATTTGGCATTTGGACAACCCTGCCAGCTGATTGGAATTTCACTCTCTGAAGTAGAGTTTCAATATGGGGTAGTTCAGCTGGAAACCTCAGTGCCTGACACCTTATCTTGCCAGGTGATCTTCAGAATCTTCCTAAGACAATTCAAACATGGCTCAGTGTGCTATAGTAGTGAAGACATTAGGAGTTGTTACATCTTGAGCTCTTGGTAAACCACTTCTCACAGCTGATGGCCTAGTAATTAGGTGCAGAGCCTGGTGTCAGGAAGGCCTGAGTTCAAATCCTGCTTCAGAAACTTATTAGCAGTGTGACCCTAGGCAGTAATTTAAAACATGCCTGACCCAGTTTCCTCATTTATAAAATAAGGGTAAAAGTAGTGCTTACCTATCAGGGTTGTCTTGAATACAAAATGAGATGTTAATAAAGTGCATTGTAAACCTTAAAGCACTATATAAAGGTTTATTGTTGAGAGTTCCTCTCTCCATGCTTCAGTTTTTTTACGGATAAAATGAGGGAGCTGGGATGCAGGATTGACACATTCCCTTCCCAGCTCTCAGCCTTAATCCTTCATTCTACCTACCCTGGTCTTAATCTTCTCATCTATAAATTGAGGAGGCTTAACTAAATGATCTCCATTGACATTCTACAGTTTCAAGTTGAAGTAAGATCATTTTGGTAGCTGTGAGAAAAACCTATTGGATAAAAGAGAAATTGAATGCAGGAAATTAGTTGGGTTATTGCAATCTTACATGCAAACAAAAGTAAGATGTTCCTAGCAGGGTTGAGCCATAAGGTATTGAAATTCATAGGGGGTTGAGAGCTCTCTAATCTACAGCAGAGAAAAAAAAAGAGTCGAGTGTCTAGTTAGTAACAATATTATGTTAAGATCCGCTAGATTGGGAGCTCCGTGAGGGCAGGAACTGTTTTTGCCTTTCTTCAGTGCTTATCACAGCCCTTGGCAGGTGCTTAATACATTCAGTTTTGACTAGAAGATGGGAAACTAAAGCAAGTGACTGCCTTCACTCTGTCCCGCCTCCCTCCAGCTGCCTTCCCAGCATAGCCTTGAGAAGTTCTGAGATCTCCATTCCCAAGAGCTAGCCCCTACCCCCACCCCCCTCTACCTCAAGCACACAAATTTGTATTAAACTGCTCCTTGTCCCAGCTGCTGTTGGTGCCAGCTACCGCAGATACAAACATTGCTCGCTATAGTTCTAGTCCCTAGGACAGGGACTGACTTACACCAGCTCTTGCACAATGCACACACCTGAGTACAGAGTAGTAACTGAAGAGACTATTACCTGGGAAGGTCAGGGCTCAGAATTAGGCCTTGCATTCTTTAGGTTAAGGTACCAGACTGGTACTAGGTTGTTGAAAAGGAAATGTCTAAAGCCAAAGGGAAAGGTCTTTGGGCAAGGCTGATTTATGATCAGACCATGCATACCCCTACAGATAGCAAATTATTCTCATCCCCCTCAACCCTTTGAGTGAAACTGCTTTTTTCAAGGTTATCATCCTCTTGGATACTCTCTCTCCTCAGCTTTTTTTGTCACCCCTCCCACCTGCTTAAGTACTTTCTTGGCCTCCTTCCATGGTTCATCTTCATCCTCCCACTCTGGGGGCTCAGCCACTTACTAGGTATGTGACCTTGGGCAAGTCACCTCTGCCTCAGTTTCCTCAACTGTATAATGGGGGCAATAATAGCAGCTACCTCTCGGATGTACCTACCTGGGGGCAGGTAGGTGGTACAATGGATAGAGTGCTGGGCCTGAAGTCAGGAAGACTCATCTTCTTGAGTTCCAATCTGGCCTCAAACACTTACTAGCAGTATGACTCTGGGCAAGTCACTTAACCCTGTTGCCTCAGTTTCCTCATCTGTTAAATGAACTGGAGAGGAAATGGCAAACTACTCTAGTAAACTCATTTAAATGCTTGGTTCCTTCCTTCCTCCACAAAATTTAATAAATGCATGCTTTCTTCTTCTGCAAAACTACATGGTGACTATAATTATTAGTAGTAATAGTAAACTTTTCCTTAATTGAACAGAGCATTCCCGAAAGTCCTTCCATGCATTTTCCCCTTTCACTTAGCTCATAGTTCTTTAAATTTTTTTTGAATATACTGTCTGTATTTTTTCTTTAATCCTAAAACCCCACAGCCTCATTTGTATTATGCTTTTTGTATGCATACGGTATCCCTCTGGCGGAATGTAAACTCCCTGAAGGCAGAGACTATATTATTTTTTATTTTTGCATCCACAGCATCAGGCACAGTGCCTTCAATCATTATAAGGCCCTAGTAAATGTTTGGTGATTTTAATCTATAAAAGATTTGGGGGCTTGGAGTGACAAGGTCGCATCACTTCCCTCTTTCAAATTCCTGATCACTCCCAGGGGAGGACCGCCAACTTGTTCCACTGCCTGTGCCAACACAGTCACCTGTCACCCCACCCTACTCCTAACCCGCCACATTCCAGAGAGGGGCCTGACTTTGGGGAGAGAATCTGGGAAAGAAGGGACCCTACCTGGTCCCTTTCCCTTCCTTTGGAAAAGACTTCGGGAGCCGGATGGCCGCAGCAGATCCTTCCTCCCGGCCCAGGTCTGCGAGCACCTCACTCTCCCGGCCGCAGGGTGTGCCAGGCGGGGTCAGCCCAGGTTGCGGACCTTGGGAACCACCCCTTCCTCCTCCTTCCTTCCCGCCCCTCTTCTGGGGAGGGGCAGGGTGCGAGGAGGGCATCCGCAGTGACCTCAACAGCCCGCCCTAACCCCACCCTCGGCCGCAGGCACTGGTAAATAAAAGCGCGTGTTGCAGCCCCCGTACCCCGCTGCCTCGTGGGAGCGGCTTTGTTGCGGGGGCTCTGGCCACCGGTGTGTCACACTCCCCTCACTATATTGTCTGCGCTCTCCTGAGTTTCGAGAAGGAAAGAAACCATGCTGTTTTGGCACACTCAGCCGGAGCACTACAACCAGCACAACTCCGGCAGCTACCTGCGGTAAGCTCCAATCGCCGGTCCTCTGGTCACAGCCCCGCACCCCGGGCGCCCGAAGGCGCTGCCGCCCCGGCGAATGCCTCCAAGTAACCCTGCAGCCCAGGACTTTGCGCCTGCCCTGGTGTGGTGTAGGGGGGGAGGGTTCCTCGTAACACGTAATCCTAGGGAGACCACCCCGCCACGGGCGGTGGGGGTGCAGGATAACTGAGGGAGATCACCTGGCCCCGAGGAGCCCCCCGGGAGAAGAGGCTAGAAGAGGCTGCAGCTGGTGCCAGCCCTAACTGGAAGCCCATACCTACCTAGGACACGGACTACCTACCTATGTGGCCTTGGTCAAGTGCCCTGGGCCTCACTTTCTTCTTCTTCTTTTCAGTGAGGAGGGGTAGATTAGATGGCCTGAGTTCTTACAGCTTTTTAATTTCGTTTTGAGAAGATTTAGTTCATAAAAGACACTACCATCGGAAATCACATCAGAAAACATAGTGCACTTTTTTAAAAAAGAGCCTTCGTTATCCCTCTCCCCACCCCTACCCCTCAAGAGAGGAGGGAAACGGGGGCTAAATTTGTTCTCTTGCTTGCTCCCCTCCCGCGGCTCGCCCTTCCCGGGCCGGAGCTCCCCCTCCCCCTGCCCCGCACCTCTGGGCGCCGCTGGCTGAGTTTGCTCCGACCCTTGGCTGACAGTCTGAGGGAGGCTCCCGCGCTCAGCCTGGCCGCACGCCGTCTCTGGCGGTGCAGGAGAGGCCATGGGTGTCCGAGAGAGCACATACAAGCAGCCGTGGGCAGCGCTCCCCCGAACTCAGGGCTCGCCCTTCTCTCCTTTGGGGAAGAGAGACTTTTACAACTGAAACCCCGCAGACTGGCTGACAGACGGACACAGACACACTTGCGCAGGGAAAAGAAAGAGAACCGAGACAGACAGGACAGACCTATGGTGATTGGGGGAGAGCCAGGAGAGCGAGAGAAATAGATGGGAGGCGAGGGGGAGAGCCGGGCAATAGTCCCAGTTTTTGGGGAGCATTAGTGACAGCCACCGGCATTTGCCGGCAGAAGCTGCATTCCCAAATCCCTCCTGTGATGCTTACTATGTTCGGTGACCTTGGGCAAGTCGTGTAACCACCTTCAATTTCTGTTTGCTTATCTGTAAAATGAAGACAGTTGGATTATATGTAGTAGCCTCTGAAATATCTACCTAACAGCTCTACAAATATGATCCTCCCCATCCCTGGGTTGTGGGTGTTTTCTGGTACAAATTACGCAGTGCCTGGCGCATAGCAGACACTTAATATTTATTAAATTGATATACTTATTATCACCTTAATTTATTATCAGCTTAGTTGATTAAGATGACATTTGCTAGTTTACTGATGTGTGAGAAGGAAGAGAATTGACTTTTTAGACTAATTTTTTATCTTGACATTAATCAACCTTGGGGAGGAGGGTAAGGTGCGGGGGCGGGGGGGGGGGTTGGAAAAGGGCAGAATTCTTTTTCCTTGGAAATAGTTCACCTAATGAGGAAGTGTGCAGGAACCTGACAGGATACTAATAGGGTCTCTGCATTCCACCTTTTCTTGGCCCTCTAAATAACCTTTTGATTTGAGAAGGGTTTTGTGGTTCTTGGTTTTCAACTTCTAGAATTTGCAGTGGTGAAGACTTGAATTCCAGATGAGGTGGGGCAAGGGTGGGGTAGAGGGTTTGACCTAAGGGCTGGGGCTGTAGGAAGCATCTCTTCTGCTTAAGGAGTAGCAGATAGCCCCCTCAGATAATCTTGTATGTATTTGCTTGAGTTCAGGCCTATTCCCTCGTTGGAAATCTTTCTTCTTCTGCAGGGATTTGACTAGTGCTCTTCAAAGGGAAAAGTCTTGTCTGTTTTTCAAAATTCTCTAAAAAAAACCAGACACCCAGAAACTGGCCTATTAGGAAGTAGGACAGACACTCCCTTTCCCCTCAGTTCTGTGGGATTTTTTTTCTTTTTTTCTATTGGAGGCCCAGTATTAATGGATTCTAATTTCACTTTCTGAACTTGCTTGAACCAGCTTTAGCCTGTCTTATTTCCACCCTAGTCACAGTTTATTAAATGTGCCTAATTTAACCCAAGGGGCAGTTGACATTGGCTTGGGAAAAGCAGAATTTGTGGAATGGTTACCAGGCAATGATTGTACCATTATTGGAACTAAATGGCTTTTTGTACCCCTCCCTGCCTTGAGACTTTCCCCAAATATCCAAAGTGATACCTGTCAAATCTCCTGACTCTGATATAATAGCCTTTGTTCCTCTTTCCTTTAGAAATGAAGGGAAAAGCAATGAAAGGGTTAATCTTTTTAATTTGTCAGTTCATCATTCATTGGATTTAATTATTAGAAAGATGGTAAATGATGGTGGATCTTTATTAATTCTGCAGGCTTATTCTGTGAAGATATTGAGCCAATGACAGCCCAGAGCAATTTAAATATAGACCCTGCTCTGATGAGAATGTGTCAGTTCATTAGAATATGTTTCCTTTTAAAAAAAACATTCTGGAGAAAACTAAGTTCCTATTTATCCCAGGAACTAAAATTTTTAATATTCCATGACTTTACTTTTCCATTTTCTCTAAAACCTATTCTATGATTATTAAATATTTTAGGACGTTTAAAAATGTGGGTTTTTATAGACATGATTGAAACTTAAATTTCATATCCCAGAAATTTCAATTGAGTTAAATTTATTAAATTTAATTATTAAATTTGGGAGCATAAAACTTGACCTTAGAACTTTAAACCTTAAGGCATAAAAAGCTTAAGACACTGAGCTTAGTGGAAATTGGGGAAGTGGTTGAATAGGGAGAAAGAGAAAACAAACTAAAATTATTCCTACTCACAAAGTACTTACACTCTAATAATTTATTAAGGAATAAATGTTGTGCATTCTTTTTGTGAGGTGTGCCAATCAGCAGTTTTCATGTTTACCTCAGAGGTTAGAGATTCACCTACTTGTGAGGTAGCTGAGAAACATATTTCAGTTTGGCTATAATGAAAAGTTAAGTAGAGTTTCAGAAAGAGAGCAAACCATAAGATAAAACGTTTATTGTAGTGCTTTTTGATCCAAGGATAATCAAGCAATTGGTCAACAGTCTTTTATTTGATAACTTGACCTCCCCCTTTTTAGGAGATTGGAGAATTCTCCTAGAGATTGAAGCAAGAGAAGGCCATGGTTCACCCAGACTTAGGGTGTATTCAAGGGAACAGTCCTGTGTCTAGCCACTATACCATAATGTTGAAGTTACTTAGGTTGGCCTCAAGCAGGAACCTTTAGTCTCTTTCCTCATTTAAGTTCGATGTTCTGGGCAACTTTTATTTCTTTGCAAATAAAGATAACTGTCTTGTAACAAATACCCTTCCATGAGTGACTTCAGTGTTGAGTGACAAGTCAACCACTTTCTTTTCTTTCTCCCTCTCTCCCTTTTTTTTTAACACCAAAGCACATGGATTATTAACTTAATATGATGTGGGCAAACATGAAAAGCACTAAAGTTAGAAGGGCCTGTGCACACTTTCCATGTTCCTAGATAGCTATTTTTGTCTGGATTTGTGCACCTGAGGTTTAGTGTAAGGAAAGGGGCACCCTTGCTCTTTAGTAAGCTGAAAGTTGAGCTAAATATTGGCTTCACTGGGGAGTGGAAAACAGAAGGGCAGGTGTAAAAAGGATTTTTGAGGTGTACCCAAAACCATATTTTCCTTCAGGGAACTAGCTAGATGTTGGCGGGGTGTGTACAATGTTTATGTGTTTTAGAGACACAAGTTTATTGTGTTAGACGGAGAACAGATTGTCCCAGTGACTTTGGTATTTATTCAATTTTTATAGTGATCCAGGATAAGCTAATCTGATTCATTATGTAAAGCATATTAAGAGAAGGGGAGGGGGGATAGAGTGGTTATCAAGATAAAGGGACTGGCATTTTTTGGGCACCTGCTTCCTTTATTCTTCATAATTTATTAGACTTTAATAAGTCTCTCTCTTGCAGGCCATTCATATTATCAGGATTTTTCCATGCCTCAATCATAACCCAGACTAATTCTAGAATCTCAGAATTAGAAGGGAGCTCAGTCCACCCAGCTCAGCTTGAACTGGAGCAAGATTCCCCTTTAATGTCATACACACCAAGCTGTCATTAGCCTTCGCTTTAAAGACCTCCCATGGGGAGAGAAGCCCACTATCGTGGCACCATTCTGCTTAAATCTTTGCCAAGTTGAGCACCCCTGCTTTCTTCACTTGACCACTTTAGTGACGTGGACTCAAGAGCTATGTCTGTCCTGCTTGCCCTCCTCTGGACATACTCTAGTTTATCAATTTGCTTCCTTAAAATGTGGTGCTGAGAACTAAACATAATTTTGCTAATGTAGTCTAATGAGGATTGAATATATCATGACTATCACCTTCTTTGACTATAATTTTCTTGGCTACAATATCACATTGTTGACTCATTGAACTTAGCACTGCACTAAAACCCTGAAATTTTGTTTTTTGGAACCCTGAAATTTTTTACATCAGCCAATAATCCAGTCACCACTCCCCTATCTTGAACTTTTGAAGTTTATTTTTTTGAACCCATGTAAGAGTTTACCATTGATCCCTGTGTAATTTCTTATTAGATTTTAGCCTGTCATGACTTTTTTGAAGCCTGATTCTAATCCAGTGTATTGTCTTAGCCTTTCCAGATTTTTGTCATTTGTAAATTGAGTGGAATGCCATCTATGCTTATATCCAAGTCGCTGATAAAAATGTTTCTTAGTACAAGCTGAGCAGAGATTCATGGTATTCCACTGGAGACCTTTTCAACTCTACAGTGAACCTTTAAGGAGTCTGGCCATCCAGCCAGTTCTATATACAACTAATTGTACTGCCCAGCTTAGTAGGAGCCATTCTTCCTACCCTCCACCCCATTTTTTAATCTTTTGAGGTCCTATGAGGGGGGGTTTCTTTTGAATAAGAGGAAAGGAGAAATCTTGAGGTATTTCCATTTGGCAAGAAATTTCCATTTAGTTAATGAAAAAAGCCAAATCCAGATTTCTTGCTTGAATGTAAATAGTGGAGAGATTAGTATGATCATGAAAGAAGAGGAGTTCCCTATTATCCATTTGCTCTCCGTTGCTGGGATGGATTCTTCATCTCAGTACTTGTGTGGAGTTGTAGATCCTCTCAGGGTAAATGATCTATTCAGCACAGTAAAGCCTATAGAGGTGAAATAGATTTCATTTTTAAAAAAGATAATTTAATACTTTTTCATGTAGTGCATAAATAGCTATTCATTGTAATAGATTGTACGCTTGACCAGGACTTTTGACATGTCATAAAATTGCCTCCAACATTAATATTTTATTAATCTTAGAGAATTTTTTTAGTTCTTCTTAAAAAAATCCTAATTTTTGTACTCTAGACTTACAGAACAAGTGTCTTATAATTCTACACATGATGTCCTATCATGAGAAAGAGATGCCACAAATTATTCTGTTTTTACTATACTTTTAAACTTCTGTGTGTAATATTTATGACATAGTTTGTAGTAGATTTAAGTTTCATACAGAAATTTCTACAACTGCAGAAGTTTCTCCAAAGGTTTAAGGTTTTTTTGGGGGGGAGGTGGACAGGAAGGGGAGTGGAGGGAATGGGGAGATAGATTACTGATGCATTTATGTCCAGGGAAACTATCTCATGTTACTTCTACAAGAATGCCATAAGTTTTCTTTCTTCTCAAAAATAATGAGTCTTCTTTTAGATATTTTGCTGACACATGTGTTAACTGTATGTTTCAGTGATGTCCTTGCACTGCCAATCTTTAAGCAGGAGGAACCTCAGCTGTCCCCTGAGAATGAAGCCAAACTGCCCCCATTTCAGTATGTGCTTTGTGCAGCCACATCACCAGCTGTGAAACTTCATGAAGAAACTCTGACCTACCTCAACCAAGGTAGGTTTAACCCCCAAAGGGGAAAAGCTCCTCTGTGGACCTGGATTGACTTGGTCTGAGTGGCCCAGATGGAAGCGTTCACATTTTAGCATGATGTGTTACTGAATTTCTTGTGACAGGGATAGAGCAGGGTAGGGATCATTGGCAGAGAGAGAAGGAATAGGGAATTAGGAAGAAAAAAACCCCTCATCATCGTCGTAAACACTTGTTGCATATTATATCTGGCAAATATGTTTGGTCTGTATATTTATATGTATATATGTGTGTATATTCATATAAGTACATGTATATGCATTCACACATATATCCTGGCTATCTTAGAGACTATTTGTGTAATGAATTGATTGTCTCTCATAAAATAGTTAGTTTAGATCAGGGGTGGGGAACTTGTGGCCTCGAGGCCACACATGGCCCTGTAGGTCCTCAGTTTGGCCCTTTGACTGAATCCAAACTAAACAGAACAAATCCTCTTATAAAAGGATAGGCAGATACAGGTTCCCCACTCTGGGACTCTAGCCCAACCCCTGTGATATCAATTCTTTTAAGGATTTGAAGAGGTTTAAAAGGTCTAGGGGCGCAGTTGAGGACCTAGAGGGCCACTTGGGGCCTTGAGGCCACAGGTTTCCCATGCCTGTTTTAGATGTTATAAAATCCAAAAGACTTTTAGTTTCTGAATGTAGTGGTAGCCTTTTATAATTAATAGTAGGAGACAGAATGAATGTTCATTTCTAGCTGAACAATATCATGAGAAAAGGATAGAACACTCAAAAAGCCAGGGTTCAGATCCCTCCAGGTATTAATTATGTTATCCTGAGTAAGTATCTTAATCTCTCTGCCTCAGTTTCTTCATCTGTAAAATGAGGGGATTGGACTCAGTGGTATTGTAGGTACCCATCTTACTCTAAAAACTATAGCAGATTTTGATAAAGCCTTAAGAAACAGACTCCCATAACTTCAAGTTAGAGTGGATGGTAGAGATGGTCTAGCGGCAGGGGGGGGAATGTAAGGCCTCAAGGCCACATGTGGCTCTCTAGGTCCTCAAGTTTGGCCCATTGACTGAATCCAAACTTCCCAGAATAAATCCCTTTAATGAAAGGATAGGCCACATGTGGCCTCGAAGCCACAGGTTCCCAACCCCTGGAGCCTCGCTCAGACCCAGACCCCTGTGATATCAGTTCTATCTACAATAGCTCCCAAAAGTGGTCACTCTGAGTGTTCATTCAGCCCATACCGAAACCCTTTAAGTGGCAGGGAATTCACTCTCATAAAGCTTCTCAATGTAAGGAAGTTCTTATATTTTAGGGATGTGATTTGACCTTGTGGTTTATATTGATGTTATGAATTAAATTATACTAGTGATTGTTGTTGTAAAGAAGCATTTTTATAGCCATTCTGATGTTCAGCAGCCATCCTCGAAGGTGAGAGTTAAGTATTATTCCTGACTTAAAAAGCAGTGAAAACAATTTATCCAGAATATGTGTGTGGTGGTGGTGGTGGTGGTGTGGTGGTAAGAAAGGAGGATATATTACTCTACTTGGCAGAACTGGGAATGTATCTGAATCCTCAGAGCTTTTTGGTCCCTCTCCTATCTCACTGACTGTCTCTAGAACTTTGACTCTTTCGTTTGGGAAATAGCAGGGGGTCGAAGTCCAACCTGACCCTTTGCACATTTCCTTTTCTGCTGAACTCACCAGCTCTTTAAGGAGAATTTAATTTACTCCAACTTTACCAAGAGGGTCCTTTTCTTCCTCAGGATTCCAAAAATCAGAGGTTTAAGAATGTGACCCATCTAAAAATAACCCTGATTATGAAATGTCCCAGAAGAGATTTATCTCAGCTTTAAAAAGGTGTTTTCAGATCTCTCAGAATTTGTTTGAAGCTAAAGCCTAATACTATCTGTCTAACCTAGAGACATTTTCATTTAATTTGAAAAAACGTAGGGTCAATGGGAGGTTTGTTTTCTATATAAAAAGTATATATTTTTTAATGTAACTGATCTCTCTTCTTTCTTTTTACCGTGAGAGGTGGTGTGCCACTAGCTATGTGGCCTTGTGAAACTGTGGGCCTTTCTTTCCCCTTCTACAAAATGAGATGTTGGACTAGATGATCTCTAAAATTCTGTGGTTCTTTTTATTTCTGGACTTTGTAGCAGCATCATACAGAGTTTCATCAGCTATACCATGTATTTGATTCCACATTTATCTTTTAAAATTTTTTTTAGTTTTATTTCCTTTTGTTTTTATACCAGTTATTTCCCCCAACTCCATTGAGCCCTTAATTGTAACAGAATATTTAAACAAAGCCAACCAACATAGTAATCATACTTGACTGTGTGTAACTTACCTGTTAAGTGAATACCACTTTCCACATCCAGAGTTCACGAACCTCACTGCCAAGAAGTAGGTGTGTTTCTTTAATAGTTCTCCAGGATTGAGATTTGTAATCAGATTCACCAGTAGTAAGCATTTTTTTGATGATGTTATCATTTATTATTGTAGTTGTTATATATGTTGCTCTCTTGGTTCAATTTTCTTCCCTCTCTCTCACTTCATACAGATCTTGAATTTTTCTGAGTTCTTAATTTTTGTTCTTTCTGCAATAGCAGTCCTTTAAATTTACAACTGTAATTTGTTCAGCCAACTGATGGGCACCCATTTTATTAACAGTTTTTTGCTTCCATGAAGAGTCTATGACATTGACTTTTGAAAATGAGTTTCCTTTTGTATTTGAGAGAATATTATAGTTGCTCCTTCAATTTGTTTTTTCGTTTCCATTCATTAACAAATTTTGGATAGCAGACTTTTAATTTTTATTTTATACATATATATATACATATATACATACATACATACATCCACACACATATATACATATATGTGTGTATACACATACATATATGCATATATTTGCATATACACACATACACATGCATACACACATGCATTTATATATACATACATGTGTGTGTGTGTGTGTGTGTGTGTGTGTGTGTGTGTGTGTGTATTTAACAGACTTGAATAGACTATCTCCCTAACACTCCATCTGCCATGGATTTTAGCAGAAAGCTTGTGGGACTTTTGGGGAAAAAAAAAATCTTTGTGGTTTTGACACACTATTCATGAAGGCCTTTTTAGCAGTCAGCAGTAAACCTTTAAAAGCACTTTTGTGTCCACTGACTAGGCCCTTCAACATGTCTGTGAGGCTCTGCCATATTATCTTCATTATATAAATGCATTCCATGTGTGTGCTCTTGTTATTATTAGAAATATGGACATCCCCTTAGCACAAGACCCACTTAATGGAATTTCTACCTAAAGCCATGTGGTACCTTTTTTTTCTTCATATAGTGCCAAATGTTGCCTGAGACAACTTAAAACACATTGTACTTGGCCATGTTTTTAAACACAGTTTTACAGTTGCCATAACCAGAAAAGTAAATTATGGCGCAAGACTGAGAAGGAATCAGGATAATGGAATGGAAACACATTGGACTTGGAGGAGTAAACCTGTTAGCTCTACCATTTCCTAGCGATATGACCGACCACAAGCTAATCATTCAACCTCTTTGAAAGTCAGTTTGTTCATCTGGAAAAAGGAAAGTCTTAATACTTAAGAGTATTTAACTCATAGGTTTGTTGTGGATAAATCACATTGATGTGAGCTCCTTGAGGGCAGGGCTTACTTCGTTCTTTCTTTTGTGTCCTTGTATCTCAGTGCATAGCATAGTACCTGGCACGGAAGTTTAATAAATACTTGTTGATGGAATGATTGATTGCTAGATATCAGGCCAAAAAAGGATAACACAGTTTTAAGCTGCTTGAAGAAAGGCGTAGTGTCTAGAACATGGGAGGCAATAGTCCTTTTGTATTCTACCCTGGCTAGGCCATGTCTGAAATGTGTTTTGGGTGCCATTTTGGCAAGGACATTGATAAGCAGAAGTGTCCTGAGGAGGACAACCAGGATGAGACCTTGAGATCATGCTATATAAAGAACTGTTGGAAGGAATTGGAGTTATTTAACCTGAAGAAGAGAGGGGACATAACTATCTTCAGATATTTAACAGCTGTCATGTGGAAGAGGGATTAAACTTGTTCTTTAGAGCCCCAGAGGACAGAATGAGGAGTTGGAATAAGGAAAACCTTTTTTAACCATTAGTTATCCATTGGGAAGTCTTGCATTTTCATCCCTCACTACAGGTCTTCAAGTGTTGACTAGATATAGGGATCACATAAAGGAATCTGACAAGTCATCTGATCTAGCTCTCCCTCATTTTACAGATGTGTTAAAGGTGATTCCTGTTCAGATATGCATTGGACTAGATGACCACTGAGGTCTTTTCCAACTCTGGGATTCTGCTTTTAGCTTATCAGTGTGTGCTTTATGGGAGGACCATCAGGGGAAATATGTCTTTTAGTTGTGAAATCGATTTGATTGACTTTAGTGCTACATGTTAAATCTTTGGGGGCAGTAGAAGAAGATGAGAGCAATAGAAGAGTCGAAGGGTACCATTTGTTGTAGTCAATTTTAATTTTTTAATGAGAAACAACTTTTGAAAGGAGAAAACATGTTTGTTAAATGGAAGAAAACTTTATTATCATCTACCAAAAATTTCATGATTATGTTCTTCAGGAATGAATTCTCCATGGGAATCATCCCTGACCCTGCATTCTCTCTCTCTCTCTCTCTCTCTCTCTCTCTCTCTCTCTCTCTCTCTCTCTCTCTCTCTCTCTCTCTCTCCCTCTCTCTCTCTCTCTCTCTTTCTTTCTTTCATTGAGTTTTAACTCTAAATTTTCAAAGCTCTTCATTTCTTCACCTTCTCACCTTATTAGTCAACATGTGGTATTCCTCTCAAGGTGAGGAGACCAGTCTGGTTTCTCTTGAAGGCTGAAAGAGGTGGTTTTGAGACAAACAAAGGAAGGCTTACTTCTATTAAAAGCTGATAATAAACTTATGAAACTATTTGCCCCTAGAGGTGGTACAGGCTTAAAATATAAATGGGTTCAGAAAACTTAGGATAAATCCTTAGTTGACAGAGCCCTAATGTGAAAGAGGGATTACTTGTTCTACCTGGCCCTCAAGACAAAACTATGGGCAATGAATGAAAGTTACAGAAAGACAGCTTTTGGTTTCACTTATGGAAAATTTACTGGCAATTAGAACTATCCCAAAATAAGATGAACTGCCTAGGGAGGTCATGGCTACATCTCTGTTCCAATTGTTCCCAGATTTTGATGTAATTTTGCATTAAAGGAACTGAGTAAGTCAAGAGGGTTGCTTGCTTATTTTTGTTTGTTATTTTTTTCCTCATATATGTATCCCTCTTCCCTTTACATTCCCTATTTATGAAGTGCGGAACTGAAATGGAGAATGGACCTTAGAGCTCATCTACCCCAACCCCTTCCTTTTACAGATAAGGAAACTGAGGCTCTGGGAGGTTAAGTGACATAAGGTCACATATTGGAATTTGAACCTTGGTCCTCTTGACTCCAAATCCAAGGCTCTTCCATAGCTGACAGGTGTCAGAAGTGGGGTCTTCCTGACTCCAAGGCTGGATCTCTGTCCTCCCACCCACTGCCTCTCCTTTAATACATTTCCCATGTTCTGTGTAGGGGAAGGTGAAGCAGACTGGATTCATGTTATGAGATTTGTGCCTGTAACAACAGAAAGAAAGAATCTCCTTTGGGAAGTTTTAAGAGTAGGATATTTGCTTTGGTGGGTTGCAGGGCATCCCCTTGAACAAGAAGAACAGGTAAACATGTGCACTCTTGTTTTGCAGTCAGTCTCTGAGTATAAGAATGAAAGAGCAGTAGAGCTTCTACTTCAATGAATCACCTTCCCCAGGTGATGTTACTTTCTGGATTGCATTTATTGATAACTAAATATTTCTAGTTCTTATTTATTTGTCAGCCTTCATGGAGCACCTCCTATGTGCCCAATCATGCGCCCCATGTAACTTGCCTTACTCAAGGAATCTAGCAAAGCTGGGCAATGTAGATTCAAAACTAGGTGTCTTCCTCTGATCTTCTGCTTTCTCTGGGATTTGTGTGGATGTCACAGTACTGCACTAGCCTGCTGCCTGCACTGGCCCTGTTGCAGGTCAGTGATATATGGGCAGCATTTAGGAATAAATCTACTTGAATGGGAATCAAGGTGGACCTGACTAATCCTGAATTCTAAGCCATAGCAGCTGGCTTCATTAGGAAGCTCCAGGGTTCTTACTAATAAAAATTCATAAACCTTTGTGCACATACATATACATATACAATACATATACATATACATATACATATACATATACATATACATATACATATACATATACATATATACATATACTCTCCACATATACACAATATACACACACATTTATATATATATGTATACATATGCATATACACATATATAATGTTGGCGGGGTTTTTTAATTGACTTAGATTCAATAGAAGGTCTATTCTGTCCTATTCCCCTTCCCCCATTCCCATGGACCATAATATGGCTTTCTAACTTCCTTGTTTGGCGTTTTTTCTCACTTGATTAGAGTTACACCTTGAATGCCCTTAGTAACTTTCCAAACATTTGTGTGTGTTGCTCTTGTTCTATTTGCTTTTGAAAAAAGCTTTTTATATACTTTCCAGTCTGATTGCATCTATTCCCTATTTGTGTTATCAGAATATCATAATAAGGGGAGGAGAGGACACATTTTTCTGAAGCAGCCCTTTGTAAACTGGAGTTCTACTTACTGTAAGGGCAAGAGAAGCCCCTATTAATAAAAGGAAAGAACGAGTGCTTGCTGCTTCTCTCCTTTAGACAAGATCAGGTTGACCTCACAACGTATAAAGAGTGATGATTGGGAAAACTTATTACCATGAAAATCCCTACAGCATTTTTATTTCAGTAAAGCATTTAGAGGAATTTTCCATGATAGAGTGGAAAGACCACTGCATTTGAAGGTAGAGAATCTGGATTCAAATCTTCAGTCTCTGGCTGACTATCACTTAAGAATATCTGATTCTCATTTTATTTAAATCTAAAATGAGGGAGTTGCTGTAGTTGAGCTCTAAGGTACCTTCCAGGAAGACCTGGGTTCAAAACCTGCTTCTGAAACTTAGGCAAGTCACTTAATAACTCTCTGATCCTCAAATTTTTCACTTGTAAAATGAACTACTAATGCCTAAGAAACCTATGTCATAGGGGAAGGCCTTTGTTACATAATGTAAGTTAATCTAAAACTTTTCTGCGTGGTTCTCCAGACTTTGGATTTATTCTCACAGTGGCCATGGAAATGTGGTGGCCATGACCGGGAGCAGTCTCAGACTAACTACACAGAAAGGTTTTTACTTTTCCCGTCCCATCCTTAGATGTAAAATTTCCTACTTATCCTGAATCATGACATTGATCTTGATATCTCTGAAACAAGTGAGATTTAGTTTTTCAGTCTCCTTATTCAATTCTTGTTATTTATCTGGCATATCCTTTCTTTTTCTAACTTCCTTTCTTCTCTCCCTTCCTCCTTCCCTTCCTCCCTTTTTTCTTCTACACACTTACTTATTATAAGGGCTGGCTTTCAAATTCATTATATACTAAGATTGTTGATATCCAGTTCTTTTATTCCTGTGGCAATAGAGGCCTCAGTTACATTTTATATGACTTTAGTTACCAGAGCCAATAAAAGTTGGAAGGTAAACAACCTATAAATTTTGTCTAAGCTGAATGCCATTGACTCATACTCGGTATTGAACAGTCGGCTGCTGGCCTGAGTATTGGTGGGCAGATCACTGATTTGCTTACTGCCTGACAGGGGCACAGAACATGGTCATTGGATAAAAGAGAAGCCTTCTATCATACTAGAGTGTCAGGATGCCCCTTTATTTGGAGGCAATGTCGTATTGGGGAAAGAAATAGAAGGCCTGGAGTTATGTTGTTGAAACGATATCCAGAGACAAATCCCCACTGGGGTTTTAGCCCTAGCCAGCTCTGCATACTAATTCACTAAGTGACTTTGGACAAATAATTTCTTCTTCTGTAAAATGGAGATAATATAATAATATCTGTCCCGTTTACCTCATGGAATTACTGGAAGGACCTCATGAGATTTTGCAATCTATAACATGTAAATATATTTTCATTTTCACACTTTTGGTTTTATTAATATGTTTCAGTTTTGCATTATCAGAATTTACAGATTATTCATACTTCCAAAGGTCTCTTGTAACAAAGTAGAGCAAATTAATTAAAACTAATGCAGAGACTTTGTCTGAAAGTTCATGAAATATTTAATATCGGTGATACCCCACTATGCTTCTCTTTAAAAAAAAACAAACTCAAACAAATGTATTTTCTTTCCCACCCCATTTAAAAAAGGGGGGAAAAAAAGTAAATTTCTTGTTTGCAAATGCATAGTCAAGCATAACAAATTCCCTGAATGGGTATTTACCAAAACACATGTCTCATTCTGCCCCCATAATTCATTAGCTGTCTGTAATGGATGGCATATTTCATCATCAGTCCTGGAATCAGGAGTAGTCATTGTATTGATCATAGTATTTAACAACTTTAAAGTTGTTGACAGTCTTTGTTGTATAAGTTGTTCTCTTGGTTCTTCATATTTCATTCTTCATAGTTTATTAAAAAGTCTAGCTTATTCATTTTAAAAGGCAGCACCTTCCTTTCTGTCAGGAGTTCTTAACTCTTTATGTCATAGACCCCCTTGGCAGTCTGGTGAAGTCTATGGACTCCTTCAGAATAATGTTTTTAAAGGCATAAAATACTTAGGCCTTTCAAAGTATACTAATTGTATTGAAATAAAGATGTAATTTTTCCCCATCCAAGTTCTCAGACTCATTGAAATCTAGGCAGGAACCCCTACAAACTCCAGGTTAAGAAGAAGCCCAGGTTACCAAAGTCACATTTCTAGCTCTTTCATCTTGAATAGCCTTACCTGACTTTGAATGGTCTCCCTTTCGCTGCTGTCGTCCTTTAACAGTGTAGTGGTAGGATTGTCAGGCATGCAGTCTGGGCACCTGTCAATCAATGGCAGTCTCTTTTAGGTACCCACTGCATGCAAGAACTTTATTAATTTTGTATTATTACCTTGCACTTATGTCTAAGGTGCCTAAGCAGAATCTACCTTAAATATAAGAGGAGAAGCATGTGGCTCCTGTCCTCCGGAGCCTTTCAGTCTAGTTTTAGGGGCCAACTGAGTTGTTGGTTTTTTTTTTTTAAAAAAAGACTAAACTGTTTGTTTACAGAATCTCATACAAAGGAGAGCCAATTAATAAAATAAAATACCCGGAGGAAGGATCAAAGTCAAAGTCCTTCCTTGGGTGTGGTAGGATTAATTCCATTCAACAAACATTAAGTGTCTACTATGTGTAAATACCTGAGGAAGGCTTCTGAAGGTAGTGACTTTCTAATTGGGTATTAAAGGACTAGAAAGGAAGAAAAAGGGGTGTGTGATCAAGGATATTCCAGTTGGGCATACCATACCATTGCCTCTTTGAAGATTCTCTAAGGAGAAATCCATTGTTCTCACTGCTAGGCCTCTAAAGTCCAAAGTCAGCCCTTTCTAGTTAGTTTACATCTAGTCTAATTTAGTTTAATTCTCTTCTAGATTTTAAACAATGATGTTTTGAACTCCTTTTTCCCCCTCTGCTTTTGAAAAGCTTTTTCCTATCAATCATTTCTGGATATACTCTCCCCATGTTCTTCCTCCTTTCCCCATTATTGTAGCCTTTCTTAGGATAAAGAAAAACAGTTATGAGATTTCAGATGTTATATTTCAAACTAATAATGTATGCAACCCTTCCCTCTGCCATTTATTGTTATTTAACTATTTCATGTCTGGAGAGTTTAATCATCCTGGGTCCCAGCCTCTAATGACCTTTTCTCTTGCAATCCCCATAACAACTAACACAAACCTGAGGCACCAGTGTTACCTACTTCAGGCTTTTGCTGATCATCTCACATGTAAGCCACCTTTCCACACTGCTTCAAAATCACTATGCTTTTACTTTGCATAAATTTTGTACACTACTGAGGAGCTGTGGGGAGACGTGTGGTATATTCCAGGGATGGGAGGGATCTGTGCAAAGGTCCAGAGGTGTTAAATGGATTGTCCAGAGACTGGATTGTCTCCAGTTTCCCCATCTGTAGGTAATCAGGGTGCCATCTTAGAGTAGGGCTGAGATGTGGCTTAGCCTAGAAATTTTCTAGTACCAAATGCTCTCCACTTTATTTTGTCTCACACCAGTCCAATCTGTCATGGTTCCAGTTAGTGTTACTGAGTAATCTGGTGTCCTCATTGAGAGAACTTAGGTGTGAAATATTCTACTTTTAAAATTTCAAACACATATGTACATACTTGAGTATAGTATGACTAACAATGTGCAGGGTTCTGTAGATGTTTATAAAAGTCACTTAACTTGCAAAATCCCCCTTTCTTTTGACTACAAGTCTCTTAGATAGCAGTGCTGCCATCTATTAATGCAGTTGCTAAATTCAGCAAATATTTGTGCCTGTAAGAGAGTATATAAACTCCTTGATGCTAAGGACTGTTTTGTTTTTGTCTTTGTCTAGGTGCTATATCCCTAGCACCTAGCATAATTTCAGACACATAGTAGGTGTTTAATAGATGTTTAATGAAATGGGGCAGCTGGGTGGCCCAGTGGATAGAGTGCTAGGCCTGAAGTCAGGAAGCCTTTTCTTGGAGAGGTCAAATCCAGCCTCTGGGTAACCCTGGGCAAGTCATTTATCCCTGTTTGCCTCAGTTTCCTCTTCTATAAAATGAGCTGGAAAAGGAAATGGTAAACCTCTCCAGTATCCTTGTTAAAAACCCCAAATGGGGTCACCAAGATTGAAAAAATAATTCAACCATAAAAACAAAAACAAAAACTTGCCAATGCTTTTAATGGACAGGTGGGGTGGCTTAGAGGTGACCTCTGTTGCTGAGGCTGAAGCACTTGAATTCTGTAATTCCTGGCTTCATGCAGTAGGATTAAAGCCATTGGGTGCCTACATTAAATTTGGAATCAGAAGGCCACCAGGCTGTCAAATAAAGGAGCTTAGGGGTTAAAGAACCTACTTCTTTATCAATTAGCATTGGCAGCAGAGAACTCATTAACCCCCATAAATAAGTGGGGAGCCTAAAATTAAAGCATAGTGATTAATTATAGTCCATATATAGTCCCTGCCCTCAAAAGAGTTTAAAATCTAATAGCAAAATGACACACATACACAAATAACTGTAATACACATTAGGATGTGATTAAATACATGAGGGGTCTGAGGAGGACAAGAGATCACTCCTAGCTGGAGGCAACAGGAAAGTAAAAGAGGTGTTACTTGAGCTGGGTTTTCATACTGTATATTGGAAGGACTGAAGTTTAAAACTATTGCACTTTGAAGGACCAAGATGTGTTTTTTAAAAAATGACAT
The DNA here is from genome assembly GCF_003287225.1 of Phascolarctos cinereus. NCBI lineage: Eukaryota > Metazoa > Chordata > Mammalia > Diprotodontia > Phascolarctidae > Phascolarctos > Phascolarctos cinereus. The sequence continues at coordinate 143,392,877 of NW_027556098.1, forward strand.
TTTATTTTTCTCCACAATTACATTTAAAAAAATTTTTAACTTTTTTTTTAAAGTTTTGAGCTTCAAATTCTATTTCTTCCTCCATCCCTGAGGCAGTACGCAATCTTATATAAAGGAAAAGGATAAATGTTAGAGGAGCTGTGGGAAGACTGAGACACTAATGCACTGTTGGTAAAGTTGTGAACTGATCCAGCCATTCCAGAGAGCCATTTGGAACTATGCCCTGACACAGTACCTTTGCACATACTAGAGACAGTAGGATGAAAATTTTTTATTTCAAAGTGAAATTATAATATATCCTTGTAATTATTTGTATTAAAAGTACATTTGCAGAGATAGAAGAAATTACAATAAAATTATTTTTAAAAATTTTACATCAGTTTACAGTCGGCATGTCTAGTCCTTCTAAGTGTTAAAAAAAAATCCAAGTGTAGTTTATTCCATACTTATTTCTCTTTCTGAAGTTGCAGCTAATTCTGTGGCAAAAAAATCTGTGGAGACCCATGAGTTGGAAAAATGGAATTTTTAATACCTCTTCTCTCATTTCTATAGTTCTTAATGGGTGACTGTTTTCAGAGCTAAGTGTTAACTCCAAATTATAAGGATTAGATCTTTCCAAAGTCATCAACTCAGTTCCTGATCCCTGAAGTCTCTTTATTTGGCTTATTGGACACTGTCAAAGAGAAGAAGGATCAGCATTTGGAGAAAAATGCCTGCACAAGACTCCCAGTAGGAATAAGCAATACCTGAAGAAGAAAAAGAAGAGGAATAAAAAGAGAAGAATCATAAATTCCTAGGCTTTCTTACAGTAGGCAGAGACCTTGAAGGTCATCTAATTTCAATATGAGGGAGAAGAAAAAGGAGAAAGGAAAGAAAGAAAAAGGTTCATTTGGTGGAAAGAGGGACAGTTGTCTGCAGGAATCCTGGGGCTCATCTCTAGGTTTGTATGGGCTAAACCATTATTTGGAATGTTCGAAGTAGATCACCAAGGAGTTAGATTGGCCTCCTGGTAGCTTTCTAACCCTTGCTTATTTCTCAAGTATCATTTTAGACTAGCCAGAAGTGTCAGAAAGAACCGCCCCCCTAGGCCTAAGGGAGGAGACGGAACAATTCAGTTTAACCATCCTTGACTATGTGCCAGACACTGGAGATACAAAGATACTACAAAAAAAAAATTTGTTAAGCACCTACTGTGTACAAAACATTGTGATTGATGTGTATAGGAGAAAATACCTTCTGTGTCTGCCCTCAAAGAGCTTATAATCTAACAGGAGGTTATGACACATCAATTTGATAAGTACAAAAGAGACAAAAAGATCTCAAGAAATAGAAGTTGGATGAGATGATTCTCAACAGAATACCTCCATTATTCAAAGCCTAGACTGCCCAAACCTGTTGAGATCTCTCCATTGGAAGGATATGGGACTTAGGTGGAGGGAGGAGGCAGGGGCTGAGACTAGGGTTTTAGCATCCTTTCCAGAGCCATAAATTCCTGGATTTGGACCTCTGCAATTCAGCTTATTTGCTAGGGCCTTGGGCTGGACACTTACCTTTTTATCTGGTTTAAGATAACCTTTTATGTGAATTACTCTATTGGCATTACAAAAGATTACGCTAAGGGTTCCATTTAATGAGAACTCGACTGGACCTTTTGGTTTCTTTAAAGAACCTTAATTACTTGACCTAAGTAGGAGGAAGAGGGGCTCTTAGATACTTAACATTAAAGCTTTAGGAGCTCCTTTGCAAATCCTTCTTAAATGAATGAATGTAGAGTTCTTAATGGTAGGAGTTCCAAGGAAGTAATAAACTCTATCCTTCTTTGTAGGAGCTTACATTCTAGTTAGGAAATAAAATAAGCCAAGCATATTAGCAAATAATGGAATATAATGTATAATCTTGGGTGATTTAGGACTTGGTGAATGGGGAGCCTCAAGATCCTACTTGACATTTGGGCTCCACAAAACATCCTTCCAGAACTCCCAGCTTCTTGTTTATCCCTTTTATAAACCTATTATGTTTTATCTTTTGATATTAATTAATTGTGTGTTTTACCTCCCCCTACTAGACTGTAAGCTCCTTAAGGTCAGGAGAGAATATTTTATTTAAATTTTATATCTCCTAATGGCTAGTATAGTGCTTACCACTCAGTAAATATGTGATAATTTCTTGAATTGATTATCAGTCAGTCAGTCAATAAATATTTATAAAGCATCTACTATGTTGCAGGCACTGTGCTATCTGCTAGGGATGCAGAAGGAGGCAAAAGATAATTTTTGTCCTCAAGGAGGTCACAATCGAAAGAATGAATGAATGACTGTTGTTTAATAATAGAGATTGGATGGATAGGATTTGGATAGACAGAAGAAGAGAGAAGAAGGAATATTATGAAGTGATAATGTTAAGTAAATGGGAGAATAAAATTCATTTTGCAGACACGTGACCCACACAGTCTTTTATGGCATCCCCTTTCTGTGGACAAGAGTACTTTCCTGGAGAACGTTCCATTGGGGAGGGATTCCCCTCTCTGTCTGTTTCCCCAGTTTTGGCTGTTAATTTTTATTTTCAGTCTGTACAAGACGATAAACAGTGGAACAGTGAATAAAGGTTAAATGAGCATAATGGTACCTGTGGTGCCTAAACCATAGGGTTGTTATGAAGACCAAATGAGATCATTTGTGCAACAGCTCTTAGCAAAGTTTTCAGATTTCACCTTTTTATTACCACATGGCACATTGGAATAGAAGGTGAAAATTCAATCTAGCATCCAGAAATTTGACCTAAATGACACTGGATCCTGACATGTAGAAATATTAGGATAATAGACAAAATTTTTCATTATTGCTTAGGATTTCCTACTTTGTACACAGGTTCAGAGTGATTAAAAAAATAACATCTTACGAAAGCACATATAATCTAAGCATAGTGTCTGTGGGTCAAATAAAGTCTTCATTTCCCAGATAGAGCAAGTTATATACAAAATTTTGGAGGCTAGGAAGAGTTAGGAAGCATTAACTAGAAGACAGAGCCAGCATGTTGATAATTATTTTGTTAAAAATGTAACTTTTAGGAAGAGAGGAACTTTGGGAAAGCCATGAAGCTTTTAGGCCATCTCTCTCCTTTATTGTGTTAAACTCACGTTTTGTTTCTCTGATAATATGGATCTAAACATCTAAATCAACACTAGCTTTTATATATGTGCAAGGATAGGTGGGTTCCAAGGGTCGTGGCCCTTGCCCTCTAGTTTACTATTTATGATTTTTAATCTGAAAGACATGCCAGGTTAGCATGATTTTTTTTAGAGTCAGGGGCTCAAGGAGGTGCCTGGTAATAAGACTGAAGCTAGTTCTGCTCTGGAAAGTAAGAGAATGTGAAGAAACATGAGGAAGTAACAGTAGGGACCACTTGAATGATTTGAGTATTGTACATACCAGAAAATAAATGCGGAGGAACCTGTAGAGCTTAAAAATGGTACTGAATTTCTTTGGGAGCAGAATGAGACAATACTCTTGAGAGAGAAGAACTGGGAAACTGATTTGAGAAATGTAGCTAAGAACTTCCACTGGTAGTAGACTGTTGTTGACTGATTAATATGTAGCTGGTTGCTAACCTTTACTGGTCAGAAAGATATGGTTAATGGTTAGGATAGTGACATCTTGTTTGAAAGAGGGGTTATTTTTATCTTAAAATCATTCCTCTCCCTTAGTTGGACTGTTAACTTCTTTCATTCCAGAATACTTAGCTTGTTTCAAAAGGTCACTAAGGAGGGCAGCTAGGTGGCACACTGCTTCTGGAGTCAGGAGGACCCAAGTTCAAATCTGGCCTCAGACACTTAATACCTACTAGCTGTATGACCCTGGGCGAGTCACTTAGTCCTGATTGCTTCGCAAAAAAAAAAAAGGGGAAATAGGAAGAAAAGATGGAGAACAGAAATGTCACAAGATTAACAGTGGACAAAAGGTCACTAAGGGAAGATTATTTTGCAGACTTCCTCAGTAGCCCCTTCTAAGCATATAACAGATTCCACTAGGGAATCTTTATATTTCCCTTAGGAAAAAATTATGGAGAACTCTTTTTTTTTGGTGTTGATCTAGTTTTTACTCATTTTCCGGAATAACTTTTCTTTGGAAAAGTCAGGGAGTGAATATGTATTCATTTAGCACACATTTCTTTTTTCCTAGCCTATAGGATTACAAAGAAATGTAATTATGTTCCCCTCAACATTTACTAAGTGACTTCTACATGTAAGACTCTGGTCTAGGGCTGGAAATACAAAAAAAAGTAATATAGGCTCTGCCCTCAGGAGCATTATATTTTAATTGGTTAAGACTAGAGAAACATATCTATGCAAGGCAAAAGATAATTAGTTCTCCTGTGGAGTCACAAACAATAAGGACTATGAAGATGCAGAAGGAGAAATGATTTGACACCTTTAGTAGACTGGGAAGTCTTAGTGGAAGTGGAACTTGAGCTCAGCCTTGGACATTGGTGTCCTTTGGATAGGCAGATGTAAGGGGCAATATGAGCAAAGACATGGTGGTGGGAATGCACAACAGTGTATTGGGTGGGGAAGGAGCAACAGTAAGCCAGTTTGACTGGAGCAAAGAAAGAATTTATTTATGTTGGACAATAACATGGACCGAAGTTAGGCATATAAATTAGGCCTAGATAATGGAGGACCTTTGACACTAGACTAAAGATTTGGATGTTATCCTTTAGGCAAGGGGAAAATTTTGAAAACTTCTCTGTAGAGGAATAAAACGATTTAAAGTATTTTTGGAAAATAAGACTTGGCGGAAGTATACTGGATGGAGGTGAGAGATCAGACTAGAGACTGGAAAAGGAAGGGAAAGGAGTGGAAAGGGGAAAGGAACTAGCATTTATTAAGCACCAACTATGTGGCAGGGACTGTGCTAAACAGTTTACATGCAACAACCATGTGGGGTATCTCCATTTTACAGTTGAGGAACTGAGACTGACAGAAGTAAAGTGATATGCCTGGAGTTGTACAGCTATTAAAATGTCTGAGTCTGAATTTGAGGTCAAATCTTTCCAACTCCAGGCCCAGTGCTCTATCTACTGTGCCACTAAACTGAAAGCCCATAAGGATTTATGCAAAAGTGGGATGGATAGGATTGACAAATGATGGCCCCGACAGACGTTATAAAAGAAAACTTTGTAAGGAGAAAGTGGGAGCTGGTCTCTGGAATCCTAGATAGTTTACCCTAATTTGTTCTACCTGCTTATGATATGCCACTTGGGAGAAAGTGCTGATACTGGACTCTTATACCTCATCCAGTAACTCGTTTCTTGTAAAATTATCACCTCTGACATTTCTGGCTTCAAAACTGGAAAGATTCCATATTTTCTTCAGGGTGGGAGGTGTCTGCTTGAAGGGATCTCTGTTTGCATAGCAGTTCCTGGGGTCAGGGCTCATCTGACCACTGGCTGAGCTAGTAAACTTGAGCTAATGACCACTTGCTTGTTGGCTTATGGTATACTTTGCTCTGCATTCTTCAAATGGGGGGTTGGGAACAGAGAAAGAGAAGTATAAGGAGTGAGAAAACTGGAAAAACCGGTTAGTATGTGTTCTCTTTTATTTTCTTGTTTCATTGGGGGTGTTGTGTTCTCCTTTAAAGATTGACTTGGTATATTTAAAATCTGGCTGACCATATGTAAGAAGCCACACTTTTCTTTAAGGGGCAAATGTCTCTTTGATGATTGTATTTCTTTTGGCAGAGTAATAGATGAGTATTTGATGCTGGCATCTGTGTCCTAGGATAGGGCAGTGTCATTCTATAGCTCTTGTCTTCTGTGTAGCACCTCGGACAGTGAAGACTGCCTTAAAGTTGCATTCTACACTAATTAATAACAATTATTTGCTACTTGTAAATGATATAATAAATAATAATAATAATAAACATGTCTATTGGTAATTTTTAATTTCATTGGTATTTCTTTATTTCATGTCCATTAGTAGGTGTCTCATAGTTCAATGATCTGTGGGTTATTGGGAAGACAAAAACCCCTTTAAATTATTTCTGGCTTCATATCTGTGATTCTTAGATAATAGTGATTTAAAATCTACAATGTTCCTTACATGCATTATCTCATTTGAACCTTGTAACTACTGTATAAGGTGTAGGTATTATTCTAAGGATTCTGAGACTCGGGGAAGTTAAGGATTACCCATCCTCACTCAGCTAGTTGGTGTCAGAGTCAGGGTTTGAACTCAGTTCCTCCCAACTCGGTATTGAGCTCTATCCACTTGTACCATGCCAGTTGGGATCATTCCCCTAAAAATATATTTTATCCTTAGTTAAAGGTGTTTAGCCTGTAAATGGAAATGTGACTTAATGCAGGAACCTTTGAGAGAGGGTTCTACACTAAGGCATAAATGAAGTTGGATTAGGGAATGCCAGAAGCCTCTGGGTGCCTAATGAAAGGAGAAGTAGAAAGAAAAAAGGAGGAACTGGAAGAGTAAAGACAAACTTGGCCGGGTGTATAGTTTTTCAAGGTTTGGCCATGACAATGATTGATTAAGTGCTGTTGGTTATGATTTTGGGAGCTCTACAAGGACTAAAGAGTATTCCAGATCGGCAGAGAAAGATTAACACTGTTCAGTAGAATTACAGTGTTTAGTGTGATTTATTAAATTCTCATTCTTTGAAATTTGGATATGCAGGGTAACTTTTGATCAAAATATTGAGATAATTAGAACACCACATTCCCTCACCAAGCTGGATAATAATTTTGTATATAGTGTGAGGTGAGCTGATGCTGGACCAGCTATTTCAAGTTTGTTTATTGAGTGTATTTGCCTTGTGCCATGGAAAAGGGCTATCTGAATCTTTTCTGACATAGATATCCTGGAAATATCTCCAAGTCCTCCTGAAATTGGGAGGACAGTCAAGCTTAAAAGATGCCATTACATCTACAGGTCAGTCTTATGAAATCCGACTTCTGGAGAATCGGAAGCTGGGAGATTTTCAGGATCTCAACACAAAATATGTGAAGGTTAGTAGAACTGGAATCCCTTCTACTTCCTTGTATCTGGTGTCCTGAAAACCTTGGGCTTCAATCTGAGGCTCTGAAAGCCTGGATTTGGGTTGAGCATGTCACAGGAGAGACTGGAAAGCTTCCTCCTGTAGACCTTTGCCTTTTTTTTTCCTTCAGATCAACAGTCAACAGTCAGTCAAAAGGTAGTTCTTGAGAGACTGAGTATAGAAGGCATTCTTATGATGGGTCCTGAGAGGAAACACAAAAATTTAAGGAACAATCTCTTGGCCTTTAAGGAGGAGTTAGCAGGGAAGATAAGACTAACGGATGAAAACATGACTTAATAATACAAAGAATTGAATAATAAATGTATAATGAGTGGTGCAGTAGTGCTATAGGAGGTAAAAGGGGTAGAAATCATTCCAGGCTAGAGTGGTGAGAGAAAGCTTGATGGAGAAGGTAAGATGTGAAATAGACCTTAAAGGTTTGTTAGCATTTAGATAGAAAGTGGGAGTGGAGAGGAGGGACATTCCTGGCAGGGGCAATAGATGAATCCTATCCTGACACAAATTTCCCTTTGGGGACTTCTTTCATCGTAGAGTATCATCCGTGTGGTTTTCCATGACCGGCGGCTCCAGTATACAGAGCATCAGCAGCTGGAGGGCTGGCGATGGAGCCGACCTGGGGATCGAATCCTGGATATTGGTGGGTCTTTCCTGCTTGGGATTTTGCCCAAATGCATAGCTTGAAGTTTAAACTGTTAGACTCCTTCCCAAAGGCATATACCTGATCATTTGATGCCCACATCTATGGACATACATCAGTCAAATCAACATATATTTAATTAAATAATAGCCTTGTGTAAGGAACTGTTCACACACAGACGAATATTATATAGACTGTGCCCTCAAAGATTTTACAGTCTATTTGGAAATATAACCAAATATGATTAGGGTCCAATGAGTGATGCAGATACTGTCATAGACATTCAGAAAAGGAAAAACGGCTACAGGTTGGTGTGGTCCAAGAAGATGTCACTGAAGAAGTGGGATCTGAATGGTACTTTAAAGGATGGGTAGTTGGGGTGGGGAAGGCAGCGCGAGCAGGTTCAGGGTCAATATGGTTGATGTCTTGCCATGACTTTCCTGAGTATTTGAGTAGGTTTGCTTGGGCTATTTAAAAGAGTTTTCCTTTTTACATAGATATCCCTCTCTCTGTTGGCATCTTGGACCCCAGGGCCAGCCCCACACAATTAAATGCAGTTGAATTTCTGTGGGATCCCTCAAAAAGAGCTTCAGCCTTCATTCAGGTAATAGTCATGTTGTGTTTTTCTCTCTGTATGTCTAATAACACATTTAAGTATTGACATTGTTGCTGGTCCTCAAAACAAACCCCACTTTTTCTTCCAATATTTTCTAAAATCAGTCATTCAATCAGTAGTAATTGATACTCAGCATTGGGCAGGGTACTGTGGAGTGCACAAATAAATGTGGTTTCTGCCCTCTAGGAGTCTGTAGTTAAGTTTGTAAGATAAGCAGGATTAAATCACATGCAGTGATTATATAGTAATTGAATGTTAACCAGTGTTGTGCTGACTCTTGGTGCAATGGAAGTTCAGAGAAGGGAGAATTCAGTTTAGGGTTCAGTACTTGGGTGAGACAAAAAGGAGCCAGGATGGGACCTGAACGGAACTGTATTTATTGAGAATCTAGGACCAATGAGTGGGAAATGGAGGGACGTGAGTAGAAGGGAAAGGAATTTCAATTGGGGCAAGAGTGTGACCAAAAAGTGCTCTGGGATGGGAATAAATAAGATGTGTATATGTGTGGAGGGAGCAGTATGAGGATGGTTCTGGGAGGGAGGGACATAGCCAGTGAGGAGACTAACTAACTAGAGCAGAAGGATATGTGTTGGGAAGTAGTAAGAGATAAAATTGGATCGGTAGGGATGGAACCAGGTGAGATGAGGAAGAGTTTAGCATTTCAGCCAGAGAAGATGGGATTTGACAGGCAATAAAGAGACATTAAAGGTTATTCTTTTGAATGACATAATCAAATTTGCTTTTAGACTATGGTTCAAACTGATCTTTCCATTCATGTTGCTGTATGCTTATTGCTTTTCTTCCAGGTCCATTGCATCAGCACAGAATTCACACCCAGGAAGCATGGGGGAGAAAAAGGAGTTCCTTTTCGAGTGCAAATCGATACCTTTAAACAGAATGCGAATGGGGAGTACACAGAACACCTGCATTCAGCTAGTTGCCAGATCAAAGTGTTTAAGGTGGAGAATACTGTGTCTCTCTTTTTCTTTCCTCTTCTGTGGTTAAGTCTGGAGGACTGGTCACCCCACTCATGTTTTACTGTTGGTATGGATGTGGTGATGGTTTTGGTGACTGGAGGGAGGGGAGTCCTTTCGTAGGGGCGGAATAGTTGGATTTTTGATAACTTTCAGAAGCAGAAACCTAGCCAGCTCATGCTGGTAATCTCAACTGCCAGGGAGGATTGTCAGATTTTGCTCTGGAATTCTGAACTGCAAAGGGCTGTGCTGATTGGGTGTCTGTAAAAAGTTCGGTATCAGTGTGGTTGAACCCCTAGGAATGAGGGGCCATCATGTTGCCTAAGGGTAGGGTGAACAGGCCACTCAGATGTGGGGTCAGGCTGTTAGTAGCCTATGGATTTCCAGCCTGGGAAAGATGGGGAAATATGGTCTTTCAAAAAAAAAAAAAAGAAACAAAGGCCAAATCTCTTGTTTTCATCCAGACATTTGGCTTATCTTGACAAGAACTGAGGAATCTTCCAGTTACAATTTTCTTCCCAAATACTAAAGGAGGCACTGTATAGTCCAAGACTTCTAGTCTCACTGACAGATTTAAAATAGACCCACCTTGGTTTATTTTCAGTTTCTGGAGTATGTGAAATTGTACCAGGTCTGTTTGTTTTTGTTTTTGAATTAGATGATCTCTAAAAATGAAAATTGGTGGAGGAAATGGTGGTATTTATAGGCTGGAGTGAAAAAAGACTTGGGAGTGAGATCTGGGGACGGCAGGGGGGAACTATAACTGACAATATGTGAATCATCATGTAGGGTACTAACCTTGAAGGACCTGTGTGTGAATCTCACCTCAGATACTTAATGGCTATTGACACTGTACAAGTCTTATTGCCTCAGTAGTAGCCTCATCTGTAAAATGAGAGAACTGAGACTCAGTGACTCCCAAGGTCCCTTCCAACTGTAGACCTACAATGCTATGATCCTATGAATAGCAAGGAAGAACAGAGCTGTCTCCAAGTAGAATGTCCCCTTGTAGCATGTCATGAGCCTGCCATCACTGGAGATGGTGAAGCGGTGGACTATCTGGATATCACTAGCTTCCTTCAAAGCACAACCCTTACAGGAATCCTATCCCAATCCCCCAAGTTGCTCATGTCCTCCACCTCAGAAATTAAATTGATATAGTTAACTATTTTAATCTTCTGTGAATATACTGTTTCTAATAGAATGTAAGTTCCTTGAGGGCAAGGGCTGTTTCATTTTTGTCTTAGTATTCTGAGCACCTGTCACAGTGTTTCTCATGTGGTAGGCATTAGTAAATGCTTTTAAATTGAATTGAATGTTGCAGATTCATGTTTTAAGCAGGAACTTGGCCCAGGTAAACTTTGAGGTCCCTGTCAACACAGATTCTAGTTCTATGATGAAAGACTTGAGGCATGCAAGATGAATGTATCTGACACTCTTCTTTTACGAGCTAGACTTTGGGTAAAGAAATCTCTCTTCCCTTTTGTTCCTTTTTCTGGCCACATATTGCCTAAGAAGATGTACAAAATCTATATGTTCACTGATGGTGCTCAGAAAAGGTAAGGTCTTTTGGAAAAGTGAATCATTTGTAAGAGTTGTTCAGGAGGGGCAGCTAGGTGGTGCAGTGGATAGAGCACTGGACCTGGAGTCAGGAGGACCTGAGTTCATATTTGACCGGAGACACTTACTACCTGTGTGACCCTGGGCAAGTCACTTAACCCTATTGCCTCAAAAAAAGAATTGAGAGTTGTTCAGGAGACTAATTATATTTGTCTCAGGGCGCTTCCTCCTGCATTACTGAAGTGTGAGCTGCATGTCCTAGGTAAAGAGGAAGAAGGGTTAGCCCTGGCTAGCAGTAACTGCCTTGGAGATATTGAACTGAATTATTTTCTTGTTCCTACTCTCCCAAACTCATATGGGTCTGGGAGCAACTTAGAAGAGTTAAATACCACTATATTTTGAGATTCAAGAGTTAATCCTTATATGACAGTCTAATAAGACTGTTGGATCAATTTTTATCTCGTTAATATTATGAAAGATACAGATTGAACCTGTGATTTCATTGATATAGAGAACTCTCAGATGAGGAAATGCCTTCTACCAACAAAGGTTGTCAACTTCTATGTAACTTATAGTCTTAGAGAATTGCCTGGAACAGCAGGAAGGTAAATGACTTGCTTGGGGTCACACAGCTAGTATGTATCAGAGGTAATAATAATAGGCAGCATTTAGATAATGCTTTAAGGTTTGTAAAGCACTTTACAAATAGTATCTAATTTTACCCTTACAAGAATCTTGGGAAGTAATTATTGTTATTATCCTCATTTTATAAATGAAGAAACTGTGGTTAGTGACTTGTCACACAGCTAGTATCTGAGGCTGGATCTGAACTTGGGTTTTCTTTACTCCATCTTTAGTACTCTATCACCTAGTTGCCTCAGTCCTGGGCCTTCCTTGTTCTGATGCCCACACTCTTATTCACGTTACTATGTGGGAGGGATAAGGAAAAAGTTGAGTGGAAATCTCCTATAGAAAAAAACCAACAAAAATAATGGATGGTTTAAGTATATATCCTGTCTCCCAATGAGATTGTAAACCTCTTGAGAGCAGGGCTTGTGCTCTGAATCCCTGTCACTTTGCCTCACAGTGCCTTTACTCAGTAGGATATAGTAAATGTTTATTGTTGATGATAAGACCTAGAAGAAGGGAAAGAAAAGGATTTAGAGTTAAGAAAACTGTAGGGAACTTTGAACAATCTGGAATTTTTTTAAGGGATGTTAGAAGGAAGGTCTCAACTAGATGTCTGTCTGTTTACCAGATAGAAATAGAGTAAATAGGTTTAAATTACAATGAGATATTTCGATTTATCCTAAGGACACACTTTCCTGTGGTTAAGATAATAAGAAATTGAAAGAAGCTGTCAAGGGAGGTGGCTGATTTTTCATTCCTGTAGTACTTTACAACTACTGGTTCTCTTTTCTGTGACAGCAATAGTTTATTAAGAAAGTTTCTAAACAGTGTTTCCCAGACTTTTTTCATCTATAAACTTGCCAGTACAAACCAAAGTAAGTATCTTAGTATCTTAGTAAATATCTTAGGGATTAGGTCTTGAGGAATTGGGTCTAGTCATTCAATTATCCAGATGTCAAACTACCTCCATCTCTAACCCTGGTTACCTTATATGTCCACGTAAGTACATATACATGTCAGCTCTTTTCCCCTTCTTTTTCCATCACAATCACTACAGACTCTATCCTCTATCTTTGGGTTAGAAAATGGCAAAGAAGAGTGAGGAAAGAAGGTCAGGAAGTCAAAATAAACAAAGGCATGTTCATGAAACCACCATGTACTGATAGTTAAATGATTCCAAGAACCATGCTGTCTTAGTACCTTAGAACCCCCTCAGTTTACAAAAGGGGAACAAGGTCTAGAGAGATTAAATGATCTGCCTCCAACCACAAAGATTTCTAGTAATGGAGCTAGAACTACAACCCAAGTCTTTGGCTCCTAGTCAAGTTCTGTTTTAGAATTAGACAGGATCTTAAAACTTTCAAAACTGGTTTCACAAAATGCCCAAGCTGATATTTTCACCTTGATCTACCAGTTGCCCTTCACGTAAGCAAAGCAGTTTAAGTAAGTATAGAATAAGGAGCAAGAAAGATGGAGCAAAATTGTCAGTTATTCTCTTTGCAACTTTTGTAACTGGCCATTGCCAGAGAAAATGGTGAGTCTGTAAGGGAAGCTCTTCTGAAGGTGGTTAGAAAGAACAAGAGTTCCCAGCTTTTTAGGAGGCCAGCCCTTTGTAGGAATTATTCAAGAGTAGGTAGTTGATGTGCTAGAGAAGTTTGTATCTGTGGGGTTAGCACATATTGTGACTTGTGGGATGGGTAGGGTTTCCTCCCTTTGCATACAGAGAGTAACTAAGGGCAGGAGTGATAAATGGGGGTAGGTCAGGAAAGGATTCCTGGTGTCTAGGAGGTCATCTGTCTAAGCATCTGAGCCTGTGTTCAGATTGGGTTTTCACCTTGAGAGTCCTCTTCCTTTCAAATGCATGTTGGCTTATCCAGGAGGATTGTCTGTCCTGGTAGGACTAGGCTTATCTATTGCAACTGAGACTGGTTCTAATATTCTATTCATCTGGCATCTAAGTTCTTTTGCCTTTTACTTTTGCTAACCCTAAGATTGGGCACACAGTGAAGGTCTGTAAGGACTCTGAGGCTGGTCTCCCGTGAGCTGCTTCTGGATCAGTGTGAGATTAGCAATAAAACCAAATTTATCTTTGTCTTTTTATCATTAGATAAATTAGATAGATTATCATTAGAAGTATCATAGGCTCATCTCGATGAAGAATGGTGCTTCTCCAAAGGCACAGAGGGATCCCGGGGATTTAGGCAAAATTTATCATCTGGAGCAGGAGTTCTAGGTTGAATTCCCAATAATGAAACTCCTTTCAGCTTGTCTCCTTACCTACCTCCATAACGTTAACCTGGGAGAAAATTGAATTCAAAGTAAATTATCTGGGGATTGCTTCATTTATTTACTTATCTACTCATTCAACATGTTGACCTCTGAATTCTGTTGTTGGGTGTATGGGAATAGAGAGAAGTAGAAGATATGGTTTTAACTCACAAAGAACTTAGAATCTATTTTGGAGAAAGGCAAACAGAAATAAACACATAAGAACTCCAATAATACTACAAGTGAGCAGTATGGTCACACGTCAGTGAATGATTTCAGTACCAACTGAATAGTATCTATGATATGTGTTAGTGGGAGTACAAAAGAGAATTTCTTCATAAATATGCCTGTTCCCAAAGTTTTTTGGCAGGGGATTTTTATTTTTTTTGGTTACCAATTATAGCTTGCAAACCAAGAATAAAAACTGATAAATAGTCACCTGCACACTTCTGTCAGACTTCACTCTCCATGGGGAATTAAATAACAATATTACTGGTTAGAATTATTCTTCCAAAGGTGACCATTTTTAGGGTTGCTTTCCAAGTGTCTCTCTCTACTTGGCCAGGTTAGGATCTTCTGAATCCCTGCTTGAAGTGAGCAATGCCTCTGAACAGGGGAGATTGGTGGATATCAAGGAGTCTGAATTTCGGTTAGCCATGCTTTTGCTTGTCTTGGCTAAACAAACACCTGTTACTCTGTATTTGCAGCCAAAGGGAGCAGATCGGAAACAGAAGACAGATAGGGAGAAAATGGAGAAGAGAACTGCACAGGAGAAGGAGAAGTACCAGCCATCTTATGAAACTACAATCCTCACAGAGGTTAGGAAACCATCAATCCTTCCTGAATGCCTTTAGGACATAACTATAGAGTCTTGATTGGTTTTAGATTCTTGTGAAATTGCCGTTTTGGCATTAGGGCAAATATGAAATAAACCAACAAAAAAACTACATTAAGGTTAAATAGTGGCTTGTTCTCCATGAGGTCTTAAACACAAATAACCTAAGAGGAAGGTGATTTCCCAATGTTTGGTGACTAGGATTCACTTTGCATCTTAAGTGTATCCTCCCTGCCACTCCCTAGAATCAGGAATGTTTTTTAACCTCTTTAGCTCTTACTTTCATGAATCATAGTCATCTGCTTTTCTCTTCCTTTGGATTTTCTCTGTTCTGTCACTAACACTTACCCTAGTCTCCAGTCCTGGTCAATTAGCAGACATTTCTTGAGTAATTACCATGTGCCTATCACTGTGTTAAATATTGTAGAGGTTGCAAAAGAAACATGAGAGTCCCTACCCACAGGATCCCCTCTCAATATGAAACTACTAGCAAACTCCAAGAATATGAAATGCTGATGGGACGTGTATCAAAATTAGTGTGGTTTGGACAAGATGATTTCTGACATTCCCTTCTAGTTCCTAAAGATTCTAGGATTTTAGAATTAGAGAATCAGATCAACAAGAGCTGGAGTTTTCTGGGAAGGCTTTGTTAGGGAGATGGGTCTTCAGCTTGGTCTTCCTTATAGGATAGGTAGGATGTGAATAAGTAGCTAAGAAGGAGAGTATTCCAGGTGCTAGAAACAGCATGAGTAAAGAAGGCCTGGAGAGAAATAATGGACTAGAAGGATTAGGACTTAGCCCAGGGTTTTTTTTGGGGGGGAACATATAATGACCCAGTGATGGTATGATCAACATACCTTTATTGGGTAGCTATCTATGTTATATACAGGCAGCTAGGTGTCATAATGGATAGAGTGCTGTGCCCAAAGTCAGGAAGACTCATCTTCATGAGGTCAAATCTGGCCTCAGACTAGCTGTGTGACCCTGGGTAAGTCACTTAACCCTTGTTTTCCTCAGTTTCCTCATCTGAAAAATGAGCTGGTGAAGGAAATAGCAAACCACTCCAGTTTCTCTGTCAAGAAAACCCCAAATGGGGTCACAAAGAGTCAACATGACTGAAAAATGACTGGACAACAACAACATCTATATTGAGCCTAGGACTGTGCTCCCTACCACTGTCAATGCAAGATATGTCTCCTGTCCTCAGGGAGCTTATAGTCTAGTGGAGGAAGGTCAAGACAGGTATATACAAAGGCAACTAACAGTATAAGGTAGCCTACGCTAAAAGCCCAGTGAATGGCAGTCATTAAGTATTATTAGTCGTTCAGGTCAGTCCATAAACATTCACAATAAGTGATTTCTACATCTTGTATAAGTCCAATCCTAACTTTCATTTGTTTTGTGTGGAATCTCTGCCTTGACAGTAATTGAGCTAGGAAGTCTTCTTGTAAAACGCTAACATGAAGGGAGGCATAGTTATATCTACTCATTAGGCTTCCTCTTGCCTTTGCAAGTTGTAGATTTAGGCACCATCAAATTCCATCGTGCGTTGACTGTGGAGTTAAATATTTACTATGTCTGTAGTTTAGTGGTGAGAGTAAATCTTAAGGAATGCTACAGATTGACTCTACAAGGAAACACTGTCACAGGAAAGGAAAGGAACAGGTAACCTGAACTATAGCATTTTTATCCTTCTCATAGGCCAAACCTGTATGTTTTCTCATGGGTTTAGGAGACTGCTGTGGCAATTAATATTATCTCAATAAGATCATATGCTCTTTCAGGAGAGAGTTAAACGCTCACACAATGTCTTATGTATAATTTGTCTTCAGTAATTTCTTAAAATATTTGTGGATTTGAATTGAGGGGTGGTTGTCTCTTGGGTTCCGTTTCCTTACTATTCACTATAAGTATAATGTGCTCTTCATCTGCCTCCATGTAACTTGAGTTCACTTTCTTTTCTTTCTTTTTTCCCCTCATTTTTTATTTTTTCCCACTTAATACTTTTTTTCCAATTACATGTAAAGATAGTTTTTAACATTCACCTTTAAGATTTTGAGTTCCAAACTTTTTTCTTCCTTCCCTCCCCCCTCCCCAAGATGGCATGCAATCTGATATAGGTTATACATGTACAATCATCTTAAACATATTTCCATATTAGTCATGTTGTAAAAGAAGAATGAGAACAAGAGGGAAAAACCATGAGAAAGAAAAAACAAAGTAAAAATAGTTTATTTCAATCTATATTCAGTCTCCATAGTTTTTTCTCTGGATGTGGATAACATTTTCTATCATGAGCCTTTTGGAATTGTCTTGGATCATTGTATTGCCGAGAAGAGCTAAGTGCATCAAAACTGGTCATCCCACGATGTTGCTGTTACTGTGTACAATGTTCTCCTGATTCTGCTCTCTTCACTTAGCATAAGTTCATTTATGTCTTTCCAGGTTTTTCTTAAATCTGCCTGCTCATCATTTCTTATAGCACAATAGTATTCCATTACGTTCATATACCACAAATGGTTCAGCAATTCCCCAACTGATGGGCATCCCCTCATTTTCCAATTCTTTGCCAACACAAAAAGAGTTGCTATAAATATTTTTGTATATGTGGGTCTTTTTCCCTTTTTCATGATCTCTTTGAGATACAGCCCTAGTAGTGGTGTTGCTGGATCAAAGGGTGTGCAGTTTTATAGCCCTTTGGGCATAGTTCCAAATTGTTCTCCAGAATGGTTGAATCAGTTCACATTGAGTTCACTTTCTCAGTTATGCACATGGGAATTACACTCCTTGCCACCTTTTTTATAACACAATAAAACTGATATGAAATAACCTGATGGGACTACTTAGAGGAAAAAGGTAATCCCAACCAGCACAAAATATCCTTTGTATTTGTATTTCATACTTAATGTGAAAGGTGAATTACTCAGCATTACTACCATTGCTTGGGGAGGGATGGGAGGTAGAGAAGAGAACAATGTTCATGTCTGGTTTTGAATGTTCCCATGAAAAAAGGAGAAAATATGGTATTGGCACCAAATCTACATTTTCAATGGCCCCAAAATACACTTGGGTCACTGCCACTCTTTGCTCTGTTCTGACAGTGTTCTCCGTGGCCAGATATTCCTTACCAAGTAAACAATGTCCCATCACCGAGTTACAACAGCTCTCCAAACAGCTTCAGCCTGGGAGATGGGTATGTCTGGAAATTTCTTCCTTTGGATTATGTGGAAAGATATTGTTAGGTTTATTTCTTCATCTTCCTTTATCTCTTTTGTAGCCCAAGTGTGTGTGTGTGGGGGCATTGAGATGCATTTGAGAATTGTTTAGTTAAAGTATTATATTACCCTTATTTAATTGCTAATAAAAGAGACAAATGTACATCACTTCTTAGTTTTTAGAGCCTATTTTCAGCATGATGAGGGTGATCAGAAACCTTACGAAACACATAGCCCAACTATCCGTTAGGATGGCAGATAGACTGCTTGTCATTGATTGGCTTGGATCATTTGTGTTATGTAGATATATAAGGCAGTAACAAATTAAGGTCTGTGGGAAAATAGACCCCAATCTCTACTTCTATCACTAATGATGGGCTTGGAATTCTTAAGATTTTGATGTCCCTTAGGACAAGTATTGGAGACAGTGTGATAAATAATAAGAAGAGAGCAGTGGACTAGAAGTTAGGGGACCTGGGTTCTAGTCCTCCATCTGACACTGGATTGCTGTGGCTTTGTGGCTTTTTTTTGGTTATGTGACTTTGGGGAAGTTGATCAACCTTTCAGTGCCTTAGTTTTCTCACCTACAAAACAGAGTCGGACTGAATGGTTTCTGTATTTTCATTCATCTCTGAAAATGCCTGGTAGTTCACTGAACATTGTCGTGAATGCATCTTCCTGGCCTTTGGAGTTATGATACCCTTAAATGAAGAATTGCTATCCTAGAATTTGGGCTGAGTTTCAGTTTTCTGATTCCCTGATTTCCAGCTGGCTGGAACTATGAAGCCCCATGAGAATAATTTTTATCTGCCTCTTTAGATTCATTTCAGGGTTCAGATAGGTTGGCTGCTTGTGGAGGAAACTATAGTGAAGAAACTAAATGTGCCCGTATAGCTGTTTGTGTCAGAAGATTGAGCTCTTAAAATTTAAAATTTGTATGTTCTTTGTTGGGGTCAGTGTTATTAAAGGGAAGGCAGTGGGGACAGCTAGGTGGTACAGTGGATAGAGCACCAGCCCTGGAGTCAAGAGGACCTGAGTTCAAATCTGGCCTCAGGTACCTAACACTTACTAGCTGTGTGACTCTGGACAAGTCACTTAACTCTATTGCCTAGTGCCCCCCTCCAAAAAAAAAAGAAAGGCAGTGGTTTTCTACTGGAGAAACTGGTTTGACCACAAGCTTGGTCTTTTTAAGAGGAAGACTAATCATTTGATGCTGAGACAGGGAGTTCCTAAGGAGGGTCACAGTTTTCCATATTTACTTCGTTTGGCAGGCTCTCCTTTTTTTTCCTAACATTGAAAAATAGAGCTCTCAATTTTGCTATAAGCTGTTGCTGAATAGAAAAAAAAGAAGCATGATCCATAAAATTCTGTATACAGACGAATAAATTAGGGGATAGTTATTTGCATTGTAAGAGAATTTCATACTGGTGGAAGTCTTTTGACCTCTCCTGTCATGTTAATATAGAATTAAACATTCTAAAGTTCAATTTACATGTCATTTTTCCTATGGGAATGTGGAAGTGAGTCAGAAATAGAGCATTTATGAGAGAAATTTTACAGCTCAATGCACTCCAGACCCAAACAAATTAGAATCTCAGT
The DNA here is from genome assembly GCF_003287225.1 of Phascolarctos cinereus. Lineage (NCBI taxonomy): Eukaryota > Metazoa > Chordata > Mammalia > Diprotodontia > Phascolarctidae > Phascolarctos > Phascolarctos cinereus. The sequence goes on from NW_027556098.1 coordinate 143,412,275, forward strand.
GCCTCAAGTATCTGCAGCTTGATTACCTGGGCTTGAGAGGGATTATCCATTGGACTTAATTTACCAGGACCTTCTGCCAAATAACAAAGGGTTAATTCAGGATTTTGATGATTCATATTTAAAATGAATTTTCTCTGACTGCACCAAAAAAAAGCTAGAAAAGAAAAAGAATTCAACTGTGTGAGAAAAATCTTTAGGTTGCATTTCATTTAAAGTCAGCTCTATTTAAAAACAATACTGTTATCTACATTGCAATGTGCCTGATAGGAAAGACAGATCTTAGTTAATTCTTAGAAAAGCACAATCATTAGATAACTAGTATGCTGTACTGTGAGGATTTGCCCTAATGCTTTTTTTCTCCTAATCTTACGCACACTTTTTAGCAACAGTTCTCCAACTCACCAAGTGGAGCCTCTGCCTATCAGCAATGATGTAAGTATTTGAGATCATTTTAATGTGCTGCTTTTCTCTTTTAGGACACTGATGAACAGTTCATTTCAAGGCCTCTTATTCTTTTTGCAATGTAGCACCTCCTTCCTTCCGCTTCTATTCAAGATGCCCAGCAGTGGCTTTACCGCAATAGGTTTTCTCCATTCTGTAGACTCTTCTCAAGTTTCTCTGGTGAGTTAAATGGTTCCCTATGTACCTTCCTCAAGTGTAGGTAGATTATTTCTATACTTATAGAATGTACTTCGCACTATGGTATCAATCACAGTGTTAAGAGGGGTCTCAGTGCCATCTCCCATCCGTACCCCAAAAAGAACCCTTATTGCACCCTATCTGGAAGGCATTTAATCCAGTCTTTCCTTAAAGACTTCCAGGGAAGGAAAAACTTGCTACCAATCAAGAGCAAATATGAACTCCTGCAGGGAAGTCCACTTTTTTCCATCTGTTTCCTGGAGACAAGATTTTTCATTATATTTTAATTTGTTGTTTTCTAAAAGAAAGGTTCCATTCCAAACTGCTAATCACATAGTACTTCAAAGGTCTATGAAGGTAGATGATAGTGGCTGAAAATATGACGAAGTTGAGGAAAGTTTAGATAAAGTCATGGGTAAATGATACCTAATGGGGCGATATAGGAGGAATAACCTGTTTCTTGGTACCTCTCCTGGAACTCTATATCACCACCCTTCAAAAACAGAGAGTCTTACTTTGAATGGAGCATAGGACTAATCCAGAAGATATTTCCTTAACGTGTTATCTTGGTTACTTTTGTATATGCGGAAATTACTCTTTGCCTCATTACCTTCTAGGTTTTTCCCCTTCTCAGGTCTTTTTATTTCCTCCTGTTCCAAAGATTCCAAATAAAGTCTTGGTGGTAAAGGCAACATTTAGAAGTAGTTAATTTCTTTGTAACATTCTTTAATTGTGTTGTTCATATATTCATGTCATGTCCACTCAGTTAGATTGGACCAGACACTGTGCTCAGCAAATCCTTGTTGAATTAAAGAGAAGTGCATTGCAGCAAAGGGAGTTTGCATTAGATGAATTCTATTTAAGGGCATAAATCCTCTCTCTGGTGTGTCTGGAGAATTTTAAGTTTCACATCTGTGTTCCCTCTCTGTCCTTCTTTCTCTACTGTTCTCCCGATGCTGATGAATGGTGTGTATTTTATGTAATTGTCCACCTGTGGGAAAACTCTCCCTCTTCTGATAACTCTTGTTCTTAAAACTCATTGATGTATAGTCTTATGTTTGGTATTGTCTTCTCAAGTAGACTATGGGCAGTTTGAAGAGAAAGGACTGTGCCATGTTGTTCTTTGTATTCCACAAATGTCTCCCTAGCCTGATCCCTTGCGTGTAGCAGGTGCTTGGTTAGTAAGAAAGATCTACAGAGAAGGAGATTCTCCATCCTCACTATAGGAAATCTGTTCCCAAACCTAAAGATCAAAATTTGTAGCTAATTTTTTCGGTTGTGTTCTGCCCTCCATGGTATTACAGAAAAATTAGGTTGGCTACATAAAGACTTATGGCTTCTTTCTGGTTTTTGTTTTCTATAACCTGTGGTGTTCTTTAACGTCTAGGTGCTGACTTACTAAAAATGTCCAAAGAAGATTTTGTTCAAATCTGTGGCCCTGCTGATGGGATCCGGCTCTTCAATGCCATCAAAGGCAGGTGTGTGATTATTTCAACCTGACACATCAAGAGCAGTTAGATGTTACAATACCTTTTGAAGATTTCTGGAGCTTTTATAAGTCGTATGACCAAAACCATATACCCTGAGTCTATATCAAAACTGGGGAACCTGGTTGGTCTGGGACTGAAGAGTTTCATGGCAGAACCTATGCTTATATTGAGTGTTTCTTTGCTCCACATTTGATTTAAGCCTTTGTCACCTTTTTTGCCGACCTAGACTGTTTTTTATCCAGTTGCTCAAACATTTGTTGAATATCATTGTCTCTGGCTCTTCTCCCACTCCAGGGCAGCTTTATGAACTGATGACCTAAAGGGCAAATGTACTAGTCCTTTAGAAGCCCTTTGGTTCCTCCTTGTTGTCTTTCTGCTCCAGTTTGGGACTCGTGTATCTGTAGATGTATTTGTTTGACAATTAGGAAGCTGGACACTTGGCTCATTCATGGGATGTCTAGCAAGATAGTTTGGGCCACTTGTTTTCTAAGCAGGGTCGTTCTTAAGCCATCCCAGAGAGATAGGTATCTGTCTCCTATTGCTAACTCACTTCACAGATAGAAGTTGTTCCACTTCCTTCTACTATCTAGCAACTTAAAATCCAGAGTCGTCTTTTTCTTTTCTCTCTCAGTCCTTTCCAGGACATTTTTAGTCTTTTTGTTCTTATTCTGCTTTCTGTGGTAACAGAGAATTAAATTAACTGACCATCATCCCATATAAGAACCTACATTTGTTACTAGTTTGTTTGTTTTGGTTTTTTGTTTGTTTGTTTGTTTCATTTTGCTGCTAGAAATGTAAGGCCAAAGATGACCATCTATGTGTGCCAGGATTTGGAGCAGAACAGGTCTCATCTTCAGCAGAAGAGAGAAGGTGGAGACAGCAATTTGTGTGGTAAGTTGGTCAGGAGAGGCTAACCAGTGGGACTAGAGATTCTCATTCATTGTCCTTATCTCTTTAGACAAGGGGCAGCTTGTGAGCTGTGTGGCAAGTGTAGATGGAATAATTAGATAAATAAGCACAGTCTGAGAATTATGCTTTCGCATGGTGTTTTGAAAAAAGGAAATCTATTACTAAGGCAAGAAAGTTATCTCCAGGAGGATTTTTTTCTATTCTCTTTCCTTAATACTTAAGGTTTATGTGATAGAAAGTCTTGTTAAATGTAGTTTTATGTGGTCTTAAGATTGTTAAAGCTAGAATGGCCCTTTAGAGACTTCAACCATTTTGCAGGTAAGGAAACTCAAATCCTTAAATGTGATTGTGATCTGCCCAAGGTCACATATTTGGTAAACTTTGGGAATCAACCTAAGGTCTCTTCAGTCTCAAGCCATTGCTCATTCCATTGTAGTATGTGAAGAATATGTCATCCACTACTATGTCATAGTCAATGAAGAAGCTTATAAAACGCTTATGAAAAAAAATGATGCTTAATCGCTGTGTTCCTGGGAACAATGCAATAGACTATGGACACTGCCTGGTTGTTCCTAGACTTATAATCATCCCCTTTGAATTTGACAAAAACCTGTGGACCTTCTTTTGATTGTTCATTTCCTTTTTCTTGCACGACAGTAGTGGCAAAGCTAAAAGGGAGGTTAGTTGTAGGTTTGTAGGGGATCTTAAGAACACATAAGCCACGATGGTTTAACTTCCTAAGAAGCATTAGCAATTATAATACTCAGATCCTCTCTTCCAACTGATAGAATCCCCAAAGTGGCCCTTTCTAGTTCAGGACCTCATCTCTGTACCTCATCAATGATGCGTTATTTCCCTTTGATTTGGAAATAACAGTGAGCTGCAAGAAAAACACAGAAATGTGTTTGTTAATCCTTAAAGAGGTACACTGGAATCTTTACGTCTCCGTTTATTATAGAGTAGAATTCAGATTAAAACATGTCCTTCTTGGACCACATTTATGAAATTGGGGGGACGGTGAATTTGTGAAATGTGCCAAGACACATTATCAGGTGACTTTAACTATAAGGCAGTCTCTTGGACCGGACTCTAAGGTTCTTGTACATTTGTGTCCCAAAGTTTGTGCTTGATAGGCTTTTTTGGCTTGTTATAGTCATTGGTGTTGAATAAGATGCCAAGAAAATAGATTTTCTTTTTCTTCCACCAATCTCACTGCTTAGTTGAATAAAGACAGGGAGTCCTGATAAATACAGGGACTTTGCAGCTAAACCAGACATGAATCAGAAGCCCCAGATTACTGCAGTTTAAAGAGTAGTTAAATATTGGAAAGTCAGTTGTTTGCTCCAGCTTATGGGCCTTCCTTGTTGAGATATGTGGTTGACACTCAAGTGACTTTATAGCCCTTAGCCAGTTAACGTGATACAACTATTTCTGGAGTCCCAGAGGCTGGCTGGCCTTTTCACCCCTGTATCTTTAGGGTGGCAAAGCAGCCACCAGAAATATTTGGCATTAAAGTTTTCAAAGTAGTTCATGTACTCTGTCATCAAAAAGTATATATTTTTTAAAACCCCAGTAACCTTTTAATATGCTCATTTCATCTTTTTGGAATCTGAAAGATGGAGCTGGAAAGAATCTTCCATACATAATACAAGATAGAAAAGTAACCACCCTGTGGGTAGAATGGTACATGTCTGTAGTCTCTGCTACTGAGGAGGCTGAGGCTGGTGGATCAATGGAGTTTGGAAGCTTGGAATATCTGTGGAGCTTTGAATACCAGTGGGGCTAAAGCCAATTGAATGTTTGCACTAATTTTGGCACCAATGTGGTGAGCCCCAGGGAGAAGCGGGCAGCCAGACTACCCAAGGAGAAGTGAACCAGCCCATTTTGGAAACAAAGCAGGTTAAAGCTTAAAGCTTCCCTGCCAATCAGCAATGGGATTGGGTGAAATAGGGAAGTTCAGCCTTCAAAAAAAAAGAGTAACTGCCGATTATTTTTATGAATGGCCACAGATAAATTCTTACGTGAGTGGTGGGCAGGGAGATAACTTGCTTTTTTTAGAATGTGCTTTATCTATTTTTTTTCCATTTAAAAATGTTTCATTGATGCTCTCTTTTTTTAATGTGTATCATGCCTACTTTTTGCCTCCTGAGAAGCCTCTCTTTTAATAAAATTTTTTTGTAACAAAATATAAATGATGAGAGAGATAGTATCAGTGCCTATTATTTATATATTAGCTAACATTTCTATAGGGCTTTAAAATTTGCAAAGCCCTTTACATATATTATTTTATTTTATTGTCACAGCAGTCCTATAAGGCAGGTGCTGTCATTGTTCCCCTTTTATGAATGAGAGAAGCTCTGACTGAGAGTGGTTAAAGTGACTTGCTTAGAGTCATGCACACACAGCTAATAGATGGTAGAGAATTTGAATTGAGATCTTCCTGACTCAGATTTAGTCCTCAGTCTGCTGTGCCCGGCTCCCTTGGAAATTGATTTAAATGTTAAAATTATCATCATCATGAAAGGCATCAAAGAAGGATTCCATATAACCAAGCAACTTTCACATCCCCTTGAATGACCCAGAATAAATGCTCTTTTAATTAGATTACAGTTTCTGTAATAAACCATACAATTCTTATCCTTTATAACCTAAAGTACCTGTTTGGGTGTTGTTTGCATTGCAGGGGAGGAGTGTAAGAAGGGAACAGGACAGCTGAACTCTTTCCAGTACTTTCGTTTGGCCATCAAATATTATTTGTCTTACGATCCCTTTGACTCTCCTTCTGTCTTTCTCTCCCCACCCCCTGACTTCCAAATTATCCATTAAGTGGAACAATATAAAATGATCTACAAGCATGGTGGGAAAAGCCAATGGTACATTCATGTCTCCTTTCCCTTTCTCCTAATTTATTCTCTTGCTAATGTGCAACAGAGGATGAGCAGCGATTCTCTGTCATGTATTATATCCTGTAGCCCAGGAATATTATTTCTAGTAATAAACTCATCATAACCATATTCTACTACATAAGTAATTTGAAGTACCATTCTTTGGTATATGTGATAATGTAGTTTATGTTTTTGACAAGAAGCATTCTTTTAAAAATTTTTTTTGGGGCAGCTAGGTGGCACAGTGGATAGAGCACCACCCTGAAGTCAGGAGTACCTGAGTTCAAATCCAGCCTCAGACCAAACACTTGACACTTATCAGCTGTGTGACCCCGGGCAAGTCACTTAACCCCAATTGCCTAAAAATTAAAAATTTAAAAAAAAATTAAATTAAAAATTTTTTTTATTTTGCATCTATCACCCTCCCCCCATGAGCAAAGTAGAATAGAAAAAAAAAGATTATATATGGAACTATGAATTGCCATTATATATAACTAGCTTTAAAATATGTATATAATATATAACAAAATATTATATACAAACTACATGTGAATACGTGTGTGTGTGTGTGTGTGTGTGTGTGTGTGTGTGTTTCACCCTGCTTATTTCAAAGCCATCCTGTTTGTGTTTCTTTCTGTCTGAATTTGGTTCTGTTCTCTTCTTTGGATTTTCTTTTTAATGTTTCATTGACTTTTTATTTTTGTTTTTTGACAATACTCTTGCTTTCCCTCTTCACTCCTCCCTCTGTTGAAAAAGAAAAACAGAACCACTATGATGAATAAGCATGAGCAAATAAAGCAAACCCACCCATTTGCCATGTCTGAAAATGTAGACCTCTTTCTGCAGCTTTAAGTCTAGCTTCTAGTCAGGAGGGTGGAGAAGTTGTTTTCATCATTAGTGGTTGGTCATTGCATTGCTCAGTATTCTTAAGACTTTAAAAACAGTTTTTTACAGTGTTGTTTTTATTGTATAAATGGTTCTCTTGGCTTTGCTCAGTGTCCATTCTTTAAAACAGAAAGGCAAGGTATTATTTTTCCGTGGATCTGTGGACTTCTGCTAATTTAGGTAATTAGTTAGAAGTAGTTTATTCTTTAGAGAGCAAACTTTTCAAAAGAACTAGCTAAAAGTATTTTCTTGTTTCTTCTCTCTTCAGTGTACCATGCCATCTTTTTGGAAGAGCTGACCACTTTGGAGCTAATTGAGAAGATTGCAAATCTCTACAGCATTTCCCCTCAGCATATTAACAGAGTCTACAGGCAGGGACCAACGGGGATCCATGTGGTGGTGAGCAATGAGGTGAGGACCATCTGACACCAGGTAGCAGAGTTCAGCAGCTGCCTGACCTTTATTCCTCTTAAGTCGGGGTGACCTTTTGGACTGTGGTAAGATCCTGGACAAAGTTGCCTGAAATAAAGGTGGGGGGTGGTGGTAAAATGCAGGGTATAGGCATGACTATAGCCAACTTTTTTTCTTTTTAGAAATGATAACAGTTATTATTTCAATACAGAGTGACCTTTCAGAGACCTGGGCTTGTTTAGGGAAAAAGATTGTCTTACCAAACTTAGAGACAGAAGATTTATTGCCATTTTACTTAGGATTTTCAGCACCCCATCTACTCAAAATTCTTTTCCTCAAAACTAATGATTTGTGAGATAGGCAGGGCATGAAACCTTAAATGACTTGCCTGGGACCATATGGCTATCAAGGAAAAGTCTGGAGATCCCAAATGTCAGGCCACTTCTCTTTCCATTATACCACACTGCCTCTCACACAGGATAAATCCAATTTACCATAAAAGGAGGTATAAGACCAAGTGTGAAAATGAATATGTATGGCCATTAAGTGCCTGTCTATCCAAATTTTAAAAAAGAAGAGACCACTCTAGCCATAAGGATGGTCAGTAGAAGTTTCATTGAGGAGACTGCATTTAAGCTTGGCCTTGAAGGGTGAATAGAATTTTGGTAGGCAGAGAAGATAGCCCAGCCTAGAAGGTGGGACACTGGACATGATCCTTTTAGCAGCTCAACCCCTAAAGATTGAGCCGCTGTGAAGCAAACAAGGGAGGTGGGTTCCTAGTTTTAATTGGGATTAAGACCGGTAGTTCATCATAGAGGCAATTTGATGTAGTAACAAAAAACACTAGTCCTGGACTCTGGACCCTGGAGACCTGGGTTTGATTCCCACCTCCAGTATTTGTTAGGCTGTGTTACCCTGGGATAGTCACTTAACTTTCCTGACCTTCAGATTTCTCATCTGCAATATGGAAATAATAAAATTTGCACCATCTTCATTAAGGGTTGTTTTTTTTTTCTTTCAGGAAAGAGCTTTTATAACTAACATTTATATTATAGCATTTTATTATTGCCCACATGAAAGTTTAAACACAGACTCTTTTAGCCAGCATGTGTCCATAGCATCAATTTGTCCTTGTGTATGTATGCAGAAGAAGCTAATAGCCAGACATTTATATAGCGCTTTAGAGTTTAGAAAGCCCTTGATGTGTTATATCACTTGATTCTCACAATTTGATGCTGCTTTTATTCCAATTTTACAGTTGAAGAAACTGAGGCTGAGAGAGGTTTAGAAAGTCACACAACTAGTAAGTGTCTAGAGTAGGATTCAGATGCAAGTCTTCCTGAATCCAAATCCAATATTCTCTCTATTGAGCCATTTAGCTAGCTTCAATATGTGGTGCTGACTATTTGGGGCAAAAAGAAAGAAGATTGTAGGTTGGATGATTGAAGAAATGGCTCTTGGAGACACAGGATAACTTTAGAATAAGAAAGTCTACAAGGTTCTGGAGATGAAGCAAGTCAGGGAGGAGGAGCCCCTGGTATTTGGCTTTCAAGAACAACTCACCATTTATTAAGACCAAAAACAAAAAAACCTAATACCCAGACCCCTGCAATTTTGTGAACTGCAGTCCTGGAAGGAAATTCATTGAATAACATCTTGTTCAAAGCTTAGACCCAGCTGGTTAAAGCAAGTGGAACAAGGCAGAATTCAAACATGGCCTAGATTGAAGCAGGCAGTGGTTTCTTGCCTTTTTGCCCTGATTAAATGAGAAGCTTTCAACTCTAATCATCTCAAAATGCTTTGAGGCAGCCCTAGTGGGGAATTGCTTTGGCTCCTTTGGGAGTAAGGGGACTAAATTAAATGCTTAAGTTACTGATTAACAATATATATGGCTTTATTTGGGGGCTTTCATAGCCATGCAGCAGGATAGCCAGAGTAGTAGATGGAGCAAACAAGAGGAACAGAATAAACATACTTCATGCATCATTAGGCACCTGAAGTGGGTATGTGTGGGGGAGGGGATCCTGGGGAATGATCAAGCTCAAATTATCATATTCACATTCTTTGGTCGTTGCATTGTTAGAGAGTTCTATGACCTTTATAAAAAGTTAGTTGTAGATTTAAAGTAGAATACCATTTTGCCGTTTTAAAGATTGGGCCATTGAGGCTTGGAGAAAGAGAGTAAACTTGCATAGTAACCAAGCATGGAATCAACTTTTGATTCTCAGTTCATGGGAATAAATGGTTTGTGCTGTCTTCTTCCTGTGCACTGCTGTCTGCCATGTACATCCCTCCCGTTTTGTTAGCTGATGTACAGTTATCACCTACATTGTAAGATTGTAACATTCTTGAGTTTAGGGATAATTTCTGTTCCGAAATGTGCTCCTTGGTTACCCAGTTCACTGTTTGAACTCCTGGGTAAGAAAAGGCTGATGGAATAGAGAAGGCCCAAGTTGGAGGAGCATTTAAATCCAGAAATGATCACAATCCTCCCCCAGACCCCAATGCATCTTAACAGAGGGCATGTTACTGAGGGCTTAACCTCTCTTCACATCGTCTCCAGTTCTACACCTTGTTCCATAGAGATCACAATTTGAATATTTCTCTTCTTGAGGGATAGGTACTAGACCTGTTATTTGATTGGTATAAGGAAGTCTTGGATTAGGAAATTCCCTTTACCAATGAAGGTCAGAGCTTTCTCTGAAGCTTATAGTAGAGAATTGCCTGAAGGACTAGGAGGTTAGGTGACTTGCCCAAGGCCACATAGCCACTATATCAGAAGTCACTTCACCTCTTAGTGTTACTGATGTCTCCCTAGGATGCTAAATTAAAACCAGATCTATATAGGTAGATGTCCTAGGTAGAAGGACATTTGTCCCCACACAGAGTTATACACACCACTAAAATCACTGCAGCCTCCTTCCCCCACTAAAAAAATGACATAGTAAATTTCTTGAGAGCAGGATTGGCTCTTAGTTATTTTTGTTTGCTTAACAAGTGCTTGGCAAAGTGCATTGCATATAAATGGTCCATAATATTTTGTTACATGAACGAATGAATATTATATTGTATGGAAGGAAATAATTGGAACTGTTTGATGTATCAGTAGTTCTTGAGCAAAGCCAGGGCCTGACAGCAAAAGTGAACTTGGGAGTTGCATAGTAGAGCATCAGCCATGCTTTGGAAGACAACCTGAAGGAGGTGATGGGAGATGGGATTTCAGGAAAAGCTTGATGCAAAAGAGAGAGTCTGGCGAGTTGGATGGAGGGAGGATGTTCCCAACAGAGGTTGTGGGGGTTTGGATATTATGTTCCCTTGTTCATTCTTCCATGGTAAGGCTCTGACTCTGGGCAGTTAATTCTGCTGTTTACCTCAGCTCTACACATGCCTCCTTTGGCGAAGCTAGAGATGGAAGAAGGTCTGTGACAACTGAGCTCATTTTGTTCCCTCTAGGCCAGGTTGATACAAATGGCATCATTGGAATCTTCCAGGGCGTTCACTTAATATCCATTGTTGGTGCTGATGAATTGAAGCCTCTCTGATACCAAAAAGCAGGCAGGGGAATGTTTGGGAATTTTTTGAGGCTGTGCTTGAATTCTTTCATTGGACAGCATGGTAGCCCTGATGTAAATGGATCATATTTGTTCAATTCAGCCCTTAAATTGAAGCACCATTAGCTTCTTTCTTGGGATTCTTTACTGCTTTTCTCAGTGGAGAAAATCATTAGAATTGTCCTCTATAACTGTGTATAGGGATGTATGTGTGTGTCTGTGCACATGCACATTTAGACATTATAGAGCACTTTAATGTTTGCAAAATACCATACATATGTTATCTCATTTAATTCTCACAACAACCTTGGGAAGTAGTTGCTATTATTATTCCCTTTTACAGATAAGGAAACTGAGGCTCCAAGAGGTTTAAGTGTTAGGGTCACACAGTTAGTGTCAGAAGTAGGATTTGAACTCGGGTCTTCCTGATTCCAAGTCCAAGACTCTGACTACCATCTGTCTCTCCCAAAACAGAATCATAGAGATTTCCATTATCATTTATTTGCCCCCCTCTTGGCAGTCTTGATTTGTACATCTACATAAGGATAACTAAGATTTTTGTGCATGGTCAGTACTACAAAATGGAAGGTTAGCTGTCTCTCTGGGTTTTGTCCTACATATTTGGGTTGCTGAAAGAAGGTGCCATTTTTTTTTCTTTTTCTTTTTGTCTTTCAGATGGTACAGAATTTCCAAGATGAATCTTGTTTTGTTATCAGCACGTTAAAAGGTATGACATCTTTTGCCATTTAAAAAAAAATGAAGTACTTTTGATTGCAGTATAGTAGTCAGAAGAAGTTGCTAGGGCAGATTGAAATTGGGAACAAGGAATGATGCCTACCTAGCTAGGTCTGAGACTCCCTCTCATGAGAGATCTGGTATATGTGGTGGGGGAGACACATGGTATCAGTGGCTTTGTCCTGATAAATACTACCGAGAGAGAAAAAAGCACCACGTGGAAATTTAGTTAAGTGAAATTGTGTTGACCCAAATGTAACTTTTGAAATTTGAAAGAGGGGCCTATGAAAAGAACTCTTCATTGTTCCCTGCATATCAGATGGTCTTTGTGAGCTTGAAAATAGTAGGTAGAGGTAGAAATATATGAAATAGTTACTTTAAATGAAATTTGAGAGAACAGAAGACAACCATTCAAAATATTGGCTTGAACATATATGGTTCTCTAATAATGAATTCATAAATGACTTGGAGCGTTCAATCACATGTTTATTTCTATAACCGATGACATTGGCCTGAGAAAAGACACAGCTTTATTGTTTGATGAACCCCTTCTGAATGAAACTTTTGGGTGCTAAGAAAACTCCATGTTTTGTTTTGTTTTTTGGCCTGTAAGATCCTCCCTTAGGGACAGGTTAATTAAAATAAGCTGGAAATAAATGCCTTAAGTTTTCAGAGATTTGACAGTTTAGTAAAACTAACCAATCCATTGAAGAAACCTGAGATTGTAGGTAATATTCCTTCTGCAAAGACAGAGTGTGGGTTGGAGGGAGAAGGTGACTTGTTATATCTCTGCTCTGAGGTCAAGCTTGATGATTATAATTTCATAGCTGGGAATTTGGTTTTTTAAACATGTTTAATAATTCTTTGGCCTTCTTCCTTGAAAAAGTCCATTGTTTCTTTGTTGTAGCTGAAAGCAATGATGGCTACCACATCATCTTGAAATGCGGACTCTGAATGCCAGACCACATCAGACTCCAAGGCACCCCTTTCTTTCTCCCTTCTCCCTTCCACGTAGACATCACCCCAGCTGCAAAATACAGAGACTTGTTTGGAAAAAAAAAAAGCGAAAGCTCAAAGGGGACCACCACAATTACAGGAAACAGCGATGACAATGACAACTTGGCAGAGATGGAAGAAAAGACATTGTCCAGAAAATGTGCTCCCATCCCCTCCCTCACTTCTTTGTCCTCAGGCCTTCTTAAGCTCTCCAATTTTCTCATCCTTGTTCACTAGCCATGTCATTCTAGAAGGAAAAAACAACAGCACTCATTTTTTTTCCCTCTGAAGCTCACTCCTGGGGAGGAGCCTGGGTTTGAATTTTTTACCCTTTGAATTCCTTGGCTTCCCTGTCTCCCAGTCCTCTTGTTTCACATCAGCGCCTTCTCATTGACTAAATGGATCTGTGGGTAAAACTGCTGGATGCTAGTAACCTGCTCTGCCAAGTCGTCAAGGCTCCTAGAAGTACTTCCCCTTTTCATTTCTTTTGGGGAATGCCTCCCCTTTTCTTTTCCTCTTGAGGTTTAATGATGTAACAGATGTGGGTTCATTTTGTGTTGTTATCCTATCTCTGTTGCTCGCCCTCCTTCCTTCCCTATCCGTGTTTCAGAATAATTTTGTACATTTTTAAAGTATGGAACAACCTCTCCCAGGGCATGCTTTGTTGCAGTCGTATCTTCACTCAGATGTTTGTGAATGCCCCACTTTGTTTGTATTACCCACTGTATTGATAAATGTTCCTTGGGAAGACTTCTGGGGCCCTCGAGGTAAGATTGGAGCATTTTCTAAGGATTCCACAGCTAAAGAAAGTGGATATTGACTTTCACAAAGGATAATTGAAATGGGGCTTAAAGTATAGGCCACAGCCTATCCTGTGGTTTGGTGTGCTTTTAATTTTATCTTTTCTTTTAAACATTTGTTAGATTGGTAATGGCTGGGAAAGGAAAAAGCCCCTGAATTTCTAGTTAACCCTGAAATGGTTTTGACAATTATGGTACCAGAGTTCTCGGGTTTATATACAAAATTTAACTGGGGAATGACCTTTGTGAATATTATTGACTCCACTAGGTTTGGTAAGATAACTTTTTTTTCTACGTGCTACCTGTCATAGTTCTGGCCTGTCTCATCTGTAGGGGAAAGTTTAAAGCAATCTTGATTGAAGATGTGGAAGGGACTAGATGATATTTTAAGGTCCCTTCTAGTCCTTAGGACATCGGTGAAATATGCATGGGGCCTAAGTGTGCCTCATGAAAATTCTGGCTCTTAGATCTGCAGTTGTTGGCGATTTGCATTTGAGTTTGGCAGAGTGGAATTGGATTAGACTATTGTTTATTAATGGTTTCTAGAACCCAGTGAACCAGATTGTCTCAGGGCCTTAACTATCTGTGGTTGTAAAGGGCATAAATACCCTTGCGATGCTGTATGTGAAACCACAGTATATGTTGTGCTGGTGACCTAAGAGGTTTCTTGTTTTCTGTTCATTTTGAATTTGTTCTGTTTTCTTTCATTCAGATTACTTTTGGTTAAGTGGTACCTATTAATTGTGCCCCATGTAGTCCCCAGTACCATTTCTCCTTCCTTAGCCAATCTGAGTAGCATATATTGCCTTGAGGTGCTTTTAAAATGTTTTGGGGGGGGGGATTTTCACATTGTTAGTTCATTTGATCATCACAAAGATGAAGTAGACTGGGGACATCTATTATTGTTCCCATTTGACAGCTAGGAAAACTGAGACCCAGATGACTTGTCTAAGGTCATGCACTTACTGGCAGAACTGGGATTAGAACCCTAGTCTTCTGACTCCTGGCCCTGTGCTCTTTTTTAGTGGACTATCAATCGATCAGCATTTATTAACTACATATTATGCCAGGGACTTTGCTAGGCACTAGGGATGCAAATACAAAGAATGAAGCCATTTCCACTCTTAAGGGGCTTAACAAGACACTTTACTTGGGGAGAAATAAAGGGTTGTAGTCCATGTGGAAGGGCTTTGCCCAAGCTGAGTGTCTACCCACACCTACAGGTGGGTAGAGCTATAATGATAAAATTTAATTATAAAAGAGGGTTTCATCTAATTCTGTTAACTTACTTAAATTTAAAGCATTTCTAGAGCTCATCTTCCTCTGTACTGAAGCTGGCCAGTAGGCAGAAAAATATAGGAAACTTAAAATGGGAGCGCAGGCCACTTCCCTTCTAGAGGCATCCTATCTCAGTCACTCATGCATGATGCTTTGCATTTAAAAGAGCTCGTGGGTCTTTGTAAATGAAGAAAATATTCTGAAGTGGAAAAGTAATAACAAGTAAGACTACATCCAGCTGCCTCTCCTCATGGAGCTTTCTGTTGCTGTTCGGTCATTTTCAGTCATGTCCGACTCTTTGTGCTCAAATGAGTAGTTTTGACTCTTAATCACTGTGATCTTTATGAACTGGGCACATATGTACCTGCTTGTGAGATCTGGATCAATTTTATCCTATCTTCCCCTTCAGAGTTTGTTTTTTTTTCCCCTTCAGAGCTCACACCTTGAATGGCAAAGCAACGAGGCTCCTTGAGTAAATGTAGCTGCAACTTCAGTGAGTTCAGGAGTTAAGTGGGTTGGCTGGAACAGGAACCCCCACCCTCACCCTCACCACCTCCAAGAGCTTGTTTCCTTTGGTGACCCCTTCCCTATTCTGCCTCTGGGGTGCTGGTGAAGAGCTATTAACCTGCTGTGAGCTCTCACCCATACTGCTCACAAATCTCCTAAGTCAAGGGTTGCTTCAGGGGAGGGCCTGAATAACTAAATGTCAGAAAATCATTAACAGGTTAGAGTTGGCAAAAAAGTTTTTAAAAAAAGATTTTTTTCCTTCTATTGACGTAGTCAGTGGTGCAGAGGGAAATAGCCCCCAGGTTATAGAAAAGGAAGAAAAACATACAGGGAGTAGAAAGTAAGAGACTGGCTACACAGATGTCCCAGCAGTAACAAGGTAACATCATGTCTCTTCTTTCCCTGGTTAAATATATAATGTGTCTATAGATACATACATCTATATACATTTTCAGACTGAAGCCCATTGTTCAGCTAATCTTGACTTTAGCCATTAAGACTTGGCTAATATGAAAGTTTTGGAAAACTAACCCACTTTTACTGCCTGGTTATCACTAAATTAATGTGGATCAGCCTCAAAATAAATTTTAAAAGCCAAACTGAAACACCTCATGGTATAAAAAAATTAGCAAGCCCCCTGTTTTCCTTTCACAAACCTTGACATTATTTAGGCATTAGATGGGGTTTGGACTTTAGTAGCCATTAGATGTTATTGTGTTAATATATATGTGTACCTAGTGGAGAGTGTTTAAACACTTCAGGCTTTATTTTTCCAAGAAGCCTGGCCTCTGGGTTACTGTTAACTAGGTCAGCTAGTCCTTTATATCCCCAAATACTATTATCATAGGGCAAGCCTTCAAAGGTAGTACAAATAATAGAGTTGGATTTATGGGAATTTCTTTTTGAGATTGCTCCATTCAATAACACTTTTAGTGTGTATGTATTTGATATATACATTACTAAAATAGATTGATTATGTGAAAAATTCTTACCAGTCTGCTCTCTCTTTCCTCCCTCAAAGAGGTATGGAGATGGTTAGCATTCTGAATCACTGTTCTGGGTTTAACTTCTTACTCAGCGTCATTGTACTTGCTTACTTACAGGGATCACTTAGAATCTGTGATCTGTCAGTGCTAATTATTTTTATACCACTGCCCAGTGGAGGAAAAATCACTGATTAAAACTACTCTTTGCTTTTGGGGCAAGGGGATGAAGATTCATTAACCAGTCATTTCTCTGAGGCCTTAGCCAGTGACCCTGAGCCCAAGCTTGTTGCCTTCTTAGGTGTGTTTCTGTTCTACAAATGTCCCAGCTCTAGGAATCTCAGTCTATGAATTAACTGACATTTATATAATGCTTTATAAGTATTCTTATTTGGTCCTCACAGCAGCCTGATAGGTTGGTCCTGTTTGAACCCATTTTGCATATGGGGAAACTCAAACTCTTAAAGAGGTTGAGTAACTGGCCCAAGATTACGCAACTGGAAATTTCCATAAGTAGCATTTGAATCCAGGTATTTCTTATTTTGGTGTTTGTTAAGAGTGCTTTCCACCATACCAGACTGCCTTTATTTAGCAAATGGTAAAAGTCTACACATTTTGTGTTTAATCAGGGTAGAATATCTTGTGAGAAAGCACCCACCCCCCAACTCCAATTCTTACCCCACTCCCACTGAAACTGTAAGTTTCTAAATGTTTTGACCTGGGCATTACCAAATCTACCTGTGATTGATCTTTGATGAATGAGACACGTTAGGTCAAATGCTTTCTAGTGACTTAAGGTATGAATTCAGAGGGTTTGATTGTACTCTTCAGGATTTCTACAAGCCTTTGAAACACAGATACAACTGAATATATCTGGCATTCAACTCCTGGAGGACTCTTAGGTGATCAGTCACAGACTGAGGCCCAGAGAACCATTCTGTGTGAACACTAATGCCTTCATTTGAGCAGAATATTGCTCAAGGCTACCTAAATCTGAAATTTCTAGGTTATTTTTGGGGGGCGGGGAGATTGCACTTAGGACTTTGAGGGGTGTTTATACTGCATTTGACCTTTTCCTTTTGGAGGAGCTTATGTATTTAATAAAAATGAGATTAAAACAACATAAATCAGTTGCTGTGCTTTCTCAATAACATTTTAATTTGGCAGGTGGCAAAGTGTGTATGTGCATGTATATACATATGTATGTATATGTACACATGTGGGTATACTCATATGTGTATACGTATGTATATATTAGTATTTTTGCTCAGGGGTTCAGGGAAAGCCCTGTGCACTCCCATGATCTTTCCCCACCACAAACTAGTTAGAGGAAATTTTGCAAAATGAGGGACAACTAGGTATAATGGGCAGAGTGCTGGCTTGGGACAAAGACTTGAATTTAAGACTGCCCCAACACAGTAAGGCCCTAGGCAAGTCACTTAACCTTTCATCTCTAGGAAACTCTCCAGCACTATAAGTTACAGAGGAGACCTATATGAATAGTTTTCCTCACTATACTGATAAAATCTAGAGAGGTCCTGTCCCTATTCTTGTTCCAGATGAATAAACTTAGAACCACAGAAAGGTTGTGATTTTCCCAAAGTACCACTAACTGTCTCTCAGATGAAACACCTAGATCCTAATTTTGTTCTCATCCTATTATAAAAGGTGAAAATATACCCAGTGTAGTGTGATTGGGTTGTAAAATATTCTGAAAAGGCTTGGGTACTCTGTTCACTTTGACCCCAAAATTTTGTTTTGTTTTATTTTTATTTTCTGGCTTTCTGGAAAGAAGAGGGATTTGATGGAAGGCCATGGAAATTTCTGAATACTGGGGCTTGGACTAGCAATGTCCAATCCTACTTTTTCATTTGCAAGAGTGTAGAGAACCCCCAGAAGACATTCCAAGAGAGCAAGCCTTTGCCCATCTGTTACTGCTCCCTTTTTTGAGCCACTCCAATGCAAAATTCACCTAATTGACAATTTCTCCTTTTGCCTCCTATTTCTAAGAATATTACTATTATAGTGGTACACAGTGGAACCTTGGTGCAATACCAATTGGAAAACAAAGAGACTTGTTAGAAAGCACTAGCAGACCCAAGGTCTGTGTATGAAGTTATTTCAACCCATTTGGAAACTACCTAACTCTTAACTCTGAAACTGGCATAGAAGAAATGGCAAGATGAGTGAAATGTGTCTAGGGACTTATTCTAACCTCACTTTCTACACTTTCATTAGATATCATGCATCCTCGTAGTGTTCTTTGGCTACCTGGGTATGTGTGATAACCTGACTTTCCACTGTAAAAATATACCTGTTCTGTGCCCTATTTCCTCCAGACTCTGCGTCTTTTAGGCTATAAGTGAGGTCATCTGATAAACTGATGTAATGGTGTAATTGGGGGGGGCTAAAATCAGAATGACCTCCCTCCTGAGTAATGTGCATTTTAAATGCCACTTAAGGATAAGTCACCCTGCCTTTATTGCCCATCCCAAAGGAGTGAGGAGTGCAGATTGCTGCTAAGGCCAGTACAGGTTTTGCTACTAAATGGATCATCTGGGCAGGTCACTACCCATTGAGTCTCAGCTTCAACGTGTGTAAAATTGGAGGAGATTGGATTAAATGACTTTCAAGGGTCCCTTCTACTCTAATATTATTCTGTGGTTCTAATAGTGTACATTTCAATATAGATAGGAAGAGAGGATGTCCCATCTGTTGGGGCAGAGCAATGAGGGATATACCTTTTTTTTCATTAAGTATATTATTAAGCACCTGCTATGTGTCAGGCACTGTACTAAGTACTAGGGATACAAAGATGGGCGAAAGACAGTCCCTGGTCTCTAGGAGCTTGCAGTTTAACTGTGTCCCTTTGGGCTGCCTTCCAATAAAAACCTAGGCAGCTCCTTTCATTCCCTAGGTCTGTTCCTAGCTATCTGTGGGAAGCCACAGTCATTCTAAGGGAAAAGACCCCAATCAGTGAATGTGTTGTCTTAACCCAGCCCAAAGCTAATGTCTTAAAAAAAAAGTTTTTTGGACCCTAGGTGCCTCAGGGAGAAAGTAGGGACATGTCTAGAGGCTCTTTTAGGCTTGAGTCTTATGAAAGGACAGTCTAGGTGTGGTCCCTGCCCCTTCCTTACATTACTGGGCTAAATCTTGATAAGATTTAGCTGGAGAACCTACTTGGAACAGCCCACTTTAATGTTATTGTGGCCCCTTAGTATAATTTAAATTCCTTTGCTTCACTGGGTGAGGTCCTCTCTATGTGAACTGATAAGGATTGCATCCTGATGATTCTTTGTAAATGTTACCTTCCATATAACCTAATCCTTACTAGGCTTTAAAAGAACCTATCCTAAATGAGGGAGGGATTTTGGACTTGAGATATCTAGTGTGTTACCTCTGTATTAACATATATGTCCCTGTGTATTCTATCCACTTAAACTTCTAGTTAGCTCCATTTATTGCCTTTTAATTAGCTGTTGCTTTGGTACTTTTGGAGGTATCTTATTGTTCCTTCATTGTCTTTGAACAGAACTTATTCAGCTGTTATGCCTTACTGCGAATTGGGTTAAGCAATGTGCTTTTATGAATACAGCTTTGTTTCTAAGAGAATTCCTATGGTTTCGTAAGCTAGTTTATGGAGGATTTTTGGTTTAGTACCACTTGAAAGCAAAGGGATTTGGAAAAAGTTCAGGCAAGTCAACCAAAAGCCTGGAATCAATCTGAACCAGCTGTGAAGACTGCCCTATTTCAGGTAGATAGTGGGCAGCCATCCCTTTATGCTCACCAGCATGTCTGCAACCTCAGAGTTTCCAGAGTCAAGTTGAAAATGTATCTGGGTAGCCCTGTTACTAAAAATGCTTTTAAGCAGTAATTTCTTTATAAGCACCACTTGCCTAGATGTTATCGTAATTGTGAATGGTCATTGGATATCACACTGGTTGGGGGAAACATTTCTTAGGGATGTTAATTTAGGGCAAATAAAGGAAGGAAGATTAGTTTTCCCTTCCATTCTTTGCTAAGTTTAACTAACGTTCGTTATCTAAGTGTTATCTAATATTTGTAATATTAGTAATATGTAATATGTGTATTTCAAATTACTGCATTTCTTTATGTGCCTTAAGCCATTAACTCTATTCTTCCCATTTTCGTTTTATGTGGTGTTTGCCTTGCTTTTCTGTCCTGTTATTAGTAAGTATCCTTTTTCAGTTTGTTCCATTTGGGTGATTCTCTTCCAAAGGGCTATGGGAATCTATCTCTTCCCTGGAGATTGAACCATTAGATAAAGGTGGCTTTACTGACTAGGTATATGTGACTGAGGAAGGGCACGTGGAAAGTGGAGAATGGAGACTGAAGTATAAACAGTCATCATACTGCCACGTTGTTTTTGTACGTGAATAAAGCATATTTTGCACCGGCTTATTGTACTGTTGTGCAGAAGAGAAATCTCTATCTGGAATCTGTGCTTCAGTCAAAATACAAATAAAATTTGATTTGTAAGAAATCCCTGTGGTGGGAGGTTCTGTATTTTGAAGTTTGACAAGTGGGTGGATCTTTTGGTATATTTGCACAGTACTTATCCATGGAGAGCACAAAGGCTAACATCACCAGGCAGGCACAATTCTGAGCTGACTGTGTGCCTCCTCAAAATGCAGTTCATTCAAAGCCCTTCCTCATCTTGTTCCATTTGAATCTACCCAACTATTCCACTCATTCAGACAGGTTTACTCTCTGTTCCCTGAAGATACTTTATGTATTCCTGCCTACATTCACATTGCTTCCACTTCTGAAATGTATCTCCCACAACCCACATCTTTTAGCTTATATGAATTCTACTCATCCTTCAAATTCCACCTCCATGACTACTATATCCCAGTTTGTGGTGATTTTTCCTTCCTCTGAACTGAAAAGAACATGGGACTAGAAAGGCAGTATGAAGAGTCTTGGATAGGAATATTAATTTCACCACTAATTAGCTGTGTAAGCCATGGCCAAGCCATTTTTTATTTCTGGGTCTCACTTTCCTCATCTATAGAATGGGGCTGGGACATGTTGATTATAAATTTTTATGATTCTAGGACCAATTGTATCAATGCAGCTCTCTTAGATCCCTCCACTTCAGTCCAGGGTAATCTATCCTTTTATCTCTCAAGCCATTTATTGTCTAAGCTGTTTAATGGTGCCATTCATTTGGTGCTGATTGTTATTGCTTACTACATAATATTTGCTAATGACTGATGGTGACAAGTGACTCTTTGAGAGAGGCACTTTCGTTAGCACTTTCAAACTATAGGCCACCTATTAAAGGACCTTTGTTCTCCAGAGGACATCATAATTCTCTGTGGGCTCCAAGGAGTTAAAGCAATTCCTAAAGTGTCCTGTACTTTGCATTGCAAGAGTGAACTTGATATGAAAACTACCAAACTTTCTGGCTGAACTCTGAACCATCTCTCTGCATTTTATATAAAAGATACCAGGTCAGCACTTTCACAGTGACCAGAGTCTTGTAAACGTGTCTATCTGATGATGCCTTTTCCCCAAAACAGCAATAATAGCTCATACTTATATGGTACTTCAAGGTTTCCAGAGCACTCTACTCATGATGATCCCATGAGGTAGGGAGTGAAAATATTGTATGATCTTACCTCTGCCCGCTTAGGACTTTTAGGCTTTTCTGTCTATTTTGTACCTGACATCCCTTATGTATGTTGTCTTCCCTAATTAGAATGTAAGCTCCTTGAGAGCAGGAACCAACTCACTTTTTTTACTTATATCACCAGCTTTTAGCACAGTGAGTGCATAATAGTGTTTTTCATTCATTCATTTATGGAAATGTAGTCTCTGAAAGGATCTGAAATGAAAAAATGAAAAGGGTGAATATGCCACTAACAAAAAGATAAAATTACAGCAATTATAAGGAATTATTTTGCCCAATTACATGCCACTAAATGTAAAATTTTAAGCAAAATGGAAGAATATTTACAAAAATATAAATTGCCTAAATTAGGCAGAAGAGGAAATAGAATATCTAAATAGGCCTATTTTAGAAAAATAAGTTGAACAGGCCTTAAATGAGCTTCCTAAGAAAAAAGCATCAGAACCAGGTGGATTTACAAGTGAATTTTATTAAACACTTAAAGATCAGCTAATTCCAATATTAAATAAATCATTTAAGACAATATGCAAAGAAGTGATCCTACCAAGCTCTTTTTATGAAGCAAATATGGTGCTGATATCTAAACCAGGAAGAATAATTATAGAAAATTATAGATCAATTTCATTAATGAGTATGGATGCAAAAATCCCAAAATAAAATACTAGATAAAAGATTACAATAGTATATTACAGGTTATACATTATGAACAAGTAAAATTTATACCAAGAATGCAGGGTGGTTTAACATAAGGAAAACTATTAACATAATTGATTATATCAATAATAAAAGTTAAAAAAATATCATGAGTATATCAATAGATGCAGAAAAAGCTTTTGATAAAGTACAACCCTCATTGCTATTAAAAACACTTGAAAGTATAGGTATAAATGGGTTTTTCCTTAATTTGATCAAAAGCATTTATCTGAAACGATCAGCAAGCATTATTTGTAATGAGGATAAACTAGAAGACTTCTCAGTAAAATCAGGTGTGAAAATAGGTTGCCCACTGTCACCAGTATTATTCAGTATTGTACTGGAAATCCTAGCAATAGCAATAAGAGAAGAAAAAGAAATAGAAGTAATCAGAATAAGGAATGTGGTAATAAAATTATTTCTTTTTATAGATGATGTGATGATATACTTGGAAAATCCCAAAGACTCAACTAAAAAATTAGTTGAAACAATAATTTTAGCAAAGTAACAGGATATAAAGTAAATCCACATAAATAATCAACATTCCTATATGTCACAAACAAAACCCTGCAAGAAGAGATAGTAAGAGATACTTCTAGAGTAAAATAACTCTAGATAGCATAATACAGAGTGCACCTGTCAAAACAAACCCAGAAATTATATGAACAAAATTATAAAATAACTTTTTAAACAAATAAAACCAGATTTCATTAGAGAACTATTAATTGTTCATGGGTAGACAGTGATATAATAAATATGACAAATTTACCTAAACTAATTTATACATTCAATGCCAACCCAATTAAATTAACAAAAAATTATTTTACTGAATTAGAAAAAAACAATAACAAAGTTCATTTGGGTGAACAAAAAGTCAAAAATATCAGAGGTACCCTCAGGGATCTCTCAGCCTAAATTAAAATGATTTGCCTTGGGCCGTGCATCTAGTAAGTGATGAAGCTTTAGGTCAAAACCAGATCTTCTGCCAGTGCCCTTTCCACTATTCTATAATTTAACTCAAATAAGAACTTACTATGTGCCAGACACTACCAAGTTCTGGGAAAACTAATAGGATGCCTCTAGAAGTGGTAATCTCTTAAGTGATATTTATGTGTTACTGAAATTGTGAAATTCCCACTGTAAGCAATGTGGATTTGGTTGAATGTTAGAACTTTTTTTTTTAAAGAAAAATAGTGTGAAAAGAGAGAAAAAAGAGAAAACATTTTTATGCTGAAAGTTATGATAGACAATGAAATAATATCAGTGCTTAATATTTGCACCAAATGGCATAGCATTTAAATATGTAAAGAAAACAGATGAATTATAAGGGAAAACAGATAGTAAAATTATAATAGGGAGGGGTTTCTTTGTTTTTCCTTTAAATTTTTTAATTTATTTTTAACATTAATTTTTTAAAAATTTTGAGTTCTAAATTTTCTCCTTCCAAACTCTCCCATACCCACTGAAAAGGCCAGCAATATATCAATTATAAATGTGAAGTCATGCAAGACATTTTCACATTAGCCATGATACAAAAAATAAAAATGAAGAAACATGAAGAAAATGAAAAAAGCATACTTAAGTCTGCACTCAGAATTCGTCAGTTCTCTCTCTGGAGATGGATAGCATTTTTCATCATGAGTCCTTTGGTTTTGCCTTGGATCATTGCATTGATCAGAACAGCTAAATCTTTCACAGTTGATCATTGTTTCAATTTTGCTGTTACTATGTACAGTGTTTTCCTGGTTCTGCTCACTTCACTTTGTATCAATGCATGTAAGTCTTCTCAGGTTTTTCTGAAAGCATCCTGCTCATCATTTCTTATAGTATAATAGTATTCCATCACAATCACATACCAAAACTTGTTCAGCCATCCCCCAATTGATGAGCATCCCCTCAATTTCCAATTGTTTGCCACCACAAAAAGAGCTGCTATAGATGTTTTTGCACATATAGTTTTTTTCCTTTTGATCTCTTTGGGATATGGATCTAATAGTGATAGTTTTTTTTATATAGAAGTTTTTAACAAGGACCAATTAAACAAGAGAGAGGATCTAGGTTTCAGGGATAACACACATCTTATTCCCCCAGTCTAATTTGATCTACTCTATAGGGAAAAGTACTATATAAACTTTAAATATAAAATATAAACTTTAACATATAAAATTTAAACTCTAAATACATATAAATATAAGTTGTCACAATCTTTACAGATCCTAGGGGACAAGGAGAATTTTCATTTTAAAGAAGGGAAAATTGAGGTTCATAGCAATGAAGTGACTTCAGGATGGTCCAAAGGTGAGCTAGTGGTAGAAATAAACATTAGCACTTTCTATTCATGGCTCATTCAAATGAGAGGGAAATTCTTCCTCTTATCAGAGGCTCCCTTTGGAAGAGATGGGGACTAGACTTGTGATTTCATTGGTATAGGGAATTCTGAAGTAAGGAAACTCAATGCTAGTTGGCAGCTTCTCTGCAATATATAGTCTTTTTTGTTGTTCAATCTTTTTTTAGTTGTGTCTGACTCTTTATGACCCCATTTGGGGTTTTCTTAGGAAAAATGTTGGAGTGGTTTGCCATTTCCTTCTCCAGCTCAGTGAGGCAAACAGGGTTGAGTGACTTGCTCAGGGTCCCACAGCTAGTAAGTGTCTGAGGCCAGATTTGAACTCAGAGAGATGAATGCTCCTGACTCCAGGGCTGGCACTCTAACCACTGCCCCACACAGATGCCCAATTTATAGTCTTAGAGAGTTGCCTAGAAAGCATAGAGAGATGAAGTAATTTGCCCTTGGTCCCAGAAACAGTATGTGCTAAAGGGGGCATTTGAACCCAGATCATCCTGATGTCAAAGACTGTTCCCAATCTACTCACCATGCTTTCTCTTTCTCTTTGTAAAGGACATAGATTTTGATCATGGCTGTAGTCGATTCTCTTTGATCATGGTGGATTCTGTGGATTCTGTTTGATTATTTGTGGAGGTATCAATAAATTCACATTTATTAAGCTCCTACTGTGTTCCAGGCACTGTGTTGAGCACTGGGGATACAAAGAAGGGCAAAGAACATTCCCTTCTCTCAAGGAGCTCACAGTCTAATGAAGTAGACTACATATAGACAACTATGTACAAATAAGCACTTAATACAGTAGGTGCTTAATAAATGTTTATTGATTGAAATAAGATATGGTCAGGATAAGCTGGTAGTAGTTTCAGAAGAAAGATACTAAGATTTAAGACTGAGAAAGGAATTTTGTCAAAAGTAGGGCTGTAGAGAGGGGGATGATGAGATAAGTTGATATAAATGTATGCTTACGGTTTTTTTGTTTGTTTGTTTATGTAAGCATGTAATCTTCAGTATCTACCCCAAGCCTGGGTCATCATCCTAAAGAATATAGGATCTTAGATCATAGAGTCATTAGAGCTAGAAGAAAACTTGAAGAGTTCTCAAAGTGTGGTCTGGAGATCTCTAAGAGTCCTTGAGACCCTTTCAGGGAGACCTGAGGTCAAAACCATTTTTATAATAATTCTAAGGTCTTTTAATTTCTAATATGATAAATATCAAGAGATATAACTCACATAAGAAAATACTCTTTGAGGGATCTCTGAAAATTTTTAAGACTGTAAATGGGCTATGACACCAAAAAATTAGAGAATTGTTGATCTAGCCTATCCCCTTTATATTACAGATGAGGAAAAGAAAGATGAAGAGATTGACTAAGGTCAGTCACACTATCAGAATTGGAGACTAGCTCTTCTCCATGTCCAGTACTCTCTCCTTTACATCATATGTGGAAGTGATTGAATATCTATCTCTCTGTCTTGAAATTTTTTTTTAAAAAAGTGTCTAAAATCTCTTTAGCCCCAGGATATATCTTGTTAGCTAATAGCTAATAATAGCTAGTGTTTATTTTTCCCACCTGGCTGCACTCATTTTGGATTTCTTTTAACTTCTTTCTTGTTCTTCCATTCTGGGTACGTCCTCACCCCCACCCCTTAAACTTTCTTTTCCTGTTGTCTTCCCCATTCGATTATAAGATCCTTGAAGGCAGAGACTATCTTTCTTTTTTATATCTGTATCCTTAGTGCTTAGTATAATGCCTGGCACATAGTAGGTACTTAATAAATGCTTGTTGATTATTTATATAGTGTTTTAAAGTTCAAAGCACTTTATAAATATTATCGCATTTGATACTCATAACAACCATGGAAGAAGGGTGCTTTTATTTACCCCTGCTTTACAGATGAGGAAATGGAGACAGGCTGCAGTTAAGTGGCTTGCCCAGGAAGTATCTGAGGCCAGATTTGAACTCAGGTCTTCCTGACTCCAGGCTCAGCACTTTAGGCCACCTGGATGCCTCTCTAGTTCCTACTAGAGAGTAGGAATCCTGTCATTACCCCCACCCCCAAGCACATCTTCTGAATTTTCTGTCTTGGTCAGAGCCACCATTCTTGTAGTCATCCGCACTTGGAACCACCCTTAGATCCAGTTTGACTCCCCCCTCACCCTTGTTATCTATAGCCCGTCAATGGCCACAATGTCCAAGTCCTCTCTCTTCCATTCATTCCTACTACCTTATCCAGAGACTTGTTAGCTCATGTCTGGATTGTTGCTTTAGTTCCTTACTTCTAATCTCTTCCTTCTCCTAAAATCAATAGATGTAGAGGCAGAGTAGCAGGGTTCAAATCTACCTGTGTGACCTTGGGCAAGTCATGTAACTTCTCTGGGCTTTAATTCCCTCATCTGTAAAATAAAGGTGTTGGACCCAATAGTTTCAAAGGTCCCTTCCAGCTCTAAATCCTTGACCCTATGGACCCACAGACCACTGCCAGTCTAATTGTCGGGAAGCTTGTGGTTACACCTCACGATGATTTCTTACATTATTATATACAATTACATCACTCTGTATTTAAGTCTTGTCTCTCTGACAAAATATGCATTCTTTGAGATCTGGGATCATGTTTTGTGCTTTCTTTGTATTTCCTGCATCTAGTGCAGTCTTGGGCTTAAAGCAGTGTGGTATGCAGAAGGTGGTACAGAGAACTGGAAAGAGCGCTGCCTGATTGGTGAATCAGAGAATCTAGATTTGAATCCTGGAGCTGACGCTTACTTCCTAGATGACATTTGGATCTTTTCACCTTTTAATATAATAATAAAGGCCATAAATTTAACTTTTCAATATCTTGGTTTTCTCATCTGTAAAGTGAGAGGGCTGGACCAGATTATATCTAAGCCCTAATTCTTATGGTTCCCCATTGTTTAGGAAATACGTATTGAAAGAATGAATTATATAAGCTAGAAAAAAGATTCCAGGGGCAAAAGAATAAGGGCAACTAATTTTCTCAGAAAAATTTCTTTTTTTCTTTCTTTCTTCCTTTCTTGCAATTGGGGTTAAATAACTTGCCCAGAGTCACACAGCTAGTAAGTGTTAAGTGTTTGGTCTGAGGCCAGATTTGAACTCAGGTCCTCCTGCCTTCAGAGCCAGTTCTCTGTGCACTGCACCACCTAGCTGCCCCTCAGAAAAATTTCTAGTAGGAGACTGGAGACCATTAGTATAAAACAGAGGTGTCCCACAACACTCCTGAGTGCTGGCCAAACCAAATGAAAACCTAATTGGGAAATAATGAACAAAATAAATAAAAATATAATAAAATATGGATAATGTCACATTTTAAAACTAAGTTGATATATAGTCCACAGGGATCCTTATATATATTAACCAATTTTTATTAGAGTTTGATACCACTGGTACAAAAAATTGTTAATTTTATGTGAAAGGTAGTGAAGGGGGAAAGGGAGTAAACATTTATGTTGCATTTACAATGTGCCAGACACTGTGGAAAGTGCATTACAAATCTGATTTGATTTGAGCAACAACCCTACAAATGAGGTGCTGTCATTATCTCCATTTTACAGGTGAGGAAACTGAGGCAGACAACAGTTAAATGATTTGCCCAGGGTCACACAGCTAGCAAGTATCTAAGGCCTTATTTGAACTCTGGTCTTGCTGACTCCAGGCCTGGGTTCTAGCTGCTGTACTATCTAACCACCTCAGCGAAGGGAAATGTAAATGGAGCCTCTGAAATCTTGGCAAAGTGGAAGGAGTACTGGATTTAGAATCAAGACATCTGGGTTTCAAATCCCTAGTTCTACTACTTATTACATGTGTGACTTTGGCTATCTCTTTGCTAAAATAAGGGCATTGTACTAACATGCTCTTTCAGGGTCCCTAATATCACTAAATCCTACCATCCTACGAAGCCTAAGCAGTCATCCAGGGTTCTGAGAATGAGAATATTATAGAAAGATCGATTAGTAGTATTGGGGTCTCTGAAAAAATAATTTTCGGTGCCCAGGATTGATTCACCAAGGTTTGCAAAGCTTAGAATGTGAGACTAGGAATCAGGAAAGAAGGACACAAATATTTATTAAGCACCTACTATGAGCCATTCTAAGCCCTTTACAAATATTTCCTCATCTCATCCTCACAATAACCCTGTGGGATTGGGACTATTATTACAAATGAGGCATTGAAGCAAACAGAGTGACTTGCCCAGGGCCACACAGGTAAGTGTCTGAGGCTGGATTCGAATTCAGGTCTTCTTGACTTTCAAGTCTAGGGTTCTGTGCAGTGCTCACATCTGCCCCAGGAAGACTTGGGCTCAAATCATAACTCTGATACTTCCAAGTGAGGCAACCCTAGGTAAGTCACTTATCCTTCCAGCACTAAATTTGAAACAGAGATGTGAGCCTCCTAGTGATTGATAGGCAACCTCACCTTGGCGAGGTTTACTTGTGTCTCATGATGCCTGCCTGGGGAACAGAGGAGAATTCCCCTTCACTACAGGCCTTCAAGCAAATGCTAGGTGACTACTTGTTGGTTATATGGTTGCAGGGATTCTTATGGGGGCCACTGAGGTCCTTGCAACTCAGCTCTCATGATAGTGGGATCACAGCCACTGTTGTTGTTACATGAGGAAATATTGTGGTCTCTTAGATTTGTGATCTTGGCTGATTCCTAAGGGCCTTTGATCCTAAATGTTTAGTGGGGTTCTGTTGTTGAAACTTGAAGTGTGCCTTATAGGTAACAACATGTAGATGTAAAGGCAGTCAGCATTTAGAAAGAATCCACCCTGGGTGCCTGGCAATGTACCAGGAATGTAGTGGGCCATCCCTGACATACAACAACGATACCTTTGACCCATCATCAGTATACAGAACTTATAGTTATGTTTCCAGAAATGGGTGTAGATTTTTGTAGAATTGTCTATGGTCCAGTCTCTGTTGTCATCGGAAAGTACACATCAATAAGGCAACTGGTCAGTTGGTTGGGGGAGGAGATAATTGGGTCATAAGTGTAATCTTTTAGGGTTAGAACCAAGCATAGCTCACTGGTTCACTTATGGGTTGAATCTGTGACCTTCATTCCATTAGTCCAGTGGCCTAACCACCAAGTTATTCTGTTTCAATAATAACCCTTGTGTTCCAAAGGAGCTTATTGTCAAACATGGTAGGGATTAGCAAGTAATAACTAGAACTGCTATATAAATTCTGGAATAAATGTTTGTTGAATGAATGCCTTAATTAATTTAATGAGATGGTGGGGCAGAGTTCAAAAATCAGTGTTATCCATCAACTCAACTGAAGGCTAGTCTTTAAGTATGAAAAGAAGGACCTGGGCCAAAGCTGTAGGATAAACACATTTAAATCCTCCAGAAAAGCAAAACTGTACAAACTTTTTTATTAATTTTCCACCGGGGAAAACAATGGTAAAACCTCTCAGGTACAGAGATTAAATGCCCAGGTCTCCTTTCTCTCTCTAAAGCAATAAGAAACTAAAACGTTGGAGTGGTGTCAGGGGTAGGAAAACTGGAACTTTAGCACTTACTCCAGAAACCTCATTGAAATCCAAGGTTGAAGATATTCAACCTTGTATTATATTAGTATGTTAGTGCTCTGGATATTCTAGCTAGGCCTTGTTTAGAAGCCAGATGAAATGAGGAGGAGACTTTTAAGAGGAGGCCAGCAATTAACCTAGGCCCACCTCTCAATTTTGGGATTGTTGGTGTTTTCCTGAGGTTCTGTATTTTTCCCAAGAAAAAGGACAGATTTTTAATGCAGTCAGATACTTGGATGGATTCTTTTCTTCTCTTTTAGCCCCTTTCTAGAGTAAGGAGATGTTGTTATACATTTCAGTGACCTTTTGAATACCATAATGGCAAAGTTAATGAATCCTACCTTATCTCACTTCTAGCTCAGAATGATTCTTGGACTTTCTCTGAAACAGCACATTAAAAACCGTTCCACATGATGTGAGGGGGTGGGGTTGGGGGAAGTTTCTGTGAGGACATTATGTACAAGTGGTATTTTAAAGTTTATTTTTTTCAATGAACAAACATCAATTTTTTTTCTCCATTCTGCCCTTCCATTGAAAAATAAAAAGAAAAGAAAAATAAAACCCGTATGAGAAATATGCATATTCAAATAGAACACATTTTTGCATTATGTCCAAAAAAATTTGCCTCATCTGCACCCTATGTAGTCTATCAATTCTCTGTCAGGAGGTGGGAAGCATGCTTCATCATGGATCCTCTGAAAACATGGCTGATCACTGCATTGATCAGAGGTCTTAAGACTTTCAAAGTTGTTTATTTTTATATTGTTATTGTTCCACTTATTCTGCTCATTTTACTATGCATCAGTTCATACAAATTTTTCTAGGTTTCACTAAAACTGTCCCTTTCATCTTGTTCTCAAGTGCAGTAAATTTATATCACATCCATATACTATAATTTATTTAATTATTCCCCAGTTGGTGGGCATTCTTAGTTTCTTGGTCTTTGCTATTATAAAAATAGCTGCTCTAAATTAAAAAAATTCTTCTTCTTCCTCCTCCTCCTCCTCCTCCTCCTCCTCTCTTTGGGGAATAGGCCTAGTAGTGGTATGGCTTAATCAAGATATATAATAGCTTTGGGGGGGCATTTTTCCAAATTGCTTTTCAGAATGGTCATACCAATTTACAGATCTACCAATAGTGCATTGATTTGCCTATTTTCCTTGAGCTTCTTCAACATTTGTCCTTTTCTTTCTTCTCTCAACTTTGCCAATCTGATGGGTATGAGGTACAGCCTCAGAGTTGCTTTAAACTTGCCTTTCTTTAATTATTAATGATTCAAAGCATTTCTTCATGCAGATATTTGATAACTGGATTTCTTCCTTAGAAAACTTCCTTTTCATATCCTAAACCACTTATGAATTGTGGAATGGGCCTTATTCTTAGATTCGAATCAGTTCCTTATATATCTTAGAAATGAGATTGTTATCAGTAAAACTTGCTGACACTACAAAGGTTTTTCCCCCGCCCGAGTTATCTATGTTCCTTCTAACATTAGGTTCATTGTTTTTGTTTGTACAAAAACTTTTAAATTTTAAATTTTATGTAATCAAAATTGTTCATTTTACTCCCCTGTAAACCTCTCTATCTCTTGTTTAGTTCATTTTTATCCATTATTTATCCCTTTTTTGGTCCATGTTTAACTCTTGATCTGACAGGTAATTTCTCTAGTTTGTATATGATGTCATGGTGACATCATGACCAAAAGAGGATAGAAAGATTCATAGGAGGTAAAAGTGACAATTTTGATTACATAAAGTTAAAACATTTTTGGACAAACAAAACCAAGTCAGCTAACATTAGGAGGAAAGCAGGTAAATAGAAAAAAAAATTGCAAAAAAGTTTCTCTGATAAAGGTGTCATTTCCAAGATCATAGGGAACTAATTAAAATTTATAAAACTAAGAGCCATTCTTCAATTGATAAATGGTGAAAGGATATGAACAGTCAGTTTTCAGTGGAAGAAATCCAAGTTATCAATAGACAAGTGAGGAAAATCCTCTAAAGCAGTAATAATTAGAGAAACATCGATTAAAACAACTCCGAGGTTCCACCTCACACCCACCAGATTGGTAAGGCTGACAAAAAAGGAAAATGACAAATGTTGGAGAGGCTGTGGGAAAGCAGGTATGTTAATGTTACTGGAGCTGTGAGCCAGCCATTCTGAAAGCAACTTGGAACTATGCCCAAAAAGCTATTAAAGTATGCATACCTTTTGACCCCATAATAATGCTTTGTTGTTGTTGTTCAGTTGTATCTAACTCTTTGTGATCCCATTCAGGATTTTCTTGGCAAAGATACTGGTGTGGTTCGCCATTTCCTTCTCAAGCTCATTTTATAGGTGAGAAAACTGAGGCAAACAGGTTAAGTGACTTTCCCAGGGTCACATAGCTAGTAAATGTCTGAGGCCAGATTTGAACTCAGGAAGATGAATCTTCCTGACTTCCAGGCCTGGCACACTATCTATTGTACTACCCTTACTTTCCCCATAATACTACAACTAGGTCTTTAGCCCAAAGAAAAGGACCTATATTGTAGGAAAATGTTTATAGCAGCTCTTTTTATGATGGCAAAGTATTGGAACCTGAGGGGATACTCATAAATTGGGGAGTGACTGAATAAATTATGGTATTGAGTATAATAGAATACTATCATGCTATAAGAAATGATCAAGAGGATGATTTCAGTGAAACCTGGGAAGACCTGTATAAACTACGGCATAGTGAAATGAGCAGAATCAGGAGAACAACGTATACAATAATAGTGATATTGTAAGACAAACAGCTTTGAAAGCCTTAGGAATACTGATCGACACCTTGAACAAACCACAAGTGCAGAAGACTCATGAAGAAGTAAGATACTTGCTTCCAGATAGAGAAATTATGAACTCAGTGCAGATCAAAACCTTCTTTTAATATAACATTCAAGAATTTGTTTTGTTGACTGCACATGTTTATAATGGGTTTTTTCTTGCTTTCTCAGTGAGGGATGGGGACAAGATGGGAGGGATAGAATGCATTTTATTTAAAAATTTTTTTTAAATGTCATACTTTATGTATAAGTTATGTACACATTTGGTGCTTATCTTGTTGTTTGTTGTCAGATGTTGGTCTATACCTAGTTTCTGCCATACTGCTTTCCAGTTTTCCCAACAGTTTTTGTCAAATAGTGAGTTCTTACCCCACTAGTTAAGGTCTTTGTATTTACCAAACACTAGGCTGCTACTGCTCCGGGTGATATTTACAATAATGCTAAAATCCACGATCTCGTCAGTGTGGGTACACATCACCAAAATGGATCATAGTCCCTTTGTACCCCAGAGATCTCCATGAGTACTGTGGCCAGAAAATTCAATCACTTCATGTCCAACCTGGTGATTAGCAGACATAGAATCCATTACCAGGCCTGTACATGTAAGCCTGTTCACCTTGGTAGGATATGCTAGATTTTTGCTAGGCTAACATACCTTTCAAGGACCCAGGATTATTTCTACCATCTATGTATGAGATCAAAATGATAATTACTACTCTAAGATAGATAGATGGATATGTAAACGCACAGAGTGTTTATTTACTATGTTTCGGGCACTGTTCTAAGTACTGGGGGTACAAATATAAGCAAGCAAGATAATCCCTGCTCTCAAGAAATTTGCATTCTAGTGGAGAAAGACCGTATGTAAAGGGGAGCTAGAAAGTGGGAGGGGAGGGCCAAGGTGTGGAGCTGGTGGCAGGGAAGTGAGGTGGAGTCCAGACAAGATAAGGCAAAAGCCCACCTCTCCCTTTCAGTTTTAAGTTTTGTGATTTTCTGATTTCTTTGGGGTCCAGAGCTCCCGTTGACTTTGACGTCTCCTACAAAATGGTACCACACTAGCCTTTTCTCTTGTCATTCCTTTACAAGAACCTCCAGCCACACTAATCTACAAGATGTCACCAGCACATCTTTTGCTTTATTATGCACCTATTTTTGCTGGTGCTTGATCTCCAAATGGGTGTGCCCTCTTTCTCCTATCTACCCGGTCAAAGGCACTTTGCAAGACTCAGCTCATGGCCCCGTTCCACAAACTTTCTGTGCCCACATGGGTTTTGCACTCTTTTCAGCAATTAGAGTACAGCTTTCCAATACTTTTCAGTTCCTGTGCCCATTGGCTTTCAGCAAATCTTCCAACTTGCTGCCCCTCCTATTCAATATGAAAGAAAATAAATTCTATAGTTTATGGTGCATACAGGCATAAGAAATAAAAAATTTACTTTTCATCAAGAAAACTTTATTTGGTAATTTAAGTATCACAAAATGGTTAAATGTTTATGAGAACATAGTCTCATTAGTTAGGGAGACCCTTGATTTTGTTTACTGTCCACCAACACCTTCATTTTCAGTATAGTTTTTGAAAGAGATAACTGCATATCGTTTCTAGCCTCCAGTTTCTTTCTTGCGGTGGATTTAATCAAGAACAGGACTAAGAATTCTAATTCACCGAGATAAATTATCATAAATGGAACTTAAGCCTTGGAAGAACATTTTGTGATTATGGTAGAGATCAACTAGCTTTTCTTTCACTAGGTCATTGTCATTGATTTTCTCTAGCTCAAGATGAAAAGTGTTTTTGGCATCCAAAACTCATGCATTTGGTTTTGGACAGTAGGAATTATTTCTTCAACTGCCCTTTCAAATTGTTCAGACACACCCCTGCCTCATCACCAGTCCCATCCACAAATTTTTTCACTATTACTTTTGGGATATTTCAGTAGAATAATATAGTTATTTACCACATATTCTCTGTATTTTGTTAAGAAACTTCTCATATTTTCTGGGAGTATATGCACCCAAGGTTGGGAGACCCTGTATTAGTGA
Organism: Phascolarctos cinereus; assembly: GCF_003287225.1. Taxonomy (NCBI): domain Eukaryota; kingdom Metazoa; phylum Chordata; class Mammalia; order Diprotodontia; family Phascolarctidae; genus Phascolarctos; species Phascolarctos cinereus. The sequence goes on from NW_027556098.1 coordinate 143,447,432, forward strand.
GTTTATTCTCTGTAATTTTTCTGACTTCTATTTTATACTACTGGTTATCTTTTCACGTCCAGTCTCCCAATTAGTTTGCAAACTCTTTGAGAACAGGGGCCATGTGATGCTCTGGCAGTGCAGAGCTGGGTATTCAGCGGGCATTCCACATATAATTGTTGTTGATGATGATGATGATGGTGAAGGACTGTGACCACAGCACTGATGCTGTTGGTGAATGCTGCATTTGGCAAATGCAGAAGAACTACTATTTCTTTGGAGAGACATAAGGCTGAAACAAGTAAGACAGAGTTCCAAATCATGAAGAGTTTACCATGGGAGCAACATTTAAATTCCTCTATCTCCCACCTATGTCACCAAGAGAGAGGACAACTTTTCTTCTGTCCAAGACTGGCTCTAACCAAGGGTTTGTGCTGTAGGATTCTTGTGTATTGTCATCAGCAGCTAAGGTAATAAAGTCAACATGACGTAGTGGCAAGACCACTAGGGCCAAAGGTCAGAAGTCTTGAACTCTTGGCAGAGTGGAAACAGCATTAGCTTGGGATTTAGAGGATTTGAGTTTGAATTCCAACTCTTCTTCTGCTATCCCAGTGACTTTGAGTAAGTCACTTAAGCGCTCTCTGCCTCAGTTTCCTCGTATGTAAAATAAGGGAGTTAGACTAGCTAAACCCTGAGTTTCTTCCCAACTCTTAAGTTCCAGCTCTATCACTAACTCACTCAAAGGATGCTGGAGAAGATGATATCTAAGGCACCTTCCAACTCTTGGATTCTATGATTCAATGACTTTGAGTAAATCACTTCATCTAATAAGACTCAGTTTCCTCATCTGTCAAATGGGGATAATAATAGCTGTCACAGAGGGTTATTATGAAAACCGAAGGAGATGATAACTGTGACAGTCCTTTGGGAGGAGACAGGATGGGATTGCACATGTGATTTCATTGGTGCAGAAAACTCCCCTGAGGAAACTTTACCAAAGCAGATGGCAAATCTGCTTTGAAGAAGATGCACTTCTATGCAATTTATAGTCTTAAAGAACTTCCTGAGTCATCAAAGGGTTAAATAACTTACCTAGAGACACATAGCCAGTATGTATTGGGGAAGACTTGAAGGCAAGTTTTTCTGACTCTTAGAGGAGTTCTCTATTCACTGTCATTTGCTTTACAAATTAAAAAAAAAATCTATTTTTTAAAAGAGATGATCATAATCACATTTTCTTGAGGTCTCTGGTAAAAGGAATTATTTGTCTGGGTTTGTTTAGGCCTCCTCTATCTGGGAGCCAAGATGATATATTAGATTACTCATACCTTGTTGGGTACTTCTAATCTGATGAGCCTAAAAGGAAGGGAATAACCATTTATATCATGCTTACTCGGTGCCAGGTGTTGTGCTAAGTGCTTTACTGTTATGATCTCGTTTGATCTTTACAACAACCCTGGGAAATAGGGGCTATTATTATCTCCATCTTACAGCTGAGGGAACAGAGGCAATCAGAGGGGCAAGTGATTTGCCCAGAGTTACCCAGCTCAGTGTCTGAGCCTGGATTTGAACTCATGTCTTCCTGACGCCAGGCCCAGCTCTCTATCCACTGTGCCATCAGCTGCCTCTATTTGGGGAGTTTAAAGGGATGATTCTGAAGAACCCTTCAAGAGGCCAATTAGGGCCTTGAACCAGTTTTAAAATCCATATAAATATAAATAGCTCCTGACAATTAACACCTCACATTTAAAGAACACTTGTGCAAAGCAACTTCCCCTCAATTTTCTCAATTATTCTTTACAAACACTTTGTGAGATAAGAGTGGGTAGGCATTATTACCCCCATTTTACAGATGAGGAAATTGATACTCAGGAAAAATGACTTGCCTACTGTCACTTATTCAACAAACATTGATAAAGTACTTACTAGGTGCCAGGCACTGTGCTAAGCCCTGGGTATGTGTGTATGTATACATAAACACACACATATATATATAATATACACACATATATGATATATATACACTATATATGATATCTATAGGATATCTATGTAATATATGTGTATCTGTGCACAAGAACACACACATACATACATATAGATATATACCAAAATAAAAATAGTTCGAGGTCAAACAGCCACTTAGTAGTTTAGGACAGTGGTGACAAATTCAAATAAAAACAGGCACCCCCCTGGATCCCCACTGGCTGCATATTGACTTGGTTTTAAAATGTAACATTATCTATGTTCTACTGTATTTTTATTAATTTTGCTAAATATTTTCCAATTACACTTTAATCTGGTTCTAGAGGCATGTTGTGGGACGTGTTTGACACCTCTGGTTTCAGGGGAATCCAGATCCCAGGTCTTCTAACTCCCAGCGAAGTTCATGTCTTACTATACCATACCTGAACCAAAGGAAATGGCTTTACTCTTTCCTGGCTGTTCTGATTTTTTTGCTAGGGCTCTCCACCATTCTTAGATGCCTAAGGCAGGTGAGTTTCCATGTATCAGGAAGAGGCATTCAGGAGCTTGGGTGTGTTGAATATTAACCAGCTCAGCACTGAGTTGATCAATATTTAAACACAATTAAAGAGGAGGGAGGTTATCAAGAAAACTCTTATCCACTGGGAGCAGCTATTGAAATATCTGATGACTAGAGAGATTCTGACAAAGGGTGTGGGGGAGATGTTGTGTATATATGGAGGGGAGAAGAGATAGAGGAATGACATTCATTTGTTCATTCCTTCAACAAATATTTATGTAACATCCCACTATGTGCCTAGCCTAGTGCTAAGGGGGCCACAAAAAAAGTATAAGGACCCTGCTGTCAAGGTGCTTCAAATCTAGTTGAGGAGAAAAGATATAGCTACATGAAAAATTAAATAACAAGGCAAAGCAATGAATGATTGTCAAATGAGTTTTTTTACCACCAAAAAAAATGCTACTGAAGTTCACAGACAGAAAAATTCAGTATGGAGATGGTCAGAAATGGTTCATTTGACTTTTGTACTAGACCTTGAAGGATGAGTGGGATGAAGGTAGGTCATAGACCTAGAGATGAAATAGATCTATGAAGCCCCTCAGATTATAATCAAGGAAACAGATTCAGGGAGACTAAGAGAATTCCCCAAAGTCAGTAATTTAGAAGGGGTAGAAAATGGTGTGAGTAAAAGGATTGGGGATCATATACTTGTTAAATGATGACTTAGATTCATTTTAATAAAGCAAAAGAAGTTGATATCAGCAAGTGATAAGAAATAGGGTTAGAGAAGGATGTTGGGGCCAGATTATGAAAGGCCTTGAATGCCAGAATGAGGAATTTCGACTTTTATTCTATAAGCAAGGAGAAGTCATTGAAAGGCAGTGTGTAACCACTGGGAAGACTTGGTAATTAGTCAAAGGATGAATTTGAAGTTGGCCAACTGAAAGAATACCATGACCCAGGCCTGCACAACATACTGCCTGTGGGTCACTTGTGCCTACCAAAGGATTTCCGGTGGCCTGGGAAAAATGTAGCGTTGCCACCGCACACTTTCCTGTTTGTCACATAACCGCAGCAACCAACCATCACCAGTTTGTCTTTAGTCTAATCTATCTGCAGCCTGAAGAAGTTTAGTCTATGTTAATTTTGGACCCTACCTACCGCCAAATTGTGCAGCTCTGCTGTGACTGTTGGTATGCTAAGTAAAATGAGATGAGTGGATAAGAAAGATTCTTTGTACCTGAAGAAATCATCACCTAGAAAACCCTGAAGCCAAAGTTACTAGTTATGACCTTGGTCAAATGCCTTTCCTTTGCTTAATCTTAAATTTAATTTCTTTTTTTAAATTTAATTTTTGATTTATGGAATAAGGCATTTCCATAACATAATATAATTTTAAAAAGATGGCTGCACATGAAGCTGCAAATCTATTATGTACAACTTGCTATTCCTTTTAAATATATAATGAAGTTATCATATAAATTTCTTTTCCCCCCCTTTTTTCTTTTCTTCCCTAAGGCTACCATTAGACACAAGTATGCATATACATGTAAAATCATTCTGTACATACTTCTGTCTATCAATTCTTTCTCTCTATGCAGATAGCCTCTTTCTTCATATGTCCTTTATTTTTAATTTGAATATTCATAATAGTCAAAATGACATTTGCTCAAAGTAGTTCTTAAAACAACGTTGCTGTCACTGTATACAACATCCTCTTGGTTCTGCTCCTTTCACTCTTTATTATTTTGTGCAAGTCTTTCCATGTTTTTCTAAGATCATCAAGCTGACCATTTCTTATAGCATAGTGGTATTCCATCACAATCACATACCATAACTTGTTCAGTCATTAAGTTTAATTTCTAACTCTACATTTTCTCATGCTACGTCTGGAACAAAGATTTAGAGCTGACTGGGGACTCAGGAATCATCAAGCTCAATCCCATTATTTTAAGGAATTTTTTTCTTCAGTGAGCTTTTGGACCCCCTTTTCCATTTGGCCAATTCTGCTTTTTAAGGCATTCTTCTCCTCATTCGCTTTTTGGACCTCTTTTACCATTTGGCCTAGTTTGTTTTTTAAGGTGTTTTTTCTTCAGTATTTTTTTTTTGTGTCTCCTTTACCAAGCTGTTGCCTTGTTTTTCATGATTTTCTTGTATCACTCTCATTTCTCTTCCCAATTTTTCTTCTAACTCTCTTACCTAATTTTCAAAATCCTTTTTGAGCTCTTCCATGGCCTGAGACCAATTCATATTTCTCTTGGAGGCTTTGGATGTAGGAGCTTTGACTTTGTTGTCTTCTGAGTGTGTGTTTTGATCTTCCTTGTCACCATAATAACTTTCTGTAGACAGAGTTTTTTTTCATTGTTTGTTCATTTTCCCAGCTTATTACTTAACTTTTAACTGTTCCAGGGTAGAGGGTGCCCTGTCCCAAGTTTCAGGGGTTTTGTGCAATTATTTTCAGAAATACTTCTAGGACCTGTTGGTTTTCAGTCCTTCCAAGGGGGTATGATCTAAGGAGAGCTGTTTACTACTCTTCTGTCCTGTGCTGAGGTCTGTGAGTGACCACAAGCACTCTTTTATGCCCTGGTACTGTGAGGAGGATTCCTCCTCTTCTGTGGCTGCAAGCTCTGCTGTGCTGGTGCTCCTCCTCCCCCTGGGACTGCTTTCTAGGACTGTGACCTGGATTCAAGTATGGGCAGAGCAACAGATTCCTGCCCCAGTGCTAACAAAAAACCCCCTGTAATCTACTTCTGACCAGTTGTTCGACCCCCTAACTGTCTGTGGCTGACAGCTACAGAAGCAATTGTTGCTGCTGCTGCCTGCTCCTGGTTTTCTGGGGCCAGGAGTGTTCTGGCACAGCCTGCGCTGAACTGCACGACACTTTTACCCAGATGCAACAGACCTTTCCTGCCAACCTTCCAAGTTGTCTTGGGATGGAAATTTGTTTTATTCCATCTTTTGGTGGATTCAGCTGCTCTAGAATTTGTTTAGAGTCATTTGGAGGGGTTTGGGGGAGAGCTCAGGCACCTCCAAATCTGATTATTTTTAGATGAAGAGATGAGGTCTAGTAGAGTGAAGTAACTTGTCTGAGGTCCCACAGCCAGTAAGAGGCTGATTCAGGATTTGAGGTCTAGTGTTCTTTCTACTGTACCATAATTTTCCAGGTGCGTCTACCAAAGATTTCCTATTTTATCTCTTCCAGGGGCCCTATAAGCTACAGATTATCCCTTTTGGAGACAGACAAAAAATATTAGTGCCCAGCTTAGTCTTCCTTTTAACCTTCAGAGCTTGGCAGATTCTGGTTTTTATGATCTCTTTGGGATACAGCCCTAGAAGTGGGTTGAAGGGTATGCACATTTCTTTTTTTTTTTTTAATCTCTTTGGAGTACAGAAGGTAGGCCTTCCTTCCGATGATTGTTTCCTATTCATCCCGTATGTAGTTTGTGTGTGCATCGTTGTTGGCGTGTTGTCTCCGGTTGTGAGCTCCTCAAAGGCAGGACTGTCTTTTGCCTTTCTTTGTATCCCCAGCACTTAGCACAGTGCCTGGCACACAGCAGGCACTTCTTGTTGTTCGCTCATTTTCCAGTCATGTCTGTGACCCTATTTGGGGTTTTCTTAACAAAGATACTGGAGTGGTTTGCCATTTCCTTCTCTAGCTTATTTGACAGATGAGGAAACTGAGGCAAACAGGGTTAAGTGACTTGCCCAAGGTCACACAGCTAATAAGTGTCTGAGTTTAGATTTGAACTCAGATCTTCCTGACTACAGGTCCAGTGCTCTATCCAGTGACACCTAGCTATCTGCAGGCAACTCTCTGAGACAGTCGTTCACTTAGTGAACAAAAATGTATTAAGCACCTCCCATGTGTCAGGCACTGGGCTAAGCCGTGGGAACACAAAGAAAGGTGAAAACACAGTCCATGCCCTCAAGGAACTCACATTCTAATGGAAAAGACAACATGTAAATAATTATCTCCCTACAAGATATAAGGAGTGTAAATGGAAGATGCTTGTTGTTGTTTGTCCTTCCTTCTCAAAGAGGAACATGATATCTGGGGAATGGAACGCAATTTGGGGAGGAAGGAGGGCAGGGCAATGACCAGGAAAGGCCTCCTGTAGAAGGTGGTGTTGTTCATCCTTTGTTTTTGAAGACATCACGGGGTGACATCTTGTCTTGGCGTTTGAACTGAGTTCCGAAAGGAAGCCAGGGAAGCCAGGAGGCAGAGATGAGGAGAGAGAGTATTCCCACCATGGAGGATAGCCAGGGGCCTAGACATAAAGTCCAGAGATGGAGGATCATGTGTGAGGAACAGAGAGCAAGGCAATGTAGCTAGACCAGAGAGTTCACGGAGGGGAGTGAACTATAATGAAAGATTGAATGGGGTCAGGTTGTGAAAGACTTTCAGTGACAAATAAAGGATTGTATATTTGATCCTGGAAGTAAAAGGGAGCCTTAGGAGTTCCTTGAGCAGTGCCTAGCACATGACTACTTAATATGTGTTTGTTGATTTTACTTGGGAGGGTGAGAATGACCTTCACTTATAGATGAGTTCTCAATCTGAATAGGAGGACAGTTTCCACACCCGGAAATCAAGGTCCTGATTTCTCCACCCCCATCCCCAGCCCTACTCCCAAAAGGAAACCTGAAGGCAGTGATCATTTTGTTTCTTGAGTCCCCCCAATGTTGGGCTTGTAGTGGGTGTCTAAAAGGTACTTGTTGAATAGAATAGAATAAGAATAAAAAAATTCACAGAGATTGAGAATTGGAAGGGACCTTAGAGTTCACCTGGTCCAGCTTTCTCTTTTTGAATATAACACCCCTGCCCACTTTGTAAGCCATACCCTGAAGGGCAGCCCTTTGATGGTGCTGCACTGTGGCTATGTATGCATCAGCAGACCTGGCTTCTGATTGGCTGAGGGAATGCTGAGTTGGGATACTACGTGCCTGCATGAGGAGAGAAGGGCTGTCTTTAGATAATTAGAGAAAATTGAGGGGTGGTCATGAGAAGCAAACGAACTTTCGGATGTCTACAGCTCTTGGGGAGCCATCCCACAATATGTCCCTTGACTTCCAGTGCTTGCCACAGATAGTTCTAAGAGCTGACTGTCCTCTGTGGGATTGTTCTCTTAGCTAATAAGCAGTCATATTTCTTCCCATATGCACAGCCATGCTACATCATGATCATAAGGCTGTCCTTCAGTGTGCCATTCACAAGGTGGGCAAAGATGTTTCCTATAGACATGGAAATCGAGACCAAAAGACATGAAATGACTTGCTCAAATGATAAAGGGAGTAAGTAGCAGATCTAGGACATGATCCCATAAGGATATGGTCCCTAAGGTCCTCAAACTCTAAATTTAGAGTTCTTTCCATTTATACCAAGCATGGAGAATGCTGTGTTCCCCAGTCATTCCTTTTAAACAAAGTCTAAACTAGGGATGGATTACCCAGGAACTAGCAGATGTGCCATGGGAAAAAAAATGAGAAAGTTAAATGTGGGTGGAAAAAAAAATTGGCCCATGATTTCCTATGCATTATCATGGCCCTTTGCATACAAAACAGGGCTGGAGGACTGGAGCCTTGCCAGGGAACTGAAGGTAGGTCAAACACAAAGTGCTTACCATGAAGGAGAAACCAAGAGTTTTTGTCTTGTTTGTTGTTTGTTGTTGGTTTGAAAAAAATTTTTTCCCCTCTGACGTCTCCTCCCAGCAGGGAAGAGGGCCTAGGTGGTCCAGGTGATATCATGTGAGCCTCTAAGGTGGGGCTGCTTGTAGGGGAAAGCTCCTTCTATTCACTAAGCATTTATTAAGGATCTGCTACATTCCTGGCACTCTACCAGGCAGCAGGGATACAAAGCCAAAGATAAAACAATTCTTGTTCTCAATGAGTTTACATTCTATTGAGGATGGGGTGAGGTGAGAGAGAGTACAACATGTATACAGGTAAATAAATATAAAATATGTATGAAGCGAATTTGGGGGGTTAAAGGAGGCATTGCATGGAAACCCATCAGATTCCACACAAAGTTTAAAAATTCTGATCTCCAAGTGTGGAAAGGTCCTTAGCAATCATCTAGTTACCTCTCCCACCCTTTAAAATTAAAAAAAATTTTTTTTAACAGAAAAAGAAACTGTCTTGATGAAAGTCACACAGTCAGTAATAGGTAAAGCCAGGACAACAACTCATTTCTTTAGACTTTTATTTTAGTGCTCCTTCCATTGGTATGGGCTTTACAAATGCTAGTGCTGATTCTGATCAGGCAGCAATGCTAACAGATGTACACAGATGTCTTTTGTGAGGGTGGATTTTGACCTAGGATAGGAAGTAGAGATAGGGAGTGTAAAGAAGAATATCTTTAGTGAAACAAGAGTTTAGCAAGCATAAGGCAACTGTAAGGTGATTAATGCCAGGTTATAGAGCTATATAAAGCAGCCAGGTGTCAAATGAGGGAAATGTAAAGGAAGACTCCATGAAAAGTTAGAAGCACAATCAACTTGGGAGCATTGGCCAAGGTCATGTGCTAGAGAAAGGAGGAGGCTAATTTCTTAAGGTATCTGTGGCTAAAGTGGGATTGAAAAAAAGATGACCGCATGGAGAGCAGTTTCAACGTAGAGCCAGTTCAGGATGGAAAAGACCTTGCTTCCTCGGTGACCAGGACAGCTAAGAAAATATGTTTAGGACTAGCCTGGATGGAGAGGAGGGAGCTTTGAGAGGGGGTAGAAGAAAGGGTAAGAAAAGGTAAATCTTTTTTTATCCTTCTGGGAAGACTTAAGGATTGTGGCTTTTGGAGTATGCCATTCAACTTCAGAATGAAACTGGAGGGCTTAGAGATTTTCAACAGAATTGAGCTAGCTGAGTAATATGACACTGATTACTTGTAACTTCCCTAGTCTGTATCTAGTTTGTATTCCAGAATTTCCTTAAATGCTTTAAAAAAAAGCTTAAAAAAACTTAAAAGCTGACTATTGAGGACATTGTGAGAAGAGAAATGAAGCCTCTGGATACTAGGGAATGATCTTTGGATAAGAATTTTTCCATCTCTCTTCCCTCCATTTGTCCATTCTTCCTTTTTTCCATTTATACTTTCCACCTCCCCCCCTCCCCATTAAAAATATCCTTGCAAGGAGCTTCTCTTTGCTAGAAAAACTCAGCTCCATCACATTGGGAAGGATAGAGATGTACAATCAAACAAGTATTAATCAAGCCTCTACAAAGACAAAAATAAAATATTCTCTGCCCTCTATGAGCTACATTTTATTTGTGGTGACAATATGAACACATGTAATGACACTGGGTTGCTATGATTTGATATTCTATGTGTAATAATAGCCAACACCTTACATAGATTATGTCATTTGAGTTTCATAACCCTAAGAGGTATTTGCTATTATTATCATTTCCTTACAGATAAAAAAAAGCCTGAGGCTTAGAAATGTTAAGTGACTTGCCTAAGGTAACACAGCTAGTAAATGTTAAAATTGAGATTTGAACCCAGATCTATCCTGACGTTAAGTACAATACTTAAAGCTTCCACCATGCTATGTGTGATACCTTACCCAAGAAATTTGTTTCTTAACCTAATTCCTACAAATTGGAGTTATACTAACTTTAAGGGATACTATTTATTTAAAATGTATTCTGTAAAAAAAAAATATATATATATATATAATAAACATATTCTATATATAGGTCATTCTATAAATATATAGGTCATATAAATAAATATTCTATGTATAGAATATGTATATAATATATCTTATATATGTCATATAAATATCTATTCTCTCTCTACATATATATATACATATATATATATGTATATATATATATATATGTCATTATTGACTGGGGATTAGGGAAGGAGAAGGTGGCTTTTGAGTTGAGTCTTAAAGAATGGTAGGAAATTAACAAATAAAGAGGGCAAGGGAGGAAATTTCAGGTATGGGAAACAGGCAAGCAAAGGCACAAAAGCAAGAAGGAGAACTAGTTTGTCCACACAGGATAAAGCTGGCACTAAACTGTAGAGGGCCTTGAATGCTAGGCAAACTGTACCTAGTAGGCAATAGAGAGCCTACTCTCAAAGGCTTTGTTCCTTTTTTAAAATTTTTTAAAAAATTTTAAAATTAATTTATTTTGATTTATCAACAATCAAAGGCTTTGTTCCTTGCAAGGATCATTTTTGTTGTTGTTCGTCCTTCGCTCTAGAAGAGGACCAGTGGCATAAGGAGGATGATGTCTTGACTTGGAAGTGAACTGGATTTAAGTGAGGCAGGACTGTGTGGCCATCAGCCTCACTCCGTCCTCTAGAGTCAAATCAGACAATTGGTGGAGGGAGGAGAACAGGGACCCGCTGTTTTTGGGTGGGGGCGGAGGCCTTTTTCATTGCCCCTGATGTTACAACGGGTAGGCTGATAACCACTCTGTCTCTGTTTAAACCTGGACTGGTGTTCCTCGGGTCCTAATGTAAAGGCTTACAAAATTCTTTGTCAATGAAGAAACAATTTTCATGAATAAGAGAGATGAATAAATCCAGGGCAAAGGTCTGTGGTCTCATCTTCCCACCGAAATTATATATTACATTTTATAGCCATGACTACTATTCCATACAAACTCGACCCCCAGCTCTTGCATTGCTCCCCAGTTGCAGAGGGAGGATGAACCTTTATAAAGCCCTTCTCTTCCAAAGAGCACAGTGTGTCAGGTCTGGGCACCACATTTTAGGAAAGACATTGCCCAGAGGACCACAAACAGGATGATGAGAGGATTGGAGACCATGCCATAAGAATACAATAAGAACTGGGAGAGTATGGGGTATGAGGAGGATGTAATAACTGCTTTTAAATGGCTGAAGAGATATTATATGGAAGAAGAGGCGGGTTGTTCTGCTTCGTCCAAAAGGGCAGATCCAGGAGCGATGGAGTGATTGGTATTGAATCTTTATGTAAGGAAGAAACTCTTAGCTGTCCAAGAGTGGAATTCAAAGAAAGAAATATTTGGGGCGGACTGGAGGAAGAATAGAAAGGTTTAGGACTGCTCTGGGTCTTGAAGAATGGAGAGGATGAAGACAGGTTGAGAGGTGGTTGCTGTGGGTGCAAACAGGGCAGAGAGGGTATTACACACAGGAAATTGTGAAAAGCAGAGGCAAAGAGGTAGGAACGAAGACAGTATGTGCAGAGGACAGTGAAGAAGAGTCAGCCATAACAGAGTGGAAGCTTCATGTTGAAGAGTAGTGAGAAATATGAATGATCATCATTCATATAATATATCCACACAGCACTTTATACTTCTTTAAGTGTTTACATATGCTTTATGGTATGTTATAAATAACTCACAAAATCCCTGTGAGGAATATTGAGAAAACTGTCCTCGCTTTTAAAGAAGAGGGAACTGACACACAGGAAAGTTAAGTGACTTCTGCAAGTTCACACAGCTGAGTTAGTGGTGAGTCTGTGCGTAGAACCCAAAAGTCTCCACTTTCCATCCAGGGCTCATTCCAGTGCCTCTATCCAACAATCCATTTGGGTGAGGTACAAGATTAATGGCAGTGTTTGTCATGGAGTCAAGATCAAGTACAAATGTAGACTTCCTAAATTTTTGTCATTTCTTATCATAAAATACTATTCCATTATAATTATATACTATTCCATATGCCGTCATATTCACATACTATGTTCAGTCCTTCCCCAAATAATGACCACCCACCCACTTTATTTCTAGTTCTTCGCTACCCCAAGGAGTGTTACTATTAATATTTTGAATATGCTTGAACTTTGTTTCTGTCTTTGACTTCCATGGGGGTATATCTAATGCACAGCATAGCCCAATTTATTTCTACGTATCTTTAAATATTGTAAATTATTTTTCTATTGAGTTGAATTTTGCTCCCTAAGACTTGCATCTCATTCTTCACTCTCTTTTTTGGACCTGGGATCTCATTGTCAGGAGACCAGAATTTATTCCTTTCTCTTCAGTGATCCTCACTAGGGGAAAGGCAGATTCATGAGAAGGTAGAGAGAGCTCTCTCTTGAAACATTTGGGTCAGATTCTCTAAGGTTACACACTCTTCACTGGTCTGTGGATAGTCTCATGTCACCCCAGCTCTGTTTACCTAGGAAAGATAATCAGGAATTGATCTAATCTGAATCTTCCAGGACCCACTCCTTCCTAAAGCTCTGTCCAAAGGTCTTAGTCCAGATTTGTCCTCTTTTGGGATGGATTCTTGTTCCCCAGCCTCTGGTGGATCAGAGGCCAGATCCCTTTATCTGGGACCTTCACTCTAGGGCTGATTCCTGTCCCCTTAATCCAGAACCCTCCAGGATAGACACCTGTAGAGTCAAGGCACAATTGCTGGTACTGGACAGACTGCATACAAATGCAGGCTTGATCAGGGTGCATGCCTCTACCTGACAGTTTGTTTCTACTGAAGTCAGAGACAGAAGAGTGCTCCAGGATGCAAACACAACTATCCAAGGCTGTCACTAGTGATATGTGGCTGGACAGCACAGGTCTCCAGGTTCAAATCAACCTGGAGGGCACTACCATCCCTCCACTAAGGAGCCTAGATCTGCATGGACAACTGAACAATAAAAATTGCTGACAAATGTATAGCACTTTAAAGTTTGCAAATTGATTCATATACTTTATTACATTTGAGCTTCATCACTCTCTGAGGCAAGTATTGCAGGTTTTATTATCACCCTCATTTTACAGAGAAGGAAACTGAGGTTCAGAGAATTTAAATGATTTGGCCATGACCATACAGCTATGATGTGTCTGAGGCAGGATTTGAACCCAGGTCTTATCTGATTTCTGTCCCAGTAGTCTTGTTACTACACCCCACAAACCCTCGATTTACTTCTCAAACTGAGGCTCCCAATCAGCATCTCTCACTGCCCTCATGATGAATGGCATGGTGCAAAGAGCTGCAACATTCCTGAGCCACTTCATTTCTTTCTCTTCCCCTTTGTCCACCAACTCTTTTCCTTATGACCATTTCTTTTATCCACAAGATGGGTTTTTATCCCTTTGTTATCACTCCAATTTCTAGAACCGATAACCACTGATTTACTATGGGCTACAGAAAAATCAATGCATGAGGTGCCTAAGCATGTGTCCATCATATGTTACTTCTTCAGTGGTCAACAATGAGTGAGAAGTCATTGAACAAGTAGGGCTTATTTCTCCCACTGACCTTCACTGAAATCTGCTTGGGGGAGAGCTCTGAGCTCAACATTCCATGTTGAGAAGGTCACAAGGATGGTTGGACTCCAGCGCAAGGAGACCGCAGACTCTGAGGGAAATTCCAGGATGAGACTACGGAACAGGTGTGGTTTTAGTCCCAAAGCCATTGAACAAGGTGTGGTATATGAATGTAATGGAATGCTATTATTTCATAAGAAATGATGAGTAGTCAGACTTCAGAAAAACCTGGAAAGACTTACATGAACTGATGCTGAGTAAAGTGAACAGAACCAGAGAACATTGTACACGGTGACAGTGCTACTGTGCGGTGATGGACTTTGATAGACTTAGCTCTTCTCAGCAATACAATGATCTAAGACAATTCCAAATGCTCTCCACATCTAGAAAAAGAACTATGGAGTCTGTATGATCAAAGCATACTATCTTCTCTTTTTTTTTCTTTTTTTGTTTTTTTTTTGTTTTATTTTTTCTTTCTCACGGTTTTTCTCTTTTGTTCTGATTCTTCTTTCACAATATGACTAATGTGGAAATATGATTGTACATGTATAGCCTATATCAAATTCCATGCTGTCTTGAGAAGGGGGGAGAAAAGGGAGGTAGAAATTTTAGAACTTAAAATCTTATAAAAGTAAATGTTGAAAACTAAAAACAAATGAATGAATGAATGAATAAACAAACAGACAAATAAATAAATGAATGAATGAATAAAGCAATAAATAAATAAATAGATGGAAATCCCTAAACCAAGAACAGGGCTGGGAGGAGAACAAAAATAGGGCAGCTACAGAACTAGGGAAAACAGTGTTGGTGCAACCTATTTAAAGCAGAAAATGGTGTTTCTGCTTGCAATTTTAAGAAACTATGGAGAATGATTTTGCATATCAAAAAATTATCTTACAATGTAAATAATTCCATATAGTTTTTCTTCTTTAAAAATGCCAAATTGATATTCCCAAAGCTCAGGTCTGACCAATGCACTCTCTGGCTCATGAAGCTTTGGTAATTTTCTATTGCCTCTAAGATAAAATATAAATCTCTCTGCAAAGCCTCTAGAAGTCTTCATAATCTGACTCTAGTCTAACTTTCCAGGTTGATTAAATATTACTCATCCTGACACCTTTTACTGAACAGGCTTAAACTCCAGCCCACAGGCCACATAGGGCTGGTTGGAGAAACCAGATTAAGATAGAATTGGGAAATGCTTAACAAATAAATACAGTATTAACATAGATAATGTTAATTTGTGGTTTTCTAAGTCACTATGCTGCCCTGGGGATCACTTTCTATTTGAATTGGACACCATTACTTTACAGTATAAACAAATTGTCCCCCTTGCCTCAAACATTTCTTCCTTACCTCTGTCTCTAAGAATCCCTAGTTTTGGGAGCAGCTAGGTGGCACAGTGAACAGAGATCTGGCTTTGCAGTCAGGAGGACCTGAGCTCAAATCCAGCTTCAGAAACTTGACACTTACTAGCTATGTGACCCTGGGCAAGTCACCTAACTTGTTTGCCTTAATGCATTGGAGAAGGAAATGACAAACCACTCCAGGATCTTTGCCAAAAAAACCCCATGGGCAGCATTGGCCTTCTATGATCCATGGGGTCATGAAGACTCAGACATAACTGAACAACAATTATATTCTTTCCTTTATAGAACATAAGCTCCTTGCAGGTAATGATTTTTATCTTTCTATCTCTAATTCCTAATACAGGGATAGGCACTTGGTAGGTACTCAACAAATACTTTTTGAATTCTAATTTGTATATTTTAGCATTTCTTAAAATGAGGCATAGTTGAATTTCCAATATTAGAAACAAGTATCAGGAAAACTACTCCCTTTTTCCATTCCCAGCTCCTCCAACTGATTATCTTGCTCTAATTTTCTTTTCTTCCTTTTTTCTTCTTTTCCTTCCTTCCTTCCTTCCTTCATTCCTTCCTTCCTTCCTTCCTTCCTTCCTTCCTATCCTACATATCTGTTACTGTGGGGACTCTTCCTGCCTCATCCTGGAGCATTAGGAATTTCTAAGGGAATTTAATATCACTGTAGCGCATGTACCTCTTTGGATTCTTCAGGATTTAAGACCAATGACTGGGAGCAGGGCAACAAGTCTGGAGTAGGGAACCTGGGTAGCCCAATATCAAAAACCAAGGCAGATAGTGAAGGGCTAGGAACAGAATCAAGATATAAAGCAAGAGTAAGGCCGATGACCAACAGAGAAATCATAGCTCGCATTTTCATGACACTTTATGGTTTACAAGTCAATTAATTAGTCAGCTAGCATTTTATTAAGCACCTGCTGGCTATGAGCCAGGTACTGTGCTGGGGGGGACGATTCAGTCAAAAAGGAAGTGATCCCTGCCCACAATGAGTTGACGCTCTATCTTGGGAGACATGTGCATCTACAGACAAATACAAAATAGATTTTAAAAAATCAATACATAATAATGGGAAGAGGGAGTCATTAGCAGCTGGGGAGATGAGGAAAAAAAACAGATAGAAAATGGCCCTTGAGCTGAGTTTTGAAGTACTCTAGGGAGGGAGAGGTAAAGAATGAATGAATTCCAGGAATGGAGGCTAGCCTGTACGGAAGGACAGAGATGAGAAATGGAATGTCATATGTGAGGAGTAGCAAGTAGCCCAGTAAGAGTGGAGAGAGCTTCCCTTAGAACCATTTTGTGAGGTAGATGGGTTTTAATATCTATTTTACAGGTGAAGAAACTGAGCCTCAAAGAAGTAAAGTAACTTGCCCCTGGTCATGTAGCTAATAAGGGTCAGAGTTAGGTATTGAACCCACGCCACTTGACTGAATCCAGTCTTTCCTCTACCTTTCCCTTATAGTCTTAGAACCAGGAGACAAACAGTTAACTAAATGAGCATCGATAAGGATAGGACATGGAATTTAGATAACTGGGCACCAGGAAAGACTCAAGAGATGATTTCAGAGCCACAGGATTGAGTCAGGAAGTGGATCATTCCAAGTAAGTTGATGGGTAGATAGAGGCATATTGGGTGAAAAAGAAAGGACCATTCAGGGAAAAGCAAGAGCCTCCAGGACAGGTTGGAAGACAGTTATGAGACGTTATGCCCCATCCAACATTGTGTAGACAGATCTCAAACTACAAGAGAGCTAATGTGGTGTGGTAAGATAGAGTTTCAGACTTGTAGTAAGGAAGATTTGAATTAAAATCCTATCCTCAGATTTTGTTGTTTAGTTGTTTTCAGTCATGTCTGACTCTTTGTGATCCCTTTCTGGGGTTTCTTGACAAAGACACCAGAGTGTTTTGCCATTTCCTTCTCCAGCTCATTTTACAGATGAGGAAACTGAGGCAAACAGGGTTAAGTGACTTGCTCAGGGACACACAGCTACTAAGTGTCTGAGGTCAGATTTGATCTCAGGTCTTCTTGACTTCAGGCCAGTTGCTCTATCCACTTTGCCACCTAGCTGCCCTTATCCCCAGACACTTACTAGCTATGTGACCATGGACTAGTCATTTACTTCTCAGATCCTCAGTTTCCTTATCTATAAAATGAGGGGGCAGAAGTCCATGATGTCTAAGTTTCCTTACAGTTCTCAATCTAGGATTCTATAAATAAGTTCAAAGGTCCCACTTAAGATCAAATTGCAGGGAGGTCTGTTTGACTCTGAAAGCCCTTCCCAATGGGGCTACAACTTTCAGCAAGATACGACATTCCCCCTTTAGCTCCATATTCTTCTGTGAGGATTCTCTGAAGTAGATGTGTCAAACTCAAAATCCATGAAACTCCCAGTGCATCCTGAACCAGACTAAAAGGTAATTGGGAAATATTTAACAAAATAAATAAAAGATAGAATACAAAATAAATAACGTTAATTTGTGGTTTTCTAAGTCACTATGCACCCTGCAGGGACCCATTTCTATTTGAGTTTGACAGCACTACCCACAGAGGTTGAAAACTGTGGTCCCCCTGGTTGGGTAAAGCGAACACCCTCAGAAGGCCAGAGAAATCACCAGTGCAACAGACACACCTCTGACCTTGGCCCATCTTCCACAGTTCTGTCCTTCAAAGATTTTCCATTTTCAATTGGGAAAGACCAAAAGAGAAACTGTTTATGCCATCTGTTTATTCATTCATAGAGAATGTACTGAGGTTAGGGGAGGGAGGATTCAGAAATGAATGTGATGCAAAAACAAAAGATATTAATAAGAATTATTTTATTTTTTTCCAGTAGCATATTTTATTTTATTTATTAGTTTATTTTGATTTATCAACAATCACTTCCATATGCTTGTGAGTTTAAAATTTTTCTCCCCCTTCTTCCCCATCACCCTCCCCAAGACAGCACACAATCTAAGTTATACATTTACATTCCTATTAAACATATTTTCACATCAGTGAAGTTGTAAGTAAAAATTAAAACCAATGGGAGGAACCATCAGATAGAGGAAACAAAACTCAACAGAAGAGAAAAAAAAAGATAGTGATTCAACTTTCACAGTTATGATTACTATCTGTGTCTTTTTCTTCATCCTTTTTCCCCCTGTTTATGCTTTTCTTTCTCCTCTCTCCCTTCCCTCCCCACCAGTACTTTGCTTTTGACCACTGCCTCCTTCAGTCTCTCTTCCTCTTCCCCTTCGTCCCCACCCCACCTTCCTCCCTCCCTTCCATCCCCTCCCTTTTTTTTCCCCTTTTCCCTCCTACTGTCCATAGGGCAAGTTAGATTTCCATACCTAACTGATTATGTTATTCCCTTCTTGAGCCAAATCTGATGAGAACAAGGTTCAAACAATGCTCACCCCCTCCCTTCTTTCCCTCTGCTGTAATAGGATTTTCTGTCTTTTCCTGTAATGTAATTTACCCTGTTTGCCTTCTCTTTCTCAGTACATTGTCTAAGATCAGACTAATCCACTTACTTGGATCCATTTAACCCACTTGATTAGATTTTTTTTATCATAACATCAAAGTCAACTAATTTCCACCCTCTTTATGTATATTCCTTTAACATGGTGTAATAACAATACAGTTCTCAAGAATTGCAAGTGTCATCTTCCCTTGTAGGGATGTAAACAGTCTGCCCTTATTAACAACATTTTATATCTTTCTGTCCCATTTACCTTTTTATGTCTTTCTTGAATCTTGTACTTGAAGATCAAATTTTTTGTTGAGCTCTGGTCTTTTTATCAGGAAGGTTTGGAAGTCCCCTATTTCGTTGAATATCCATCTCCTCCCTTGAAAAATCATGCTCATTTTTGCAGGGTAGTTGATCCTTGGCTGCAATCCAAGCTCCTTTGCCTTATGGAATATCATGTTCCACCCCTGCGTCTTTTAATGTAGAAGCTGCAAGGTCCTGTGTAATCCTGACTGTGGTTCCATGATATTTAAATTGTTTCTTTCTGGCTGCTTGCAGCACCTTTTCTTTCATCTGGTAATTTTGGAATTTTGCTATTATATTCCTTGGTGTTGTTAATTTGGGGTCTCTTTCAGGTAATGGGTGGTGTATTCTTTCTATGGTTATTTTACCTTCTGGTTCTAGGACTTCTGGGCAGTTTTCCTTTATGATTTCCTGAAAGATACTGTCCAGGCTCTTTTTTTCATCATGATTTTCAGGTAGTCCAATGATTTTTAAATTGTCTCTCCTGGATCATTTTCCAGGTCGGTTGTTTTACCTATGAGGTATTTTATGTTTTCATCCATTTTTTCATTTTTTTGTTTCTGTTTGACTGATTCTTGCTCTCTCATAGAGTCATTAGTTTCCATTTGTCCAATTCTAGTTTTTAACAGATTGTTTTCTTCTGTTAGTTTTTGTACTTCCTTCTTCAATTGGCCAATTGTATTTTTAAGGGATTTGTTTTCTTCAGTGTACTTTTTTTCCAGTTTGCCAATTGTGTTTTTTAGGGACTTGTTTTCTTCAGTGTACTTTTTTTCCAATTGGCCAATTGTATTTTTTAAGGACTCTTCTACCTCTCTCATTAGACTTTTAAAATCCTTCTTGAGCTCTTCTAAGAAGGCTTTTTGGGCTTCAGACCAGTTCATATTCCCTTTTGATGTTGCAGATGTGGGTTTGTTGACAATGTTGTTGTCTTCAGAATTTCTGTCTTGATCTCACTCTTCTCATAGTATGAATCTATGGTACATTTCTTTTTACTCATGGTTTCTTTATTCCCTGGCCTTTAAAGAGATTGAGCTCTCCTGCTGGGGAACAGAGGGCACTGACCCAAGCTTCTTGCATTGGGAGCCTAGGTCTTGGTCACTGGCTTTGTGTGCTGGGGCCTCTTATGTTGGCAATTGGAGGCTGTAGGGTTTTGGCAGCTTACCTCATGTTGGGCTGGAATCAGCAAGGCTGGAACTTTCAGGCAATTCTAGGTTGCCTGCTTTTCCTTTCCTTTAGCTTTCTTCAGCTCCTTTTAGATGGGTGCTGCATGTTGTTTATCTGCCTGGGGCCTCTTGCAATGCTGCCTCCCTCGTTTCTGCTAATGCACTGGGAGATTCCTTTGTGGTAGAGTGCCGAGGCACCTGGTGGCTTTCTCAGCTGGTTTCCACCAGTTCCCCCGCCCTCACTGAGGCACTCAGAGGTCCAGGTGTTGGTGTTTGCCTGCTCTACCACCTGGGCTTCAGGATCTCTTCCTGGGATTCTAACAGCTCACCTGGTGTTGGGTTGGAATCAGCAAGGCTGGGGCTTTAGGAAGACTTTAGGTTGCTTTCTTCAGCTCCTTTCAGGTGAATGCTGCAGGGTGCTTATCCTCTGGGGCCCTTTGTAGTGCTGCTTCCCTTATTTTTGTTGAGGCACTGGGAGACCCGTTTGCTGGGCTGCTGCACTGCTGTTCCCCGTCTTTCTTCTAGTTCAGCTGTTCCAGGGTTTTTTTTTTTCTAGGGTGATATTTTCTGGGTTTTCAGAGGTTGATAGGGGAGGGTGAGAGCGACTACCTTTCTACTCTGCCATCTTGGTTCCTAAAAATTATTTTAAAAAGAGAAGAATACAAGAAAATGTCCCAAACACATACCAGGACTGACACTGCTCAGTAGGAGGCTGTGTGGTGGAGTGGAATTAGTAAGGAGTCAGGAGACCTGGGTTTAAGAGGAGCTCTTCTAGGTAGCTCAGTGGATAGAGTGACTGATCTGGAATCAGGGAGCTGAGTTCAAATCCAGCCTCAGATACTTAGTTGGGTGAGCCTAGGCAAGTCACTTAACCTCAGTTTGCCTCAATTTCCTCATCTACAAGGTGAGAATGTTAACAGCGCTCATTTCCTCCAAGGATTGTTGTGAAGATAAAATAAGATATTTGTAAAGCACTTTGCAAACCTATATAGCACTATATAAATGTTAGCCCTTATTAATGACTACCACTTATTAAATGCTAGTGACTATGTGCAAGGTCCTTGATGTCCTTAATGAGTCTCTGTTCCCTAATTTCTAAAATTGGAGTAATAACAGTTGCACTAATTGCCTCTCAGGGGCTACCAGAAGAATCATATAAATGTTTTCTGTTTTTAAGAGCAGTATGGATGGGGGCTATTATTATTGTTGTTATTAAGTGGAACAGGACCTTTGTCCCTAAGGGAGATTCTAATCTTTCACAGCAAACCAGACACAAACAATCCTAATGTTTATATATATACAAGTGGCTCCCAATAAACACACCTTTGGGTCAGGCTAAAGGGAAACAGTTCAATAACCCTTTTATCTAATGGGGGAAGGCTTCCAGGAGAAGGTAACTTCAGAGTAGGAAACTTTAAATCACTGGCTTCCAAAAAAAAAGTTTTAAAAAAGTTGTCAATAAGTTAAAAAAAAAGTATGTCTGCCTATGAATTCATACCTTTGTACTAACACTGCAGAATACTCGGGGAGAATAGCATAGCTTTGGGTAAAACACTGAGTGAGGAAAGTCAGAGTACAATAAATGATTAGGTTGGGCTAGGAAGAGAAGTAGTCAACAAGCATTTATTGAGCATCTACTGTGTGTAGCCCACTTCTAAGTGTTAGGTGGATAGAACATTTAGTACCTGTGCTCAGGGAATGTAGAATCTGGTCAAACAGAATCAAAGGAAGCAGCTGAAGAAAGGTATAGAACCGAGTTGTTAATTGTATGGTTCAGACCAAGGATGGGGAACCAGGCCGCATGTGGCCCTCTGGGTCCTCAAGTGTGGCCCTTTGACTGAATCCAAACTTCATAGAACAATCCCCTTAATGAAAGGATTTGTCCTGTAAAACTTGGCCTCAGTCAAAAGGCCTAGAGGATCCCATGTGGCCTCAGGGCTGCAGGTTCCCTACCCCTGGTTTAGACAATAAGGAAAAGATTTCAGAGAAAGAAGGGGTGGGCATTTAAGGGATGTGTTTGAGAGTCTGGGACATGAGTTTAGTTTTGGGCATAATCTGTAGACAGCAACGAATAAAACAAACATTTATTAAGTACTTATCATATGTAGAGCTCTGCACTAAGTGCTGATACAGATAAAGTAGTTAGAGGAGTAAGATGCAGCCCCTTCTTAATAGAATTTATAGTATTGTAGGGGGATGGGCAGCTAGATGGTACAGTAGATAGAGCATGTGGCCTAGAGTCAAGAAGACCTGAGTTCAATCTGGCTTCTCATACATACTAGCTGTGTGACCCTGGGCAAGTCACTTAACCCTGTTTGCCTCATTTTCCTCATCTGTGAAATGAGCTGGAGAAGGAAATGGCCAACCACTCCAGTACCTTTGCCAAGAAAACCCCAAATGGGGTCAGGAAGGGTTGGATACAATTCAAACTGCTGAACGACAGCAACATGGGGGATAGAAATACCAACACAGATAACTTGTGCATGCATAATATGGGTCTCACTCAATTGCTTGTTAGCTCAGGTTCTGTGTGAGGTATTTTGGATAATCATAATTAAGTTATGACTCAAGCCCCCAGTGGTGACTCTTTCTTCACGGACCAAGAGCAAATTGTGTATTTGATAGCGAAACATTTAAATATGATCATAAGCCTGGAGGTGGAAGGGCGCTCAGAGGCCATCAGTGGATGGAGCTAAGTTCAAATCTGGCCTCAGACTCTGACTCATTGGGTGACCTGGACAAGTCACCTTACCTCTGTTTACTTCTGCTCGATCAACTGTGAAGCGGAGATAGTAATAGTACCTGCCTGGCAGAGTTGTTGTGAAGATTAAACGTGATCATGTTTGCAAAGTGCCTGACATATTGCAGGTGCTGTATAAATGCTTACCCCTCTCCCCCTCCCATCTAGTCTAACACCCTCATTTTATCAGTAAGGAAACTGAGATCTAGGGAAGACAAGTAATTTGCCCACGGTCGTGGCAATGGTAATTATCAGAAGTAGGCTTTGAATATCATATGATAAGGGATTGGGATTCTAGATCAGATTCCAGAGAACAGTGTTCTTGGTCTTTTCTGCTGTTGAGACATAATATCAAAGTAAATGACCAGGAAAATGTTTGGATACCAGAGTAATTTTCAGCCTTTCTAAGCTAAAGATTCATTTACATTCTCCGGAGGGTGTGACTTGCCTTGGGTCACTCAGCTAATGGCTTTGAACTTAGGTCTTCCAGACTCCAAGTCCAAAAACTATATCTACTGCACCAACTAACTGTCTTGAAATTCTTTCCCTGAACACCACATTTTTGAAAGAATATTGTTCAGAGGACAGATACTAGATCTAGAAACTGAGTTACGTGAAGAATGGTTGAAAAAACTGGGGATATATATATTCCAATAGAATGTAAGCTACATGAGGGCAGGGACTTTTTTATTTTGGGCTTCATATACAAAAAGCCTAAAGCATGGCACAGGGCACACAGTAGGTGCTTTATAAATGCTTGCTGATTAATTAATTTATATTTAGCCTGGATAAGAGAAGAGAGGGGCTTGACAGCTCTCTTCAAGGTTTTGCAAAGCTTTCTTGTGGAAAAGAGAGGAGTTCCAAAGGGTAGCATTAGGACTAGTTGATGGAAGTTATGGAGAGGCAAATGTTGATTCAAGATACAAAACAATTTTTAACAACCAAAAGTGTCCGATAATAGCAATGAGCTTCCCAGCACCAGAAGTGTTCAAGCAGAAGTTAGTGACTATTTGTGAGGGATACTATGGAAATGGTCCCTGCATTGGCTCCTAGCTGACCTCCAGGAGCCCTTCAGACACTAAGATTGTTCCATGACTCTCTTCTGGCAAATGAGAAGGATTCTGGAGGTGAGATGCATGAATAATTTCCATGGCTCCCTCAGAAACATGCACATATACAAGAGCCCCCAGGTGGAAACTGGGAGGGGCTCAGTCTACCACTCCGTTTGGCTCTAGGCACAGGTGAGCCAGAGCTCTACTTGGCAATGTCATCAGGTTGACGTGAGGCCCTGAAATGGTTCCATATTTCAAATAAACTCACACTGGATGCCACTGGGATTTTTTCCAAAAACAATCTGTCTTTGAGAGTGGAAGCTGGGGCCTGAACAAGCTGGCCTGTCATAGTGCTTTTGAGACAGGATTCTGTGACTGAATGAGAGGGCCTCAGGGGGCAGCACCACTCCTTCTGACTCTTCCTCCCAGATTCTGACCATGGCACCTCTCCTGCCCTCCACCCCCACCCCCCATGTCTCTTTGATGCATTGTAGCAATTCTGGCAAAGACAAAGGCACAGAGTTTCTTGGGGATATTTACTTGTCTGTGATCATGTTGAGACTGAAATAAGATTACCCATAGAGAAGGCCAGATGCCTTGGAGGAAGAGGAGGAAGAGGAGGAAAGGGAGGAAAAGATGGTGGTAGAGAAGAAGGGCAAAGAACAGAAGGAGTAAATGATGCAAGCTGGGAGTGGGGGAGATGGGGAGTAAAAAGGTTAGAGCTCATTCTCATGAGAGTAGGATTGTTTTTTGGCTGTAAATACTGCCAGCGGCTGCTGCCCCAAGGACAATTCCTTTTCATGAGATCCTTATGCGGGGCCCAAGGTGTGCCCCATTTTGGTGTGGCAAAATGGAGGGAGTAGAATTGAAAGGGTTTTTTTTTTCCTGAAGACAAAAGGCTTAGGTGTGTTTTTGGAAGGCAGGCCAGAAAGGAAGGGACATAGTTTGGGCTCTTGGATCCAAGCCGTCACATCACCTTGATTACATTGCCAGGCAGAGTTCTAGCTCCTGGTGCCTGGAGCCAAACTTGGGGGCAGAAAGGCCTTCCCAGTTTCTGGCTGATGTGGGAGTGGCATCTAGGAATGACACCCAGTCCTGTTTTCCGATCTGGAAGTTCTCATTAGCATAGTTACTCTGTCTCTCTAACCTTATCTTCTGATCCCTACCTCACAGAGGTAGAGGGATGTGGAGAGGAGGAAAAGGGATAGAGAGAGGAAGAGGGAGAGGGAGAGGGAGATGGGAAAAGAGAGAGAGTGAGAGAGAGAGAGAGAGAGAGAGAGAGAGAGAGAGAGAGGGAGAGAGAGAGGGAGAGAGACAGTGAGTGTGTATTTTGGGGCAGCTAGATGGCACAGTGAATAGAAGTGGATAGAGGGCTGGGCCTACAGTCAGAAAGACCTGAGTTCAAATCCCATCTCAGATGCTTACTAGCTGTGTGACCCTAGCCAAGTCATTTAACCTCTATGTGCCTCAGTTTCCTCAACTATAAAATGGGGAGAGTAACAGCACCTACCTCCTAGGGTGTTGTGAGTATCAAATGAGATCTTTGTAAAGCACTTAGGACAGTGCTTGGCACAGAGAAGGCTCTATATAAATGCTTATTCCCTTTTCCCCAATACACACAGACACAGACACAGACACACAGAATTATTAAAGCTTAAAACTGCACCAAGACTTTTGGGACGCCCTGTATAAACCAAACTGTAAATACATTGAGACTTCAGAGAAATTAGGGAAGGCTTCATGGAAGAAATAATACTTAAACCAAGTGTATGGATGGACTTTTTCTCTATTTGTTTTATTTGTATATGCTTTATTGAATCCTATCTATTCTTCCTGTCCTGTCTCTAATGTAAAACCTTCCCTGATACTCTCACTCCTTTTTCTAAATTCCTGTAGCCTTAGGAGGCCAAAATTTATACTTGCTTATATAATGTCTAGTTTGTTCATTATTTTGTGCATTAGAGTGGGCTGACCCACTGAATTTTAGTCTCCAGTAGGCAGGTACCATGTTTTATTCTTTCCTGGATTTATTTCATTTAATTAAAAAAACCCCAAACCATTAATGTCCATATATTCCTGTTTGTAGGTAACATGGTGTTGATTTTTAGCAAGCTCACAAATACTACAGAACTCTTCTAAATATGATCCCTAACTACTCAAAAGAGTTTGGCTCAACAATACACAGGTCAAATAAATTGGATGAGGAATGCCTATTGCCTAGAATATGATATATGATGGAAGGACAGTCCATTGGACTAGTTTATCAGTAGGTATATGTTGGGCAGGCACTATGCATAATTGCATAGGACAATGGACTAGTTTGGTTTTGGGGAAAGAGCAACACTTTTGATGACACCACACTCCTCCCTGAATATA
Organism: Phascolarctos cinereus; assembly: GCF_003287225.1. NCBI lineage: Eukaryota > Metazoa > Chordata > Mammalia > Diprotodontia > Phascolarctidae > Phascolarctos > Phascolarctos cinereus. The sequence continues at coordinate 143,473,563 of NW_027556098.1, forward strand.
TACATACATACACACACACGTATATGTATATATATGTATACATATGTGTATACATATATGTATATATCACATATATACATATACACACTCTTATCTTTTAATCATCAATGTCTTTCCAGTGATACTAAGTGATTATGTATCATGAAGAGCTATAAATTTCATAGAACCAAAATAGCTAATGAAACAAAAGGCAATGTAGAGATATATGGTGGATGTAATTGGCTGCAAAATATTATCCATGGAGGTCTGTTTGCAAGAAGCAGAGGAAAAGATATTGTCCAGAAGATGTAGGATTAGGGGCAACTAGGTGACGCTGGGTAGAGCACCAGCCCTGGAGTCAGGAGGACCTGAGTTCAAATCCAGCCTCAGACACATAACACTTACTAGCTGTGTGACCCTGGGCAAGTCACTTAACCTCATTGCCTAGCCAAAAAAAAAAAGACGTAGGATTGGAAAAGGAGGTGGGGCAATTGTATAGTGAGAGTGAGATACAATAGATGGACAGCCCAAGGGTTGTGTTGGTACTCATGTAATGTTAAAAGACAGAGAGGAAGGCTCCTAGAATGTTGGGCAGGCCCCATATAGAGGATTTTTGGGAGGTCTTGGAAAGAATCTTCCAGGATGAGAAGCGAAGGATGGGTTGTAATCTATACTCCACTGGACTGTGAGATCCTTGAGGGCAGGAACTGTTTTTTGCTTTTCTCTGTATCCTCAGCACTTAACCCAGTGCCTGGCACATAGTAGGTACTTAATGAATACTTATTAACTGGCTGTCTATACCCTCACCAATGACATCATATATTTGAAGAACTGAAGGAATACACAAGCCCTTGTTCCTGGGGCTTGAGATACAAAGATAAATGTCACACAGATGCTGCTTTAAGGAGCAGGAAAATGTAACAATGAGAAAGCTACATGTATACAAATTACTATGATAAAAAAAAAGAATGAGATGAGTACAAAGGTGAGGTATGATTAAGCAGTATGAAAAACTGAGTAGGATCATTACTTCAGAGGACCTCTTAGCAGAAAGGTGGTGAACTACAGGTTCAGAATGAGATATACATTTCAGACATAGCCAGTGGATTGATTTGTGCTACTAAACTGTACTTCTTTGTTACAAATGATTGTTCTACTCTGAATGGGATAATTGATAAATGACAGCAATATGTTAAAAATAGCATCAATACAGCATTTTAAAACTGGGGGAGGGAGAGATCACTTTCAACTATAAGAACAGGGCACGCCTCATAGCATACATGGATGGCCCCCAGGTTGGGGGACCAAGTCAGATAGATGAGAGAGGGCAAGATGGAGAATTGTACAGTTGGGTTGGAATGTGGCGTATATGGAAGAAAGTAATATGGAATAACATTGGAAATAGAGTTTGGAGCCTGATGATGGAAATCCTTGTCTCCCTAACCAGGTCTGGCAAGACTGAGTACATAGTAGGCATCCAGCAAAGACTTGTGACTTACCTCCTAGGATTGGGACCAATGTTCTCAGTGGTCCCTGGATCCTGGACAAGCCAGCAGGGCCTCATTTCTAAGGTTGCAGCAGCCCTTTGGGGTACCCTATCAAATGCACCTTTACTGTTCAGCACGGACAGAATGTACCTAAGAAATGAAAGGAACAGGGAGTGGAAGGTGACAGAAGGAATGGAAAACATTAACTGAGAGTGATTACCTGGCAATGGCCCGGCCTGTTTTGGAAACCCATGAAATCTCTCCCTCGTGAGTCATTCTCTGCTTCTCTGACCACTTTGTTCTTCCTTGTTGACCATATGACAAGGATACTTTTTCTTTTCCCATTAGCCTATTTTGGAATGCTTTCTTGGCCTAGATTTTCACATTTTCCCTCTTTCTTTCGTTCTTTCCCTTTTTTGTTCCCCCTAAACTTGCTCCCCATGGCAGGAAAAGATATGACCCATACCCACAGCATGCAGAGGAGAACCTGGAGCGCTTTCTCTATCTATTTGAGCAAGGGTACTTCGCAGAGTACTTTATTGGTTGGATTCTTTCCATCTCCCTTTCCTTCATTATAGGAAATTAGACTCAGAACTGGAAAGGGACTTAGAAATCAGTTAGTGTAAACCTTGTTTTTGCTGTTCAGTTGCTTCAATCATATCTAACTCTTTGTGACCTTATTTGAGGTTTTCTTGGCATAGATGCTGGAGTAGTTTACCATTTCCTTCTGCAGCTCATTGAACAGATGAGGAAACTGAGGCAAACAGGGTTAAGTGACTTGTCTAGGGTCACACAGCTAGTAAGTATCTGAACCCAGATTTGAACTCAGGAAGATGAGTCTTCCTCCAGGCCTGGCACTCTATCCACTGTGCCACCTAGCTGCCTAATTCTATACATAACAGATGCTTCCATGCTTCCATGATTATGGAAGAGTGGAAAGGAGAATGAACCAGTTAGGGGCTAGTCATAGGGTGTTCCCAGAATCCCAGAAATTGCTGAAAATTAACACCAGTTGTCATTTCTTCCTTCTTTTCAACCAAAGACTGGCCAAGAGAAAGTGGACCAAGATTATAGCTCAAAGGATTGCGGCTAGCTATGCAGGGCAGGAGATATCTAAGAGGTAGAGGGGTTTTCTTCATTGTAGGTTTTTAAATAATCCAGGCAACCTGTGCTGTCAGATGTTAGCACTGGAGTGAAGCCAAAGTAATCCAGTCAACTAGGATTCTGGGAGTCTGGGGAACTGAGTTCTAATATTAGCTTTTCTACCAACAAGCTTGTTTCCTCATCTATGCAATGAGAGATTATATTAGATCAGTGTTTTTCAATCCTTGTTCTGCAGAATCTACTGTTTCACATGGAATAAAAGATCTATGAGAAAATTTCAGTGCCAGTGTGATTTTTTTCCCACTTGAACTAAAACATTAAATTTTGAGCTTCCTTAAATTAAGAATCCTTGATTTCATTAGATTGGGGTTTTCCTTCTAGCCATGAAGATTGTGATTCTTCTGCACCTTAGAGGGCTTTCTTAGGCTTCTCCAGTCTGTAGATAACAGACATGTGATCCATTGTTAGGCCCATACCCAAAGCCTTTCCAGCTTGGAAGAATTGGAGAATTTGTCATCCACTGGCATAAACTTTGAGAATACAAGGTTGTCTTCTTTGTATGGTGAGGTAAGATTTTAAGACAAGATTAATTACGAATTAACATTTTGAATGTGTCAATATATTTAATCATACATATATGTATCAAAAATAATTATTACATGCAGCAATCATTCAGAATGAAACTAGTAGAGTCCTACTCTGAGCTCCTTCTCTCAGAGCAAAGCTGGATACATCTTTCCCCTCTAAAATTCCAAGGTTCTACAAGTAACCCTGAGGGGCAGTGCAGTGCCCTTTTTGTTTTGTTTTGGGGAGGCAATGGGGTTAAGTGACTTGCCCAAGGTCACACAGCCAGTAAGTATAAAGTGTCTGAGGCTGGATTTGAACTCAGGTCCTTCTGACTCTAAGGCCTGTGCTCAAGCCGCTGCACCAACTAGCTGCCCCAGTGGCTTTCCTTAGTGCTAATGGCCCAGGTCCCCAGTCTGGTGTGTTCTCCCCAATGTTAGCTACCAGTGATTAGCATCCTAGTTTCACTTAACCCATTAGCACCAATTAGCCTGGAATCAGGAAGACCAGAGGTCAGATTCAGCCTCTTACTTAATAGCTGTCACTTAACTTCTCTTTGTCTCAGTTTCCTGAACTGTAAAATAGGGATAATACCAGGATAGGATAACATCTACCTCTCCGGATTGTTGTGAGGATAGAATGAGGCAATGTTTGTAAAGGGCTTAGCACATGGTAGGTGCTATAGAAATGGTTATTCTCTTCCCTCTTTTATAAAGGATATTTATTTCAAGGATTTTTTTTGTTTGTTTTTTGTTTTGTTTAAGAATGTGTCAAAAGTTACAAAGCGTTCCCTTCTCCCTCAACACCTGGGGCACCCTCTCGCTTATACCACCTAGGTCTCTGGAGACAGTGGGCTCATGCTTAGAGTAGTTTCTGAATAACATGTGACCTCACCAAGTTCACTTCCTAATTCAGCAGAGCTGACAGATGAATCACTGTAGCTCCCTCTTGGCTGCCTGTGACTTGGGCTAGAACAACCAGGTTGCTCTTCTCTGGAAGGCTTCCAGAAAAATCCTGGCACTGACTTCAGCTCCTAGCCTCCTGGGGGTTCACACTCTTGATCTTCTGAGGCTCAAAAGGTTGTAGCTGTCTTAACTCCTTCACCAACACCTAGCACAGGGCCTGGTACATAATAGGCGCTTAATAAATGCTAGTTGACTGATTGAACACAGGCAAGAATAGACACGGAAAAGACGGAAATAAAAAGAGGGCCATGCATTCAGCTCCACGCTGGCTCTGGGGGACAGAAGGCCCAGGGCCACAGCAGCTCATACTCCTGGCTTGAACATCAGCCTAGCAGGGAAGAGCAGGGGAAAAGAGGCTCATTTTGGCTGAGTAGAGCTTATTGAATGCATCCTGTTTCTGGTGCAGTAGTCGGCCTGTCTCTTCACCACCTGGTTTGTAGACTGGAACCAGTTAGAGAACATTTGTGCATTCTGTTGTGTGCGAATTAGGATTATGCCTCTATGAAAGCAGGCTCCCCGACCTCTTCCACATGCGCTGGCAGCAGGCGGACAGTCAGTCAACAGCATATATTAAAAGTGCCTACTATGTGCCAAGCACTGGGCTAAGTGTCAAGGGGACACAGAAAAGCAAAAGACAGTTCGTGGTCTCAAGGAGCTCACGTGTAATGGAATGTCAGAGCATGTTGCTCTGAGGATGGAGTCTGCTGGCCCAGCTTCTGGTCCAGCCTATGGTACCCGAACGTGAATTTCTTTCACCATGTTTCGGTATTTCACCAACCTCTTTTTCTCCCCAGAATAGCTCATGTTCTCAACCTTCCCCTCCCCCAGCATATGTGGATTCTGCTGAGATATTTCACATCCCCAAATGCTGAAGGATCTAATTAATTTGGAGAATATTAGATCAATGTCTCTTCCAGCCCTGATATATTACCATTTGGGGGGGGTATTGAGAACCACTTACGTGCTTAGTTAGGTGCTATGGTGTGGGGTAAGGAGCAGCTAGGTGGCACAGTGGATAGAGTGCTGGGCATGGAATCAGGAAGACTCAACTTCCTGAGTTCAGATCTGGCCTCAAACATTTACTAGCTGTGTGACCCCGGGCAAGTCACTTAACCCTGTTTGCCTCAGTTTCCTCATATGTGAAATGAGCTAGAGAAGGAAACAGCAAACCGTTCTAATATTTTTGTCAAGACTCCAAATGGCATCATGAAGAGTCAGACACAACTGAACAACAAATGGTGTGTGAAGGGGAAGGAGAATATAAGAGGGAATCTCCACCCTAGAGGGCTTCACTGCCTAGTTACAAAGTCCATGATAACATTGGGAATAGTATAGAAATAAATATAACAAAAGAAATAAACAAATATATAACTAATGATTACATTTTATATTCTAAATATTATAGTAATTAAAAGAATAGAAAGGTCAGTAAAGGTTTAAGTCATAGTGATGATGGATATTTGTTAATCACCTATTTTGAGAAACTGAGTAACTCTATAACTGTGTAAGGGAATGTACAAAATACATGTAAAATAGGGGACTTGACTTTATGGAGCTTATAGTCTATGGGGCAAGATACTGACACGGACAGTTCTTCCTCCCCTTTCTCCTCCCTTTTGGGACTTACTTATGATTTCATCTTTGTCGGGAACTCCTGTATTGACTGATACAGATACTCTCACCCTTGGGAGAAAGTCTGGAATCTTATCCCAAGGAGAAATTCCCTGAAGTTTCTAGTGTAGTGATCTGAAGACAGTGACTTGATAGAAGCTGGCTGTCTCCTCTTATGCTGGTTTCTTCCCAGAGTCTTTCTCTCCCTTCAGTTGGCCCTCTGTAACTTCAACCAACCAGTCAACCCACGAAAGCAATTATCAAGCACATACTATGTGCCAGAAACTGTGCTAATCACTGAGGACAGAAAGAAAAAGAAAAAGCAGCCCTTTTCCTCAAAGAGTTCACATTCTAATAGGGGAAACATGATATATAGGTAGCAAGGTGTCTCAGTTTGGCCCACAGAGAAGCAAGAATTGATATCTCTAGCATCTCCTCATAAGAATAGGTATCTCTAGCGTCTTTAAGGAAAACTTTAATTCCTGCCAGAACCAGAAGGTTGGGGTCTGAGGCCACCACTCTGTTCTCCTTAGAGTGAGGAAATACCAAGCTAGAATTATATCTTTCTGCTCCTTTAAATATCGTTAGTCTAGGGGAAGTAATTTTAAGGTTCTTGCTAAACTCCTGGTAACTATTCATGGGAAAAGGAGGGCCTCAAGCTTTTATATATCAAGACTTATTCTCTTCCAAATACTAGTTCAACAATGAACACACATAGCGTATAGCAAAGAAAGCCATTCATCCAAGTCTGTAGCAAAATAATAATCAGAGAAAATATACATATGAGAATATATATCAGATAACAGATTGAAGGAACTTTCCCTTTGGAAGTGAGATAACTCAACTAAAAGATACAGAGTCTCAGATCTCATCTGAGGAGAAATGCCCTGAAATCTGTAGTGTAATAACCCAAGGATAGGGACATGACAGAGATTGATGGCTTCTCTTATGTTGACTTCTTCCCACAGCCTTTCTCTCCCTTCAGTGACCTGAAGAGAGGTTGTCTTGAGGCATTGCTCTCTATCACCCATGCCAATAGGCTTTGGGACTCAAGTTACCTTTAAATAAGTAGATATAACAGAGTTCTTAACCTAGGTGTCTGTATACAGATTTTAGGGACTAGATGAACTTGGATGTGAAAAAAAAAAGAATCCATCTTTGTTCTCACTCACCTACAACTGAAATTTAGCATTTCTTTCAATTAGTTACAAACATCATACTGAGAAGGGGTCCATAAGCTTCACTAGATTGTAAAAGGGGTTTATGATACAAAAAAAATGTTAAGAACCCTTGAGTGACATGATAAATATTGAGTAGAAAGGAGGTAGCCTTAGAGGAGAAAGGCACTTATAATCTTAGAAATTTGCTTGGGCATGAAGCACTGAAGTGACTTGTCACACAGCTAATAAGTATTAGTTTGTTTATTTGTTTGTTTTGCGGGTTTTTTTTAAGGCAGTTGGGGTTAAGTGACTTGCCCAGGGTCACACAGCTAGTTAAGTGTCAAGTGTTTGGTCGGAGGCCAGATTTGAACTCGGGTCCTCCTGACCTCAGGGCCGGTGCTCTATCCACTGTGCCACCTAGCTGCCCCATAAGTATTAGTTTGAACCCAGATGTTGCTGTCTCCAAGGCCAACCATCTATCCACTATACCACGCTGTCACCTACAAATAACTATAGTTCTCCTTATTTCATGATAAATGCATTAGAATGTTACCAAACAAAATGTTATGTGAAGTCTGATAGAAAAGGTCATTATCAACCCTCCAAAAACTTCATGAAAAAGGTAGAAGAGCTGGATCTGGAAGGATGGGTAGAATTTGACCAAGTGGATAGGAGATGGAAAGATGTTCCACACCAGGAAAACAATGGCCCCCATGATGTGCAGGTGGTGATGAGCATGGTAGAAGGGAGTACTGACCAGCATGTGGAGAGAAGGACCTGACTGGAGCTGGGAGTTGGTGTGGGATAGCAGTGGAAGGAGACAAGGCTATTGGCAGTATACTGTGGCCTTCCTTTGCCCCTACCGAAGAGAACCCTCTAACTCAGTAACTCCATATGGTCCACTAGGCCATTTAGGGCAGCTGCCTGACCTGGCTGCTGAGTACTGGTTTTGAGGGTGGTTCAAATTACTCGCTGATGTTCTAGGGCCAAACCATGTCCCTGGCTTGTGTCCCAGACTCCCCTAGGGCTTGGCTTCAAGACACCTTGTCCTGTCCTCAGAAGAGTTGGCCTTTGAGCAAACTGGATTGAAAGATTAAGTTTGCCTTCTCTGCTTTTGAAGGTTATTTATTAGTAGTTATATGAGGATCTGTTAAAAGAAATGAAGATATTTAGCCTAAAAAAAGACTTGGGTGGGACAGGCCACCTGTCTTCAAATATTTCAAGGGATATCATGTAGGAACTGACTCATTGACTAATGAATATCTAGACTAATAATGAGTCTAGTGTGACTAATTCTCATTTTGGAAGGGAGAATTGGGTATTAGTTATATGGGAGGCAGGTTTTGGTTCAGTATAAGGAAGATCTTTCTAATAATTACAGGTATCTATAAATGGAATATAGATAATGAGTTCCCCATTACTGGAAGTGTTCAAGCTGAGTCAATGAACATTTGCCAGGAATATTGTAGATGGGATTTGTGCTTCAAATAGGGGTTAAATTAGAGGGATTACTTGTGATTATGAGATTCTAAAATTCAAATGGATGGTGCTGAACTTAAAATAATATAGGTTGGGAAGGATAAAGTTCAGGGCTGATCTGTGCAGTGAGTGGAACTGAGAAACGCTTGGATAGCTATCCAAATCATTGCAGCAAAAGTATGATCTATAAAGATCTATGATGTATTTTATTTCTTCATAACCTTATTTGGTATTTATTCACAACATCAGAATACCTTACATTACCCAAAATTGGTATATATTCTTTACCTTTGATTAATCTATCACTTTAATAATCTAATAATTGATAAACTGAACTATTGATAAATTATTGATATAATATATAATAATCTATCATTGATTTGATTAATCAACACTTATCGAGGTCCTACTATGTGTAAGACTGAGTGGGGCAGCTAGGTGGCACAGTGAATAGAGCACTGGCTCTGGAGTCAGAAGGATCTGAGTTCAAATCTGGCCTCAGACATATGATACTTACTAGCTGTGTGACCCTAGGCAAGTCACTTAACCCCGACTGCTTCACCAAAAAAAAAAAAGACTGAGGGCTCACCCTCTGGAAGATAAGATAATGTATAATATACTCCTTGCTATTAAGTAGCTTATACTACATATAGTTCAAAGGTTTTTAATCTGAGGTCTATGAACTTTTCAGAAAAAAAATATTTTGATAATGATTTCAATATGATTAGTTTCCTTTGTAAATCCATGCATTTCACTTGGTGCATTTAAAAACATTATTGTGAGAAGGGGCCCATCAACTTTACCAGAATGCTAGAGGGGTTCATAAAACACGTAAAATGTTAGGAACCTTTCCTTTAGTTGGAGAGACAAGGTGGAAAGGTAACTACTCATACAAGGCAGTATATATGCTAAGTGCCAGAGATAAGGTGCAGGGGTTCAGAGAAGGGAGAAATCACTGAGGACTGGGGCAATCAGGTAAGGCTTTATAGAAGACAAGGAAACCTTGAAGGATGGATAGAATTGATATAAAGGACTGAGAAAGCCCTTCCATGCAGCTGAAATAGTATGAACAAAAGAAGGAAAATAACCACAGAACTTTGGGGGGATGATGACAAAGCTAGCCTAGTTGGCATAGAGGGTTCATGCTAAGGAGTAGCAGATAGGGATACTACTGAAAAGATTGGATGGAGCCAGGTTGGGAAGGATATATGGCCAGCCTGAGAAATTGGAACTTGGTCCTGTATCCTGCAATAGAGAGCAATGGAGGATTCTTGAGCAGGGGATAGCCAAGATAAAAAGTAGTTTTTGCTACACAACATCCAGATTTGGGAGTGGGAAGGAAGGGGCCACTGTTATTGAAAAGCCCAACATATGATTGGAACAATTTCCTTTGGAAAAGAATTAGGAAAGTGATAAACAAGGTTGCTGACTCTTGCTCGTGATACATCTTGTACCATCTTTTAAAAAAAATCTATTTCCCTTATATACTAATAATGTGCCCTCTCTTAGATGTGTGTAATGGAAGCAAGGAATGTTCACCAATGGACCACATCTTTACCATCTCACAATTGACTGAAAGAAGTGGAGAATATAAGATCTCACTATGTTTATTGCTTGTTGATTACACAATATTGCTTAATAGGCTCTTTTACAAGGTGTCTCCTATTTTTATATTCAAATCATTCCAAGATTCTTTGGAAGATGTTACAACAGAATAGGAATAGCTCTTTTCAATGACCTTTTGGTAATAAACACCAGGCAAGACATACTACAGAGAGATGTATGCTGTCCGAAAGTATTTGCCATTGTGATGGAGATCTAGTCCTGAGTCTATGGGGGTGGGGAAGCTGCAGCCTCGGCCTCAAGGCTTCACAGAATCTGCTTGGATTCAGTCAAAAGGCCATGCTTGAGGACCTAGAGGAACCCATAGGGCCTGGAGGCCTCAGGTTCCCCACACCTGGTCTAAGTTAAGGAGGGATTCCCTGCGGATAGTTAGGTCTTCCAGATACTCCTGTTTGTAGAAGACATTTCATTGATTGCATTAAGCCCTAAGATGTGGCAGAGCCTCTTGGAAGAGATTTATAATCACTCAATGTGAGCTCAGCCTGGTTATCACATAGGAAAGACCAAAAGGTAGAAGATCTATTGCTCAGATTTCAACATGCATCTGAATGGACAACCTGTACAGTTAGTGTGACGATTAATATGTGGCTATCTGGAACAGAAAATAAAGATGGAAAATGAGCTGGGCCTAGAATTGGAAAGGAAGAGGAAAGCTGGATTCCTTCCGGGAAACTGCAGTCTTTTTCCTGACTCCAAGCTTCCCATAACAGCACAGGCCCATCTTTTCAACACAGACATTTTATTCCTATTGCTATTGACAACCAGGCTTGGAATGCCATGCCTCTGAAGAATTAAAAACACACGGAGGCGGCACCATAAAGGCTCATGGCAAGTATGAGTAGGCTGCAGTGTGCAAAACAACAAGGAATTCCAAAAGGAGAGCAGGAATAAAGGATGTCATCAGAGAATTAGAAGATGGAAATAGAAGATGGATGAGAGCAAGGGATGACAGGTAGTCAGCTAGGATGAAACCTGGGTACCCCTGAGATGTCAGGAGAGAGTGAGGAAGGGCCCCCAGCCTGTTAGGTGGATCCCCTGTGGTGAACTTTTGAGAGGACAAGGATGAGAGTCACACAGAATGAATGGACTAGTGGAGGGGACTTAAGCATTGATGAGATCCCGGATTATGGTTGTAACAACATCCTGATCTCTCCTCCCAAACAGATTAAGCTAACCTTTTTTTCTTAAAATGTATTGAGACCATCCTTGAGATTTGGTTGGCTCAGGCAACTGAAGCCTCAGACTCCTGATATCTCTTCCTTACCCCCTGAGGGCAAAACAGCCCCCCACATGCAGCTTCTGGGGCCCTATGGTGCTCAGCTGGTGGATCACCAGCAATTTAGACAAAGGGAGCTTCTCTCAGGTTAATCCATTGTAAATGTCAATGCCCATCCTTGTAGAATGGGTATATACATATATACATACACACACACACACACACACACACACACACACACATATATAATATATACATCGGACCATGGGATCATTGATCTAAAGCTGTAACAGACCTCAAAAATCATTTATTCCAACCCCCTTTCTACAGATGTAGAAACTGAGACCCAGGGCAGTTAAGTGATTTACCCAAGGTCACATGAGTGGTGTAACATCAGAGTTAGGATTTGAACCTAGGTCCTCTGACTACAGAGTTCCTGCTTATGGGTAAGTAACTCCAAGTTGGAGGCAGCTAGGTGGTTTAATGGCTAGATCACATGACCTAGAGTCAGGAAGATCCGAGTTCAAATTCAACCTTAGACATTTACTAGTTGTATGATCCATTTCATTCTAAGCTCCTACAGGACAAGGACCTTCTTTTGCCTTTTTTTTTTTATGCCCCGAACTTAGCACAGTGCTTGGCACATAGTAAGTGCTATATAAATATAATAATAAATTACTATTATTATTTACTGTTGAATGACCAGTGAGTACCTCATTTTGTTCCAATATTGAACATAAACTACCAGGAGACTGGCCTAAGTTGGGCCTGACCTAGAACACATGCCCATTTGAGTCTAATGGAAGCGCTCCCTAATTTAGGCAACGCTGCCCACCCAGACAAAGACTCTTTGAGTCCTATGGTGTATTGCTTCTATAGGCGAGGGCCCAGTGGCTACCATTCTGCTTCTCCGTATTTTGTTCCCAGAAGACTAGGGAAAGGGAGAGGGGACATTCTGGAATGAGGGAAGGGGGAGAGAAATGAGCGGTTTGTTGCTGTTCAATTGTGCCCAACTCTTTGCGACCGCATTTGGGGTTTTCTTGGCAAAGGTACTAGAGTGGTTTGCCATTTCCTTTTCTGGCTCATTTTGCAGATGAGAAAATTGAGGCAAACAGAATAAAGTGACTTGCCCAGAGTCACACAGCTGGTAAGTGTCTGAGGCCAATTTGAACTCAGGAAGATGAATCTTCCTAACTCCAAGCCTGGCACTCTATCCGCTGTGCCATCTAGCTGCCTAAAATAAGTGGTATCCTATAGTAATATATACTTACCAGAAGACCCCCTTTTCCAAAAATATCTCTTATAGATTTTTCATTCACTAGGAGAAAGTGCAGGACGACCTAGATTCAAATTCTAACTCTGATGTTACCACTCATGTGACCTTGGGTAAATCACCTAACTGTCCTGGGTCTCAGTTTCCAAGTCTGGCTCCAGATACTTACTAGCTGTATGATCCTGGGCAAGTCATTTAACCCTAATTGCCTCAGTTTCTTCATCTGTAAAATGAGCTGGAGAAGGAAACCAGTATCTTTGCCAAGAAAACCCCAGATGGGGTCATGAAGAGTCAGATGTGACTGAATGATAACAGTGTCTGGGCAAAGTCAGTGGCAATGTTCTTGGAGTTTGGTTGTCACTTGTAAGACCCTCCTCGTGAGCCCAGAGGCATGGGCCCCCTGCTTGTCCAGGACTGTATTGAGGTTTGCATGGGGTTAATCTGGGACAGAGGCATGAGCTCCAGATAATCCTGGGGTGCAAAGTCTGAGTCACACACCTGCTGGTTTCAGGTGGAATGTGGTTTGCAACCTGGCAATCTCAGGTTCAACCTTCTGCCTTTCCTTTCTTCCTTTTCTTTCTCTATCAGTGAGAAAAATCTGCATTACAAATTGTAAACTTAGCAGTACAACTTTGGGGAGGTTTCCAAGTCAGTCAGATGATTTCAGCGAATTACAAAGGTGGGAAGATGGCCAACTTCTATGTGGTGAGCTTGAGGGCAAAATGTTATTAGATGGGAAGGACTGTGGTCCTGGGGGAAGGGATGAGAGGCAGTGGGATATGGAGGTGAACTAAGAGGTCCGCTAGTCGAGGAGCTAGCAACCTATCCATGTCATTTGAGGGACACCAGAAAAGTCTACCTCCAATTCCAAAAAGAAAGAAAGACAATCTCTCCTATCAGCTTATTGCTTTCTACACAATGTCCTCCAGCCCTGCAAACTTTCTTCCCGTTGTTTACAGGATAAAGTCCAAACTTCTTTACCTGGCATTCAAAGCCTTTCAAATAGGACACTAACCTACATTTCCAGCATTGTCTCCTGCTACGCTACTTGGCTCTAGGCAAGCCAATTTACTTACTATCCCCTGAAAAGGGCAGGGTCAGTGCTGGTTCCACATCTTTGCTCATAAGCTTTCCCTGGCCTGGAATGCCTCTCTGACCCTCTCTTCTAGGACTAGTTGAAGCTCTAACTCTTGTTTTTGTGTTTTTTGGTTGGGCAATGGGGGTTAAGTGACTTGCCCAGGGTGACACAGCTAGTAAGTGTTATGTGTCTGAGGTCAAATTTGAACTCAGATCCTCCTGAATCCAGGGCCAGTGCTCTATCCATTGTACCACTTAGCTGCCTGCACAGCTCTAACTCTTCCATGAAGGCTTCCCTGACTGCTTTTGTGTTTCTCTCCATTCTTTGAGCCCCTCCAGCACTCATTGATCAATTAACCAAACAACAAGCATTTATTAAGCACCTACTATGTACCAGGCAAGAAGTAGCTAGATGACTCAGTGGAGCCAGGAAAGACCTGAGTTTGAATCTGATCTCAGGCACTTACTAGCTGTGTGATCCTGAGCAAGTCACTTAACTTCTGTCTGCCTTAATCCATTGGAGAAGGAAATGGCAAATCATGCAGCATCTTTACCAAGAATATCCTATGGACAGTGTGGTCCACAGGGTCATGAAGAGTTGGACACAACAACAAGACACTATGCTAGGTGCTGGAATTCAGCATAAAAATTAAACTGTCAAACCCCCCCAAAAAAAATTTAAAAAAAACCCATCAACCCCCCCAAAAAAAACCCCACCAATTTTAAAAAAAATGAAACCTTCTCTGACCTGAGGGACCTTGCATTCTATTAAGGATATCACTTCTCATCCCCCTGAGGTACTGGGTGGCCCTGAGCTGAGCTTGGAGTCAGCAAGACCTGAGTTCAAATCCAGCCTCGTGTACTTAATAGCTATGTGACCCTGGCAAGTCACTTAACTTCTGTCTGCTTCAGTTTCCTCAACTGTAAAATGGGAATAACAGTACCTACCTCACAGGTGGTGAGGATCAAACAAAGAAAACTTTGATAAAGCACTTAGCACAATGCCTGGCACATAGTAGGAGCTATGTAAAAACTTCATCCCTTCCCTTGCAATCTGGCCTTTCATCACCACTTACCTGAAACTACTTTCTAAGGTCACCAGTTATCTCTTTATTGTTTAATCCAAAGGCCTTTTCTCGGTCTTCAAGCTTCTCTATCTCTCTTCCCTGTTTGATATTGTTAACCACTCCCTCCTTCTGGCTACTTTCCCATCTCCTTGGGTTTTTGCGACATTGTTTTTTCCTGGTTCTCCTACCAGACTGACTGATTCTTCTCAATCTCCTTGGCAAGATCATCAGTCATGCCTCTCCCTCTAAGAGTGGATATACTCTGGGACTCTCTTCCTCTCCCCTTCCTCTTTTCTTCTCACCTTTCCTGTCCTCTCCCCACCCCTTTCTCCTTCCAATTTTTCCTAAAGTAAAATCTTCTCCCAGCTTCCGTCTTTCTCTCAGGGCACTAATATAATTACCATTCTTCCAGACACGTAGGGTTGCCACTTCAATTCTTCATTCTTATCCCCCCATATCTGATGAGGTCTAGAGGTTAGGGGTCTTGGAATCCCAAAATCATGACACATGGGTCTTGCCTGAAAGAATTCGACCCAACCCTTCTTTCAGCCAAAAACAAGGTTTACTGAAGATTTGCCATATTAGCTAGACTCTTAAGGAATCTGAGCATCTATGAGCTATTGGCTAGATTGTGAAAATCTGAGCAGTGGCTAGATTTTGGGAATCCCAGCATCTTACTGGAGATGAGATGGACCTTATATACAGAAAGACTGTATATAATCTAGGAGTGGCCAAGTCGTCTATGAGGTAATAGAACTCCAGGGGTGGCCAAGGGAGAATGGAGCCTAGATAGGATTAAGAGTGGGAAGTGGCCGGGGGACATAGGGAGGTCTAGGCTGGGTTAAGGGTAACAGATTGGGCATAGCCACAATGAAAGGCCAGTTGGTGGGATTATAGCCTCAGGGGAACATCAGAGATTTGGCCACCTGGGAAAGTCCAGGGTTTTTCCTTTTTGGGGTCCAGATCCCATCCTCATCATATCCACCCTGTTGCAAGGCTTGTTGGTCCTACTTCATCAACATCTCTCACATCTGTTTTCCATGAAGACTAAAACAACACTAGTTAAGTTTTTCAGCAGCTCTTGTCTTGACAATTGTAATATTTATATTATAATTGTGTCAGGCACTATGCTAAGCATTTTACAAATATCATTTGGTCCTCATGATAACCTGGGTGTTAGGTGCTATTATTATCTTCATTTTACAACTGAGGAAACTGAAGTTAAGAGACTTGTACAGGATCACACAGCTAGTAAGTGTCCAAGGTTGGATTTGAACTCATCTCTTCCAGCTGATAAGCCTGGAACTCTATCCACTACCATCTAGCTAACCCTACTCTAATAGCTCCCTAGTTGACATCCCAATTTCCATTTTCTCCCTTCTCCAATTCGTCCTCCACATGGCTACTAAAATGCTATGCTGAAAACATAAATCTGACTATGTTATTCCCCTACTCAAGAAGTGTCCACAGCTCCCTGTTGCCTCTAGGATAAAATAAATTCCTCTTTTTGGCACTTAAGAAACTTTACGACTTTGCTCATCTACTTCTGCTAGCTGTTTGCACATTACTCTCCTACATGAAGTTTGTGTTCTTGTCAGAGAGGCCTACTCGCATTCCGCATTCATGATAGCTCTCCTCCCACTTCTGCGTCTTTGCCTGAGCAGGCCCCAATGCCTGGAATGCGTTTCCTCCTCACCTCTACCTCTTGGAACCCAGACCTCTTTTCAAGGCTCAGCTGAAGCGCTTGCCTCCTGCAGACAGCCAGTGTTCCACCAGCCACTACACAAATCACCTTGAAGGTATTTTGTATGCATCTTGCATTTGGTTATTTGTGAATATGTTGTATCCTCTCCTCTCTTCAAAAGAAATGTCAGCTATTCGAGGCAGGCGCTTTCTTCCTCCAGTCTTTGTGTCCGTAGCACATTGCATAGCAAGGTACGTGTCACTTAGCAGAGGCTTGTTGATTGATTCCTTGGCTTTCTATGACAAATCGCCTGGCACTTAACCTACATACAGCAACATGTATTATTATTCTTTCCTTAATGTGTATGTTGTCTCCTTAGATTAGATTATAAACAACTGGAGGGCAGTTGCGACGTTCATATCTCTTTGTATCATTAGCACAGTGTTTGTGATGGTGGTGAGGGAGGATCCCCAGAATTCTGCTACTGGAGGCCCATCCCTTTTGGGTATTTTTCCCCCTGTGATCTTTTTTAAAGATGAAAATGATTTTGGAAAAATAACTCATTATGTCACTAACCCCTAACGATGAAGGAGCTTATCAGCATATTTCCTTCCTGAAAGGAAAAATTGGGGTAGAGTAAAAGTCAGAGTCATTTGCTGTCTTGTTCAGTTGTTTTCAGTCATGTCTGACTCTTTGTGAGCCCTTTTTGGGGTTTTCTTGGCAAAGATACTAGAGTGGTTTGCCATTTCTTTCTCTGCTCGTTTTACAGATGAGGAACTACAGCAAATAAGGTTAAGTGACTTGCCCAGGGTCACACAGCTAGTAAGTGTCTGAGGCCAGATTTGAACTCAGGAAGATGAGCCTTCTTGATTCCAGGCCCAATACTCTATCCACTGTTCCACAGAGCTGCCTATAAGTCATGCAGTGACACAATGGAGAGTAATAGAAGTAATAGAATCTAAATATATCCCTTTGTGGAAGAGGCCCCCTCATAACACAAAAGACCACTTTGGAGAATTTTCATTTCTTTGACTTATAGTTCATATTCAGGTAGGAGCTGGGGACTTCAGATACTTTCTCACGAGGGTGGCCATCAGCTCACCTTAAGAGCAACTGAGCTCATAAGGTTTCAGAAACGTAGAACAGTTAAATCTCCATGATACAGACTGGTATTTAAGCCCAAAATCAGCTATCAGCTCTTTTAATGGAACACCCTCTGTTTGGGATGTGTTGAATTCCTGTGACTTATAATACTTCCTTGGGTTTCTCAGTGGAAATGGGATTTGATCTGAGTCTTGAAGACAAAGGAGGAACTGCATTTATGTTGGAGGCAGAGTTGGTCCATTTGGGAGAGGTAGAGCAATTATCAGGACAATTTTTAACATAATTTTTTTATAAATGGAAGTGCAGGGATCTTAGAAGTATAGGTTCAGGGGACTTGATATCATTGAGTCCAACCCCTTTATTTGTGCATTACATCTGAGAAAATAGAGGCCCAGACTGATTATCTGACTTAATGGGAAGTGCCCATTTAGAAAACAGCAGAGCCAGGATTTTAACCCGGATCTTTTCTTGTTCTTGAACTTCTGCTGATAAAAGGTTACCTTGAAAAAATCGTCTTCACTTCCTGAACTTTAAACAAGTTGAGAGCAGAAACTTGGTCTTCTCTTAATATCTTTGGCAGTATGGAGGACAATCGCTATGTTCAGTGGACACTGGCTCTGTCTTGATAAGGGGAAGAAATGGCCCCTTGTGGGACAGCTGAATTTCTAGAACAGGACCTATCTCTGGACTGAAAATGTCTTTGTCAAGAAAGCCACATCATTCGCATACAAGGGGAGTGCCACTGACATCTTTCTATTTTGGATACATCTGGATAGCCTAGACTGATTTCTTCTTGGGAAGCTTCCAAGTTAAATACTGCTACCTTTCACAGGATTTTTTTTTCTTCTCTCCTCAGTTACTTCCTTCTATATCCAGACTCCTTGATTCCATTGCTTTTCACTCCTTCCGGGGCACTGAAAGGTCAAGTGACTTACTTAAGGTCAAATAGTCAGTATATAGCAGAGGTAAGATTTGAACCCAGGTCTTTCTAACCCTGAGGCCACCAGCTTTTTATCCACTACACCCACTCTTCCTCTCTTTGTAAACCTTAAACTTTAAGGTAAACCTTAAACTTTAATCCTTTTATTAAGGAGATTTGTTCTATGAAGTTTGTATTCAGTCAAAGGGCACTACCTGAAGACCTAGAGGACTGTGGCCTCAAAACTGCAAGTCCCCCACCCCTGCCTTAAAAGAATATGAATGATACAGAAAGAGCATGGGCCCTGAAATCAGGAGGACTTGAGTTCATATCTGACCCCAGACACTTATTAGCTGTGTGATCCTGGGCAAGTCACTTAACTCCGACTGCCTCAAGAAAAAAAAGAGAATATTAATGAGTCAGTCAATAAACATTTATTAAGTACCTACTATGTGTCAGAGACTGTGCTAAGGGCTAAGGTTGTAATGAAAGACAAAAGACCGTCCCTGCTCTCAAGGAACTCAGTTTAATGGAAGAGACAACATGCAAATAACTATGTACAAATGACACATATGTATGTGTATATATATATGTATACATGTATGTATACATATATAACTATGTTTATATATACATATATATCTATATTCATATGTTTATATATACCTATGTACAGGTATATATACATAAATAAATATATGCATTCTGTACATACATACATATGTAATACATATGTATATACATCCACACAGATATACAGGATAAATTGAAGATAACCAATAGATTAGCATTAAGGGGAATTGGGGAATGTTTTCTGTAAAAAGTGGGATTTTATCTGGGACTCGAAGGAAGCTATTGTTATGATGATGAGACCTACAGATTTAGAGCTAGAAGCTGGCTCAGAGCTATCCAATCCAAGCCCTCATTTTCCAGGTTAAGTGACGACCAAGTTCTCATAAGCAGTAAGCTACAGAAGTGGGATTAGAAACCAGGTCCTCTGATGTCAAGGTTTATTTTTTTTCTCCTATCACAATAAATTATGATTATTATTAATACTATAAATAATAATAATTATTATAATAATATGTAAGAGTTTTATAGTAGGTAAAGCACTTTAAATAATTTTACCTTATAATGAATTATTCTTTAGGTTTTCTTGTAGGGATGCTTACAACAAGAGAATGTAAATCCCCTGAGGGCATGGAATTTGTCTTCTACTTCTTGGGTATCCTTTCCTACATGTTTTCCACAGAGCACAAAATAGGAGACTATCCCTACTTTACCAAGTCATAGCTTATCCTTTGATGTATCTGTTTCATTTCAGTTCAATTCAACTCCAGTTGCTTGTCTAGTTCTAATTTTTAAGGAATTATTTTCTTCAGTGAGCTTCTGTACCTTCTTTTCCATATGTTCAATTCTACTTTTTAAGGTATTCTTCACTTCAGTGGACATTTGTGCCTCTTTTACCATTTGGCCTATTCTGTTTTTAAGGTGTTATTTTCTTCAGTATTTGTGTATGTGTGTGTGTGTGTGTGTGTGTGTGTGTGTGTGTGTGTGTGTGTGTGCGCGCATGCATGTGTGTGTGCACATGCCTCCTTTACCAAGCTGTTGACTCTTTTTTTTTCGTGATTTTCTTATATCACTCTTGTTTCTTTCCCCAATTTTTCCTCTTTCTCTTATTTGATTTTTTAAAAATCCTTTTTGAGCTATTTCAGGAATTCTTTATGGGCCTGGGACCAATTTGCATTTTTCCTTGAGGATATGGATATAGCTGTTTTGACTTTGTTGTTTTCTTCTGAGTTTGTATTTTGATTTTCCCTGTCATTGTAGTAATTTTCTATGGTCAGATTATTTTTTGTTTTCTGCTCATTTTCCAGACTATTTCCTGACTTTTAACTTTATGTTAAAGTTGGGCTCTGCTCTCAGGGTGGAGGGGGCATTGTCCCAAGCCTCAGGTTTTTTTGCGCTACTGTTTTCAGAGCTAGTTCTGGGGGTCTGTAAGCTTTGAATTCTTCTAAGATGGTGTGATCTAAAGAGAGGTGTGATCATTGCCCTCCTGCCCTGTGTTCTGGTCTATGAGCAATCACAAGCACTCTTTTCCACCCTGGAACTGTGGCCAGGGTCCCCACTCCCCTGTGGCCACATACTCTAGTGTGCTATTGCTCCTCCTCATCCTGGGACTATGGCCCAGAACTGCATATGAGCAATACAACGGAGTCCTGCACCCACTGCCAGCAAAGGGTGCCCTGTCATCACCTTCTGGTCCATTTTCTCATCCCCTTAGTGCCTGTGGGCTGAGCTCTCCAGAAGCCATTGTTAAACCCCCTGCTGCCAGTTCAGTCACCCCTAAAGCCTTCTCCTGGACTGTGCTCCACTGTCACAGATCTTTCCTGCCAACCTTCTAAGTCATCTTGGGCTAAAAAGTTATTTCACCTCAGCCTTTGTTGGTTCTGCCACTCTAGAATTCTTTTTAAAGCGTTATTTTAAAGTTGTTTGGGGAGGAATTTGGGACAGTTCAGGCAAGTCCCTGCCTTTATTCTTCCAACTTGGCTGCACCCCAATTCAACTCAGGTCAAAGTATTCATTATATATCTTTGATAAGGGTGGTGGTGAAGGGGAGGCATCTCTGATGTGCATCTTTCAATTCAGTTCAATTCAACTGCAGTCAAAATATTTGTTGAGTGCCTATGAATTGTTGGGGGCACAGGAAAAGTGCATGATACAGTCAATGCTCCTGAGGAATTTTTGGTACTGTTGGGAAGACAAAAATATGTCACAGGAAACAGTTGCAGAGTAACAGCAAAAAGTGTAAAAGGCTAAACTTAATCACATCAAGGGCCAAGAAATTTAATGTAGTAGACAATATGCTCTATGGGCAGTCTGGGAAGAGAGGGAGAAATTCTGATTAGGAGTCATCAAGAAGCCCTTATTGGAAGAGGTCGCCAATGGGCCTGATAGAGAAAGATGGGTAACATCACCATCATTCCTCTTTATGGGATTGTAGGGTTTCCTAAGTGCTTTTCTTACAATGATACCATGTAGTATGAAGTATAATCATTATTCCCATTTTTTTCTTTCTTTTTTTGTTTTTTTTTTTCAGCCAAAGACAAGGTTTATTAGAACTTCCGTCATATTGGGCAGACTCTTAAGAAGTCTGAACATTAGTAAGCTATTGGCTAGATTTTAAGAATCTGAGCAGTGGCTAGATTATAAAAATCTAAGTCCCCATTTTCTTGATGAGGAAATCATAGCTCAGGGTTGTGACTTGACCAGGGTCATGATTTGTAAGTGACAGACTGGGATTTAGACACAGGTCTCCTGACTCCATTCCATCATCCTAAATCAAAGGGGAGGAATATAAAGTGAACCCAGGTTGGGTTCATACAGTCTTGGCCAGGCAGTGACATATTCTCTGTGTTTCTTTTTCCTTTCCTGCTAAACGGTGTGGGGAAGGGGAGATAATACCTGCGTTTCGTCATTCCCCCCCCCCCGCCCCTCCATCTTCCCCATGACCTTCCCCTCACCTCCTTTAGTGTCATGACACTGAAGGGAGATGTTGTCAGTAAAACAGTTTGAGCTCCTTGGACCAGAGTCCAAGCCACAGGAGCAGAGCTGCCTGCAATGAATGACAATTCTTGATAGAACATCAAAATGATGAGCGGCTCACTGCTGCCATGAGATTAGGTGGAGTCCCTGCATTTGTTCAGGTGTATTGGCTCAGACGTTGGAGATGAAGGTGGGGCAGAGGTGGGAGGGAGGCTAAGGGGGCATAAAAATGTAAGGGAAGATAAACCAACGTTGCCTCCCCTCCAACTCTGGTGAAAAGGGGACAAACCATACTACTTGTAACATATTTATATGTTATGATAATATGAATAATTTGAATGAGATGGTATTAATATTTTATTTTTCTTAGAATTTAAATGTATATAATTAATAAGGAATTAAATTAATATAATTATATATTATAATCTATTGGGCAACTAGGTGACACAGTGGATAGAATGCTGAGCCTGGAGTCAGGAAGACTCCTCTTCATGAGTTCAAATCTGGCCTCAGACACTTACTAACTATGTGACGTTGGGAAAGTCACTTAAACCTGTTTACCTTAGTTTCTTCATCTGGAAAATGAGTTGGAGAAGGAGATGGCAAACCAGTACCTTTGCCAAGAAAATCCGAAATGGGGTCATAAAGAGTCAGAAACAACTGAACAACAGCAAAATTATAATCTATTATAATTTATATCTATTAAAATCTACTTATATAGAATCAGTTCAATTCAAAAAGTCTTAAATCTAGAGTTGGAAGGAAACTGAGACCAGTTAGTCATACCAGTAGCAAGTTCCGGAAGTAAGATTTGGACTTATTTCCTCTAAATTCAAACCAATGCTCTTCCCACTTTACCACATCACCTTTCCTAGAAATTGAGAAGTAGCGACTTGCTTAATGTCACCAATGAATTAGTGGACATAACACTAGACTCCTGACTCCTAGCTCATGATGGAGGAAGGAAAAAAAAGGCTGGTCACCAGAGGCTTTCTCTCCATCCCTTCTGTGTTCCACTCTGAGGTCACCTGTCTACTCAGTATGTATCTTATTATGCACATTTGTTTACATGTGATCTTTCCCATTAGTATATAAGGTCCTTGAGGGCAGGGACTATTTTTGTGATTTTGCATTTTTTTATATCCCCAGTGCTTAGCACAGTGCCTGGTGTCTAATAAATGCTTGTAGAATGATTGGTTAGATCAGAGGTGTCAAACACACATCAACCTCCCCCTACCATGTGACCAGAAGATCAAAATGTAGTTATTATCTGATATTAATATGTTGATGTAGTAATGAAAAAAGAAATACACAAACACGTGTTGTTTACTAAGTTGATATGCTGCTCACAGAGATCCTTATGTATACTTCAGTGGCCTCCATTTCTATTAGAGTTTGACACCACTGGGTTAGAGTGTGTGCATGGCATAGGGAAAAAAAGAGCACTTCGCTATGCAATCTGAGCACCCTGGTTAAAATCTCACCTGCCACTTACTATTCCCTCTATGACCTTGGGGAGGACCCCTATCCTCTTTGGGCCTCAATTTACTCAACTGTAAAATGAGGGGATTTCACTAGATGGTCTCCAAAGGTCCTTCAAAACTCTTTACTTATGTTGCTGTGGGTGTGTATATAGTGTGATGTCTGTAATTCTATTTGCATGTATACATACATTTATGTATCTATAGGCACCCTCTGCTAGCCCCCTTCACCAACAGAAAACAGGCCAGCTCTAGTAGATCCTACCAAACTCGAAAAGGTTTTGAGTTAAAACTGGGTAATGGACTGTGTGCCTCTCATTCAAGGACCAGCTTAGCTCAGGTCAGAGAAATTCATTATCATGGGGCCTGCCAATAGGGGTGAGTATTTGGGGTTGCAGCAACTAATGAAGAACCTGTACAAGGGTATAGAGGGGTTGTAATCTGTCTTGCTAGAAAGAATACTTTTATGGGTACAATCATATCATGAATCCTTGAAATATTGAATAAAATATGTTTTAAAATAAATTTTTATTGATATACTTTTGTTTTTACATTGCCTATATTTTCCTCTATATCCCTCCCCCTCCAGATAAAACATTATTCTTATCATTGTCTAGCTTGCGGATATATATATAGATATAGATAGAGACAGAGACAGAGACAGAGATAGAGACAGAGACACACAGAGAGACAGAGACAGACAGAGAGAGAGAAAGGAGAGAAAGGAATAGAGAGAGGGGGATAGGGGAGAGAGAGACAGAAAGATAGAGAAAGAGAAAAGGAGAGAGAGAGGCAGAGACAGAGAATATTTATTAAGTGCCTACTATATGCCATGCCTGTGCTAAGCACCAGGGATACAAATACAGGGAAGCCAGAGAGTCCTTGCTTTCAGGGAGTCTATAATCACGGTGAAGACACCCCAAAAGGCCAAGAAGGGCTACATAGTGTGTAGATGTCTAGGGAGATGTGGAGGCCTGGCTCTGGGCAAGATAAGGTGACAGTTCCCCCTAGCAGAGCCCTGTGTCCCAGGGACAGGGACAGAGAAGGGAGAAGATGAGGAGGATGGTCAGAGCAGGGGCATCATGGTGAGGAGGTGGCCAAGAAGGATGGTAGGGTCATAGATTTAGAACTAGAAGGAACCTTAAAGGTCATTAAGTCCTAACCCCCTCATTTTACAGATTAGGAAACTGAGGCTTACAGCTAGCAAATGTCAGAGATGGAACTTGAACTGAGACCTTCCTGACCCCAAGGCCAGCCACCACACCATGTCAGCATGTATGTATTTTTACAGTGGGAGTGGGAGGGTGCCACTAGACGGATAGCTGGACATCGGGAACCACACATGGCCACTAATCCCTCCTCCCCAAGTCGCTGGTACTTTCCCTGTGGGTTCTCGGGCAGTGGACAAGCACAGAGTGAGGAGACTGGAATCTCCCAAGGTGCTTTGCTCTTGGCAACTCTTGCCAGGTGGGGCTGAATTGGCTAGGGCACATGCATGCTGGCACAGGCCCTGATCTGCCCATTAACAGTCATCACTCCAAAAATGGCACAGGGAATTCTGGGAGAAGAGCACACACAGTTGGGGTAAGGGGGGGGGATGGTTGTATGGATCCTTTTACAATAGATCCTTGGGTAAGCCCAGGGGCCCAGGAAGAGCAGAGAATGAGAAGTCGCCAGACTTAGGCATCCACATAAAAACCGAACAAGAAACCTCAAACCAAACTACCTTGTGTGGCTGCCAGCTCTCATTGCCAGAATAATCAATTTTCATTGTCCTCCCCAGACAAATGTTCCTTTCCTACCTAACAGTCATTGTGCCTGATAGGACAACAGGTGATCAGTTATATCATGTGGGCAGACAGAGGTTAATAGGATATGTTCCCAAACATTGTTCTATCACAATGCTGAACAGCCCAGTGTAGTAAGTTCATGAGAATGAAGGTCAGAGACTGGCTGGTTGACTGGAACCCAAGGCTCCCAACCATAATAGAAATCACTCTTTTCAACACTCCTATCAGACCTGGGTTCTTGTCCGGACTCCGCATTTACCTAATTCTTGAGCAAGCTCCTTCACCACCCTAATCCTTGGTTTCTCATCTGTAAAAGTGGAATTATAATAGCACCTACCTCACAGGTTTTTGTGAGGACCAAATTAGAGAGTATTTTGCCAGCCTTAAAGTCCTGTATAAACATGAGCTATTATTGTTGTTTCCTTATTGGTAAAGACAGCATGGCATGATGGATAGATAATAGGCCTTGGTGCCAGGAAGACTTGGGTTCAAGTCCTGCTTCTGACACAGAAGCAGGGTGCTAACTTCCATTGGTGGAGGGAGTTTCCATATCTAGAACTTCTGTATACTAATGAAGTCATGAGCTCAGTCTCTATTCCTATCCCCCATCTGCAAAATGAGACAATAATGCCTTTCTTGTGTATCCCATAGGGCTTACTGAGATAATGGAGGGGAAAGATTTGGAGCGTGCCCTTTGACGCAGTGATACCGCTACTAGCTCCATACCCCAAAAAGATAAAAGAGAGAGGAAAAGACCCATATGAACATAAATATTTATAGCAGCTCTGTTTGTGGTGGTAAAGGCCTGGAAACTGAGGGAGTAATGGGTACCCCTTCTGAGTAATGGATGAAACAAGTTATAGTAGATAAATGGGTTGGAATACTATTATTCTATAAGAAGTGACGGAGGGGATGGTTTCGGAGAGTCCTAGGAAGGCCTGTATGAAATAATGCAGATTGAAAGGAGCAGAACAATTTATACAACATATATATACATATATACAACATACATATACATATATGTTTGTACACACACACACACACACATATATATAAATATAATGTTGTAAAAACAGCTTTGAAAGACTTAAGAACTCTGATCAATGAAATAACCAACCATAATTCTAGAAGAATCATTAGGAAACATGTTACCTACCTCCTGATAGAAAGGTGATGGACTCAGGGTGGCTAAGTGGTACAGTGGATAGTGCATTTGGCCTTGAAGTTTGGAGGATCTGAGTTCACATATGACCTCAGACACTTACTAATGTGACCCTGGGCAAGTCACTTAACCTCAATTCCCTCAAAAAATAAAATTTTTTTAAAAAGATGATGGACTCAAAGTATAGATTGACATACATATGTATGTATATATGTATACATGTATATACACATGTGTATATACATGCATATATACTCATGTGTATATGTAATGTCTATTGTATATTTGAACATGGCTATTGGGGGATTTTTTTTTGCTTGACTATACATGTTCGTTACGAAGGCTTGCTTTTCAAAATTTTTTCAATAGAGGAGGGAGATATGAGAATTTTGGTTAATTGAAAAAAAAATTCTCTGAAAAGCAAAAGGCACCATACAAATATTAGATATTATAATTATTGGAACTTCCTCCTAACCTTTGACCCTTGTCTAGATGGGCCACAGCCAGGTGGCCATCTATATGAGGGCCAGAGGACAGGCCTGAGAAGGACCCAAATCATGCTCATAGCAGAAGGACTAACTCAAGTCTCATCTTTTCCATATCTCCTTCCCTGACCACTTAAGACCATAATGATGACTCCTTCATCTGAACTCCCTGAACAGGTTTTTTTTGGTATTGCTTCTTCTATTACAATCACCAGAGTTAGGGCACCTGGGCTTCAATTCCAGCTCTATTACTTACTAATCTGTGTGACTCTGGGTAATTCATTTTGTCCTTCTTGGTCTCACTTTATGCCTGAGGGGGTTGTATTAAATGACTTACAAGGTCCTTCCTAGTTCTAAATCCTAAGCTAAATAATATTCATTCTAAATGTCTTTTGTAGCTATCTTTCATCTTTCCAACCAGATGTTAAATTCCTAGAAATCAAGGAAAATATCATACTTTTCTTAGGTTGTGCACAGCACCTAGCATGGGACTATGCGCATAGTAGGTCTTCAATAAATGCTTGTTGAATGACTAAATGAAAGTCAGTAGAGAAGGTGGTTGAGGAAAAGTCAATTTAAGTGAACAATTGCACTATTCAATTGAATGAAGTTGGGATTAGTTCCATGCTTTTTATCTACCTGTACCCATTGTTTCATTGAGCTTTGTTCCAGTATAATATGTACCACCCTTTTATGAAATGGGGCTATAGAACTGAAGAATTTAGAGCTGGATAACCTTAGGGAGCATTTAGTCCAATACTCTCATTTTACAGATGAAAACCCAAGGCCCAGAAAGGTGAAGACTTGCCCAAGGTCACAGAGGTCAAAAAGAGCAGAAATGATATTTTAATCCAAGTCTAGTGCCTCCAAATCCATTGCTTTTTCCATGAAGCGTAGGCCTGTCCTAAAGTACCATGAGTTTGAGTTCAAATTACATAAAAATTCCTTATATTTAGCTCACGTCCTTTGTCTCCATTCTGCTACCACATCCAGGCCCTCATCACTGAGTTCTCTGTATTGCAGCAGCTCCTAACTGGTCCACCTGCCTCCAGCCTCTTCCCTCTCCAAACCATTCTCCAAAGCATTTGCCAGAAAAATCTATGTCAAACACAACACAGATCCCCATGACCCTACTGTTCAAAAGCTTTTAAGGATTCTCCCTTTTGCTTAAAGGATAATGCATAAACTCCTCAGCCTGTCCGTCATTCAAAGAACCCCTCTCCCACATTATGCTTTTTTTTTACTCGTCTCTAAGTATTCCCTTTTGTACTCATCTCTCAGATAAACCAATCTCCTTATTGTCTCCCCAGTGTTTCTTTTCTTCTTTTGTACTTCTTTTCACACCCAGAACAGTGTATTATAATAGTTGTTGAATGAATACTATTTCTACAGATTGGAAAGCAAGGGACCTTCCTCACCTTCCCCTTCCCCATCCAAATGTCATCCAAATCTGTTGTTCAAGATACAGCTCAGGTCCTAACAATTCTTGCAACCTTTTCTGACTATCTCATATTAAAGGAGTCTTTCCCTCCCAGAATTCCTATAGCACCTATTTTTTGTACCACTGTATGTATCAATGAATCCTTGTGGCATTGAGTGGTTCTATGTATGCTTAGGACAGCTGTAGTTCCTTGACTGCAGGGTGGGCATCCTTTTTCACTCTTGTTATCTCCTCTGGTCTAGTGCCTAGGCACTTAATAAAAATTGGTTGAATTTTAATTTGTCTTGAGCTGATAGTTGAATCCAAAGCTCAAAGTTATAGATTTTTAGTTAGAAATGACCTTGGAGGTCATCTAGTACCCAAAGTACCAGAAAGGTTAAGTGCTGTCCAAGGTTATACAGCTTGTAAGTGGGAGAGCCAAGAATCTAATTAGCTTCTGATTCCTCATTCATCTTTCTTTCTACCACTTTAACATTTTATCTGCATTTATTTTGTCTTCCTAACTAGAATATAAAAGGGCAGGGATGGTGTCTAATTTATCTAAGAATCCCCTTCAACCTCTAGCATAGTATCTGTGTAGCATAGTGGGTGCTCAACAAGTCAAGACCAGTTGATGACCTATTATGTGCCAAGTACCGCTAAACTGCCAGTGCTGTTACAAATATAAGAAAGTTAGTTCCTGCCTTCAAGCTGAAAAAGAGGAGGGGACACTGGAGAAGGTACTTGGGAGAAGGAGGCATGGTGAAGAAAGTCTGAAGAGTCAGGAGTAGAGCCCAGAAAAGAATGTGGACATGGCTGGCATAGGCACTTTTCTTAAAATGGGGATTTTAGGAGGAAATGACAAATCGGAAGAAGGATATTCAGGGACAGAGTGAACCTCTTTGAGACACTATTAAATATGTTGAATATATTTGTGTGAAGAATGTTTCGTAATTGTGTTCATTTATGCTCTGTGGGTGTCTTGTTAGGTAGACTCTTAGGTATTTTATATTGTCTACTGTTGTTTTAAATGGAATTTCTCTCTCTTCCTGTTGGGTATTGTTGGTAATATATAGAAATGCTAATGATTTGGGTGGATTTATTTTATATCCTACAACTTTGCTAAAGTTGTCTTGACTAGTTTTTTAGTTGTCTCTCCAGGGTTCCCTAAATGTGCCATCATATCATCTGCAAAAAAGTGATGGTTTTGTTTCTTCATTTTTTAATGCTTATTCCTTAAATTTCTTTTTCTTGTCTTATTGCTAATATTTCTGGTATAACATATAATGATAACAGCGAGAGTAGACATCCTTTCTTCATCTCTGATCTTCTTGGAAAGGCTTATAGTTTATCTCCATTACAGATAATGCTCACTTGTAGTTTTAGATAGATACTGCTTATCATTTTGAGAAAAGCTATATGTATTTTCTATATATATTTTCTCTGTATTCATATATTCATTTATTTTTTATATATTTCTAGATATTCATATAATTTCTAGTGTTTTTAACTTATTAAAAATGCAAGTGCTGTATTTTGTCAAAATCTTTTTCTGTATCTATTGAAATAATAATATGATTTTTTTTTGTTATTGATATGCTCAATTATGCTGATAGTTTTCCTAATATTGAACTAGCCCTATATTCCTGATATAACTCTCACCTGATTATACTGTATCATCTTTATGATATATTGATGTAATTTCCTTGCTAATATTTCATTCAAAATTTTTGCATCAACGTTCATTAGGGAAATTGATCTATAGTTTTCTTTCTCTGTTTATTGTCTCCCTAGTTTAGGTATCAAAGCCATATTTGTGTCATAGAAGTAATTTGGAAGGACTCCTACCTATTTTTTCAAATAATTTATATAATATTAGAATTATTTTTTAAATGTTTGGTAGAATTCACTTATAAATCTACCTGATCCTAGGGTTTTTTTTCTTAGGGACTGAAATTTTTTTTTAACCTAACAAGCATTTATTTTTTTCTTCCCCGTCCTTCTCATTGGGGGGGGAAATAAAGAAAAACAAAAGCCTTATAACAAGTAGGCATAGTCAAACAAAACAAATTCTCACATTTGCCATGACCGAAAAATACCTGTCTCGTTTTGTATCCTGAGTTCACCACTTTTCTATATCCGGAGGTAGGTAACATGCTTTATCATCAGTACCCTAGAATCGTGGTTGGTCATCAAATTGATTAGCGATTTTAAGTCTTTTAAAGTTGTTTGTCATTTTGATGTTATTATTACATATTGTATATCTATATATCTATTTCTGCAAAGTGCTTTACATATGTCATCTCATTTGATCCTGACAACAACTCTCTTAGATAGGTATTATTCTTATGCCCATTTTGCAAGTGAGGAAAATGAGACTGAGTGAGGTTAAGTGACTTGCCTGGAGTCACATAGCTAATCAGTCTAAGGCAGGATTTGAAAACAGGTCTTCCTGACTCCAAGTCCAACACTATCCACTGGACATTGTTCTCCTGGTTCTGTGTAATTCACTTTTAATCAGTTCATACAAGTTTTCCCAGCCTTCTGTGAAACCATCCCCTTTCAGTACAATATTCATATACCATTACATTTATATGCCATTATTTGTTCAACTATTCCCCAGTTGATGGATACTTTTCTTAGTTTCTAATTCTCTGCCACCACACAAAGAGCTGCTATATTTTCATATACATACATATGTGTGTATGTGTATAATATACACATACATATATATGTATGTATACATACACACATATGATGTATGTCTATGGAGTCCTTTTCTTCTTTCTTAGATCTTTTGGGGATATAGGCTTAGCAGTGGTATCACTGGGTCAGAGGGAATGCATCATTAGTAACTTCCTGGGCAAAGTTCCAGATTACTTTCTAGAATGGCTTAACCAATCCACACCAGCTAGTAAGAGTTAGAGTTAGGTTTCCAAACCAGTTCTCTCAGATTCCAAATCCAGTATGCTTTCCATTCTCTTGGACTTCCCAGGCCAAGCAGGTTTAATGGAGGAAATGGCCTTTGAAGGATGGAATGGATTTGAAAGGAGATAGGTCTACTGGTTGAGTCTTGGCTTTGATGAATTAGCATGGGAAGTAATGACTCATGACTTCCAATTTATAGCCTTGGGTGTTTTTTTTTGGTTTTGTTTTGTTTTGGTTTTGCTAGGCAGTGGGGTTAAGTGACTTGCCCAGGTCACACAGCTAGTAAGTGTCAAGTGTCTGAGGTCGGATTTGAACTCAGGTCCTCCTGACTATAGGGCTGGTGCTCTATCCACTGCACCACCTAGCTGCAGCCTTGGATTTTTAACAAAACAAAAACAATCTGTGTGTTTCTGATTTAGAAACCAATTTGGGATTTTTTTAGAACCACAAAGACTAAAATAGTAGTTAAGAATCTGTCTCCTCTACTTCTGGTTTAGGAGGCTAAGCACAGTCACAATGTTGATTTTCTGCATCCTTGGAACAAGCCAAAGATAGGAAACAGATTCATTCTTTCAGTCTTTAGAGTGTGTTGAAAGTACAGAACTGGGTGTGGGGTTTTAAAGGTAATTAATGGGGTGTGGCACAAGACTTTATGACAAGAATCACAATTCAAAATACATTTCTTTCATGTCCTGTTGACATAACAGATCAACCAGTGGCTTAGGGAAAAGGAAGTTGCAGGTGAGTTAAATTTTGGGGTCCAGATGTCTCATCTGAATCAACTACCTAGATCACAGACTTTCTTGATAGTGTAGAAGAATGGGCCATTGCCCCAGTATGGGAAGGTAAGTAATTTATAATCACAGATGTTGGCTTTTATTCACTTGATCCAAATTTCAAAGTGTTATGGGATCTTACTCCCGGGAATTTTTATCCTTTCCAGAGTGACTATCTATTCTTTCCTCCCTTCCTTCCTCCTTATCTTCCTCCCTCCCTCCTTTTCTTCCCTCTTTCCATTCCTCCCTCTATCTCTCCTTCCTTCCTTTCTTCTCTCCATTATTTCCTTTCTCCCCCTTCCTTCCTTCCTTCCTTGCTTCCTTTTCTCAGGTCCGCCCTGTCTATTAGGGAAGAATTTATTAGCACTAAGTATTGTTGTCAGAGTCAATCCTTTGTGCTGTACCTATTAAGCAGAGTTTTTATTGCTGAATCACCCATGAGTTATGGGTTACAGTTTTAAATCCCTCTATGCCAGCCATCTTGATATAATTGTAAAGAGTACAGTACTCAATTCAGAGTCTGAGAGCCTGGCTTAAAATATTAGCTCCACTCCTTACTCCCTGTGTGACCTTAGGCAAGTCTTTGAGAATCATAATTTTAGAGCTAGAAGGAATCTTAGAGGTTGTTTAATCCAATCTCCTTATTTTACAGATGAGGAAACTGAGGCCAAGAAAAGTCAAGTGACTTGGTTTAGTTTTCTCCTTTGTAAAATGAGGGGTTGGATTAAATGATCTCTGAGGTCCCTTTCAGCTCTAAACCCTGAAATCTACCAAGTAGTTAATAATCTATAAACAAAGACTTAAATGCACTTAAGAAAGTACCTTCAGGAAAGCCTATTGTGAAATGAATCCCCTAATTTGTTTCATTTAGAACAGGTTTGCACAACATATGGATTTGGAGTGGCTGTGAAAAATGTAGAGGATGTAAAAGAAAATAAAGATGTAATGAGTGCTTTGTCCATGCTTTGCTTAACCAGCCTTCCACTAGTCACTATCATGCCCGTCACATAATTTGGTGGGTGAGTTGCCACTGCTCACTCTCTCTCCTGTTTGTCATCTTGCCCACAGCAACCAACCATCTGCCTTTCATGTGAGAGGAGTGAGAGTCATATCTTTTTGCTATGTTTCCAGTAGTTACTGGTGTTGAACAGGGACAAAGTGAGGGCAGCCATGCGCCAACACAGTTGACGCCTGCTATATGATGAGTGGCAACATTGTGAGGGCTTCTTCTGCTGCCTCGCTGCACGGCTGCCCTCCAAGTTACATGGGTTTCTGGCACTATCTCCAAGGTTAGACACTCAGTTCAGTATTTCTTTGTGTGTGAACAGTTGCTGTGGAGATTTTTTGGCTCTAACATTAAAGTTTTTGGGGTGGCTTTGTAAAATAGGTGATAAAAAGAAATGGAAGATTGAATCA
The DNA here is from genome assembly GCF_003287225.1 of Phascolarctos cinereus. Lineage (NCBI taxonomy): Eukaryota > Metazoa > Chordata > Mammalia > Diprotodontia > Phascolarctidae > Phascolarctos > Phascolarctos cinereus. The sequence goes on from NW_027556098.1 coordinate 143,506,879, forward strand.
GAACATAGAGTGTTTGATCTGGGGTGGACAAATAGATACTTGTTTACTTACACAAGAGACAAAATATTGTGCCTTCTTTGCCAAGAAGTAATAGCCATGCCGAAGAAATACAATCTTTGTCGCCATTTTGAATCAAAATATCCTGACTTAAGAGAATTGGACACCAATGAAAAATAAAATAAAGCATCTAAGTTGTTGAAAAATCTCATTGGGGAACAACAGTTTTTCAAGAAAGTAAACTCAGAAAATGAGTTGGCTACTTAGGTTAGTTTTCAGATTTCTAAAGAAATTGATTTCAAATATGATTCCGGAGTATGATAAATTGATTGCTGACAAGAAGTATAATACATCTCATTAATTAAATGTAAACAGCAAGAAAACCTGGAAAATATATTAAAACTTGTACTGCTTAGCAAAGGAATTTTTTAAAACATTAATGTGATTTCATGATAAATGAAAACCTTAATAAGTGTAATTAATTGATATTAATTGAAATTTCCCTTTTTAAAAATATGGTTTATTTGCAAAATTGTTTAATCATTAATTATACCTTTACTTGGAAAGTAGCTGCTAAAAACCTACTTGTGGCCCAAAGAAGTTTAGCCTATTTTAATTTTGACCAGTACCTACTGACAAGTTATGCAGGTCTGTTTTAGAAGTTTAGGTCTTCATAACATTTTATTTTAAATGGATGATTTTTTGAAAAAATAATGTTGGTTTTAGACTACGTTGAAGCTTGCTACAAGCATTCCGCCCCCATTTTGGGCCTGTCATTTCTTCTCACTGTCCAGGATACTAATAATCGGAGTTTATTACAAGATTTAGAGAAGGAAAGGACCTTTTGTTGTTGTTGAATTATTTCAGTCATATCCGCCACTTCATGACTTCATTTAGGGTTTTCTGGGCACATATCACAGATGAGAGAACTGAGGACTCCAGGGGCTAAATGAAAGTAAATAAGTACATGGCTAAGTAATACTGGCCACACACACAGAGTCTTGAGCAGCAGAGCCAAGATATCTGAACATGGGTCCTCCTGAAGTCAAAGCAAGTACAGTTATCCCTTACATTGAGGGGGTTAGAGGCTCAATACCTCTCTTGCCTCCCCCAGAGCGATCTGGAAAATCCATCTAAAAATTTTTGGCCCTCCCTTCCCACCAGAGAAATCTGAATTTTTTTTCTTTTTCTTTTATGAAATGTTTACAGTACCTTATTGTAAAATTTGGGTTAAGTATTTGGTCATAGGCTATATTATACAATACAATACATATATCTTATGCATTTCTGAGTTTCTAAACTTTTTCTGTGTCATCTGCTGGCCTTTGTGTGTTGTCTTCAGCTTCCATAAAACTCCCCCCAAATTCCTATTTAATTTCTTACGCTAACCCTTGATATATTGAAACTGTGATGGGGAAAATTGAGATGTGGAAGGGATAACTGTATACTTTACACATTGCCTCCAGAGATTACAGTACATGAAATAGCATCCTTCACCCATGGCCACCAGAATGTTTTACTGACTCTAGAAGGTTAATCTGGTGGGCTTATGAAATCTAGAGAAAAGCATGCTGTCATACTGTGGGGCCTAGATCAGCATGAATCAGTGAAGGGGTTCCCCACTGGAAACCTGGACTGTACCCAAGAACCGCCTTGGGCTCTTATAATTGAGCTTTCAACTTTTCTTGTCCAGACAAAGTCAGTACAGGAGTTTGGCTCCCAAACCCAGAGGAGCTCAAAGCAGAGAATACAGTGATTATGGGCTTCTCCAGAATTCCATCTATTCAAGCTCTATTAACCAGAGCAATGATAATTGCCAAAATAATCACCCTACTCCAGAAGGAGCTAGAACCCCTGGATAGAACCCTGGGTCTGGAATCAGGAAGAATTGAGTTCAAATCTGACCTTAGACACTTAAGAGTTATATGACCCTAGGCAAGTCACATAACCTCTGTTTCCTCAGTTTCTTCAACTATAAAATGGGGATAATAATAGCACCTACTTCCCAGGGTTGCTGGCACATAGTACATAGTAAGTGTTTAATAAATGTTTTTTTCTTTCCTTCCAGATCTAGAATATCACCCCACTTCCAGACCATCTACAGACCATGCTGCCTTCAGGCATACCCCAATGATACATTTCCTTTCCAGAGGCCCTTTATGTATTTTTCTCTCATTAGAATGTAAGCTTCTTGATGGCAGAGACTTTACGTACTTGTAATACACACACACATATGGATATTTGTGTTGTAATAAAGTAATATAGAGATTGATAAGTGTGTATCAATACTTACATACTTAACACTTGATAAATCTGTCTATCCATCATCTATCTACCTGCCCAAGCCAGACAACAACAAAGCAGGTCCCATCCTCCACATTAGCATCAGCATGGTGTAGTGGAAAGAACACTGAACTGAGTTTTTAGTCCCTATTCTTCTGTTAGTTGTGTGACCTTGGAAAAGTCATTTCCCCTCTTTGGGTTCCATGGGTTGGATTAAATGATTTCTGAGGTCCCCTCTAGCCATAACATTCTGTGATTCCTTCTGGATAATGATGCCTAACACTCTGGGAGAATTTGAGTTGTACTCCCCAACCAAAGGATGGGCTTACCAAGTCTTCGGTTGGGAGATTCTTTGGGGTTAAGAACTGAGGCTGGTACTCTCTCACTTCTCATTTCTATATTCTTCTCCTATCTCTTTTAAAGTAATGCTCTTTTGTTCCTCTCCCATCTCCCTTGTCCAAACCCACTCCCATAGAAAGGACCTAATAAAAGGATTATACTTTGAAGTAAATGTTTCATTTTACATCCCACTCATAAATATACTTAAGTCATATCGCCTTCTGCCTGCAGCTACTTCCTCTCTTTTCTGTATGTCCCCCCAGTGGGGGACCTACAGAATCCATACCCTCAGGCCTTGGGGAAACTAATCCATTAATTTTGGAATTCCTGCCCCGAGGCTCAGACATTTGTGACAAAGTACAAATAACCTCATTTAGTCCATTGTATCTAGCTGCCCTCAGACCCCAGACATGATTCACCTTCCTATCTCATCCAATTGTACACCAGAGCCATATTGCTATTTGTTTGCATACCACCTCCAGGTGGAGTGTATGGGGTGTTGTAGGAGAACTTGCACCCCTGACATGAGAGCTTGCCCAGCCCTTTTCAGGGCTGCTCATCCACTTTTGGCGCTCACCTGGCACTCAGTTCTCACCTGTGGTTCCCAGAAGCTGTATCATGAGAAGACACACCTTGGTAAAACTGTCTCAGCAGATGGGCTAAACTGGGTTGAAGTAACCTAAATGTCACAAATCCAGGATGACCAAGTTGAAGGTAACCTAAACAAACCCATGATGAGATGAGAACAATTTGTTCTAAGGGCCATGAAGGTGGCTGAAGCAGGCGTTGGGGAATACTTAGAGCTTGGGCAGACATGGAAGACAACCATGTCGTCCGCTGCATCCTGGGCCATCACCAGTTGTCCTGACTTTTGTCTTAGCGCAGGACTGTAATGACTTTGGAAGAGAGAGTGAGGCTGATGGCTTTGTGCAGTTCTGCCTCACTTAGATCCAGTTTAGGCATGAGTTGAGACATCACCCCATGTCATTGGTCCTCTTTGAAAACAAAGGACAAACAACAGCCCCAATCCCCCTCTCCACTTCCCGTTTGGAGCACAGTAATGAAATTAATAGTATCATTGTTGCTTTTAGACAGTGCATGTCAATTGACTACCCTATACATCAATTCACTATGAATGTGATTCCCCAGACCAGTACTGCCTTCCCTGGCCACCCCTCTCTGAGGTACAAAATGTTCCTTAATTAGAATATAAGCAAACTCCTATGGGGCTGGCGCAATCTTTCTTTTGTATTTGTCTTTCTAGGTTTAGCGGAATATCTGCCTCTAGTAAGCCTTAATAAATGTTCTTTCATTCATTCACTGAGGTGCAAATAACTGATAAGAATCCCTAATGTTAACCCCACCCAAATCTGTCTCCATTTTATCTGAGGGCAAGAATTCTTAATCTTAAGGAAAGAATCCTTAATAATAGAATCACAGGCATCCAAGTAAAGGGTAGAGGAGATATTTGGGGTGAGCAGAACACCCTTGAAATCACATTCCAGAGGCACTCACCTATTCCATCTACATTTAAGGCCAGCCCTGACGCAGGGCAGATTCATTCAGATGCATTCTGTCCTCTGGCTACTGTGTTCTTTGTTCTGAGCAAGATCTAAGACAAGCTTCTGACCCTGACAAGATGGGCCCAGTCTGTAGGAAGGGAGGAGGTTAGCATACCAGCAGGTTTGGGCACTCTGTCGGTTTTTCTAGGGCACTAAAGCATTTCTTTGACAGATACATTACAAACCTAAAACAAATACACTTCTTGGTCTGTGACAGGGTAGCAGACTTGTGGGGCAAGATCATAAACCTGGGAACGGAAGTGTCTCCTGCTTGGCAGAGATTAAGATGGAGGAAGAGGAGGAAGACTCAATTAGAATCCTAAAAGGCTATCTCTGAGAATAATATTGCTTCCTTGGCACAATTTGAAGGAGGGGGAAAGACTTCTTGCCTCCAAATATTTTCCTCAACCCAGTTATAGTTCTCTGAAATTCAACCATCAGAAATTAATTTCTTTTTATCTTAAAGATTTTTTCCCTTGGGTCTCCAGTTAAAATTCAACCTGTTAGGGGAGGAGGAGAAGAGGGAAGGGAATAAATCTTTGTTAGCTAATTCCTTAGTAGTGATTAGCTGATAATAAAGAGATCGGCATTGAAGTGAGGTAGTATTTATTATCTCTTTTGTGTATATTGATGTTTAAAATAGTCGTGCCCATACGGAGGGGCATGGCAGGAGTGGGGCCAATGATAGGGGATGAGATTGATACTATAATAGGAGTTGAATTGGCCTTTAGGGGGCATCCAAGAGAACGTGAACCCAGAGCTCTACTGGAATTCCCCCAGGGACTCCAGGGACTCTGTGACTCAGCAGGATGAACCCCTTGGTTGCCTCTGGCCAGGCGTTTGTCTGTAATTGATGTGGGTGATTTAAAATGATGAAGCCGTCACCTCATTGGCTACTGAACCAGAAGGAATTGATGACTGGGTAGACCTCTTAAATGAAGAGCCTGCTCCTTGCTCACTCTCTCCTTGTCTGTCTCTAGACATTCTGTGGAGGAGGAGTGGGAGAATGTGTAAAACTCTTTTTCTTGTCTTGCTTCTACTCCCAGCTGTGGCTACAAGGCAAATTCGCACCTGGGACCCAGCTGCCTTTTCCATTTTGTGTTCCCTTTCCTGACGAGGCAATCAGACTTCGTTTCTGGGGTGGAAGGGTGGATGAGTCCCTGGATCTTATTGAGTTAGAGCTGAGACACAAGAGGGGAAGTTTTTGCGTCTCAGAAGACGGTTCCTCACGAAAGGATTGACCCAAGCCTGGCTATTTTAAAGAGACTTGTGTTTGCAGTCGTAATGATAATAATAATAATAATAATAATGATAACTAATAAGTGTCTGAGGCTGAATTTGAAATCAGGTCTTCCTGACTCCGAGCCTCACTCTATCCACTTTGCCACCTAGCTTCCCCAGCGAAGAGCTAAGGTAAAATGTCAAATATCTAATTAGGAATCCTGCAAACTGTTTTGTGTTCTAATGGAGTTTAAGTAACATCTTCTCTCACCAGATTGTAACAGTACTCAGTAAGCTAAGTTACCAAATCCTGTTTTAAGCTGTTCAGTTAATGTGCCTTGTGAGTCTTTTGTATTTATCATTGTGTGTGTGTATGTGTGTGTGTGTGTGTGTGTGTGTGTGTGTGTAGGAATAAATTACCTGTATCCACACTTAATTCATAGTGTACATAGTACCTTTTAATCCCTCGTTTTGGGGAAATGCTAGGTGTGAACCATAACCTAATTTATAAGTAAAATCATCCCTGGGGCACTGGATTTGGGGTTTCATGAGCAGAGAAAACATGAGAACAGGGAGCCTAACTCATCTCATTAGAAGCATGTGTCTAGGCCTGAATGTGGATGGGATCAAAACAGGTAGTGGGTACAGTAATCAAGCCCTATGAGCCTATCAATTGTTCCTTAGATTTGACTACCAAAAATAAATTTTTCTAGTCATAGTTTTACCTAAAGAAAACCCAGACATTGGTGACAAAGTACAGATAACCTGGGGCTAAGGTACCAGTAAGAACATAGATGATTCTGTTTTGAGTCCAACATAATGCTTGGAAAGGGAATGTGTCAGAAGAGCTCAGAATTTGGGAAGGGAGATGAGGTGAGGTAAGAGGCATGTTGCTGGAGATGGTATGGTACAGTGGAAATATTCTAAGACTGGAGATGGTATGTGAGGACATGGGTTCAATTTCCCAGTTCACATTGACCTACATATTGTATTGGGCAAACTTCATGGGAATGATGGCAGGAAAAAATGAAGGTGCCATAACATTCAGTTTAAATGGACAATGGGCACTAAAGTTGTGGTAGGTGTGGGAGACAATGGGTTAGGGGTACACCAGGAAATTGCTTATGGAGCAGGGTTGGGTCTCTTTCAGGCAAGAACATCCATCCCTGAGCTCTTGACCCTGTTATGGTGGTTGGGTCTCTTTCAGGCAAGAACATCCATCCCTGAGCTCTTGACCCTGTTATGGTGGCTGGCTACTAGATGGAATCTCCTTCCCCCAAGCAGTCCAAAGCAGAGAAGGAAGAGAATCTGAGATAATGAAAAACAGGTCTTGAGGAAACTGATTCCCATAGAAAGAAAGTGACTTGCCCCAGGTCACATAACCAGTTGCTGATGGATCTAGAACACAGACTCAGTTCTCCTGATTCCTAGTCTGTTCATCCCCGTTGCACCGCAGTCTCTCTCACTCACACTAGAATCAGAACTTTCTCTGTGGCAAGTAAGAATTCTACCACATAGCTACTAAATAAAAATGTGCTTATAGATGCCTTGATTTACTACTCACTTCTGGTGGTAACACTGGTTACACTAAACATCACTGGTTTAGAATATAAACTATGCTGGATATGTTCCCAAAAAATGGAATGTAAATCAGATCCTATTTTCCTACTGACTCACATGATTGTTACAGAGACTCTTTAAAACTAAAAACATTTTCCCCCCTTTAACACAGAAGATTCCTTTGATTTGTCCTTGATTAAGTAAAGAAAATTCATAGGAGATTTTTCCTATAAAACCCAGTAGCCAGCAGATCTTTTGGCTATGTTTGTTATAATGACAGTTCAGAAAATTATGATTTTTTTTTCAGAGCTCCTAGGAATAAAGAGAGGACGAATAACATAATGTTCAAGTCCAAATCTGGTGACTCCAATGTTACTGATGGAGGATAGAGTTTGTTCATTTTTACCTATCTTTTCCATTTTTTTACCTGTTTATTGTCCTTCCAGGTTCATATTTAAATGCCTTCAGGTTGATTTGGCTTAGTTAGGTCTCTCAAATTTTTAAAAAACTTGTTTTTCCTTCTTATTGTTTTATGAGGCAATACTGTTCATAATTTTCTGTCATTGTCTTCTTTAGGATTTTACCAAGAAGTTTGTATCCTAAACCGGTATTGTCATTGATTGCCATATCATTCTGCTTGGCAAAGAGATCAGTTATTTGTTGGCTGACAAGGTTTCTAAGCTCTTTTGGTCTCCTCATTTTGGTGATCGATTTACACTGCTTAAACTGCTTTGGGCTAGTGTGATATTCCATGCTAATGTCCTTTCTTTTATCTATTTCTTAAATTTTTTTATGCCAACAATTTACTTTAATAGGTCAGGTTAAAGCTACTTCATATATATGACATACCTTCCTTTTGATTTTTCTTCTTTGCTGTAATTTGGTGTTGATTTTTATCTTGCCTCTAACAAATCAATGGTCTAAAGACAACCAATTGATTAGAAAATGACTCACATTTTTAACTAATCCTTATTAGAATGTGATCAGTTTCATTTCTCATCATGTAATTCAGTGTTCACCATGACTAGCACCTCTTGAAGTTCTTTTTGAAAAAAATATTTATATATATATATACACATATATAATTATGACACACATATACAAATATGTGTGTGAGGTTTCTGTACAAGCCTTTAGCTTCTCATTTCTTATTCCTTACCACATTTTTGTTTTTTTGCAGTCTTCTTTTACACATATCTTCAAACTGATGCCACAAAGTGTTGAAGCACATGCTGACATAATTTGGAGGGTCATATCATGTTCTTGATAGATTTTCTTTTGCAAAAAATTTATCTATTATTTATTTCTTTTGAAAAATTTATTGACACCTTTTGCTTTTTTATCACCTATATTTCTTACTGTATTCTTCCTCCCATTCCTTCCCAAACAGTCACCTCTTACAATAAACAATTCTTAAAAGGGGAAGAGTTCTGCAAAAGTAGCCAACATGTCAAAAAAGTCTGATGTTATATTTAGCATTCCATATACGTGTTCTTTCACTTTTGCAAAGAAGCCAAAAAGAGCTATCTTTCTGTCTCTCAGCTTTGAAGCTAAGTTTAGTCATTACAGTTTTATAGCCTTTGGTTTTGTTTTGTTGTTGTTCTTTCCATGGACGTTGTTGTCATTGTGTACATTGTTTTCCTGGTTCTACTTCATTTTGCATCATTTCTGTTTCATCGTAATTGTCATTTCTTACAGCACAATAATATTCTATTGTGTTCATCTTTAGTCATTCCTCAGCTGATGGGCATCTACTTTATTTACAATTCTTTGCTTTGTTGTTGTTCATTCATTTTTCAGTTGTATCTGACTCTCCATTTGGGGTTTTCTTGGCAAAGATACTGGAGTGGTTTGCCATTTCCTTCTCCAGCTCATTTGCAGATGAGGGACTGAGGCAAATGAGGTTAAGTGACTTGCCCAGGGTCATACAGCTACTAAGTGTCTTCCTGATTCTACGTCCAGCTCTCTATTCACTGCATGACTTAGCTGTCTAAAAATTGTTGTTGTTCAGGCATGTTTGATTCTTTATGACCCTGTTTGGCATTTTCTTGGCAAAGATATTGGAGTGGTTTTGCCATTTCCTTCTCCAGTTCATTTTACAGATGAGGAAACTAAAGAAAACAGGGTCAAGTGACTTGCCCAGTGACTTACCACCACTTCCTAATTCCCTTTACTTCATCCTCTGTGACATTGTCTGGTCAATGCAGTAAAAATGGTCCAGGGTGTATCGAGTAGTAGAAATTATATTGGACTTGGTCTCAGAAGACCTAGGTTTGAGTACCAGCTCTGACACTTCCTTGCTATATGATCCTAGGCAAGTCACTTAACTTTTCAATTTCCTCATCCATCAGATGGGAATGGTGATTGTTGTACTAGGCTGATCTTTGTCAGAAAATGGGTACAGCAGGGAAATAAAGAGGGCTAGAACTAGGGCATAAACTACCTCCAGGCAAGCTTATCTTGGTTCTGGTGCTGTGTGTCCACCTTTGTGTTTGTTACTGTTCTGTCTTTCCCCAAGCCCTCCTTATGCTCATCTGAAACTTGGACTAGTCTACACAGCACTCTAGAATCAAAGGTTCAATTCAATTCAATAAACATTTATCAAGAGCTTACTGTGTGCCAGGCATTCGGCTAAATGGTGGGGATTAAAAATAAGAAAAAAGAAGACGGTTCCTGCCCTCAAGGAGCTTACAATCTAATGGGGGAAGACAACACACAAAAGAAGCTGGAAGAAGGGTGGGGAATAGAATGATACAGAATAAGGACCATTCTAGGCACAAAATGGACCTCAGGAGTCATCTCCATATACCCTCCTCATTTTATAGATGAGGAAAGTGAGGATGAGGAAATCCGGAGATAATGAGTGACTTTTCTGAGGTCACATGGCTAGAAAGTAACAGAGCCAGGATTCAAACCTAGTCCCACTGACTCTTTTTGTTGTTTATCCTTCTACCGAGTTCTTTCCTGTGTACAGCACTGCCCTCTGTGGCCAGTAGACTGGCTCCCATCTGGCAGTGTTTATGTTCCAGTCATGTCCAACTCTTCATGATTCCTTTTCTTGGCAGAGTGGTTTGTATTTCTTTCTCCAGCTCATTTTATAGAGGAAGAAATGGAGGCAAACAGGGTGTTTTTTTTATTATTAATTTATTCTGATTTATCAACAATCACTTCCATACACTTTTGAGTTGAAAATTTTTCTCCCCTTTCCTCCCTCCCCACCCTCCCCAAGACAGCTCACAATCTGATATAGGCTTTACATTTACATACCCATTAAACATTTTCACATTAGTGAAGTTGTAAGTAAAAATTGCAAACAGGGTTAAGTGACTTGCCCAGGGTCACACAGCTAGTAATCTGAGGCTGCATTTGAACTCATGAAGATGAGTCTTCCTGATTGTAAGCCCATTACTCTTCTATCCACCATGTCACCTAGCTGTCCCATCTTTCTATATGAGCTTAATACTCATCCTGATCATTCCTGTGTGGGCATTTACAAGGGCTGAGCTCCTTTGATGACTGACCCCAGACCCTTCTCTGGATCCTATTATTCCTTGATGCCTTTGGCCTTCATTGAGATTTTCCCATTCCCCAATGCCTGCCTGATATCTTGAGTATGAGCCAACTGTGAAAGCCTCAACTTAAATTCTCAGCAGCTCAAATGCCAAGTTGTTCCAATTGTCCTTTAAAGGGGACCCACCTGAAAAAGAAAATACTAAACAAGGCCAGTGCATGAGATCAAGCAGGAATTTGTGAATGGCCTCTGGATACCTCACATGTCTTTGTTTAGCCCCAGGGACAGTAAACAGCTGGCCAGTTTCTATAAACAGAACCTGGGATGACCAATGGTTTATATACTAACAAAGAGTTGAGAAAAAATGAGAAACCAGCCTGGGGCTGTAAGTTGGACAATCTGGAATGTCTACTATGTTCCTAGCCCTGTTTGGGTTGAATTAGTTAAGAGTGAGACATGGATATTGTCATAGGTGGCATTGGAGCTGAGCCCTGAGGGAAGTTGGACTTCCCAAGAGGTGGATATGAGGAGCGAGAACATTTCAAGAATGGGGCGATAGCCTATGAAAAGGTACAGATTTGGGGAATGAAACATCGCTTTAGGAATAGCAAATAGGTGAGTTTGGCTGGAATGGAGCACATGTTAAGAGGAGTATAATGGGAAACCAGCCTGGAGATGTAGGTTAGAACCAGATCATGAAGGGATTTATATGATGAACAGAAACATTTGCATTTTACCTCAGAAGTGATAGGGAGTCATTGAAGACTCTTGAGCAGAGAAGTAACATGAGCAGGCCTGTGCTTTAAGAGTATCAATTTGACAGCTGAATGAGGGATGGATAGAAGAGAGGATAGAGATGGGAAACAGGTAGACCAGTTAGAAAGCTCTTGGGGGCAGCTAGGTGGCGCAGTGTATAGAGCACCAGCCCTGGATTCAAGAGGGCCTGAGTTCAAATCTGGCCTCAGACACAAAACACTTAACTAGCTGTGTGACCCTGGGCAAGTCACTTAACCCCATTGCCTAACCCCCTCCCCAAAAAAAAGAAAGCTCTTGCAGTAAGCCAGGTAAGAGGTGATGAGGGCCCAGATTACAGTGGTTGGAGATGTGAGTAGAAGGAATGGACTTAGACAGAATATGTAGTGACCTTTGTGGTGGGGTTTGAGGGTTCCTGTAAATACTCTCTACCATCACCAAAATTTTTCCTTTCCAGATCCTGTTTTGCCTGAAGCTTCTAATTTGTCACTTCTTGGCTGAAGATTCTTTGTAATGTGTAAATGTTATCAGGGAGAGAGATATTTCAAACCATTAATATATATTGGCTAGGACATGAGACAATTAATTGTTAATAAAATCAATGTCACATTTATGTAATACTTTAAGATTTTTTAAATGCTTTCCTCATACTAGGCCTATAAGGTAGGATAAGTAGCTTTATATCTATTTTACAGATGAGATTGTAAAATGCTCATGATCTTACAGCTAATACACTGTTTAACCCAGTATCTGGGATCCAAGTTCAGTGCTTGTTCGAGCACACGATGGAGAGAAAGTGTCAGGCTAGGGCATAGGGAAGGGGAGGCCTTCTTGGGGCTGACTGGCCTAGATAGGGACCTTGGGTAAGCAGAAAATTGGAGTTACTTTGAGGCCATTAGGTACCTAGGGGAGGGGTGGTGCTGAAAGAGAGGAGTGAAGTCCAAAAAGGTGAGGTGGAAAGTTCCTGAGGCAAGGTTCATTGGCTTCCCAGTTTTGCCTGTACTTGGGCCTAGCTGTCTATCACCACACTATTGCCAATAGAATGAAATCTTTTTGAGGGCAAGGACTGTCTTGCTTTTGTATTTATATCTCCAGCACCTGGCACATAGTAGATTTGACAAATGCTTCTTGATTGAAGAGTAAAAAAAGGGTACTTGAATTTCCTCAAATATTTCCAAGTTCATGCATCTTTGAGACACCTGGGCAGGTGATCTGTGGTCCATGATAATGGGACAGAGGTTGTGTCTGAGGAAAAATAACTGTCCTATATAGGAGTTAAACCCATGACCTGGGCATCATTCACACTCTGTTCAGTCTAGACAACTGTGCCCTGTGACACAGATCTTTTATTATTATCATTGCCAATAAGAAACCTTTAATCATTTTATCAATAACTAACTTCTCTGGGCTTTAGGTTCCACATCTATGAAATGATGGACTCACACTTAAAAAGGCAAAGTGCTATAGTGGAGAGAGCACAAGTTCTGAAGTCAGGGGATTGAAGTTCAGATCCCAGAAGTCACTGATTCTCTCTGGACTTCATTTTCTTCATCTGTAAATGCGGGAAGAGAAGAAGGTTGAATAAGAAGATCTCTAAGGTCCCTTCCTGCTCTTGGTCCTAAGAAACCTAATGAACTGTGTGAGCCTGAGCAAACCATGTCTCTGTGACTCGTTTTCCTTGTCTGTAAAATAAGAAGTTTGAGTTGAATGGCCTCCAAGTTCCCTTTTGGTTCTAAATCTGTGATCTTAAAAGCTCTTATTGCTGTGATTCTAAATTGGACACCAACGAGGCATCCCAAGGTTCTCACTTTCAGCAGCTAGCCCTGAGCATTAATTTGCTGGTGCATCAGTAAGTGGAATGGAAGGAAATGCTACTGCTTCTGCTGCTGGATCAAAGAAAAGACTGATCTGGAAGCTGGATTCTCCTCGCAGCCACACCCTTGATGACACAAAAGCCCAGAAGTGGTTCTTTATTTAAAGGTTGAAAGCATTTGATTTTTTTGAGGATGACAATAATGATGATGATAACTGATATTTTAATGTTATTTAATTATTTTCCAAGTGATATATATATACACACACACACACACATTATTTTATTTGAGCTTCTTAAAAACCTTGTGAGGCAGGCACTAAAGATATTGTAATCACTGTTTTTCAGATGGGGAAACTGAGGCTCAGAGGGGTTATGCAACTTGCCTATAGTAACATAGCTAGTAAATATCAGAAGTGGAATTTGAACCAAGATCTCTCTTGACTCCAAGTTCTATATCTTTTGCCACTTTTGCAACTCTACTGATGAAATTGATATTTCTAGATTGGGTTCCAGCTGAGACTGGGAATTGATAGAGTATATGAGAAGCAGTATCTATAGTCAGGGAATCCGTTTTTGAGTTTCAGCATTTTGAGTTTGCCACTAACTAGAGTCACTTTTTTTGTTGTGAGTCATCCCTGACTCAGTTTTCTTGGCAAAGATACTGGAGTGGTTTGCCATTTCCTTCTCCAGCTCATTTTACAGATGAGGAAACTGAGGTAAACAGTGTTAAGTGACTTGACCAGGATCACACAGCTAGTAAGTGTCTGAGACTGATTTGAACTCATGAAGATGAGTCTTTCTGAGTTCAAGCTCAGTGATCTATCCACTGCACCACCTAGCTGTCCCATATATTTCACCTGTGAAATGAAGAGATTGGACTAAGGAAACTCTAAACCCTTCATGCCTCAGATAGTCTATAACTCTATAATTCCCCCAAGCCATCCTCCATTGCAATCCTATTTTGAAGGCTCATTGCGGTATGGATGAGTGATCTTGGATTCTCAGAGGCAATAACAGTGGCACATAAACTCTTCCAGATCTTACCAAGCAAAGTAGATTTCAGGTACAGGTAGGCCCAATACCAACCAACCAATACCAATAGGCAACTCTGAAGTTTGTGAGACAGTCTCATTGGCACCACACTTAAAATCGTGATTCTGAGGTGGAGGTAGCCCAGCCAAAGCTCTCTTCTCTGCTCATCACTCCCTATTCCCCCATACCCATCCATGTCAGCCTCAGCCCTCCCACGTCCCTATCCCATTTTTCCCTCTCTTTCTAGTGCATCCTCTGAAATTTCTGATCTTTTGTTAACAAACTCCCCTTCCTATTAAACTTATGCTATTTCTCCCCCAAGTAATTTTGTGTATATTTTGTATTTACTTATTTGTGTGTATGTTGTTTCTCCCTAACGGGCTATAAGGTCCATGAAGGCAAGGACTGTTCTGCTTTGAATCCTCATCATCTAGCAAAGTAGATGAAAAAATAAATGATTGTTGAATTAAACTTTTTGTTAACCACTAGACTATGTGTCTGTCCTTTTAGGACAAAACATCACCAGAAGACTGACCACTAGGCAGCATGGAACAGTGGAAAAAAACATTGACTTTAGAGCCAGGGATCCTTAGTTTGAATCTTTCTGCTACTTGTTATGTGTGCAGCTTTGGGCACTGTACTCTCTGTGCCTCTGTTTTCAGAAATGTAAAATGAGGGATTAGACATCCTTCTTTCAAGCTATGGATCTAGTATGTATACAGAGAAGTTCTGAATTTGAAGGCCATGACAAGCCATGAAATGCCAAGAGGCTATAATCCATATTGATGGAAGGGTACCCCCACACACTGCTAAAATCAGACATCTCTCCAAGGATCCAAGTAGTCATATTGTCTAGACTCTTAAGTGTGATGAGAAGGAATACAAAGCATTATCAAAGCATTGGCTATTTTTTTAGTCATCTTTACAGGTACTTGAGAGCATGCAGGATTGATGTCTGAGGTCAAGGTTGGGTTTGTGCTTTTCCTTTCACCTCCCTTTGCCCTTGGCAGAAACTCTGATGACTGATCCTGAGGACTGATGGGAGTATTTGCAATTTCCTCCAGGACCAGGAGCAATTTTGTTGTATTTCTTAATCTGTGTCTCTCCCTGGGAACCTTGACTGACATATTCACTCGATGGGCCTCTTACCCCTGCCCTGGCAAGCCCTAACTGCGTCCTAACCTGGCAGCCATTCCTGAGTTTGACACCCACCTGTGGGTGCCTCACCTGCCTTGGCATTTAAAGTTCTGCCCCTTGCCTCTCAGGGTTTCAGACAAAGAGGCTATCTCAGCCAAAGAAATCACCATCTTCCTCAGAGGCAGGGAGCAGCGGGGGCCAAGCCCAGTCACAACCGTTCAGTGAATAAGCTGGAGCCTGCATGAGTTGGCCTGCCTGACTCCCTGAAGAAGACAGAATGCCAGTTTCCTGGCAATCACAGCTAGATCACTGGCTCCTGGTGTGGAGGCCAGTGAATGAGTTCATATCCCTGGCAAAAGGGGTGAGCAGTCATTGAAGGTGCATTTGTTTGGCATATGTCCTGTACTTACTTACCTGTGAACCTGCAGAATTCCCCTCTTAGAAGGAAGTTTCTTGAGGACAGAGACTGTCACTTTTGTATTTGTTTCTCTGGTGCATAGAGAAGGTGCCTGGCACAGAGGGAGTGATTAATAAATGCTTGCTGATTGATCAGCTGTGAGGGCAAGAGTTCATTTTTGCTTACTTTGGGGAGAGCATCAAGACCCGTGATCTTCACTAGGGGAATTCTCTGTGTGGAAACTCCCTCCCCTGATTGGGATCCATAGCTTATCTATAATATCATTTTTATGTATTGTCTAGGGATACTGAGATTTGTACCATGGTAACTTACTTAGTCAATGAATCAATGTCAGGACTGGAACCCAGATCGTGTGTGTGTGTGTGTGTGTGTGTGTGTGTGTGTGTGTGAGGAGAGAGAGAGAGAGAGAGAGAGAGAGGTAATTGGGGTTAAATGACTTGCTCAGAGTCACACAGCTAGTGAGTGTTATATGTCTGAGGCTGCATTTGAATTCAGGTCCTCCTGACTCCAGGGCCAGTGCTCTATCTACTGTGCCACCTAGGTGCCCCCTAAGACTAGCCTTCTATCCATTGTTCTGGTATTTGCATCACTAGACATTAGCAAAGTGTTTCATAGTTAGTAATCACTCACGTACTTTTTCATTCATTCATTCATTTACTCACGCATTCATTACATCACTGCTTTTCTAGTTCTCCCTTATGATGTCCTTAATTCAAAACCTTAGAATAATAGAACACAGAGATGTCAAACTCCAATAGAAATTGATTTCTGTGGGTAGCACATTGGCTTAGAAAACCATAAATTAACATTATCTATATTATAATGTATTTTTATTTATTTTGTAAAACATTTCCCAGTTACATTTTAATTTGGTTCAGGTTCACTCGGAGTTTTAGGGAAGAGAATTTGATATCTCTGGCCAGTCCAATCCCATCAGTTTGTGGCTGAGGGAACTGAGATCCAGGGAACTTGACAGCAGCAATTAGACATAGCTGACACGGGGCAGGGGTGAAATGCGTGACCTTGAAACAGAGGAGAGCTTATTTGGAAGCATAACCGATGCCCTCAACCAGACTGCTGTTTGTCCTTCGTTCTCATAGAGGACCAATGACATCAGGAGGGTGATGCCGTGACTTGCAAGTGAATTGGATTTAAGTGAGGCAGAACTACACGAAGTTATCAGCCTCACTCTCTCCTCTGGAGTCATGGGAGTCCAGTGGCAAGACACAGGTCAGAACGACTGGTAATGGTCCCCAGATGCAGGGGGGAGACCATGGCCTTTTTAAGCTAAGGTCTGTCCTAGGTCTCAGTTTGTCTGAGGCAATGCTCTGGACCTCATTTAGCATGAAAGAAGTACAGAAAGACATATTCACTGATGCAGAGTAAAATAAACAGAAATAGGAAAACAAAATAGGTGTTAAGTGCCAGAAGGAACAATAAAGAAAGAACAATAAAGTAAAACTGAATGCTGAGTAATTATAACGACCACATTTGGTTCAGAGAAGAATTGGGAAAGTGTATTTCCCTCCTATCTTTGCAGAAATGGGAAACTTATTGTATTGTATTTAATATCAGATTCAGTTGTTATATTGGCTGGCTGGGCTGAATTTCTTTTTCTTTTTTTTTTAAGTAATTAGCTTATTTATTTTTGGTTTTCAACATTCACTTCCATAAGATTTTGAGTTTTAAATTTTTTCTCCCTCCCTCTCCTCCCTTCCCCTCAAGACAGCGTGCAGTCTGACACAGGCTCTACATATACATTCATGTAAAGCATATTTTCCCATTAGTCATGATGCAAAGAACAATTAGAACTAATGGAAGGAACCAGAGAATGAAATAATAAAACAAAACAACAAAAGAAAAGGAGAGCAAATAGTATAAACTCTTTTTCTTGTCTAATTCTTTAAAAACATCTTTGTTAGAAAGGATGATTTGTTCTGGAGGGGAGGGGAGGGTATATTCTGAAATGAAGGTGATGTAAACACATAAGCTATCAATAAAAATAAGAGAAAATAAAATGACAGTTTGTGTTTCTGTAGCACTTTCTTCACAATAGCCCTCTGAGGTACGTAGTACAAGCATTATTCTGTCTATTTTGCAGATAAGACTAATGAGACTCATAGGTTGATTGGTGTGTGTGTGGTCGGAGCAGGTATTTGAGTCCAGGCCTACTGTACCTCTCCTTACCCCAGAATACCTTTCATCAGGACTGACCATCCAAGTGATTATTACCCTTCCAAGCAGTCACCCTGGGGAGCTACCTACGTCACCCAACGATGGTTTCACTGCTCAAAGCATCTCGGAGACTCCTCTCTGGGAACTGACTTTAGAGTCAATGAAATAAGTCCTGTTCCTGGGCAGGTTCACCTTGTTTTGGTCCCCCAAATTATTCCCAGCTTGATCTCCCACTTTGTTCATCAGACTTGACTTTTGTCTCTTTCGAAGAAAAAAATCTGTTGCTGGAGGACGAAGCTTTACAACCATGAAGGATTTTGGAAAGATTGTGACAGTCTTTGAAGCTTATAGGACCTTAGAAACAGAACTGAAAGGTGCCTCAGGAGTCTTGTAGTAAAGTCCACTCGTTTTACATTTGAGGAAACCGAGTCACAGAAAGGGCAAATGAAAACGAAAAAAAGTGAATTTGCAACTAATGAAGATGAAATAAAAGCAATGATTAGGAGTCCTTTTGCCCAACCATGTGCCGATAAAGCTGACAATCTTAACGAAATGGATAAATATTTACAAAAATATAAATAAATTGCCTGGATTAATAGTACAGGAAATAGAATACTTAATAGTTTTATCTTAGAAAAAGGAATTAAACAAGCCATAAATTGACTTCCTAAGAAAACAACTACTCCAGGACCAGATGGATTTATAAGCAAATTCTACCAAACATTTAAAGAACAATTAATTCCAATATTGTATAAACTCTTAAAAAAAATAGGTAAAGAAGGAATCCTACCAATTCCTTCTATGACACAAATATAGTTTTGATATCTTAAACGAGGGAGAGTCAAAACAGAAAAAGAAAGGACAAATAACTTGGATGAAAAGTCCCATAGGTAGTAAGCCTCAGAGGTGAGAGATGAAGCCAAACCTTCTGATTCCAGAACCAGAGCTCTTTCCCTAGGCTGTATAGCACTCCCCCCCCCCCAAGTTTGGAGCAATGGCAGCCTAGGTGGGAGAAGTACACAGACTGCCAAGGTAGCTACTTTGAAGGGGACCCACAGCAGTCGTTTGGATGTGAAAGTTCTGATGTCTTGGTTGAAAAGCCTGTGTCATTGTGTTATAGTCATACCTTGAACGCATAGGCTCATGGCCTTGCTTCATTGGGCAAAAAGAAATGTAACAATGGCTTGGATTCCATTCCACACAAAAGATTGAAATAACTGTGGTGTCAGCAATAAAGAGAAACTGAGGAGACTTAGTGCTTGAAGCAGGACTCTAGTGGTTTCATTTGTCTGGATGAAGGATGGCCAAGGCACCGATTAACAACATGACAAGAAGGTGAGAGGGAATTTCTGTCTCCCTGTCCCCACCCCCTCTGTTGGGGCCAAAGGCTGTGACTAGTTCATGGGGCTGATTGAGGCCTCTCCAATTGAGAGATGGGGGAGAGGGGCTGCTGTGAAGTTCTTGCTCAGGGTGGAGTCAGGAACCCTAAGTAAAGGAGCCAAGATCAAAAACAACTGGGCAGCCATGCCATTGAATTTAAAAGGACAGCAGAGAGAAAGAGAGACAGAGAGAGAGACAGAGAGATAGACAGGGAGAGAGAGAGACAGAGACAGAGACAAAGACAGAGACAGAGAAAGAGACAGAGACAGAGACAGAGAGAGACACACACACGTACATACAGAAAAAGAGAGAGAGAGAGAGAGAGAGAGAGAGAGAGAGAGAGAGAGAGAGAGAGAGTCTGAAGTGGAAGCAAAGTCACAGCAAAGAAGGAAGCTCACTCAAAGTCCCTGAGGCCCCAGGGAGAGGCAAAGGCTAGTGTCCTGGAGGCCAGGGTTCAATACCCAGGAGGTTACAGCAGTTCACACTAGATAGGCCAATCTCAGTTGGTGGAGACTGCCAGGCTCCTAGCACAGATGAATTTTAAGCCCATCTCAGCCCTGCCCTCTAGCCTTACCTAAATTCCCTTAAGCTGGATGGTTCTTACCAGGATTCCATCCAACCCAAATGCAGGCAAGAGGAAGGGGTAGACATAAGAGGCATCATAGAATACTGAAGTTGGAGGCAGGATTTGAACCATGTCTTTCCCTGTCTCTGAGTCTGGTACTCTTTCCACCTAGGCCTGCTATCCCATAAACCTTAAGAACAATATAAATTTGAGTTATTATTACAACATCCTAATAAATGTTTATCCAACTTCTACCTTAAGGCCCCCAGAGGCAGGAAACTCAAAACTTACTGAGGTATTGCATTCTATTTTCAGACATCTTTAAATATTAGGAGGTTTTTTTTGTTGTTCTAAAGGAATATATGGGAAGGCTGCCCTTTTCCTTGTGGCTAAAGTTGGTCTTTGAAGGTACTGTTTGTGTCTTGGACTCATAGATCTGTTGACTGCTGTGTGCAGAAGCAATATCTTCCAGGTAGGTTAGGCTAGTTTTTTCCTTAAAATGTATTGAAACCAGCTTTGAGATACAATTGCCCCAGGGGACTAAGCTGGTGGCCCAAGCACAAACAGGAAGCAAAGTACAAGGTGCTAAGTACCAGGAAGCAGAGGCAGCTCCTTCCTTGGAGTTCTGACCAGTAGACCATCATGGCCAACATAGAGGCAGGGAAACTACACCCAGATGAATCAATGCTGTATCTTTGCTGAATGTGCTTTCCATGCTAGGTCTGGGGAAACCACCTTTTGTTAACTGTTAGATGGTTCACAAGTGTTCAATTTCCTTCATATTTTGAATCAGATGCACTGGAATTGTCCTGAATCAGGTTCTACCTACAATAAATATAGTCTGCCTTGGCCTAAGAGTCGAATGAAGAAGGGTAAAAAGTTGGTATGATCATATGATCAAAACACTTTCTGGGATACGTTTCCTGCCATTTGTTCATATCTGTTTTGTGACTTATGGCCTTAAAAAGTTGTCTAGAACACTAAGAGATTGAGTGAATTGCCCAGGATCACATTGTTAATATATGTCTGAGGTAAGACTCGAACCTAGGTCTTCTCCAGTTATTCATTCACCGCCTCTCATACTAAATACTAGGTGTTATACCCAAGGATATTTGCATTTCAAAAGTGGACTAAATGGAAAGGCATAGACCCAAAGGCATGACTCTCCAAAGGTCAAATTTTGGAAACTGTGGCAATTCAGTGACAGAACCCTTTCTAGACAGGAAGACTGCCTAGTATCCTTCTTTTCTCCTCTATATCCTCCATCACCCATCTCCCCTCCATTCCCTCTTCAGAAAGACATGAAGATCTCTAGGATGTTATGTCATATCTAAAGCATCTCTGCGATAGGGGTGTTCTTAGGCTATCACTTCAGATTGCCTTGTAATTACTTATTTGTATTCATGTATTTCTCTAATAGAATGTAGGCCCCTTGAAGACAGACACAGCTTTATTTTTTCTCATCATATTCCCAGTGCCTAGTATTGTACCTTGCACATATTAGGTACTGAATAATTGTTGAATTGAATTGTTTGGGAAGCAGTGCTCTGGTGTGTGCTATGTACAGTAGCTGAATGATCTTCGTGAGTCTAGATCTTACTTACTTTCATTTTCAATGTACATTTATGGTCCTACTACAGGGTATTACAAGCACTGTGTTAGGTGCTAGGGTGATGAAGATACAAATGAAAGGAACTATTGTCCAGTGGGTAGTTTGGGTGGGAAGGAATGACAAGGGCTAGATGTACCACATTCTGAGGAACCACAGGATGTGGATTTCTGTCCCTCAAAGCTGATTCTTCATTTTCAACAGTCATCAGAGAGCCTTACAGTGGGATGGAGAGGCCTGGGGTGGGTGGGCTTTTTGCCAAGACACATGAATAAAAACAGAAAAGCCAAAGTCTTCATACTTGTGGTTTCTATGATGCCTGAACTGATGAAGTTTGGGGTGAATGTATAGAATGGAATGCTGTCAAGGTGATTCGCATCCCTGAAGGACCTTGGTGAGCAATAAGGTCTGTCACCCAGGCTAAGGCAGCCCCTTCTTCACTTTCTTGGATTACCTCTGAAGGAGCCAGGAGCTAAGGAAACATGGATTGTTTCATCACCTTTGTGTTGACTTCAGTTCTTGGGCCGGCTCTTCAACTTCTTCCCTCTCCTCTCCTCCATTCTTCCCCCTCCCTCCCCCCAGACACACCTCTTTAGAAACACTGAAAAAAGTCCTCAAGGCACCAACCCATCCTGTCAAAGCATCAGAAGACCTGGATTCTGCTGTTGTTGTTCAGTCATGCCAGACTCTTTGTGACCCCATTTGGGGTTTTCTTGGCAGAGGTACTGGAATGGTTTGCCATTTCCTTCTCCAGCTCATTTTACAGCCAAGGAACTAAGGCCAACAGGGTTGAGTGACTTGCCTAGGCTCACACAGCTAGCATGTGTCTGAAGCTGGACTTAAACTCAGGTCTTCCTGACTCCAGGCCCAGTGCTCTATCCATTGTGCCACATAGCTGCTCACAGACCTGATTCTAGTCAAAGCTAAATACTATCTTCCTATGAAACCTTGGAAGGTCACTGAACTCTGGGCCTCAGGTTTCTCATCTGTAGGATGGGAAGATAATGTTTATCCTACCTAATCACATGGTATTTTGAAGACAAAATAAGATAGCATGTGAAGGTACTTTGAAAAGTAGGAAACAGCATAAAAAGAAGTAGTATTACTTATTTATTCTTTTGTTGGTATATCAGTATGTTTTAGGGTTACTCTAGATTTCCTAGAATTATATAGTATTAGAGCTAAAAAGGATGTCAGAGATCATTTAGTCCAATCCTTCTTTTTGTGCTTAGTTATTGCATTTCTTTCAATCTCTGTGTATAAATTCTCAAGGAGTTTAATTTAATCAATATTTGTATAGTTGTGTCTTAGAGGAAAGAAATACTTGCAGGGCCATGTACTAAATGCTCAGGAGGAAGAGACTTATCATTAGATCTATCCTACTTTAATGGGTGCCACTGTCCAAATAATGATATCTACAGGAATTATAGGTATAGTAGCTCAGGGCTATTAACCAGCACCTAGGTGACAGACAAGCTGGTCAAGTGAGGCCTGTTAAGGACAAAAGTAACAGAGACCAAATGTGGCCAAAAATCAAGTTGGGATTAATTGTGAAGTCCAGATGGTAATACCCACAAAAACAATGATTCATTTTAAAAAGGAAAATGGAAAAAGGGATATTTGGAGAACCATAATAGCAGAAACAAAACAAAAAATTTCCACTCTTCATCCTTCTTTTAAAAAAAATCCTTGGCTAATCCATGATTAAGACAAGAACTTACAGGTAACACTCATCTTGAGGAGTTACTACCTCAATTCAAATTACTCTGCTCTTTTGGGGACTTGGGGGGTGATATAAGATTAGAACATTCCCTTGGCTCAGGAAATTTTAAGCATCTTAAATAAGTAATGTGGAAAAATAATCACATTGAAAACTATGAGGCATTTCTGGGAAAAAATATAATACAGGATCATGGTTGGTGTTACATAGAGCTTGAGTGTATAGCTGCCTATGATGCGTGCTTGAGGGGCATTGTGAAGAGCCTTTTACCTCCAAAATATCTTTCATCCTTTCCCCATAGGGCTCAAAGTTTCAGAATTAGAATGACCCTTAGAGATCATCTAGTTCAACCTCTCATTTTATAGTTCGAGAGACTGAGGAATAGAGGAGTGAAGCCACCTGTCCAAGGTCTGACAGCTAGTTGTTGGAAAAGCATCATATTGACTGAGATTCCTCTCAAGGTCCATAAGGCATTTCAGCCATTAGGACCCCCAATTACAAAAGAAGGGGTACACCTTGGAGGATTAGTAAACAACCCCTGTGGGAAACACCCTTTTGGACCACAGGAGAGGTAACTTAAGGGAGAGGGCTAGGAAGGAGAGGAGTGAGAAGAAAAAACAGCTAGAAAGACTCCAATGACAAGCTGTGCCCTTGTCATAACTTTGTTATTCAGGAATTAGAATGGGGAAATAGGCAAAAGATAGAGTATTCTCAGCTCACAGAATTTAGAGTCAAGAGGGATACTGGAGATAATCAAGTTCTGAGGTTCTTAACCTGGAGTCCATGAACAGATTTCAAGGGGACTTTGAACTCGTATAGATCAAAAGTGTCTATTTCAATAGAATTGGTTTCCTTTGTAATCCTATTTTTCCTTATGAATATGAAAATATTATTCTAATAAGGAGTCCATAGATTTCATCAAACTTCCAAAGAGAGACAGGAAACAAAACAGGTCAGTAGCGATTAAGTGATTTGCTTAATAAGTTAGTAAGAGCCTAATTACAGCCTGTGTCCTCTTTGGACAAATCCTGACTGCATCCTTTACAGTTGTGTTTCCTTCTAAAGCTTGATTTTGCTCACCAATTTGACTGTTGCTGCAAATTATTTTGACTGAATTAGAGTTTTTCTATAGGCTTAATGAAAATCATCTTATTTGTTGTTGTTTTTGCTGTTCCTTGCCAATATAGATGAGCCCCCACCAGTGATTCTTTTTACATAATATAACATAACTCCCATTTATATAGGATGTCTTTGGTCTAGGTCAGAAGGGTGGGGAACCTGTAGCCTCAACGCCACATGACCCTCTAGGTCCTAAGAGGGCCACATATGGCCTTGAGGCCACAGGTTCCCCACCCTTGCTTTAGGAAGATTGTCCATGATTCAAAGATCTCCCAGGCTGATGTAACTGGGTGTTGGCATTAATCTTGTTTCCCCTTTCTCACCAGCTCCATTACTGTCATCTTCCAGAATTGTTAGGCAGCTCTGATAAAAAGTTTTGGAGGTTGAAGAAGGTATGGAGGAAGTTGAATGTAAAATGATTATTCTAGACAGTTTTAGGATGTCTACTTTGGCGAGAGTCACTTCTCCAGAATGTCAAAAATGGTCAGAAATGGTCAGAAATCATAGCATAATGCAGAGGTTCCCAAACTTATTTGGCCTACTGCCCCCTTTTAAAAAATTACTCAGTGCCCCCCGGAAATCTGCTTTCTTTAACACTTTAATAGTTTTTTAAAATTTGCATCATTTCAAAAAATATAAAATTTTTTTAAAAAATGACACATCTTAAATTTAATAATTTTTTGTAAATTGTGGGGTTTTTTCCTGCACTGAAATTTTGATGACACAATATTGCGTCATGTAACTGTGCAATATCATATTGTAAGCAAGTTCTTACACACATATGTTCCTGCTGATGCATGCTGGACTTCCCAACAATGCAGAACATGCTCACTTGCCAATACTTGCTATTTAAGGCCTGCTGGTGGACTTGACTACTGATCGGTTATAACTTGCATTTCATGTGTTTATTTGGAAAATGTAATCACTATGACTTTAGCTTTGTTATGCAACAGATGAAACTAGTATGAACAGTTTTTCAAAATTTTCATATCTTCTCTTCTTTCCTTATATTTCCCCCACCCTCTTATTTTTATTCAACACCCTCCAATTGCACCTGAGGCTACTACCACCCCTCTGGATCATTCCAGCACCCCCAGGGGGTGATACTGCCCACTTTGGGAACCTATGGAATGGAAAGAGTGCTGTACATGAGGTCAGATGACCTGGCTTCAAATTCTGACTCTGTCATCTCATAACTATGTCAACATGGGCAATGTATAACTCAGCTTGATAATCTGTAAAAGGAGGGGCATTAAACATCCCCCAAGAGATCAAAAAATGAGAAGGACCCATGTGTATAAAAATCTTTTTAGCACCTTATTTGTGGTGTCAGAAAATTGGAAACTAAGGGGGTGTCCATCCATTAGGGAATGGCTGAAAAAATTATGGCATTTGAATACAATGAAGTACTATTGTGTTGTAAGTACAGGTATATCTTGTTTTATTGCACGTTGCTATACTTCACAGATAACGTATTTTTCTTTTTTATAAATTGAAGGTTAATGGCAACCCTGTGTGAAGCAAGTCTACTGGCACCATGTGTCTCTGTATCACATTTTGGTAATTCTCACAATATTTCAAACTTTATCATTATTATTCTATCTGCTATGATGATCTGTGATCAGTGATCATTGATGTTACTAATGTAATTGTTTTGGGGCACCATAAACTGTGTCCCAAGACAGGGAACTCAAATGTTGTGTGTGTTCTAAATGCTCCAAGGACTGGCCATTTCCCATCTCTCTTCCTCTCCTTGTACCTCCTTATTCCCTGAGATACAACAATATTGAAATTAGGCCAATTAATAACCCTAGAATGCCCTCTAAGTGTTCAAATGGAAGGAAGAGTTGATTGATGAGGAAACTTCATTGTTGTCTCAAGAAATTGCCACAGCCCCCCCCATCCCAATCTTCAGCAACTACTTTCTTAGTCAACTGCCATCAACATTGACGTGAGACCCTCCACCTGCAAAAATAATATGACTCACTGAAGGCTCAGATAATGGTTAGCATTTTTTAGCAATAAAGTATTTTTAGTAAAGGTGTATACATTTTAAAAAAGATATAATTCTATTGCACACTTAACAGACTACTTTCATATGCACTGGGAAACCAAAAATATATATGACTTTATTGAAATATTTGCTTTAGTGCGACGATCTGGAACCAAACCTACAATATCTCTGATGTATGCCTGTAATGATGAAGGGGACAGTTTTAGAGAAACCTGGGAAGACTTGCATGAACAGATGCAGAATGAAGTGAGCAGAATAGGAAAATAATTTATATAATAACAACATTGTAAAGACAAAAACTTTGAAAGACTTGACAATTCTAGTCAACATAATGACTGACCATGATTCCAAAGGACTGCTGAGGGAGCATGTTACCCACATCCTGGCAGAGAGGTGATGGATTCAAGGTACAGATGGAAACATATTTTTTGCATATGGTTAATACAGAAATTTGTTTTGTTTGATTATATATTTGTTACAAGGGTTTCTTTTTTTATATATAATTATGGGTGGAGTGGGAAGGGGAGACAATAGATTTTTGATCATTTAAAAAAATAATTTAAAAAAAGAAAAATAATAGATGACCTCTAAAATCCCTTCCAACAAAATATCTAAGATTCTATTACTGAGACATAAAAGATGTTTTAATTCTAAAATACATTCCTACCTAGTGTGTAAATTTCTTAAAGGCAGAGATTGATTCTGTGCAGCACTTAGCAGAAGGTTGAGCACGTAATAAAGAGTCAATACATTTAAAAAAAGATGGGGCAGCTAGGTGGTGCAGTGGATAAAGCACTAGCTTTGGAGTTCTGCCTCAGACACTTGAAACTTACTAGCTGTGTGACCCCGGGCAAGTCACTTAACTCCAATTGCCTGGCCCCCCCCCCCAAATTAATCGCTGTGAAAAAGCCAACTGAATTTTATTTTACTTTTGCTTTATTTGATTATTTCAACAGGTTCACAGGAACTGATACTGAACCCTTTAAGAAATCTTGTAGTAAAATGGAGGGGTCATTTAACTTGAAAGGAAGGGACTTGAGTGAATAAGTAGGTGAGGGGGTGAGTGAAGGAATGAAAGAGGAACAGCTGAGGGAATACACAGTCATATTTGTACATCCTTTTTAAAGGACAACCAAGAATTGAAATTCAGGAAAATGGAAGATGCAAGGACTCAGAGCTCTGGATTGACAGCTTAGAGAAACTAAAAGCTGGGGCATTGTGTGCTGAGGACAGGTGAGTGAAGCAATGCTCACTATGAAGTATTCTTTAGAAGCCTCAGATTATCAGCTAGAAAAGGTGGCCCTAGTAGCCCAGAATAAAGCCTGGGGCAGCCTGTGGATGAGAGAAAAAAAAAACCAGCAGGTAAATATTGAGAAAAATGGAACTTAGGATACTTGTTGTTGTTTTTTTGTGAGGCAGCTGGCATTAAGTGACTTGCCCAGAGTGACATTAGAATACTTGTTACTAATTCAGTTTACGTGTAGAAAGTAGAAGTTAAACAATCCATACACTGCTATATAAGTAAACAATTTAAAAAAATTAAAAAGGCACATGGCAAGACATAATCTTACCTCCCTACCTCATACTTAGGACAGCTAGGTAGTGCAGTAGATAGAGCAACAGGCCCGGAGTGAGGAAGACCTTAGTTCAAATCTGACCTTAGACATTTACTAGCGATGTGGGCAAGTCACTTAACCCTGTTTGCCTCAGCTTCCTCATCTACAAAATGAACTGGAGACGGAAATGGCAAATCACTCCAGTACCTTTACCGAGAAGACCCCAAATGGAGTCACAAAGAGTTGGACGCAACTGAAAAGAATCAACAACATACTTACTTGAAGTAATCCTAACTGCTGTACCTGGTATCAGTCAGGTTACCATAGCTTGTGACAGTTGTCAGATGGGTAGGCAATAGAACCTTGGAAGAGTTGAAAAGATTCTACTTGTCTTGTCCTGCAATTTAAATCCTTCCCTCCCCTCTCAAAAACCTTTCCCCCACCATTTGATAATTTTAAAGAGGCTGTATGGTGTAGTGTATAGAGAACTATCCTCTGAACAGAATCACAGCGACCCACCTCCGCTAAAGACTTTGTGACCCTGGATAAGTCCCTTAACCTCTCAGTGTTTCAGACAACACACCAATCAATCAATAAACATTTATTAAGCACCTACTATGTGCCAGGCATTGTAGATGTTGCAGAGAAAGTGCACTGGAAGAAGAAATTTCTCACCAGGAGCTCCCCAGACAATCTAAGGACAGATCTGGTACAAAAGAAACCATAACAAAAACAAAAAAATCCCCAACTCTAAAAAACAAATATTTATTGAGTAACCACTAAATATCACAATTTCCATAAGGGTTTAGTGTCAGCTAACAGAAGAGTAAGAACTAAATAAACCATAAGAGAGATGCAACAGAAAGAATCTGCTAAGTAAGTGCTCTAGGCATAATGGCTCTTGGATGCCTGAGTCCTGGAGATGCCAGAATGTACTGTGAGTGTATATGGGATGGCCTAGGGCACTGCAAAGTCAGCCTGGGTAGGTCCTGATGTCCTGAGGCTCTTTTCTTCCTTTGTCCAATTTATAAAGTCTTGGGAAATGTGGAGGGCAGAGGTCACTAGCACTCTGGTAGAAACATAAGGGAATAAATCTAGTATGTAAATTTGTTTAATGTGGTTGCAGATGGAGGGATGCCTGAATCAGTGGCTGGAAGGACTGGATAGAGAAAAAGGAAGTACTCAGCAATTCAACCATGGTACAAATTGAAATTTGGGGCCATTCTGTACTTGGTGCAGGAGGGAAAGAGCAAATTCAGTTTTCTGAGAAGGGGGTAGACAATGTAGGCAGAGGAAATAGCATATGCATACCAAGTTATGAAGTGAGGGACCAGCTAGCATCTATGAGAGACCAGGAAGAACCAGTGAGCACCATACAGTCAACTGAATGGCAGGTACTAGGAGGGCCAGTCAGGAGGGATGAGTGAAAGTTAAAAGTTAAGATGACTTAACCTGGGTAATGGAAAGAATGGAGGATCTTAGGAGGAGGGGCAGGTTTAGAGGAAAAGATAACAAGTTCTGTTTAAGACCTCTGTAAAATGTGGGGTTTAGATTAGCTAACCTCTATGATCCTTTCCAGTTATATGATCTAAATCAGATCTAAAATCTACAATTCTCTGATTCCATTCTCTTTTGGAACATCTATTCATAGAATCATAGAATGCTAGAGCTAGAAGCAACATTAGATACCATCTATTCCAACTTCGGGATTTTATAGATGAGTAAACTGAGGTTCAGAAAGGTGGTCATTTGTAAAGTCATATCGTATGTCTTTAACAGAGCAGAGTTTGTACCCATGTCTCCCTTCGCACAATGGAGTGTTCCTTTCTCCACACTGGGGCTTCCCATTCACCTGCTCTATCTTGAAGCCTCCGGCACTTTGTAAAAAAGAAATACGTGATCTTATTTTGGCGAAGAGTGGGGGGATGATAGTGGACCTTAGGTCTGTAGATGAGGGAGCAGGGGAATGGGGCAGGAGAGAGAAAGAAAAGGAATTAAGTGTCTTGTTTTGTGAGTCTTGCAGAATTAACAGTGTTCTTAAAATTTGTTTTTCATTTGTAGGCAATGCACACTTCTTGCTTTTTATGCTGAAAAGCCATTTTGTTCTTAGTTTTTTTCCTCAATTTTCTATCTTTTTAAATAGAGAAAAGGATTGTCCTAATTCAATAAGTTCTATGAGTTTGATCATTAACTATATGACCTGGTTTGTGCTGCAATACTTCATCACAACTGAATTTTCCTTTCAGGCCCATTTGTTGTGTTGCTTTTTCTTTTTGAAACTTATTTTTTTTACTTTTTTGATATGAGTAAAGGGTTAGCTTTACTCTTGTGAGTTTTGTGACACTCAAATTCTAGAGATTGCCTATAACTACAATGGAAACAACATTTATTACAGATGTTACATAAAGGGTTTAAGAATTTCATTTCTGCATGTACTTTACTTCCTAGATTAGAGGTCAACATTCCCTAGTGCATTCTTGGCCACTGATATAATATTGTGCCTAATGTTTTCATTCATTCATTCATTCATTCATTCATTCATTCATTCATTCATTCTTTCAGTCAGTCAGTCTATAAGCATTTATTAAGGTTTTACTATGTGCCATGCACTGGGTTAAGCATTTTGGTATTGTCTCTGTAGTTCTCTTTTCCTTACTATTTTCTGTTCTCCCCTAGATAGTACCCTTGGTCCAGTCTGACATACTTGTAATAGAGGCCCTGCAAAAAAATTTTAAAAATTTAAAAAAAAATTTGTCTAGAGTATCCTTCACACAACACACACACACACCCCTTAGGTACAGCCCACATGAGGATGTTAATACAAATTCTTCCAGCCTCAATGTCCTCATCGGTAAAATGGGGGCAATAATAGCAACTACTACACAGAATTGTGGCAGGGATCAAAGGAGATAATCTATATGAAACACTTTTGTAAACCTTAAAGCAGCATATAAGGGTTAGCTATTATTATTATTATTTATTTTGTTGTTATGATTATTCAATTGCTCTAGTGACATATTAACTTAGATGAAGTCATTGAATAAAAGTCTCACACATAAAGTACCAATGGTTAAATAAATGTGTAGCGATTGTACGAAAACTGATTCTTAATGCCTTCTGCTTCTACTTCCGCCACCATCATTGCAGAAATGAAAGAGGGCTGCATGGGACTGACGGCCACTTTTTATTTTACTTTGTTTCATGGGTTGTTATGGCCAGGTCACACAGAGAATAGATACCTGACCTGTAGTCAGGAAGATCTGGGTTGAAATCCTGCATCAGACCTTAAAAGCTGTACCAACCAGGGCAAGTCCCTTAACTTTCTATAAGCCTCAGTATCTTCACATGTAAAATAAGGGGGTTAGACATGATGGCCTCTGAGGGCTCTAAGTCTATGATGATATGACCTAAAAATTCATTGCCTCATGACCAGCCCACTGGTAATGGGTTTCTTTACACTAAATTAAGTTGGCCCTTGGTGCCAAAACAGTCTGCCTCTTGAACTATACTTGAAGCCTTTCCATCATGGTAGATGCTGCCCAAATTTGCATTCCACTGATGCTACTTTTGAGAACCCAAAATACAATGAAGCCCTGGAGGAAGTCTATTATGGAATCAGTAACATATATAGGCATACCTCAGAGATATTATGGGTTTGGTTCCAAACCACTGCAATAAAGTGAATATTGCAATAAAGCAAATCACACAATTTTTGTTTTGGTTTCCCAGTGCATGTAAAAGTTGTATTTATACTATACCATAATTTGTTCTGTGCACAATATAGTATGTCTTAAAAAATCCAATGTACATACCTTAATTAAAAATACTTTATTGCTAAAAAATGCTAACTATGAGCAGGTTGGTGGAGCAGTCAGAATGCCCACAGCATTTATTAAACCACACATTTCCCTCACCTATCCACTCCCTGGCAGAGAGATCCTAGTTTTCCATAGTCATGACTGGAAATATGTGTGAAATTTCTCTTAAGAAAACTCAGCAATCCCATGGAGGGTACCATGGAAGCCCTCCTTCGAGGGGCATCTCTGACTCAGACTCCAGTCAGCATCTAAGGGCTCCATTTCTACCTGGCGTCGCCAAAGCCCCAACCTGGGCAGGACACCAAGTGCCTGTGAAATCCTTGCCACCTATTGTCACCCTACAGAGAACACAGAGTGTTTCACAGTCGCCCAGAATAACATGTTCAAGGATCATTTCCCTCCAACTCACTTTGCAAAAGATTGAGAGCTCTGATAGAAAAGACATATTTGCAGCTGGTCAGAGCTGGATGGAGCTGGCTTTATGTGCAACATTGGTAATTATATTAAAGCCCAAGGTGTTCAATCTCTCCGTGCTTCTCTATCTTTTTCTCTATCTCACTTTTGTCTTTGTCTCCTTCTCCCTTGATCAATCTCTGGGCCCGGTTTCTGTCTTGTTTTCTCTTTTTCTATGTTTCTGAACTTCCACCTCTTAACTCATCCTCTCCCCAACAGAGAAATAGGCTCATTTGAATGAAGAGCAGGATTTATTTTTTAAGAAGAACAAATGTTTTGTTACCCAAGTTGGGTTTCCAGATGAGGTGATCAGATTATATCAGCTTTTAAAACTGGTCCTCGAAAATGACAATAGCATGTCATTAAATATCCTGGGCCAACCATCCCCTTTGAAATTGTGGCTGTGGTAAATAGCCCATTGAGATTTCCCCAGCCCAGCTAACTCTGAAGGCTAACAACGCCTTCTGAGATGTCTAGGAGAAACTTTCAGGCAAAAGGAGAGTAATTGAAGATACTGGTCAAGGAGGACTCCACCTGATGGAGTAGAAGACATAGAAGGTTAGAGGAAATTAAGATGCTGCCTAGGCCAGTCCCATTATTTTACAATTGAGCAAATAGGTTTAGGGACAAAAAGTGACTTGTTCAAGGTCGCATGGTATATGAGTGGCAGATACAGGCATGGAATTCACATTTCCTGTCTCCCACTACAGTGTTCTTTCCACTGTTGTTGTTTAGTCATTTTCAGTCCTTCAGTTTTGACTCCTTTATTTTGTGAGGTTTTCTTGGCAAAGATATTGGGGGGGTTTGCCATTTCTTTCTCCAGCTCATTTTACAGATGGGGAAATAGAGGCAAACATGGTCAAATGACTTGCCCAAGATCACACAGCTAGCGTCTGCATTCGGATTTGAACTCATGAAGATGAGTCTTCCTGACGCCAGGCCTGGTACTCTATCCACTGCACCACCTAGCTTGTCTCTGTTATTTTCTTTGCACAATGCTAATTCTTTTTGCTGTATCTGAAGTTACTAATAATCTCTTAGTTGTCAAATTCAATGGTCTATTCTCAATCCTCATCCTCCTTGACCTCTCTGCAGCCTTTGACATCTTTGATCACTCTTTAACTTGATACTCTCCTCTCTAGGTTTTCACTGAAATCTACAAAATATTAAGTGACCTATAGGAAGGTTTGCAAAGTCTTTTGAGAAGATCTTGATGAAAATCACAGAGGAGGAGAAAGTATGTGGATGGGCTGTGTTCTGTGAATACTCGTGATAGAAATATTTTTGTTTTTATTATCTATCAAAATGTGGAGGTATTTTTATTTTTAGTATTTAAAAAAATTTGCCTTTGGATGAATTAGATTTTTAGATAATTTCCCTTTCTGAAAGTGGGCTAAGGTCAGTATAGTAAAGGAGTAGAAGTCTTGAATTAAGGAGAAAGATAATTTTGGAGCCTCTGTTGCTAGTGTCCAGGAGGACTGGCTTGAGGAGAGGGGATGAAACACTCAGGCTGTTCATGAATGTCAGGTAGGACAGTTTTGGTAAAAATTGTTGGGAAAACTGAAAAACAGTAAGGCAGAAACTGAGCATAGACCAATATCTTACACCATTACCAAGATAAGGTCAAAATGGATACATGACCTAGATATAAAGGGAGATTTTACAAGAAAATTAGGAGAACACAGAGCATATTACTTATCAGACTTACGGATAGGTGAACAATTTATGAATAAGCAAGAGATAGAGAGCAAAGTTAGGTGTAATCATTCTGATTGCATTAAATTAAAAAGTTTTTGTGCAAGACAAATGTAGCCAAGATCAGAAGGAAAGCAGGAAATGGGGGGAAATTTTTTATAGACAGTTTATCAGGCAAAGAGGTCTCATATCTAAAATATATAAAGAATTTTGTCAAATCTATAAAAATACAAATCATTCCTCAACTGATAAATAATCAAAGGATATGAACAGGCAATTTTCTGAAGAAGAAATCAAAGCAATGTATAGTCATATGGGAAAATGCTCTAAATCATTATTGATTACAGAAATGCAAATTAAAACAACTTTGAGATATCATTTTACACCTACCAGACTGGCTAAAATGATAGAAAGGGAAAGTTACAAATATTGAAGGGGATGTGGAGAAACTGGGACACTAATTCATTGTTGGTGAAATTGTGAACTGATCCAAACATTTTGGAGAGCAATCTGGAATTATGCCCAAAGAGTTATTAAACTCTTTGGTTTGGGTTGAGGGTGTTGTTGAAGGGAGTTAGTGATTGGGATACCAAAAAGAAAAAGTAAAGTAAAAAAAAAAGTGTCAGTGAAGCATTTAAAACTGCACAGAAGAAAAAAAAACACAAGACAGCTTTGAAACTAATGTGTTGAATTGATTACACATTTAAAAAATGAAAGAATCTGAATATAGTGGAAAGTAATGGTTTCACATACAAGCCTCTTTTCTTTGTAATATAGATGTTTGTATTTATTGATGTTCATAAATTTCAGAAAAACAGGAAGTTAAGATTTTAAAAGAAAAGAATATAGAGAGTTACCCCTTTTGGTCTGGCATTCAAGGACCTCTAGAGTCTGATCCTACTTATCTACACCATTGAAGGTAAGATGGAGGGCTAGGTGAAGGCAAAGATAAATCTCATTGCAAACCCCCCTATGCTACCTCATCTCCCTTTTCATCCCCAAATATACTCTTGGCTCCAGGGAGACTGGTCTCCTCATTACTTGTATGACTTTGGGAAGTGACTTTTCCTTTCTGAACTTCAGTTTCCTCATATATAAAATCGGACTAGATGACCTCTAAGGACCCTTCCAGCTCTAACATTCCTTGAGGGGCAATATCCCTCATCATGCCCTGTGAGGGTCACTGCCTTTATACCTTTGCCCCCACCCTTCAAATGAATGAATGAATAATATCCCCTTCCCTTCTTTGTCCTTTTGGTCCAGCTCATGTTCATTTCCTTCATCTTCATTATCCTTCAAGTCTTCTCTAAATGCCCTAATCAATCAATTAGCATTTATTAAGCTTCTACTGTGAGCCAGGCATTGTGCTAAATGCTGAGGGTACAAAAAGAGGCAAAAGATGGTCTCTGCCCTCAAGAAGCTTATAATTTAGCGGGAGAGATGGCAAGCAAACAGATATATTATATATATATATATATATATTTATATATTTATATGTAAACTAGGTATAGAGTAAATAGGAATTTTTTCCCCTTATTTGTAGCATTAACATTTTTTGAGGTGTAAATATATACACTAAAAATTTAACAAAAGTTTCTTTAAAAAAAGGATTATTATTTATTTTTAGCTTTCTTTTCTTTTTAGATTTTGAGTTCT
Source organism: Phascolarctos cinereus (assembly GCF_003287225.1). NCBI lineage: Eukaryota > Metazoa > Chordata > Mammalia > Diprotodontia > Phascolarctidae > Phascolarctos > Phascolarctos cinereus. The sequence goes on from NW_027556098.1 coordinate 143,542,268, forward strand.
AGATTATTTCAAGTATTGTGCTTTCATTTTGGAATCTTTTTTCAGGTGGTGATTGGTGTCTTCTTTCAATTTCTATTTTACCCTCTGGATCTAGGATATTGGGACACTTTTCCTTTATAATTTCTTGAAATGTGATGTCTAGGCTCTTTTATTTGACCATGTCTTTTAGGTAGTCCAGTGATTCTTAAATTATCTCTCCTTGATTTGTTTTCCAGGTCAGTTGTTTTTCCAATGAGATATTTCACATTTCTTCTATTTTTTCATTCTTTGTACTTTGTTTTATTGTTTTTTGATGTCTCACAGAATCATTAGTTTCCACTTGCTCACTTCTAATTTTTAAGGAATTATTTTCTTCAGTTAGATTGTATGCCTCTTTTTTCATTTGGCCAATTCTGCTTTTTAAGGAGTTATTTTCATCAATGATTTTTTTAACCTCCTCTTCTATTTGACCAGTTCTATTTTTAAAAAGATTTCTTTTCTTCAGCAAATTTTTGTTCTTCTTTTATCATTAGGCCAATTTTGTTTGTTAAGGTATTATTTTATTCAGTGGTTTTTGTGCCTCTTTTAACCAATCTGTTATTTCTTTTTTCATAATTTTCTTGTGTCAGTCCCATTTCTTTCCCCAATTTTTCTCTATCACTTTTATCTTTTTCTTTAACTTTTCCAAGAATTCTTGTTGGGCTTGTTGGGCTTGGGTTTAATTAATACTTTTTTTCTTTGAGGCTTTGCTTGTAGCTGTTTTCACATTTCACATATTTACATATTGTCTTTTTCTAAGTTTATACCTTGGTCTTCCCTGCCATTGTAGTAGCTTTTTATGACCAAGTTATTTTTTTTTCTTCTCATTTTCCTAGCCTATTTGTTGACTTTGACTTTTGAACTATATGTTAAAGTTGGACTCTGCTCACCTCAGGGTTGGAAAGCACTGTTTCAAGCTTTAGGCTTTTTCATGCTGCTGTTCTCAGAGTTAGTTCTGGGGGTCTACAAATTTTTGGTTTTTCCAAGGTGGTATAATGCTGGGAAAGATGTGGTCACTGCTCTCCTGGTCTGCTCTCTGGTCTTTACCCAGAAAATCTAATCTCCTGCAGCTGCAAGCACTTCTCTTTGCCTTGAAACTAAGAGCAGGGCCCCTGCTTTCCTGTAACCGACCACCAAAGCTCCTTTTCATACTAGAACTGTGATCCAGAACTGCATATGGACAAGAGAATTGCCAGTCAGTGCCAGCTATACCCAGTGCCAGCAAAGAGTGCCTGTAATCTCTTTCTGACCAATTGTCTGACCTCTTTATCATCTCTGGGATGAACTCCTGAAGCTGCTGCTGCTGCTCCTGTTGTGGTCACCTCCGGGGCCTAGCGCTGGTGCTTCTGCTGCACTGTGGACTAGAAAAATATTTCCCTGTTGTTGGCTCTGCCACTCTAAAATTTGATTTGAAGCATTATTTTAAAGTTGTTTGGAGGGGAATGTTGGGAGAATTCAGCTGGGTTCTGGCATGTACTCTGCCATCTTGGCTTCATTTTCATAAATAGAAAGTACTTAGCAAAAAGATGGCACTGGAATTAAGATGGCTTGGGTAAGGTAGTGTTTTAGACAGGACTTAAAGGAAAGGGAGGTAAGTCAGAGTGGAGGAGGGAGAGCATTCTAGGCATGAGGGACAACCAGAGAAAATGCCCAGAGCCAGAGCCAAGAAATGATGTGTCTTGTTTCTGCAACAGCTGGGAAGCCAGTGTCACAGCATCAGAATGGAAAGGTAGGGAGGGGTTAGGTTATGAAGGGCTTTGAATACTACACAGAGCATTTCGTATGTTCTCCTGGAGCAATAGGAAGCCAGTGGAATTTATTGAATGGGTGTATATGTGTGATGTGTGTGTGTGTGATGTGATCAGATCTGAATCTTAGGAAAATCACTTTAGTGGCTGAATGGAAGGTGGATTAGAGTGGAGAGACTTAAGGCAGGCAGACCCAGTATTGCAATAATCTAAGTGTGAGGCGACGAGAGCCTGCCCTAGAGTGGTGGCAGTGTCAGAGAAGAGAAGGGAACATATAGGAGAGATGTTGCAAAGGTGAAAATGACAGGTTTTGGCAATAGCTTGGATATTTAGGGGGGCTGAAGGGAGTGAGCAGTGAGAGATAGTGAGGAGTCCAGGATTACTTCTAGGTCATGAGCCCACAGGACTGGGGAAGTGATGTTACCCTCTAAGTAACAGGGAAGGTAGGAGGAGTTAGGAGGAAAGATTATGAGTTCTGTTTTGGACATACTGAGTTTAAGATGTCTAGTGGACCTCCATTTTGAGATGTCTGAAAGGCAGTTGGAGATGAGAGATTCATGGAGGTTGGCAGAGAGACTGAGGCAGGAAAGGTAGATTTGAGAATCCTCAGCACAGGGATGGTAATTAAATTTATGGGAGCTGATGAGATCACCAAGAAAAACAGTATAGAGGGTAAAGAGAAGAGGACAGAACCCTGAGGGACCCCTACATTTAGAGGGGATGATCTGGAGGAGGATACAGCAAAGGAGACAGAGAAGGAGCACTTGGAGAGGTAGGAGGAGAACCAGGAGTGGTGTCCTGAAAACCTAGAGAGAAGAGAGTATCAAGTTAAAGAGGGTTCAAAGGTGTCAAAGGCTGCAGAGAGGTCAAAGATTGAGGACTGAGAAAAGGCTTTTGGATTTGGCATTTATGACATCATTAGTAACCGTGCAGAGAGCAGTTTTAGTGGAATGATAAGGTCCGAAACCAGATTGTAGGGAATTAAAGAGTGAGAGGAAAGAAAGTAGAGGTATAGATTGTAGATGGACCCAATTCACAGTGCTTTCTTTCTCTTTAGTCTGAGTTACCGTAGCATACTTTGTCTGCCCTGTTCCTCTGGCACGTGTGTACTGCCAAGTGTGTCTTTCCATCTGTGTAAATACCAAATAGATAAGTTAGTAGTACTATTATCATTGCCTCCACTTCGAAGAAGAGTAAACTGAGGTTGGCCTCCTGACTATAAGTCTAGTCCTCTTTCCCCTACAGCTGGCTCTCTGAAGCCAAGGACCATGTCTGTCTGTCCATCTGTCTCTCTCTCTCTCTCTCATTGCATCCTTCACAATGCCTTGCACAAATCTGGGCACACTTGCCCTACAACCTCGTTGTTGTTGTTGATTGGGTTGTTTTTAATCATAGCCTCTCTTGCTGTAGTGTAGCCTACTGTCTCATTTCTAGGCACCACCTCTTCTCCTAGCTGGCACTGTTCCCCTACCCAGTCCCTAACTCTTCCCTTTTCTGGAATGTTTTACCCTTGGATGCTTCCACAGATATGCTAAGGGTGGATTGGAAGGCCAGTCTCTGGGGTTTCCTGACCTGTCACAGAGACACAAAGCCAGTCAGACTCAGTAGTGTCTCCCTTCCTATAAAACCCTCACCTGGAGCTGACTTCATCACCTGTCCTAGTCACTGGTGTGTGTGTTGCATGGGGGGCAGGGTGGGGAGGAAGACAAAGAAAGACTTAAATGTCTCCACCACTATCTAGCAGGAATGCAGACAACTTGGCACAACCAATATGCCTAGTGTGGGTAGCTTCTCATAGGATCATTGTTAACCCCCCTTTCTCTTCCCATGGCCTGAAGACCACCGTACTAAGGAGTACATGGTCCAAATCCCATACTACGTGTGTAACCTAAGGCAAGTCATTTAGACTTAACTCAAGTACTCAGATGCCTTCACATCTCTGGGCCTCAGTTTCCTCATCTGTAAAAGGAAGGAGTTGGATTAGATAGTCTCTAAGTTCCCTTTTGGCTTTAAGTCTATGGCTCCATGGTTCTGATGGCCTCCCGGGGTATATCCTTGACTGCCTCAGCTCACTGCCCGGTGCCTCATGTGGCCTAAGCTTTAAGCCTTCCTTTGTGTGAATTAAGGTGTTTTCAATTAAGGCCTATTGCCTTTGGCATTCGTTGGCTGGGCTGCTTATCTGCAAAAACCTTCATTTAGTCTCCACAACAGCTGGCAGAGGGTTGAGACAGTACTGGCTACACATTTACTGATTCAATTGGCTTGTACTGATCAATCTTGCTTTCTGCTTCTTCTGTGCAGAGAATACAAAGATACAGTCTTCAGGGATGTCTATGAGGCTATAGCAAGAAGCTTGCTACTGTGCTTCCCAGCCCCTAACCTTACCTTTGGAGAAACTACAACCTACCTATTAATTAGTCTTCTGGCAAAAAACGTTGTGACAGCCTGCATTTTCAAAGTGCTTTTAGGCTGACAAAATACTCTATTCACAACAGTTTCGGGAGGCAGAGAGTGTGAGCGTTGTCACCCCCATTTTATGGATAAAGAAAATGAGACCCAATGAGGTACAAAGCCCAAAGCCACCAGGGTAATTAGCATCAGAGCCAAGATTCAAATTCACTTATGCTGTCTCCCACCTGAGTGTTCTTTTTATTTTACCATCACTGCTTCTCACATACAGCTCTGTAACGGGGTCTGACACCATGGAATATGTGAAAAATATGGCATTGGGTGACAGAGACATTCCTGGATTGGTAGTATTACTAATCCTGTCGTGAGGAAGAGGTACAGAGATGGAAAGTAATTAGTTTAAGGTCACACAGCAAAGTAATGGCAGAGTCACTCAAAGACCACATCTCATTCTAGCTCTGTCATTTCTATCTGTGTGAGCTTTGGAAATTGCTCCTCTGTGTCTTAGCTTCCTCACATGTAAAATGAAGAGGTTGAACTAGGTGATCTTCTGAAATGTTCATGCATATAAGTGCCAGAAAAACTTGGCAATGTCTTTCCCCGGTGTTCCTTGTCTCCAGGGGTTAAGCCCTAGTGGAATACAGAGGTCTAAGCAGTACATGTGTGACATGAGGCCAGACACGAGCCCAAAGGCTTATTCTTTCATTATTTTAGAATTCTTCTTAGAAGGACTTTAATTAAAAAGCTTAAAGCCCAAGAGGTCAGGCAAGGATTCTTGAACCCAAAGAATCACAGATTCAAGCTGGAAGTGACCTTAAAGATCACACAGATAGAAAAGGAATCAGAAGACTTGGGTTCTAATTCTGGTTTTGTCTTATCTGGCCTTAACCAGGGTTACTAATACAGGGTCTATGTATGCATCTTTTAAAAATTTAACTTAATTTTTAATTTATGAAATGCCACAAGCGTTTCCATAACATAGTAGAATTTTTAAAAGATGATTGCATATGAAACTACAAATCTATTATATACAACTTGCTATTCCTTTTAAATATATAATAAAGTTATCACATAACTTTCTTTTTTTCCCCTTTTTTGTTCCCTCTCCTCCTCCCCCCCATCCCAGAGATGGCTATCATTAGACACAAATATATCTACATATGTAAAATCATTCTATGTATATTTCTATTTCACTTCTTTCTCTGGATGCAGATAGCATCATCCTTCATATATCCTTTGTAGTTAATCTATGTACATGTTTAAAGAAATATTTTCATAATTGTTTTCACATACAATTGGTTTTCTTTGTAATCTTATATATTTAAAATATTATTCTGAGGAGAAGTCCATAGGTTTCACCAGCCTGCCAAGGGTGTCCATGATGGAACTCAAAACTTAAAAAAAAACCCAAAGAAACAAATATTTAAGTTGTTTTTACATGTAATTGGGGAAAAAATAAAATATTGTTTTTTATAACGGCATCCATGACACAGAAAGTTAATAAACCTCTTATACAGAGGGCCCTTTGAAGTTCAAGCTCATCTAATCCGGGGGTCCTTAACCATTTTTGTGTCATGGATCCTTTGGTAGTGTAGTGAAGCCTAGTACAGATTAGTGACAATAAAGATGTACTTTTCCTTGTTATTATTCAGGCATTTCAGACTCTTTGTGACCCCATTTGGGTTTTCTTGGCAAAGGTACTGGAGTCATTTGCCATTTCCTTCCCCAGCTCATTTTTACAGATGAGGAACTGAAGCAAACAGGGTTAAGTGACTTGCACAAGGTCACACACCTAGTGTCTGAGGCCAAATTTGAGCTTACAAAGATAAGTCTTCCTGACTTCAGGCTAGGCACTGTATCCACGGCACCATCTATCTGCCCGATGTACTTTCTAGCCACCCCACCCCCCAAGTTCACAAACTTCCACAGACCCCCAGGTTAAGAATCCCTTGTCTAACCCAACCCCTCATTTTTTTTTAAAAAAAAGGTTACTTTTTGGTCTCACAACACCATCAGTTCCCAATTATCATTTTGCCCCAGAATTTTACCTTATGACAAAACAACAACACAGTTAAGCAAAGCAAACTGACCAAGCAACATCATCTGGCAGCGCATGCACCATTCTCTACCCTTAGGCCACCTCCTGTCTAGGGCAGAACAATTTAACATGTTCCTCTGAGAGCAAGACTGGCCACTGCATTAATTAATTGCATTGATTTGCATTAATCTGATTTCTGATGAGTTGATAAGTTTTCGTGGTGTTTTTAATTTTATTATATTGGTGAGGTCATTATTTAGAAGATCACTAGATGGGAACATCATTTCATGGGGCACTTGGGTTATCTCATCTTGCAGTCCTCTTGACAGGCATCAGCAAAAATAACCACCAGGAAGATATTTGCATCTTACATACAGAAGATCAAGATATGCATGCATATATATATACCTATGTATAATCACACAGACACATATACATGTATATATCTCTTTATATATACACGTCCATCACATATAAATGAAAGTAGAAAACCAGTTGTTTCAGGGGTCAAATTACTGTGCCCTTATCCCCGCCCCCCACCACATACCTTACCCAGTGCCTTCTTTCCCTAAGCACCAGATGACCTTGTTTACTAGGAGACGAGGAGAATATCTCTTTATATTCCTTTATTACGAGATTTTTTTGGGGGGGTATTTATACATTACCATGAGCTGCACCACGGTATAGTGGACAGAGAGATAGCCTTTAAATTAGATAGACAGATATCTCTTGCTTCTGGTTTCTTATCTCTACATCAATTCACACAAGTCTTCGAAGAGGGCCTTTCTTTCAGAAGTTGCCCACTGATTTGTCCCTGTCGTCAGCACAAATGACCAGGGCCCAGTGGCCTAGAAAGCATCCCGAGGGTCAAATACATTGCATATTTTTTTTCTTTCTTGATAGTATCATTATTTGTTGATTGCTTTTGAAATCCATTGTAATTTCACAAATTTCAGAGAAAATAGTGATGATACAAAATTCTTCCAAGTATTAATCAATATAGAATAATTAACCAAAGAACTACTAATTTCTTATTAATAACAGAATATAACAATATTTTAGTGTAATTCTTAATATGTATACATATGTTTTGTGTTTAATGCATGCTCAATTCTAAATACAGTTTGTGAATTCATGCTATGACTTGAGCCTTTCTGAACATTTCAAATAAATAAGATCTCATGTCAATAAAAATTTTAATACTTGGCATTCTGGTGAAAAACAAAAAGCAATGGTAATAGCCAATAGTTAATTTTTTTTAAATCATGAAGAAATTTTTTTTTGACACATAATATTTATTTTTGTTTTTTGGGGTTTTTTTTTAGCATTTTTATTTACAAGTTGTGATACTGGCAATTATCCTATTACATAGCTTAAAATAATGATTCATAACTTTTCTCTTTATAACCAAGAAACCTTTAAGTTTCATGTTTTTTTTCCAAGAAATTTTCTTTTATTTATTTATTTTTTTGCCTTTCACCTTTATTCATTTATTTATTTATTTATTTATTCATTCATTCATTCATCTATTTATTTATTTATCTTTTATTTATTTATTTATTTATTATTTATTATTTTTTGGCATATAAATTTATTTATTTTTACCACAAGATTTTGAATTCCACATTCTCACCTCATCTTGCCCCTCCCCCCACCAACAAGGCATATATTCTGAATACCCCTTCCCCTAGTCTGCCCTCCTATCTCTCCCCACCCTTCTCTTATCCCCTTCCCCCTCTGCTTGCTGGTAGGGCAGTATAGATCTCCGTACCTCATTTCCTGTATTTCTTATTTCCCAGTTTCATGTGGAAACATTTTTTTTTAAACATGTGCTTTTAAAACTTTGGGTTCCAAATTTTCTCCCTTCCTCCCACCCCACCCACCCTCATTGAAAAGGCAAGCAACTCAATACAGGCCATACATGTGCAGTTATGCAAAACACTTCCATAGTAGACATGTGAAAAACTAACTCTATTTCCCTTAATCCTATCCTGCCCCCCCCATTTATTCTATTCTTTCTTTTGACCCTTTTCCTCCTCAGAAGTACTTTCTTCTGATTACCCCTTTCCCAATCTGCCCTTCCCTCTATCATCCCCTGCTCTCTTGTCCCCTTCCTCCCCTATTTTCCTGCAGGGCAAGACAGACCTCCACACCCAATTGAGTGTGTATGCCACTCCCTCCCTAAACCAAATCCTATCAGAATAAGATTCCCTCATTTCCTCTCACCTTCCCCTGTTTCCCCTCCACTGTAAGAACCTTTTCTTGTCTGTTTTGTGCAAGATAATGTACCCCATTCTACCTCTCCCTTTCTCCTTCTCCCAGCATAATCCTCTCTCACCCCCCAATTTTATTCTCCAGATATCACCCCTTCATCTTCAACTCACCCTGTGCCCTCTATCTATCCATCTATCCATCCATCTATCTATCTATCTATCTATCTATCTATCTATCTATCTATCCATCCATGCATACATATTTTCCCCCTCCCACTACCCTAATACTGACAAAGGTCTCATGAGTTATAAATATCATCCTTCCATGCAGGAATGCAAACCCTTCAGCCTTAATAAGTCTCTTATGATTTCTCTTTCCTGTTTACCTCTTCATGCTCCACCTGAGTCCCATACTTGAAAGTCAAATTCTCTCCGGTCCCCCCATCAAGAATGCCTGAAAGTCCTCCATTTCACCGAGTAACCATTTTTTCCTTTGAAGGATTAGCGGGGTAGGTGATTCCCGGCTGCAATCCCATCTCCCTTGCCCTCCGGAATACCACACTCCATGCCCTGCGGTCCCTTAATGTAGAAGCTGCTAAATCTTGTGTTATCCTGATTGTGTTTCCACAGTACTTGAATTGTTTCTTTCTGTCTGCTTGCAACATCCTCTCCCTGACCTGGGAACCCTGGAATCTGGCCACAACATTCCCAGGAGTCCCCCTCTGGGGATCTCCTTCAGGGGGAAATCAGTGGACTCCCCCAATTTCTATTTTGCCCTCTGGTTCTAAAATATCAGGGCAGTTTTCCCTGACAATCCCTTGAAAGATGATGTCCAGGCTCCCTCCTTGATCATGGCCCTCAGATAGTCCAACAATTCTCAGATTCTCTCTCCTGGATCTATTCTCCAGGCCAGTTGCCCCTCCAGTGTGATACTTCACATTGTCTTCTAATCTTTCATTCTTTTGGATTTGTTCTACTGTGTCATGATTTCTCATGAAGTCACTATCTTCCAATTGCTCCATTACAATTTTCAAGGAAGTACTTTCCTCAGTAAGCTTCTGGACTTCCCCCTCCATTTGGCCAATCCCGCTTTCTAGGGCATTCTTCTCATTGGCTTTTTGGACCTCTTTTGCCATTTGGGTTAGGCTATTTTTTAAGGTGTTATTTTCTTCAGTATTTTTTGGGTCTCCTTTAGCAAGCTGTTGACTTGTTTTTCATGATTTTCTTGTATCACTTGCATTTCTCTTCCCAGTTTTTCCTCTACTTCTCTTACTTGCTTCTCAAAATCCCTTTTGAGTTCTTCCAAGGCCTGGAACAGATTCATATTTTTCTTGGAGGCTTTGAATGTAGGAGCTTCGACTTTGTTGTTTTCTTCTGGTTGTATGTTTTGACCTTCTTTTGTCACCAAAGCAAGATAATATAGTCTGACTCTTTTTTCGAGGTTTGCTCATGATCCCAGCCAACTACTTGAGTTTTAAACTCTTTGTTAAGGTAAGAGTCTGCTTCCAATGTGGAGAATGTACTGTCCCAAGCTTCGGGGGTTTGTATAGCTGTTTTCAGAGATACTTCTAGGGACCTATAAATTTTCAGTTCTTCCAAGGTGCTATGATAAGGGTCGAAGTATTCACTCTTTTCCTGGCCTGAGCTCTGGTCTTTGAGTGACAGGCCACAAGCAGTCTTTTCTCTCTTGGAACTGAGAGGAGGGTTTCCTCTCCCTCTCCACTACAAGCTCCACCAAGACAGTGCTCCTCCTCACCCCAGGGCTGCCACCCAGAACTGTGACCCTGATCCAAGTACAGGCAAAGCAAGAGATTCCTGCCTCAGCACTGGCAAAGAGATCCCTGCAGTTCCCCTCTGATCAGCCACTTGATTTCCCCTCAGTCTGTGGGCTGGAAGGTCAGGACACAGCCACCGCCCGGGCACCCGAGCTCTGCACTCTGGAACTGGCTCTGACCTAGCTCTTCTCTTACCACAAAAACAGATCTCACTGACCTTCTAAGTTGTCTTTGGCATTCGTGGATTGAGGAGTCTGGACACTGCCACAGCCGCCCGTGAGGCCTGCTCCAGGTTCACTGTGGCCTGCACGCCCACACCGCTCTGTGCTCCGCTCCCAGCCCGGCGTGATAAGCCTTCCTGATCAACCATCCAGGATGTCTTGGGCTGGAGATTTGTTTTACCCTGTCTTTTTGTGGGTTCTGCTGCTTTAGAATTTGTTTAGAGCCATTTTTTTATGGGTATTTGGAGGGGTTTGGGGGAGAGCTCAAGCAGTCACTGCTTTCATGCCACCATCTTGGCTCTGCCTCCCACCAATAGTTAATTTTAAATATGTTGTATTATTCCACTGTTGCAATGTGTAAGGTTGTATTTTACAAATATTTACTGTAATGTAAATTATACAAATGTAATAGATGATTTTGATTTAAATTTTTGTATATTCTTTAATTTTTATTTATATGTGTTCTTTAGGAAGAAATGTTTTCTTTTCCTATCGCATATTTCATTTATTTACCAGGAAGGGAATTTTTTTTTTGCACACTTAGAAAAATTGGAAATAGATAAAGGAAAACAGAATCGTGGACAATAATCATTTCTTAGAGAAGCTTAATATGTGTTAAGCAGGCAGCACAACAGGTAGATCAAAAGAGCCTAGAAACTAGGTCAGCTAAAGATGGTGGCTGTAAGTAGGCTTTAATGTGCTATTAATGATGACTTAAACATAGGAAATCACCTAAAAGATATGTCAAGGAAATTCACAATCAGAAAAAGAGATGGGCAGTTCATGTCATGATAGTTAGCAATAACAGAAGGACAACCTAAGAAAGTGCTGCACTGGTACCTGCAAAATGCTAAAAGACTTAGAAGAAAGCTTTGAGCAGGTCAGGGAGATCATCCATGAAAGATTTAGGGGAAGACGTGGACAAGAGTAGCTCAGTATTAGAAGACATAATGGCTTAGAATATGTAGTATCAGAAGGATCATCTATGCCAGTGAGATCATGAATCTATTGAAGTAAATAGGAAGTGTATGTAAGGCAAAGTAAGCAGGTGATAACAAGTCACCCTTGGTCCAAGAAGGGACAGAGGACTGCAAGGCAGTAAGCCCACCCACCGCAGCTTGGTGCCTGCCTAGAAGCCACAGTCAGGTAGAAAATTAACTCTTAGGGCACTATGAGGGAGGGGGAAGAGGAGGAGGAGGAGGAGGAGGAGGAGGAGAATTAAATGCTACCTCAGCAATATGGATTTTGTTTTTATGTTTTTGGACGAGGGAGTTATCTGAGTAAATCCTTGGTCTTGCCTAGAAGGCTGTTGGTGGGAGAGAAAGGTAGAGGGTCCTCTAGGACTTTTCTGAGCTATCTATGTGGTCAGAATGAAGAGTCTGAGGCAGCTCCCCATCGGCTGTTTGCACCCTTAAGGGTCTTGGGTTGCTTGTCTTGGCATTATCATAGCCTGAATTCCAAAGGATGTTGTGCAATAGTCTGCCCTGAATCATTAACCAGAACATTTTGTCTGCTAAAAAAAAAAAATACCAAGGAAAATGGCTGAGTCTGTCAGAGGACAGAGACCCATTTTGGTGACCCTAAAGTGGAGATAGAATGGTTTAATGGTATTGGCTTCTAGTTTTGGCTCTACTTACTGTATGACCTCTGGTGAGTCACACCTTTTCTGTGGCTCTGCTTCCTAATCTATAAAATGGATATAATTATTTTTGCCTTTCACAGTCAGAGAGATTGGCAATGAATGTTGCTATAGAAAATATTTTTTTAAAAAAATTCTTCCCAACCCTTAGGAATACCAATTGGGGAGTCCCTTCTTTGCCTCCCCTCTGCCTACCACAGCAGGGGCTGTGGTCCCAGTTGAATAGACAGCTGTCTTTCCGTGATGTGTGGAGTGGGGTGGAACAGGACTACTAGTGACCATGTCCTACATATGTAGACTAACTAGGAACCAGCATATGGATGTGTACATATCAGTATGGGTGAGGGCAGGCTTTCCAAAGCCTAGACACAGAACTATAGACTTAGAGCTGGAAGGGACCTTGGGGGCTCCTCCCCCTCTTTCTCACTTACAAGACTGAGCAAACCAAGACACAGAGGGTTAAGCCCCCAATCCCAGAGATTATAAGTAGCTGAGGCAGAATTTGAACCCACATCTTCCTAACTCCAGGTCCACCACTCTGTCTTTCAATCACTACACCACTCTGTCTTTCAATCAGAGAGTTGGAGTTAGAAAGGATTTCAGAGGCCATCTATTGCAGTCTGTGTTTGTACAGGGATCTTCTCTACAACATCCCCAGCAAGTGAATCTCTGGCCTTTAACTGAAAGCCTCCAGGGAGGGGGATTAATTAATGGCAACAATTTAAAAATTCTCATAGTGATGGACATGGCAGTGGATCACCAGAACAACATGGACTCAAAAGAATAAAAACTTCAAGTAACCTTCTAGCAACAGAAAAATTCTTGGTCAGTCTTGAGTTGTTTCAATTGTGTCTGACCCTTTGTGACCCCATTTGGGGTTTTCTTGGCAAAGATACTGGAGTGGTTTGCCATTTCCTTCTCCAGCTCATTTTACAGATGAGAAAACTGAGGCCAACAAGGTTAACTTGCTCAGGGTCACACAGGTAGTATCTGAAGTCATATTTGAGCTCAGGTACTCCTGATTCCAGTCCTGGCGGTCTATCCGCTGCACTACCTAGCTGCCCTTGCTTTATGTTACATTGCCTTATGTTACATTATATTACATCATAATATATTAATGATATTGTATTTTATCATAAATTTTAGCTTGGAATCTTTTGGGGTAAAAGTTTTATTGTAGTTATTATAAGTACTTAACGCATAAATCAAGAAGATTATTATGATGAGTATATTAAATTCCTCTGGGAGTTCACAGCACATTTTGTTGCTCAAGGAACAAAACATGTTGGGAACTAGACTTAGGGCAAGTCACACAGCCTCTGTGGTCCTTAGTTTCCTTGTCCATAAGATGAGGGAGTTGACCTCTTAGTTGCTTTCCCACTCTCTATCTATGACCCTATTGTAGTGGGACAATAGCCACTAAGCCCAGTTCTGAGGAACCTATACAGGGTGCTTGGCTTATGCAACCCCTGCACGGACTTTGGAGCGTGCTTAGACATTCTGTAACTGGTTCTGATTTGCGAACTACCTGGTGAAGAGGAGACTACTCGATTGGCTGCTTAGCTGGAGCTAGAGAGGAGAAGAGGTGGGAAGCCGGCAGGACATTCCAAAAGCATTAGCTGACTGGGGCCTCTTTCTTTTCTTGGTTTGACTCCTTCCTGCCTATTAGTTCCAATGAGAGAAGCAGAAGCCTTGGGCCCTTCCCATTCATGGCCAACATATGGCCTGTGAATAAGGGCCTCTGTTTTTTTAGCTCAGCATTTGTTCTTTCATTTTGGGTGAAGGAGAATCGAGGCTGACGCCTTGTAAGTTTCCAAAGATCAGGAAAGTGAGCCGCCAGGAGGTCCATGAGTAGAATCCATGTTGAGGGTTGCAGCCAGCCAGTTCAACTCTGAGGCCCCAGGATCAAGGAGCACCCTTGATCAAGGAGCACTCAGCCCAGAGGCAGCTAAGAAGCTGCGATGCTAAATTTGGATATAACCTTGGTGGGACCAATGCAATGTTGAAATTGTATGAAGCATGCATGCACTGTCTTAGAGACTGAGGTGGTAACAGTAGAAAATGTTTATACTACTGTTTGTGCTGTACTTTCAGCAGAAATAAACCTTTGTAAAAACTAACTTCTTAAATGGACTTAGATTGCTGGCGGCTGACAGTGGTGAGAACTACCAAAACGAGGATGCCCAATCCCTCAGGAGCGCCCTTATAATCCTGACAGATGACAGCAAATGGTTACATGATGAACCAACTGCCTTTGGGGGCATCCCATTCCACTTTGCCATGGCTCTAAGTGTTAGGAAGTTTTTCTCAATGTGCTTCTCTGTAATTTTCATTCATTTCTCCAAGTCCTGACCTTGTCTCTCTCCACTCAATTCTTTGGCAGTGACGTCATCCCACCAGGGCAACATCTGAACAGGTTAGAATAAGAAAGAAGCAGCTTCTTATTCTCTGCCTAAATGGACACATTTTTTACCTCTGTCACACTCCCACCCTCACCTCACAATCCCAGAATTCTATGTTTCTAAGGCAAAAATACAGAAAGCCGAAGAAAGTAGGTTATACTTCTAAATTTTAGTTCTTTGTTATAAACTTAATAGCATTATTGAACGTGAACCAAGAAGAAGATTGTAAATGAAAATGTGAATTTCTATAGTTACTACTAATTTTTTAAGTAAATATTAAATTTAGTCTGTGTCTGAACTTCCTCTTCTCTTCTGCATATATATATTTTTTATATTTCACTGATAATCTTTTTTTCCCCTTTTTTATTGGGGGCAGGGAGTAAGACTTTCACAATCTCTCCTACTTCTTGTCCCAACTTTCCACCAACTTAAAAAAAGCCTTCATTTGTAATAATAAGTATAGCCAAGCAAAACAATTCTATGCATTGGCCATGCCCCCTAGTCTATCACCTTTCTGCCAAAAGGTGGGGAGCATTCTTTATCATGAGTCTTCTGGAGTCCTGACTGGTCATTGTGTTAGAATTCTTAAGTCTTTCCTTAAGTGTTTTGCCTTATAATATTGTACTCATCGTATAAATAGTTCTTCTGGCTCTGCTCATTTCACTTTGCATGCAAGACTTTCCTATTTCTCTGAATTTATATTTTTTGCAATTTCTTATGACACAATATTATTCCATCACATTCATATACCGCAATTTGTTTAGCCATTCCCCAATTGATGGACATCCCTTCCCTTTCCATTCTTTGCTCCAACAAAAAATACTGCTACAAATATTTTTGTACATATGAGCACTTTGTAAACCTTAAAGAAAACACTATAGAAAGTGTTTTTAAATGGCAAAAGTGAGGTCTAGAGAGTATTGCCTGATTCCCAGATGGATTGATTGATTAAAAAATGGTAAGTGAATTGCCTGAGGTCACGCAGAACAAGAGTCATATCACACAATGATATTTTTAGAGAAAGCTGTGGCAACTGAGACACTAACTCCTAAGATGTTATAGAGGCAGCAGCTCCCCTGAACAAAGCCTTTTAGTTGGAGAGTGGGACGTTGGAGCCTCTTGCTTTGCATTAGAAACTTTGGTATTTCAAGCCCTGAGTGCAGGATAGAGTATGGGGGAAGTACATCCTAAGAGAACTAGGCAGACTGACTACTATCTACTAATTCCTTGAACCCTCACTGGTTTGTTGTTGTTGTTAGACCTATTCAGAGAGTCAGACCTGACTGAAAAACAGCTGAACAACAATCAGAGAAGAGAGGAGCATACTGTCCATGCAGACTAGTAATACAGTCTTCTAATGAAGATGCTTTGTTCCATTCTTTTCTTCATTTGTTCATTCATTCTTTAATTCTTTTGTTTATTCATTCCTTTAATCCTGCTTTTGCTCATTCATTCATTGTAAATTGAACTATTCTGATATTCCTCAGCCCTATTTTTAGGCTCCAAAGGGGATCTAGTACAAGACCTAGTTTCCTGTCTTCAGGGGTATTGAAGTCTCACTGGGGAAATGAGAGATAGGTGCATGAAATTATTAATTATTAATTTCCAAATAGGTATTGGACAGGATCATATGTATTGCCTACTTTCAGAGGGTTTAAAAAGGACCTTCCTGGTGAGTTGAAGTTTAAGGGGCCATATCTGGAGAATAAAATTAAGGGATGAGAGAGGATTATACTAGAAGAAGAAGAAAGGGAGAGGTAGAATGGGGTAAATTATCTCACAAAAAAAACCAGAAAAGAAAAGGCTCTTAAAGTAGAGGTGAAACCAGGGAAGGTGAGAGGGAATGAGTGAATCTAATTCTCAACATATTTGGCTTAAGGAGGGAATAACATACACATTCAATTGGGTATGGAAATCTGTCTCACCATACAGGAAAATAGGGGTAGAAGGGGACAAGAGAGCAGGGGGGATGATAGAGAGGAGGGCAGATTGGGAAAGGGATAATCTCAAGCAAATACTTCTGAGGAGGGACAGGGTCAAAAGAAAGAATAGAATAAATGGGGGGCAGGATAGGATTAAGGGAAATAGATTTAGTTTTTCATAACATGTCTACTCTTGCCTTCTCAAAGAGGGTGGGTGGGGAGGGAGGAAGGGAGAAATTTTGGAACCCAAAGTTTTAAAAACACATGTTTAAAAAAATGTTTTCATATGCAACTGGGAAATAAGAAATACAGGAAATGGGGTACAGAAGTCTATCCTGCCCTACAGGAAAATAGAAGGGGAAGGGGATAAGAGAAGGGGGGGAGAGATAGAAGAGAGGGCAGACTAGGGGAAGGGGTATTCAGAATGCATGCCATCTTGGGGTGGGGGGAGGGGTGAGATGGGGAGAAAATTTGGAACTCAAAATCTTGTGGAAGTAAATATTGAAAACTAAAAATAAATAAATTTATATTTAAAAAAAAGATGTTCCTCCTCACACAAATACATCCTCTGCTGCTTAAAATTATTTCTTTAGTAGATGACAAAGCCCTTGAGCCCACGAGAGAAAAAAACTTGCAAATACAAACCCCCTTACAATTCATTCATGCTGAGGTCTGGGTGGATAATATGAGTTCCACTGTGGAAAAAAAGGAGATTCAGAGAGAGTAAGAGGCCTGAAAGGGATAGAGACACAAGGGGGATTAAGGGGGGGGAAGATAAAGGAAGGGGAGGCTTGAGCTCTGAAGACAAATACTAGTGACATCACAGTTTTGCCCTATTCTGGCCCTAGTCCCAATAAACTGGGAAAGTACAGTATAGGGATCAGAGGTAATTCAACTTAAAAGCTAATTTAGCAAAGGTTTTCTGAAGGAGGTAAGTTCTGAAGCAAACTTTGAAGGATGCAGTGAGCACGGAGAGGCAAAGAAGACTGGAAATTGTTCCAGAATGGATCATTTTCAGCAAAGCCATAGAGACTGTGACACAAAATATCACCTCATTTCCATTGTACCAACACCAGTTTAAATCTTGCTTAGTTTCTGCTCTCAGTTTTAGCCCTGTCTCTTTAAAAATTCTTCTGGTTGTAACCCTAGGCAGCTAAGCAGGGCTATTAATTAACTAACAAGTTACTCTACAGAGAGGTTAAGAAACAGGGGCTGGGGTGGGGGTAGGGGGGGCTCTGGTCCCAGAATGGGGAGAAGACAGATGTAAGGGGAAGTCATAATTCTCACTGAGGGAAATCAAGAGCCTATTTCTAGGTGTGGAGGCAGAGGGAATGACACTAATGATGATGTCTGTGTCTTTTCCATTAGAGGTTTGGATCCCTGCTCTGCCAATCCAGTACTTGTGTGTGACCTTGAGCAAACCATTTTGCTTCCCTGTGTCATAGTTTTCTCATTTGAAAACTGAAGGTGTTGGCTTAGGTAATGTCTATGGCACCTTTTAGCTCTAACCTCTTAGGATGTTATGGCAAAGAAGAGCTAGAGAAGGTCAATTTTGTCTTTCTAGCTAAGAGGGTCCTCATGGGTGAGGGAGACAGTGGTGAGAAAAAAAGAGAGGAAAGGTAGGGAGAGAAGGGAGAAGGAGAGAAAGAGGGCAGAGGGAGGGAGAAGGGGAGAGACAGAGAGGAGAGGAGTGGGGAAAGAGAGGAGAGGGAAGAGAAGCAGAGAAAGAGGGAGAGAGGGAAAAGGGAAGGGGAGAGGGGAGAGGGAGGAAGAGAGGGGAGAAGGAAGGAAAGAGAGGAAAGGGAGGGAGAGAGGGAAGAGGGAGGGAGAAGGGGAGAGAGAGAGAGACAGGAAGGAGAAAGGGGGAAAGAGAGGAGAGTAGAGAGGAAAGAGAGAGGAGAAAGAAGGGGGAGGGAATAAGGAGGAGGGAAGAGAGAGGAAAGAGATAGAGAGATGGATACAGAGACAGAGACAGCCACAGAGAGAGACAGAGATCTTATTCTGTGGTTTCCTTTAGATGAAACAGGATATAGACATGTAAGCTAATACTTTTCCCTTCCCTGGTGGTTAATGCAGAAGTAGTCAGAGAAAGAGCTCCTTGATGGAAAAGAGTCAGGGGCAAAGCTTGGAGTTGATGAGATCTGGAGGGATTTGATTCAGAGGGGTTATGAAGGTTATAGAAGACAGCTTGACTGACATGGATAGAGGGTTAGCCTTGGAGTTACTAAAGAGGCATAGATTCAAATCTTGTCTCTGATATATACTGTCTGCAAAACCATGGCCTAGTCACTTAACCTGTCAGTGGCCCCAGGCAAAAATCTATAATTCAGAGACTGGTTGTTCGTGTTAGTCAGTAGGAGTTTCCACATGAGTTCTTCTATGCCTTTGAAATCACAGGTTTGCTTTTTCCCCCACTCCTAAATAAACAAAGAGATAATACACATATACATAAAGGTTTAAAAATTTAGAGCTGGAAGGAATCATAGTGATCTCAGATAATCTAGTCCAATATTTTTATTTTGCAGATGAGGAAACTGAGTCACAGAGCCATTAAGTGAATTGCATAAGTCCGCACAAGTAGTAAGTGATTGAGGCAGAATTTGAATCCAGATCCTCTGATTGCAAATCCAGCACTCTTTCAATAACTATTGTTATTGTCATTTCGTTGACAAAATTTTCCTGAGTATATAGGCCATATGCTGGAATTACAGGGGCTAAAAGATAAGACAAAGTTTCTTTCCACTAAGGGATTACAATCTCACTGGAGAAACAAGAAGCAGGCACAAGAAGTCATAAGAGAAACAAAACAAATGTTGTTATTTACATGTAAGGCATTTGTTGTTGGCCAATTACTCTTTATGACACAATTTGGGGTTTTCTTGGCAAAGATACTGGAGTGTTTGCCATCTCCTTCTCAAGCTTATTTTCCAGATAAGGAAACTAAGGCAAACACTGTTAAGTGACTTGCCCAGGGTCAGTCACACAGCTTGTAAACGTCTAAGAACAGATTTTAGCTCAGGAAGATGACCGTCCTGACTTCAGGCCAGGGCTTACCCACTGCACCACCTAAATATCGCCATGTCAGACATAAGAGGTCAAAGACTCTTAGATGTCTGTGTATCTCTACAGATCCATCAGAGTGCTTCTACAGTAAGTACTTGAGTACCATTTGTTGATTGATTGATTAACCAATTAGAGCAGTGTTTCCCAAATATTGGTTTATGAGATGTGAATGAAGTTAGGATCGGTGTTATGCATGTATTGAAAATATATATGATGGGTTAATTTGAGGGTATGAAAATAGGTTGACCTTGTAGATCAGGCTCGGGTTCCCCCAAACTCCATTTATCCTGGGGGTAGTCTGCACTCTCAGATATCTCAGGTAAATATTTATGGGTTCCATAAGTATATTTCAAACCCCAAAGCATTCACAGGTCAAATTAGTTAGGGAAAACACTGAGTTAAAAGTACATGCAAGATTTCTCTTTAGTTTGTGTTTACTGCATAGGTTGTATTTCTAACGTCGTGTTACTGAATAACCAAACTTTGACGAATATATTTTTTTACAAAGTTTTACCTTGGAAACTACTGTTAAATCTTTTATTTCAAAGACATTTAGAATTTTATGAATTATGAATAGGGTATGCAACCATGACCCTCTACCGACACCTGGTGGCCACATAACTAAATTGCTGGCATGATTCAATTTCACTTTTATGGAGCATCTGTGTGTGCAAGGCTTTGTGGTAAAGGTAATTTTTACTCCTTTCTCATTATCGTAGAAGAGATTCTAAAAATCACGTATTCCAACCCCATTATTGTACAGGAGAGGAAACAGTCTCAAAGAGGATACAAAAGATAAATGCTTGACAACCCCTTGCCCCAAAGAGCTCTCTACTAAACTAATATTATAATAAGATACCATGTCCAGCGCTGAAGATACAGAGGAACACATAAAGGAAGCAGTGTGGCATATTTGGAAGAACACTGGATTGGGAGTCAGAAAATGGTCTAAAATTTTAAAAGCAGATTTTCTACTTCCTAGCTAAGTGATCTTAGGCAAGTTACTTAAGCTCTCTGGGTCTTACTTTACTCACCTCAAAAATATGGGAGTTAGATTCAATATTACCTCAGGTTCCTTTTGTCTATGATATGCTGTGATTCTGTAGGTCACAGTGCCTGACTTCAAGGAGTTTATGATCTACTTTGGAGGGTCCATGATTTGCACAAAAGGCAACCAACAGTATAAGGCAGTATGTCACATTTCCAAATGAGTGGTACAGCCAATAAGTTGTGCAAGGGATTAGAGAAAGAATATGTCGCTGTGAACTCAGGCAGTCATTGGACAGTTTTTTCCCCCCCTTTTAGGCAATTGGGGTTGTGATTTGCCCAGGGTCACACAGCTAGTAAGTGTCAAGTGTTTGGTCTGAAGTCACATTTGAACTCAGGTCCTCCTGAATCCAGGGCCGGTGCTGTATCCACTGCGCCACCTAGCTGCCCCCATTGGATGGTTTGATAGAAGAAGTGAGCCTTGAGCTGGGCATTAAAGGAAGGATAGGCTGTAAAGAAGCATAGAGGTTATAGTAAATTCAAGGCAGGAGAAATGGTGTAGCAAAGGTAATGAGGTGGGACAGAGTATTGTATATTTGAAGACAGTGAGTAAACCTGAAGCATAAGATTATACATGTCGGAGAATAATGAAAGACAAGACTGGTAAGGGATATTGAACTGTATTGTTGGAAGCTTTGAATGCCTAACTAGAAAGTTTGGCATTTATTTTATAGGCAATGAGAATCCACTGAAGGTTTCTGAATAGTTGAATGATGTATTTAAAAAAAAATAACAGTAGGATTTAAGAAAACAGTCTGGTAACAGTATATGAGTTAGGGGATGGATTAGAGAGGAGAAAGACAAAGGGAGACTCAGTTGACTATGTTGTGGGAGGTAAACACTGAAACTCTGTCTGAGGTGATAGTTTTGTGATATTTTGTATAGGGAGGGCATTGATTTCACTGATGAGTGAACAAAGTTGCTGGTCCTGTTTAGCCTAAGTAAGGGTCCTGTGGTGATTCCATGGATCATGATGAGCACAACAGTAGTTGAAAGAAATGGAAAAAAGATTTTTCTTTTTTTTTAACTTATTTTGTTTATTTTAAAATAATTAATTAATTTTTAGTTTTCAACAATCACTTCCATAAGCTTTTGAGTTTTACATTTTCTCTCCATCCCTCTCGTCCTCCTTCCCCAAGGCAGTGTACAGTCTGATATAAGCTCTGCATATGCATTCCTATTAAACATATTTTCAAATTATTCATGTTGCAAGAAAGAATTCAAACCATTAAATAGAGGAACCACAAGAAAGAAGAAACAAAACAAAACAGAAGGGAAAAAAAGCAAATAGTATGCTTCAATCTGCTTTCAGACTGCATAATTCTTTCTCTGGATGTGACTAGTATTTTCCATCATGAGTCTTTGGAGATAGCTTAGATCCTTGCATTTCTGAGAAGAGCTAAATTTATCAAAGTTAGTCATTACACAATGTGGCCATTACTGTGCACAATGTTCTCCTGGTTCTGCTCATTTCACTCAGCATCAGTCCATACGAGTCTTTCCAGGTTTTTCTGAAGTCCATTTGCTCATTTCTTATAGCACAATAGTATTCCATTACATTCATATACCATAACTTGTTCAGCCATCCCCCAATTGATGGGCATCCCCTCAATTTCCAATTCTTTGCTACCACAGAATGACCTGCTATAAGTATTTTTGTACATGTGGGTTCTTAACCCTAAGTCACATAATAAAGCAAATTTAGGGAGTAGCAAAGGAGTTCAAAAGCTATTTTTAATACCTAAAAGTTTTTCTGGTTGACTGGTTGGCTGAGTATAAATAGCTAAATAATGAGCTAAAATAGCCCCTGCACCATGAGCTAAAATAGATAATACATACCCAACACATACCATAGGAAAGAGGCTTTATAGCAGTTATAATTTAGTGAAAGACTGGTAAACATCAATAGAGAACAGCAAAAGACTTGCAGAGAACAGTCAGGCAGAAACGTCAGCAAATGAATGTACTATAGAGCAGGACTTCTTAAACTTTTTCCACTTGGGACCTCTTTTTGTGTTTCAGCAGCATTTATTGGCATTGTATGGCCTGAGGTCGTGTGCAGTGCAACGTGCACGTGTTTTGTGTTCAGAACTAAGGCTGCAGTGAAGTTGTGAGATGCAGCACAGGAAAGCGCTGCCAGAAACACCTTAGATTCACTATGCATTTGATTTTTAATTAATTTCTGGTTGTTGCACATTCAGAAGCCTTTTACTGCTGCCAAATTTTTCCTGACCCCATATGGGGTTGTGATCTTCAGTTCAAGAAGCACTGCATATACACTTGACACTTGCTAGCTGTGTGACCCTGGGCAAGTCACTTAACCCCAATTGCCTAAACAAAACAAAACAACAACAACAACAAAGAAGCATTGCATATGGAGGAACAGCTAGTTGGAGCAGTAGAGAGACTAGCTTAGCAGCAGAAATGATCAACTCGTAGCCTACAAATCAATGATACCAGAGCAGAATACAAAAATGTTCTGTAGGGAAATAAGCGACAGGACCCAGAATAGTGTTCCTTGAGGTAACTGCCTTAGGGGTGTGATTGCTATGGCTCTGCACATTCCACAGTCCTGTGTTCCTCCTGTGTTTGCCTTTTCCATATGGTCCCCCCATGTATGTCCTTCCCCTCCTATGTAAGTGTTCTTTGCTCACCATGCAGGCTCCCCGGCCACATCTGTTCCCCACGTGTGTGCTCTCCATCATAGTGTTCCTTTACCACACCTATTTCCCAACACATGTTCCTTTTCCCATTCTTTTTTTTTTTTTTTGGTTAGGCCATGGGGTTAAGTGACTTGCCCAGGGTCACACAGTTAGTGAGTATTATGTATCTGAGGCCAGATTTGAATTCAGGTCCTCCTGAATCCAGGTGCTCTATCTACTGTGCCACCTAACTGCCCTTCCCTTTTCCCATTCTTGATATGATAACTTGGAAGAGAATATATCACTGTGTGTTTGGGGAGGAATTTTCCTTGTCATTTGTTTTGCTGTATTGTTTATTTTAATAAAATATCTTTTGTTTTGAACTAAGGTGTTTTCCAGTTGCTTTGATAAAGGAAATATTGGTGGGGACTCATGAGCAGTGGCTTTGAATGATACTGAACCAAAAAGCATGCCTTGAGGGGAGGCTTGGGTGATAATTATGAAATTCCACATTCTTGACTTAATAATCTCTCATATTTGTATCAAGTTAATTTTCTACAGTGTATTTATGTCCATGTTGCCCTTTGATTCACATAATAATCATGCTGACTAGGAGGCGATATAGTACAGCAGGGAAAATACTGTTCGGAGTCAAAGAACTCATTTGGACTGCTTTCTGTCCTATTCAACCTCCTCAGTTCAGTTGAAATAGACTGACTCACTGCAGCCTCATTTGAGTATCACAGTTTAAAAAGTCTAAAATCAAAGGACCCTAGAGTTGGCCAGGTCTTGAGAGGTCATTGTGCTATCCCATTACCTCCAGGCATATCTGTGACTTTGCCATTTCAGATAGAGCAGAATCTTAACTTCAGGTTTACACCCGATTTTCCTGCTTAACAGTAGTTACTTCGGTTGAATATTTGTAACTCAGATTTTATACATATGATGCTTTACATTTTATAAGGCACATTGCTCATACCAGCCCTGTGTAGGGTGATAGTACATGATAATTCCTGCTTTAATAGATGAGGAAACAGGCTGAATGAGATGAAGTGATTTGTCCATGGTCACATGGTAAGTGGCAGAATTGGAGATTTAAACCCAAGGATCCAAATCCCCAGTCCAGTGCTCTTTTCAAACTGAGTCTCCATCAGTTTATACACCCATCAACCCTTAACTATATTCAACTAGTCATTTCTCTTAACTAGTTTCTCTAGAATTCCAGCTATATCCATGCCATTACAAAAAAAAATAATAAAAGAGCAGAATATGTTTCAGGAAGGAGTGTTGAATGTTAACTTAGAAATAACAGAAATTACTTTACATGAGAGTTTGCATTTCATTTATATGACATTTACTCAATGTCAAAAATTTCTGTCATCCCAACCCTTCTCGACCTCATTCCCACACACATATACCTTCTGGCCTCTGTTTCTTTCTACTACCCAGTGTTTCTATTGGTACCCGTATTTCCACTGTTACCTTACCTTTCCTCTGCCTGGGGCTTTGTTCTGTGAGTGTATGTATGCACGCACGCATGTGTGTATTGGGAATATGGGACTAAGTGGGCAGATAAGCCCATTAAAAAGCCTGAACTCAACCAATCAATGATATCAATAAGGATCAATCAATAACAAGGATGAAGTAACACCTACTATGCACATACATACATACATATATATATGTGTATATATATATGTTATATATGATATAATATACAAGTGGGTGCATTTCGTATGTGCACACACATATAATTAACATTCATGAAACAACTAGAGAACAAGACAGGACAGGACATATCATAATTAAGTGTGAAACTGTGAGTTTGGCCATAAATGGAAACAGAGTATTGGGGGCTGGAGTAAGGCTTCATGGAGGTGGTAAGATTTGAGCTAAGTCTTGTAGAAGAGGCTCATTTTAGATCAGTGGCAAGACCCTTTGGCCCTTTCTTGCTCTCAGGATAAAAAAGCAAACACCATAGATAAAGGAGAGATCCATGGGTGTACATCCAAATTCTAGGAAGCAGTCAGGCTACAGCAGAACAAATGTTGGATACGGAGCCCAAAGACCTCTGCTTAAATCCTAGACCTGCCATTTACTACCTAGGGGACTTTGGCTAAATCACTTAACCTTTTTAAGCTTCCATATTCTCATCTATAAAATGAGAGAAATGGAATAGATGACCCATAGGTAATTTACAGCTTTAAATCTATGTTCCTTTGAGCAAAGGAGTAGTTTGGCTGAGTGGCTCTCCTTTACCCCTGTCTCAGTTCTTTTCTATACTCTAAAGGGAGATTTGAGAAGTCATTATTTTGTCAACATGATCAGTCCTTTTTTTCTGAAATATATCACATTGTAACAAAATCAAGAAGTCTCAGAAAGTAATAATAAATATCTTTAACATTTCAGGCCTCTAAGATTCTAACAGCATGGCTACTTCTTCCAACAATGCAAATCATAACCTTTCTAATCAATTCAACAAGTATTGATTAAATGCCTACAATGAGTCAGGTGCCAGGTGAGGTATTAGGGGCTAATAAGACAAAAGGGAAAAGTGTCTCTTTCCTCAAGCTTACATTTTACTGAATTCCCTATGTCTTAATAAATAGAAACTCCTTGAGAGTTACTGAAGCAAAAAACAAAAATCATATGGTCGACATCTTTGAACTGGTGAGTCTCTCTGAACTTTATTAGGGCATCCCCCAAAGTGGAGTCATGAAGAGTTGGACACAATTGAAATGACTGAACGACAATAACAACCACCACCACCATTGGATAATGGGACATACAATCAAACCAGCTTTGTACTTGGAGCCTTATGAATTTGAAGATTTACTGGAGTTTGTGGTCCATTATTATAATCTTCAAAATGTTCCAAAGTCATCTTCACACCATGATGAGGCATAGGAATGGAACTTTAATGGAAATAAGCATAGCAACTCAAGTTTATATAGTGCTTAAGTATTTATAAAATAGAGAAGAGCTGTCTTTATACAGGTTATAAAAAAAGCTGCTATGACTACTAAATAATGATAAAAATTAAATACAGAAAAACTCAGTTATCTAATGCCTGGGCAGTAGGCTAGGCCTGATTCAGATTATTCAGGAATTTCAGGTTTAGAAATCAAAAGGAAATGAGATCCTTCTAGTCCATCTAAGAATTAACTAAAGTTTTGCTTAGTTGTTTGTAGTAGAGAAAAGATATTAAGGAAGAAACAACATAGATTCATATGGGTGTAGCTTCTCTACTTTCGTGTTGGCCATGTTGGTGTGTTGATCAGAAGCTTGAGGTAGGAATGCTACTTTCTCATGCCCTGGCTTTCTTTAACTTAGGACACCAGAAAACTAGACCAATGGCCAGAGCCTTAGTCCTATAAGCCAATTAAGGACAATTTCAGTTTTCAAATTGTCCCAAGCACAGTTTCAATATCTAATAAGGAAAAATTAGTCAAGCCTATATGGCAAATATTGTGCCTACCACAGACTGGTTATGACATGCATTTGGTGACACAGTGTTCAGGATACAGACCAAATAAATCATGTCTTCCAAATCCACAGGGGTTGATAGCATGTTACCTTACGTCCTGGGGCAAACTGTAGGAGATGCTTTGAGCTAGGAGAGAGCTACTTGGGTCCCGTTATGTCACATCATGTGAAAGACCACCTATATGAAACTCTGGCTCTGCCTGAAGGTGATGGATTCTATGGACTCCCCATCTGTTCCCTATCCCTAAGCTGCCTCTCTGAGCTGCCCCTAGAATGCCTGACCTTCCTCTTACTTCAATTATCTATACTCTCATATCCTAGAATCTTTTTGATATGTTATCCCCACTCCATGGTACAGAATGTCATCCCCATGCACCTAGCCTAATATTTCTAAAGTAGTAGATACTTTAAAAATGTTTTTGAATTGAATATAAGCAGATCTTTTTAAAAGTGACATTAGGCAAATTACTTCATCTTTCTGAGTTTACACTTCCTCATCTGTAAAATTATAGGGTTGGACTGACGAGATGATCTTGAACATCCCTTGAATTTTTGATATAGTAATTTCCCTCATGATACTTGGAAACATATATGATGTCATAGAAGTTATCCAGGGGCCAAGGTCACTCACTGCATTCTGGGCCATGACCAGTCATCTTTTTTTTTTAAAATTAATTTATTTTGATTTATCAACAATCACTTCCATAAGCTTTTGAGTTTTAAATTTTTTTCCTCCTCTCTCCCCCTCTCCATCACCAAGATGGTGTACAATCTGATATAGGCTCTACTTATACATTCCTATTAAATGTATTTTCACATTAGTCATGTTGTAAAGAAGAATTAGAACCAATAGGAGGAACCACAAAAAAGAGGAAACAAAACAAAACAGAAGAAAGAAATAGCAAACAGTATGCTTCGATCTGCATCCAAACTCTATAGTTCTTTCTTTGGATGCGGATAGCATTTTCCATCGTGAGACTTTTGCAGATGTCTTAAATCCTTGCATTGCTGAGAAGGGCTAAGTCTATCAAAGTTAGCCATCTTACAATGTGGCTGTTACTATAAACAATGTTCTCCTGGTTCTGCCCACTTCATTCAGCATCAGTCCATACAAGTCTTTCCAGGTTTTTCTGAAGTCCGTTTGCTCATCATTCCTTATAGCATGATAGTATTCCATTATATTCACATGCCACAACTTGTTCAGCCATTCCTCAATTGATGGGCATCCTCTCAATTTTTAATTCTTTGCCACCACAAAAAGAGCTGCTATAAATATTTTTGTACACATGGGCCCTTTTCTCATTTTTATTATCTCTTTGGAATACAGCCCTAGAAATGCTATTGCGGGGTCAAAGGGTATAAATGTTTTTATAGCCCTTTGGGCATAGTTCCAAATTACTCTCCAGAAGGGTTCGATCATTTCACAACTCCACCAACAATGCATTAGTGTCATGACCAGTCATCTTGACTTTCATCTTACCGCTACGCATTGATGACTCTGGAGGAGAGAGTGAGGCTGCCAACTTTGCACATCTCTGACTCACTTAAATCCAATTCAAGTCAAGTTAAGTCAAGTCATCACCCTTGTGATGTCATTGGTCTTCTTAAAGAATGAAGGACAAACAACAACAACAACATTGTATCCCATTGCTTTTCCGGACTTTACTGTCTGCTTGTAATTTCAGTGACTATTGGCTCTGAACCAGCCAATGACTAATAGCTGGGTCTGTAGGCAGGTTGCAAGGGAAGCTAGGCCAGCAATACTTGGTGTCTGAGGACAGGTAGAAAGCTAATGATAGGAAATGCAGAAGAGTGTATAGAATTCTGGACCTAGAGTAAGAATAGACCTGGGTTCAAATCTTGCCACTGACAAGTCAGTCAAGTCCCTGCTAAAATCCCACCTTCTATAGGAAATCTTTCATGATCCTCATTAATTCTATCCCTTTCTCTCTGCCGATTATTTCCAATTCATTCTGCACATAGCTTGCTTGTACATAATTGTTTGCTTGTTGTCTCCTCCATTATACACTGTGAGTTCCTGGAGAGCAAGCCTGTTTTTTGCCTTTCTTGATTCCTCAGAGCTTAGTACAGTGCCTGGTATACAGCAAGTGTTTAATAAAAGCTCATTGACCAACTGGGAAACGATTTTGACGCAATATCAAAAGCAACCAATAAAAAAGATGTAAAAAAAATAGAATTCAGAAAGGCTTAAAACTAGAGCACTGGCCATCAGGTGATAAACTTTTTGGTCACAAAAACGCTAGAAGACCATTCGCCATTTGAAAGGGACCCTGGAGAGACTTTCCAACTGGGACTTTCATTACAGGATACCCTTGAGGGGATGGGGTTTCTCTTCTCTAATGCTATTTGCTGTGGTCCCCACTGTTAACTTCCAATGACTAGCTCCTCAATTCCATGTAACCAATTAACATCAATTGGCTTTTACAAAGAAATATTTACTTCAAAAATATGGCAATGACAAAGTACAAACATTCCCCCTCAATAGCTGGGGAGTGTACTCTCCGCTATACCACTTCAATCCTTAAAGGTTCAGCCTTAACACAATTTCTACTTACTATTCATCATACACAACATTCCATCTCTTACCCCTCTGTCTTGGCACAGATTGGCACCAATGCTTAGAATGCTTTCTCTCCTCATCTTCATCTCTTATAATTCTTCTTCTTGCTGTTCAGTTGTTCCAATTATTTCCAATTCTTTATGACTCTGTTTTTGGGGTTTTCTTGGCAAGATACTGGAGTGGTTTGCCATTTACCTCTCCAGTTCATTTTACAGATGAGGGAACTGAGGCAAGGTTAAATGATTTACCCAGGGTCGCATAGCCAGCAAGTATCTGAGGCAGGTTTTGAACTCAGGAATCTTGAATTTGAACTCAGTACTCCATCCACTGTGCCACCTAGCTGCCCCTAGAATTAGAATTCCTAGTTCCTTTCAACACTTAGCTGGTGTTACCTCCTTCACAAGATGTTTCTTGATCCCTAAGGTTGGTAGTGCTCACCCCAACCCTGAAATTGACTACTATTCACTTTCTACATATTTTGTATTAATTTATCCATACTCACACTGTCCCACATTAGAAAAAAACAAGCTATTGACAGCAGAACTGTCCCCTATTTTGGCTGGAACCTTTTTTTTTTTAACCTAGCTCGAAATTCATTTTATGTAAGTAGGAGTAATTGAATTATGGCTACTCAAAGAAACCAGTGGAACAATGGTGAATTTACTCCACTCTCTTTCTTCCTTCTGTTTTATTTTTTCATCTTTTTTCTTGTTTGTTTTTGGGGTTCCTTCTGTTTTATGGTCATAATCAACAGGCAGAGTGGTTCATTACATAGTATTAGTCTGCCACTTCACATTTTGCTTGCTAGTTTGAAGTGGTAATTTAAACTTTCTGGTCTTTTGAACTCTGGTCAAACAGGAATTCTGTAATAAAAGTATCGATCAAATGTGAATGCCAACATCAAGGATTTGTGCCAGCCAGGGATATGTTGGTATTCATGAAAAACTGGAATTTGAAATAATCAAAGGGAGCTCAGCCAGCGATAAAGGGTGGTCGGTCAATTGCTTGTCTATAGGATTGTCTCCAGAACACTGGTTCTGAAGTCAGAGGACTGGGGTTCAAATCCCACCTCTGACATTTCCTCCCTGTGTGACCTTGGGAAAGTCATTTGGTCTCTACGGACCTTAGTTTTCTCATCTGTAAAATGAAGAAAATGGACCCAGTGGCCTCTGAGCTCTGGCTCTAGGTCTATAAACCTATGATAGATAATTAGAAGCTCTCTGAAGAATTCCACTGTGGAAGAGTCCAGGTTTCCAAAGGAAAACATGGCTTCTCTCTTCATGTTGTCTACATTTAGTGTGATGAATTGAAACCGCACTCCAGGTACAATTTGGCTTCCAAACCCAAAGGATGCTCAAAGTGGAAAATACAGTCACATTGGGCTTCTCCAGAATTCCGTTCTCTGTCAACCAGAGTCTCCATGAAATGGTACTTCCATGTTTTACTAGCACAATGATAATTGCCAGCACAATGACCCTCCTGGCCCCCTATTACCAGAAGTAGTTTTCTCATCATCAATTAAGTTATGTTGAGTAGAATTTTACTGTTCAATATTATTATCCTTATTTTTATAGATAAGGAAGCAGGCAGATTTGCCTAGGTTGACATAGCTAGCTAATAAATGTCTAAGGCTGGATTTGAATTTTTTTTTAAATTTTATTTTTAGGCAATTGAGGTTAAGTGGCTTGCCCAGGGTCACACAGCTAGTAAGTGTTAAGTGTTTGGTCTCATGCCAGATTTGAACTTTGGTCCTCCTGACTTCAGGGCCGGTGCTGTATGCACTGCGCCACCTAGCTGCCCCCTAAGGCTGGATTTGAAATAAGGACTTCCTGACCGTAAGTTCAGTGATCTATCTATTATACCACCTAGCTTACTCCCACAAGGCATTCTATCTCCCAACTCTGATGTATTCTCGCTGACTGTCCATCACACCTGAAATGCTCTTTCCTGGTTTCTGCCTCATGGCTTCCCTAACTTTCTTCAGCTCTCATGTAGAATTTCATCTTCTGCAACAAGCCTTGCCTGGTTCCCCATAATACCTTCCCTCTATGATTATCTCCAATTTACTTCATATATACCTGGATTGTATATAGTTGTTGGAATATTGTCTCCCTCATTACACTGTGAGCTCTGTGAGAACAGGAACTAGTTTGTGTCTTTCTTTGTAACTCCAGCACTTAGTACAGTGCATGGCACACAATATATGCTTAGCAATTGCTTATTGATTCACATACTAACAGATCTTTGGCCAAATCTGAAGACAGAGAAATTGATGGTGTTAGACCACATCCAAATGTCATCTCTCATTCCTTCCGGGCATTACTTTGTATAGCTATGTATATACTTTCTATTTACTTGTGTAAATGTTTCATCCTCCTGTAGGATCTGAAAGTCTTAGTGCAGTTTCAACCTATTAAAGCTTAAAACTGTTGTAAACCTTTTGGGAATGGTTGTATGTTTTATTCTACTATCGTTCTTTGAAAATTGGGATTAGGAGATGGTTGAATAAATTGTGATGAATGAACATAACAGAATACTATTGTGCAATAAGACACACAAAAGGACTGCTACAAACTGCTGAGAGGGGAGAAAGTAGGACCTTTCCTCTCCAGGAAAATGGAGGAAAATAGTATATGGGATGACTACAATAATGGAAATGAAAGCCCCCCGCAAAGGCGTCTGAGTTCAGCTGAAAGCTTTCTTCTTTCTTATTTGAGAAGTAGGGACACTAGGATGGGCAATAGCGACAGGCACGGAGAGAGGCAGTTACTATAGATAACTTTTGTTTGACTGTTTTTCTGTATTCTAGGGGAGGAACTGGGTGAATGGATGTGCTGGAAATGATTGTGACGTAAAAAAAAAACCCATAAAGACATGTGGCTGTAGAAATAGAAAAGTTGGGAATCCAGCTAACCATTTAACCACGCTAGATAACAGTATTTATCTGCATCTTCCCAACCCTTTTGTCTGGGATTTTTCTATGATAGGTGATATAGGGCAGTGGGAAAAGCACTGGCTTTGGAATCACAAGACTTGAGTTTAAATATTGGCTTTAAATGACTACTTATGTGACCTTGGGCAAGTCACTTAGCCACTCTGTGCCTCAGTTTCCTCATCTGTAAAATTAGGACACGTACTAGACTTCTAGGATTCTTTCCATCTAAATCTATAATCCTATGATCTTTTGTTATAATTTGCTTTACTTATTTATTTGCTTATTTATTTATTTATTTGGTGAGGCAATCAGGATTAAGTGACTTGCCTAGAGTCACACAGCTAGTAAGTGTCATATGTCTGGGAACAGATTTGAACTCAGGTCCTCCTGACTCCAGGGCTGGTGCTCTATCCACTGTGCCACCTAGCTGCCCCTATAATTTACTTTATTGCCTAGTGAGAATTATTTCTGGTTTCTAAGGGTAAACTTTACTTTTTAGCTAAATCATTTCACAAAACATTGAAGATATTTTTCTCTACATTGGAAGGATGCAAGGGAAAAGAAGAGGAAAAGAGGGAGAGGTAGGGAGAGTAGGAGGGAGAGAAGAGAGGGAAACCCTTCTCAGTTTGGGGAACTGCGAACTCCTCCAGTGCACCATGGGAAGGTGACACTGGACATATAGACTATAGCTCTTCCATTTCACATTCTGGTCTTCATCAGTAAGGGATGTGGTTGGGTTACTGTCATGTCATGGTGGAATTTCTACATCAGTCAGAACCATCATCTGTTCAGCACTAGAGCCAAAGTTACATTGATTCTCTAGACTTGGCCCTTCAGTGGATCTACCATCTTTCCAGTGTGACTACTCTCGCCATTGATGCAGATCATAACCCCTCCAGGCCTTTCCATCCTGTGTGAGTCTGTTTCTTGTTTCCCTATAAATCCTCCCAACATGATGGAGACCTTCCTCTTGTTCCAAGAGGAACAAATTTCAAATCCTCTTATCTTGGAGGTATCAGAATGGTATCAATATACCGCTCAAGACTTTCCAATTGTTATATATGTGTTACAATATGATGGGTCCACCTCCTTTTCTGTTCATAAATGTCTTTAGTAATATATTTATATATTTTCTCACATGAAAGGCATTATTAATAATATGCTGTAGATAGTTTATTCCCCTTCACCCTGTGGGTAATTTGTAATTTTAATTTTTTTGAAAGTGTGGTGTTTTGTTGCTCACAGTCAGATACATCACTAGGAGAACACTAGGTCTGTCCAGGTGGTCAAAGGGCCCCAGGAGAATATGGCTGCTAAAAACATGAGCTTTTATCTCAGTAAGCTTGTTGAGATCACTGACATCTCTGAGCTCCTGCTCAGTTCTAAACCCAGCCCATTTTCCTTCAGCAATGACTGTTTAAAAATATTGATAGACTAATTCATTGGGCTACTTACCCACAGAATGCCACAAATCTGGTCAAATGCTGGTTTTCATCCTTTTTGTCCTTTCATTGTGGATCATTAGACCAATCTCTTCTGAATGTTATACATTTTACAAGCTTTGAATTACAATGAGCAGGCCCAGAAGGGGCCTATTATGAGATCACATTTGTTCCCATGTGTTCAAATAGCCATTTTATTCTTCATACTTTGGCTATTGGCATATCAATTTCCTCAGGTCATATGTATGGTACCCAACATTCTTACTTGCTCTGGAAAGTACTTAAACACGACCCCTAAGGTTTTGCTTTCTATGTCATTCTGTCTTGTGTTGGTTTGGTTTTCCAATTTTATTTATTTATTTTTCGAAGCTTTCCCCATTCAATTTTCATTTCAAGCCCTCTGTAACATCTCTTTCTCTTGCTATTTGCCCTTCTCCTTGCTATGTAGAATGTTGGGTGTGGCCTAATGGGGGAGCAAGAAATGAAGTGTACAGGAAGCAGTGATGTGATTTGGTAACTTCAAAAGTTGATGAGGTGCAGGTCAGGAAAAAGGACACTGGCCTTACAGAGGCAGTATTGTTTTTGCTAAGGCTGACTGCTAAATCTATCTGTGTTACTCAGGAATAGACTAGTCAGTAGCCAGAATCTTTTGGAGGCCTCTGCCAGTGATAGGAGAACCAAAATTGGGAAAAAGCACCAACCTTCATGAGTTGGAGCGCACAACAGATCCTGAGTGCCACATTCTAGGTTGAGCCAACGGCCCAGGTCCAGAGTCTCTACATCTTTACCTGTGTCTAGACCTACTAGAATGATAAGTTGAGGATCAGGTAGATACTCCTTTGCCCAGCTCACAGGGGAAAGATGGTGCAGAAGGAAACAAAATCAATCTGCTCATTTTCCAGAACTTCAGAATTCAGATGCTCCTGCCAATCCTATGTACTATCTGGGGACTTTTGGGTTCTAGGATGCAGCTCAATAGATGTTTATTATGCATTGTTTTCTTTTTATTATGTACTACTTATATGATAATAAATTATTTGCTGCATCCAGACACATTCTTCTGATTTGTGTAGCTCTGGCTTGATTATACCGACATCATATGACTAGGCTCATTGAAATATAGCAAGGCCAAGAAGAATCAGGCTTTGCCAGTAGGATGGGAGCTCAAGAGCTATTCTGATTAGGTAAATCTATGAATCCATACATACTTTTGATAAAGAGTTGCTGCTGCCCTAATGAGAAGTGGATCTGAGAGCTGGAAGGTTAATCACTCTCTGAGAATCATGGTTTTTTATTTAATCAGCACTTCTTCCCAGAAGGGTGAAAGCATAAACTACCAGGGTGAATATGAGACTCTCCAAAGCGCCCCCCCCCAAAAAAAATCCTTTTTTGCTAAATAAGATCATGTGAGAGGCTCTCAACACCACCTGATGGCTTAATTCTTTTCCTGGTTCTCCAACCCTTGCCCAGGAGTCCACCATTGTCCAGAAAACCAAATCACAGTGTTCAGTACCATCTATCTATCTATCCAGACATTCATTTCTCACCTCCTCCTTCCTCTCCCACAGAAATATATGTCAAGTTGAAGAAAATAGTATCTATGTTGTAAATTTCTTCCATCTTCTGTTTAGGATTTCAGAGTCCCTAGAATTGTAACCCATGTTTCTTCTGAGATTGTTATAATTGTTATATATAATTAATTATATATTATTATGATTGTGAATTAATTATTTAATCAATGTGTTAATTCATTACTCTAGCAACCCACAATCTCAATGACCCATAGTTAGCTTCCCAGAGGACCAGCTTGATCCATAGAAAACCTTGCACCGTTATGGGGAAAACAAGCCAATTTAGAGGCTCCAGTATTGCTGTTAAAGTCCTCTTGGCCCTAAATTTTCTGTAACCGAAACTTGACTCACCAAAACAAACTTCTTTTGTCTTTCTGGGTTCTTCTGTGTTTGAAGAAAAAAATAACAGATGAAGTCATTACTTTTCAATATAGCACTTCAGATCTTTTTTTTTTTTTCCATCAAATTGTCTACTATGGGCCCTATTTCCTCAGAACTTTGTGCTCTGTTAGTCAACAAGCATTTTAAAGTACCCACTATGTACCCACCATGTTAAGTTCCGGCAAGACTAAAAAGAAGCAAAAAACAAAGAAAGAAACAAAAAAACAGACCCTGTTCTTGTGAGCTCAAAGTCTAATAAGGGAGACCACATATCATACAGGACTTGGCTAATGAACCTGGAGATATTTAGCCTGGAAAAGAGAAGATTAGTGATTTGGGAGTTGTAATGAGATAAGTGTCTTCAAGTATTTGAATGGTAATCACTTGGATGGTTCTGAGTGGGCTCAAGAGTCAGAACTTGTAGCAATGGAGGAAGTTGTAGACAATTGGGAGATTTATGTAATAAGAAACTTTCTAATAATTAAAATATCCCAAAGTGGAGTGTACTGCTGACCAGAAGATACTGTGTTCCCCTTGACTAGAGGTCTTCAAGATGAGCTTGGGTGACCCCTTGTTAGGGATTTTGTAGGGGCTATTACTGCTCAGGCATGGATTGGACTAAATGACCTGCTGGGTCCCTGAGATTTTAGGATTCTGGGATGGCTCTGACAACAGCAGAAGAGAAAAATAATAATAGCCTATATTTACATAGTGATTTACATATTTATCTCACTTAACCATCATAACCCTATGAGGAATGCAGCTTTGTTGTTAATTATTTTTATTTTACAAATGAGGAAACTGAGGTAAAGCTGGTTCTGATTTGTCCAAAGATCACCCAGATAGAAAAGACAAGAGCTGAGACTCCAACCCAGGTCTTCCAACCACATGTTTAATGTTCTTTCCACTTCAGGATTGTGCCTTTCCACTATGGTCTATGCTTGGTGAACAGATTTTCTTCCATTTTCACTCTTTCCATTTTCTTTTCTTTCATTGATTTATTCATCAAGTATTTACTGAGCCCCAGAAGTGTGTCCAGTTCCATGCTAGGTCACATGATGAAATATAACAAGAAGCATAAACTATATCAGCAAAAACAGGTAGGTAACCCTTCCATGAAAAGTTAACTAGCAGCCAGAGCTGTAACTAGGGATTCTTAAGCTGAGATTAATTCAGTTAAGCATGGGACTTAAAGGGGATTGGAGAGAGGGGCCCATCCACAGGTGCTGTCACATCAGGAGGTGAGAGAATCCTTCCTCTAAACTAGAGAGTCCAAGCCATGCCTCCACGGCATGGCAGATAGCCTCTGAACCTGCTGCCCCTGGGATGGGAGTGAGATGTGGGGCACAGTGATGTTGGAAGGCAGGAATTGGGAAAGGGCTACTACAGGAATAGACCTTAGGAGTAATTGCCCAGGGGAGGTAAAGGAGCAGAGGGAGAGGGACAGAGGACTGGGGAAGTACCAGAAGATGTGGATTCCCTAGGACAAAACAGGGTAGGATGTGTGGTCTATCCTATATGTATGTATATTGTTGTTGTTGAATTATTTCAGTCATGTCCCACTCTTCATAACCCCATTTGGGTTTTCTTGGCAAAGATACTGGAGTGGTTTGCCATTTCCTTCTCCTGTTCATTTTGCAGATGTGGATACTGAGGCAAACAGGGTTAAGTGACTTGCCCAGGGTCACACAGCTAGTAACTGTCTGAGGCTGGATTTGAACTAATAAAGACGAGTCTTTCTAATTCCAACCTCAGTGCTCTATCCACTGTTCCACCTAAACTGCCCTATGTATATTTGGATGTAATTTTTATATTTGTTATATGCTTATATGTGTACATAGTAGTAGTAGTAGTAGTAGTAGTAGTAGTAGTAGCTAGCATTTATATGGCTCTTTAAGGTTTGCAAAGTGCTATGTAAATGTCTCATTTGATCCTTACAACAACTCTATGAGTTAGGTACTATTATAGCCTTCTTTTACAGATGAGAAAGCTGAGGCTGAGAGAAGTTAAATGACTTATTCAAGGTCACACAGTTACCAGAATGGGTAGCAAGCTTTGAATTCAGATTTTCCCTCTACCCACTGTATCACTTCACTGTCTCAAATGCTGTTTCTCTATGTGTCTTTTCTGATAGAATGGAATCTCACTGATGAAAGGATTGTTTACTTCCTGTCTCTGTAGCCTGACACCTACGGCAGTGCTCAGAATCGAGTAAATGCTTAATAAATTGTTTGTTGACTGATTAAATATGCTGTGCACGAGTTTTACAGGGTTTGAAAAAGAAAGAAATCACTCTGACTGAGTTAACTAGGCAAGACTTCATTGAGGAGGTAGACCTTTAATTGGCTGGATTTAGATGGACAGAAATGAAGGCTAGGGAGGCCATTATAATGGTCATAAATCTAACAGAGCCGAGGGACACCTAAGAAGTTACTTCAACCCTTTTTATTTTACAGGAGAGAAGACAGATAGTAAAAAGTGAAGTTACTTTCTCAAACTGATACAACTAATTAATGGCAGAATCCAGAAAAGAACTCAGGAGCTCAGGTGTCTGACCACCCAGGCTGATGTTCCTTCTAATATACCCCAGCTGTATATAATACAAATACAAGCATACCTCAGAGATATTGTAGGTTTGGTTCCAGACCTCCACAATAAAGTGAGTATTGCAATAAAACAAATCACATGATTTTTTTTTTATTGGTTTATCAGTGCATACAAAAGTTGTTTATGCTATACTGCAGTCTATTAAATGTGCAATAGCATTGTCTAAAAAAAAGTACATTAACTTAATTAAAAGTACTTTACTGCTAAAAACTGCTAACCATCATTTGAGCCTTCAGTAAATTGTACTATTTTTGCTGGTGGAGGGTCTTGCCTCAATGTTGATGGCTGCTGACTAATCAGGATGCTGGTTGCAAAGGTTGGAGTGGCTGTGGCAATTTCTTTAAATAAGACAACAATGAAGTTTGTCCCATCGGTTGACTCTTCCTTTTGCTTGAAGACATAGAGGTCATCTTAGGGTTATTAACTGGCCTAATTTTGATATCATTGAGGGAGGCCCAAGGAGAGGGAGAGAGATGGGAGACAGCCAGTTGGTGGAGCAGTCAGAACACACACAACATTCACCAATTAAATTTGCTGTCTTATGTGGGTGTGGTTTGTGGTGCCCCAGAACAATTACAGCAGTAACATCAAAGATCACTGATCACAGATCACCATAACAGATAGAATAATAATGAAAAAGTGAAATATTTGAATTGAATTGAAATGAAAAAATGAAAAATTGAAATATTGAGAGAATTATCAAAATGTGACACAGAGATAAAATATGAGCACGTGCTTGGAAAAATGGTACTAACAGATTTGCTTGACCCAGGGTTATCACAAACTTTTGACTTGTAAAAAACTCAGTGTCTGCAAAACAAAATAAAGCAAAGAGCACTAAAATGAGATATGCCTCTGTGTATATGTATCCACACATACACATATGTATATGTACATATACATGTATATACATACACACACAAACATATGCACACACACACACACACATATATATATATATATATATATATATATATACACATATGTACATTATGGATTTAGTCATTTGAGAAATGGTTTTCTTCATGAGAACTACTGAACAATGGCTTTGGTTCATTTTCTCTTCTGTGAGATAGTGGTAAGGAGTGTTTCATATTTGTCTTGGGATCTCCAGAACCTAGCACACAGTAGATACTCAAGAAATGGTTGTTAAATTAGATTGAATTGAATGAAGTAAAAAAAAATTGAATTGGAGAGTGTTTTGAAAAAACGTGAAGGACAATACAAATGGAAGGTGTTGTTTGCTTCCCATTATGGAATGAGTCCCTGCCATCCCCTAAAGATGTATGATTGGACCCTGCTTTTAGTGCAGACATCCCTTAGGATAATAGAATGGTAAATCTGGAAGGGACCTTAGAGATTGTATAGAGAAGAGAGGTCAAACACACAACCAGAAACATTCCTGAGTGCCACTGGGATCAGATTAAGATTCAATTAGGAAACATTTAACAAAATAAAAAAAATATATAATAGAACATAGATATTGTTAATATGTGGTTTCCTAAGTCAATCTAACCCACTGGGATTCTTATGTATGGTTTAATGAATTATTTTCATTTGAGTTTGACACCACTGATCTAGAGCGACCATTTCTTTTTTACAGATGAGGAAACTGAGATCTAGAGAAGAGCAAGTGACCTGTCTAAGGTCAGGCAACTAGTAAATTTTGTCTTTTTACCCTAAATCAGGAATTCTTAATCTTTTTTGTGTCATGAATCCCTTTGGCAGTCTGGTGAAGTATTCCATTGACCCTTTCTCAGAATGATGGTTTTAAATGCATAAAATAAAATAAAATATATAAGGTTACAAAAGAAACAATTATTTTGAAATACAGTTTATATCTCTATATATTTATGTACATATGTGTACATATATAAAGTATATGTGCATGTATGTAGATATATAAATATATCTATATATGTACATATATGCATGTGTATATGTGCATACATACACACATATAGACACACACATATACATATATTCATGGACCACTGGCTAAGAACTCCTGCTTGTACTTTCCCCTCTTTTCAAGGCTTTCTCCTTTCCTGATTCCCCCAACTTCTAGTGTCTAGCCTCCTAATCTCCCTTGTTTTTAACTATATTCATATAATGTAACTATATTATATTTAACTGACTAACCTATATTTGTTCATTTAGTATTTATGCTATGCGCATTTATATACATACTTGCTGCCTCCTCCGTGAGAATGGGCACTCCTTTTTTTTGGTAAGACAATTGGGGTTAAGTGACTTGCCCAGGGTCACACAGCTAGTAAGTATCAAGTGTCTGAGGCCAGATTTGAACTCAGGTCCTCTTGACTCCAAGGCCGGAGTTCCATTCACTTTGCCACCTAGCTGCCCCATAGAATGGGCACTCCTTGTGAGTGAGGGGGGATAGTTTCATTCGTTGTCCTCATTCTCCCTAGGCCTACCTAGCACAGTGCCTGGCAAGGAATAGGTGCTCAATACTTATTGATTGATTACTTTCTAACCTCCTTTCTATAGTTGCCATCAATTTGGGTGCTTGCTGGAAAGATGTGTGCTTGCTCACCTAGGCCCATTGCTGAATTCAGCTGATTGAGACATAGATTACCTTCTCCTATTAAATCCATGACCTGGCCTTTGCCTGCTACAGGATTCTTCTCTTTGAGAAAAGCCCACCTGAAAACGCTAGTCCTCTCTCCACCAGAGGGATTTCTACCCGAGCACTGCCGGGGCCTGCTGCAAAATGTTGGTTATCTCAGTAAAACAGTAAAACCAAAGTGGGCTCTAGCTCTATTTTTCCCACTGAGCTTATCTGCTGAGAGTGGGTGTCCTATAGGCAGATGGAATGACCGTCCATCTGGCTCTTGCTTTCCCAGCCACCTTTTTGGGGGAGGAGAGGTGATACAGATGGAGCAATTAGGAATGCCCAATAACCCCTTCACCTTTCCCCTCAGTTCAGCAAAGGCCTCTGGGAAACGTCCTGATTTGGGGCTGGTTTGGATTCAGTGGCTTCACCCTGGGCACATAAAGGGGGGGAAGCAGCACGTAAAGGACTTAGCTTAGGCTCAATCAAGGAGAGGAGAAAACAACCTGCAGAGAAGTGGCTCTAGGATTAGGAGGCCAAGCCTATAGGACAGTGTACTCCAGTCCTCCTCAGGTTCTGAGATGCTGGCTCCTGAGGAACGTTAAGATCCCCTTCTTTTCCCAGAGCTATGCAGCCACCTGTCCTTTCACATTCTCACCCCAGTTACATTCACA
The DNA here is from genome assembly GCF_003287225.1 of Phascolarctos cinereus. Lineage (NCBI taxonomy): Eukaryota > Metazoa > Chordata > Mammalia > Diprotodontia > Phascolarctidae > Phascolarctos > Phascolarctos cinereus. Next base: position 143,583,654 of record NW_027556098.1, read on the forward strand.
GCACACAGATGGACAAACATTGGAGACAAGAGGCCTGTGTTCAAATGGATGAATGAATGAAACAGCTTTTATGGTGCATTTACTACGTAAATGCATCTTGCTAAGTTTCCGATTACAAATACAAAAGAAGAGACATTCCTTGTGCTCATAGAATTTATGTGAGGGTGAGGGATGGGATAACAACTGTATGAGTGTGGTGGCCAGGAAGAGAGCTTTGGACGATGATATTGCCGGGATGGTTGGTGAAACCATAGGGTGGATGGTCTGCTGACACACCTTTCCAGAATCAATGGTAAAAAGAGGAGGAAAGAGATGCAGGTGGGATTACAAATGGAACCACACTACAGGAAGAGGGCCAGAATGGAGTGCGGTCAGGGATGCAGGCCCTGAAAGTTGTCTTTACAGGGATCTTGCTGTCATTTAGGGGTCATTTTTAAGAGATGGGCCTTTCTGGATCAAGTCAAAATGATTTTACATGCCCAGAAGCACTGGGAAATCAAGGGGATCAGGTCACTTGTTGTTACAGGTGTTATATTTGACTTTGAAAGTAGGAGACTCAGGGAAATACTAGAGAAAAATCTCTGATTTGACGTTTAGGTTGTGCATGCCACTATTCCTCTCCAGACTGTATCTCTCTTCCTGGACTTCTCTTGTGCTCCCGAAATCTCTTCATCCTAGAAGTTCACTCAAATCCTGGACTTCGTACAGTGGAAGTACCGTCCGACCCTGGGATTCCTCTCTCTGATTGACTGGTTTTCTCCAGAGCCTCCCAGAGTAAGCCCAGGGTAGTCATGTCTTCATTCTCCTCCAGGATTTCTCTTTGCAATGCCTCGTGCAGGGGGGTCCCTTCATTTCCTACTCCCTCTTCCCCAGTTTTCCTAGTTTACATATTGTCTTTCCTTTTAGAATGTAAGCTCCTTGCTGGCAGGGACTGTCTTTCTTTTTGCTTGTATTTGTATTCCCAGCAGTTAGCACTGCCCTGGCTCATGGTGAACTCTTAATGAATGCTCATTGACTACTTGATTTGGCATGTTTTCATTTCATTGTTATATGTTCAATTTGTTTTATATATCATAGAGGGAAAAAACAGTATTTATGAGTTTTGTTGTCTAGCTTTACTGTTTTATAGATTTAAAATTGTTTTCATGTTGAGATTTTGCTTAATTGTTTTATAAACCATGCAAATGGGACATTGTAAACTGTAGAAAAGCCAGAAGATTTTCGCAAGGAATATGGTAAGCTGTGACCTAATGTAAAAATAAGAACTGGTCAGGAGTCTGGGGCAGGCTATACAAAGCAGATTTTCACCAATCAGTCCAGGTTTGGGTTCTGCTGCTAATACATCACAAAATCCTGGGCAAGTCCCTTTGCCTCTCTGGGATTCAGTTTCTGAATCTGTGAATTAACATTCTGAGTGATCTCTAAGCTCTTATCCAGTTATCAAACTGAATGATTCTGTGTCTACAACACATGAATGTAGATATAAAAGTCCACACTCATCTATACACACAGAACACATTTGTGAAACTCAGTTCACGTAGAAGCTTCTTTCCTTTCCATTTTCCATAGATACAATTCCTTCTGACTTGGAACAAATCCACAAGAAAAATACAAATTAGCATCAATTAAATTTTTTTGTACTTTGCACCTTAGTAGGTTACTTAACACGTGGTTGCTGAATCATTAAATTAATGAATTTATGTAATCCTTTATGGAGAAGGGGAGTGAGGGAACCCTGAATGTCAAGGCATTCCCCAGGTTCTTAGTATCTTCATATGTAAAATGAGGGGATTGGTGAGGGCCTCCAAGGTCCCTTCCCTCTCTACATCTCTGATTACACAATCCTCTGACTTGGTAATGCCCTAATGTATACCAGAGCCCTGATTGGTCAACAGTAGTCAAAATGTCCTCTGAAGGTGGGGCCCTAACCATTCCTGACTTTTACTTTTGTTGACCAGATTCTTTCAAGAAATAGATGCTACCTTGCCTCTCTGTTTTCTGGTGGAAGCCAGGGGGAGATACATGGGACAACTAGATTTAATCAGGAAAGCTGACCAGATGTGTCCCTGGTATGGATGAGAGAAGGGGCTTGCACAAATACTAAGGGGATTTTACCAAATACCAAGGGACTCACCGGGACAAAGAAGTTCAGTTCACCCAGAGGCCTCCTCCCTTTTCATCTTGCCATAGATCAAATTCCTTTAAACTGTTAAAGCAAGTCCATAAAATGGGAGAGAAAAATGTAAAAGAACTTCAATGAAAATTCTTCCTTTGGCTTGTCACTTGAAGGGACTTGCTTGGGATGAGGCCAGCAAAGCCTCCAGGCACTTAAAGGCTGGTTCCTGCCTTCTGGACTTCAGGGGCCCTCAGAGGTTTCTTGGGCAGCTCCTATCTTTGAACGTCAGTGGGAAAGTCGCATTTCATTAGGACAGCCCCTCAGGCTCTGACAGCTAAACTTGGGGCCTTGATTATGCGCAGTGGCTAGGAAAACTAATACAAATTTAGGCTTGGGGGGAGGGGGGAGAAAGTGATCGTTCTGCTATGTTCTAGCCTAGTCATACCCCTTTTGGAGTATTTCATTCAGTTCTCAGTGCCACATTTTCCGAAGGATGTTGATTAGCTGACAAGTGTCCAGAAAAGGGCAATCAGGATGGTGAAGGGACTGAGGACCAAGCTATAGGAGGATTATTTGAAGTGATTGTTTAACTGTTCAGCATGGAGAAGAGAAGACTTAGGGAAGAAGGAGCATGATAGATGTGTTCAAGCATTTGAAGGTCTGACTGTAGAAGAGTTAAGATTAGACTTGGCTCCAGGGGACAGAATTAGAAGGAATTAGGAGGAATGGTTGCAAAGAGGCATTTTTAGATTTGAGAGAAGGAAAAATTTCCTAGCAATGAGAGATATTTGAAGTGGAATGAACTACATTGAGGGGGACTGGGATCCCTCTAACTCACTGGAAGTCTACAAGTAAAGACTATATGACCTCTTTGCTAGTCTCGTGTAGAGAGAATTCTTGGCCAGGTACAGGTTGGGACTAACCAGTCTCTGGGGTCCTACCTTCCTCTAAGATGCTATGATTTTTAAAATAACCTCATCAATGATCAGATACAGTGATTACTCCCCTCCCTCTCTGAACTCAGCAGAGCTGCTAGGTCTGACAGATGTCCCCTGAAGGGTAGTAGGAAGACTTCTAGAATCTTTGACAGCAATTCTCCATAGTCCAGGTTTTTTGTGCTTCAGGCAGGAGGAAGACAAATGTAATCTCTGACCCATTAAAGGATTAGCCTAGCCTACATAAAACAAGTTCTGCTCCTTCTCTCCTTTAAGAGCTCCTTTTTGGAATGGCCTTCTATCTAGCTAGGAGGCACACAGGAAAAACATTTTCATTACTCTGCAGTCTCATTTTGAGCTCATGTTCTAATTATGGGAGTCAACACAGTGGCAAATTTCAGTTTCAGGGGTGATAGAAAGGTAGGGTGATCTTTAGGATGCAATGGCAAAAAAATGGAAGGGTATGGCAAGAGGGCAGCTGGTAAGGCTTTAGGGAGCAATGAAAAGCCAGATGGTAAAGTTTCTTGATGATCTAGCACAGGGTGGGGAAGCTGCAGCCTCAACCTCACATGTGGCCCTTTAGGAGCTCATATGCAGCCCTTTGACCAAATCCAAACTTCACAGAACAAATTCCCTTAATAAAAGTATTTGTTCTATAAACCTTTGACTCAGGCAAATGGTGGCATTTTACCAGATAGATGAAATTGTGATTCTTCTGCTCATTCAAGTGGTATAAGGGCCCATATTACTCTGGATATGCTCTGTATAACCTTCGATCTAAGAGGAGGCACCCAACACCATATTGGAATTATGAAACAGGATCCAGAGAAGGGGAAAGGAATGTTCCAGATCCCCTTGCAGTCTGCTCCTGCAATCTTATAGGTAGAGCAAAGGGTTCCTTTGGGTCATCGGAGGGCTTCGTGGAGAAGGTGGGACTTAAACTGGGTCTTGAAGAATGGGGAGTATTTAGAGAAGAAGAGGATAGGAGGGAATTTTCCCAGGCATTACTAGGAAGAAGGCAAAGTGCAGGGTAGTTGGGAGAACAATGACACTATTTTTTTTTAATTCAAATTAAATTTTATTATTTTTTTTAGTTAATGAGCATTTATTTTCTCTCCCTCCCACTTCTCCCATAAATGAACAGTAAAGAAGTAAAATAAAACCCTAATAATAAATATACATAGACAAAATAAGTACCTATATTGATCATGTCCAAAAAGATGTGTCTTATTCTGCATTTTAAGTTGTGATATCATCACTCTGGCAGTTAATGAGTGGCATGATTCATCTTTGAATGATACCAGTTTTGTAAATGCAAGGAATATATGTAGGGAAATAGGTCTAATCAATTTAACAAATGTTTATTAAGCTGTTTTCCAAGTGTTGGGTACAGGATATGTAATCAATCAATAAACGTTTGTTAAGTGCCAAACACAGTGTTGAGGACTGGGAATGTTGTTTGTCCTTCATTTCAAAGAGGACCAGTGATATCACTTTGAAGTGAATTGGATTTTAGTGAGGCAGAGTTGCACAAAATTGTAAGCCTTACTCTCTCTTCTTGAGTCACTGAAGTCTAGTGGCAAGGCAAAAACTAGGATGAATGGCAACGGTTCAGTATGCAGTGGATGGCCTTGACGTCTTTGATGCCTGCCTAAGCTCCAAACCTGGCACTGCACCAGCTTCAGCCAGCTCTGTGGCCATTAGAACAAATGGCGCCCGTCCACCTCTTCCACTGGGGAAAGTTGTCACATGCTTGGGGGGGAGTAACCTCTTAACTCACCTATGGGTTTGAGGCCTGTCCATTACCCTCAGTCTGGTTTGGCCTGTCTGCCAAGACAGTTTTATGGGGTGTGACCACAGTGAATGCTGAAGCTTCTTTGAGCCATAGGTCAGACTTAGGTGAAGGTGGACACCAGAGGTGGATAAGGAGGGGCTCAGCAGGTTTTCATACCACGGATGCTGCTCCTCCCTGAACACCCTTACACCGGGAATAGAGAAACAAAGAAAGACAATTCTAGCCTTCAAGGGACTTACGATCTAAAGAGGGAAGACAACGTATAAAAGGGGTGGGGGTGGGGAGGAGGAGGAAGTACCTAATATGGGGGCATGGTGAAGTCCCAAAGTAGTCCAGCCAGGTGAGAAATGAGATTAATGGGATGAGCTTTCTCCTAAAATGGAAGTTTGGAGTTCATGGCCCTGCCCTCTAATCAGAGAGGCAGAGGTAGTGATAAGGTGGAGGACCAAGGCTGGTGAGACGTTACAGAATGATGAGGTTATCCCAATAAGGAGCTTCATGGGACATGATAGAGAAGCCATTCAGGGAAGTTACAAAGTAGTAAATAACCTTTGTCTCTGACCTCAAGAATGTTACAGTCTAATGAAGGGGGAGGGGATAACACGTAGACAACATTAGGTATAATAGAAGATCTCAGATGGGGACCTAGGAAAGATCCCAAAGATTCCAGGACGATTTGAGAGTGTGTGATCACTTCTAGAATGAGGGGTTGAGTGTGTGTAGGGATGGGGTGGGGCAGGGCTTTGTGGCCAAGGAAGATAATGGAATTATTACATAATGTTGCCTTGCCCTTGAGTAGGATGTAAGGAGTTAATTTTTTCCTTTCTCTCAACCTAGCCTGACCCTCTCTCTCTGGCACTTTGGTCTCCCCAGGTAATCCCATACCCCATGGCTGTGCTGAAAGATCATTGTATTTGGAGTCAGAGGACCTGGGTTCAAATCATGACTTTGTGTGACCCTTGACAACTTAACCTCTCTGGGCCTCAGCTCCATATGACAGACCCTTGTGTAGAAACATAAGGTCCCTTCCAGCCCTATGATACACAGCTCTATGTGACCAAGTCATTCCCCTAAGGAGAATTCTAGCCCTTCCCTCCCTTGGTTGCAGACTTTTTCCTTCTCACTCTAGGCTTCAAAACTTTTTAGTTCTCAGTCCTGTTCCTTTAAGGAACAGCTAGGCTTGAACTAATCTGATAACTGATTTGGATGTTTTACCCTTCCAGACATTATTTGAATTTTTACCTTGATTCAGTATTTTAACCCAAGTAGAAGTGTTCTGGCGCCCCCTTGAGGGCTGTCAGGTAAACCTCTTGGAGATTTATCAGATCATATCATTGGGACATCTATGCTTAAGGCCATCCAAGAACTGATTAATGAAAAGATGTCCTAAAATGACCTTTAAATGATATTCATCCTATCACCATAATCATCATCACTGCTATTTATATAGGCCTTTAAGGTATGAAAAAGTACTCTGTATATGTCAGCTATTTTGATCCTCACTCAAACCTGAGAGGTAGGTTCCATTATTGTCTTCATTTTACAGATGAGGAAATTGAGATACAGTCGAGGTACACGATGGCGCATTTGGCTTTGAATAATATAGAGAGAAAAGATTTCCCAGAAGGTCTCAAGCATTATAAGATTTAGAGCTAGATGACACCTTAGTGATCATGTCTAATCCTCCCATTCTGTAGATGAGAAGGGTGGGGCTCAGAGCCAGATCCACTGACTCCAGATGCAGTCCTTTCTTTTTTCCAATTCAACTTGAAGTCTCATAATCCCAGACAAATTCACCTCTTCAGTTGATGTGAACAAGAAAGAACAGTTGAAAAGGATCTTAAAGGTCCTAGTCCAACTCCTTCATTATGTAGATGAACTTGAGACCCAAAGAAGGAAGATGGTTCACCCAAGGTTACATAGCTTATCCATTGTCTTAAATTGCAGCTATACTTTTACATTTACATTACATCTTCCCAAACAATCAACAAGAACTTATCAAATACCTACCATGTGCCAGCCATTGTGCTAGTCTTAGGCATATAAAAGCAAAAACAGAGGGGTTCCTGCCCTCAAATAGCTTATATTCTATTAGGGAAATATTATAGAGCTTTGAAAACTGATTGGAATCTTAGAATTTGTAGATCGTTCTTAGAGAACACAGTCTTCAAGAGACAGATGAGAAGAAGGAAGGTGCCCTTAGCAGCTGAGCAGCAGCAACCTGAGGTTAGCCTCCCTAGCCTTGCCCAAGACTTAATCAGCTCGGGAGCAACAGAAACAAAAGAGAGAACAAGAGAAAGAGAAATAAAATGTAACATTGAACAATGAGTCAAGAGTGACCCTATGGTCACCTCAGAGCAAACGACTGGATGAAGCCACTGTTTGCGTTCACCCCTTCAAGAACTGAGGGACAGTCTGAGAAAAAGTAAGCTCTTTCCCCTCTTCTTCAAGTGCCTGTCCATTAGCAGACACTGTAACGTATTTGGCTCATTTCTTTACTCAAATATTTCTAGCAATCTGAATTTTGCCTCCACATAAAAAGGCTAGAGGTTAGTGAGCATTAAACATGAATTTAAATTAGGGCAGAGAGCCAAGCCTCTGCCTAAATGTTAGAAACATTCCTAACTGGGGCTCTAAGCTCTTGCAAATGTATCCCTAACTTTTCAAGCAATATCAACAGAGGAAGGGACCAAGTGGACCTGATGGGTCATTATACAAGGCGCACCAAAAGTCTTAGTGCAGGTTTAAGGTACTAAAGCTTAAACCTGCACTAAGACTTTTGGAATGCCTTGTATTACACCTAGGCTAAAAAAGAGCTAATTTTTGTCAATTAAATCTTGAGAGACAAATAAGATAGAGAAGAAGGCTTTAATGAGTATCTAGAGTACCTGTATGCCAATTGTACCCTGCACAGCAATACCTACAATCACTTGAGTTATATAAGTTTACAAAAATATATATGTAAGGTAATTTTTTTGAGGGTTACTACATTATAAGCTCTTTCAGGGCAAAAATTGTGTCATAATTTGGATCCCTTGTTGAAGCCAGCATAATACCCTGCACATGGTATGTTCTGAGTAAAGCTTTGATGATTGACTGTTTGCCTTTTGCCTTCTAGAAAGAGCATGAGAATTGGACAAAAAAAAGAGAAGAAAGGCAAGATGGCAGGGAGGAAGGAAGGAAGAAAGGGAGAAGGGAGGGAGGGAGGAAGAAAGAGGGAAAGAAGGGAGAGAAGGAGGAAGGAAGGAGGGGGAAGAAAAGAGGGATGAAGGAAAGAAGGGAGGGAGGGAGGGAGGAAGGGAGACAGGAAGAAAGAAAGGGAGTGAGAAAGGAAGATAGGAAAGAAGGAAGGAATTGAAGAAAAAAGGGAGGAAGACAGAGGAAGGAATGAAGAAAGGAAAGAGGGAAGGAAGACAAGGAAAAGATAGAGAGAAAGGAAGAAAGAAGGAAAGGAAAGTAGGAAAATGATCAGAATTCCATCCACCAGGCTATACCCAGAATCAGAGGGGCCAGAGGCATTGAGAATATTTTCCTTATGGTATTTACCTTCCTAGGGAGAGGCAACAGATTCAGGGAAAGAATTCCAGACTGGGACTTAGGAGACCTAGGTTTTGGTCTTGTCTCCCTTGAGAGAACGTAAACTCCTTGAGAGCAGGGATTATTTCATAACACCTGCCACATGGTATGCCCTTAATAAATGCTTGTTGATTCATTGCCTCTGTCAGAGATCTCTGACCTTAAGCAATTCACCCCTTCTTTAGGGCTCAATTTCCATTTGTAAAATGAGGGATGGAAGTAGAGGAGTCATTTGCTTATTAAGTCCAAGGTCCCATCTAGCACTAAGATTTGAGGGAAATCCTAGGAACCTCAGATAGCTTTTGTAAGGAACCAAGCCGCTGTTATTATCTGACCTTTAGAAGCCATCCAAAGAAAGCATAGATTCTAGCAGAATATAGACCTAGACTTCCATCTAGCCTGGCTGCTCTGACAGCTTCCTTGGGTCACTGGAATCCCAGACTTCCTGGCTCATGGCTGGTCACTCAATCAGAGGTCCTAAAAGCCATTGCTATTACTTCCAGCCTATTTTCCTTTCCAGTACTCATCCCTCTCAACCCCGTCTCAGCCCCTAGCTGGTTTCTGTACCCACTCAATATTTCAGTGAAATCCTGCCTCATGCAGAGTGTAGAGTGAAGGGCAAAGAATGAGCTAGATCAGATTGTGGCTCAGTTCAGGAAACCTGGAGCCCTGGAGCTGAAGATGTGCTACCTGGCCACACTTCCTGCTCCCCAGCTCCCCAGCTCTGATAGTCCTCTAATCTTCCCTTGGCACCCAGTCCAGAATGGAAGCAAGGCCAAAAGCAGAGGTGGGGAAATGGAACTGTTTACAAAAAAAGCCCAGATTTTTTTTTTTAATTTTACAGATGAGGAAACAGGTGGAGAGAGTTAACTGACTTGACTAGGGTCATCTAGTAAATGTCTGAGATTTCCTGATACTGCCTCCACTCACCAGAATGGTCATATCTGAAACACCCCAGTTCCCATTCAACAATAATTGAATTGTTGCTCCCTTTACACACAACTGAGTTCCTAGTTACAATATGACACAGACGACTTATCCTGCTTTCCCTACCTCACAGGGTTGTCGTAATCAAAAGAGATAATATATGTGATAAGTAGCTAGGGCTCAGTGGATAGAGTGCTGGGCCTGGAATCAGGAAGACCTGTGTTCAAATCCAACCTCAGACACTAATTGTGTGACCCTGGGCAAGTCACTTAACACTTGCTTGCCTCCATTTCCTCATCTGTAAAATGAGCTGGAGAAGGAAATGGCAAACCACTCCAGTATCTTTGCCAAGAAACACCAGATGGGGTCATGAAAAGCCCATCACGACTGAACAACAACAATATATGTGATGGTGCTACTAAAATGTAAGCTCCATGATAGTAGAGACTCTACCTTCTCTAAATTTTGTATCCTTATCCCACCCCACCCTACAATGATGTGCTTTGCTCAGAAAATTTTCAAGCATGTTTGCTGAAATGAATTCCTTTGAAAACTATAAAGCCATATAGGGCATGTACATAGTTCTTCCCCTTGTATAGATTGCAACCCTCCTCCATGCCTTCCTGTAATGATTCTTGTAAAAATGTCTTTCCATAAAATTTTCATAGAGAATATTCCTCAACGCACTGGAGACCTTTGTTGGCTTCTGTTAGTGTTTTGTGTTCACCAGTGCAGTCCTCAGGCTGCCTCACTCTTGATATACAATTATTGATCTAATCTCTCATTTGAGTCACATATCTTCTCTGCTGGTTATCTCAGACAAGTCATTGTTGGTAACCTGCTGGCGCCTACTTGTACCTCCCTTTTCCCAGTCAAGACACGGGAGAGTCAGGAAGCACTCTATGGAGTAAACTGTGCACTGTGTCTGTTAGTTTTGCTTAAATTATTTTCTCTGTCACAAAGGAGGGGACACAGGAAGCTAAAGGGGAACTGACTTGAATAAAAAGAAAAGGCAACAATAAAACTCCCAAAAAAGTGATTCAAAAACACTGTATATATTGAATTACTGTTACAACAAATAGTTTCAGTGGTTTTGGTTTTGGTCACTATCCTCAGGGCATAATCTCCAGTGATTTCCAGTCTTCTTCCTGGATTGTAAAGCCCATCATAAGTAATTCTATAAGTAGAATTTGGATCATTTCACTTACTGCCTTCTGAGATCTCACTAGGCCATGTACCAAAGAAATGAAAACACAAAGAGGCAGCTGCCTCCCAGACATAGGCTTTCTCATGGCTCAAAGCCTAGATCTGGGGAGGGGAAGGGTATCCCTCCACCAACTCCAGTGGAACTCTAAGAATCATCCTTATATTTGATTTCTGGAAGGAAGAAGACTGAGGGTCTAGAATTGTCCCTTAGTGTATCCACTCAGTTCTGGCTTAGCAGCCAATTAAGAGTCCTCATAGCTGAAGGTAAGCAATCTGTTGATATCTGTGCCTGCTTTAGAATGGGGGAGAGGAGAAAGAGTCCCTCCATCATATATCTCCAAGGGGATGCTGCACTACAATCCTTTTCTTTTTTTTTTTTAAGATTATTATTTTTTATTATTTTTGAATATAAATTTACTTATTTTTAGTTTTCAATATTCACTTCCACAAGTTTTTGAGTTTCAAATTTCTCACCCCTCCCCCCACCCCAAGATGGCATGCATTCTGAATACCCTTTCCCCTGGTCTGCCTTCTCTTCTATCTCTCCCCCCTCCCTTCTCTTATCCCCTTCCTCTTCTATTTTCCTGTAGAGCAGGATAGACTTCTGTACCCCATTTCCTGTATTTCTTATTTCCCAGTTGCATGTGAAAACAATTTTTTAAAAAACATGTGTTTTTAAAACTTTGAGTTCCAAATTTTCTCCCTTCCTCCCTCCCCACCCACCCTCATTGAAAAGGCAAGCAACTCAATATACTACAATCCTTTTCCAAAGAACTTAGTCACATCTGCAAACTTGGAAGACATTCCTATATATCCCTTTCAGAGCACTTAAAAATTATTTATGATTTTATAAATCATTTTACATAAATGTGTATACACACACTCGTGATTCCCATATGTAAAGTATTATTTAAATGATTTCTGATGTCTTCCAGTCCCCTCTAAGTCATTCTTATTTTTATTTGGGTAGGTACCATTAGGGTTACTTTTTGGATTGGCTATTGAAAACCTGAAACCCAGCACCATCACTGTGTGGTATACAAGATATTGGTCTCTTTGCTCTTATATCTATAGGAGTTTCTCCGTAGGTGATCTTAACTAGACACAACTAGCTGTATGACTCTGGCTAAGTCAATTATGATTTCTGAACCTTAGAATTTTCAGTGGCTAAATAGGAATAATACTAACCTCCAGCTAACAGAGCATAAAATAATCTTGATAAAGCATTTTGCAAACCTTAAATCACTATATAAATGGGTTGTTATTATTGTTATCACAAATTAACTAGTACAACAAAACCTAGCCTTGTCAGGGAATAGAGATTCTGAGGAATTAAAAACTCTGGTGATGTTACCATTTTGTTGGGTTATTGCTAGAAAAATCCTCTGTAAACCTTTAAGTGCTTAGTAAATTTTAAGGTGCTTTGTAAATCTTACATTTGAATGTGCTCATGGCATGTAATAGACTTTTTACTGTCTTACCATCTACTCCAAGTACTCTTAGTGGTCAAGCCCCAACAATCTTCTTCATATACACCCTTATGTTATGATGACTCATTCCTGCCCTTTATTCCCATTTCTGACCTCCTGAACTTCCACCTAGTTCCTAGGGCCAATTCTGCTCTAGTGCAGATTGAAAGCTCCCTCCAGATTAAAGATTATCATACTAACAAACAGGGAGGACCTTTGAGGTTATCTAGTTGTATTCCCTACTTGACTGAATAATTTTCTCTTAAATACTCCATGAAAGAAAGACCTCACTACCCATACTTACCAGCCATGGAGGGGGAAGCCTGTTCAAGGTTAGATATATCTAATTAAATATGTCTAATGTATAGGATAATATTTTTACTATTCACTTTCCAGTATTGTTAGGAGGAAAATAGTTTACAAACCTTAAAGGGTTTATAATAGTAAGCTAACATAATAGTACACAATTATGTTCTTTTGAGTAGGATATAAATTCCTTTAATGGCAAGGACTACACATCCTTTCCTTCCTTCCTTTCTTCTTCTTTTTCTTTCTCTTTCCTTGTTCTCTACATTTCATGCAACTTGATAAATGCTTATTGACTTGCAGATAGCTTCTGTGATTTCATCAGGTGGGAAGTGCCCTTAAGGCAGATAGGATAATAGATCAATCCATGCAGGGGAAATGTCTGAGATGTAAAGGGGTTAAGTGATTTGTTCAAGATTACTTAAATTCCAAGTGTCCTGAAGGATTTCAAAGAAGTCTTCCTTGTTTCAAAGCCAGAGTTCTATCCACCACATCAGGCCTTACACATGGCAGAAGCTTAATAAATTTTGCTCTAATTGAATTTTATGAAATATTATTGCTTCTCTCATATTATTCCCCCACCTAGTTTTGATAAAAAAAAATTCTTCAGAACTGAAAAAAATATAGTCTTAAGAAAAAAGTTGTCACATACCTCAGAGAATTCAAACATAATATAATATATTAAGTGTTAAGACTCTATAAAAAAATTTTTATGATTCATAATACATTATAATCTCTTCCAGTTCTTTGGAATTGTAAAATGAGGGGCTTAGCCTAGCTGGCCGCTGAAGTCTGTTCCTATTCCAGAGCTGTGATCATTCTGAACTACAGCTACCGTTGGACAGGATTGTGGGGACATTCTGGTTTTGGGAATTTTCTGGTTGTAAGTAGGATTTGGGGATTTTTTGGGGGGTGGGTGGTAGGAAGCCATGATTTCATAGGTATAGGGAACTCTTGGTGCAGAAACTCTCTCCTGTTCTGAAACTCATAGTCTTTGAGAGTTGTCTAGGGACACTGAGAGGTTAAGTGAATCACCTAGGGTCACCTAATCAGTATGTGAGAGAGGCAGGGTTTGAATCCAGGTCTTTCTGAGGCCAGCTTGCTAGTACATAGAGATCATAGGATAAGGATACAAGGGGATGCCACTAGGGTGAAGAAACATGCTCTCAGGATGGTGCTGTGTTACCTTCTAAGTTTTGTTACACTGAGGCAAAGCCCTCTTTGCCCCACCTTAGGTATAGATTTGCCTGGAAGGGACCTTAGTGATGATCTATTCTAAATGCCTTGTTTGGCCTTCAAAGTCCTCCATAAGGTAGCCCCCTTCTACCTTTCTAATGTCCCTCCACTCTTCCTCTCCCAGAATTACTCTTTGATGCAGTGATACTAGCCTCCTAGCTATTCTGAGAACAAGATATTCCATCTTTCAGCTAGGGGTACTTTCTCTGTTTCCCATGCCTGCAATGTTCTTCCTCCTCTCTTCCACTGGCTAACCTTTCTTGCTTTCTTTAAATCCACCTAAAACCCCACTTTTTACAGGAAGCCTTCCCCATCGCCTCTTAATTCTAGTGCCTTTCCTCTTTTATTATTTCCTATTTATCCTGTACATAGCTCATGTGTTTACATTTGTATGTTTATTGTCTTCCCATTAGAAGGTAAGCTCCTTGAGGGCGGTGACCATCTTTTGCCTCTTTTTGTGACCTCAGCACTTAGCACACTGTCTGGCACATAGTAGGCACTTATTAACTGTTAACTGATTGATTTTGGTCATGGTCTTAAATGCCTTATATGAAAAGGAATGACTCAGAGGGAATTTGAGGCACCCTACCAAGAACTTCAGGGAAGGAAATCAATATAACTCAGTTAAAGCTGAAGATAGTTCTTTTCATACTTTTTCAAATTATTCACACCAAAGCTGACCTTCAGTAAAGATAAATGAGAATTGACCATATATCTATTTCACAAGTAGGCAAGCAAAGTGAGGGAACTTTGAGGCTGTGACTATAGAGCAAAGGCCAATGAATGGTCCCAATGGGTGGGATTAAGGGTGAGGGGAACTTCCAGATGCAGGGGGAATGAGACTAAGAAGGTGGTAGAGTGGGAGCTGAGGCTATAACTGTCAGTCTGCTGACAAAGCACATTATCCCTAAATTCAGGATTTTTTTTTTACAGAGTATTATTCTGCCCCATTTTAGTTGAAAAAATAATGCTAAGAGAGAGTAAGTGTGCCCCAGAGTCACTGAGCAAGTCAGAAGAATAGGAACTAGGTTCAAGTTAGTTGCCAGGTCTTTTGATTTCTAACTGAGCCTTACAACCTCTTAGATCATTCTTTCTCCCTAGTTGTGCATCCTTCATGGCACAACTCTGCAGCAAATGAATAGCAAGTCTTGTTTAGAGAGCCATGTGAGGAGGCTGTTCACAGGTCTAACCTGTTTCACTGTCCTGGGTACAGGTGAGTCTACATTGAACAACTCCTATCCAGTCTGGGACTGGGCCATTTAAAATGACTGGTGAAAACCGACCACTTCTAAAAGCCTCTTGGCTCATCCGCTGATCCTGCAAAGATGGTCCAGATGCTTCATGATGTCCCTAGCTTCAGCTAGCCCTAGGCATCTTGCTGACAAAGAAGATGACAGGTAAAGGTGTGTACCTGTGCCTAGACTGAGAGATTTATGTTGCAGTAGAGCAGAAGATTCCAGCTTGGGCTGGCTCTTTTCTAAGGTAGACAAGAAAGTGTGCAAATGCAGATAGATAGAAGCCAAGATAACCCAGCCTGACTGGTTAGACTGGGACACCAACTCATGACCCTACACTCTTAGCCCACCCACGGTTGCCCTAACAGAAAAATAAGGGCACCCAACAGTCACTTTTTCCTTGAAGGGGTGACTGATTTTAAGTCACATACAGAGCAGGGAGCTCTTGAATGCACATACACACATAGGCAGAATCACACTAACAACAAAGCTATTCACAGAAAGTCAGAGAATGTTAGAGCAGGAGGCAGATTGACGTAATGCATAGAATGTTGGACTTGAAGTCAGGAAGACCTGGGTGACTGCGAGTAAGTCACTAATCCTCCCTCAGCCTCAGTTTCCTCATCTGTCAAATGGTGATAAAAATAGCACTTACCTCACAGGGCTGTTGTAAGGATCAAGTGAGATAAATTATGTAAAGTGCTTTGCAAAGCTGAAAAGTCTCATATACATTTTATCTTTTATTATTACTAAAGAAATCATCTAGTCCAACTTAATGTTAAGACTCAGTTTACAGGGGCAAGAAACTCATGTCCAGGAATGAGGAAATGACTTTGATCAAGGTCATATAATGAGTTGGTGGCAAGCTAAGATTAGAACCCAAGCCTTCTAGGGTTGTGACTCCAAATTAAATCCTTTTTCCATGATGACAGAGATTTCCAAATCGGGAGGCACCATCTCCCCTCTGCTGGGGGAATGAGTGAGGTTGAGCACAAAGAAATGGCCAAAATTATTGGAGATTTTTTTAAGTCTAACTCTTGCATAAATATAATCCTTTTTTACATCCAGTCAAAACAAAGCTCAAATCAAAGTCAACAAAAAGGGCAAATTTGTTCCAAGTGACAGTGAATGCAGCCCAGCGGCTATTTAACATGGTATGCACAAATGAGGTCAGTTTGGGGTAGGAGTGTGTCAAATCTCAAGACCGGCACAATCTGCCACTGTTAACCAGGGCATACTCTTATAACACCGATGTGCTGTGTTGTAGCGCTCCTTGCTGGCTTATTAAACAAAGCAATACAATTTTTGCCACTGATCATAATGTCTTATTTCTGTGAAGTGGAGCTTTCTATTGTAGCTGTTAAAAAGATGAAATATCAATCTAGACTAGTGACTAAAAAAGAATCATGAATAGAAATATCACCGACATTATGTTTTGAGTTTTGCAACCATCGAATGAATAATAAGATTATGTTAATGATTTGGTTGGTCATAAATGTGAAAATTTTAAAGAATTTTTAAATTAATAAATATCTTTACACATTGAATTTTTGTGTTTGCAAAGCTTTGTAACTGATCTCCCTATCTCCCCACTTCATTCCATCCTCCACTTGGCTGCTAAGTTGATTTTTCTAAAGCATGGGTATGACCATGACTCTCCCTGGCTCAATTAACTCCAGTGATCCTTTGCTCCATCTAGGATCAAAATACATCCCTCTGTCATGTAAAACCCTTCATAAAGTGCCCTTTCCTACCTTTCCAGCTGTTTAACACATTCCTTCTCTGGCTTGATCTACAATCCAGTTATAGTGTCCTACTTAAAGCTTCTGCATAGGGTATTTCAGCTCTAATTTCTGACCTGGTTGTCTCCTATGCCTGGAATGCTTGGCTCCCTCACTTCTGCCTCTTTATTTCTCTTGCTTCCTTCAATACTCACCCCAAACCTCACTTTCTACAGGGATCACTCCTGGTTCTCACAGCAGCTAATGCCTTCCCTTTTTATACTGCTTTCATATATTCTGTATATACCTAGGTATTTATGTGTTCTCTTGTCCATTAGACTGTGAATTCCTTGAAAGCAAGGACTGTGTTTTGCTTTTCTTTGTATTTCTGGTGCTTAGTACAGTGCCTGGCATATAGTAAGTGCTTAATAAATGCTGGTTGACTAATTTAAGATGGGTATTGTTATAAAAATATTCATTTATTTGAATAAAATATGAACTAATAAAATTATGTGCATAGATCATTTTAGGAAGAGTGTGGGAAGAAATGTCATTTTTTAAATGGGGGAGTATTGTTAGATAAATTTGGAACCCCTACATTGTACCATGTTGACTCTCAGCACCATGCACACACGTAGAATCATATCTATATAAACTGAAGGACGTGCATTTGCAGTTTTACACACAGAGGAGAGCATACACACACACATAGTAACACCTATACACATAGACATAGCCACATATGGTATGACATACTCACCAAGAGTCAAAATCCTTCTCTAAATCCATGTAGGAAACAAGATGATTTTAAAATGAAAATATCTCCTTTGGAGATTTTATGATAGCAGAAAAGGCCCTGATATTAGACACTGGACACTATGTAACCTTGGAAAATCATTTTCTTAACTGGACCTCGGTGTCCATGCCTCTAGAATGATAAGTTTGGACCAGATGATCTCTAAAGTCCACCACAACTCTAGATCTGAGGATCCATAGTGACCATGAAGTGGAGTAATCAGCTATTTTCCTGCTATATAGGCTAGGCTAACCCTTCCGAATCCAACTCAATTCAACAAGCACTATTGATGGCACTCCGAATTTGTTCAACCATTCTGGGAAGCAATTTGATTACTCGAACAACAACAAAAAAAGAAAAACCATGGTTATATCCTTTTATTCAGAGATCGAGTTGCAAGAGATATATGTCAAGGAAGTAAAAGACACAAAAGAAAAGTCTTATATACACCAAAAGTATTCATAGCATCTCTTTTCTATGGTAGCAAAGACTTAGGGGGAAGAAGTCAACGCCCATCAATTGGGGAATGGCAGAACAAATTGTGGTACATGGATGCAATGGAATATCATCACAACATAAGAAATGATGAATATGAAGAGTTCAGAAAAGCCTTGGAAGACTTATATGAATTGATACAAAGTAAACTAAACAAACCAGGAAAACAAAATATACAACTGCAACAATGTAAACGGAAAGGACAATTAAAGGAAGTTGAACTCTCTGTACTTTTAATCACCAAGCTTAATTCTAAATAAGAGTTGAAAAAGTACGCCTGTCACTTTTATTTGCAATGGTAGAGGAATATGGATGTGGAATAGGGCATATACTATCAGATTCAGTGACGTGTTGGCTAAGTGCATCTATTACTTTTCAGAACTTTCTTATTCTTAGTTACATGGGATGTCTTGCTGGGGGGGAGGAAGTGAGGAGGAATATATTCAGAAATTGAGGTGATATAAACACACTAGATAACAATAAAAATAGAACAACAAAAAGATAACCAACAGTCATTTAAGAAAATAGCAACCAAGGAACCATTTCTAGTCATTGGGCCAATCCTGAGGCCCGACAACCTATATCACACCTCATACCACCAGGTGACTGGTTAGCTCTTCTGGGGATGCATGGGGCTGAACTTGTCTTTGGGTTTCTCAGGAACAAATGACTTCACAACTCAAATTCCAGCTATATTTTAGGGACAGGAGAAAATGTGTCAATCCAGCCCTTCCCTTCCCAGGCTGAAGAAGGAATTCAGAGAATGTGGTTCATCCTTCATGAAATGCACACCTCCAGGGTGCCAGGTCCTAATCCCACCCATCTTCTGCACCAATCACTCTGGCCTGGGGTTTAGAAAAACTAAATAAGATATACTGATTTGTTGCGTTATTTTAAAATTCCCCATTTCTCCACTTACATTTAGGCATAAACAGAACGGAGACAGAAAAAGAATGAAATGAGATAACTCTGTATGTAAAAGGCCATTTCCTCCCAAATAATACCTTACTTATAGCCTTTTTAAAAATCAAAATCATTTCTTGATATACTAATATTTCCATTGATTGTCTCCTTCCTTATAACAAAGAAAAATTTTAGCTAATCTCAAATGACAAATTAGCTTCACCTGATACTATATACAACATTTCACATCCACAGTCCCTTCCCTCTCCACCAGGAGAGTTTCCCCTGTGCACCAAGAGATAAGAGCTATTTTTTCTTTTTTTCCCTCTGAGACCAGCTCATCTATTTAACGCTAGTATTTGGGCAATGATGGTATTTGGCTGATAGGCTCTCAGCCTGTGCCATGGTACACTTGGTACCTCTCTCTCTCTCTCTCTCTCTCTCTCTCTCTCTCTCTCTGTCTGTCTGTCTGTCTGTCTGTCTTTTAAACTTGAACATTTGCAGTCTTTTGGGTCCTCTTTCATTCTCCATATTTCAGCAAAGATGACACCAATCATGCTGTTATGACCATGGGTTCAAGTTCTTTCAATTCTTTGGGCTGACAGTGAATCATTTGAATGGCTCTCTCAGAAGACTTAAAATTGCAAGTGATACAAAGGTAATAGAAAATGCATTGTGGGTATAAGCCAGGTTCAGTGCATCAATGGGGATGATTTGTTTTCAAGACATAGAGTGAATTACATCATTAAGGACAGGTAGTTTGGACCTGTACTATGCCTCTATCTGAGAAATAACAGATTGGCAACTTGAGTGCTAAAGCTGGTTTACTTTCTTTTGTTTTGCCCTGGACTTGTGATTTGGTAGCCTTAGAGACCTCTTGGTGAGGAAACTTGCTTTACTGATGAGCAATTTCTGTAAAACTTAAAGTCTCAGAAAATTGCTTGCAGGTACTGGGGGTTTTAGCCTTGCCCAGGGTTATACAGATAGTACGTGTGAGATGTGAAACTCTAGCTCACATCAGTACTAATTCCAAAGACAGGCCCTCTATCCACTATGCCATATTGATTCTTTCACTGATACACATACATACACATATCCATATATGTACATATATACACATACATATATAATATTAAAAGAACAGTGCAATGGACAGAACCAGGATGGAGGATTTATTGAAAAGTATGAATAAGAATTACATAGAATGAGAAGGTCACATGGTCTAATGGAAAAAAAAACACTGGGCTTGGTGTGGATTCTTAATCTCTTCTTTGCTATTTACTCCCTGTGTGAACTTGGGCAAATCACTTAACTTCTCTGGTATTCAGTGTCTTCATCTGTACAAATGGTGGAGGGATGGAGTAGATGAGATCTTAGGTTTCTTTCTTTTTTAATGCCTATGTGCTTAGCTCAGGTACCCATTTGGCATATATTATCAATTATCTCAGGACCATAAATTGCTTCTTCCATATATATATCCAGCTTCTTCTCTTCCCCTACTCCCTAACCTATTAATCACTTGGTCCTCAAGGCTATATTTTCTTTCTCAGATTGACAGCTGTCAGGCAGCTAAATTTTGATTTTTCTGCCTCTTCTTATCTAATGGAGCTGATCTTTTCCCCATCAGTGACAGGTGGGCAACATAAACAGACCATAGTTATTTGGGCACCATAGTCTTTGAAGACAGTTGGTGCAATGGAAATCATGTTAAATTTAAAATCAGATAACCTGGGGCCAAAATTGTGACTCTTCTACTTACTTCTGACCTTGAATAAGTCATTTAATGTCTTTTAGCTTTAGTTTCCTCAGCTCATAGAATTTTAGTGTGCTACAAAAGAGATAAAAAGCTTATTGCTTTTTTTTTTTTTTTGGTGAGTCAATTGGGGTTAAGTGACTTTCCCTGAGTCACACAGCTAGTAATCGTTATGTGTCTGAGACACATTTGACTGACTCCAGGGCTGGTACTCTATCCAATGCACCACCTAGCTGCCCTGCCTTGACACTTTTCTTACGGGTTTGTGCCATTGTTTTATATCTGTCCTTGGCTATGTGTCCCTCCTATTTTTTAAAAAATATATACTTTAAAATCTGAGCTCATCAGAGTACAGCAGAATTAAGATTTATTCATTCATTCATTCAACATGTACTTCTGAGCATTATATGCAAGATCTTGTTCCAGGTACAACCACCTCATGTTCTTTTATTTTATGGCTAAAAACCAAATTCTAGGTAATAACCCCAGTCAGGAAGAACAATTAGCAAATTCATACATTCTGTTTCAATCTGAAAAACTCAATGTTAGTTTAAACAGAACCTTATTGCCTCAGTCACAGGTGCCTTTGAGAGTGTTGGCTGAATTTGTTTTCCTGATGAGGCAAGTGAAATTCAAGACCTGTGAAATTAAAGCATATTTGTGGAAATGTGAACACAGTTTCACTTATTAATAGCCGTAGAAGGGGAAGGCAGGCAACTAATAGCAAGCAAGCAATTTCCTTGTTTGTTTGAGGTATGAGGAGAGGATAGCTTATGAATTTGCCCATTGTTCTTTTCTGCTGAGAATATGGGTAAAGCACATATGAGATAATGTAGAAACTACCCACATGACAGGAGGTTTGGTCAAGCCAAGTTAGAAATGAGGCTGTCCGAATGGGGTGAATGAAGCAGCAGGGCAAAGGGCCATCACTTCTAACATAGCCTAAGACTAGGCAGCGGGATCTCCTAAGGCAAATCAGGATCTGAGGCTGGGTTTAGCTATGTGGTACTTAATGTTTAAATAGAAGCAGCCTTTAAGATCCCATCCAGCCTTGAATTTATAATCCTATAACCCAAGTGGAAATATCCAGAAATTTCTCAGTATATTTGGGGGTAGCAAATAAAGTGACTAAAATGTCTAAACCCTTTGATCTGCGGTTTCCATTGCTAGAAATATGTCCCAAGAAGGTCACCAACAAAAAGAAAGTTTCCATAGACACCAAAATATTTACAGCATCATTTTTGTGGTAGCAAAGATCTAGAAACAAAGCAGACGCTCTTCAGTTGGGGACTGGCTAAACAAAATGTGGTACATGAATGTAATGGAATGTTTCTGCACTCTAGGAAATAACAGATATGATGAATACAGAGAAATGTAGACTTAGATGAATTGATGAACAGTGAAGTGATCAGGGTCAAGAAAACAATATACAGAAGGATTATAGCAATGTAAATGGAAAGAACAATGACCACAAAATAATCCCCCCCCCAGAATGAGTGAGGCAAAATTACATAGAACTTGGACCCCAAAATATAAGAAGATATCACCTCTCACTTTTTCTAAAGAGGTGAGGCATCACCTCTTTAGGTGTGTAACATTGCATATATTATCAGATTCTTTTCAATGTGTAGTCAGTTCTGCTGATTCCTTTTCCTTTAAAAAAAAGTTCTTTATTATATAGCCTCCCTGCCCCTTTAGACGATAAAAAACTGGGAAATCTAAGTCCTCTGAGTCACTCAGCCAAAGTAAGACCTGAGGTAACAACCAAAAGCCTCTTTGAATGTCAGTTTGAATCCAGAGGTATTACCCTCTGTATGAAATAGCTCTGGTCTAGGAACCACAATCTGCAGACCAAGGCCAGACTCCTTATCTCCCTACCCCTCAAATCTGGTCCTTCTTGACCCATATAAGAGTCCTCTGCAAACCCATTGAGCTTTACCGGTTTTACTTGGTCCTGCACCAGGCACTCCATTGAATCTAACCTGTTTCCATTCTCCCTGACTGCCCCCTCATATTATGAGTATTTCTACTCAATAAAGCTTACTTCCCTTTTTCTCTGCTAGCCTTCATCTTTGGTTATATTCTGTCTTACAGCACTCTCCCTCCAAGCCAGTGAGTCTTCACCTTTAGAAGTGTTAGCCATTGACCATAGCTGGCACTATTGTCTTAGAAGTGAATCCTACTTCCCCAGCCACGGCTTAGGGAATGTAGAGTACAAGGGATGGAACTGGGAACCCCATGCAAGGATTATAGGACCTCTCATCTTCTCCCTGACTACAGGATTGTGGCCAGGTCTGCCCTGAACCACATGCCTCTCTTTCCCTGGTATCTTTCCCTGGTCTCAAAAGTGGCACATGAGAAAGATTGCCTCCCCTTCCTTGTGCTATAGCCAGGAATTCAAAAACCTCAGATTACACAAGACACATAGGATGGCTATGGGGAGAGGCGGGGAGCAGAGGGGAAGAGAAAGAGCACGGGAGGAAATTTAGGCAATGTCAAACAAAAGTTACAAATAAATTTTTTTTAAACAAAAAAACTGAATGTTTCAAAATTATAATGGCCAAGCTTGGCCCCAAAGAAAAGACCAAAAAGACACCTCCCCTACCACTGATTTTCCAGAGCTCAGGGTCCAGAAATATAAACATTGCATGTAACAGCTTCCTTTTCAGAAGCGTTGGTTGGTTTTGCTTATTTTTTTTTTCTATTCCTCTTTAATAAAAAATAATTGTTTTAAATGATAGCTCTCCAGGAAGATTGAGAGGAGGAGAATAAGGAGAAAAGACAATATAAAAACAAATTAAATCAGTGACAATATTTTTTAAAAAAAATATTGGATGGAATCAGGAAAACTGACTGAATTCTTCCAAACTGGGACTACTTGGATATTTTTTCTAATTTTGGAAAAATAAAAGGTAAATTTTATGAAATTTTTTCTTTTCTTCCTTTTCTCCCCTTCCTTCTCTCCCTTCTTCCTTTCTTCTTTCCTCAGAATTTCATGAGCCTGTAGAAATAATCTCTGAAACACCAGTTGGCTGCCTCATAGCAGCAGTGACTCTTAACTCCTAGAGACCTGGACTCATTTCCGTTGAACTCAATTTCCAAAGCTATATTTTCCTCCCAGCCCCCAACTCATCCCTCCTCTCCTTTCTGCAACCCTTACTTCAAGAGAGAGAGAGAAAAAAGTAAACCATGCCCTAGGGCTTCAACTCTAAAATGGGGCTATTAAACCACTGGGTTGGAGTTTAATGCTGGCTAGAAAGGGGCCGGGCTAGAAGGGAAGTCCTCAGGCCAGAATGCAAACCTGGGTTTCCACCTCCTTCATCTGGTTGGAGTCAGGAATTCTTAAGTTTTGGGAACTTCTTGAGAGACTTGGGCTTATGCTGGCCTTTGGGCTTTTAGCACCTTTGCAAGCCCTACTTTATAGAGCATCCAGAACTGAAATAGCCCAAACAAAAACCACAGTATATCCCTGTGAGAAAGCATTCTATCACGTACTATGTGAGTTACCTTGTGGACCAAGTCATGTTCCCCATCATCTCCATGATGTGTCATTCAGTCATGTCTGACTCCTTGTGATTCTGTGGGCCATAGCACACCAATGATATCTAAGGGGTTTTCGTGGCAAAGATATTGGAGTGGTTTGCCATTTCCTTCTCCAGCGGATTAAGACAGCTGTAGGTTAAGTGACTAGCCCAGGGTCACATAGTTAATAAGTAACTGAGGCCAGATTTGAAATGAGGTCTTCCTGACTCCAGGCCCAGTACTCTATCCACTGTGCCACCTAGCTGCCTCTTCCCATGATGTACAGCACTGAAAAACTCTTACAGCATCACAGGAATCTAATAGCATGGTTGTTATAATGATCCTTCCCTCATCCTTCCTACATCCTCTCCATCATACAAAAGACCAACTGTATTAAATCAGTCCCTGATCCAGTCTCAGGCACTCAGGCAAGTCATTTCCACTTCATTTCATTTCTTTTGTTTGTTTGTTTGTTTTGTTTTTTCTTTGGCAAGGCAGTTGGAATTAAGTGACTTGCCCAGGTTCATACAGCTAGTAAGTGTCAAGTCTCTGGGAAGACTGGATTTGAACTCAGATCCTCCTGACTCCAGGGCCAGTGCTCTATCCACTGCACCACTTAACTGCCCCTTCCATTTTATTTCTTTGGGCTTTCAAATCATTTCACTTTTTAGGGCCTCATTCTTCTTCTGTCAAATACCCTCTCAGTCTCTGGAGTCAGTCCTTTAATGCTGCTACCACCCCTACCTGAAAGCTGGAATTATCAGAGCACCACTATCAGCATGGTTCCCTTCACTCCTCTGCTCACTGCCTTTACTCCTCTGCTCATAGCCTTTACTCCCAGCACCTTTCCTGCCCCAATGATCTCTAGGCTTAAAGGAAATGAAAAGTAAATACTTCTGACAAATTGCTTGGAGATCACCATCTACATCTTTCTCTCCATTTACAGAGCAATCAATCAAAAATAAATGTTTCTTAAACACCAAGACATTGTGCTAGTTGCTTGGGATATCTGTACAAAATCTGTACAAAGAATGAAAAAATTCCCACTCACAAGGAGCTTACATTCTAATAAGGGAGCAATGGGTACATATAAAAATGCATGCAGCATAAATATAAAATGAATAAATACAAATCAATACAAATACAATAAACATTTATTAAACATCTACTATGTTCCAGACATTGTGCCAAACACTGGGGATACAAAAAGAGAAGAAGACAGACCCTGCCCTCAAGGAGATCACAGCCTAATGGGGGGAGATAATAAACAAATACACACACACACACACACACACACACACACACACACATACACATGAAAAATTTAGGATAAACAGGAAATAATTGACAATGGAAAGGCTCTAGAGTTAAGATGTGTGAGGAAAAGCTTCCTGTAAGAGATGGGATTTGAGTTGGATCTTATAGGAAGTTAGGGAAATCAGTAGGTAGAGTTGAGGAGGGAGAGTGCTCCAGGCATGGAGGACAGCTAGACAAAATGCAGAGGTAGAATGTCTTGTTCGAGGAACAGCCCAGGAGTCAAGGTCACTTCTATCCATTGACTGAAAGTAAAGTGTAAAAAGACTGGAAAGATAACCTATATTATATACAGCTTTGAATACTAAATAGAAGATTTTGTATTTGATCTTGTAGGCTATAAGGAGCCACCACACTTTACTGAATAGGGGGTAATATGGTCAGATCTGCACTTTAGGAAATTCACTTTAGTTAACTACATGTTTGGTTTAGAAGGGAGGGTACTAACGTGTGTGTGTGTGTGTGTGTGTGTGTGTGTGTGTGTGTGTGTGTGTGTGTGTGAGAGAGAGAGAGAGAGAGAGAGAGAGAGAGATCAGGAAAGTCTTTGTGCCAAAGATGATGCCTGCATTATACCTTAAAGGGAAAGGGAAAGAGAAAGGGAAAGGAAGTAAGGACATTTGCCAGAGAAGAGGCTCAGAGATGCCTTTTTGGTTTGGACGGGGATTTGCCCAAGGTCACATAGTTATTGACCCTAGGTTATAGTTTTATTTTCATTCTTTTTGTTATCTCAAGTTTTAAAATTCCCTGCAAAATCATATTATAGTATTACTACTCAAAATGAGATCTTAAAAGGATCAAAGTAAAATTCATTTGATTATTCATTCTTTCCATCCAGCTATTGAGCACTGACAAGATAGGAGGCAGCGTGGTTGATGGTGTAGTACAGGACATTGTAGTTTCTACACTGCAGAAACATACAATGGGTAAGTGCAAGACCACAAAAGGCAGTTCTCTCTCTTTTTCTGTTATCCAGTTTTCAGTAATTGCCCCTGGGCTTGAGGGATGGTGGAGGTAGACTCAGTGCAGCATCCCTCATATTTTTAATTATCAGTGTACTTTAATTACCAATGTATTTAAATTCTAGAGAAAGGCAGTCTATGCTGACAGTAGCTTCTAGAAAGAATACTGTATTCCCAAGAGGGGCTTAATTATTATCTTTTAATAATGTAACCTTTTCTATAAAGTAACCATGTCTATACACTTGAATGTTTCCCCTTTTGTGTAATGTAGGCTGGATAAAGGAAGTCTTTCCAAGACAGTAGATGACAAGAGATACAAAACCAGTCTGGCAAGTGGCTTTATCTATTTCTCTTTGCCCTGATTTTTCCTTCCTGCCCTCCTTTCTTTTCACTCCTCTTCAAGACATTCTTTACACTGTAGGCCACCCACGCCCACCCACCCACCCACCTACCCATCCTCAAAAGCACCATCTCTGACATGCCGTTTAAGTCATTTCCGGGCTTGGAATCACTACCTCCACATAAAATGACTTAAGGAAAATTCATAGTTAACTTTGGGCACTTGGTCAAGGCCCATAAACTCCAGATGTGCCAATTAAATAACAAGTCTTCCCTAGTATGGAAAGTAATATTTGTTCAAGTACAACAGAAGTTAGCCAACTGCTTAACTGGACTCCTCTCTCTTATTTCTCCATTACCAGCAATGGAATCACCATCCTCAGTTGCATGACCTGTATGTTACTCTTTTCAGCTCCTCTCTCTCCTTGATTTTCCATACTTAGTTGGTCACCATATCCTAGTAGTTTATCCTCCAACATATTTCAGTGATTGATTTATTTTTCACTATTCCAACAACCACTAGTTGTTATCACCCCTATCTGGAGTATAGCAAGTCTACACTTGGCTTTTCCCTACCTTCACATTTATTTGGTTTTTTAAAAATGTGTGTGTGTGTGTGTCTACACACACTTATATATGCATATGTATATATTTGTTTATTTATTCAAATTACATTTATTAAGTGATAAATTAGTCCAATTCTAGATTTCCAGGAATAGAAATACAGCCAATTCTTACTTAAATCTAATTCTACAATGTTTGCTGGGGATATATAAACCATCAATGGTATACACATAAAAGGATATAAGGATATAAGGATACATGTGCCAATCAGCTCCATGGCCAGTTGATTTTTTTTAGCTGTTTGTTCTGGTTCCTTGGAGGCAAAGTAGTATATGGGATAGTTCTAGAAAAACCTGTGTAGGATACAAGCTAGATTCTAGCTCTAGGATAACCCAGCTCTGTCCAGAATTATAGACTTGGTTCCAGTGGTAGCAGCAGTTAGAGATAGAAGTGTTTTTAAATGCAGGAAAGCAAAAGGAGCTAAAGCATACTTCAAATAAATTAGAAGACCTCAGGTAGCCTTTAGGTTTGGGAGCTTGCTCAGTTAGGACTAGGGAAGATATATCTGCATGTGGAAGGAGAGGTAGATTCCCTTAGTGCGATGTGTGCATGTGTGTATTGTACTGTGTTCATGACTCTATCAGTCATTCTTCCTACCAATCCTCTTCTCCTATAGGAGGGGAAGCAAAGGCTGGCTGGACAATATCCGTACATATTTTATGCAAATTGCTATATTAGATACTAGGGTAGATATAAAGGTTAGACAAAAGTTGGGCAGTTTCTCCTAGTCTCAGTTTCATAATCTGTAAAATGAGGCCATTATAGTAGATCAGATCTTAACCTTTTTGGGCTGGGGTATGATGCACCCCTTTGGTAGAGTGCTGAAGTCTATGGACCTTTTCTCAGTATAATATGTATTTTAAAAGCACAAAATAAAATGCATATTACAATGAAACCGATAATATTGAAATAGAATTATCAAATTATCAAAATAATTTTAAAGACCCTAGGTTAAGAACTCCTGGACTAGATGATCCTTAAGATCATATCCAGTTCTAATGTCCTTACAACAATACCAAACATAATTTTTACAGTAGAGAGATATTTTCTTCTTTTTCAGCCTGCTAAGTATTGAGGAGACTGTTTTTAATCAACCAATCATTACATTTTGGAATGCAAATATTCATATATCAAGTCTTGACATGGGAAAGACCCTCCTTACAGTCTGGTCAATGTCCTGTCATCCAGCGGAGCTGTCAATTCACTACCACATTGGTTTGTCCTGAGTCCATTTTATATTTCAGCAAAGACAAAGCTGGACAGTTCCAAGTATTTCTAGGCCATGGCAGATAGAGCTGCTACTGAAGAAAGACCCCTAGTTCTTTATGCTTAGAGACAGAAGGCTATTATACCAGGGAGTCATCAAGTTTCAGGAGGCTTTCTTCTACATTTTTTTCTGAGCTTTATATTATAAAATGGCAGACAGTCATATTAAAATTTCCTATTTTTCTAGAATCACCAGTCATAAAATCTTACTGCTCTTTATTATCTTTCTCCTCCCAGTTACCTGATGGAATCGCTATTGTATTATAGCAAATTTCTCCCAGATATATACAGGAAACACTGATAGAATTTCTTTGCCATGCTTTTATGAAATGATAAGGCAATGTATTGTTAATGGTCATAGGATCATAGATCTCAAGCTGAAAGGGGCCTCAGAAACCATCTAGTCCAACCCCACCCTCATTTTTACAGATGAGGAAACTGAGGCTGATGGAGGGTAAGTCACTTACTCAAGATTACATAGGCAACTAGTGATAAGCACTCAATTTACATTTCTTAAATATCCATGTCAGGGATAGAGAACAGAACTGGAAAAGAAGAGACCTGGGTTCTAGTCACCTGTGTGACACAGGAAAGTCACTTTACCACGATGGGCCTCAGTTTCCTCATCTGTAAAACAAGGACATTGAACTATTTGGTCTCTAAAGACTCTTCTAGTTTTTAATCCTATGACCCCAGGTAGCATGATGCAGTGGAAAGAGGACTGGCTTTCAAGACAAAAGACTTGGGTTCAATACCATCTCTGATGCTTGACCTTGGACAAGTTACTCAGCCTCCTTAGGCCTTAGTTTATTCATTTGTGAAATGAAGGGCTTGCACTCAGGTTGGGGGAACCTGCAGCCTCAAGGCCACATGTGGCTTTCTAGGTCCTTGGGTGCAGCCTTTTGACTAAGTCCAAGTTTTACAGAACAAATCCTTTTATTAAGGTAATTTCTTCTGTGAAGTTTGGATTCAGTCAAAGGGCCGCACTTGAGGACCTAGAGGGCCACATGTGGCCTTGAGGCCTCAGGTTCCCCACCACTGCACTACATGGTTTTTGAGATTCCTTCTATCTCTCCACCAATGATTCTATGACCAGATCACTTAAGAGTTCTTTCAGCATTCCATTATAAAATTCCACTGTAAATTTCCCCAATCCATCATCCATAGAGTGGTCAAATTGAAATTCCTAAAACATAGATCAGAATCATTCCACCCTACTACCTCCTCCCCACACTGAAGTCTTCAGTGACTCTGTATAGTCTTTACAAAAAAATACAAATCCCTGAGTCCATCCTTCCACAAACTGACACCCACTTAGCTACATTTCTAGTCATTTCATTACTTCTGTCCATGCACTCTCTGTTTCAATTAAGCTGCCTGATCAGCTCTCCCCACACTTTCATCTCTTATCTCTGTACCTTTCTAGAAGTGGTTCTTCATGCCTGGAATGCTATCCATCTTCTTCTACATCTCACTGAAGGCTTAGTTCATTTACAGACAGCTCCACTACTATCTTTTACAGAAGACTTCTGTTCTCCCCAATTGTTAGAGCGTGTTCTTTCTCTCTTTCTCTCTGTGTCTCTCTCAATTTATTTTGTATGCACTTTGTATTTGCTGATCTGTTGAGGACCTAGCCCGGTACCTTACACACAGTAGGCCTTCATAAATGTTCATTAAATTAATGTTCTATGACTTACAAATGAATGGCTTAAAGAATATATTGCAAGGAATAGAACTATATAGCCCACAGCAAAGTCTTGAGTTTGAGTAACTTGGTGGGCTCTCACCTTTCAATAGCGTCTCCACTCCCATTATTTTTCTTTGTCCAGTTCTTCTCACAGGCAATTATTCCATTCCCTATTCCCCAATGTCATTCTGTGATGTGTCACAATGCTATACCCCAACTTTTAAATTGATAAGGGCATAAGATGTGACCCCTCCCAAAGTAATTTGCATCTTAATAAGGAATTATTGTTAAAGTTTTCAAAATCTAAAGAAATTATAGGTGGAGTCTCCTTTTATATTCTTCTAATAATGAATCCTAGTCACCAAAGTAAAACTTTCTCTGACTGTAACTGCAGAGGATAATAAAACTCCTGAATAAATTTCAAGAGTTATTTTTGTTTTTATAAATCACACACATATACACTCCTCTAGAATGTCCATCTAGAATTCCTAGATTTATTTCCTTAATTAAGGAATTTTCCACAAAAGTACTCCTTTGATGTGACTCAAAAGGGGAATCTCAAAAGCAATGGACTCTGCGTAGGACCACCCTGTCATCTAAGAAGCACCCTAGCTTAACCCAGAGAAATTCATGATCAGAGGATTGACAGCTGAAAGTTGAATTTTGTGACTACTAGGAACCCAGAAAAGTAGAGAATAGATTATCTCACTGAATGTGAAAAAAAAATCCAAATAATGTTCTTCTCTTCTGTATATGTCTAGGGATTATATTCTTGGTAATAACCTCAGCATTTGTGACTGTTTCTATCCTCCAAAGTTTTGGAAGAGAACAAAACGGTGGTATTGGTGAATTGATGCCCTACTCTATGTTGTCATTTAAAATGGAGGATTCAGCAGCCAAACAGTTTGAAACTTCCTTCCTCTGGCCCCAGTACACACATATGCCGGACTCCTGTGTTTGCTACCTCAATAGTGTTTAGAACAGACTGATAGTATGATAAAGTAAGTCTACTTTTTGTACAAGGAATGGATGGTTTGGTAAAATGGGTATAACAATACCTGTCCTACTTGCTTCATAGGTATTTGTTGCAGTCTGGAGGAGCTGGGAACCTTGAAATTCAAGGGCAAAAGGCATGTGTCTGCCTCAAAAGAATTCAACTCAAGCCTTCTTTCAGTCAGAGACAAGGTTTATTGTTTCATCAATAGAAGGTGCAGGATTTTAAGAACCTGTGCACTTGTGATGCTTATATTGATTTTAAGAATCCTGAGCAATTTAATGGGGGCAAGACGGATACTTATATACAGAAAGACTAAGGGAAGATCTGGATGTGATCTAGGAATGGCCAATAGGCTAAAGTGACCTGGGAGTAACAGAGAAGGGGTCTAG
Source organism: Phascolarctos cinereus (assembly GCF_003287225.1). Lineage (NCBI taxonomy): Eukaryota > Metazoa > Chordata > Mammalia > Diprotodontia > Phascolarctidae > Phascolarctos > Phascolarctos cinereus. Next base: position 143,615,220 of record NW_027556098.1, read on the forward strand.
ATGAAATTAAGGAATGGCAAATAGCATAGGATGGGGCCAGGTACAGACAATGAGGGCCACAATGCAAGGGCAGTTAAAAAGGTTATTGACTGGGATGGGCAATGTCTCAAGTGAATGCCAGGGACTGGGCCATGTGGGAAAGTCCAGGGGCTTTTCCTTTTTGTGGTCCAGATCTTAAACACATGGTCTTTTCCTTTTAGGGGTTCAGATCCCATCCTTATCATATTGTGTTTTTTTTTTCTCCCAAGGCATTTTCATTTTTTAAATTCAATGTTATTTTCATTTTCAGTTCCAAATTCTCTCCCTCCTTCCATTCCCTCTTCAAACCATCAACAAGAAATGCAATCCTCATTGTATATATGAAGTCATGTAAAACATAGTCATGTTAGCCATGTACTGGGGAAAAAACATGAAAAAGAAAGAAAGAGAAAAAATATCTTTCAATTAGCACTCTGAGTCCATCATTTCTCAATTTAGAGGTAGATCACATTTTTCATCATGGGTCCTATGGAATTGTGGTTGATCATTGTATTGATCAGAGTTACTAAGCCTTTCACAATTGATCATCTCACAGTTGATCAACCTTACACTATTGCTGCTACAGTGTACATTGTTTTCCTGGTTCTGCCCACTTCACTTTGCATCAATTCATAAAAGTCTTCCCAGCTTTTTCTGAAACTATCCTTTTCATCATTTCTTACAACACAATAGTATACCAACATAATCATATACTATAACTTGCTCAGCCATTCCCCAACTGATGGGTGTCCCCTCAGTTTCTAATTCTTTGCTACCACAAGAAGAGGCAAAAAAGAAATATTTTTGTACATATGGGTCATTTTCCTTTTTTTTTTTAATCTCTTTAGGGTACAGATCTAGTAGCAGCATTTCTGGTTCAAAGAATATGCCTGGTTTCATAACTTTTGGGGCATAATTCCTGCTTTCCATAATGGTAGGATTAGTTTATAGCTCCATCAATGGAATATTTGTATACCTTTTTTCCTTTATCTCTTCCAACATTTGTCATTTTCCTTTTCTGTCATCTTAGCCAATCTGCTAGATGTGAAATGGTACCTCAGAGTTTTTAAAATTTTCATTTCTCTAATTATTAGAGGTTTTGAGCATTTTATATGATTGTTGATAGATTTGATTTCTTCCTCTGAAAAATGATATTGTGTATTTTTAAACCATTGTTTTATATTGTACTCATGCATATTGAGTGGTACTCTGAAGCACAGCCCTGTGACTCTTCTGTGCTCCACAGCTGCATAGGCAGACTCCCAGTTGTCTGAGAGACCTCGAACTCACAAAGCTGTATATAGCATTGCTGAAGGAGATGTGGCTTGGGATGACTGGAGGATTTTGAGAGAAGTGAAGAGAGTCAAATGCAGACATTTGGATGGAAGACAGGAGGTCTCATTGAAACTTTAGATGTCAGGAGTCAGCTCCCAACATGTTACTTGATCCCTAGCATTTGTAATCCTAGAGCAAGGTCCTTGGGTAGATTTCAAGGGGCCTGTGAACTTGGGTGAAGTAAAATTATATTTTCATTTTCACTCATCTCAAGCTAAAATTTAGCATTTTTTTCAGTTATAAAAGAAAGCAACAGTCATTATTCTGAGGAATCCTTTACTATGCTACCAAAGGGGTTCATGATGCAAAGAAAGATTAAGTTCCTTTGTATCAGAGATCACTAAGAGCAGACTCCCCCACCCTCATCCCCATCCATCAGATCATTCCATCTCTCCTTGATTAAGCTAAGATATTCTTTCACTCCAAAAGAATTCATTAGCTTTTGTCTATTCTTTGGTCTATTCTAATTTGTGTAACTTCCCTGATTTATGTTACTGATTGCTATTATAATGAGATTTACCTGCAATTAAACATGTTCTTCTATGTAACCAGGCTTTGGTGAATGGAAGCTAAACTGGCTATAGTAAGCTCAGCATTACCCTGCGCTTGAAAGTGATCTAGGAAATTGCTTTTATTCTGAGTCCCAAGATATCCATAATTCTGGCCAAATATCTTTCTTGGAGAGCACTGCAAGAAAGGAGCAACCATCTAAGTCATAACGTTTCATTTATACCCCACAAAGACTGAAATCATAGTCTCCCTTTGGAGATGGGGTGGGCCAGATCCCAGGTCAGATAGCTATGAAAATAAAAAACCAACCATGCATCTACCTGACATATACTAAATTCAATTCAATTCACCAAATGTTAGGTAACTATGTTCGAAGACTGTGATCTAAATTGGGAATACAAAGAAAGAAAAAAAATGAAATGGCCATTACCTTCATGGTGCTTACATTCTATTGGGGACATACCAAATAAGCAAGTAAATGCATGCAAAATATACACAAAGCGATACAAAAGAACTTCAAGATATTGTGTGTATATGTGTGTGTGTGTGTCTGTCTGTGTCTGTGTCTGTGTCTATGTCTGTGTCTGTGTCTGTGTCTGTGTATTCCTACTAGGAGACCTCTGAATGACTTTGAAGTGATCTTGTATTTGGAAAGGCTTAGAGCAGGTTCCCCACCCCTGGCTTAGAATAAGGCCTCCAATTACAGATCTAATTATGTCTGTCTGGGAATCCATCCCCAACAAAAGCAAAGTTAAATGAAGGATAAAATCTTAAACTTCAAACTACTTGCATTTTGCTTAAAAAAAAGTTTCTCTTTAAAAAACCTGTTTCCAATGATCCATATCCTTATGAAGTTTTGTTATTGCCTTTTTTCATGTAGTTATAGTCAACTATATAAAATACTTTCAAATTATAAAAATATTTTGTGTGTATTTTTCTCTTTTTTTCTTCTTCCTCTTTTCTGTTTTCCTTTTTTTTAAACCAAATTCTTTCTTCATTTAGCAACACTTTGTATAATAGTTTCCACGTGTAATGGGGATACGTCAATCTAATTTTAAATCTGGGCTCATGGAGCACCTATTCACTATGAGAAGAATGAGAGAGCAATGTTGAGAAAACCTAGAGAGAAGAGAATATCCAGAAGGAATTGATCAACAGAGCCAAAACCTGAACAGAGATCAAGAACGGTAAGGATGGAGAAAAATCCATTAGCATTTAATATTGCCAATAATCTTCTTCTGGATACTCTCTCCTCTTTAGATTTTCTTGATATACTTTTCTGTCCTAATTCTCCTTCTGTGTGTTTGATTATTCCTGTCTCCTTTGCTGGCTCTTCATTCATGTTATCTCCTCAAACTATGAATACCTCGAGGTTCTGGGGCTCCAGGAAGCAGCTAGGAGGGATATATGTGTGGCAGAAAGCAAATACTAACATAGATTTGAAGTTCCTAAAACTGCAATTAGTCCTGAACATGCTCATCAAAGCATGTGTTGATTGTGTCATACAGTTTAGTATTTAATCATATACTAATTTATATTGCTCTTTAGTTGTTTCAAGTGGGCAAATTTTGTAAATTCACAAATTCCTCAAAAATTACATCTTTTGTTTCTCTTAAATGACTCATAGAACAATGTTGGGTCTATGGTAAGCATTCAATAAATACATTTAGATCAACAGATTGACCACTTGTCTACTGCCTCATGTACAATTTCTGCACTTGCCTGTCTTGCCAAGAAGTCCTAGCTTTCATCAAGTCTAATCAACTGTACTTCAACAATCATTCCTGTCCCCATTTATTCTGGCTGCCTCAATCAATTGACAAGAATTTAGTAAATGTTGTCTATGTGTCAGGCACTGTTCCTCTTCCTCCTCTTTTTCCCCCTTTCCTGCATCATCATCATCATCATCATCATCATCATCTTCTTCTTCTTCTTCTTCTTCTTCTTCTTCTTCTTCTTCTTCTTCTTCTTCTTCTTTTTCTTCTTCTCTTTCTCTCTCTCTCATCCCCTTCTCCATCCTTCCCCAAGTTTTCTTTCTCTCATTTTTCCACCTTTCCTTCCTTATATAATAAGGAAGCAAATTAACAAATAAGCTAGTTTGCCAAATTATTCCTCTTTCTTCTCCCAATATTTTCTTCCTTTATCCCTTCCCTCTTTCTCATCTAAGTAATGGAACAAATAGACTCACAAAAGCTTGAGTTATTCTTCTGGCAATCTATATATATGTAGAACAGTCTATTTCTTAAGTTACACATTAATTCAAGGCTCCATTAAGTCATTCATTGCCTTAGGCAACAGATTACTTATAAATAGCATAATATTTAGTGACTCCCTGGTCTTGTAGCTAGACATTATTAATGTTCCATGACTTGGAGCCAGAATGAGGTTTTCACACACACACACACACATACACACACATACTCTGCCAAACACACATATAGACACGTTAAATTATATATGTGTATATGTATATATTCATATGTATGTATATACCTCAAAGCAAAGATCTAAAAATTCTTTTAAAAGGAAAATGGAAGAGGATGTGTTGAAGTTTTACTATAAAGGATAGAGGTAAAGGGAAGAATATTTTTTGAAACAGTAATTTTTACATTACTACCATATTACATTTATACAAAATAAGTTGGATAAGATGGTCTCTCGAGTCCATTTGAGTCCTAGTATTCAATATCACAGTCTGTTGTAAACCTAATTTTTTTTTAGGGTTCATAGTACAAATTGGAGGATTTAAAAGGAGAGCTTCAAAACGAGGACTCTGTTCTAGCATTTCTTTGCTTGTCTCATTTCTCCTTCCAGCTCAGGAATGCAGCCCTGAGCCACCCATGCTACAAACTGGAAGATCAAAAAGACAGCACCAATTCAAACAGGGCACTGATGGAGGTTAGGTGGTCCCCTTTCTCTGTATCCAGCTTCAGGACTCTCCCTCAGCTCTCCATAGCTTCTCTCTTTTGTCCCTTCAGCTTGTAAATGAAGCCCAGGGTGCCAAAGCTCTTTACATCAAAGCATTCTCATAAAGGCACCTGACGCCAGTTTCTGCAGTGCACTCATCAGTTTGGATGCGATAGAAGACTCTGCTTTTCTCTTTATTCCTTCTAAATAGTGATGTTCTTATGAACAACAGCATCAACAGATTTCTTGTGAGTCTCCTGAAAGCAGTTCTGGTGGAAATGGACCTGTGCCTTGTTTTCCTCTGTTACATGCTCCAGGTGAAGTGCTTTCTAAACCACATCTTCAGTCTTTTCATACTGACCGTCCTCAGTAATCTTGGTGGCTGGGTCTGTGTAAGCAAACATAAACATGGAACTCTGCACAGGTGCTGGAAAATAATTCTTGACAACATTGTACACAGAAACAGCAACGTTGTGGAATGAACAGCTAGGAGTAACTTAGCTCTTCTCAGCAATACGATGATCCAAAGCAATTCCAAAGGACTCATGATGGAAAATGCTATCTAAATCCAGAGAAAGAACAGGTGGAGTCTGAATGCAGATTGATGGCATACTATTTTCACTTGCTTTGTCTTTTTCATGCTTTTTTTCCCTTTTGGTTTGTTACTTCTTTCACAATATGGCTAATATGGGAATATGTTTTACATGATTGTGCATATATAACCTGTTTAAAATTCTTACCTTTTAGGGAGAGGGGAGGGAAGAGAGGGAGAAAATTTGGATCTCAATTTTTTAAATGAATGTTAAAAATTGTCTTTACATGTAATTGGAAAAAATAAAAAACTTTTTAAAAAAAGAAAATGATTCATGATAGACTAAATCAACTCTCAGTTCCCTTTCTCTTTTTCCCTGGGTCTTTTTTCTTTTGTTTTTTTTCTTTCTTTCTTTCTTTCTTTCTTTCTTTCTTTTCTTTCTTTCTTTCTTTCTTTCTTCCTTTTTTTTTTTTGATTGACTGCTTCATTAGGATCATTAGGACTTTATAGGAAACTCCCATCTGGTGATGCAAGGAAGCACAAATGGGCATTGTCTGCAAGGTGATTTTTAAGAACTAAAGAGCTTTACTGGGAAAGTTTTGTCTCCAGTGAAATTTTGCTGCATGGCGAAGGACTTTAGGCTGTGAGGATATCTCCAAGGCCTCCTGAAGGTACTGTTCTCCTTCAGCTTCCTGTATTAGGTCTTGAAGTATTAGGTCTTGAAGCTTCAGGGAAAAAGGGTCATAACAAACAGACTGTCAGTATTGAGTTCAATTGCTCTCCAGCAAGGGTCCAGGGACGATACCTTTTGACAGTAATATCTACCATCATCCAAACGATTGTGATTGCAAAACCAGAATTCAATTTGGGGCTGCTGGGTTCTATTTTCAGGGCCTTCTCAAAACATGCACTGACCCTTTCATAATACTTTAGGGAGCTCACCCTTCCTCACATTAAATTCATGTAGCCTTTTTGTGCCTTGTCTACATAAGGCTGTGCTTTGGGAACTCTTTCCATGGAATAATTCACCCAGTCCAAGTTCCCCAGGTTCCAAAGCTACTTCTTTCCACTCAATCAGCATGCTGCACCTGGATTCTCTCTTCTGCATGTTTCAAGCATCTCCATGCCTCCTCATTTTGACCTTTCAGATATTTTACGTAGGGCAATAGGTTATAAAGAGTGACCTCAGATTTCATATCTAGAAATTCAATCTGCTCGGTTATTGCATCTTTCAGATTAAGCAGATCAGTCTTCAACAAATTCCACGTAAAGTGGCATTTCAGCTGCCTCAGGAGAATTTTAAAGGAATTCCTAGGCATTTGACTCATCAAGGGCTGGTCAGTAGTTGTAAAATTAGTGCAGTCTTGAGATTTCTTCTCTGCTTTTTAGAATGCTTGGTCTCCCAGTTTCTTGAGGTGGGGTAGGGAGGCTGCAAAACTCTTTACAAACCATAATTCCTGCACCTCAAATTTTATCTCTTATAAACATGATCTCATTTTACCCTCACAACAACCTTGGGAGGTAGGTGCTATGATTATTTCCATTTTACAAAACAGGAAATGGAGGCATTCAGCTTTGGGTAAAATAGTGAGAACTTCCAAGATTCCTGACTTCTGAACCTCATTTGTCCTGTTCTTTAAAGTACCTGTTGACTTTTATTGTCAGCTTGTCCTTAATGAGGGTTGACTCTGTGCTTAAAACTTTGCTATTTACTGAAGTTTTATTGAAACCAAGTTTAACTGTAAAACCTAGATTCATTAAAACTCTTAAAGTCCCAGATAATTTTCCACATTCTAATTTTATGGCAAAAAGAGGCAAATGTAAGGCAAATGATAACAAATTATTATCAGAGATTTAATAAAAAAAATAACAATACCTATACACTAACTTCTAGGCTGTGACTAGAGTTAATCTGAATTCGACATGATCATGTAAATTGGCTGTTAGCATACCAGTTCAGCTATTGTATGGTGCAGTTATGATTCACTTTCAGAATAAGGACCATTAGGCACTCTCTATAGGCCCCAGTCATTAAAAGTTTGGTTTTTATATAGTTCCTGGTTTTTTTTGGCAGGTGTCTTCCCAGGTATTTTATACTGTCTAGAGTTATCTAAAATGAGGCATCTCCTACTATCTCTTTTTGCAGGGTTTTGTTTGTGAATGCTAATGATTTACATGGATTTACTTTATATCGTGCTACTTTGCTAAAATTATTCATTGTTTCAACTAACTTTTTAGTTGTATCTTTGGGATTTTCCAAGTATATCATCATATTATTTGCAAGGAATGGCTGAATAAATTGTGGTATATGATCATGATGGATACTACTGTGCTATAAGAAATAATGAGCTCGATGATCTAAGAAAAACATGGAAAGACTTGCATGAAATAATGAAGAGAGAAATGAGCAGAACCAAGAGAACACTGTATACAGCAATATTGTTTTAAAAACAACTTTGAGTGACTAAATCATTTTGACTATTATAAATTCTCAAATTAACTACAAAGGACATATGAAGGAAGACACTATCTGTATCCTGAGAAAGAACTGATAAATAGAAGTATGTATAGAATAATTTATATATATGTATATATACACACACATACACATATACATACACATTTGTGTTTAATTGTAGCCATCTCCAGGGTGGGGGTGGGAGAGAAGAAAAGAAAAAAAAGTTTAAAAAATAATTTACTTGATAACTTTATTATATATTTAAAAGGGATAAGAGCATTCTACTCAACAGATTTTTTTTTAGCTAGGCAATTGGATTAAATGACTTGCCAAGGGTCACACAGCCAGTAAGTATCAAGTATATGAGGCCGGATTTGAACTCAGATCCTCCTGACTCTAAGGTCAGAGCTTTATCCACTGCACCACATAGCTGCCCCTACCCAATAGATTTGCAGTTTCATGTGCAATTCTCTTTTTATTGTATGTTTTATGGAAATGCTTCTTTTATTCCATAAATTAACAAATAAATTAATAAATAATCTCTAAGTTCTGTTTTCCTACATACCACATTATCTTTCCTGAATCAGAAAATCTCTGTCCCTAGGATGACTAAGCATGAGCCTTAGAGCAAAGGTGTCCAACACTGCCAGCAACACAGAATGCAGCCTGAACCAGATGAAAAGGTAACTGAGCAATATTTAACAAAATAAATAAAAATACCATAGAACACAGATAACGTCAATATGTGGTTTTCTAAGTCAATGCGCACCTGCAAGGTGCTGCTTCAAGAACTCAGCATTCCAGAAGTACCTGTAGTAGCCTAGCAGATTGTTCAAAGATTATGCAATAGTAACATTTGAACTTGACACTGAGAGTTTTAAGAGACAGAATCCATCTCGCTAAGCCTCACAAAAGCACAGGGCCCAGTTGGGATGTTGGAGGGCCATGTCTTGGCATGGAGCATCTTCTTCTCTCCTCACCTCCCTCACCCAAGGTTTGTTCTTCTTGAAGCATGAGAATTAAAGCAAAGGAATGTTTACAGCAGCTCTCTTTGTGGTGGAAAAGAACTGGAAATTAGTCAGATGCCTGTCAACTGGGGATGGCTGAACAAGTTGCAGTATATGATTGTGATGGAATACTACTATGCTGTAAGAAATGATGATCTTGATGATCTTAGAAAAACATGGAAAGACTTGCAAGAAATAATGAAGAGTGAAATGAACCAAGAGAACATTGTATACAGTAACAACAGTATTGTTTTAAGAACAACTTTGAGTGACTAAGTCATTTTAACTATTTCAAATACCCAAATTAACTGCAAAGGACATATGAAGGAAGACACTATCTGCATCCAGACAGAGAACTGGTAGAAGTATGTATAGAAAGGTTATATATGGGTGTGTGTGTGTGTGTAATGGTACTATGTAAATTCCCCAACTTTGGAGCATGCCAGGTGGCAGAACATGCCAGGGGCACTGGAACTTTAAATCTCAGGGGACCTTTCTTGTTTGACCCATTCATTCAAGTGTCCTGTCACTCTTTTCATGGCCATTGTACAATCTCAACAGCCTCATTTACATATCCCAAATTGAATAGTTCAGCTTCCAAAGCTGGAAGGAGAGGGAATGGAATGTTCTGGCTTCACAGATTTGAATTTCAAATAACGCACCTTAGTGGAAGTTAGAAAAGCCTCTCCTCCTTCCAGCGTTCCCACAAAACCCTGGGCTTTACAACTGACTTAGAAAGGTTGGGAGATGGGCTGAGCTTGGTTACTGGGAGCTGGAGAGTTTCAACAAGTCTTGTTTAGCAGGTTGGTTTAGTAGAGAAAAAGGTAGATTTAAAGGGAGGAGGGAATGTTCATACTTCTCTGCCTCTCTTCCTCCAATACTGGCTGGACTGGTAGAGGAAATTTCTTTATGGGGAGTTTGTTCTACCAATGAAAACACAAGTTTCACCTATGGGTGGATGGATATGGAAGCAATATTTACTTAAATTTGAGGAAGGTTTGAGAGCCAGACTTGGCCATCTCCTCAATTTCTATGTCTATGATTTCAGTTTAACATGAAGGTGGGGCATCCTTGGAAGAAAAAAGAATTCAATTCAATTCAATAAGTATTTATTAAGGGTTTTTACTATGTGCCAGGATATAAATATAAAATATGGATATAAATAAAAAGAATGATAATTCCTGCTCTCAAGGAATTTACAGTCTAATGGGAGAGACAATACACAAAATGAAGTCATAAAGGGGGGAGGAATCAGAGATACCAGGTGTGGGGGCAAAATGTTCTGTGAAGTTGAAACCAAGCAAAGTCACAAAAATGAAGTCTCAAGGGAAGGAGGAAAAGAAGTCCCCTTTTGGTCTTGGGGCCTGAAGATTTGGGGCCTGGTTGTTTATGCTACTTTCTTCTCTCTTCACTCCTCCCCATTTCCTGCACCATTGACTAGCTGGGAGGCAGGAGAGGGAAGAATCATGATGTAGTGGAAAAAGTGTGTCGGGTTAGGAGTCAAAGAACTTGAGTTTGAATGAGCTCATCCATTAACTACCTATTTTACTTTGGGCAAATTCCTTAACTTCTCTGGGTCTTGATTTCATTTATAAAATGTTAGGGTTGGATTAGATGGCTTCTTAAGGTCCTTTACAATCTTAAATGCTATGATCCCAAGTGAAATACAAAGGCTATGGTGATAGTCCTAATTTAACAAACTACCCTAGGGTTTGGATAAATATTGCTCTTCTTAAGTTGACATATTCATTATTGTTTGTTTGTTTTTTTGGCTAGGCAATGGGGTTAAGTGACTTGCCCAGAGTCACATAGCTAGTAAGTGTTATGTGTCTGAGTCCGGATTTGAACTCAGGTCCTCCTGACTCTAAGACCGGGGCTTTATCCACTGCATCTCCTAGCTGCCCCAATGTGTTTTGGCTTTCACAGTCATTTCTGGATATAGCACAATTTTTCAAGCCACTCTTGGCCCTGCATTGAACCTTGTCTTATAACAAATGAAAGAAGTTAAAAGCAAACTGACTGACAAAGCAATCATAATTGACAGTGAATTCAACATTTTGCCCCATAGTCTCTTATCTCTCTATAGAGAATTGTAAAAGTCACAAAGCTAGCAAATTACAATGGAGGAACTAGAACCCAGGTCTCTTGACTCTAACTTGGGTGTGTTTTCCATTGCACCATCCATTGTTGCTTTATCTAAAGTAATGCAATTATTATAGACAACAAAACAGGAAAACAATAAAATGGGAAAGCACAGCTATATAGCACAGTGGATAGAGTGCTGGCTTGGAGTTAGGAAGACTCATCTTCCTGAGAGTTCAAACCTGACCTCAGACACTTACTAGGTGTTTGACTCTTTGCAAGTCACTTAACCCTGTTTGCCTCAGTTCTTCATCTATTAAAAATGGATTGGAGAAGGAAATGGCAAATGACTCTAATATCTTTGCCAAGAAAATCCCAAATGAGGACATAAAGAGTCAGAGTCAGTCAGGAAGTGACCGAACAACAAACGAATGGGAAAGACAGGAGAGCTTTTCAAGAAAATTAGAGATATCACGGGAACTTTTCATGCAAAAATGGGCATGATAAAAGACAAAAATGGTAGGGACTAAACAGAAGTAGAAGAGATTAAGAAGAGGTGGCAAGAATCTACAGAAGAACTATATAAGAAACATCTTAACATCACCGCATAAGCAGGGCTTAGAGAGGCTCCATCCCTTGCCCAAAGTCCCATTGCTAGTAATGGTTCGGGTGGTACTCAAACTTGGGTCTTCTAAATTGAAGTCCAGTGCCTTTTCCAAGGCTAGAGGTCAGCCAATACCAAGTCATGAAAAACTTTACATTCTCTGGGGCTCAGTCTCCTCATCTGTTAAATAAGACTACTAATCCCTACCCTACCTTCTCACTATGAGGATCTAAGGAGCCAATCATTTTTTTTTCCAGGCAATTGGGGTTAAATGACTTGCCCTGGGTCACATAGGTAGTAAGTGTCAAGTGTTTGGTCTGAGGTCACATTCGAACTCAGGTCCTCCTGACTTCAGGGCCAGTGCTCTATCCATTGCACCACCTAGCTGCCCCAAGCCAATCATTTTGAAAGCACTTGGCAAAGTAAAGAAAGCTACCAGACAGGTAAGGGATTATCATTTCCCTGGAACTACTTTGGAGGCAACATCTTCCCTCAGGAACTAAATCTTTGCCATTATGAGATTTTGGAGTGCCTGCAGCTGGATAACCTGCTTGTCTTTATCAGGGAGTGTTTGGTGTTTCTACTCAAAGAACCGATGAACTCTTTGGGTGAGTATTTTCATGGACTCATTTGATATTCTTATTCTATCAGGGGGCTTCAAGGTTCACACAGATGTAACACACTGACTACTACGGCTCTGACTGCCTGGAAGGCCAGAGAGATTACATCACTTCCCCCAGGGTTGTTCAAGACCCTAAAGGAGGTTGTGAGGATTCCATCTACACTCTCTGCCAATGGTTTAGGTTCCCACTAATGCTGTTCCCCCAAGTCTAGATGGGGCCCCCTAATCCCTAGTTCCATTCAGTCACTAACAGTCAGATTAGCTTTTACAAAGTAACATTTACTTCACAAATTTACTCCCCTCCCCACTTTGTACCACCTCCATCTCTGGGGAAGGGAAGGGGATTAGGATCACAGTTCCTATACAGCACAATCCTGGTTCCAAGGCCAAAACCTCTTTATGCTGGAGTCCCAGGAACCTTGGCTTTTCCCTGTGGGGCCTCGCTGACTGGCTGCACCATCCTGCCTGGAGTCCTGGCTTCAAGATCACCATAGCTCAAACTCCAGGTCCAGTGGGTCCAGTGAGACACTTGAAACAGAGAAGGACAAACAAAAACAAAACAGAAACAAGCCCTGTTTCTTGGAGCTGGGGTAAAAGGGGGAGAGCCAGGGAAAGAAGTCCTTTCCCTCTCACTGGTTCAATTCATGGTGCCTGAGCTGTGAGTGAACTGTGATCTCCACCCTCTGGACACAGTAGAAAGAAAACTACTCTCTTAGCATCACCAGTTAGACTTCATGTTCTGCTTATACGGCCAATCAAAGGAGGCTACACCCACCCACGGGCTAGGGAATTTAGGGGCCGCCTCCATCTTAGAAGAACTGGGCGTGCCTAGGCCAGCCCCCTTAGGGGTGCCTCCATCATAAGCAAACTAGGCATTCTCCAAAAGCTGTTGCACAAAGTTTTGCTCCGGTCCTGCCCTTGCCTTTGGCTTCAGAACATTTACCAATGTCCTGCCATGCTGCAGAAACAACAGCACTGAAAGGGAAGGGTTTCTTGATGAACCCTTCAGAATTCCCAGTCCCCAAAATTTTATCTTTCCAATAGCTAGCTTGTTTTTCTCCCTGTACTTGCATACCTCTCAGAATCGCCTGTGTGTCCTGAACCCTGACATGTAAAGTAGCCAGCTCTGACCAGCCACCAGAATCAGGGTCTGAGTATCCCATTCTCAGAGGTTCCTTTGGAGCAGTCGGTTCCCCTCCCCCCCCCCAAGTAGAAGCAAGCCTTCCCAGCTGCATGGACCCTTATCTGCCCTTCACAATGTAATGCCTCCTTATGTGAGTTTCACTATGTGTTAGTGTATGTGTCTGCATTATATACTGGGTTTCCTTTTCCATCTTCCCTTCTTCCTTCCCCTCTCCCACTCTCTCCATCATTTGCCAGTAAAACTTAGCATTGAATTGCCTTCTCAGGGGTCTCTGGCTGGCCCAAAGGCCTTCCCTTGGACGTAAACTGGATCCACAGATGAGGATTTAGCCTACTGACAGCCATACCTATGCTGGAAAAGTATGGTGCTGGGAGCCCATTTGTAGAAAGCAAGGGTCAGGGAGGCCTAGTGCTGTCTCCACCGAACCACCTCCATGTCCAATTTTGAACATTAGGTCCAGTCCTTTGGTACCTATCTCATTGTCCACATCTCAGTAATGACATCCTCCATTTTTTTTTTAGTATACAAGGATGTAGTTTATCTGGGCTGTGACTTGAAGTCATCAAGGGCTCTCCTGTGATCTTAATTCCTCCAGCGTTTTTTATTTGTGCCACCTCTGGTATATAATATACATATAAAGTAGTGATGTTAGTTTTCATGTGTAACCAGTCTCGTTAATGTAGAGCCACATCACAAATATTTCTTTCAGTTATCTTTTTGTGTATTACAGTTATTTGTCATTGCCTTATTCATTTATTCATTTAACAAGCTGTTTTTAAGTGGTTCCTATATGTCAAGTTCTGCACTAGATGCTGAAGATACAAAGTGAAAAAAAAATAGTCAGTCATCGGTCCTCGAGGAACTTACAGTCTATTGAGGGAAACAACATGTAGACAGAAAATTAAATGCAGAATGTAGACAAAGTGATTCCTGGGATAAGGGTACTAGTAACTGGGTAGAGTCAGCAACAGGATAGGTTTCCTGTAGGAGGTGGCACCTGACCGGAGCTTTGAAGGAAGTCAAGTATTCCATGAGGCAGAGATGTGGAGGGATGCATTTCAGTCATGGGCAATAGACTGTGCAAAGGAAAAGATCAAGAGATGGAATGTCCCATATGGGCAATAGGAGATAGGCTAATTTGCCTGGAATGTAGAAATCTCAATGTGTAATAAGCCTAGAGAAATACATGACAGCCAGATAGTGAACGGCTTTAGAAAACAAACAAAGTAGTTTATATTTCATCCAAGGCAAGAGGAAGTAAATAGAGCTTTTTGAGCAGGAGAATGACACGGTCAGACCCATGTTCTACTTCCATGCTACTGAATAGAGTTGTAGGAAGTCACATTACCATGCTGACTAGGTATACTGCAATTTTTTGTTATTTAATCTCAACTGGACACTCACTGTATTAAGGCAATCCTATTATTCCTACCTAATTGATTTCCTGTCTCAATCCCTGTAAAAGTTATTCCAAACCTTACTTTTCTCCTCAAGCCTTCCAAACCTCCTTGTACCATTTTTTAAACTTTTTTGAGAAAATTGGTGTTATTTACTATGAGCTCCCTGTTCTCCCCTTCTCTTTATCTCAAAACATTTTGACATCATCAACTACTCTCTCTCCTTTTCTTCCAGTCTGTGATAATGAGGTGGCCCTTCTTGCCAAGGCCAACCTTTTTACATATGCTCTTCATCCCATCCCCTCTCATCTTTTTCAAGAGATTGATTCCTTAAAATCCCTTACCTTTAATTTTGAATTTCTCCATATTTACTTGTTATTTTCAAACTAACTTTAAAAATGCCCCAATTCTCCCTCGTTCTTAAAAAATCATTAAACCCTATAATTTTCTCAAGCCTTCATATTATATTTCTTCTCTCTTTCTCAGGCAAATCTCCAAAAAAGCCATTTATACTTCTGCCTCCACATTCTCTCCTGTCACTCACTCCTTTCCCGTCTGGCCTTTGATCTCATCATTCAGCCAAAACTGCCCTTTCCAAAGTTACTAATGATCTCTTCATTGTCAAATCTGATGACCTTGTCTCACTCCTCAACCTTCCTGACCTCTCTGTTGCACTTGACACTCTTGACTCTCCTTGCTTCCTGGATATCCGTTTCTCTTTGGGTTTTTGTGACCCTGATTTCTTGTCTTGAGTCTCTTCTACTGGCTCTTCTTCATTATCACCATTGTAGCTCACATTTATATAGTGCCTACTAAGTGCTTTACAAATAGTATCTCATCT
Source organism: Phascolarctos cinereus (assembly GCF_003287225.1). Classification (NCBI taxonomy): domain Eukaryota; kingdom Metazoa; phylum Chordata; class Mammalia; order Diprotodontia; family Phascolarctidae; genus Phascolarctos; species Phascolarctos cinereus. The sequence goes on from NW_027556098.1 coordinate 143,630,677, forward strand.
GATCCATCTGAGCAACAACCCTGAGAGCTAAGTGCTATTTTTTGCCTGTGGTCACACAGCTAGTGAGTATTGGAGGCAATAATTGAACTCAGTTCTTCCTGACTCTAGGCCCAAAACTTTATCTACTGTGCTACCTAGCTGTCTCTTCATCCATATCACAATCTCTAACTGAGGGTGTTCCTCAAAGCTGTGTCTTGGTACTTTTCCTCTTTTCTCTCTACGTTCTTTCTCTGTGACTTCATCATGTTCTACAGGTTTAATGATCACTTCTATGCAGATTACTCACAGTCATATATCTATATCCATATCCATGTCAATATCTGTATCCACATCTATATCCATATTCACATCTATATCTGTAATTATATCTATATACATAGTTGTATCTGTATATCTATAGTCATATATCTGTATCAATATATCTGTATCTATATTTGTATATATCTGTATCCATGTCTATATTCATATCCATGTCTGTAACCACCACCTACATCCATATCTATATCTATCATCCATATATATATATCTATACCTATATTGATATCCCTCTATCCTGAACTTGTCTCCAACCCTAGTCTCTCTCCTGTGTTACAATCCTTTATTACCATTTGTCTATTGGATATTCAAGTTAGGTGTCTCTGTAGGCATCTCCAACTCAACATGTCCAAAATAGACTCATTATCTTCTCCTTAAGTCCTTCCTTCTTTTGAACTTCCCTATTACTGTCAGAGGTACCACTATCTTCCTACTAATCCAGGTTCTCAATCTCAGTGTCATCCTCAACTCATTACCTTCACTCAACCCACATAACCTAGTGTTTCTACTTTCCCAGCATCTCTTATATATGCATCTTCTTTCTCCACTCACATAGATCCCTTCTTAGTTCAAACCCTCAGCACCTCTTTGTCTGGACCATTTCAGTAGTCTTTCTAATTGGTCTCCCTGCCTGAAGTCTCTCTCCTCTAACACATTCTCCACACAGCTGCCCAAGTGATTTTTCTAAAGCATAGGTCTAGGGTACCCTCCCCCTGTTTAAGGAGCTCTAGTAACTCTCTATTACCTCTAGGATCAAATAGGAACTCCTACTTGATATTTAAAGCTCTTGGCAACCTGGTCTTTCCTACCTTTCCAATCTTTACCTTGCTTCCTTCTGTGAATTCTACGATCCACCTATACTGGCCTCTTGCTGTTTCTTGCATATTATACTCCATCTCTTCTCTCCTCTTTCTTTGCCATTGCAGTGGCCATCATCCCCAGCCTGGAATGTTTTGTCTACTCACCTTCACCTTTAAGAATATTTGGCTTCCTTGAAGATGTGGTTCAAAGGCCACCTTCTGCAGGACGCTCTTCCGTGTTCCCTCATATACCAGCCCCTTCTTCTTTAAGGTTACCTCCCAACTACTCTATATGTAATTTGTACATACCAAATTATTTACATATTTTCTCCCCCATTAGAATTTAAGCTTCTTGAAAGCAAGGACTATTTTTGCCTTTCTTTGTATCTCCATCATTCCCCACAGTACCTGGCACATAATAAGTGCTTACTGAATGCTTCTGAGTGAATGAACTTCAGTTTTGTGCCATCAAGTACCTATTGAACATTTCAGACTGGATGCCTGGGAACATCTCAAACTGAACTTCTCCAAAACATGATTCAGTATTGTTCTCCCAAAAACTATCCCTTTATCAAACTTCCCTATTTCTGTCAAAAGCGATGCTATTCTTCCGATTTCCAAATTCATAAGCTCAGTGTTATCCTTAAATTCTCACCCTCGCTCACCCCATATTTCTAGCCACTCATCAAGTCTTCCGTCCAACCCCTTCCCTCTACTCACACAGCCACCTTCTTAGTTTAAGCCCTCATGACCTCTAGTCTAGACTATTGCAATGTCTCCTAATTGATCTCCCTGCCCACAATCTCTACCCACTCCATTCCATCCACCACACAACCACCATGGTGATTTTTCTTAAGCACAGATTTGACCATGATATTCTCCTACTCAGTAAACTCTAAGTCCCTCTAGGATAAAATATAAGTTCTTCTGGCTTTTAAAGCCCTTCACAAATTGGCCACCATCTATCTTTCCATCTTCATTACACATCAATCTCCTTTCTGCATTGGCCTTATTTCCATTCCTTATACACAGCACTCCATTGTCCATCTCTATGTCTTGTACCTGATGTCTAGAATACATTCTTTTCTCACTTCTACCACCTAATCTTCCCCTCTTCCTTCAGGACACAGATCAGGTGCTACTTTCTATACAAATTTTCCTGATCCCCCAAATTTCTAGTGCCTTCCCTCCCAAAGCTACTTTGTATTTTACTACCTTATATTCATTCTGTATATGTGTATAGAATTCATGTATGTATGTGTATATATTCATATATTCACATAGATACATATCCATGTGGTTGCCTTTGGTGAAATGTAAGATGTCTGAGAATAGGAGTTGTTTCTTTTTTTTTGTTGTTGTTGTATTTTTTATCTCTAGTGCCTAGGACAGTGCCTGGCACATAGTAGGTATTTAGCAAATGTTTGTTGACTGCCCTAGTTCTCCTACTAAGCTTTGTGTCCTTAAGCACTTGAACTGCCTTACTTAAGGAATGTGTAAGCTTCATGAGGGCAGCAATTCTGTCATCTGCTTTGTATCTTAAAGTAATTCACCCAAGATTCCTCAACTAGTTAGTGGCAGGGTCAGTTCTCCTGACTTCAGTCCAATGTTTCTCGTGCCACAAATGTCCATCTTTCTCTTGAGAGGAAGGTATGTCAGTCAGCATCTCCTAAGTGGTTTAATTCAGGAATATGTCTACAAGAAAGACAGCATGGTATAGTGGATATAGAGCTGGCATTAAAGATATGGGTTCAAATCCTTCCTTTGACATATAATGGTTGTGCGACCCTGGACAAGCCACTTCTTCTTTCAGTGTTCTAGGGCTATTCTTTAAGCCTACCAGTTGTACAGAAGGTGTCAACCTGTATTCAGTACATAGGATTTTCACACCTGGGACTTCCCTACATTACAATAATAATAGCTAATATTTATATAGTGCTTATATATGTGCCAGGTATTGTGCTAAGTAAGCACTTTACAGTTATTATCTTATTTGATCCTTAGAACAATCCAGAGAGATAGTGCTATTATTATCTTCATTTTACAGATGAGGAAACTGAGGCATATAGAGGTTAAGTGGGATCACAGAACTAGAAAGTGTCTGAGGACATATTGAACTCAGGTCTTCCTGACTCAAGACCTGGTGTTCTATCCATGCACCACCTAGCTGCTCCCTTTATCAATCTATATCAATATCAATATATCAGTGAAATCATAGGTCCAGTCCCCATCTACAAGACATCTATGCCCAGACATCTGGCTGGAGTATCACTCTGGCTTTTTCAGTTTGGAAGTCAGAAGCACTGAAAAGGGAAATTAGAGATTCTTCCACAACCTCTTCCAGGAGTAATGTTTCAGTTCTCATTTTTTACCCTACACTGCCATCTGCTGGAAATTCAAACTTATTTCATACTGCCCAAGATCAGACTTTTCTGGTGTAATAGCAACAGCTAATATTTATATAGTGCTATAATGTTTGCAAAGTACTTTACATATGTTATTTGATCCTCATAAGTAACATGTGAGGCACATGTTAACATTATTTCCATATTGCAAATGATGAAGCTGAGTCTGAAAGAGTTAAGTGATTTGTTCGTGGCTACTCAACTAGTATCTGAGGTAGAATTCAAACTCAGGTCTTCTAGCATGCCATCTACTGTTACCTAGGAGCCCCAACGGAACTCTTTCCTTTCATTCAATTCACTGGGAGCTCTAGTTTAGCTCTGGATGAAAATGTGAGGTATCTGCCTTATTATCTTTCCTTTCTTTGTTGTCCCTCTTTCTGGTGCTCAACCCTGACCCTGCCCCCCCCAGCACTTTCATGGCAGTACCCCACTTTGCCTACAAGAAGGATCCATTTCTAGTTCCCTCCTTCAATATCCATCAAGTTGTAAAGCCCCAGAAATAATGTATTATTATTCCTAATATCATTAAATATTAAAATATTAATCAATTAATGTTAAATTATTATTGATTTTGGGTTTTTTTACACATTTGTAATGTCCCAATAGTGTGGCACTCCCTCCCTATACAATCTTAGTTTGTAATAAAGAAAATCATTGTATCTTAGTGACCACGTTTGATAGATAGTCTATGCAAAACTCTGCAACTCTAATATATCACTTCTCTACTGGGAGGAGGGAAATAAGTATTATCATCTATTTTCTCAGCCTCAGATTGACCTTATTTTTATTCTGAATTCTGATGTTTTTCATTTTTACTTATGTTATTAGTCATCATGCATATATTCAGGCAGTCATTTATTAAGCATTGATGGCTTTCCTTATACTCTATTAAACAAATACAAATACAAAATCATTACCTTCAAGAAGTCTAAATCCTAATGGGGGAGGCACACCATTTGGGAGTAATGACCTGGGAAAGGAGGGCCTATGGGATCAGTATTATTTGATCCACCTGACAGTCAAATGACACACTCTTTCCAGTAACAATGGGATCAGAGGCTCAAAAAACAATTTAGTAACTTTTCTCATAGCGAATTTTGGATTGTTTTCAAGAATGGATGAACTAATTCACAGCTCCACCAGCAGCATATTAAGTTCCCTATCTTTCCACAGCCCCTCCAACATTGTCTATTCCCCTTTTTTTGTCATCTTCCAATTTGACAGAAATGAGTTTATTTTAATTTGCATTTTTTTATTAGTGATTTGGAGATTTTTTTCACAAGGTTATTGATCTTTTGAATTCCTTCTTTAAAACCTGTTCATACTGCTTGACCACTTAGCCACTGGGAATTAGCTCATGTTCTTATACAGGGAATATCAAAAGTCTTATTGCCATTTTAGGCTTTAATAATTTACTATTAGTATCAATAGTTTACTATTGGTATTTAACAGCTTATTGTCAATATTAATAGTCATTAAGCTTTAATAGCTTAAAATTACACCAAGACATTTGGGATGACCTTTATATAATGGGGTTGGAACATTAGGGCTCAGTTCTTAGAGCATGTGCAGGGGACCCACATGGATTTTGAATGAGCTTGTTTCTGTCTCTTTTCAACTAGACATTAAATTCCAGGACACCTGAGTCCACTTTATACTTCTACATCCTTCAAAGCCCAAGCATAACATTTAGCTCATGGTCCATCCTCAATAAATTGCTAGCAATTAGATGACATAGGCAGCTCGGGTGGGTGGGGCAAAGAAAGGTGACAATTTTTTTTTAGGCTACTTAGAACCCTATCAACCATGACTGGAAGGTAAACTCCTTAGAGGGATAAGGGATGTTTTTAATTCACTTTTTGAATTTGTATTACCAGTCCTTAGCACAGTGCATAGGACACAGTAGGTTCTCAAAAATGTTTGTTAAGTTGAATTATGAGACTGGCTTTTGTCAATTAATGTTTCCCAGGAAACCCCATAGGACAAAAATAACTATCCCTCTATACTTGGAAGCTGAGAAACTGAACTACAGCTAGACAGATCTCCGTTCCCAGGTCTTATTCCCCTCTTCACCTTTTGCTTATGCTGTTCCCTTGCCTGAAATGCCCTCTCCCTTCTCTTGACCTCTCCAAATCCTACCCATCCTTCAGAGTACAGTTGAATTTTTTTGCCTTCTTTGAGGTATCCAGCTCACAAGAATCTCCCATGTGAATTCATTCCTTTAGCATGTACAGTTACCCCTTCCACATTGAGACTTTCCCCATAAATGAGAATTTTGGGGGAATTTTGTAGAAGCCGCAGGTGACATGTGAAGGCCAGCAGACAACACAGAGAAAGTGTAAAAACTCAGACATGTATAAAATATATGTATAGTATTGTATAATATCAACCCAAATTTTACAGTAAGGTGCTATAAACACTCCATGCAAGAAAAAGAAAAAATTTAGACTTCTCTGGTGCAAAAGGAGGGCCAAAATTTCTTACTTGGACTTTCCATATTGCGAGGGCACCAGGCCCCCAACCCCCGAGATGTGGAAAGGATAACTGTATAGTCTAAATCACACAATTTATTTTATTTTAGTTTGTTGATTCTTTTTGTTTTTTATGTCACAGACATTTCCAGGCACTCCCCACCCCCACTCTTCCCATATGACTACAGAACAGGAGAACTTTACAAATTGACTGATTCAAACAGCATCTGCAACATTTCATATCTATCCTCCTCCTTTCAAATAAAATAAGGGAGATGGATTTACTCATCTATTCTTCTGGTCAAGCTCTGAGCCACACAATTTAGAACTCAACACCATTCCCTTACATTTATTTCCTTTGCTCTTATGATGATCCTGGGAAGTTGATAGGTCCAGGGCTAATTTATGCTCATTTTTCAGTTGAAGAAATCAAGGCTTGGAGAGTTTCCCAAAGTCATAAAGCTGTTTGTGGCAGAGCCAGGCTTCAATTCCATATCTTTCAGAGCAGTTGAAGCGTTTCCCATGACATCACATTCTCTTTCATATATATGTGAATGTAGTGAATATAATCAGTCTAGTTGTTTTTCTATACATAGTCACATCTCCCAAATCAGACTACAAACTCTCTGAGGACAGCTTGCACTGTGCTGAGCATGCAAAAGAGGCCCTTGCTGATGATGTTATGACCTGGTCAATCTTGGGTCTGTAGATCAATGCCAAGCCTTTCTTCCAGCATCATGCCAGCATTTTGAACAGTGAACCAAGTGGGGAAGTGGTGCATTTGCTGAAGCTTCTGGCTATACCATGATCCTGCTTCCTCATGCATCAGATTGAACTTCCAGTCCCTGTCACAGGTCATCAGCACTCCAACTCCTAGGATCAGAAGGTTTTCTGTAAGGAAGAGAGCAACTCCATCTACAAACACTTTAGGACTTCTGGCTTGGAGCTCACTACTAGTACATGGAAAAATGACCAAGACTTCAGAAACTCACCTGTCTGGATTCAAAGTTTGAGGCTTTAAGAAAGCAGCATTCAGAAATTTTCATCAGGGCTCCCCGGGAAAGACAAGACTGTAGGCCCTCTGTGCCAGTTACAGAGTATTTTGTGTCAGGAACCAATTTGATGAAGTCTCAGCAAGGCCAAAAGCTGCCCAAGGGCAGGGTCACCTCTGGCAATTATCTCTATTGGCCACCACTGGGATGAACGGGAGAGGCAGGCAAATGTACAGACATCTGTGAAGAGTGTGACAGGCTTTCCTGCTTCAGAACAGCAGTCTGAAAGAAGGGCATGATGGTTAAGCTTGACTTAAATTGTACCTATCCTTAGTATTCATTGCCTTTCTTCTTTTCTCCCTTTCTCTCTCCTCCCTTTCTGACGTGGAGATGGAGGTGGGAGGATGGAAAGAGAAGTACAAGGGATCAGGAATTATTTTTAATAAAATGTGTGAATTGCTAATTATTTGTGAAATTATGCAATTATGGAATGGGGGCAGGCATGCCTAATTCTTTGGGTACTGTAACAGCCATGAAGCGGGGGAGGGTAAAAGGAAAAAAGCACAGAAAGTACAGAGACAAAGAGCAAAAGTGGTACAGAGGCAGAAAGCATAAGGACAAGGGATGGGGTGAAGGAAGACAGGCAGTATGGGGAAGGGGATGAAGAGGGGGAGATGCAGAAAGTATCACTCACATAACCATGTATTAGAGTTGAGAGCACTAGGCAGCGTGGACCTTATGGAGATAGAGGAATACTTGGGGACCAGGAGTTTGAGGTCTCACTTTTATAGAGTTGTTTTTTTTTTTTTTTGAGAACAGAATAACTCTGAGCTAAGTCATGGTGGTGAAGTCTGGAAAATAAGGGATGGATTGTTTGGTCCCTTCCTCAAAATGGAGGTTCCAGGAAGAACTCAATAGAGGGAGAAGATAACTAGCTGAGGCAGGAGTTGTAGTCCAACATCTTACACTGAGCTGCCTCTCTGTCTGTCTCCTCCCACTTTCCCAGACCACCTTTACCATATTAAAAATAATTTTTTTTCCCAGAAGTTTCCTGGTGCCCTTGTGATGTCCTCTGTCACTCTTCCTCATAGCTCTTCACTGACCCAAATGCCTCCATGTCTCCCCTCCCTTCCTGGGAAGCCAGGGGAGTGGCATGAAGCAATGATAAGAATGGCATGGGGAAAAGGTCCTGAAATGGAATGGGGAGTGCAAATGACAGTCCAGAGCTTCTGAAAATCAGCTTTGGCAATTCATGCTATAGGAAGGAGTTGGACTAGATGACCACTAAGTCCTCTCCAGCTGCAAGGTCCTATTGGAACCTGAGAGTCTCAGTCACCAGTCTTAGGGAGTCTCAGTGGTAATTCACAGCACAGCTCTTGCTTCCACACAGATAGTGTCCTCTCTAGGAACACTGGAATTTGGTTTAACTCTATTTCTTATATAAAAATCCTCAGTTTCCTTAAAAGCACTAGGTTAATGAGGTATGGACAGAAAAATTTCTTAAATATGTAATGGGAGTGGATTATCTCATAAGTGAGTGCCAGTCCTTGAAGCATGAATATATGTTCCCTTCATGGCTCCCACGTAATGGCTAGATTATGCAACATCAGCCAGGAAATTCCACAGCAGCACTGGGAGAAGGGAAAGAGGGGTTATCTTCTGGCAGAACATTTCACAACACTTCTCCATTCTCATTTATGGAGGAACTCTGATCCACCAAAAGTGAGACCTGGAATACCTGGTGATCTGGAAGCTTGATCACAAGGGTCAGGAACAAGTCATGCTTGTGGTAGACTATAGAGATTAATCAGCATGGGAGTGGGTGGGAAGAAGGCAGTATTTGGACTCCTTTACCTGAGATGGTAAGTAAACCCATCTGTGGAGATCTGGTCTCTTGTTACTTTTAGACTCTAGAGACCCCAGCCGGGGAATTCTAGCCATCTTGATCTTTGTCCGAGATGGTGGTCTGTGGGATGGTTTTGTTTTGTTTTGGGACATGAGGAAAAAGTATGACATCCCCATTCTGTGGTGGCAATAGGGTCAATATCAGGTGATAAAGGTGTAATTAGCACTTCCCTAGGAAAAGAGAATCTCCTGTGGAAAGAAGGTATAGCATGGCTCCTGCTAAAAGAGAGTAAGCTGGATGTTATTACTAATTCATACCAAATCCATAGGGAGTAACAAAATTCAAAGTGATGGATGGTTGGCAGGAAAGGAATGATGCAAACAATCCAATGTCAAGGAAGTCTAACAGTGAGCAGTTCAAGGAGAATAAACTAGAAAGGCAAACAGTGGAGTCAGGTCCATCAGCCAGATGATGGTCTTTCTATTCGAGTCCTCTGGCAAGATCTCGAAGTAAAATGTTTGGCTCAAGGTCACATTGTCAGTAAGCAGTAGTGCCAGAATTTGAACCCAGTTAACTACTAATCTAGTAACCTTTCTACTAAATTATATAAATACATACATATTAAATATGAAATATATGTGAATATATGCATATTTCTACATATGTATATTTATATTTTGTTTCATTTGTGTCTGACTCTTCATGACCCCATTTGGGATCTTCTTGGCAAAGATACTGGAGTGGTTTGCCATTTCCTTCTCCAGCTCATTTTACAAATGAAGAAATTGAGGCAAACAGGTCTAGGTGACTCTCCCAGGATCATACAGTTAGGAAGTGTCTGAAGCCAGATTTGAACTCAGAAAGATGAGTCTTCCTGACTCTAGGCCCAGCACCTAGCTGCTTCCCACATATGTCATACTTATATGTATATATTTACACAATACATATATATACAGAGAGAGAGAGAGAGAGAGAGAGAGAGAGAGATGGATGTGTGAATGTAGGATAAAGGAGGCCTGGGAATTTTTGTAGGCTATATTCAGGCATAAATGACTAAGGGAAGATCTTTTCCTGAGAGGGCATTTTGATACTAGTGAAGGAAGAACGAATTGGGCACCTGAAATAGAGAGGCAGGGAGCGTGTCACAGAGTGGAACCGATCTAGCAATAAGCACTTACTAAGTATCTACTTTGTGCTAGGCACTACTAGATTATAACAGCACAAAGATAAAAACATACAAGTCTCTGCCTTCAAGGAGGCTATAGGTGTACATTTGTTTTTTACATGTCAGGGAAGATATATTTGTACAAAACAGATTTTCAAATAGCTACAAAATAGTAATTTTGAGGGTGGTGGTGGTGGTGAGGAGGGCATTGGTAGCTGAGAATGGTGAGGAAAGTTAGTATGCAAAATGTACTGTTTTAGTCTTGAAGGAAACTAGATTCCCAGAGTCAGAAGTATTGGGGGGGTGGGAGCATGTTTCAGGCTTGGGGGCCTGGCACATAGTAGGTGCTATATAAATGCTTTATTCCCTTCCTTCTCTCCCCTCTCCTTCCCCTTCCCTTCCAGCACAGCCAATGAGTTCAAAGACATGATGAAGATGAAATGTCACAAATGAGGAAAAGTAAGACGGCCCATTTGGCTGGACCACTAAGTGCTTGTAGGGGAGTAACGCGTAACAAGGCAAGAAAGAAAAGTTGGGAGCAGGTTGTAGAGAACTCTAAATGCCAAACAGAGGAGTTCCTATTTGATCAAAGATCATTCAGAGCCGCTAGGATTTGTATTATAGCAAAGCGACATGGTTACACTTGAGCTCTAAAGAAATTGCTTTGGCAGCTGGGTGGAGGGGGATAGGAGTAGGGAGAGAACTGAAACAGGGAGACCAGTTGGGAGAAGATTGTAATACAGGAGAGGGCCTGAACGAGAGTAATTGGCTGTTTAATGGAGAAAAGAAGAGAGAAGAGAGAGAAAAGGCAACAGTTAGCGATCAGTTGGCCGTATAGGGTGAAAGAGGGAGGAGTAAAGAATGACACAGAAGTTTCAGACCCGGGTGACCAGAAGGTTGGGTGGTGCCCTTGGCAGTAACATGGGTCTGAAGAGACAATTGGGTAAAAGTGGGTTAGGCATCCCACGTTTGTTCCTGTGGGATGGTGGACAGGAGATGGTCCAAAAACAAAATTGAAGAGTAGGTGACTTGGGTTTTTAATGTCCTCCCACCTCTCCTTTGATGCTCTCATTTCTGAGTTTCCTGACCAATCTCCAGGGTACCCTTGATCTGCCTGGGCGTCCTATGGTTCCTCACCCTACATGCTCCCTCCTCCTCCCCACTATCAATGCTTCCCTGGCCTGTGTCCTATTTTCTTTTCTTTTTTTTCTTTTTTTTAATATAAATTTATTTATTTTTAGTTTTCAATATTTTCTTCCACAAGATTTTGAATTCCAAATTTTCACCCCCCTACCCCAAGATGGCATGCATTCTGAACACCCCTTCCCCTAGTCTGCCCTCCCTTCTATCTTCCCCCCACCTTCTCTTATCCCCTTCCCCTTCTATTTTCCTGTAGGGCAGGATAGATTTCTGTATCTCATTTCCTGTATTTCTTATTTCCCAGTTGCATGTGGAAACATTTTTTTGTTAAACATGTGTTTTTAAAACTTTGGGTTCCAAATTTTCTCCCTTCCTCCCACCCCACCCACCTTCATTGAAAAGGCAAGCAACTCAACATAGCCCATACATGTGCAGTTATGTAAAACACTTCCATGGTAGACATGTTGTGAAAAACTAACTCTGTTTCCCTTAATCCTATCGTGCCCCCCTCCATTTATTCTATTCTTTCTTTTGACCCTGTCCCTCCTCAGAAGTACTTCCTTCTGATTACCCCTTTCCCAATCTGCCCTTCTATCATCCCCCTGCTCTCTTGTCCCCTTCCTCCCCTATTTTCCTGTAGGGTAAGACAGATTTCCATACCCAATTGAGTGTGTATGTTATTCCCTCCTTAAGCCAAATTCTGTAAGAATAAGATTCCCTCATTTCCTCTCACCTTCCCCTGTTTCCCCTCCACTGTAAGAACCTTTCTCCTTCTCCCTTTATTCTTCTCCTAGTATAATCCTCTCTCACCCCTTAATTTTATTCTCCAGATATCAGCCCTTCATCTTCAACTCACACTGCGCCCTCTATCTGTCTATCTATCTATCTATCTATCTATCTATCTATCTATCTATCTATCTATCTATCCATACATATAATTTTCCCCCTCCCACTACCCTAATACTGACAAAGGTCTCATGAGTTATAAATATCATCTTTCCATGCAGAAATGTAAACAGTTCAGCCTTAATAAGTCTCTTATGATTTCTCATTCCTGTTTACCTTTTCATGTTCCACTTGAGTCTTGTATTTGAAAGTCAAATGATCTATTCAGCTCTGGTCTTTTCATCAAGAATGCTTGAAAGTCCTCTATTTCACTGAATGACCATTTCCCCCCCTGAAGTATTATACTCAGTTTTGCTGGGTAGGTGATTCTTGGTTGTAATTCTTTCTCCTTTGCCCTCCAGAATATTATATTCCATGCCCTGTGGTCCCTTAATGTAGAAGCTGCTGAATCTTGTGTTATCCTGATTGTGTTTCCACCACACTTGAATTGTTTCTTTCTGGCTGCTTGCAATATTTTCTCCTTGACCTGGGAACTCTGGAATTTGGCTACAATATTCCTAGGAGTTTTCCTTTGGGGATCTCTTTCAGGGGGAGATTGTGGATTCTTTCAATTTCTATTTTGCCCTCTGGTTCTAAAATATCAGGGCAGTTTTCCTTGATAATTTCTTGAAAGATGATGTCTAGGCTCTTTTTTTGATCATGGCTTTCAGATAGTCCAATAATTTTTAAATTCTCTCTCCTGGATCTATTTTCCAGGTCAGTTGTTTTTCCAATGAGATATTTCACATTGTTTTCTAATTTTTCATTCTTTTGGATTTGTTCTACTGTGTTGTGATTTCTCATAAAGTCACTATCTTCCAATTGCTCTATTCTAATTTTTAAGGAAGTATTTTCTTCAGTAAGCTTTTGGACTTCCTTTTCCATTTGGCCAATTTTGCTTTTTAGGGCATTCTTCTCCTCATTGGCTTTTTGGACCTCTTTTGCCATTTGGGTTAGGCTATTTTTTAAGGTGTTATTTTCTTCAGTATTTTTTTGGGTCTCCTTTAGCAAGCTGTTGACTTGTTTTTCATGATTTTCTTGCATCACTTTCATTTCTCTTCCCAGTTTTTCCTCTACTTCTCTTACTTGCTTCTCAAAATCCCTTTTGAGCTCTTCCAAGGCCTGGAACCGATTCATATTTTTCTTGGAGGCTTTGGATGTGGGAGCTTTGACTTTGTTGTCTTCTTCTGGTTGTATGTTTTGATCTTCTTTGTCACCAAAGTAAGATAATATAGTCTGACTCTTTTTCGAGGTTTGCTCATGATCCCAGCCAACTACTTGAGTTTTAAACTCTTTGTTAAGGTAAAAGTCTGCTTCCAATGTAGAGAATGTACTCTCCCAAGCTTCAGGGGTTTGTATAGCTGTTTTCAGAGATACTTCTAGGGACCTATAAATTTTCAGTTCTTCTAAGGTGGTATGATAAGGGGCGAGGTGTTTACTCTTTTCCTGGCCTGTGATCTGGTCTTTGAGTGACCAGCCACCAGCAGTCTTTTCTCTCTTGGAAGTGTAAGGAGGGTTTCCTCTCCACCCCCACTACAAATTCCACTGCGCCAGTGCTCTTCCTCACCCCAGGACCGCCACCAAGAACTGTGACCCAGATCCACACACGGGCAAAGCAAGAGATTCCTGCCTCAGCACTGGCAAAGAGATCCCAGCAGTCCCCCCCTGATCAGACACTTGATTCCCCCTCGGTCTGTGGGCCGGAAGCTCAAGACACAGCCACCGCCCTGGCACCCATGCTCTGCGCTCTGTGCTCTGCACTCTGGAGCTGGTTCTGACCTAGCTCCTCTCTCAGCACTGCAGAAACAGACTTTTCCCACTGACCTTCTAAGTGGTCTTCAGCGTTCGTGGATTGAGGAGTCTGGAAACTGCCACAGCTGCCTGTGATTCATTCCTCTGAGGCCTGCTCCAGGTTCGCTGAGGCCTGGGTGCCCATGCTGAACTGTGCTCCTCTTCCAGCCTGGCGCGATACGCCTTTCCGATCAACCATCCAGGCTGTCTTGGGATGGAAATTTGTTTAACTCTGTCTTTTTGTGGGTTTTGCTGCTTGAGAATTTGTTTAGAGTCATTTTTTTATGGGTATTTGGAGGGGTTTGGGGGAGAACTCAAGCAAGTCACTGCTTTCACTCCGCCATCTTGGCTCTGCCCCCCCCCCCCCCCCCCGCCGTCTCCTATTTTCTGAGACCTGCTCTTTGCTTCTCTAGTTAGCTCTGGTTAACTCATAAACTAGCTTCTCCTTTTGGGCTAGGGAAATGCTAACTTGTTATCTTAAGACTTCATTAACTCAGGGGACTACATGTTTCAACTTCCCAAGCACAACATAACACAACATAACACAACACAACAAATAAACCACAAAGAGCCCACAGAGTTTCTTCTTGAGTCTTGGCCATCAGACTATCATGGCCAGCACAGAGGCAGGGGAGCCTGCTGAATCAATCCTTCTGCTGCTATGAGTAAGTAAACCTTTTATAAATAGTCTTCAAGTGTTTCATGTTGCTGTGGTATTGAACTTACATTGCTAGGGCAGCCTCCACCCTAGTCAGACCTTCTCTGCTTTAAGCTGCAACATACACAAGGGTCTTTGGGCAGCTTATGCTTTGTTCCTCTGCTTCCCCCTTTCCTTTGCCTTCCTGTGTCACTCTGACTCTTCTTTCCCTGCTTTCTATGTGTGTGTGAAATATATTGATGCTTTTTATTTCTTATACTCCAGTTATTTCCTGATATACTTCCCTCTTCCCCTGCCCCTTAAAGAATTCCTCAGAAGTAACAAAGAAAAACATTTAAGGAAAACCAATGGACACAGAAACCATTTCTGAAAGCTCATGCAAAATTCTGTACTTATCATTCACCACCTCTTAATGGAAAAGAAGGGAGTGTGTTTTAATATCCATTCCCAGGGACTGAAATTTGGTCCTCACATTGAATCTGAATTCAATTGCCTTTTAGAGAGACACCAGAAGCAGATTGGTGGCACAGTGGATAATAGGCTGGCCTGGGGTCCTAAAGTCTTCCTGAAGGAAAACCTGAGTTCAGATGTGGCCTCAGATACTTACTAGCTGTGTGAAGCTGGCAAATCACTTAACTTCTGTTTGCCTCAGTGAAAAATGGCAGTCATGATAGCACCTACCTTGCATGGTGGTTGTGAGGATCAAATGAAATAATATTTAGAAAAAAGACATTTAGCGCAGTTCTTAGCTCATACTAGATACTATATAAATGCTTATTCCCCTCTCCCCTTTTGGTGTTATTTTTATCTAAATTTTTGTACTCATTATGAATATAGTTCTCCCAGTTCTGTTTCCTACAAACTGTATCAGTTCCCAAAAGGGTTCCCATGTTTCTCTAAATTCCTTATGAACATTGCTTCTTATAGTGCAATATTCTATTACATCCCTATATGCTCCCCTTCCTTCTGTTTTATCATCCCCTTTCTTCCTCTCCCTTCCTCCAGACTTTTTCCATTTTTTATCTACAAATCAAAGATGTTATGTGTGCAGAAGCCAGGGTGAAGGTGTCAAGGTGCAGGCAGCCAAAGGGATCCCAAATTTTTTAAAATTCCTAACCTGGAGCTCTATCTTTGTCCCTGTGGTAAAAATGTATATTACAACCTAATTGTTTTCTGACTTTGGGCCTTTTCCTTCAAGTGAAAAACTTGTTTTGGTCATAAATTCCATGCTCCTGGAGTCTCATGTCTAGCCACACTGTCCTGCTTACTCTTCCCCATACAAGAAATTCCATCTCTGTGCCTTTGCTGAGGCTGGAATGTTCTCTCTGCTCACCTCCACGTCATAGAATTCCTGGCTTCCTGCAAAGCTCAAGTCAAATGCCACCTTTGACAGTCAACTTATCCTAATGCCCCCAGATACTAGTGCCCTCCTCCCTGAAATTACTTTGTATATCTAGCATTGACAAACCTCTTCCCTGAGGCTTTCAGGGGCTGGGGTACTACATCCTGCTTTTTTCCTGTACCCAAATATGCAGTTTGGATAGAGTTAAGTTCTGAGGAGCCTGTGACCTCTCGTGACAGGCCTTCCCTTTTTTCATATTTATTGGCTCATTGAATCTCCCTCTCCTATCATGGGGGTGATTTGAATAGCAGTCAATTAGAATATGGCTTACAAAACCTAAGATTTTCCCCAAAAGGGGTAAGTAAGGGAAGTACTCAGAGTGCAACACGATTTATATGGGATGAATAATTCATTCCAACATGCAGAGGAAGAATAATCATGACCAAAACCCTCATGAGTTTGCATGAACAAAATAGGATTCATTAACAACTTAGACCTGCTGGTAAAATCTGCTGGGAAGATGGTACTTATGCTTTATCAGAGCACAAAACAGCTTATGGGGCACTGATCAGGTATTTTACATCTCAGTTCAGCTCACCTTATTTTACTCCAAACCAAACTTTTCTGAACTTCGTGCATAGCCACTTCTATAGTCAACCACTTCTGCATCTGCCTCAACTAACTGTCCTGTCACCAGCCAGCTCCAGCACATTGGAAACCAAGACTTCTGGACCTTGCAAACTCATAGAGTTGCTTGAGGAATCCGAAAATGTCCGTCTCAGGGGATTTTCTCACTTGAGTTTAGGAAAGAACAAACACAAAAGGGTTAAGGCATCTGGGAGCCCGGGCTCAAGCTCACTTAGTTGAGTCCATGAAGGGGCAGGGCTGCCATGATACCAGGGTAGAGAATATACCCTCTCCAGTGTCGTCCCTCACTGCAGTCACCTGATGCCACCTGGAGAAGGGAAGAGAGTGAAAAGTTGTTCTTTCTTTTAACAAATGAAGCACTCCATCCTTCTTCCATTGTCAATGGGGTTGGCAAGGATCCAAGAACTTGGGGTTTTCCACATAATTATAAACTACTAAGTACTTTCAGTGCTGGGTCACCATATAGCCAGAAACAGCTAGGAAATTTGTCATCCCTCAAAGACCCAAGCAATGAGCCAGCATGTCCTTGGAGTCCCTGGAAATTTCCAGGAGTGCTCTGGGTGCATTCTCCATAGAATGGCCCTGATCATCTCATTCAGCCTCTGACGCCACATTTACTTATATATAATTTTCGATGTACGTTGGGCTTTCCAATGAAGTGCAAGATTCTTGGAGGTAGAGATGATTTCATTTTTGCTCCCCCCCCCCAGTGCCTAGCCCAGAGTCTGGCACAAAGTATGCACTTAAGAGCTGATTGTTAAATGGAATTGAAAATGAGTTAAGTGCTAAGGGGCATGCAGGGAAGTTATGAGAAGACAGAGTTCCTGCTCTCAAGGATCTTATGATACAGGCAGGGAGACAAAATACAAACACATGCAGTGGTGCGGTATAACTGGGCTTGGAGTTAGAAGAATTGGATTTGAATCCTGCATCTGTCACTCGTAATGTATGACTTTGGAAAGGCACTTTAATTTTTTTCTCTGAGCCTTGGTTTTCTCACCTTCAGAGTGAGTGGATTAGATTAGAAAATCTCTAAAGTACCTTTCAGGTCTAACACACTATGATTCTATGGAATAGAAAAAATACCTAGATGACACCAGTTGGTTCTCAACCAGACCTCTCTTTTCTTTATACATTTGCTCATGACCTCCCCATACCATTGAATGGTCTTCCCCCTATACCTCCATCTACTTCAGTCTCTTCCTTTCCTCAAAGCCCAAATCACAGAATCAAAGAATCACAAAATCTCAGAATCTCAGAGTGAAAATCAATGAGTCCTGCTGAGCCTTATATGATGTTGTCTTCTCTATCACACACATTCTGATGTGTTAATCTTTAGGCTTCCAATCTGAAGATTGACAGTGACAGAGAATTCACTAGCTCCTAAAATAGCCCATTTGGGCAGCTAGGTGACATGGTGGATACAGATCACCAGCCAGTAGTCAGGAGGACCTGAGTTCAAATCCATCCTCAGATATATACTAGCTGTGTGACCTTGAGCTAGTCACTTAACCCTGTTTGCCTCAGTTCCTCATCTGTAAAATGAGCTGGAGAAGGAAATGGCGAACTACCCCAGCATCTTTGCCAAGAAAACCCCAAATGGGGTCGGTCACAAAGAGGTTGAACACAACTGAGAAAACAACTGAACAACAACAAAGATATCCCAGTTCAATTTAGGGGAGCCCTTTTGGCCAACTCAGGTGCCGGCTCTTCCATGAAACCTTCTGTGACCTTTCAGGTGAAAACAGTATCTTTCTCCTCAAATTTCTCATGGTACTTTCCACATGTCTCATTTCTTATACAATAGTTATTTGTACACTATGAACCAGACCAGAACCGGCCTCTAAGCTGTGGATGGCCGGAGCTGAACAAAGCAGGCTAGAGACAGCAGAGTCAGGAATCAAACAGAAGTTTAATTTCAAAGTGAGGGAAATAGCTTGCAAGCAAGGACACACGTGCCAGAGGGCTGCTCCTAGTGGTGGGGACCCGAGGCAGTGTGGGGAGATCTCATACCTGTGGCTACACAGTGAACTGTAGCCCTGACAATGAGGGGTAACAGTAGCAATGTGATAAGTTTGATTCATAGCAGGGCCTCATGACGAGAAATAATTCTGGGATGTTGCTGTGGCTGAGATCATCCAGAGGCTGAATGCAAAGAATTGTTGTTATGCCAAGCTCAGGGTACAGCTAGCTTGCTGGGCTTTAGCTCTGAAATACAGGGTGTCTCCTAATATCTTGACAGTACTTAACGTTTTACTTATTGTCATATAAGCAACTTGAGAGATCAGTGCTTCCTATCTATTCCCAGTATCTGGCTCAGTACATTTGTACACAGTAGGCACTTAATAAATATATTTAATTATAGGCTAAGTTCTGCTTGAGTAGTGTAGGTCAATGTGTTTTCCAACCTATCTATTGCAAAGTTTTACTAGTCCACAAAACTTTTACAACTAAAAGCAATGAACCTTAAAACCTATAAAATTAAAAAACAAAGCTAAACTGATTCTTCCTGCTTCCCCGGTGGTAATGACTTTCCTCCTCTAAACTCATTTAACACTTTGATAGATTGTTGGATATATAGTTCTCTACTCTATTTATATAATAATTACTGTAATGGCTATCTGCATTGGTAACTTAACCTTTTACCAGACTGTAAGCTTTTTGACTATAGGGACTATGTCATATAAGTCTAAGTTTTCAGTCGCAGCATCTCCACCAACGTTTAATACAGTGTTCTATACACAAAAAGTACTAGAAACATAGTCAGTCTCCTTATCTATAAAATGAAGAGTTTGGACTACATGGCTTCTGAAGTACCATCCAGCTATAATGATCTAAAGCAGGGGAGGGAAACCTGCAGCCTCAAGGCCACATGTGGCCCTCTAGGTCCTCAAGTGCAACCCTTTGACTGAATCCAAACTTCACAGAACAAATCAGAACAAATAAGTTTGTTCTGTGAAGTTTGGATTCAGTCAAAGGGCCACATTTGAGGACCTAGAGGGCCACATATAGCCTTGAGGCCACTAATTCCCCACCCTGATCTAAAGGATAGGGAAAGGACTTCTGACCTGCTTAGTTTAAGGAACTCCTTCTGACTCCTTCTACCTTTTCAAGTGGGCATCTTCTGTGATATTTATTCCCTCGGAGAGTGGCCTAGAACACTGGGAACTTAAGTGACTTGCCCATGTTCACGTAGACAGGATACACACCAAAAGATCCCCCTATTGAACACAGGCCTTCCTGTCTTCAGGATTGATTTTGTTAGATTGTGTTCCTTTATGTATATTTCCCCATGTCCAGTTTCTCCTGCCCAAAGCACCCTCTTCTCCCTCACTACTTGCTAGCTAAGCCACGAAAGCTTGGAAGGAAAGAGAAGTTGTTGGTAGAGAATTACATCTTTACCTGCCTTCAGTATAGTTTAGATTGTCTGTGGAGTGTTAAAGACAATAAATTCCATAGAAGGCCAGTGTTTTGAAGGTTCATTCACTAGATGGCACTGTGGCTGTATCTACATAATGTCAAACCTACTAGTTGAAAAGAAAAAAATAAAAAAATATATATCTCTGTGTGTGTGTGTGTGTGTGTGTGTGTGTGTACACACACACACACATATATATACATATATACATATATATACATACATATGTGTGTGTGTGTGTGTGTGTGTGTGTGTGTGTGTGTATAACCAAAATAGTTCACAAGATTTAAACGTGAAAGGGTCCTCAGAGGCCATCTGGTCTAACCTAGATTTTTATGGAAACTGAGGCCCAGAAAAACAAATGAACTAACCCAAATTCATAGGGAGCAGAACCAGGATTAAAACTAAGGCATTCTGATTCTCATATTGCCATTCTTTCTATCCCAGTTGGTTTTCCCAGGCTAATCCCATGAACCAAAAAAAAAAAAGAAGACAAAATTATTTGATTTCTTTAATTTAACCAATTTTTACAAAATGGATCTAGCAGGAGTTGCATCTAGCACAAGAAGTATTGTACTTATTGACTAAAGCACAAACTACACTAAATTAAGGGTCTTCAAATTCTAAGCTAAACAGTGGTGATTGTTGGGGTGCTGGAAGACCTAAGTCTTCCAAGACTTTGAAATGGAAAGGGAAGGAGTGAGATAAATGAAGGAGGAGGAGGAAGAGGAGGAGGAGGAGGAGGAGGAGAAGAATAAGAAGAAGAAGAAGAGAAGAGGAAGAAGAAGAAGAAGAAGAAGAAGAAGAAGAAGAAGAAGAAGAAGAAGAAGAAGAAGAAGAAGAAGAAGAAGAAGTTGTATTTGTGGTTATAGTTTGTCCTTTGTTCTCGAAGAGAGCTATGACATCAGGGAGATGATGCTATGACTTGCAATTGACTTTGATTTGAGGGAGGGAGGGCTGTGGAAAGTCACCAGCTTCACTTTCTCCTGCAGAGCCATCTGGTTCCAGTGGCCAGATAATGATCAGGATGACTGGAGATGGCCCAGGATGAAGAAGAAGAAGGGGAGGAGGAGGAGGATGGTGAGGAAGACAGTATGTATGGGAGAGAAAACAGAATGTTAACTTCTTGAGAGCAGAGACTGTTAATTTTTTTCCTTTGTCTCTCCAGTACCTAGCACAGTGTCTGGCACATAGTAGGCACTTAATAATTTCTCTTCAAATTGAATTGTTGAATTGAAAGGGAGAGAGAGAGAGACAGAGAGGGGTGTGTGTGTGTGTGTGTGTGTGTGTGTGTGTGTGTGTGTGTGTGTGTGAGGAAATGGTAGGGTGCCACTAATTTAGCAGGGCTAATGTTACTAGCAGATAGAATAGGAAGCCACTTGAAGAGCCTGGAATTCTGGGTCCCAGGACTTGGAATTCTGTTAGATCAATTAATTTGACTTAAAGCATCATGTCTCTAGGGTGATACTAACTCCATCAAAAATATGTAGACACCCTATAGATAGAGGCTGGATTGGGACCTGTGCATAAGCACGTTCCATTGATTGTGTCATTTATCAAGAGGCCAAAGCATGTCTTCTCAAAAAAGTATCAAGGCTCAGACTCAGTGTTCAAGCATTGTAGCCAGAATATGTGTGTCACCACAAGAGGCCAAGGTGAAGGCTGAACTCCATTCATGACACGTGGGATGCCCTCCCACTCTCTTCAATCCCAATCATACTCATGGGGTGGACTCCAAGCCAACCTCTCCCACATTGAAAATGTAGATGGAAAGAGTTAATCCAACGAACCCATTATAGGCCGCAAATACTTTATGGAGGTCAATCACTTAGGTGAACAGTTATTTCCTTGGTCAGATGATTTGGGTTTCAAATCATGTCTATGAAGACCACTACCTCAGTGATCTAACATTGGCTAAGTCACATCACCTCCATGGATTTCAGTCTCCTTATCTATAAAATGAAGAGATTATACTAGATAGCCTCTGAGGTACCATCCATCTCAAGATCTCTGATCTAACAGATAGGGAAAGGACCTGTGATTCCCTCTGACTCCTTCTACCTCTGCAATTTATTGACTTAGAGAGTGGCCTAGAACACTGGGAAGTTAAGTGACTTGCCCAGGTTCACAAAGACAGGATACACCAAAAGAGTCCCCTCTTGAACACAGGCCTTCTTGACTTCAGGACCATTTGCGTGGTGGCCTCTTCTGGTCCTATTAAAAATGGCTGCCTCTTATGGTACTAGGTAAATTTTGATGGGAAGAAGGGCTAGGCATGTGTGTGTGTGTGTGTGTGTGTGTGTGTGTGTGTGTGTGTGTGTGTGTGTAAATGAAAGGGAGATGTCTGGAACCTGATGATACTGCCCTGACAGTGCAGGATTAGGTCAGCAGTGAGTAGTAGAATGGTACTTTGGTCATCCAAAGGGCAGGCATTTGGTGTCTGGGTGAAGAAGGGTTTGTGATTTTCCACCTATTTTAGAATAAGCAACTTTCCCAGGATTGGCCTAGATCTCAGGAATTACTTAGTGGTGACAGTTGCTTCTTGCAGAAGTAGTCAGCTGAGGATTTTTATACGGTTGCCCTTCTAACCCTCAAAACAAAACAAAATGAAGTTTCATTTGTTTCTTTCTGAAGCCATGCTGTTTGTTTCTTCCCTGATTCCAGAGAGCTCTGTGTGTTCTCACAATCCATCCTCCATGCCCGGAATGTACATCCTCTTGTTTTCCCTTGCCTCTTTCAGAATCTTTCTCTTCCTTTAAGGTTAAGATTCCCTACCCCTGTTATATTCTCTCTTCCTCATTTCTGTCCCTCCTACTAGAATGTAAGCTCACTGAGGGCAGGTGCTCTGTCTTTTTTTTTTTTACCTTTGAAGTCTCAGAGCCTTATGTATAGTAGGCATTTAAAATAGTTTATTGAATTGATTTTTTCTGACTTAGGACACAGAGACTTTTCCTTTAATATCATTCCTTCTCTACAAGTCTGTTTTTTGTTTGTTTTTTATTTGTTTGTTTGTTTTACAGTTTTGCATTGATATAACCTGT
Organism: Phascolarctos cinereus; assembly: GCF_003287225.1. Lineage (NCBI taxonomy): Eukaryota > Metazoa > Chordata > Mammalia > Diprotodontia > Phascolarctidae > Phascolarctos > Phascolarctos cinereus. Next base: position 143,653,594 of record NW_027556098.1, read on the forward strand.
TAAAGTTTACCAAGCACTTGCCTCACAAAGACTCAATCATGGTAGGGACTGATTGCTAGCATTATTATTCCCAGAAGCTCAGGGAGGTTAAATGACTTTTCTTTGGGCTTAGATGCCTTTCTACTTTACCACACTTTTTCCTGGGTAGTTAGCTCCTGATTCAAATTGAGTCACAATGAGCTACCTCACCCCTCGCCCTTCCTCTCTCTCTCTCTCTCTCTCTCTCTCTCTCTCTCTCTCTCACACACACACACACACACACACACACAAATACAACTACCACCACCACCACCACCATTTGCCAAACCTGACGGATTCTATTTAGTTGCAAGGAGCTGATAGAAAACAGTCAGTTCTGACAAGATTAGCACTGAGAATTCACCCTATGGAGTGGTTAAAGGGAGATCAAGGGTTACTTTTATAATCAGTCCACTGCTTGGGACTAAAAATTAATCAAATCCAGAGTCAAAGTGTCAACTGTATGGATGTGTTAACAGTTCTGGAATGGAAAAAGGAAACCAACAGAGACTCTAGGATGGGAGGATGGCCAGAAGTGTCCAATCAGCACTTACATTGAGTAATTAAAGATGCCTCTGTAATTTAGTATCTTAGATTTAGAGCTGGAAGAGACATATGTGTTTGAGGCAGGATTTGAACTGAGATCCTCTTGATTCTAAGATCAGGACTGTATCCACAAAACCATGTTTCCTTCCCCTGTGGCTGAAGAAGAGAAGCTTGGTTTAATGGATAAGTGTGCTGGGGAAGGAGAAAATAAGCATTTATATAGCATCTACTATGTGCCAGGCATTGTGCTAAAAGCTTTTACAAAATGTTATCTCATTTGATCCTCACAATAACCCCTCAAGGAAGATGCTGTTATTATCCCCATTTTGTAGTTGAAGAAACTGAGGCAAACAGAGGGTAAGTGACTTGTCTGGGGTGACAGTTAATAAATGTCTGAGGCTGGATTTGAATTTAGGTCTTCTTAACTCCAGGCCCAGCACTCTGCCCATTGTATTACCAGCTATCTCTGGGAATCAGAAGACCTAGGTCCTAGTCTTGATTGTATCTCCACAACCAGATGTGATCTTGGGTGGGTCACTTCAAGTCTCTGCATCTCAGTTTCTTCATCTGCGAAATCAAGACAGTAATCCCAGTCTCTTCCTACCTCCTAGGGTTGTATGACTCCAAAGAGATGATGGATTTTATTCATAAGAATGTAGTAGAACTAGGAAATTTTATTGAAAATACAGTTCATTAATGTCTATTGTTTCTATAACAATCTCTTCTGGATATTGCCTCCTTCGCCAGTTCCCACCCTTCAAAATGAACTTCTTTGTAACAATAGCAATAATAATAATGATTAAACAAAAACAATCAATGTAGCAACTTATTCTGACAATGTTTTCAGCCTTTTTTTGAAGTAGCTCCCTACCTCTCTACCCAGAGGAGAAAAGTATACTTCATCGTCAATTCTCCAAGGTCACTGTTGGCTTTTCAATTATGAAGCAAGAAATTTTAAGAGGGTTCCTTATTCTCTGCCACCAGCACTTCACTTCTGCAAATCCACATCCCAATCTTCTGAAAAATCAGATGGAGGTGAGCCATGACTCAAAATGCTGAGACACCAATAATTCTTCAACTTTATGTTGGCAATGCCTGCCCTTTGTGGGGTTATTTCTCATTTTCAACAACTCCCAACTCCCTTCTTCTCTGGAATTTAAAGCCCCTACTAGTCATGTGGGTGAAGTCTCTAGGATTTCTTTTTTGAAAGAAAAAATAGGGGCAGTAGATGGTACAGTGGATAGAGCACTGGCCCGGAAGTCAGGAGGACCTAACTTCAAATCTGGCCTCAGACCAAACACTTGACACTTACTAGCTGTGTGACTCAGGGCAAGTCACTTAACCCTAATTGCCTAAAAAAAAAATTAACTTGAATTTTGTCCTTCACTAATATAGAAACTTAATCACTTGCCAACTTCTCACTTTCTTGAGGGAAAAGAAAGATGGCTCTCAGCCTTCCTCCCTTATAAAAGTTTCTTTCTGATAAATTCTTAAGAGCACCTTGTAGAAGATGCCCACTGAGAACTGCCAGAAAATATGCTTCTGTGCTTTAATTTCCCTGATTATTTAAGCCTCACAAAAAAATCCCTGCTGCAAAGCCAGAAATTAAGAGGGGAAATTTTGGGTTATGCTTTATTAATCTTTATAGCTGCTCAAAAATTTTTCTCTGTGTGAAAGAGAATAGTTTTTATGCTAGAAAGTATAGGGGAATAATGGCTAATAGGAAATTGATACTGGAGATAAGTAATCAGTGGGTGAGGGAGCACCTTGCAGCCACCAATGAGTTCAAATTACTAGGCCCATATGAAGCCAGTCCTTGGTTCTGAAAGAAATGGTGGATGTACATGATGAGTCAATACTGAAAAGATTTTGGAGAATGAGAGAAGGCAAATGCTGTCCTGATTTTTCTAAAAAGGAAAAAAAATCAAATCTAGGAGCTATAAGCCAATGTACATGATTTGATTACTGGCAAAATTCCAGAGACCATTGTTAAAGAGATGCTTACCAAGTATCTAGAAAAGAAGATGGTGATCACAAAGAACCAGTATTACTTTACCCAGAAAAGGTCATGCCAGACTATTTACTTTTTTTTGGTCAGTGTTACTAAACTGGTAAATCATAGGAATGCAATAATTATGTTTGCCTAGCTTTTTAGCAAAGAATTTAATATAGTCTCTCACGTTATTTCTTTTGTTTTGGTTTTGGTTTTTTAGGCAATTGGGGTTAAGTGACTTGCCCAGGGTCACACAGCTAGTAAGTGTCAAGTGTTTGGTCTGAGGCCGGATTTGAATTCAAGTCCTCCAGACTTCAGGGCCAGTGCTCTATCCACTGTGCCACCTAGCTGCCCCCTCTTATATTATGTATTGTGAAAAATATGGAGAGACTTCCAGAGATAGAACAAAGATGGTAGAGTAGAGAAAGCACTCAGTGGAGCCCTCCCAACATTCTCCTCCAAACAACTTTAAAATAATGCCTCAGATCAAATTCTGGAGTGGCAGAGCCAACAAAATGTCAGAGTGAAATATTCTTCCAACCCAAAACAACTTAGGAGTTTGGAAAGAGAGATCTGTAGCATGGGGGTGGAAGCTGGACCACAGACCACATGGACAAAACACAAGTGGTGAGACTAGGATGAGGGGTGGGAATCTGTGGTCTTGAGGCCACACATAGCCCTCTAGGTCCTCAAGTGCGGCCTTTGACTGAATCCAAACTTCACAGAACAAAGCTCCTTTTATTAAAGGGGTTTGTTCTGTGACATTTAGATTCAGTTAAGTTTAGAGTCAGTAAAAAGGGCTGCACTTGAGGATCTAGATGGCTACATGTGGCCTCAAGGCTTCAGGTTCCCCACCCCTGGACTAGGTGTTGGCAATAGAAGCAGCAGCAGCTTCAGGAGCTCCCAAACCAGAGGTGTAAGGGGACTAGGAAACTGGTCAGAAAGAGATTGCGGGGTACCCCTGTGCTAGCCCTGGACACAGGACCAGATAATGTTTGGCAACTGCATTGCCTATACCCAATTCTAGGTCCTAGATCAAAGGCAAGGAGGAGCAATTTCAGTCAAGAAAAAGTGGAAGACCTAAGGGGCGGTATCATTTCTGTCACAAGGGATCAGGGACACTCAGGAGCAGTATCAATTGCAATCCCAAGGGATCAGGAGCCTTTCCCAGGAAAGGTCCGGATTACACACCAGGAGAGCAGATCACACCACCTTAAACAGAAGACTTTCAAACCCCCAGAACTAGCGCTAAAAGCAG